>NC_132918.1:53737935-56137935 GCF_047675955.1 Chlorocebus sabaeus | reverse complement strand
TTTTTTTTTTGGTCTCGCTCTGTCACCAGGCTGGAGTGCAATGGTGCGATCTCAGCTCTCTACAACCTCCGCCTCCCAGGTTCAAGCAATCCTCCTGCTTCAGCCTCCCGAGTAGCTGGGATTACAGGCGAGCACCACCATGGCTGGCTAATTTTTATATTTTTGGTAGAGACAGGGTTTCACCATGTTGGCCAGGCTGGTCTTGAACTCCTGACCTCAGGCGATCCACCTGCCTCTGCCTCCCAAAGTGTTGGGATTACAGGCATGAGCCAATGCGCCTGGCCTAAGGAGCCTTTTTAAGACACTTTTTTCCTGACCACCTCACACCTTGTGAATGTTAATAGCACAGATTTTGTGGACATCTGTTGAGGTACTGAGGTCCTTTGGTGGGCCACAAACCGTTATAAGATCTAAGACTTTTTAGTCTTCCTCCTTGCCAAGAATCAGTTTTCACCTTGCTGAGAATGCATGATCTAAACACAATAAGCCTGGCAGTGACTTAGTGGGCCCTCAGCCGAGTTAGAGCTCAACTCTGCACCATCTATTTTTTCCCAAATCAGTTTTACCCAGTATGGCCCTAAACAGTCAGAAAGGATGTCCACCTTAGCTGGTCCAGGAGGCTCCCTATTGAGCAGGTATTAGCCCTGCTGTTGGATCTCCTAGGGAGATCCAGGAGAACCCAGAGAAGGACTAGAGCACAGGAGTAACTCAGAAGCCTCGGGCAGGAATGACTTGCCAGTAGGTGTGGAAGCATTTCAGGATTTTAACAAGTATGACTATGCCAGTGCCTGCTTGCTGAATATCTGCCCTGACTTCAAGGGATGTGAAAATAGTTACTTGAGATGGGGTCCATTTTTGGAAAAAATAAGCTTTCTTGAAGCATAATTTACATATAATACAATTCCATGAGGGTTCACAAATGAGTGCGGTTGTGTAGCCACCCTGCACACCTGATATAGATCGTTGTCATCACCCTCGTGTCCCTTCCCTGTCATGTGCCTCCCTTCGCTGCTCACCCTTGGCAACCACTGATAGAATTTCTGGTTCGATTGTTTTGCTTTTCTAAAAGCTCATAGAAAAGGAATCATAGAGCATGTACTCTTTATTTGTTTGGCTTCTTTCACTTAGCATAAGTATTTGAGATTCATCCATTTTGTGGCGTGTTATACTTCCTTTTTATTGCTGAGTAGTATTCTGTTGCATAGATATATCCCAATTGGTTTATCCATTTCACAGTTGGTGGACATTTGCTTATAGTTTTTGGCCTTTATAATTAAAGCTACTGTGAATATTTGAGTACGTGTCTTTATGTGAACACAGAATGAAAAATAGGTGTTCATTTTGTTTGGGGAAATAACTGGATAATACGGTAAGTGTAAGTTTAATTTGTAAGAGACTGCTAGTCTGTCTTCAAAAGTGGCTGAAGCGTCTTCCATTTCCTCCAGCAGTGTGTGAGACCCCCAGTTGTTCCACAACCTCACCAGCAGTTGGTGTTGTCAGTCTTAAATTTTAACCACCCTGGTGGGTGTGTCATGGCATCTCATTGTTTATTTTCATTTTCATTTCCCTAATGTGCTTTTCATGTGTTTATTAGCCACTCGTATATATTCTCCAATGAAATGGATGTTTAGATATTTTGTCCATATTTTTTTGTTGGGTTTTCTGTTGTGGGTATGCTTTCAACGTGGATGGTTGTCTGGAGGTGACAGAGTGACCCCACTAGCACTACTTCCAGGCAATTTGGGTTGCCCTGTTGTGCTGAGAAGACCATAATTGGTAGCTGTGCTGGGTGGGTCTCATTCCTGGAAGCGGGGTATGGATGGGCCATGATCATCTCAGCATGGATGGTGGTTTATGATCAGGGAAGAAATGTGCCCCAAAACAGGGGCCAGGACCTCACAAAGTGGGCTTTTATTAGGGCAGTGTGTGAGCCTCAGCAGGAAGCCATAATTCACATGACCTGAGATTGTGCTACTTTGTGTTTATTTCCCATACATCCCCTCCAGTTCCAATCTCATCTCCATCACACTCCTCAGTAGGAAGGAAGGGCATGCTCCTGCCTCTCCCTGGCATTGCAGGAGTAGTTGTACCTCCGTGGTAGTGGCAGCAGAAATCAGCTAGAAATTCCCAAGGGTCCTGCTTCTCCAGGAACAGGTATCTTTTGGTTTTGGGCTTTCTTTTAGAGGAGAAAAGTGTAAGTTTTCTGTGCAGGATGTCCTGTGAATGGTGGTCTGAAATCATGCACAGGAAGCACCCCCAAGCCCAGCCGTGGACTCTCAGGGCTGGGCCCATTTGATAGGATACTGAGTGTCCCAGGCTGTTCATCACCTTTTTCTCAGCTGCTCTGACTCCCAGGAGATTTCCAGCTTTTCTGGTTCTTGTTGCATTCAAGCCATAGAGAATGCCTTTGGCTCATTTCTTAGCTTTCAATGACAGGCTCAGGATTGTACAGGCTTTCCAACACTGAGGATGATGTAGGCACTTCAGCCATGTTTGCTGTTATTTGCATGACGACAGTCAGTGATCACAGTAATCATGGGGGAGGTGGCAAATGACAAGGATGCAAAGGCTGCAGTGGTGCCATCAAGGCCCATCAGCTGGGCCCCGTGTCACTTCTCACAAGCACCTTTTGTGCTGAAAAGCAATGATGCACCTGATGCTAACGCTGCATCACTTCTGACTCTGAGAAAAGCAGGCACCCCCACTGTCTGAGACTCCCTGAAGGCCCCCAGAGTCTACCCCAGGGCCTGGCACAGAGTAGGCACTTAGTAAATGACGGATGGATGGACTGAACTCCTGTCACACTGCCCAGGATCACTCAGGGAGAGGCTGATGCGCATGCCGCCGTGGCAAGAAAACCAAGGACTTACAGCAAATGAAAGCAATGGAAGCGTAGGAAACCTGAAGGTCTGGTTGTGGAGATCAGACTGATATATCTGCTGCTGGATGGAGATACTTGAAGATGGTTCAGGCAAGGAATCTGCCATTGAAGAGACTTTTTGCTAGGGTACACTTATGGGTAAGCTGGGCCTTGAACATATAGAGGGGAGAGTAATGAGGATGCATATCATGAGTGAGAAGTAGCAGAAGCAGAAGCATGGAGAAGGGAAAGAAAAGGTACCTGGAATAGCAATTACATTCAAGTAAGTGCTCGGTGATATAGCCAGGGGCTCGGTGTTGTAGGAGGTCAGAGGACAGAGAGTTTAGAGTGGGTATGGTAACCAGGATGGCTTTCTGGAGGAGGAGGTACCTATTGAAGATATAGTGGATTGGTGCTGATAGAAAAGGCAGGACATAGGAATTCTCTTCTCAACAGGCTTCCCTGCCCTGGGCCAGAATCTTCTGAAATGAGGAATCCGCAGAAAAGCCTTCCTCAGTGACTTGTGCCTGTCTGTCTTGGACTTCTTGGCTCCAGAAAGCCCAGGAGGTGTTCCTGTGAGGGAAGGCTCTGTGTCATGTTGTGTCCCAAGTCCCAGGGTCCAGTTGCCATTGCAGACAAAGCTTCATTCAGAGGAAAGCAAGATACACCTTGTGGTCGTCTGGACCACCTTTTCACAGGCGGTCTTCTTTGGTGTCATCACTCAGTGTGGGGCCTTTGGGCCAGGGCTTAGGTTCCCATGGGAGCTTGTTAGAAATGCAGACCCTCAGGCCTCCCCTCAGAACAACTAAATTCGGCTGTGCCTGGATCAAGAGTCCAAGTCTGTAAATTTCTGCATCAGGGAAGCAGCTTCTTTAAATAAATTAACAAACTTATTTTGAGTATTTTTAAAAAAGAACTATCTTAGATTAAAGAATACTTAAGATTCATGACAAGTTAATGTAACAAATCCTGTACTAAGAAATTGCTTTAAAGGATATGATTTGGACAATAGACAAAATTGGTATATAGCCTTCCAAAATTCAGGGAGTGAGTCTCCTTAGATGAAAGTATTATAACAAAATGTTAATATTTCCAAATTTCTAACTGCACTGTGGTCAAATAAGAGAATATTCTTGTTCTTAGGAAACAAATATTGAGGAATTAAGGAGTAAATGGACATGAAGTGTGCAACGTGCTCTCAGAAGGCTCAGGGAGGAAAATAAATGTGTGTATATGATATAATAAATGTGTATATAATAAAAATATATATGTAATATCATATTATGATATATCCTATTTTACCATAAAATATATGTGGTGGGGAGAGAGAATATGAAAAAGCAAATGTGGCAAAATGTTAAAAATTGGAGAATCAGGGTAAAAGGAACATGGAGGTTTCCGGTTGCATTCATGCAACTTCCTTGTGTGACTGCTATTTCTTTAAAACAAAAAGTTTAAGAGAACCGTGTGCCTTGTTTCAAAGTTTGATGGATGTTGCAAGTTGCCCTCTAAAAAGGCTGAACCAATTTATATTCCCACAATGCTGTGGAGGATTGGTGCAGCTGTTTAATGTAGCTATTTTTATTCAGCTATTTTGATGCCAGGGACTTTCTTTGATGGGGTCATATATCAGTTTTGACCTGGGGACATTTTGTTTTTTTACCTATTTATTATGAATATTTCCAAAAGTACAGAAAAGTCAAAAGTATGCTGCAGTGAACACCCACCCACGCCATACCCCCTTCCCCTAGTTTCAACAGTTGTTGTTATTGTGCCATGTTTATTTATCAGTAAACATTTGTTTTTTGGGGAGCATGGAAATTGGGACACAGAAAGATTAAGTAACCGCCAAAGGTAAATGCTGGGGCCACACGCCGTGTCCTCAGCACGTTATCCTTCTGCCTCTGAGATGTTTCTGAATGGCTTCCTGAACAGACAGAACTGCATTTTTTTTTTTTTTTTTTTTTTTTTTTTTTTTTTTGACAGAGTCTTGCTCTGTCGCAGGCTGGAGTGCAGTGGTATGATCGCGGCTCACAGCAATCTTCACCTCTTGGGTTCAAGCGATTCTCATGCCCCAGCCTCCTGAGTAGCTGGGATTACAGGCACACACCACCACAGCCAGCTAATTTTTTTTGTACTTTTAGTAGGAACATGTTTTCACCATGTTGCCCAGGCTGGTTTCGAACTCCTGACCTCAAATGCTCCACCCACCTCGCCTCCCAAAGTACTGGGATTACTGGCGTGAGCCACCACGCCTGGCTGGATTTTTTTTTTCCTGAAGCAGTTGAGTGTTGGATTCAGACAGGTCTGGATTTGAATTCCACTTCTGACATTGAACAGACTACATAACCTCCCAGTTCTAGCCTCCGTGTGTTCATCCCGTAAGCGGGGATGGTGGTACTCATCTCACATGATCGTTACGAGATAAATGAGATAAGGTGTTTAAAACCTGTGGTAGTTATTAGTGTTATCATTTCTTCTGTATCTCTCTTTTCATTTAAAACAGATTCCCAGGCCCCCTCCTCTGGGAAAACTGATCCCTAAATCATTCCCCTGCTTGCCAATGCCTTATCTGGCCCATCTATTGCCGGCGTGTAGTCCTTGCCTACTCCCATAGACTTGGAGGGCCAATGTTCCAAGCAGCTTGGAAAAGCTGATATTCAGGCATGTGTGTTGGGGCGATGTTCAGTAACCTGACATGACACATCATGGCCAAGAGTCGCAGGAGTCCCAGTGGTTAGGCAGCAGGGCCTCCCAGGGCACTCACCCTCAGAGTGAGCAGGTCTGGACGAATTCCCAGTTGACCCAGCAGAGCAAGGAAAGGGCCTGTGGACCACTGCTGCCGTCTCCAGGACTTCCTCCCATTTCACCGGGATTCCAGTTTGTGGGGAAAGGGAGGAACGAGGACTAGGGTAAGGTGAAGGAGGCAGTCACTTGGAGCAAAGTTTAAGGGGGCACCAAAGATTAATAATATTTGAATGTAGTATTTTTTAAAAAAATCAAATTCTGTAAACCATGTACTATGGGTTGCCTATTTTTGTAAATAAAAATAAAGTTTAAAAATAAAGTTCGAAGGCCTCAGGCAGCCCATTCCCCTCTCTGTGGCCGCAGGAATTGGGGAGCACTGGACAGTGTACCCGCTGACATTTTCTTTCCTCAGTAGAACAATGGAGTATTGCCTGCAATTCTAGTCGGCACAGCTCTTTCACCCTTTAAAGGGCCGGGTGCCCTGGCTCTCCCAGCACCTGGTTCCCAGGCTTCTGGCCAGCGTGGCAGAGCTGAGGCCATGCAGAGGGCCGGAAGTGGGTGGCACGCTTTCTTGTCCTGGCAGAGAAGTGCACATGGAGCTCTGTAGTTTCTGGCCTCACCATGGCCTTAGAACTGAAGGCATGAATCCATGTAAGAGGCTGCTACTGGGAGTCAGAGAACTGGCTCACATTTACCAGCCGTGTGACCTTGGAAAGCTACCTAATCTCTCTGAGGCTCAGTTTCATTACCTGTCCATTGGGGATGATGTGGTCCAACCCCTTCCCCTTTGAGCTCATCAGTAAGAGGTTGTTGAGTAGGAATTGGAGCCCATGTATGGGAAATGCTTTGTAAACTGGGAAGTGCTCTGGAAACACAAGCTGTTCTTATAATGGTGGTTACCATTGATTCTGGTGGACAGCTCCTGGCCCAAGCCTGGTGAAATGGTCATCCATAGAGGGAAATCAGATTCAATACCCCAAGCCCCTGCCCAGAGGGGGAAAGTGCAGTGACCAGCGGTCGGGGGGAACTGTCCACCTCATGCAGCCAGGTTCACAGAACCTCTTGAGGTCCTGTGCCTATGTTCCTACCCACTCTTCAAACAGGTGGCTTCTTAATGTTTTTTCCCCACCCCTTTGCTGGCTCAGCTTGTGGAGTTCTCCATTCCACTGACTTTCCTAAGAGCCATGTGGAAAGGAAAGATGTAAAGAGGGAAGGCATGTCCAGGTACCAGGATAGGCCCCTTAGGTGACCATCTCACACTTCTAGGTGATTGTAAGGCAATAACTGGGGAATTCCCTTTCTCTACCCCACTTTCATTTGACCCTTCACTCAACAAGAAGAGAAACCTACAGCCAGCTCTTGGATAATGAGGTTGAAAGTCCTTGGAACCCTGTTTAAGAGGCCGACAGGCAGGCAGCCTCCTTGGCTTAGGATGTGCGACCTTATGGTATGTCCATGCTGCTGGGGACAGTCATAGTGTCTCTTTTTAAAATTTTGTTTGTCCACAAGTAATTGGGGTACTGGTGGCATTTGGTTACATGGGTAAGTTCTTCAGTGGTGATTTGTGAGATTTTGGTGTACCCATCACCCAAGCAGTACACACTGTACTGTATTTATAGTCTTTTATCCCTTGCCCCCTCCCACTCTCCCCTCCAAGTCCCCAAAGTCCATTATATCATTCTTAGGCCTTTGCGTCCTCATAGCTTAGCTATGAGATATATATATATATATAATATATGATACATATATATACTGTGATATATATATACTGTTTTATATATATATATATAATATATATATATCTCTCTCTCTCACAGTTTCTTTATCTACTCCTTGATTGATGGACATTTGGGTTGGTTCCACGATTTTGGAATTCTGAATTGTGCTGCTATAAACTTGCATGTGCAAGTATTTCTTTCAAATAATGACTTTTCCCTCTGGGTCTCTTGAGAGCCCTCCAAGCATCTGGCCCCTCCCCTTTCAGGACTGTGTTTTGGGGTGAGCAGGGGAGACAAACAGAGGCTGAGGGCAGCCTGGCTGGAAGCAGGAGGTGGAGGTAGGAGGTGGGAGCTGATGCAATCTTCAGACTACAATGAGAAGCTTAGTAGCCAGTTTATGAGTGAAGGGGGCCATTTAAGCAGCATAGAAAGGGGTCTAAATATGAGTTATAAAACAAGATAATGCTTTGGCAGGTGGGATTTTTGCTGTATGCAGAGGTGAACTTCTGAACATAGAGAAATAGATGTTAGGCAGGCGTAAACGTACCTCTGTCTCATCACTTCCATAATCAGTTGGAGCCCCCGTTTGATGTGTGTCCTCCCTCTCCCTATGACTTGGGGGATGGCAGGCTCCCATTTGTGCACAGGTGTCTTTCACAGGGCCAGCAGGCAGTATGGGGTCCCTGCTAGTGAATTCCCGTTTCCTACGAGGGAGGCAGAAAGGTGCCCATGTGGTGATCTCCCAGACCAGGTCCCCATCTCCACTTGACCAGTCTGTAGGTATATGCCTTGGAAGTAGCTCCTGCTCTATAAAGTGGGAATAAATCATATACCATTATAGGGGCTCGGGAATAAGTCATTGAGATAACGTAGATGGATTGCCTGGTACAGACAAGGCTTCGTATGTAGCAGACGCTCAATAATTGTTTCCTCCCTTCTCTGTGCCTCTTCTTTCCCTTCTCAATGCAGTAGTGTGGGGTTCTGCTCGGAGCAGCCGAGTCCCTACCCTGCACATCCCCGTGCTTCCCCAGGCTGCTCAGACACTGCCCTTGCAGCTTCTTTTTGTGGGAAAGGTAGTTGCCCTTGGATCTTATGTTCCCACAGCCAAAGCTTCTCTTACTTTTGTCTGCCTGGGGGGCCTCTGTTGCCTTCTTTTCTAGCCCGGGCTTGCCTACAGATACCCCATCCCATACTTCCTGCTCTGCTGCCTTGCTGGGGTGGGCCCAGCTCAGGGGACACATGGACACCCATCATGCCAATTTCTTATTTAGTCAGTAACAGCTAATGGCTGTAACAACTGATTCCAAATTTTTTAGCCCACAAGATAAAAGTTTATTTCTCACTCCTGTTATAGTCTGCTGAGGCCCGTGGTGGGGTTCTGCCCCCTTTGCCTCCCTCACCCACTGCTCCCATCATTCAGGGACCCGTGCTGGTAGACCCTGTTGATGGATGCTGACAGAGGAAAAGGCACATTTACTCTTACCTTCCTACCTACCTCAGCCTGGGAGAGAAACATCACTCCCTCTTTCTTCCATTCCATTGGCAAAGACTACTGTCATGGTGCCATCTGGACACAAGCTGAGAAATGGAGTGAGCCTCCATGTCTGGGAAAAGCAGGTTTAGAGAGCACTTAGCAGTATCGCTGCAGGAAAACCACAGCCTCTCCATAGTCTAGGCATGGAGGCACATGCTTCTCTACCCCTAAGGGAGGCCTCTACCAGAGGGCTCAGAAAATCCCTTCCTCCCTCCTTTCTTCCCTCCCTTCCTTCCAGTGTTTACAGAATGCCCCCTTGGACCAGAAACTGGCTGCCTTTATGAATAGAAGAATTGGGGGGAAGAGATTCTTAAAGGTAACTTTTTAGCCCCCAGAGGCTGGGCCCTCTCATCGCAGGCATGAAACTATTAATATTATTCCTTGCAGAGAGAAGCAACCAGAGTAATTAGAGCTCAAGTGATTCTTTCATAGCAAGTTCTCAGTGTTTTATTTTATTTTATTTTGTGTTTATCTGGGTTAGTCTGGATTGCCTACAGTGCACACTCCCACCACTCGGCCCCAAGCTGCCTTCTCTTTTCTTGAAACTCTCCATGCTTGCTCCTGCTCCAGAATGTTTGCACCTGCTGTTCCCACTGCTGGTCAAAAGAAACAAAAACCAGATAAGCTTTAAAAGGGAGAAAGGATTTGTATTAGTCAGAGTTTTCCAGAGAAAGAGAACCAATGGGATATTTATTTATTTGTTGAAAATTTGTTATAAAGAATTGGCTTACATAATTTTGGAGGCAGGCAAGTCTCAGGATCTGCAGGGTGAATTGGCAAAGTTGGAGACCCAGGACAGCTGATGAGTAGTTCCAGTCCATGTCTGAAGGCCTGAGAATCATGAGTGCTAATGGTGTATTCCTGTCTGAATGAAGGCAGGCTAAAGACCCAGGAAGAGCCAATGTTTCAGTTTGAGTCCAAAGGTGGGAAGAAAGCTGACGTCCCAGCCCAAAGGCATATTCTGGGGAAGGTCAGCCTTTTTGTTCTATTCAGGTCTCAACTGATTGGATGTGGCCCACCCACATTAAGGGGAAACAATTGGCTTTGCTCAGTCCACTCATTGAAATGTTAATCTCATCCAAAAACACCCTCATGGAAGCACACAGAGTAATGTTTGGCAGTTACTTGAGCGACCATGTTCCAGTCATGTTGACACATAAAATTAACCATCACAGGATTTTTAAAGTTAAGGAAAAAAACATTAAAATTAAGAATCTGTAAAAATAAAAATGATAATAAAATGGTAAAAAAAAAAAAAATATCCAGGTAATTAATTGTTTAAAGGAATTAACCAGTAAAGTGAAAAAGTTAGGGTAAAGATAAAAGGTGGATGGGGTGGGGAGACAGAATTAGTGGTGAAAAAAGGATAAACCCCTATGGAACAGGTGAAACCTGAAATCCAGAAACCTAAAATACTCAAAGGCTAGATTGTATAATAAAGAAGAAAAATTCAGAAGAAAACACTCCCAAACCATAGGCGATGAAGGGCAGAAGCCTGGCTCTGACGTTGGACGAGGTCTCCTCTGTCTTCCTCTGCTGATTCTTGGGTGTGAAAAGATCTAATACAAATAGAAACGTGTTTGGGAATGGTGACACTGGGAGGCTGGGGGAGCCTGTGCTGCTGTGATGCCTTTGGGATACAGCCCTTCTCAGTCTCCCTTTTTTCCAACCTGGGTTTGGTCCAGCTGGTGAGGGGGAAGAGACTGGGGAGGTCAGAGCTTGAGGCCACACACCAAGTGGGTTAACAGCAGAGTGGCCCTTCCCTGACAGTTTCATCCAGGAGAACTTTGGTTAAATGCAAAGTGAAAGACAATGTTGAAATGGAGGAAGAGGAAGGGAGCCCCCCATAAGTCCTTCTGCTGCCTGAGATGAGTATAGGAGGTAGCAGATATCCCTGCTTCTTATCTAATGCTGGGGATGTGTTCCAGCTGTAATGGAGTGCCTCAGCTGGCAAAGACATCCCCTTCCCTCTGCCTGCCTACTGCCTGGGACCCAGCTTTAGGCTCTACAGCTCTTGGCCATGCTGCTACACTGACTGTGCCCTGTGTTGCTGTGTCTGAGCGGTGACTCAGTAGAGTAGCTGCTGTCCAGGCATGGTCAAACTCCACACACCTCTCCCCAGCCTAGGCTTCCTGGGCCCCTGGCCTCTCTCAACTCTCGTGCTCAAACACCCTTCACTCAGATTTGGCCGTAAGTGAGCAGAGCTGGTATAGGCTGATGTGGTATGCAGGGTGGTGGGGGGCACTAACCAACATATGTTTATTTTTTTTTCATTCCCATTGCAAAAAGGACTCACTTCCTAAAGTCAGGAAGTTGCCTACACATTTTTGAGGAATGCCCACAATTCTCATTTAACATATTGCTTGAAGTTGTGGAATATAGTTCTGTTCTATTGGTGAGCAAAGACCACTCCGAGCCCTCCCTGGAGAGGCTTGCTCTGTGCACCATCCTGCCCCAAAGTGCTTTCTGTTTGTCCTTTGCCTCATTTTGCAAAGATGACAGATCTAAGTTATGTTAGAGACCCTTCTATTTTAAAATAGCATTCTTTTGCAGTTAAATTTAAATTTTTTTCTGGTCACCTTGGAAGAGATTTGTGTCTGTCTCAGAAATGCTGGGATTGCTTGTGGGAGTTGGGGTAGCAGATTGTAGCTTTGGCTTGGCATAACCCAGGCAGTTCACACAGGGATCAGGCGTGGGTGACTGGCAAGGCCTGCACCCTTGCCTCAGATCTGGTGAAAAGGGAAGCAGAAGTGATTTTCCTATCTGGAAAATGGAAATGATAATGCTTAGCCTTTGGAGTTGTTGCGAGGGGTACATGACCCCTCAGGACCACAGGACCACCCAGCCTACTCATTCCCTGCACATTCCAAGCACCCAGACCCTGGTTTAAAAACTCCACTGGCTTTCCAATGGGCCTGAGGCCTCTCAGATAATTGCTTTTGCTTAAAAGCCATTAAATCACTCAGGAGAAGGTGTGAACTTGAGTAATGACTCACCTGCCTGCTTATTGGAGGCAGTCAGTTCAGAGAGAAGCCCTTTCTAGATAGAACTAGCTTAGCTGACAGATCGCAGGAGCAGTGGACAGTGAAGACAGAAGGACAGGAGAAAGAGGGAGGTGACAATGAGGGGAGCAGAGTCCATGTCATCGTGGTCCTCTCTGTTGCTCTCATCCCCCCTAATGTCTGCCAGGATTCATGCTGAAACAAGTCACACAAACTCTCCAAGTTTAAAGTCTGGGGGTCTTGGGGAAGGAAGACCTGCCTGGTGAGCATCTGCCTTGCCTCAGGCTCCGTAACAGGAAACTCTTATGTACCCCTCACAACAACTCCAAAGGTTAAGCACTAGCATTTCCATTTTACAGATAGGAAAACCAAGGCCCAGCTTGGCAGAGTAACACCAGAGTCTCTTCTAGGTCCAGCCAGGTTTCTTTCTACTCTTCCCATGAGTCAATTAGCCATGCGAGTCTCAGTCAATATTCAGGAAGCTGGTAAGTTTTCCACTCTCCTTCATACACGTGAAGATCCGTGCTGATGTCCTCTCAGGAAATTGTCAATACAAAGAAATTTTATTGCCTAAAGTTAGAAGTCTGTGATAACATCAGTTTCCATGGCAACAGGCTATGATGTCACAGATGCCTGCAACAGCAGAGTGAGAAGAAAGCAGGGAAATGGGGAGCCAAGGTGGGGAGGCTGTAAGACGTGAACTATTAGCACAGATGTGGAAGGCCTTCCATCAGCCCTCCCCCTGCCCAGCATCTGCTGCTGCACAAAGGGAAGCACACTGACATTTGGAACAAATACATGGGTTTTGTGAACCATGAATGCTTCAGCTTGCAAACTCAGAGTAATCAAAAACAAATACGATTTCTCTGAGTTTTCTCTGAATGTTTACAAAAAGGATAATGCCTTTTGTTTTTTGGTAATCCTAGCGCTTGCAATTGACTAAGTGGTAGTTCCTTGTGTGCCCAGCATGGTGAGGCTGTTAATTCCCATTGATATGGCATGTCAGGGTGGAGATGACAGTGGGGCGGAACCTGTTGGGGGTCAAGTACTGGGAGGCATGTGGGTCCCTGGAAGGAGAATAGGAGACAGAAACTCGATGTTGACTATGCTGGGCACAGTGCCAGTTGGTGCACACTGAGTTTGAAGGGCCTAGGTCTGGGTTCCTGGGGTGTGACGCACAGCAGCACATCACTAACTGATGACAATACTTTTGCTAATTGGAATCCTTCTCATCACGTTGCTCCCTGTTGTCAGAAGCAGAGGCCAGTTCTATTTTTCAAAGATGCTACAGCAGATATCTCCCATCCAACAAGCTCTTTGGCGATGGGAACTTGCCAACCTAGAGTCTAACTTTCCTCCCCTTAAATATGGATTGGACCTGATGACTTGCCTGACCAGTAAAATGTGGCAGAGGTGACAGTCTGGGACTTTTAAAGCTAGGTCAGAAGCAGCTTCACAGCTTTTACCTGGATCTTTAGGGATTCCAGCTGTTGGAATGCTCACTCTGGGAGCCTAGTTGCTATGTTGTAAGATGCATGGAGACACCATGTATGTGTACTTCAATTGACAGCTCAAGGTGAGCTTCCCGCTGACCGCCAGCACCAACTGCCAGCCATGTGAGTGGACCATTTTGGCATCAAGCAGTAGTACAGGCTTTGGATGACTGCAGCCCCTGCCAACATCTGATTGCAACCTCCTGAGCCACCCCAAGTGAGAACTATCCAGCTGGGCCCAGCCAACCTGCAGGACTGTAAGAGCTAATAAAACATTACTGTCTCAAGCCAGTAAATTTTGCTGGTGATTTGTTACACTCAGTAGATAACGGGAACACAAGCAGTCCCTTGAATTTGCTATGTAAGATAAAACCCAGACAGGTCCAGGGTCAGCAGTCACAGTCCTGGCATGTGACTGAAGACCTCTATAATGGGAAGGGGATGGCCAGTGCAGGCCTACCTCTTGGCGAATCCTGCTCTAAAGAAGGCAGGCTGGAGATGTTACGATCATCTGTCTGTCAGTTTTAGAAGCTTGGCCAACCTTCGGTTTGGCGACATAAATGTCAGTCAGGCCAGATCTATTGTAGCTCTGATGGGATAGTTTTGAACCTAAGTGTGCAGAACTGTTCATTTCATCTGGTTGGTTTTAGCCAAGCATCCCAGCAATTGAGATTGAATGAGTGTCCCTTGCAGGGTTTCATCCAAGCCTGATAAAAATGCCAGAGAGGACAGAAGTAATATCCCACAGGGGATGCTCCTTCTGTTGGACCCTCTTTGGGTACCATTTTTCTGCCAGCTGTGAATTCACTGGTTTGTACTTGCCCTGGCCTGCAGTTCTCCACATGGTCCATTTCATCAAGTACTTTGCTGAAATCTAGGTACAGCATGATCTTGTGTCCTAGGGAAATTTTCAAGAAGGAAAGGGAGTAGGTTTGGTGGGGCTTGTTCTTACTCAACCCATGATGCCTCCAGGAGCTCTCTATGCTTTCTCTGCATATTGGTATACTCCAGTCTCCTTCATCCACCATGGTTTGGCTCATGACATCCTTTCACGATCCTTTTCTTCCTGAAAGAAGGATTAAATTTCCCCCTCCCAGTTTTCTACTATCTTTCTCATCTTTTATCATTCCTTGAAGATCCCTTTCTTTTATCATATCTGCATTGTCTTTCTACATTTTATTTTACTTCAGCTATCATCTATAAAAGGCAACTGAGGCTGGGTGTGGTGGCTCACACCTGTAATCTCAGCACTTTGGGAGGCTGAGGCAGGTGGATCACAAGGTCAGGAGTTTGAGACCAGCCTGGTCAATATAGTGAAACCATGTCTCTACTGAAAAAAAAAAAAAAAAAAAATCAGCCAAGTGTGGTGGTACATACCTGTAATCCCAGCTACTCGGGAGGCTGAGGCAGGAGAATTTCTTGAATTCGGGAGGTGGAGGTTGTAGTGAGCCAAGATTGCACCACTGCACTCCAGCTTGGACGACAGAGCGAGACTCCATCTCAATAAATAAATAATACATAAATAAAAAGGCAATCGAAAACATTTTTTTAGATGCTGAGCTAACAGTCAGTATACAATTAGGAAGTTCTTCCTGTTATCTGCTTGATATCTAGCCTACACCAGTCCAGATGCATTGCTGTCTCTTCCCATTTCTCTTTCCAGTCATCATATGGGGGAAGATATGAGCCTCTCCTTAGCAGTTCTGCTTTGCATATAATCAATGGATCTTGCTGTGTCCTTCATTTGCCTTCTCTGGTTGTGAATAAATAACCCTCAGTTCCTTGTACATTTCTTCACCATTCCTGTTTTTCAGGGCCCTAATCAGTTTTATTTCATTCTCCACTATAAATGATTTTTAAAGCCCCTTGGAAATATAAAGGTTGTCTAAATAATAAATCATCATTTTGGCAAATGATACTGAGACATTTAGAGAGATAAAATTAATCACCCCCTTGTAGCGATATAGCAGCTTTTCCACAGGGAGTACAAAGTAGTTTGTAGAGCTCATAGTTAATTCTTGCCCTGTTCCCAAGGGAAGAGGGTAAGAGTCATCTTTCTATTTTGTAGGGGGAAAGGCCAGGGCAGCATAGGTGACTTCTTATTCAGCACCCCCTGGTGAGCACGGTACACAGTGTGAAAGATGCTTCAGCTCTCTTCTCTGAACATCTGATGCAGCATCCATGGGGTATGTTACCACTTTTCAGCCTGGATAGCATAGCACACGCAATGGGTTCCCTGGGTGGCAGGGACCATTGGTCCCATCCTGCCTGTACAGGGCCTGGAGTAATCTTCTCTCTAGTGAGTTCTCTGCTTAGAATGCTGCAGCATCTCCTGCATCAAGTACAAACACCACACATTCCAATATTCAAGGAGCTTGCACTTTCATGTGGGTCAACTCCTGAATTATTATGCCCATTTTATAGATGAGGAGACGGAGTTTTGTGGAACCTAAGTGGCTTACTTCACAAACACACAATTACTATATTGTAATGCTAGAATCTGGCCAGGCTTCTCTAACGCCTTAGTCTAGTGCTTCTTCTCTATAACCTAAGCTTCCCATTACAATTATTTTGGTTTTGAGTGACAGGAAACAAAATCAACAGATGCACGTGCACGTACACACACACACACACACACACTCCTTATGGGTTCCTGTGATTGAAAGTACTGTGCAATACTAGTTTCGGGCATGACTGCATTTAAGATGCTATTGGGACTGTTCCTCTGTCTTCAGCCCCACTTCCTCTGGGTTAGCCTAAAGCTCTCCCATCATGGTCATCAGGTTTATGTTCTGACTACAGCAGAAACGGGGAGACTAATTTCTTGGTAGTTCCTGCACAAGTCCTGAGGGTTATTGTGATTGATCCCAGTTTCAGTGTGTAGCATGTTAGTTCTCAACTAGTCAACATGTGTAGGGGCTAGAATTCACTGATTGGCTTATATTGCTCCTTCCGCTGGGGAGCTGGGGTGGAGGCGGCACTTTAAAGGTAGAGACTGAGAATGGGGAGGGGTGAAATTGCAAATCAAGAATACACAGACAGTTAGGAAAAGTAGGGTGAGTGGGTGTTGGCTGGCAGAAACCGACCTGCAAAGCCTTTCATTCACACCCCCGGCATTGCCCGCCTCTCTGCCTGGCATCCTCATTGTCTTGCTGGGCTGCTCCTCAGATGGGCAATCCTCTCTCCTCACCAGCATCTCTTTGCTTATGCTTTTTTTCCTGCCCTCATTTTTCACCCTTTCCATCTGAAATGTTCCGTACCCTTTGGCCTATTTCAAACCTTCCTGAACTGAGGTAGCCTTCCGGACTGCCTGGTCCATGGGTGGCTTCCTTCTTTGAGATCCTGTGCTATAGACTCCTGCCTTCTCTTTTGTGGTGCCCCATTGAGGGAAGTTGGCCCATTGGATAGTTTCCACGAAGTTGGAATAAATGTGCAAAATTCACATGTTAGTGGCATTTGGGACTTTTCATGAAGGATTGGTGAAGATCACTGCAGCAAAGGTTGTAGGTAAAACCAACAATGCGTGAGTAGGAGCCAAAAAAGATCATGGAGTCTTAATAGACCCATGATGATTATATCTTTGAATATAGTGTAATGAGAAGTTTGGCATGGTTCTCTCAGCTTCCCAAGTGGAATGAGAAAAAAATGGAGCATTTTAGGCTAAGAGACTGTCCTTTTGCTCTTTTCCTGGTTAGTTAGAACTTTCTTGGAGCCTAGTCCCTAGTTGAGCCATTACACTCAAAAAATATATGTTAATTCCTAGCATCTGCCTCTATCTATCATTTTATAGATCAGGAACCTGAGATCCCAAGTGGCTGAATTCCTGCCCCAGGGTCAGGCAGTGAGTTTGGGGCACAGATAGAAGTGAAGACCCTACCTGATGCTCTGCCTACTGCTATTTCCATTCTCTGCAGTTGACCAGGAGTGACTGGCAAGGATGGAGAATGGAGAATGGCCCTTTGAGGGACACTTCGGGATTGCAGGGCATCCCCAACCAGAAGGAGGCGGCAGGCCAGGGAAGGGGTCTAATGGTGCTTCCTGGAGATGCTCAGTGCAGTCCTGGGCATGTATGGGCACCAAATCAGGGCATAGACACCTGGATTGGTTTGGTGATGCTTCTCAAGTATGAGAAGTTCCTGGTTAAAAAGATGCCACCCCAAGATTTCCTGTATCTGCAGGGACCCATCGCTGGACATGATAAAGGAGGATGTCTGAGTGACTGAGACATGAGCTGCAGGAGGCTGGCGGGGTTGGGGCTCTCTGATCACCCAGGTCATGCCCTGTTTTGGGGAATGCTTACCAATTCCTGGGGCTCCTTCCTCCGCTGAGTAGATGAAGTACTGCTGTATAAATGCACTCTTTCTCAGACATGATTTGAATAAAAGGAAAACTCTCATATGGAGTGTGCTATTTTTAAGAGATACAAGTTAAGGAATAAAATTCTGTGAGACACACAATTATTTAGCTGTCTTTGTTTAGCAACATTCTTTTAATTAACCACCACTAGCATCTATTGAGATGCTGGGCAAGTGTGCTGTGCTGCAAGCTTGTTTTGGAGGGAAAAAGTAAATTCATGTTTTCAACCCAAATCGTGAGAGTTTCCGCTCCAAGGTAAGACCTTGGGGGTGGGAGTGGTTGAGCAGAGGACTCTCTCTGTCCTGGGGCCGTGAGGACCTATCAGGAGAAGGCAACTTGGTACCTCTCAAAAGCTGTCTTGCTGGTGGGCTTTTAGAACCATGCGTCTCTGAAAAGGCATCCCTTCAATAATGCTTTCCTCCCCTGCACACCTTCCCTTCAAACCTTCTTAGAGCTTCTTTCTGTTTATCTTTGCAAAAACTTTTAATTTTGAAATAATTTCAGACCTACAGAAAAGTTTTAAGTATATTACAAATAACTCCAGTATATTCTTTTTAAAGATTGAATTGTGTCCCCCTAAAAAGGTATGTTAAAATCTTAATCCCCAGAACTTCAGAATGTGCCCTTATTTGGAAATAGGGTCCGTGCAGAATAAGCAGTTAAATTAAGATGAGGCCATACTGGAATAGGATAGGTCCCTATTCCAGCATGACTGAGGTCCTTATAAAAGGGGGAAATTTGGACACAGACATTAGGATAGGTCCCTATTCCAGCATGACTGAGGTCCTTATAAAAGGGGGAAATTTGGACACAGACATACACACAGGGAGCGCGCCATGAGAACATGACAGCAGAGATCAGAGTGATGCGTCTGTGAGCCAAGGAACACCAAAGATTGCCAGCAAACCGTCGGAAGCTAGGAGAGAGACCTGGAACAGATTCTGCCTCACAGCCCTCAGAAGGAACCAACCCTGCCAACACCATGATTTCAGATTTCTGCCTCCAGAACTGAGAGATGATAAGTCTCTGTAGTGAAAGTCACCAGTTGGTGGTACTTTGTTACAGCAGCCCCGGGAAGCTAATACAGCCCTTCACCTGTATTTCTCCAGCGTTAGCATTTTACCACATTGCACTCATTCCTCCCCTGCACACATATGTGCCATATATACATGTAATTGTTCTTTTCAGAATCGATTGACAATGAGTCGCAGACATATGCCCATTTACTCCTAATTACTTCAGTGTCTGTTTCCTAAAAGCAATAAAATCTCTGATCTAGCCACAGTACAATAATCAAAGTCAGGGAATTAACACACATACAGTACTCTAATAGTGCTATCTCACCTATAGCATGTCACATTTCGCTGGTTTTCCTACTGTTGCCTTTATTGCAGAATGATATTTCTTCTGATCTCTTTTATCTTTAAAAACATTTTAAATTAAGATTTTAATCTTTTTAACATACATGCACATTGTCCTGAGGATGGCGGGGGAGCTTTCCAAGGAACTTTGGGGAATTTTGATGTGAAAATGGGAATCTGGGCTGACAAGCATGATAGGTGAGGGAAGAGCTCAGAGATAGGCAGCATGGTTGAAGCCACTAGCAAAAAGCATGGGCTTTTCTGGGAAGGGGATGCTTATTATTATTTTTCCCTCTCAAAAAGGAAACATGTGTAGGAGAGTGTTCTGGGAGTCCTTGGCAGGCTGATGGGCTAGATCGTGTTCAAGGGTTCCCTTCTGGCCTGACCTCTGCCTGGCCTTGGGCCACAGATGCAACCTTGCCCTCCCAGCTGGTGTCTGGTGGGCCACAGGATGCTGAAATGCCTTCTGCCCTGGAGAGTCTGACACCTTTGTCCTCACTAGGAGGGTGCTACAGACCGAGTAAAGAAAGGGTAGAAGCCCTGGATGATGAGTGCCAAGTGGAACCTCAGCAAGGGCCTCGAGGAAGGGATTTTAAACTCCTCCTACCCTCCATCAGCTTTCTCTCTGTTCTTGAAATGGACAATGACTTCCTACTCTCATGCAAACTTCCAGGAATATGTAGCTTCTAGCATCTTCTATGTAACCAGAGTGATTCCCCTAAACCCTTCCAATAAAGAAATTCCAGAGTAGTCTCTGGTTAGAAGATGGATCAGAAGGGGGCCATTCATGGGTATAACTGGGACCCAGTGTCCTGCCCCCGGCATATTGCTTCCCACATTTATGAAAACACTTGCAAGTGTGGCCTCTAACCTGCCCTGGAGCAGGGGAGGGCAACTGGGAGGCCAAGAGTGGGTCTACAGCATTACAGATTCCCACAAGGGGAGCTATGGCCTGTTGAGCAGGACTCTGATCCCTCAGTTCTAGAACAGCTGCCCAATCCCACAGCTGGCCAGACTTAGATACTCTTGGGCCATGGCCTTTCACCCTTTCTCATCCTCACTTTCCACAGCTTTCCTTCCTCAAGTTCACAAAATTTAGGGACCTTTCTGCCCTATCTGATTCCAAAAAAGTAATAGAAGTTTGCTTCTGCCTATCCCACCCCTCTGATGCCTCCTCCTTCCTTTCAAACATCTCCACAGAAGTTCCCACAAGCTGCCGCCATGTCCTCAAAGACCCTTTTCCCCCTGTGGTTAGGCTGACTCTTGATCCCTTCACTTTCCTAAACATTGCTTCTCTACACATGGAAGGACAGCTACTTTCCCTGCCTTCAGGCCATTGTGGCTTGGCCTGGCAGCTTTTTGTCCCCTGTTTTATAACAAACTGTGATTACAGAAGCAATACATGCTTCTGAGAATTTCTGATTTCTCAAAGAGGAGATTCTATATTCTTCCTTGGTTCAACCCTATTGAGGGAGAACTGAACCTGTTTAGATGTTTCTATGATATGCTTGAGAGAATGTGGGGCTGCTACTCTGAAAAAGAAAAATATCAACGATGCTTTCAGAAATTGTCCAGTTGTGCTAATGTCTTGTTAGAGCAGCATTGTTCAGAATCATGGCAGGGTGGAGTTGCTGGATAAAATACAGGATGCCCAGTAAATCTGAATTCCAAGTAAGCAATAGATACTTTTTAGTTTTAGGTATTTTAAGCACAGAATATTGTGTGGGACACACATTGACATATTGCATGCGATATTTGAGGCACACTTATTCTAAGAAAATTATTCACTGTTTATCAGGAATTCACATCTAACTGGGTGTTCTGTTGCTTGTTGGCTTGCTGAATCTGACAACCCAATGTCAACATGCAAGATAGAGCTGGGAAGGCTGTAGAGGGCCTTCAACAGGGGTGCACAAGGGCATTTGTGAAAGTAACCAAAGGCCTCACAGAATGGAGCCAAAGCCAGGCTGGGAGCAAGGCAATGGCAAACAGAACTGAGAAGAAATCTGGGACAGGTCATGAGGTAAGGAAACTTCCAAACTTTCAAGTGAGGTGTCTGAGTCCTTGCATCACCCTGAGACCTGTTCATGGTTCCTCTTCTCTCTTCCGGCTTCAGTCACCCAAGTATCACTGCTATGAGTTCCCCCTTACCCACATACAAACTGTACCATTATTATGTAATATTTTTCCTTAATTCACTGAAAATCTTAAATACAGGTATTTTTGGAAGGAAACTTGATTCCATCATTGTCAGTGGAAAACAATCTCACTTATCACAAATTGAAAGTGACAGTAAACACGTGGACAATGAAGTTGATGTCATCGAACTCTAACTTTCGACTGAGTCTGAAACCGGCTCTCAATTCCTAAAAATGAAATTAGCGAGTGGTAGAGAAGAGCTAATGATATACAAGTCTCCGGCTGAAACTTTCTTCTGTCATAATCAGAGAACCACAAAGAATTGAAAAGGAGACAACTTCCTAACCCTGCAATTCAGCGTATTTAATGTTGTGTTCAGTCACTTATGGTTTATGTGATTCTCACTTTTAGAAGGTACTGGTATTGGTTAGGTCTTAGCCATGGCCAGTAATGCTGTTTTTTAAAAAGCGCTTTATAAATGAATTTTTTTCTGGTTGGAGAAGAAGAGTCTTGAATATTTGCAGGTGGAAGTCTGAGTTTTCGGAGTGCATGCCCTTGGTGACCTGATCCCAGCCCTGTGTGCTCAACTTCAGGGATAATGTCCTAGAGACCGTGAGTCAACATCAGGCAAAAGCCATCCTGGGGTCGCATGGGACCCTCAGCGCCCCCATGAGTGAGGCCTTAGGGACAAATCCACCTAGACTCCTTAGCTTTGGTCTGCTGGGGGTGCAAAACTGACCCTGTGACCCTGCTCCCCTGCCCCCCTGCCCTCCTGTCCCCAGGCCCTCTGCTTTGATGGGAAAGACTTCCCAGAATAGAATGTGCTGAATGAACTCATGTTCTTGTCATTAGGACTGTGAGTGGGTGAGCTCTGTCCCCGACAGGCCAGGCAGAACTTGGAACACAATTTTCCCATGGAAACAATGTACTAAAGGGTGGTTAGTTTTTATGGCATGATTGGTTCAGGATAGTAAACTTTCACTGAGCACCTAATATGTTCCAGACACTGTGCTGGGACTACAAAATGTGTAAAGCATTGTTTCAGGCTAAATGGAGTTCAGTCTCTTGGGAGATATGAGCAGTGAGCAAATGAGCAGGTGATGACAATTCGGTGTGATGGGTGCCAGGACTGAAGGAGGTAGAGTATGCTGTGGGGTCCCAGAGTGGGACCTGGCCAGGCCTGAGGGTGTCTGGAGGAGCTTCCTGTGAGGCTGAGTCTCCAGGCATGAGGAGGTGAAGAGCAGGGATGAGGGAAAAAGGGCGTGCCTGGCAAGTGAACAGCTAACAGAAGGGCAGAGGGTCACCCAGCACGGAGTGTGCCAAGATTCTACTGTCTGCCCTGTATTTCTGGAGCACCATTTGCTGTAAGGGGATTTGCTGAGTTTAGTCTATAGGAATAAGTAGAGATAGTTATGGAGGCCCCAGAGCATTGTAAGAGGATGGATTCTCAACCTTAGGCAGAGAAGCCACTGAAGGATTTTAGGCAAATTTACCTTTAAGAAAGCTGCCCTGACACTTGGATGGTGGAGGGGAGGCACCTAAGATGGGGTGTGGTGGAGAAAAAGACTAACTAGACCAGCTAGAGAGCAGGGAGGAAGACTAGGCAGGAGATGAGAAGCTCCAGGGACCAGGGGGCTTTCAAAACTCCCTGGAATGCAAGCCCATAGCAAGGACCTTGATCTGTTTTGTTCAGATGTATCCCAAATGCCTAGAACAGAGCCTGGTAAATAGTAAGTGATAAATACATTTTTGTTGCAGGAGAGGTCAGACTGAGGGGAGATTTCAGGAGTGCAGCAGTGTGGAGATCAAACACACATGTGATCTTCCAATCTGGATTCCTAACTCTCCTCTCTAGTAGATCTCCAGAGTTAAGAAAAATTGTTTCCCCTCACACAAAACAAACTCCTGACTCCTGATAGGCTTTTGGAATGTGACAGCTGGCTGTTTGGGCTTGTCTGCAGTGTGACATCACAACTGGGTGTCATCCCTAGGGGCCACCCTTGGGTCTTTTGTGGGACTCATATTGGTCAGGCCAAGTTCCTGTTGCTTGGTTCTTAGCAAAGACAGAACAATGCTTTGACATCTTTTTATGTTCAGGACATGGCTCCCTCCAGCTACTTCTTGGATAACCCTATGATCCTTTGGCTCATACTCCTCATTGGAGGTTGGCTTGTAATCCGTAAGTTGAGGACATCCAGGTGAAGGTCTCCTGGCCATCAGAAGATTGTTGGATGTCACCCGGTGGATGAATATGAGCAGTTATGCCATCAGAATCTGTGATTAATAGACATAATCTCCACCAGAGCATTAATTTTGGGCATAATCAAAACCTGCTGAATTATTTCAGTGTCAGACCTTGACAGAGAAGTCAGCCTGGGATTAGTATTTTGATTTAAAGTTCAATGGGTAGTATTTATCTTTATTTCTGTCACCTACGAGTGATTGACTGTCTGTCCTGGAAAATAAAAACAAATGCTACTTCCTCAGTCAAGTGAACAGGGGGTAATTTAGAGGCGCACTCTCACGGTTGGCTGGACCTGTGGTGTAATGGGTTGGCAGTCTCTCTCTCTTGGCTTCCACAAGGTGTCTGGGAATCAGGTTCTTGATTCTCTCAGAGGCCAGGTAACTGCAGGAGTAGCTGTGTTAACATCTGAGCAGGTGTGTCACTTCTAATCGTAGTGCTTTAGCAGAGCTGTTGCCTGAGGTGAGAAATGCTGGCATGCAGCGTTGGAGGTGGTGGAAACTCCAGAGAAGCAAGCTCCATCCCAGTGGGACTGGAGTCAGAACACTGGAGACCCCTTTCCTGCCCTGAACTGGACAGCGTTTAATAGTGGTAGATTCTGTATTCCAGCCCACGTGATTGCTACTTTCAGCCCTGTGGAGGGGTTGGTAGTGAGGAACACAGGCATATGCACATGTGAACATGACAGTTACTGATGCAGATGGTGCATCCAGGCATGGTGCCAGTGCCTTTACTTGCATTGTTTTGAATCTTGACCACAACCCTTCCCCCCAACCCACCCCCCCCGCCCGCCCCATTATAGATAAGGACCCGGAAGACCAGAGAGGTGAAGTGATTTGCTCAAGGCAAGTAAAAAAACAAGAGCCAAGATTCCAGCCCAGAGCAGTCTGGCTCCAAAGTCTATTCCAGCGCCTGATTTGTCAAGCCAGGTGGGACTACATTGGAGTTGGCAGTGAGAGGAAAGACCCCTAATCCTTGAGGGTGTCTCTGTGAAGGGAATAGCCTGAGTGGGGAGGAGGAGGTCTGGGAAAGTGAGCAGAAAAAGGGTGTCAAGGTTTCCGGGGTTCCCAGGGCTCTATTCATTCTTGACGCCACATTGTCATTTCCTTCACCCCAGGGCTCCTGTCTCCCTGCCCTGTGGGCTCCTTTGGTCACAGATTGGAGGCTTCAGGCGTGGGAGCTCTTTTGGTGCAAACATAGAAATGATTGGCACACTACCAAGAGTCAGCAAGCTTCTTCATAAATAAGGTTTTAGTGAAAGGCTGTATCACAGTCAGTCGTTTGTGCCTTCTGTGGACCCTCCATCTGACGGCAGAAGTGAAGGCAAAGGGTATCTGAAGAGAGGGAGAGGATGGGCCCTCCCTCGTGGAGAGCTGTCCACAGGGCATCTGGCTGGACACAGCCATCCAGTCCCATGCGGCCACAGTGGACACACTGAGCATCCCTCCAAGGCACAATTAGATTCCATTGTTCTCAGACTGATTTGACAGTGACGGTCAATGCAAGGCATGATTTAAACACCTATTATACTCAGTTTTCTCAATTAAAAAATAATTTTAATAATGGATTTAAACTCCTTGTTTTCCATAAATAAGATGCAGTTTTTGCTTTGCAAGGTGCATTTAAAGAATTGCTTAATTTTTAGTTTTAATTTTGCACCTGAAAATATAGTAATCTTTTAGGAATTTAATATGTTAGCACAAATTGAAGCAGATATTTATAAAATTAAGAGGCCAAACCATCTTCAATGTAACAAGTATACATGACGTGATATATAATTTGGTGAAATTTTAAAAACTATACTTCATTAAGTAAATAGCAGATAACAGAAATAATAGACATTTAAATTATTGTATTTGGTTAAAATCACATATTCGTATATTATGAACATTTACATTCAACAGAAGCACATTTTAACAAATGCACTGGTAGTATTTTAGTTATAGATGTGATACACAGGCTCTACAAATTAACAACAAGTACAAATCAACTTAAACGTAATCAAGATAGGAAACTTAAGGTCTTTCATTATGCAGCTACTTTGACATTTACTTTCTCCTTCCTGTTAATCCATTGACCGGAAAAGAAATAGGAGCTCCCCTGTTTCTTTAATTCCCTAGTGATTAATCTGGAATAAGTTTGTCTAAAGAAAGGAGGTATTGTTTTTCTGTCAATAGAATAGACTACTATTACTGGTTTTCATTTTAATATTCTGATAAGTTTAGATAAGTGGCTTTAGTTGACTTGGATGACATTTTAAAATTATGCATCAGCAAATATCCATGTCTTAACATGTTCACTCTCAGCTTTGACACATGGAGTTGATATTGCAAAAGGATGATAGCTAGTCGTTCATGCGGCTGGATGCCAAGATGTCCCCTGCAGTTAAATACTGATCCTCACCCAGCTCTGGAGAATACAAGCAACCAGTGCGTCAGGTGCATATTGGGACCTATTTGTAAAATGTCTCTTTAAAATATTAAGATAATCTAATATTTTAAGCACTACATAACTAAAAGGTATACCCTCTATTCCATGATTTTATCTTGAAACTTCAGCTTATCTATTTGGTTACAAAAAAAAAAGTTAATATTTTTTAAGTTGAAATTAATTTTAAACATGGATGTCCTAAAATCCAGTTTATTGTCAAAGAATCCTTGATTGTCATCCTGCTGGGTTCACATGGATTCAGAAGTTGTTTCTAGAAACTCTAGGATGACCCTCAGATGGTTCCCATTGAGTCCAGGATGCTTTGCAGAAAGCCCTTGTCTGTCCTGGGAGATGACGGGGAGGGGGCAACTACACCTTGTTGGTGCAGGGAAGGGTAGGGCTGGTGAGACTGGGTGTCCTCTGGGCTGCACCCTAGTAGGGAGAAGAAAGGCATTCTTAGCTGGGGACTTCTTTAGGCCTTGCTTTCTTGCTCATATCTAGAAAGGCATGGTTTGCGAAAAGAACGAACTCCAAAAGAATGCTCTGCTCTGCTGGCCCCCAGACATTGGAAATTAGCCAACATGAGAGAGCTAGGTGTTTGGGGGGCTATTTCGTGGAATTTTTAACAGTTTCTATGCAAGGAGAATTTAAAAAGAAGATGAGGAGCATGAGTAGCCTCATTCATGCAATTTCTTTCAAGATGCACTCTAGATGCTGTCATACCTCCTATCTCTGACTCCAGAGCAGGCACTGGACATTACATAGCCATAGAGAAAGAAGAGACAGTACCTGGAGGGACCTTATGAATAGGCAGGGGGTGAGGGCAGGAGTATGAGGAGTACAGAACAGGAGTGCTGCCTGGTTGGGCTCAGCTCCAGGATTATGTGGGAAGCTGTAGGGAATTGTGGGTCTTGGGCCATGCATCTGCCCTGCTCTTGCCCCCAACACACTCATGCCCCATGGATGGTCAGGCTTCTCATTGCATGGGAATGTAACAAGCCTTCTGAGATTCTGGTCTGGGTGCAGTTGTCATCACCACAGAGGATCAGGGAGATGCAACAGAAAAAGGTGTAAGATTCATGTTAGCTGAAGTCATGGGGGCCCTAAGAAATCATTTAATCTGTCCTCTTCTACAGGAGTAGAAAGAACACTGAGGCACAGGAAAATTTGCTGATCTGGTCAAAGTCTCACAGTGTATTAGAAGCAGAGCCAAGAGGAAACCTTGGCTTCCTGATTTCCTGTTCTAGCATTTTCTCCCCTCACAGTTTCCTTGGGCTTATTTTGGCTCTTAGGACATCTCCCAAATGCCTTCCCCATGGATTCTCCTAACAGTTTATACTAAAATTTTATGATCCTGTGGGTCATTCAGTCCTTTCTAGTATCTGTCATCTATTATGCTCAAATTTGAAACCACATCCTCTCATGCTATGCTCAAAATCGTGGGAGAATAATTGCTTAGCACCCTCCTCTTAAAAAATCCTTCGCTTAATAGAATACTATAATCAATCACATGTAGCCTTTATTGCTCTTTGAAAATTAATATCTGGAAAATTCATGGGTGTATCTGGATCTATTAATAAGACAAACCATGTCTTTTAATTTGGTGATAAGCTCAGAGCAGCCATCGCCACCTGGTGGCAGTGTACCCTAATTACAAGAGAAGTAAATAAAAAGACACTGCTTTCCAGAATGCAACTTTGGAGCTAGAAAATGGAGGCAAACGTTCTACCCCTAGGCAGATCCAAATGAAAGCATCAAGAACAAAATAATTAGAACATATGTTCAAGTACATTATTTCTTTTCTACTATGTATTTATTCATTAATTCATCAATTAATATTCAGGTAAAAGAACAAATATTTGTACACGACTGCCTACTATGTGCTAGGCATTGTATCAAGTGTTTTACATATGTTACCTCATTTGATTCTCAATATACAACCCAAAATATTGTTTCTATTTTACATATGCAGGGAAGTTAACAGGGAAATCCACACGGTCAGCATGTGAAAGCAACTCTTCAGGTCAAGGACTAGACTTGTCGTTCTTCCTTCACTGCCTCCTGATTCTGCAGAGGCCTAAGTGCTCATAGTAACTGTGCTCAGCAGACACATCTCTGCCCCTCACCATGCTTGTTACTGGCTGCTGCTTATTTCCATGTAATTGTTAGATGACTAATCTAAGCTTCACCTGGACTTTTAGAGTCTGTTCCTTTGTTCCTTTGTTCTTGGCAGTTCCAGCTATGTTATCCTTCACTGCTGTGAGATGGGCATGGAAGAAAGCAAATCCTGGGAACGGAAATTTGACAATTCGACAGGAGCTAAGCTGTCTCAGGTTAAAAGGCAGAAGGGCAGGCATGTCCTGAAAACGCCTCTGCCCTTCGGCACCGAGAAGGCCCTGCTGTGCCATGCCTCAGGCACAGGACCTAGAGCGCGCAATTCTGTGCTCCAGACTGAGTCATGACTTCCTGCCAGGCTGCCTCTGACTAGAATGAGAGAGGGGCAGTGCCCTGGGATATGGTCTGGCATAAGACAGGACAGTGGTGAGTAATGGGGGATGGATCTCAGACATATGCTGAGTGTTTTCCAGGCCCCCTATTAGGGAACCCAACTGCATAGATGATGGTACCTTTTTGGGTGGGAAGTGGAAAAGTTTCTAGGTGATTCTACTGCATGCCTCAGAGGTACCATTTGTTTAATAAACAAGTGAAAGGCTGAATGTGCCTTGTTGAGGATTTGCTCAGGATGGGCTATGACTGAGAGACCTCCTAAAGGAGTCCCTGAAACCCTGAGGCATCCCATAATGAGGCCCTGGGACAGGAGCAGGGAGGTTGCATTGAGTTATGGGACCATGTTATTCCACTGCCTCCTAGTAAGAAATCTCTTTTTTCTACACTCCCTTCCACTTGGCACCTCCGTTAGTGCCCGACTTGCATTCCTCCTTGAATCAGCTATTTCTATGCATCAGTCTGTCTCCCCAGGCAGCACACATCACTATGGCACAGGGCCCAGGGCTTACTTCCTTGTTCTCCATAGTGCCTGGTCCCGGGCTTTGCCTCTAGTAGACAATGTTAATGTTTGTGGTTGACCTAAAGGAGGTGTTCTAGACCCAGATGCCTACTGGGGGCCCGTAGGTTTCATAACCAGGTGAGGTTGCCTGGTGGGGACTCTGTGAATAGGTGAACTCCTGCCCCATCTAGCTATATGGGCATTACCTCATCTTCTGGATTTTCACTGGATAAAAATCCCCAAGTTTTAAATGTTGACAAAAATGCATTTTTTTTTCTTTTACAGCTCTGTATCGGCCAAATAAAATCAATCTGGCTCTCAGATGCATTAGAGACTTAAATTAAAGCAGCACAAATAGCCTAAGTATGCCCTAATCCTTTAAAAATAGTTTCTTAGTGCCCATACCTAATTATATAGCTCTTGGCAATTGAACTGTCTTTCAAAGAAGTGAGTATGTAAGAGCACCCACTTCATAAGAAAGAAAATTTTATGAAGTTGTTTGAGTCAGAACCACAATCCTAATAAAATGTATTTTATGAAGTTGGTGAGAACATTGCAATCTGGGTGCCATTTTACAGAGCATAGAACTAGTACACATTGTAAATATGAGGTCTCTGACTGGCCCTCAGCTTCTCTTTTGGTGACAGGTGTGACAACTCCTCCCTTTAAGAGTCTCCTGGGAAGCTTCCAGCACAGGGTGGGATTTAGTGACCCTGGCTGCGATCCCCCTCCAGCTGATTTCTGGATTGGCTCATTACTGTAACAGCAGTCTCCAGCCAGTCACTTAACAATGCAAGTGTTATCAGCAAGGGTGGGTTTTGCACCACAATGCCTGCGCTATCTTGGGGCTTCTTCTGGGGTATGGGCCCCTTCCCTGGTTTCCCTCCCTCTCAGAGCCCCCTTCTTCAACTACATCTCCCCTCATTCCACCAGGAGAGGCTGTGTGTATCAAGAAGTGGGCACAGAGTGATGCTGCTTGGGGACTGGTGGCTTCTCCCACTTCCAGGGAGTTTTCATGGTTTCCAGGAAAAGCTCTGATGTGGGTGGCAGGCAGTAGCCAGGACATCTCTAGAACATAGGTTAGATGCTCTGCCTGTCCCAGCCAAGTTCAGACCCAGCCAGGAAGCCTTAGAGAAGCAGGGCTTCCTGTACCAGGGCCCTTGTTCAACCTGCTGCTCATGCTGCTGGTGTCACTGCTGCCCCTCAAAGGCTTATGTCCTGTCACTCTGTAGGTGGGATGGGAGGGAGGTATCAGGGTCACCACTGAACACTGCTGAGCTCAGGTATTTTGATTTCTAGGGAGGCTTCACAAGGATGGGGGCAGTAGGATGAGAGATTCCTGAAAGGAGGCAGTGGTGACTACATCATAAAAAGATTTCCTCTACTTATTTCACTGATGTATTTGATTTAAAAGCTGACTCTTTGGAGTGAACACTCCTCTCACTCAGAAGAGCTGACTGAAACTGTGAGAAGAGTGTAAATGTTGAATCAGGCGCACAATCATTTGAATTCTGCTTTGGCTTACTCTCTGCATGACCTTAAGGAAATGTGTCCTCAGTTCCCCCCTCTGACCTGTAAAATGGGTTTAATAAAATATCCCTTTCCTCCTAAATGGGGGAACTTGGGGTGATTGGTATAGTGTCTGGCATAGTCTGGATTTAAATTCTCTTATTTCTTTATTCATATGGGTTGTTTGCCACTTAACGATATTCCCCTTTGTTTTTTCTTGTCTGAACTCATTTCCAAAGAGTTTGAGAGCTGGGGAAAGGATAAAAGTAAGGGGACATCATAGACATCTCCACACATTGTCAGAGCGGTGCTGTAGTCTGGTTGCGATCCCCCGAAATTCATATGCTTATGACCTAACCTCAAAGGTGATGGTAGTAATAGCTGGGGCCTTTGGGAGGTAGTTAGGTCAGTCATGACAGCGGCCCCTTCATGAATGGGATTAGTGCCTTATAAAAGAGACCCCGGAGAGCTAACTTGCTGCTTCCACCATATGAGGACACATGGAGAAGTTGCTGTCTATGAATCAGAAAGTGGGTCCTCACCAGACTCCAAATCTGCTGGTGCCTTGATCTTGGACTTCTCAGCCTCTAGAACTGTGAGATATAAATTTCTGTTATTTACAAGCTACCTATTCTATAGTATTTTGTTATAGCAGCCCAAACAGATCAAGACAGTTGGGCTCCTAGGAGACCTCCCTTACACCAGCCTCACCCCAGTTCACTCTTCTGTGCTAGTGCCATCAGAGCCCTATTCATCCAGTACCTACTCCATCCTGGGCCTGTGCCGTTCCAATACCTGCAGTCAGAAGATCCTTCCTGAGGCACCCATTAGAAAAACTAATTCTTCGAATTAAAAACAAAACCCAGAATTCCTCTAGGTTCCATTTAATTGGGTAAAACCCAGTCCTATTTCCTTAGCTTCGCTTTCCATGGGCCTTCTTAATTACCTACAACTGACTTTTCTAACCTTCTCTATCACCAAGGCTCTAAAATAAGACAACTTGCTCTTCTTCAAACATGTCTTTCCTATCTCCACACCTTTGATTGTTCAAAGCTCTTTGCCTGGAGTACTTTTCCCACTGTTTCCATCCTTTAATATCCCATGCATCTTTAATGGAGTGGTTCAAGTGGCTTCTCCTCCATGAAGCATGTCCTCACCCCTCCTTTGTGCTATTAATGATGGATTCATTACACTGATATATGATATAAACTCATACAGTGTTATTAGTTTATGTAATTGTATTACTTTTAAGGAAGTTAGAGAAGACATAGACTCTTTATATTAACCCACATATTTACCGTTTCCAATGCTTTTCATTTTTTCCCTGTTTTCAAATTACCTTCTGATGTCATTTCTTTTAATCTTGAAAAACATTCTTTAGTATTTGTTTGTATTTTATGCAGATTTGCTGGTGACAAATTCTCTGGCTTTGGTTGTCTAGGAATGTTTTTATTTTGTCTTCATTTTTATAGGATAGTTTCACTTCTTGGATATAGAATTCTACGTCCAATTCTAGGACATAGAATTCTTGGTTGATAGTTTGTTTCTTTTAGCACTTTGAATATCATTCCATTACCTTTGGGCCTCCATTGTTTCGGAAAAGAAGTCATATTGATCACATTGATGTTTCTCTGTATGTTATTTTCTTTTCCTTTGTGGCATTGAAAATGTTGTCTTTGTCCTTAAACAGTTTGGCTATGATGTATCTAGTTGTGGATCTCCTTGTATTACCCTAGCTGGAGTTCGTTGGGATTTTTGGATGTGTGCAGATTGATGTTTCTCATTAAATTTGAACTGTTTTAAACCATTATTTTTCAAATGTTTTTATTTCCCCCTTTCACTTTCCTATCTGGAAATTTTTTTTATCACAGGTATGTTGATGTGCTTGATGTTTATCAATGGATTTGTGAGGTTCTGTTGCCTTTTGCTTAATCTTCTTCTCTGTTTTTTAGACATGATAATTTCCATTGATCTATCTTCAAATTCATTGATTTTTTAAAATCTTTTGATATTGAATTTTCTGTTGAGCTCCTCTAGTGAGTTTTTCATTTCAGTTATTGTTCTCTTGAACTCCATAATTTATGTTTAGTTTTTTAAATAATTTCTGTCTTTTAAGAGATGATCTCTATTTTTCTGTTCCTTATTGTTATACTTTCTCCAGTTATTTAAAAATGGTTTTATTTAGGTTTTTGAGCATATTTATAAGAGCTACTTTGAAGTTTCATCTGCTGTATCTAATATCTGAGGACTCATAGATAGTTTCTATTGATTGCTTTCTTTCTTGAGTATGAATTACGCTTTCTTGTTTCTTTGGGTGTGTCATAATTTTCTGTTGAAAATGGGACATTTAAGATAACGTATTGTAGCAACTCTGGGTCTTATTTTTCCCCCTGAATGATGATGTTGTTACTGGTTTCTTTGTTTGTGAGTAACTTGCTTGGGCTAATCTGTGAAATATGTCTTCTCTATGGTATGTGACCGCTTTTGTGTTGGTTCAGATTTTAGCTTTAATTTTTGTTTTTATTTTTATGTCTTGCTTCTTAGAGGTCTGTGTAGGTTAATGGTCTGCCAATGATTAGACAGAGGTTGTGCTCAAGCACCTTGAGCCTCAAGATTTGCATTCTCTGCTGTTGGATCTGTGTGTAGGAAGGAAAGCACATTCAAAATTCAGGTTGTTTTGAAGTCTGTTCTGGCTTTGACTTTCCAGTGGGATCTTTCACCTGTTCTACAAGCAAGCATAGCCTTAGGGCTGGCCAGGAGTATGTGGCTATGTTGGCTCCTCTCTGGCCTTCACTGAGTATGTGCACATCCTCAGCCAAGTATTTGCTTGCCCCAATCACGCCATGGTCTCACCTGCTGAGCGCGTCACTTGTACTGATGCTGCTGCTGGATGTGGCATAACCAACCACTCCAAATCAAGTGAGTCCCCTTTGACCCACAGCTTTGATGATCTTCATGCTGTTTCCTGCCCTAGCAGAACCTTCATATCAACAGAGCTCAGGGGAGGGTGAGGAGGAGGGTGCATTTCTAGGCAAGAATGCCACAGGTGTGCACTATTCTTACTCAAACTCCAGTCTTCGATACATAAATACTTCTCAGATTGTTGAACACCTTTAGTTAATTTCCAGGATACTGAGATGGTTGTTTTTGTCACTTTTACTCATTTTTTCTTTTTTCAAAGAGGGTTTGCTTGCCTCCTGCCTCTGCTCTAGCCACAAGCCTCTACCAGTTTACATGTGTTTTGATGTGACAGACTTTTCCTGGCTGTGGAGTCCCTGGAGAGCCTGAGTTTCCGCCCCTACTTACCAAAGAGTTCCACCTGTATCCACTTCAGATTTGTCTGTGAATCTTCAGCGCATGGCATGATGCCTGGCACCAATCAGGTGCCCAACAAATGTTTATAGCCCTCGTAATCTGAAAGATGACAGACAGAGAGTGTTATGCATTTGGATACTGGATGGTGGAGTATTCTACAGACCTGGCTTTGGGTCAGTAGAATGCTATTGATCCTTAGTTTCTCATTTGTAAAATGTCAAAAATAAAACTTAATTCTTGGAGTAGTTGTGTGAATGAAAGAAGATATAGAAACCATCTAGAACAATACTTGTCATGGAGTAGTTTTTTTGTAACTATTAATTTCATTTCTTTCCATAAGATGTGGGATTGATGAAGATAATATGCCTTGGGTGATCTGGCTTATCCATCCATTCAACCAGCCATCCATCTACCCATCCATCTTGCTGCAGATGCAGTGATAAATAAAATAAGATTGTATTCTGGAGAAACACATCTAGTGGCAAAGACAGGCGTAAAACATAACTTGCAAAGCTGTGGGCAATAGCTACAACTGGCATGAGTGAAGAAGTGCATGCTCCGTGGCCACAGGAGTGACATTTGGTATAGGGATCTGGTGTCCATGCTTCTTTGCTCTGACTTCGAGGTCTCTGGTCCAGGGCGGAGAGTCAGGGGTGCAGAGAGATCAGACCACCCAGCCACATTCTGCATCCCATAGAATTCTTATGTGAGAAGATATCCCAGCAGACCTTAAGCAGTAACAGTCATAGATATGCTCACATTGCCTCTCTAGGAGGTAGAATTTTATTTTTCCTGCCACGATCATTTTATCCACTGTTTTGTTCCAAAGCACTCACATGTCACAGTATTTCTGTGGAGTTGAGGAGCATCTAGCAAGCTCTCATTCCATTTTGTTCATGGAGGATGCACCCTGCCCTCTCTTAGGGAAGTGGAACTACCCACACAATACCCCTCTGGCCCCTCTGCCTACACACACAGACACGTGCTTTGGAGGTGGAGGTTTTTTGTGCCCAGATCAAAAAGGTTTCATGATCATTTCTCTTCACACCTGCAGAGGGTCTTCTGATGTGGGCCACACCTTTGGGGAAGTGGGGCTGCCAGCCTGTGCTTGGGAGTTGTATCCCCTCTGATCAGTATGGTGTTTCATCCTTCAGGCACTGCCTCTCCTTGGAGGCCCAGGGGATAGGAGAGCAAGTTTTCCCTGTGTCTGTTCACCAGGCAGTAGGGCTCCTAGCTGTGTGTTAAGCCAGCAGCAATTTTTCTTTGCAAATACAGACCCATTTTAGAAGTTGAGTGCTCGGTGTTGTGGCCGAACAGAAGCCCATTATGAAGTGGTTCATTGCTTTCACGTTCCGATCTGCCAGGGCAGGGCTCTGAGGCCCCATTTCGAGAAATGTTAGTGCAGTCCAGTGGAGCCCAGGTTGCCCATAATACTGCCTTTGCGATACCTTCCAAGCCTTGCATTGTTCCCTCCACGCACATCAGCAAGAGCGTTGCATGGGTGCTCCTTTGCTTGCCCTGGGAACTTTATAGCCCATATTTACTATTCATTATTGTTTCCAAAGTACATCTTGTGTGATGCCTGTTCAGTGGTAAAATGGCTTTTCCCCCTTCTTCTCCATGGAGTTCTTCAAAATCTGCTCCTGCCTGAGGGTGGGGGAATGATCCTCTTCATGAAAGTCTTTGCAGAGGGGATGGAAGCCTTGTTCACCTTTGCAGGAGGTGTTTGGGAAGGAAAGGCATGGGGGCAAGGCAGAGCAGGCAGACTGAGTGTTCTGGTGGGACGCTCTGGTGGGATGGACCCTGGTCCATCATTGAGGTTGAAACTGAAACCTCTGGGTGTTTACCCGGCGAAGTCACCCGGATAAGGAATGGGCCGGGAGGGTCATGTGATGGGAGTCAAGGCAAAAACAAAAGAATCCATTTATTATCCTGGCAGGAAATTTGTTCCTTTGGATTCTGTAGCTGCAGACATAATGATTTCATTTCCTTCGGTGGCGGGAGATTAATAGCCCTTACCCCTGGGCCTCTGTGGATTGCTGTTTCCTCCATTTCCCTAAGTGTCGTCAACTCTGGTAAGCATTCCTTTCTGAGGGGTCAGAGGGTACGCGTCGTTTCACGCTGATTAACAGAATGTGGCCTTCCCTGTGGAAGGCTCTAGGATACCCGGAGGTGACTCAGTTTAAAACACACACATCATGGAAAAAAAGAAAAAAAACACAAAGAGAGGCTGTTCATAGAGCCAAGGACTTGGACAGTAGCAGGGCAAGGCTGTGCTCCACTTCCTGCTTCAGATGCAGTCACTCACCCTGAGGCTGGAGCATGTGCTAGAGCAGGGAGCCCCAGGAAGACAGCTGGGACTAGGACAGCCACCAGCCTATTAGTTGTGTGCTTGGATATTTAACCTTTCTGAGCCTCAGTTTTCTCCTCTGTAAAATGTGGAGACTCCACCTACTTTACCAGGCCATGGGGAGGATTAAATGAGATGCTGTGTCTAAGTGCTTTTAAACCAAAGTCCTCTGTGGGAGTGACAGCCACACACAACAGATCTTCTGGTGGCCGCAGGGAAGACGACAATTCCTGATTCCTAATCAGCCTTGTTTGAAGAACACAGTAAGGTAGTGACTGAGTCTGTTGGTCTGTCCTGAGATGAGGACAAGAAGAAGGCAGGGAAGGGGAACCAGGCGGCTTTGGCCAGGGTGCACGCTTGGGAGTATCACAGGGTCACCCGAGGGAGCTATTTCCACCTGGCTTCAGTGTTCCATATTTTGTGGAGCAGAAATCACGTGTGGGGAGTCAGATTCCATGTTTGGATAAGGATAAGTGTTGTGTTTTTAAAAATCCAACCTAAACAATTTTCCCGTTGTGGCTCAAGATATTCTGTGCCCTGATACCCTGCTTGGAGACAGTGTTTAGGTTGTGTGGTGCTGTGGTTTCTACCCACTGAGTCTTGCAGATACTTGGTGCTTAGTGGCTCTTTGTTCATTAGGAACCTTTAATTAATGAACCTTTGCATTCCAGAGAGATGCAAAATTTACTAATTTGGGGGCATTTTTGTATTTTCGGTGTCCCAGTTTCCTATCTATGTCTCATCTCCACCCCAGCCCACATTTGTAATGGAGACTATTGAGTCTCTTATGCTCTGCATAAAGAGACGTCAGATTGAATGAAATGAAATGAAACTGGATTAAATTGCAGGGTTGTTGAACACAGGAATGTATGACTGGGACCAGGGGTTGTCTGCTCCCTGGGGGCCCTGGGAACAGGAAGAGGTTATCCAGAGAGGTTGGTTCTGGGAAGTCTTCCTGGAGGCAAGGGTATGTCTCCATGAAGCATTGCTAAAAAATAAGTTAAATATGGATAACGGAGCAATTTTAATAAACATTTTACTTTTAATATGTTTATAGTGTTGTTAATTATCTCTCTAAGTGGAGAAAATGGAAATTGTAGCACATTGAACAAAGATTGCTGATTAGGATAATAAAATGGAAATTTTAATCAAGACAATAACTTTAAGTCAAAGGAGGTTTTCTCTGAGGCTGCTGGAGCTTTCATCTTTATTAAACACCCCATTTATCATCACTACTTCATTCATCGCAAGCATTAGATTAATATTGACAATTTAAAATAGAAATAACTTTTTCTTGCCATTATGGTGCTGGTATGATAATGGTACCAGAGACTTTGCAGGAGCCATTGCAGGCTGTCATGCATTCTTGCTGCTGTAGTTGGCAGGCAGTCTCTAGCCCAAACCTCAAGGCACCAGCCACTCAGGGAGGGGATCTGGTAGGGGGAGCGTTTTCCTGTCATCAAGCTTCTTCATGACATGCAGCCCATTAAATCTTTATGCTCTTTATTGAGAAAGCAAAAGGCTTTTGATGGCTTGAGGTTGTCTCTTCAGTGATAGAACCATGCCCAAAGGTCAGGGGCCTCTATTTTTCAATCCAATACAAGAGCTATATTTTGAGTGTCTGCAGGGTAGTGCGGAGATGCCAAAAGGCAGGCAAGACTCAGCCTTGTCCTGTGAAGATCACACCTATGCACAAGTCAGGAGCCTGAGTTTCAGATGAAGAGGAGGGACAGAAGTGCTCCAGAGGTTTAGGGTTCTCAAAGTATGGTGCTCGGGCCAGCAGCATCAGCACACACACTGGTAATGGAGTTCCACGGCTTTAACCAGTGGTTCTCAGACTTCAGCATCGAATCACGTAGAGGGCTTGTTGAAACAGATTGTTCCTCCCCTACCTTGAGTTTCCGATTGAGTAGCTTTTGAATGGGGCCTAAAGAACAGCATTCTGCACAAGTTCCCAGGTGATGATAATGATGCTGGTCTGGAGACCACACTTTGAGAACCATTAATTTAGAGTGAGGAGAGACTACTAAGAGCAAAGCCAAGAGGAATTCATGGAGAAGAGTCCTTTTGGCTTTTCCAGGGGAAACAGCATCTCATCAAGCAGAGAGGAGGATGAGTGCCCTGGAAGGTAGAGGACCAGAGTCAGAAATGGGAAATTTGGAGGTCAACTGGCCCTGGGAAGAGGGTGTTTGGCTTACGAACATTTGCAGTTGAGATGGAGGTGGACTGGCACATGGAGCCTGTAGTTGGAGATGGGGATCTCTGTTGCCAACTCTGGAGGGGGTATTGGCACATGAAAATGCAGCAAGCGCCCGAGGTCAAAGCTAGGAGATCATGGATCTGTCCCTAGCATGGGTTCTGTTTCTGAATTGGAAACCATTTGTGCCAACTAGACAGTGGCACCAGACCTCGCACGGCTGCCTCTTGAGATGCACTCCAGGCTGGGTCACCCCAGAAAGACCTGTGGGTCGGGGCCTATTACCCCATTCTTACTATCTGGGTTCATTGTTTTTCCCTACGTATCTGCCTTTGCTAGGCTGGGCTGGGGGGATATGCCTTCTTTAACTCTGCTCCAAGAAGCCTCTTATCGTGGGGAAAAGGACCACCATCCTGGGAAGAGGACCACCACCTGCCCATGTTATGTCTGCTGGATCTAGCTTTGGGGGTCACCAGCAGCGGGTAGCCTTGACCTTTGGGGTTCCTCTTCCAGGAGTTCCTCAACTGCTTCTGAGGGGCTGTGTTCTGGGGCTCCAAGGAAGACAGGGCTGCAGACACTCGGAGCTGCTTCGTCTTTGGAGCCACTTCATTCTTCTACCTTCTCCAATCCTCTAGGGCTCCTTAAATGTGCTACATTCCTTTCTTAAAAGGCCTCTTTCTCTTCCTTGATCATAAAATTGCCAAGGAACACTGGCTATCATTTAAAACAGCAGCTTTAAAGCTCCTTCCCCACCAGTTACTGCCATTGTCATCTCTGTTCCATATCAAAGCAGCAGGAGCTCCCCAGAGAGAGAGGAAAGGTGGCCTCAGTTCTTCTCTGTGCTGTGGGATGAGCTAGTCTGCTGGCGCTTCTCCACACCTGACCTCTGGCTGGGTGAGACCTTCTCTGAGAAAGAGGGGTGTTTCCAATCTTGCCCTCTGGGAATTCTCTCCTGGCCTGAAGGAAATGGGGCTTCAAGGCCCACAGGGTTGGGAACTTGGTCTCACTGACTGTTCACTGTGGGGTGGGGCGGGGGATGGGGAAGTGTGGGGGCAGGAAGAGGCCTGTGTCCCAGGCATGTGGTGAGAAGGGGCTGTGGGTGAGTCTGCGGGCTAACTTAGGAGTCTTGGTGCGGGCAGTTCATGCCAGCTCCAGAAGGCTTTGGAAATGTGTGCCTGAGCAAGGAGGAGCAGCCGGCATTGCCTGCTCCCGTGCTGGCTGTGAGTCTTCATTCCTTGTCATTATCTGCTCCACTCTCCATTCCCTGGGAGCTCTTGTAGCTACTCTGAGGGCACAAGGGGGGTGCAGATAGTGTCCCCATGGAGCAGGGTCAGCTGGAGCAGATCCTTCTAGCCTGTTGGTGCAGAGCCAGGAGGGCGTTCATCTGCTTCCCCATGGGGGCAGCAGATGCAGCTGGAAGGGAAATTGCATCACAATGGAAGGATGGGCCTTGGCCAGGGCCTGGACCAGGAAAGGCCTTTTTCCCCTCTTCCTGGTTGGACCATTGCCTTCTTTCCTCCTGGGCTGAAGATTTGAGTGTGTTTGAGAGGAAAGGTGCTGGTCCTGTGTCCCTCCAGTGTCTGACTGGCTCCAGCGAAGGGAAAGAGAGGCTGGGGTCCTCAGGGCCAGCAGGCCTTGTCTGGAGGGAGGAATTCAGGCTGCAGAAAGGCAGAGCCCAACAGGGCACACCTGCCTCCTTTATGCGGTGCAAGCTTCTCAGGGGCAGGTTTCCCAGAGTGACTAGGTCTCTGGAGAAACTCATTTCCAGGCCTCCTTTGGGGTCCTACTGTCAAATCCTCACAGCCTTTCCTCCCTGATACCCAGTGCCCTTTGACCCGGGTCCCCATCTCTCTTCTCCTCTTTGCACTTCTCCCTCTGGTTTGTCTCCCACTGCCCCTTTGCTCCCCTGGGCTTTCCTCCCTCCCTCCCTCCCCTGCAACTCCTCTTGCAGCTTCCCTTCTTTCTGTAGCCACCCGTATACACTTTGGACTTTGTATGCATTGGTTTGCATGGGAAGAACACCTGGGCTCTCTTGGCCTCGGCAGTCTTGCTCCTTGGGCTACTGCCAGTTCCGCATGGGGGCAAAACCATGCTTACTTGCCTTGTGTGCCCTGACCCATGGACACTGTGGCCATTTTTCACTGCCTGACAAAGGAGAGTTTTTTCCTATCTCTGAGTTTTGTTCACATGTTAAGTCTTATAAAAGAAGGTATAGCTATTAAATCCTCTTTGTTACACATTTAATGTGTAATTGGCTGAAAACCATAAAATGGTGCAAAATCATGATAGCCTGGAAAAGTACTGTAATCTTCTTACCGTATTGTAGCTTTGTCCATGCTCAGAGCTCTGCTATTGTCTTTTCCCAGGCCCTGGAGGCCTGGTGTGTTTCCCTGGGCCTTAGGATGAACCTGAGATCTTCATGCATCCTTCTTTGCTAAATGTCTGTTTTGAAACTCTGCCCAAGGGTGGATTTTCAGTAGAATCCCAGGGCTACAAGCGTTTAAGTTCAGATTAGGTGCCCCACGCCCCTCCTGGCAATTGGCTGTGTACTTTACCCACCTCGGGGATGTATTTCTACCTGTTTTAAGTGGTCACAACAGGAGAGTTCATGGCTATCTGGTTCCATCCACATGCCCCCACCCCTTACCACTGTCTGTCTCAATGGCCCCTCCTTTTGGTTGCCCCACCCCTCTGGCAGTCTGCCTCGACCCTAAATCTATAGCCACAGCACACCCTGCCACTCCCACCCTGGCAAGCAGCTTCTCACAGATGGCTCTGTCAAATCTGGACGGGTTTCGAAGATGTTACTGGATTTCTGTAGCCCTCTTGTGCCAAGACCATATGGGGCTGCAGGAGAGAAGGGCAGAGGGTCAGGCACTTATTCCTCCCTCTGCCCCGTATCTCCTTCAGGCACCTCCTTCATGGTATTTTAGTAATTCCTTGGTGGTGAAGTGATGGGATTTTGAAGAGGATTTTTGTAGGTGCATCCAACTGCATCAGAACACATCAGCCTCATCAGAAGGAGAACTGAAGTCCTGAGAACGCACAAAAGGAACATTTGGAGAGGGTGAAGTCACATTCCTCTGACACTTTGGGTGCAGATGTCCGTGTCTGGGCAGTAAATGTGGGGTGTGTGTGTGTGTGTGTGTGTGTGTGTCTGCATGTGTGTGTGAGAGAAAGATAGATACATACTTACGCACCCTAATTATCTATTGGTATTGTGCAAAGAATGACTAGGCCTGTCTTCAGCACCAGGCCACTGTCATGGGATAAGGGACAGGGGACAAGAAAAAGCAGCAAAACAGTGAGGTATAAGTGGAGAAGAGTGCTGGACCAAGTTGGGGTATCTGAACCCTAGGACTGACTGTGCTGCCCCCTGCTGTGAGCATGTGGGTGAGTTGCTTTCTCTGAGCCTCACAGTCTCCTTCCATACTGTCAGAGGGCAGGTGGGGTCACTGCCAACTCTGACTTTCTATGACTGTCACATCCGAAGAAGAGGAAGCAAGTGGAGCCAGGGTCGGGAGGGAGAGAAAGAAAGAGAACAGAAATAGATAAAGCTAAGGAGAAGTGGAAGAGAAAGAAGTAGAATAGAAGATGAAAGCAGAAGTGAGAGAAGTGGAAAGAAAAGGGGAGATAAAGGGAAAGGCAAAAGCTTACTTGGGGTACTGTTGTCAGCAAAGGCAGGAGAGGGAAGCACTTGTGAGGTGGCGAGTGCTGCTGCCCCAGTGTGACTCACAGGGCCTAGCCCTCCCTGGGTCACCCAGAGAAAGCCAGAGGAGGCCGTGGGTGCCCCGGAGACTCCTCAGGACATGTAGGGGGTGGTGTCAGCAGCCTCTCAACAGTGGAGCTGGAAATAGAGAGAAGTGGCAGACATGTTCTAGGGGTAAAATACACAAATTTTAGTGGTGGGTTGGTTGCAGGAAGAAGGAGAGAGAGAGAGTTGCCAAAGATGGCCTTCAGGTTTCTGACTTTTACAGTCAGTGGATGGTGGTGTCACTTGTTGAAATGGGAAAGATTTGAAGATTACCACTTTGGGTTGACTTTGAAATGGCTATGAGACTTGCAAGTGACTATTGAGAAGGAGATTGGATATGTGGATCTGGAGCTCGGAGGAGAGGTGTGTGTCTGAGTTCAAGATGGAAGGTGGTAGCCACATTATACAGATGATGAACCTGCCTGCAGAAGCACCATAGCCCAGCAGTATTCTTGACCCCCTCTTGTATGGATGGAGAAAAGAGAAGGCTTTGGGGAGGAAGAGAAGGCTTTGGTCTTCCCTGCCCAGGGCCAAAGCAGGGGTGGAAAACAGAGACAAGTGTTCCATGTAGGAGCAACTTCACATCTCCTGCAGTGCATTGTCCTTAACCAGGACTGAGAGCCCATCCATCATGGAGTCCTTCCTGGGAGCCCATACTCAGGCCTCCAGATCCTTCGCTGCAACCACCCAATACCAAAAGTGAACGTTTTTGGTGTGTGAGCAGGCACACGTGTTCCTCTCCTGCCCTGGAGATTCACTCAGGGCTTCCACGCCAAAAAATGGTGTTGTCCTCGCCGCAAGCCCTGAGGTGATGTTGGGCTGGGCTACGTTGAAGCTCCAGGCATATGACGGGTCTGGGATTACTGGGAGTATTTGTGTGATAGGAGGGCACAGGGCCTGGCTCACAGTAGGTGCTCCATGAGTATGTGTGGACTGAACAAATGTCTGCCTGAGTCGGTTTGACTGCAGTCCCTCTTGAGTGGAGGAGTAAGATTCTGCTTGATGATTTAGGGGCTGAGCCAAGCCTGAGAGGAGCCGTTTGGGAGGAGGAGATGATCTGTGTCCTGGTCTTGATCCTCTAAAGTCTCCCTCTAGATTAAGTCAGACCCACCATGAATCTGGCTGCATGGTTTCCACTCTTCAAGGATTTGCTTTTATTGCACTGCATTTTAGTGAGATGCCATCAGCCTGCACTGAGGAGCTTTAGAACAGCCTGTGAAACTCGGTGGTGCTTACTGTGAGGGTGTCGCTGACAGCATTCATTGCATCACAGAGTGTCCTCTCCATGGGGCCCCATGGGAGGTGTTTGCCTCAGGCTTCCATATCGGGGACAGCCAGGCTTCTCTGAGTAATCACTTTGTATGTCCCGTGGACCCCGTGACCCGTGTAACTGATCAGGTTTTCCTCATCCATTGACTGCTATAAAATTGAGCTCCAAATGCATGGCTTGGCCATAGAAATTGAGTTGTTTTAGCCTCATCATGGGCTTCAATTTATGTCTTTACTCTTGGCTTGGCTTTCTCCTTCTCACCTATTTTTCTTTAGAGATATTTTTGTTGCCTTTTTTCGTATTGTAAAACAAATATAGATTCTCTATAAAAAGTTAAGAAAGTATAGAAAAGTATAAAGAAAAAAATGAAGTGAATTATAATCCCCTGCCCACTCCTTGTGACAATCTGTTAAATTTTGTGTTCAGCTTACCTGTCTCTCCTATACATGAGTGCACAACACACATATGTGTGCACATACACATGTACACATGCACATTCACGATAGTCAGAAATTTGATCTTATTATCCGTGATGTTTAGCAACTCTTTAAAACTTTAGTAATACATATATATTTTACCTGTTTGCTTATATATCTTTTAGTATTTTACATAATCCTTGTAAGCCACCTTAAATCTTCTAAAATAGAATAGGTTATAAATATAAAATGTAAGATTTAAGCCAGAGACTTCCAGGCAGGCTTTGAAACCCAGATGGAGGAAAAGGCTGCAGAAATAATCTGGAGAAGAGTCTGGAGAGGCTCCCCAGAGGCCAGAGACTTTGGACTGGGGTGATGTAGCTGCCCTGCATGGGTTGCCTCTGGTCCTTGAGGGGGTTTCAGACACACTGGAGGGAAGCTCAAAAGTGTCCATTGGGTTGCACAGCCACACTGGAAGAAACTCACCTGCTGGACCTATAGGCAGAGCCTTGGGGTAACTACGTGGTGATAAAGATGCAGAAGCATGCACCCTCTGATGCTAACCACTCATCTGCACGGAGATATCAGAAGTCACCTCAAAGCAGCAAGATGGCTCCTGGTGCAGACTGAGCCATAACCTGATTGAGTACTAACTATAATGGGGATAATATCTTAGAAATTCCTTCTGATACATTTTTTTTTCAATATCTATAGGCTGTTTTCTTTCCCACAGTCCTTCCACCAATGATGCCATAGGAGGCGGGAGGAAATATACCCCAGAACAGGGAAAAAGAAAGCTAGGACCTAGAGAAGCTTCTGTCGCACTGCAATAACTCATGCTATTGAGCACTCATATGGTGCCTGGCACTCAACTGAGTGTTTTGTGTTTTCATCATTTAATCCACAAGGCAACCCTATGGGATGGCAATATTATACCCATTTTATAGATGATCAGAGGAGGAAGAGAGGACTCAGATAACTTATTCAAGGTCATGTGGCTACTAAAGGGTGGAGTAAGGATCCCAAGTCAGGTGTCCTGACTATAGGTAGCACTCTTAATCTGCGAGGCTCCAGGTCCCACAAAGGAATACAAATAAGGAAGCCCTTCTGGTTCCTAAAAAAAGGTGGAAAGCAGGAGAGGAACGCAAGGGTGGAACTGAGTGCTAGTGTCCCACCACCCCACCTTGGGATTGGGAAAGGTGGTGGGGTGTCATGGGCTTTGAGACCTCTAGACAAGTTTATGGGCATGGGAGTGTGGAGAACACCAGCAGACAGGAACAGGCCTGGAGAGGGACTTCATGGGGAGCAAGGTGGCAGTGTATAGGCACCCCATGGCCCAGTGAACTAGGCACCCCAGCCTCCCCTCAGTGTGGGCGGAGGCAGGAGCTGACTGCCACATCTCATGTTCCCCACCATGAGGATAGCTAGGCTTTCCTGCACCCCACTCCTTGAGGTTGTAGAAGAGAGTGCAAATGATCCTGAGTGCATCTGCAAAGAGATTCTTTTTCATGGGAAGGAATGGAATTTTTTTAAAGTTTACAGTATATTTCTCTCTGCCATCAATAGAGATGGAGGCTGATGAACAAGAAATCAAATTGTAGAACTATTTTATTCCATATGGTAGCCACCAGCCACATGTGGCTGGCAAGCAGCTGAAATGTGGCTAGTCCCAACTGAGAGGTGCTGTTGATGTAAAATGCACCCTTGCTTCTGAAAACTTAGTATGAAAAAAACATGAAATGTCTTGATAATTTTTAGTCTGATTACATCTTTAAGTGGTAACACTTTGGACATAATGGAATAAGTAAACTAAATCATTAAAACTAATTTCACCTGTTTTTACTTTTATTGATGTGGTGACTAAAAATTTAAATTACCTATGTGATTTGCATTATGTTTCTATTGGACAGCACTGTTTTAGACAAGGAGGAAGGTTGTAAAAAATAAAAAGAAGGAAGGTGAGCTGTTTGCACATCTCACTGAACTGTGTGAATTTGTATTGCATAAAATGCATCTAAAGAAGGAATGTATCCTTCCAGAGGCAGTGTTTAGGCAGGTTCTTTTGGTTGTGGGAATTGAGACCTTCTCAGGCAACTGGGGTGGGGTGTTGTGGAAAGGGCCTGATGCCAGGAAACCAGGGGAAGCCAAGTGAGCCGTCCTTGGAGGGCAGGGAGGTGGAGAGCTCGACTAGGGCGGGCTCCTGCGCCCCACAGCCAGCATGCGCCTGAGTTTCCTTGTGCTCAGCCCCTGTCCGCTTTCCACTGGCATCAGCACTCCTCTCAGTATCTTTTCCTCCCTCTGAGCTCCTTCCTCTTCTCTGCTTGTCCCAGTTCTGTCTTGTGTCTTCCCTGAGCCTGGGCTTCTCCTGCTAGCTGCCTCATACTTGCAGGTCTTGGTTCCTACTTTCGATACAGGCAGTCTGGTTAGTGTGATTCACCTTTCCACCAGGACGCGTATGCGCCACTGACGGGCCGAGGATGTCAGCCCTGGGGTCCATGCCCACTCCAGTCCACTCAGTAGGTCCTCCTGTGCAGATTCCAGCTTGGCATGTGCGTCTGAGCAGGGTAAAGGAAGTTGGGCCTGGTGGGTACTGTGGTTGATTGGGGGTGAGGGTGGTTACTCATGGGAATAGAAATAAAGACTGTGTCCACCCCAGGACCATTCTGGGAGGCAGTGCTCACCCCGAGCACCTGTCCTGAGTGACACCAAGTACATCCCAAGGGTGCAGATGAAGGCATAGCCCACTGGAACCTGGGCCACTAAATCTTAAAATTTTATCCTTTATTCCCCTTGTCTCTGTTGGATAATGTGAACCTCCATGCAGGTGGTCTACAGGGAGAGGGATGTGCTAGTGAGTCTAAGTAGGTATTCTGGCTACCTGGATAAGTAGTAATTTCGTTCAAAAGCAACACATTGGCATCTTGGTTTACACATCAGTCTTTGTGAATGTTATTAGCATGAGTCAACCCCCCTGTTACCACAAGCTGTGGGTCTGACCTGGTTGGGATTATTTCATGAAGCATGGCACCACCTTAGCAGGCCTTCCTGGAAGCCCTCCAGGACATCTTAGCTTGTGATACTCTCCACCTAAGATTCAAGAACTCCTTCAGGCTGAGGACTCTGTCTGTTGCTCTCAATGGCAAGCTTTATTGTTCTATCATCATCGTTATCGTCGTCATCATCATCATCATCATCATCGCTGTTATCTCCAGAATGCTCCTGTAGGTTGGGGTGATATGCACTCCTTGCTTGGGGCCCCAGAAGCCTGTTCTATTACCATTCTAAATGCTCATTTTGTCCCCTATGTGGTAAGACTTGATGCTGATGCTTTGTATGTGTGTCTGTGAGCACTGGCAATGGCACGTGGAAAGGTGTGTGGGGCTGCCATAGCGGAGTAAACAGGGAGAATGTATCTGATGTCCAGGTAATTACTGCTGAACATCTGTTAAATATGGGGTCTCATTGATGGCTGGCATGTTAGGCAGGGAAGTGATGGTGTGTTTGCACTCAACATGGCAAGGGATGATTTAAAATCTGTTTCCATCAGCAGCCCACAGAGCAGCCCCAGTGTAAGTTATGGAGCCTGGAGCTTATGTAACCTGAGTGCCAAATCACCTCCAGAAAGGGCCACAGGAAAGCATCTCTGCTCTGGAAAGGCTGCTAGAAATAACAGTACGGAACGACAGACCTCTTGGAGCTGGTCGAATCCACTCATCCTACTGTTGAGGACACTAAGGTGGAGCAGGGAGGGAAATGACCACAGAGTCAATGACACAGCTGGAACCAAGGCCAGCTGGCCAGACTTTCCAGCCAGGAGAGCCCCACAGTGGGTCCCCAGAACGCAGTCTGTCTTGCAGAGTCCCGCAGGGGCACTTGCTGAAGATACTGAGCCTCTTCCCACTGGGTAAGTGAGAGTCCCTGGGGTGGGGCTTCAGCTGATTCTGCCACACCACCACATATGGGGAAAACTGCTTATATCACAGCCACCCTGCCCTCACGGTGACTGAAGTGAGCTGAGATAGCGGGACCAAGGGAAGCAGGAATTAAGGGAGATTTATTCTCCAGTTTATAGGGCTTTTTCTTTTTCCTGTCTACTTCCGAGAGGTGGAAAAACACCTTGGACTTCTCCATGGTTTCTTGAGTCCTTCTCATCAGGATCTCTCAGTTAACTGGTTTAGATTCTGACACAGAGACATGCGGTATGATATTTTCTCTGCTCCTTGTATCTTTAATTGCACCTCCTTCAATCTCATTGCTTGATGGTGACCAATGAGCAGAGAAGAATTCCTTGCAAACATGGTCTCGAGGGAGTTAACCAGGAGGATTAAGGGAAACTCACCTTGGGCAGCAGCCCTCACCCCCACAGCCATCCTACTCGATGTTAACCTGGGAGCAGTGGGAGATTTCTAGCTTGTTCAAGGCCATTCTGGCCAAGGTGTATAGCAGATCTGGATCCTGATCTGGGTCCAGTGGTCTCAGACTTGGGATCTCTAGAGGGTTCGTCCCAGGGTGTTGCTCTATGAAACCTGGAGTTTTGACTATATGCACCTTCCACCCTAACACTGGCATAAGAAGCGACTCCACTTTATGCTTTGAAAAAAGATTTCTTGGCCGGGCGCGATGGCTCACGCCTGTAATCCTGGCACTTTGGGAGGCCTTAGAGGGTGGATCACTAGGTCAGGAGATCGAGACCATCCTGACACGGTGAAACCCTGTCTCTACTAAAAATACAAAAATTAGCTGGGCTTGGTGGCGGGTGCCTGTAGTCCCAGCTACTCGGGAGGCTGAGGCAGGAGAATGGCATGAACCCGCGAGGCGGAGCTTGCAGTGAGCCAAGATCATGCCACTGCACTCCAGCCTGGGCGACAGAGCCAGACTCCGTCTCAAAAAAAAAAAAAAAAAAGATTTCTGTGAGTGACATGAGAGCATCTCATGAGTCATTGCAACCCCCAATACACCCTGGCTCATCCCCAGATTTAATAGGTGAAAGTAGTACTACAAGGTTCAGTGTTTCATTTGCATGTGTTTGCTGCATGTTTTGTTTTACTATGTGTGTTTCTCTAGGAAGCACTTAGTAATTGCCTGGATATGGAAGATGCAGTGAGTGGAAGAGTGCAGGGAAGAACAGGGTCCCAGGAGGAAACCGGAGCATTGGAACGCGAGTTAGAGGGCAGGGCTAGGTCTACAGATGTTGGAATCATAGTGCTAAGGGTGTGAGTGTGGTGAGGAATGGGGCAGGGCATAGGCACATATGTACAGAATGACATTAGTGTTGGGGGGCAGGAAAAATGAAGAGATGTCAAGTAGAAAGATGATAATGCCATTCAAGAGTTGTCAAGGGCCAGGACATTTAAGCAGAAAGCAGCTGAGGACATTACAACAGATGTGGCCAAGACAACCAGGGGCAGAGAGAGCAACCGCCAGGAGACAACCTTGGCAGACCTGTTTCCTGGCATAGTGGTATGGACTCCACATTTTGGGGGATGAGGAGGGAATGTGAATGGATAAGGAGACAGTGAACCTCCAAGTGTAGACTTGAGTCTTTCAGCAACCAGACTTAGAGAATTTGCAGTACCAGCTAGAGGAGGCAGACAGATTTCAGAATAAGGAAAAGTCATGTCAGCTTCCAGAAAAGAAACTTAAGCTGAGGAAAAAGTGTGTGAAAGAGTTAGGGAAGGGATGTGGGGGAGAGTATGAGGGAGTGAGAGGGAATATAAGGAAGTGGGAGGAGAAATCAGACCCCACAGAGGTGGGAAAATGTGTTTAGTGCTGTTAGGCTAAAAGAATAGCTTGTTTGGGGTGGGGGGAGGGAGAGCATCAGGATAAGTAGCTAATGCATGCGGGGCTTAATAAGTAGGTGATGGGTTGATAGGTGCAGCAAACTACCATGGCACATGTTGACCTATGTAGCAAACGTGCACGTCCTTCACATGTATCCTGGAATTTAGAATATAATAAAATTTAAATTAAAAAATAAAGAATAGCTTGTGTGTTATATGGTCCTCAAGCTTCTGCCCACAGTCAAGCTTGGGTATTCATTTTGGAGGGGTGAAGAGAAGCCCTGAAACACATGAACTTAGTAGCCTTCCATGAAGGCCTTCGGGTGGGGCTTTGCTGCACAGGGATTCCCGAGAACATTGATCTTGGCCTTCCTCTGCCCCTGTACTCAGCTCTCAGATCCCCAGATCTTCCCAAGCATCATAGGTGAGGGAAGGGGGATGGAGAGGCCCATGGGCAAAGCCCCCTGGGTATCTAGCGCTGGGCTCAGGGCTGGGAGAAGCACCTGGCTTGCTGGGCGGCTCTTTGGAGGCAGGAACAGTTGGTGCAGGTTTGGGGCTGCTGGAGATGATGGAGAGGGACAGGGAGAGAGGAAGAGCAGTTTGAACTGGGTCCAGAGGGTGGTGTACTCCATGGGTGCATGGGTGTCCTTAGCCTGTCTTCATGGTGCCCTGAAACAGACTTTCATATGTCTTAACCACAACTCTTTCCCTGGGGTACAAACCTGCTTGGTCATGGATTTATTTTTCTGAACAAGCTATGATTCCTTGTTTTGTTCAAATCTTGTAAGCTCAAAAAAAAAAAAAAAAAAAAAAGAAAGAAAAAGAAAAAGAAAAACACCCAATTAGAGTAAAACTTTAATTAAATCGAAACACTAATTAAAATATATCGTCAATTAAAATAAAGCACTAATTAAAGTGCTGCTAACAAGCAGCAGCCAATACTGCCCAGGGGTGGAAGCTCCAGCCTTGGTCGCCGTGTGGCTCAGAGGATCTGGTTGGACACGTTGCTGTGGCTGTTGGGGTTTGGGGATCAAGAAGCTGAAGGCTGGCCTTGGGCCCTAGAAACAAGACATCCCTTTTGCTGTGTCCTCCAACTCCACGGCACTGTTGACCACCCTCCCGTTCCTCCTCCTGGAGCCCACAGGGCTGTCCTTGTTGGGCCCAGTGTAAGAAAGACTGTATGTCACACACAGGGCTTCTTGTGTGCCACACCTGGCAGTCACCTTGACTCAAAGCCACACAGGCATGTGTGGGTGCTGGGTTTTCTTCCCTTTGGCTCAGTGGAATATGGGGCCAGCCTCAGTGGTATGGCTTTTCTGAAAACAACTCTGTGTGTGTGGCTTTGCTACAGGGCTTCGTGGACAGAAGCTGGGGTGGATCCTGGGTTCCCTTGACCTGGCACTCATGGCCTCATGCGACCTGAGTTTTGCACACTGCCTCTATATTCTGCCACAGCAGTTTCCTAGCTAACTGGTAAATTACTGGAAGGAATAAAGACATTTCTTTAAAGCTGTCCCTGGCAACAGTGCTCCCAAGGTCCTGTTAGGTGCATCTTCTCATTGTTCTTGTATATCTGCTGGCCTGGACTGACCTGTTTCGCATCATACTGCAATTGCTTATGTACGCAACCAATGAAATTTTTTTGTAGAAGTCAGAGTTTAAGTTAAGAAATAGGATTAACTGGCCGAGTGCGGTGGCTCACGCCTGTAATCTCAGCACTTTGGGAGGCCGAGGCGGGCGGATCACAAGGTCGGAGATCGAGACCATCCTGGCTAACACGGTGAAACCCCTAAAAATACAAAAAAATTAACCGGGCATGGTGGCGGGCGCCTGTAGTCCCAGCTACTCCGGAGGCTGAGGCAGGAGAATGGCGTGAACCTGGGAGGCAGAGCTTGCAGTGAGCCGAGATTGCGCCATTGCACTCCAGCCTGGGTGACAGAGCGAGATTCCGTCTCAAAAAAAAAAAAAAAAAAAGAGATCAAGGCCATTCTGGCCAACATGGTGAAACCCCATCTCTACTAAAAATACAAAAATTAACTGGGCGTGGTGGTGCATGCCTGTAGTCACAGCTACTCGGGAGGCTGAGGCAGGAGAACGGCTTGAACCCAGGAGGTGGAGGTTGCAGTGAGCCAAGATTGCGTCACTGCACTCCCGCCTGGTGACAGAGCGAGGCTCCGTCTCAAAAAAAAAAAAAAAAAAAAAAAAAAAAAGAAGAAAGAAAAAAAGAAATAGGATTAACTTGCATTTTTCTTGTGTTGTAGGCTGCATACTTTTAAGGATAGCAATTGACCTTTGCTGTTACACGTTTATAATTAGTCATCAACTCAATCTTTTAGAATATTTTACCCTTCTAAGAAAGAGCTCTATTTCAACAGGAAAAACGTGTGAAAGAGACCCTCTGGTCCGTGCCTAGCACTTCCCACCTGGGGGGCTGCGGGGAGGCTGGGATCATGAGGCTATGACCTGGGCTCCTGCCTACCTGGCACAAGCTCACTTCATGAGCAGGAAGTTCTTAGGAGTAAATCAATAGCCTCATGCACACTTTCTTTTAAACCCAGTCCCCTTAAGTGGCAGCAAGCGCCACCTGGAACAAAAGAAGGAAGAAATTAGGTAAAAGCAGAATCAATATTGGTGCTAGGTTTTTAAAGACTTAACAGTCTTTTAGGATACTTGGTTTGGGGGAATGGTAGCTATTACTTCAGGGCTCTTGGAGCAAGTTTTTAGAAAGAAACTCAACATTTTTTCATTTGCTCTTTCACCACAAAGCCTGGAAATAGAAGAGGTGGTATAGCCTACAAAGCACAGCTCCTTCTTTCTTGCTAGTGTTGCATCGTCGTAGCCAGTTTCATATACAAAGTGGAGCTCAGGAAGGCCAGGCCTGCCGTGCTGACATCCTGTTCTGTCCAGCTTCCTATGCCCCAGACTGCTTTCTAGCCCTGGCTCCTGGGGAGTTAAAGCAGATAATAAAACTGGGAAACTTGGCTACATCCTCTTCACAGCCACACAGTAATTTTCATCAGGTAGGCTGGTGATGGTGGGGTTCAGGGACAGAGGGGTGGGAAATCTACAGCATCCCTGCTGGTGTCAGGATGATGGCTCTCTCATTGGAAAAATGCTCTCAGGAAAGTAGCGCATCCTGTCCTCTGTCATCTAAGAACAACAGAGACGATGGTTCAGCCACAACCCTGCTCCCTAGCACGGGGCCTTTGTATGTTTTATGTGCCTCCACCAGCCTCTCTTCCGAGTCACCACTGCAGTTCATGGCTTTTGTGTGGGGTTCTATTCACCTCCTTTCTTTTCATCGCCTGTTTTATGGGTTCTGAAACATGCTCAGCCATCCTAATGTCAGGAGAAGGTTCCCAAAGGCCAGGGGTCTCATTCCAGGCCATTTGGAAGTGTCTTGACTTCGGAAAGAGGCTGGCGTGTTTTCTTCCCTCAAGAGGCAGCTTGCCTTCTGTCTGTCTGGATACCTGTGCACACACATTCCTGCCTCTGCAAGCCCCCTCTGCTCTCCTGCTGTCCTTGGCCTTTTCTAAACCTTGTCTCAGGCCTGACTGACAATTCCCTCTCATTCTGTTTTTACCCTCTCTCCCTGCCTCCCCTTTTCTCTCTTTCTCTTAATAGTTCTGTTTCTCTACTAAGCCACAGACTCAGAGTAAAAAGGCATCAGTGAACCCGAAGGAGGGAAATGAATTATTTTATCTCTCTGAAACATTTTCCTGCTTTTGCTTTTCTGAAACCCTTTTCTACTTGCTTTCCATAAGAACAAAATATTGCGGCAAGTGGGAGACAATCTCATCATGGCTGTGAAAAAGAGGGAGGCAATATGTCAGGGGGTAGCATGGTTTGTTTCTTCAGCAGAGCAGATGTTTTTGCAATACCCATCCCCTGCCATCCTGGGTTGACCATAGGGGAGGTGAACACAGTCCATGGGTCTGTCCCGGCATGGCTCACATCCACCTCCTAGTGCATCCTCCAGACCTGGAGTCCCTGAATGGACCTCCAGGAGGTCAGGGAACTGAGATGCTATGTGTGTCAGTGAATGTTCCATGAAGAATTTCAACAGTTTTCCTCAGATTCTCAAAAAGGTTCAAGATCTAAGACTGGTTTTCAAAAATTTTTGACTGTGACCTATAGTAAAACATAAGTGTCTTGATCCTGTCTCACACACGTTTGTATGTGTGTGTGTGCATGTGTGTGTGTGTGAGAGAGAGAGAGTGTGTGTGTGTTTTCTGGATAGATATCTATGTATCTGAAACAAAATTCCCAAAACAATGCTTACCCTTTCTACATGTAAATCAATGTTATATTTTCTATTTTGTTCTCCTTTGATTCTATTAGAAACTATCTTATTTTATTTCATTGAAAAGTACTAATTGCAACCCATGAAACTGATTTCATGTCTCAGTAATGAACCACAACCTGCACATTGAAATATACTGATCTAAAGGAAAATGTTAGGAATCACTGATTTGGGGACTGTCATACATCACTAGTGGGAGTGTAAATTAGCACAGTTCTTAATGAGGACCTTTTGGCAATATCTATCAAATTTACAAATACATATACCCGTTAACCCATTTCTAGGAATATATCTTACAGATATTCTTATACTTGTACAAAATTATGTTCAAGGCAATTCTTTGCAGCATTATTTATAATGGCAAAAGATTGGAAACAGCCCAAATGTCTATCATTATAGAACTGGTTAAATAAAACGGAACGTCCACACAATGGAAGAAATCTGCAGCTGTTTAAAAAAAAAAAAAAGGAAACCCTCAATGACCTGACTGGAAAGATTGCCAAGATGAATTAAGTCAAACAAGCAAGATGCAAAACAGTGTGTTTCATACGTTACCTTTTGGATGAAAAAGCAAGTAATTAAGACTGTTTATTCATATTTGCTTGTATTATTAGGTTCAACCATTTGAAATTGCCATTTTTAAAGGTTAAAACGGTTGGATATTGGGAAATTCATATGGTTCAACATAATATATGCATTCAGGAAAGGGAATTTAAGAAGCTAATTTATCTGGAGAAAGGTGGGAGGAGACTTCTCATTGGGCTTGTTTAAAATAAGGAATCTCTGAGCACATGGTTAATGGTAAATGACTGGGGGTCACCCTAAGCTAAGGCAGAACCAAAGGCAGCCCCATGCCAGAGTGAAGGGTGAGCAGAGGCTGCCTGCCCCTGTCCTGATGCCCCTGTCCTGATGCCTGAGTCCTAGGGAAGGTCAGCCTTGGACAGTGAGCAAGAGGCTGGGAAAGCTGGACCGGCAGCTGAAGTCTGCTTCTGTCTACCTCCTTTGTCATTTCCTCTTTCTAGATGTATGTGGAAGATATGGTAAAAATGATTTAGAAGTTTAACTTTTTCAAAATTTGAAATTTTGAATGCAGTTGTACGTGACAAAGAGTCACTCAAGGAGTACTGACTGCTGTTGGCTGGAACTGGTGTGGCTCTTTACTTCTCAGAGGTGGGCTTAAGAGGGTTCAAGACTCCAGAAAGCTGTCCATGGGCCATGCCCACTTCTCTCATGCCCAGTACCTGCTGCCTACTGCCTGTTCCTGGTGGTCAAGCTCTGTGAGATTCCTAAGGTTCTAGGATCATCTGGGAAGGTGTCTTCAGTCATTGGCCACTGCTGGAGTGAGGGTACAGGGAGAACTGGGAATAGGGCCTGGTCTGTCCACTCCAAAGCCCTTGCTGATGTTTTTTTCAGGTTTCCAATGCCAAGGAGGAACTCTGGGCAGCTGGCAGGATGTTTATCTAGGTTTTTGCAGGACATGTAGTAATATTTACCAAGGCACTTCACCACTTTGATGAAACAAATTTGTTTTCATCAGCATGTGGAAGACAGATCCATCTCTCCAGGGGCAGAGACACATTCCCTAGGCTCCCAGAGATTCACATATGGGCCTGGCCCCGTTCGTTCCTCACCCTGGGAGCAGAACCGCTAAAGGGAGCAGATAACCCTCTTGCCCACACATCTCTTCAAAAACTCCATGAGGGCAGAAAATCAACCTCAGAAGGCCTTTGGTAAGTAGGAATCTGAGCTACATGGGCCAGCCTGTGGCTATTGAACACATTGAGCAGCCCATTGTGTCACTAGATACCCGGGGGCTAATCTCCTCCACTGAGAACGGGCAATATATGTTTGTATAGATGGGAGGGGGTGGCAGTGCTGGGAGGGCCACAGCCTAACTGCCTCTGAGAAGCTTCTTTTTATACTCTAGGTGTGGGCCAATCCCTCTTGTGGGGCACATTCCTTCTTGAGCCTTAGGAGTGCCTTTAATTCAGTTACAGTTGATTTTAGTGGACAGAGATCCTTATTATCCCTTCAAAAACACTATGTGTGGATGTCTTTCTAAGTTATTCATTTAGGGGAGGTTTTACTCTCTCTCTCATTTTCTGCCTATGTTGTACCTAACACCCCACTGCTCAGGTGATGGAACCAGCATTTGGACTGTGCTCAGTAAAGGGGTTGGTGCTGTCCCAGTGGGTCTCTGTGCAGTTAGTCAGGACATGCTGGGCAGACGGAGTGGAGCGTGTAGGAGCTGGGCAGGGGCCGAGTGGGAGGCTGCTCCAGTGAGCAGCCCAAGGGCCTAGGTGAAAGGAGCAAGCAGGTGACAGGGAGTGAGAGGTGCACTTGGCCTGGGGAAGGAGGAAGCAACAGGCTTCAGCAGTAGACTGGCTATTAGAAGTAAGAAGACAGACATGACTCCACCTTCAACTTAGTGATGGAAAGTGGGATGGGGAGGAATCTTGGAGAAAAAACACCGAATGAGTTCAAGATTGTATTCCAATTTGACTTATGATGTGGATGGAGGTTCCCATTTTCCATCTCCCTCAGCCCCTATTAGCCGCCCTTGGCAGTTCACTTCAAGTTTGGAATTGGAGAGTAGATTGGTCTCCCAGGTCATTTGAGGGAGATGCTGTGGGAGTTGTGTGCTGTGGTTCTCACCTCCTGGGCTCTGGAACCAAACAGTTTCTTCAGTCTGTAATGGAAAAGGAACTGGGAGAATTGGGAGAGAATTGGAAGCAGCAGAGGGTATACTCTGAGGACAGTAAGTAAAGTCCTCTAAGCATGAAGTTCAGGGAGATTTGAAGAAGGGACTCTGATTCCACCGCCGCCACGGAGAAGACTAGGGTTAGATGAGTCACTGATGGATGAGTTAAGGTTTAATGAAAAGATACCCAATTGTACTTAAGTGCTTATCTTTCTTTGCCTCTTGTTCTTAAATTATGAATCAGATTTTTAAATGTGGACATGATTAATGCTACTTAAAATCTCTGGTTGGCTGCTCTATCAAAGAGTTATATTTTAGCTTAAAATGCATAATTGAGAGGAGGCTCTTACCATTTTTTATCAGTTAATCACTTGTGCGTAAAGCTCAGCTGTTTGGACCCTAAGGCCATAGACGGGGGCACCACTGCCCTGTAGGTGGTAATTTACCCTCATGACCACAGAGTAGTTTGGAGAAAATGAACTACCCCCTAAGTGTTGCTGCTGTAATGCGCAATGAAGGTTACAAGGAATACAGAGGATCTTATGTTTTTCCAAGAAGGAAAATTGATTTGGAAGGTGAGATGGGAGAGAGGAAGTAAGGTGCTTATGTCAGGGGAGGGGGTGATCTTAATCTCCAGGCACATCAGGGAGAGGCCATGGAGAAACTGATCTTTGAAGAGGGAAAGGATCTTGGAGGCCTTGAGAAAGGGAATAATGAGTGTGAGACTGACTCAGTTCAGTTCAGTAGACATTTATTGAGACCTGCTATGTATCAGGTTCTGGAGATACAGACAGGAAAAAAATATGACATCCTGGCTTCAAGTTGTGCACCACATAATGGGAAAAAAGGCTGACAAACAGTGGATATGATGCACTTGTGGCTTATGCAATAATAGACATTTGCACAAGGCACAATAGGGACCTCCTGATGGGAAAATAATGAATCCATGCAGTGGGCCTTGCTGTCGTGCTGTGCCCACTGCCATCCTGTACCATTGCCGCTTGGTGCATTTGAGGCTCTAGGCCTGAAGGGCCTGATAAGCTCTTACCTGAGACAAGAGTAATTGGATTCAAATCTTATCTCTGCCTCTTACAAGTTTTGTGGCCTTGGGCAAGCCACTTAACATTTCTGTGCCTCAGTTTCCTCACAGTGATACTTCACAGGGTTATAGAGAGGATTAGATGGTGTTACATAGTGTTAGCTTTGATGATGATGATAATTTTGATGTGGAGGAGGAAGAGGAGTGGAAAGATAAATAATCTAGGAAGCAAAACTGGGAGTTTTTAGAGGAGAAAAAGCCAGGCAGGTTATAGAAAGCCCAACCCACTTGACTTAAGCAAATAGGGAATTTATCAACAGTATACCAGGAGAATTAAACAGTGCCTTGGATCTGGTTTCTTGTTGTGCCTCTGTTGGTTGCTGTCTCTGGGCTGATGCCATTCTCAATAGACTCTGCATGACCTCACCATGATGGCTGCTTCCTGGGACTACACCTTCCAGGGGGAATTCAGTGGGAAATAATAGCAAGAGTTTTTGTTCATGCACTCCCAGGAAGAGCCCTTGGATGGACCCTGGGAGGGTTAAGCCTATGTCCATTGCTGAACCACTCGCTGAGGTCAAGGGGATGTGATGCCTTGGTTGGCTGAGTGATTGGAGGCCATTCAACTCTGGTCATCTGAAACACACCCTCTGCAATTTCCGTCTCTAGCTTCTTTTAATGGAGCGAGAACTTCAAGACTCTAAAGCAATTTGAGTGCAACTCTACTAGATTTTTAATGACATTTTGTTTCTGATCTTTTAGCTTTGTCTTACTGTATACAAAAGTATACGGGTTTTTTTTTTTTTTTAGCAACTTGCATTTGTTGGGTTTTTCCAAAGCATTCAATTTATTGTCATAGAAGCCAGAGCTCTTTCTTTTTACATTCATACTGTATTGGTTTATTAATATTTAATTAAATTAAGTATTTATAATGACAAATACAGCTGGCAAACAGGTGTGGGGACAAACGCAGCAGATCTTGGGTAAGCATTCTATTTAACTCATGGGACACACATGGAAGGCTATCCTGAAGCCATTCCAGTGCTGTGAGCACTGGGTCTGTGCGTTTTACAGAGCACAAAGAAAGAGCATATAAGCAGGCAAATCAGTTAAGGTTATTTAAGAGAGTTATTAGTGCTTGGGTTTGCTTTTGGATGGTTGGCATAGATGGATCAGTTGCAGTGGATGTTGAGAGAGTGAGCTGGGTCTATGTGGGAGATAAGGTGAGCTCAGGCCTTCCTGAGGGGAGCCAATAGTCCAGAGGGAGGCACGAGAACTTCGGCCCACATCTAGACCTAATGATCATGGCCTTTGACCATCTCATCTGAGCAAGGAAGACACCCCAGGCAGAGTTCATAAGGTCAGGGTGGGGTTGTTAGGAAGGCATAGACCCCAGCATCTCCACTCTGAGTATATTTAATCAGGGCACGAACAAAGGGAGAGGATACCATCCTCTAGCCCTAGATAGCAGAGCAAAGCAGGAAGTAGCCCTAGTTCCCAAAGGGGAGTTTCCCTGGCACCAACTGGGAATATTCAGAAGCCCATTTAGAAAGGCCAGGACAGAACTGATTCTTTTCCCAGGGACCCAGCCAGACACAACAAATTCTGAATCCTCCTGGACCCTGGACAGGGACCAGCACCATGAATCCCGGCATTATCTGATGCTGCCCCACACTGGCAGCACAGCCTGATATCAACTGTGACATGCTGGGACAACCTAGCCTCTGAAAACCCAGCCACAGGCTGAATAGACTCAGAAGTTCTGTCAATACAATGGGGTCAAAATACCTACCGCACATAGTGTTGTGAGGGTTAAATGAAGTACAAATCACCAAGTTTCCAGTACAGAGTAAATACTTAGTATCCACTCCCTCTTAGCCATGCCTGCCTGTTTTTATACTGTGTATGAAAATTGAGGCTCACAGAAGTTGAGCAGCTTGCCTTGTTTATATGGCATAAGAAGTACAGTGGAGTCCCAAAGCTTCCTCTTGTCTTTCCAGCCCCTGCTTGGTCCTTTATACCAGGCTGGCTACTGTCTCTCTAATACCTTGGGTGCCCCTCAGGACCCTGGAGTGGGTAGCCTGTGAGCCCTTCACCATGGGTTACTACACACTGAGAAAGGTCTCAGCTTCATAATGTAGTAGAGATTAGAAAAGCGTAGGCTAGAGGGAAGCCATAAGAATACCTTGTCACTAAAACAATATCAGATAATGACCTTTTAAGCCAGCTGCAGCTCAGGGAACCTGAGTGCAGTCGGGTAATGATTACAGCTCAGGACCTAACGAAGAGATCATCACTTATTTATAGGACTGCTGCTTTCTTGCTTTTATTGCATGTGTGCCCCTGTGTCTAGGAAGGGGGGTACCTTTCATAATCTGAGCAATAGATGAGTCAATTTGGCTGATGCTCTAGGCAGGGAGGGCACCTGGGGTGAGGGAGTGAGGTGTTGGGCAGGTGAGGTCCCCAGCCACTGGAGTGAGGGAAAGAACAGCAGGCTCTAGAACTCCCAGCACCTGGCTCGAAGTGGATTCAGTTTCCAGAGACAAACCAAGTAGATGTGGGGCTGTTGTTCTGCTTCTTCACCATTATAACAATAATGACCATATTCATTATTTGTCATTTACTATCATTATTATTGCCTTTATTTATTGAGTGTATTGCACTTCATGTTCCAGGGCTTTCTGGGTGATCTCAGCCAATCTTGAGACTCTAAATACTATCTAGACACTGATGACTCCTAAACTTACTTCCAGCCTAGTCTCTTCACTCACTGCAAACACGTAGCTTCCCTTTGTCCTTAGATCTCTCTGCTGGGATTTCCAAGAGTCTCCTCCACCATGTTATGTCCAAACGGGCGCTGCTCTTCCCTCAGGCTTTATAACACTGTAAATGGCATTATGTTTTACTGGGTTGTTCTAGCCCCCAAACAAGGGCCATTTTTAATCTCTCCCTCATCCAGAGGCTGTCAAATGGAGCCATGTGGTAGCCAGATAGCTTCATAGGAAGCACAGGATGCTGTGTTTTCATGTGGTGACACAGGGGTGGTCAAATTGCCCTTCCCTCTGCCCCTGTTACTTGCATCTGCTCTTGCTCCCCGGTGGAGATGATCCTTTTTGCTGTACATTTCTTGACTTTCTGGTCCTACCTCTTTGTTTTCCCTCTGGTACATTCTGTTTGTTCTGAGCCTCACCTGATGTCTGAGAATACGGGACAACCTCTCACAACAAATTGACAAAGGATGCCTGTGTTCCGGGTAACTGTTTTGCCTCTCCAGGAGGAAGCTGATTATGTGTGTGCTCAGGGGTCTCCAGGATACCTCATAGAGCAGCAGCCTCAGCGTGGTTAACCCGGACTCTCGTAAGCACATTTGAAAGATAATTCCCATTCGAGGGAGAGGCCCTTTGTGAACAGTCTTAATTCTCCCTCCCATTGCCTCTTCTGTTTCTTGTAATTTGAATCTAGCACAATTAATCAGACTGTAAAGGAGTCCAGGAACATTAAGCAGAATTTGCCACTTTCATGCAAAGCTGAAAGACATGGCTATTTCACATGTAGTGATTAGACATTTTTATGGCCAACCTGTCACATTACACATCACAGATTTCCAATAAATAAAGCAGAGCTAGAATGGGGGCTGCCAGTTGTATGACAATCCAACTAACAATATCGTGGACAGAACAGTGCTTTCTTGACATCCAATTTACTCAATTACATGAGTGATCATGTCACTCTCTGCTTAAGCTCCTTCAATGTCTTTCCATAAATTATAATGAAGGCTGAATACCTTAGTACTTCCCCCTCCCCACATCATGCACTTATCACAGAACACTGTAAGAGAATATTCCTGTATGCCTCCCCCACCAGACTGGACATCCCACGAGGCAGGGAATATACCTTATTTTTTCTGGTATCCTTTGTCTAGCACAGAGCCTGGCATCCCAGGAAAACCCAGCAGAGGTTTGCCAAGTGAATGAATGACTGAATGATCAATTTGAGATACTGTAGACAGGGACAGGGATGGACTGGGGAATATCTCATGAACCAGGCATGGTTCATGTTTTAGCCACAATTCACACAGTGACATTTCTAGATGTTTGATACATCACCTGAAATTTTCTATCTCAGCATAAACTCTTAAACTAGAGCCATTAAATTAGAATTATGCCATTTTAACTACCCGTGCTGTGACAGAGATTGAGAGATCATGCACAAGAGAGAAAAAGGAGGGAGGGAGGGAAGAGAGCAAGAGTGAGAGTATATGGGAGCAGGCTTCAGAATGAGTAGGGGCAGGCAACGTTTCCTCTGTGTCCTGATTCCCTTGCGCTCTTTGTGGCCTGAACATCTTGCTGCTCTGAGTGCTATTAAAGATTTGTAATTTAGACTGGCCTTAGAACTGAATTCACCCCACCCTTTCCCCAAGTAAGAGAAAACTCTTCTAGTGTGTATCTGACAAATTTGTATGACCCAGATGGTTTGGGGATTCCTGCTGGATTCATCAGCATTCTAATAGCTGACAACGGTAATTGTCTTTGTACCTAGTCTGCATCTCAGCAGTAATAGTGTATATATTTATTGGGGAAATACGGCTGTGGGGACTTGTTTCATGCTGTTGCTAATTTACAAGTTTCTTTGAGCTGTCTGTCATGCACCTGGTTGATGGTCTTCTCCTTAGTTCGATTTAACCCCAAACCTTGCTGCCATTCTAGAGAAGCAGGGTTTGTGCAGTAGTGCCATGAGCCAGAGGGCCCTGGCCATGCATCTGTGTTAGCAGGTGGGATCAGATGGCATGTCCTGTGATGGCTTTAAGAAGGGAAGTGGGTGTGGGGTTTAGGGCAATGGAGGGATCTCCAGTGTGGGTTGGAGAACAAAAAATAAATGTGAACAAGACGTGATCTCTCTTCTACTCAACTTCAGGTTCTAGTTTTGGTGGAGTAATCCTATTATGAGGTCATGGGACAGTAGTTTGTCACTCAGGTTGGCAAGGAGAGACTGAGAAAGGAGAATGGGGAATCCTCTCCACAAAAGTGTTGACATAAGCAGAAATTCAACTGCTTCCTTGTGTTGGTTCTTGGTGGAAACTTAGACATCAGCAGAGTTGGACAGACTGTGTTCACCAGGGTGGCCGGGTGGGCCTGCAGCCACAGGATGATTGCAGGAGCAAAAAGACAGATCTTTGGATATTCTTTAACGTAATCTCAAAATTTGGGTTTTTCGTGGAATACTATGCAGCCATAAAAAGGAATGAGATCATGTCCTTTGTGGGGACATGGATGAAGCTGAAAGCCAACATCCTTAGCAAACTAACACAGGGACAGAAAGCCAAACACTGCATGTTCTCACTTATAAGTGGGAATTGAACATTGAGAACACGTGGACACAGCGAGGGTAAAACAAACACCAGGGCCTATTAGGGGGTGGAGGGTGAGAGGAGAGAACTTAGAGGATGGGTCAATAGGTGCAGCAAACCACCATGACACACGTATACCTATGGAATAAACCTACACGATGTGCACATGTATCCCCCCTTTTTAAATAGAAGACACAATGGAAAACAAATTTTGGGTTTTGAAATAAAATATTCACTTGAAATATTGGCAACAGATTCTAAAAACATTATCCACTGCTCTGCCATCCCCCAACCCCCTCAAAGTCTGTGAGCAGCATTGAGATGGTGGGTCCTTTGGCTCCTGGAGGCAGCAGGCTGGCCTGGATGACCAGCAAGACTCCTGCATTGACAGCCTCGTGGGTGGGCAGTGACTCTCCACTTCTTACCAGGAAGCACAGAGATCACTCCTAATGGGGAGGCACGTGCCTCTTTCTTCTTGAGAATTATCAGGAGGAGCATTCCCAATGTGTGGGCCATGTTCATGATTGTAGTTACCCAGTGGGCTACTTATAGAGTGTGGGCCTCTATCTCTGCAGTCATTGCTAAACCCTCCCTCTGCCTTCATACCAGGCGGAGCTGGCATTGCTGTCTGCCCCTCTCAAGCTCAGAGTCCCTGATTCCGTTTGAGGGAGACAGTCACTTTGTTAGCTTTTCTCATGGTTGTCTGACTTGGGTAGCCAGTGGGTAAGGCTTTTGCATCACTTCTGGGGTGCTCTCTAGAACTCAGCTCCTGGCATACTTAGGAACTCATCTCTGAAGAGACTGGCCTCTCGTGGTGCTTGCTGGCACCCAGACAGAATCTCCAGGGGTGGAGGGCCCTGCCTTGTGCACAGCAAGGAAGCCCAGCAGCTCAGCTCAGACTCCAGGGCATGTGGCTCTGCTGCCTGGAGAGAAGCCAAGTGCTGTTCCTGATCTCTTTCTATTTGAATCAGCCAGAAACAGCTGACCTACCCACCTGGTGTCTCACCAGGGCTTTGTGTTGGTGGGCAGAAGGGAGCAGAAGGCCAGCTGGGAGGGAGAGATTGGGCAGATGGAGACACTACCGGCAATGGAGACAGGGGCACGCGGGCAGTGTGAGAGGTCTCAGCCCCCAGGTTCCCCGCAGAAGGCTGGAGCACTTACGGAACTACAGGGAGTGAGGAGTGGTTGATGGCCTTTAGAAGCCACCAGGGAAACCCGGACAGCATGATACTACAGAACTGTTCTGCCCCAAGCCTCCAAATTAACGGTGCCACGGTCACAGGCAAGTTCCTCAGCACTTCTGGACTTTGGTTTCCACATCTCTAAAATGTGGATAATAACTACCTCTCAAGGTGGTGATGAGCTAATGTTTGTGAGCGGGCTGGAAACACCATAGATCGCTGTACCTGAGATGATTATTATGTTTAGCTATTTTTTATTCCACTTCTCAAGTACTTATTTTCCTTCCAAGTTTTTAGAGCAAAAATTTTAAAGACATCCCAAATGGAACAGGTCAGGGAAGTGGCCACAGGGCCTCTTTTGAGCCTTTGTCATCTCCTCTACCCTCTCAGTAGCCTCCCGGCATCCCGCCTGACCTCCCCTGAGCCAGCCTCCGCTCAGCTGCCAGAGGGAGCTTTCTAAACTGCACACCTGGTCTTGTCCTCATGCTGCTTTGCAACTTTCCATTCATAATTCAGCTTTTGCATAGGAAATATGCACTGAGTAGTGTGCTAGGTAGGGAGCTTGGAATGAGAAGATGATGGGGTATAGTCCCATCCTCCAGCATGTGGTCTAGGGCTCCTCAGCCCCTGTGGGATGAGAGTCATGACTCCCATGTCCCCCGCCCACTTCCCCAGCCTTATCCGTCTCCACCCCTTCCTCACCCACAATCAGGTTAAACTCACCAGTGATGACTGGATAGTCTGCTGTTCTCCAACCATGCTCAGGCTGATGCTGGCCTCCCCATCTTTACCTGCACATCTTCAAGATGTCCTTTCTTCCTCCTTCATCCCTCTTCATTTGTCAGTTTCTTGCCCAGCCTGTAGGGCTCAGTCTTTATATTGCAAGTGATGGAAATTCGACTCAAAACAGCTTAAAGGAAAAGGAAATTTATTACTTCACAAAACTGAAAAAGTACATACTTTCTGACACTGCTGGATCCAAGTGCTCAGGCAACACGAGGACCTGGACTCTCCCCTCCCTTGGCTCTGCTGTCTTCTCAATAAGGCTCATGCTTAGGCAGGCCCCTAAGGTGGTGGCAAAGACAGTCACCCAGATGTTCAGATTTGAAATGCAGACAGTACACGTCTTCACAGTGCCAGCAAAAGGCTGCAGGGAGAGGCTCAGTAGGCTGGTTTGGGTCATGTGGCTAATGGTTATGACTGGGGCGTTAGGTTAGGATGGGGCCAAGTGTTTGAGGTAGAATGGGAAGGGTATGAGCCTCACTGAGTCGCGTGAACTGAAAGTGGGAGAGAGTATACTACTAGAGTAGAATCAGGCACTCCTTCTAAAGAAAGGGGCTGTCAATCCAGGGCTGGCAAGCACATTTGGTTCTAGCACACCTTCTTTGACTGCTCCCACATCCACCCGGAGGTCTGCATGCTTCCCACATGCCTTACTGCTGTGGGTATGAATTCCCAGTGGAATGAATTTTTCCTCATGCACGTGTGTTGCATTGAACTCTGAATGCTACCACATGACCCAGGTCCTACACCCCATGGGGGCTTGGTACCTGTAAGTCCACTGAATGCATGCCCAGTCTCAGGCTCATGCCTAGAGCCATGCTGAGCAGAGTCTGGAGTTAGATGGCAGACCTGGGGTCATGGTCCTGGCAGTAGGCGTAGACACTTGACGGACACACTAGTCCAAATCCTGTGGTCCTAGGATCTAGTAAGATTCACCATTTGGGGTCACTCCTTTATGGACCAAGAAAGTCAGGTCACAGACAGGACAGCTGGAGAGCTTTAGCTTCACATGGGAATGCAGTGCAACAAGGGTAGTGATCCAATAGCACAGTATCGTAGGTGCTGGGCCATTCCCTGAGGTATTAGGAAGGAAGAGAGTCAACCCTGTTGCCAAGCCCCCTGACCTCCACAGCAGGGTCAGCCCTGAAGCTGTGTCTCTTTGTTTTTGAGCACCTGTCCTTCTTTTCCTATGATCCTCAGGCCTCCACATTCAACCAGTCCCCGCTTGGTGATTTGCTGAACATGCCCATGACACCAACTTTCCCAAAGACACTAACTCTAGAAACAGGGTCATCATCGGTCAGGAGATAAGCCACAAGAAAATTGTTACTGACAACAAAGAAACTAGGTTTGTGAATAATTTACTTCTCTTACAAATGGTAAGGGTTCAAAATTGTTCCCTGTAACACCTTCCCCCTCTCACTGCACGTGCTTTCCTGGTTGGGAAAGAAGAGGGTGTTTCTGCTATAGAAAGCTAGGGGCTGTGTGTTGCCTGCAGCCTGTCATACCTATGGTTTCGGCCCTATAACCCGGAGGGCCTGGAGATGCTGCGCTAGACTTGTCAGTGTCACCCCGAGGCAGTGAGTCAGGCAAGATCCGCTCTCTAGACCTTTAGCAAGAGGAGTCCTCCCCGGCTGAGCCCCCAGAGCCTCCAGTGCTATCTGGCTGGCTTCCAGGTAAAGTCAAAGTGAATCCCACACAGTCCCTGGGAGTGGTGGCTTAGGGAAGGGTGGCTCCTCCTGCTCTGCCTCCTGGCCTGGGCTCCCTCTGCATGGAGATTACCCCAGCCTTTCCCCAGAGGGCAGGCACTGAGTGTGTCAGGTCTTCCATCCCCAGTCGAGGTTGGCCTTGGGTGCTGAGGCTGGAACTTCCTGGGAGAACCTTCCAGCCCCGTCTCCATGGAGGCTTCTGAGGGATATTTGTATGTCATGAATTAAGAACAAGTTTTAGGCTCTTCTTTAAGCAATTTCTTAAGAAAATGGCTCAGGTGAAATTAGCTATTCTGAATAATTGATTTTCTTTATTCCAAATTTAAACTTACTCTACTCTTAATGGAGAATTAGCCAGATGTGGGGCCGGGATAGTTGTCAGCTCATATTAACATTATTAAAGAACAAAAACGACTGGAAACCCTTTGAATTAGGAACACTGCTGATTATTGATAGAGGAAACTGGTTGAAGAGGTCAGCATCGTCATCCCCTGCTAGAGAGAAGACAGCTCGTTTCTGAAGGCTGGATGAGTCCTCAGTGCTAAGGACTGGGCTCCTGGGGATAGAGCTGTCTCTGCTGTGGCTTCCTTGGCTTCCAGGGAGCTGATGGAAAGGGAAGATTTGGCCCCTTTGTGACAACTGTGGTTATAAAGATAGACAATTTTATCAATCAGGAGTTTAGATGCTTAGAACTGGGAAGGACCTTTGGTGCCGCACAGCCCAGTGTTTTCTGAACTTCTGCTGTTCACACACCAACCACCTTGACGAATTTTTGCCATATGGGTTTATTATCTGTACCATTATTGATTCAGTTTTTTAAAACCTTTAGCGTGTTCATTTGTAAAACAATCAGTACGGTACATGGGAAATTGGATATATGCAATGAATAGAGGACAACTTTTGATGAAAAAAATAACACTCACTCTTGCTAAAATCTAAAGCCTGCTTTCTTGTTTTTGGATAATAAGTGTTTGAGAGGTGTTAAAGAAACACCATACCCATGCCAAGACTTTCTCCATTAGGATAATCAGAGGGATGGAAAAGGAAGTTGAAAGGGGCATGCCACTCCATGTGATCTTGTCTGGTGCACCATAAAATCACTTTGTAAGTCGCTAGTGGTGCCTGACTCCCTTCCCACACCCAGGAAACTCTCCTCCCCTTTTGCAGGAGGTGTGACTAAGGCTCGTACATGGAGTAGCATATCCAAGGTGCTCAGAGCTGGCTAGAGGCAGCACAGAATAGAGCCCAGCTCTTAGGATTGTCTAAAGAACTGAAATCATTGAATCACTACTCAGCCTGTAAAACCAAAATCTGATCCAAATCCCAAGCCAAAACCACTTGCCAAGCACAGATCCCATCAATAAATGAAGAGAATGAAGGCAGAGCACAGTGGCTTATGCTTGTAATCCTAGCATTTTGAGAGGCCGAGGTGAGTGGATCACTTGAGCTCAGGAGTTTGAGATCAGCCTGGGCAACATGGTGAGACCCTGTCTCTACTAAAAATACAAAAAAAAAAAAAAAAAAAGCTGAATGTAGTGGGGCACACCTGTAGTCCCAACTACTCGGGAGGCTGAGGTGGGAGGATCACTTGAGTCTGGGGTGTGGAGGTTGCAGTGAGCCCAGATCGTGACAGTGCACTCCAGCCTGGGTGACAGAGCGAGATCTTGTCTCCAAATAAATAAATAAATAGAATGGAGATTCAATGGAGGAAATCGGTCCTGGCATTAGAGCAAGGGAATCTAGTTTGCACAAAGTTCTGGTAGAGATAAGCCAGGCCTACAGTGTTTCAGAAAGGTTTATATCTAAACCTAACCTGATGTCATCAACATGAGAAAAACCAAATCCAAAAAAAAAAAAAAAAAAAATGTGGGTTTGTGAGGTCTAGTCTTAAAGAAATTTCTACAAAGATAAAGAAGGTCAGAGAAGTAAAATAAATGAGGCCGGGGGAAGAAAATCAACATACCCTAGAGGATGTATCAGACTTAAAGAACAAATAATAAAAGCATTCTTTGAGAACCCTGGGCTCCAGTTGTTTTATTATCAATGCCAAATGCTGGAGTTCAGTGGCCTTTCTTGATGCTGCACTTTCCTCTTCTTTCTCAGCAACTGTGCCTTTTGCTGAGAGGCTGGAAGAACCCTCTGGGAAGAAGCACTCTGCTCCAGGCTGAACTGGCCCAAGGGCAGCTGGTCAAACATTACCCGTGGAGCAAAAGGGAGACAAGAATGGTGCTGTTCTCCAGCTGTTGAACAGCTGACTGGAAAGTGTGAGGATATAATGTGACAGACCTGGGCTGCTTTGCCCTGGGAGTTCTGTGGAAGAGTGTTCCTTTAAGACACTTCATGACAGCTTAGGATTATGAAAAAGCTCCTGGGTCAACAAAGGGGCTTTGGTGAGGATACCTTCAGGGCTGGTTTGACGACTCTGCACAGGGTACTTGCTGGGCACTGCCCATAGGAGGTAAAGGCTAGTTCTGCTCTTTCCTCATTTGTCCGTTCCTCTTGTCACTGGCCTGAAATGTTCCTCAGGGAAGGCACTCTGTGGTGGCTGCCTGTTGTCATCCTAACAAGGAGTCGCTTCATGGAGACTGCTGTAGCCCCCCCCACACAGCCAAGAGATGGCTCCAACCACTCCCAAGGGCGTGGCATTGAGGGCCCATCACCAGAGGCCACAAGGCCAGATAGCTGGGCCCATACCACTGCTCAGCCAAGATTCATATTGTTGGACCACCCTCTCAGCACCCAACCAATGCTTGGGCAGAGCAGTAGATGAGCATCTGGGCCTTAGAGCCAAGCTGTGAGACTGAGGGACAGCCGCCCTTCCAGGCACACTCAAAACTGATGAGAATCCCAAGTGTGTCTTCACACACAGATTAAGCAGTCAGGAATTGGGTTTCTGGGTCTTCCTTTTAAGAGGGATGGAATATTATCGCTTTATCTGTGAGAGGAAGAGATGATGTGAGAATTACATGGCCAAAGGTTCTGGGAGTTGGGATGCAGTTAAAGTGAGTAAAATTGTTTCTCACTAGAGCGGCACCATTTCCATGCTCACCTTGGCAGATCAAGGATAGTAGAGGGAACTTGGTCAAAAAAGTCTGAGGACTCTGTTCTACTGGAGGATTTGGGGTAGCCAAGCCTTTGCTAGTTGTGGGAGGATCTTTTGTTAGCAATGGCCCAGAACCCTTGTATGGATGTCCCTAAAGCAGGGAACAGCATCTCCTGGGAGGCAGAGGCTCCAGAGGCTCTGTGGGAAGTGTAGGTGTGTGTTTCATGTGTGGACAGGTGGGCTGGGGTGTAACATGTATGTAGCAGTATGTTGTATGTAGATGTGTGCTTGGCAGGACAGGGCATGCAGGTATGTGCAAGCAGATGGAGGCATGGAATTGTCAGAAAGAAGAACCTGAGAAGCAAAACGCAGACCCCAGGCTGACGTGAGCGAAGGTACCTTAGCTGGTGCTGGATGAGAGAAACCTCCATTCTAAAGCAACCTCACCTGCGGCCCCACCTGCTATCTCAGACTGATGCAGTTATTGGAAAGACCTACTAGTGGAGATTGATGGCTAAACAGCTGTAGAGCTGGGTCGAAAGGGGTGCTATTCTGAAGGGATCTCTCTTTAAAACAGGCAAGACTTTCAAGAGAAAGAGGCCTGACAAAAGGGTACTAATTGGTTTATGGCCTTCAGCAGATATCTACTTTAGAGTGATAAATAAATGAACAATTGAAAGGGAGGAAGAACTCTTAGACTGCATCAGTCCCTCAACACAAGCATGGATTTTATTTTTAATCCCCAGAATTCTGACTTTTTAAAAAGAAGTTGACTTGGAAGCAGTAGAAGAAAATGTGTGAGTGACTGTCATGACATTTGACCATGGTCTGGTGCAGTTTCCAATCAAAGATGACTGAGCAAATGGAAATAAGGGTTCACAGAGGATTAACAAAGCTTTATTGCAAAAAAAAAAAAAAAAAAAAAAAAATTCATGGAAAGAAATGATAATGGGAGCTGTCCAACAATATTCTTTGGGATGCATCCAAGACTGTAATCAGAGGCAAGCTAATTCAGTACTAATTTCAGGAAAAAAGATGGGGAAAAAATTGATAATGAGAAAAGAAAATGGAAACACTAGCAGAATCATATACACATAAATTAGGTCCCAAAATACTGGCACAATTAATCATAGCTGGGGTGAATCAAACCTCATCCTGTCAGGAAGAACTGAATATTTCATAAGGTAGACAAAAGAGGAATGAACTGAGAGGAACATTACCAGCCATAACTAAAAGAAAAACTTGTCAGAAATTAACAACCAAAATGTGAGAGAGAAATAACATCTTCATTAACCAGTGGGGATGAAAAATGGACTCAGAAAATACAACAAATGCTCATATTCCTCAAAGCCCCATCTCCTTCTATTGAAATTACAGCCATAACTTTCAAAAATCTTTTTATCTTTTCTCTCAGGACCAGAATGATTCATTGTATATAAAAAAGAAAAGAGAACAGAGAAAATAATTAAAGCTATAAAAAATTCCCAATTATGAAGCATCAGCATCCAGATGGCCATAACACAGTTTAACCACGAGGAATCAACTTGTGGGTAGGGGGAGTCTACTCTGAAATGATAGACTTGAAGACCTGAACATGTCTTTCTCTTGCAATTATGCTTTCCTTCTTTCATTCTTTCCTTCTTTCTTCCTTCTTCCTTTTTGAGATGGAGTCTCACTCTGTCTCCAGGCTGGAGTGCATGGAGTGCAGTGGTGCGATCTTGGCTCACTGCAACCTCTGCCTCTTGGGTTCAAGCGATTCTCCTGCCTCAGCCTCCCGAATAGCTGGGACCACAGGTGTGTGCCACCATGTCCGGCTAATTTTTTTGTGTTTTTAGTAGAGATGGAGTTTCACCGTGTTAGCCAGGATGGTCTCGATCTCCTGACCTCGTGATCCACCTGCCTTGGCCTCCCAAAGTGCTGGGATTACAGGCGTGAGCCACCATGCCCAGCTCTGCAATTAAGCGTTCTTAGGATTGAATAGGAATATGAAAGGTCCCTTGCTTTGCTCATTCCAACATGTTGGCACTCCACTTTGAAGAAGGCAAAAGAAACCATTGTCTGTTTAGAGAAGCAGAAACTGAAAACATATCCAAACATAACACGAATAAATGAAGACAGTCTGAGATAAAAGATCCACAGGCAGACATGAGTGGCCATAAGGAAGAGGGGACCCTCATTCAGAGTTTGTGCCAAGTCCCTGATTTAAACCCAAGCTGACCAAAAATTAAATGTCCTGCCATGGAGGGTGGTGAGCATTCCGTCCCACAGAGAGATGGCACAGTCTCTTGGCAGAAACCTTGAGGAAGATTTGAGAACTGGATTCAAAGGTCCTATTTAATCCCTGTGCTTTATAATTCTGAGAATGCAAGTCTGACCAAATTTAAACCCTCCCAGAAAGTTTAAGTGATTTAAGTTGTGGTTTTTTTGGAGGAAGAGAGGGTTCCTGGGCTAGGTTTTAACAACTGGCCCTCAAAGTATGAGCCCTGAGTTAGCCATCAGAAAACAAAGTACACTGCTTTATTCAGAATGTATTTGTGTAGACAAGGGGATCACTTCTGTTCTGAGATTAGACCTTCCTGAGTAAGCTGTGGTTATCATGGAGTCTCTGTAGCAGTTCCCAGTGAGACCAGAAACTTAGAGGGCAGATACTGCCCTGCCTTAGACGCAAGAGGTGGGTGAGTGGTCAGGGTAAACACTCTTAGGTACCTTCTTGGTGCTGGGCATTGTACTAAATTCACTTCATGCATCATCTCATGACAACTCTATGAGTCATGATCCATTTCCCCCAGTTTAGGAGGTGAAGAAATGCAGCCACCATGAATTTAAATGACATAAGCCAGGCCACGCCAAGGTGGCAAGCGGGATGGGATTTGAACCCAGGTCCATCTGTGTTAGAGCTGTGTGCACTGCCCTGTGCCACCATTCGTTTTGGCCTCCATCCCTCAGCCCCTGTGACTCTAGTCAGACTTCCAAGCCGGTGATGTCGAAATGTCCAAGCAACACTCCAGTGTGAGTCAACTGGCTGAGTCCCATGTGCTAAAGCTGGAGGAAAGCTGAGGTACCACCTTGGAGCATGTGCAGAGAGCAGGGACGGTGTGGAGAGGCCAGGAGTTTGAATGCTTCTTGTTGGGTAGTGCACTGCTGGAAGAATTCTGGGTATAAGTGATCACAATTCTATTACTTTATTAAGCCTCAAAGAAGCCTTTTTGTATGCATATGCTTATTGTAAATAAATGAGTACAACTTTCTTTTAACTCTGACAATATCTGCTTGAAGCCAAAGCTGCTCAGATGCCATTCCTGGGGACTGAGAAATTTGTTTGATCAGAAGGTGATCTCTTCTTGCTAGAGAGCATGGTGGCTTATAATTAGTTGGGATTCAAAGACCGAGTGAGCATCAGACACATTTCTGTTAGTTAAGTAGAATATCAAAAATTGGCATAGATAAGCAAGAGGAATTTAATAATACTGTTTCCTTTGAAAAGACTGGAATGACCCAGACCACATTTCCTTTGGCTATTCTGAATCCTTGCATTTTAAGAGAACAAGGTATGGGGCACAGTGGAATACTGGTGTCTCAGTTTCCTCTGTTGTGTGGATTGAGCTGTGCTGCTGTGTGTGGGCACTAGGGAGGCACCCACCTGATGAACCACAATTGAACAATCTACCTATTTAAACCTGATCTTAGGACCTACAGTCAGTCAATCAGCAAGCTTTTATTGAGTATGTGTGTACATACAGGCATGCTGGAGTTGACAGTGCCTGAGCGGAAACATGGAGTGGATGTAATGACTCCTTTACTGCAGGTCTTAAAGGGTGATTTTGTTTGGAATTCCGCAAGTAATTGAAGTAAAGTGTTTTGGATTCTAATGGTGCAAAGAATTTCTTCTGCTTTTCAAAAAGGTAGAAGAAAGCATGAGCCATGGTAAGGAGGGACATAGCAGATATTTTTAAAAGGTCCAAATAGAACATCTAGAGATGAGCATCTGAGATGAGAAATGTACTGGATGGGATTTATGGAAGATGAGGCCTTGCAGGAGAAAGGATTAGTGAGTCTGACATCACAAGAGAAACAATCCAAAATGAAACACAGAAAGATAAAAGTTGAAGAACAATGAACAGAGCATCCGTGAACTGTTGACATTAAACAACAATGACAACAAAATAGTATGTGTATAATGTTAGGAAACTCAAACAGTAGACACCACTGCAGAATGAAAAGTGATGAATGGCCTCTCTCCCCAGTCTTCACCCCCATTCTTTCCCCAGTGATTACCATTATTCCCAGTGCCTTGCAATTTCTTGCAGAAAACTGAATATGCCCATGTCCATGTATTTGAGAGGCAGTCCACCCTAGGTTTGAGGAGAGTTGACCAAGAGGCAACAGTCAGATAGTTTTCTCCAGTTCTATAGCTGTATAACTCCCTAAACCAATTTCCTTCTATAGCATCCAAGGAGTTTTGTGGAACATAATTGTGAGGACAAAGGGTTCCATAGCTGAGAACGTTTGGAAAACTTCTGGGTTAACAGAACCCAGCGGGCTTCGTTACTGTTGTCTCGGCAGAGCTCCGGTCTCTGATGGAGGAGAGAGCAAGCTGTATTTCCCAGTCTTCTTTGACCAAGGAACCCCTTCAAGGAAGGCTGTGCTCTCTCATGACTACCTTTTGGAGAATGAGGGGCATCTACAGTGTGGTGCATGTGAGCCTGAACATGGGCAACATGAGAGAGAGAGCACAGGTGCCCAGACCAGTTGAAAGCTGGCCAACAAAGAACCCAGACTGAGCGGTGTTGGAGGCTAAATCCACATACCAAGTGATGCCTCGTGGAGCTGAGCATTGGTTTAAGAGTTAATTAAAAACAAAAAGTCTCCTTGGGGAAAGGTGGTGACTCAGCAGCAGTTGAAGTTAGTTACAGAAAAAGGAAAGGTGAAGTGTAAAGAGGCAGGCTCTGCCCCTTGTGGTAAGTGGAAGCAGGAGGGTGTGGGGGCCCATTTCCACAAGTGTGACAGTAGCGAGAACAGAAGGCATGCTTGTTACCTGTGTGGTCCTGTTCACTTGTCTTATGTTTTCTGAGTCCCAGCACCATCATCTGCCCCAGGGGGATTATAACCTGTTACTAATATCTTTTGAACACTTACTCTGGCCAGTCATTCTCTACATGCTTGACAGGAAGTAACTGATTTCTTCTCACAACAAACCCGGAAGTACGCTTTTTGAGAAAACAGAGACACAGAGAGGTTAAGTTATTTAGCCAAGGTCACCCAGCTTATAAATGGCAGTGATAAGAATCAAACTCAGAGATTATTTTCTGCCATGCCCACATGGGATGTTCTAAAGGTAAAAAAACAAACAAAGATCTATCGGATCTATGGCACAGATAAAGTGATCCCTAAAATGTTAGGGCTTTCCTTCCTGTACATAATAATTTTATGGAGCACTTAATAAAGGTATTACTTGAATAAATGTTTTACAGCTCTAATAGCATGTAATATTTCTTGAGCACTCACTATGTGCTGGGAAGTGTGCAAACCTTTTGCATGTTACATCTTAAGCTCACAGCAACCCTAGGTTGGCACATCAATTATCCTCTTTTTTTTAAATAGGTGAGGAAATTCAAGCAGAGGGTGATTTTGAGTTTCATATACATAGTCGTACAATTAGTGACTGGTGGAGCTGAGGAGGCATCATGACTTCTGTCAAAGACAGAAGGAAACTGTTACAAAGTGATTAAAATTCTGAATCACACATCTTCCCAAAGAGTGAATTCATTGGGGAGGAAATAGGGAAATAGGAAAAAAAATTGGAGATATAGAATCATGGAGCAACAGATATGGGGCAGTGGTTCTCCATTGCTGGGTAACACATCGTCTGCAGATTTAGTGGCTTAAAACAATAGCAGTTTATTCTTCATTATTCTGTGGGTTGGCCAGGTTGTTCCTCTTCTGGTTTTACTTGGCCCATTCATGTAGCTGCATTTAGTTGTAGGGTTGGGAGCTCCAAACTGGCCTCACTCTCAGGTCTGGCAGTTGGCGCTGGCTGTTGGCTGGGGCTTGCATTCTCCCCATGTGATCATCATCTTCTAGTAGACTCCACTGGACTTCTTCATAGCATGGTGAGCTCAGGGCCCAAGAAGACAAGACTGGAAGCTGTCCGGTCTCGTAAACTCCCAAATTCACACATCGCTTTCACCTATGCTATTGGTCAAAGCAACTCACAAGGACAGCCTGGCTTCAGGAAGATGGAGAAATCTCATTTATGGAGGGAAGTATTGGGAAAGTCACATTGCTAAGACACATAGACATTGGGAGCCATTATTATAACCATCTACCATGCTAGGTTGAGGACAAAAGGCAGCCAGGAAGAGAATGGCATTTGCAGAGAAAGAACAGGAAGTATTTGTTTCCATTTATATCTTTTAATTCTAACTCAAAGGATACCAAAAATCTCATTATAAATCTGAATAATGAAAAAGAGTTGTTTGGGGAGTGATGATAAAGGAAACTCAAGCTTTTGTTGTTTTATCACTGTAGGATGATTCATTTTATAAGTTAAGAAAAAGTTGACGATTAATGAGAATATATGCATGAAGTATTTAGAGCTTCTTGTAAGGAGAGAACTACATCAATATTAGAGTAATCATCAAACAGCTATCAAAATGCCATTTAAGAGAAGACAGATACTATTTCCCACCTGGAAGAATTATCTTCTGATTTTCAGAGGCCTTCCAGCCTGGATTTGTGTTGATTCATTTTGCCCACTTCCCTTGACAAGAAGTAGAGTGAGAGCTTTTGCAAGTTTAGCATTTACAGGTGACTTTGTACTAAGGAAGGACTTGAGCTCCTCTTCCCAAGGAACAAGGGGTCAGTGTGTATGGAAGGTTCTACCTCTGGTGCAGCCCCTCTCCCTGTCCTTGAAAACAGGGGCGGAGAGGCAAGCTGAGCAGAGGAAATCTCTTCTGAGGGTGAGGAAGGACCTCTGACAAGCAGTAGCTGCCCTTTCATCACAGGGACAGCCAGCCAAAGCACTGGGGGCCTTCCTTGACTGATTTGGACTTGGAGAAATGCACATTTTACTGGAATTGAAACCCACACAGATCTCAGTTCCACACTTACCTGGAAGGTCTCCTCTGTGCACTCCAAGCCATGAGGGAGGGGGATTCCAGTAGGGCAGCTGAGGACCTGCGGTGAGAGCTGTTTTGTGATCTGATGTGGCCTATATCCCTAGTCCCTTCTAGAGAAAGATACCTTTTTCTGGGCCGGGCGCGGTGGCTCAAGCCTGTAATCCCAGCACTTTGGGAGGCTGAGGCAGGCAGATCACAAGGTCAGGAGATTGAGACCATCCTGGCCAACATGGTGAAACCCCGATGCTACTAAACAATACAAAAATTAGCTGTGCATGGTGGCACTTGCCTGTAATCCCAGCTACTAGGGAGGCTGAGGCAGGAGAATCGCTTGAACTAGGGAGTTGGAGGTTGCAGTGAGCTGAAATTGTGCCACTGCACTCCAGCCTGGCGACAGAGCGAGACTCTATCTCAAAAGAAAGAAAGAGAGAAAGAGAGAGAGAGAGAGAGAGAAAGAAAACTTTTCTTAAGGCATATCTTCCCAGAGGGCCAGTGTAATGTGTGTATTCATTAAATATTTGAGTGGCACCATGTGCTGGACACTACACTGTTCTGGGAATGGAGGCTCAGCCATGGGCAAGGTGGACACAATCTCTGCTCTCCTGGAGCTTCAAAGAGTGCTCCCGAAGGGGAGGGGGCCCCTGCAAAAGTTCTGAGCCTAGAGGAATTTGGCAGATTACAGTAGTAGAGGGATGGTAACTTAGCAGGGACTGAGGGCTTGGAGGTGGGCTGAAGTAGACCCATTAGCATCCACTTATAAGTGCTGGTAAGAAATTTAGATTTTCTGCTCAGTGTGATGGAGGCTGTTAAAGAGTTTGAGGGTGAGCAGATATGATTCACATGTTTAAAAAGTCCTTCTAAGCTGTTGGGAAGGGAGGCAAGAGAAGAATCTGGTAGTGAAGACACTTTTGGGTGGAGATAAGGAGGGAAGGAAGAGATGCAGGAGGCTCAGCCTGGTGAGATGGTGGCTTGGGCTAGGGTGATTACAAACCAAGAATGTGTGTATGTGTATATATATTTAGTAGATTGCAAATTCTGCACTCATTTCAACAGCAATGCTTGAATCTTCAAAGAAACTTGACCCTCATGATGGGCCACTTTGGGCTGGCTCCAGCCCACGTCCTGCCACCTTATGGTAAGGGAGACAAGGTGAAGACTGAGAAGCACTATCATGCAGAAACTATTGTGTTAGACAAGTAGATATCCCTCTGGAAAAAGAAATAATGGAGGTGTTTCTAAACTTTATATTTTATTATATTAATCAGTCTCTTTTTATACCACTACCACACTGTTTATACTAGCTATGGCGTGATAATATGTTTTAGTATCTGCTAGGACTAGTTCCTCTTAAGGCTCCTTTTTTTTTTTAAAAGTTTTCCTGGTTATTCTTGCTTATTTATTTATTTAGAGACAGAGTCTCCCTCTGTTGCCCAGGATGGAGTGCAGTGGCGTGATCTCCGCTCACTGCAAGCTCTCCCTCCCGGGTTCACGCCATTCTCCTGCCTCAGCCTCCTGAGTAGCTGGGACTACAGGCACCCGCCACCATACTGGGCTAATTTTTTTGTATTTTTAGTAGAGACGGGGTTTCACTGTGTTAGTCAGGATGGTCTCGATCTCCTGACCTCGTGATTTGCCCGCCTCGGCCTCCCAAAGCTTATTTATTTTATATTAAAATGATTTAAAATTTTTCAGACCAACAAAAAGGATATTCAACACTTCAAGAAAGGAAAGAGAGATGTGTTGTAAACAGCTACCTACCTACCACCCAGCTTCTGAAATATCCCCAATATCCTCTACAAATGCAGGGGAAGCCCCCATCCACCGCTCCACAGTCACTGCCCCTCCTTCCACCAGGGGTACCCACTGGCTTTGACGTTTTGTATTTCCATGCATTTTATTCATGTTTAATGCCTGTGCATGTGAACCTAAGCAAAACAGCAATCTAGATGTTTCTAGATTTTATATAAATGGTATTATGCAATATATGTTTTTCTGAATCATGTCCCCTTTGTTCTCCACTAAATATTATGTTTGAGAGATTCATCCATGTTGAGACAAGTTGCTCTAGTCCATTACTGCCAAAGCTCTATGGTATTTTGTTGTATGGAAATACCTCAATTTATTAATTTTCCTCTAGATGGGCATTTCCTGTTGAAAATTGATGTATGCAATTTTTCACACTAACACTCTTGCATATGTCTCATTTGTATGTTTCTGAGAATTTCTCTTGGTTCTTTTGGGTATATTGCTGGGAATGGAATTGCTTGTTCATGGGACATGTAATTGTTCAGCCCTCCTAGATAGAGCCAGACTGTTCTTTGGAATAAGTGCACTTGTTTGTTTTTGTTTGAACTTTAAAATTAGCTTGACTATTTCCTAATGAATGTATAAATAAATAATACTTTTATTGGGTTAAGTTTATGGATTAATTTGGGAAGAAATAAAATCTTTGTGATGTTTAGAATTCTTAACCAAAAACGTGGACCTTATCCTTTTTCTTCTTAAGTATATTTTCAAGTATTTTGTCTCTTTTGTTGCTATTATAAGTGGGTTTTTTCTCTTTCAATTTATCTTGTTAGTAATGATAAAAAACCATTGCTTTCTATATATGACTTTAATAGACTGCCTTTTTACTATCTAAAAGAGATTGCCAGTTAATTATCTTGGCTTTGTCACATATATGATCATATTACCTACTAATGTTGACCATGCTTTCCTCCTTTGCAATTTATACATCTAATATCCTAGGCTAATTGTTTGCCTACTGTTCCCACAACAATGCTAAGCAATCATAGTAAATGTGACATTTTAATCTTGTTCTTTTTTTTTTTTTTTTAAGACAGGGTCTTACTCCGTCACCCAGGCTGGAGTGCAGTGACGTGATCTTGGCTTACTGCAACTTGCGCCTGCCTCCTAGGCCCAAGCAATCTTCCCACCTCAGTCTCCAGAGTAGCTGGGACTATAGGCATGTGCCACCATGCCCGGATAATTTTTGTATTTTTCGTAGAGACAGGGTTTCACCATGTTGCCTAGTCTCATCTCGAAATCCAGAGCTCAAAAGATCCACCTGCCTTGGCCTCCCAAAGTGCTGGGATTACAGGCATGAGCCACTGCTCCTGGCCTATTCCTAATTTTTATGGGAAAATTTCTGATGTTTTTCATTAAACATTTTGAGTTTGAAGAAGATATATTTCACCAAAACAGAAAGTATCCATCTATTATTATTTTATTGTGAGTTTTAAAAAAATCAAGAATGGGTGTTAAATACTATTAGTTGCCTTTTTGATGTTCATTGAGACACTTGGATAGTATTTTGGATCTATAAATATGGTTAATTATATAATAGATTCTCTATTGTCAAACCATCCTTGCCTTATAACAAATTTTACTTTGTCTTTCAGTGTGTTGGTAGATTCTCCACCAATGACTTATTTAGGACTTTTGCATTGATATTCATAAGCAAGATGGATCCAAAGCTCTGTCTAAGGGTTGGGAAACTGTGTATGAAGCATCCTGGTAGGACCTGGGTGTTAGAGCCCTCCTTACAGCCTCAGCATTTACAGTAGGAACCAGTTTTCTTCTCTATAGTTGCATCACACTATGCCATCTTAGATAGGAGGGAGTTTACTCAGATTCCTTGGGAATGACCATAGACTGCAGCCTCCTACTGTAGCTCATACCATTCTCTCTTTAGCTAGGCTTCTGTTCTTATAAGTGAGTTTTGGAGAACTGTGGTGTAACTGTCTCAGCAGATCCTCTCCAAACTTTTGCTGCTCCCATAGAAGTACTTTGCAGTTTTAAAGCAGGTTCTTTTTCAGAGTTGAATTTATAAAGGAGCTACTTGGATGTGAGAATGTACTTTTCCACAGAAAGGTTGTTCTAAGTGGTAGTTGAGCTACATCCTCAACATGGCCTTGGAGCCTATTTATTGCTTAATGTCTTGCCACGGGTGTGGGCATGACAATACCAACCACAGCTACCCACTAGTTGTCACAGTTCTTGAGACAGGAACACGGGCTTAGTTCCATGCTGAGACCCCGGAAATCCATCTTTCCTGACTTTGGCCCAGCAAGAGGGCCTTCACCAATGGGCAGTTGTTTCTGGAGGATTCCCAGGCTGGGATGCATACTTGCAGTAGGGGTACCAACAACAGGTTAACTCTGTATTAAGAAGAGGTTCCCAACTCTATTTGCATGAGAAAAGAGAACTATGAACATTTGCACAGGAGAAAGTAACTGCCCATCAATCACTCCCTAGGTGACCCCTCAGGAGAACAAAGAGCAGTTGGTTTTTAAAGTCAAGTGTTTGTAAGTCAGGGGTTTCCAACAAATGGGATCTCTCTTGGTAGGAGTCTTTTCTTTTTCTTTTTCTTCCTGATGGACAAATTAGGCTCCATTTTTATTTCTTTCTGACTCTAGACATCTCTGTAGGTCTCTCTTCTCTGGCTTTCCTTAGGCCCTTCCTTTTTATTCTCACTTTTCCCAATTGGCCACTACTCTGCCCTCCCCTCCCTCCCTCCCTCCCTCTGTCCTAACGCTTGGTGTGTAATTTGTTTGCAGTCAGGTTGTCTCTTTGATTTACTGGGCCTCTTCTCAGCAGAATTATAATAAATGAATTGCTTTGCTGAGCCCCAGCTAGTTCAACACCATTTGCTCAGACTGGGTCAAGCCCCTTGCAAACAGAGGATGCATCCTGCACAGAGGCACATGCTCACACACACGGTATCAGCCCCCTGCATCTTTCTCTAGCCAGATATAATGAAAAATCTCCTCATCCGTCTGAGAACCAATTCAGTTACAAGAATGTAAGAAGAGATACCCCCAGTACGGTCCAGCTCCCTGTAATGTGGCCCTGGGTGCTTATGGTCCCAGGGGGTGTAGAGATTGTTCTGATTACAGACTTAATTACTTGCATAATTAGCAAGTGTAAGCCTATAAAACCTTTTTTTTTGTTGTTTGTTTGCATCTGGAATGCTCATAAAGACTGTAAACCTAAACTATGTTAACTGAAATGAGGAATGAATAAATCTGTTCACAGGCCGCTCTGCCTGGAACACTTCAGTGGTTTCCCTTTTCTCTGAGAATGAAGTGGAAAAAACAAGGAAACAAATCATAAATCCAAACAAAGAACAACCTTAACGTGGCCTGCAAAGTCCGGCCTGCCTGATCTTCCACTCCTCTCTCCAGTGCAAGCACATACTCTCCCTCCCACACCCCCCACACTCACATGCCCACTTCAAGAGCCTTGCACTTGCTTGGAAGTGAGGGATCACAGGGCTGTCTCAAGGGCTCTGGACTTGCCCTTGCCTCTGCCCGACAAGTCCTACCCAGCACCAGCCTCCTCGCCATCATCAGGCTCCTTCTGCTCATCCCTCTAGTCCCAGCCTTGAGGCTGCTGCTTCTAGGAAATATTTTCATCCTTATGTCGAACCAGGGCCCCCGTTATCTGTTCCACACACATGCTGTCATACTGTGTCACCTAAGGCATTTGGGTAACTCCTTACAGCATACCTGTCTGTCTGTCCCTCCAGATCATGAACTGTGTGGGAGTTGGGGTCCTACCTATTATGTTCTGAATTTCATCCACAGGCCTAGCAGAGTGCCTCACAGAGCAGGAGCCTGTGGCCAAACTGTGGACCCAATTGAGCAAATGAAGTCAGGAATGAATGCCAAGGACAACAGTATCTTTCTTCCCTAAGATGTTAGGAGCTCTCTTAAATTTGCTTCCTCTGTTTTTCATCCTTATTCCACATCTCTTTTATTTCAGTGTGCATGGCAGTTCTTCCTCCCTGCTTACCAAGCTGAACCTGTTTGGCTTCTTTCTACCAAAGGAGGGATCCTAAACTGAAAAGAGCACTGCCCCGTCTTCCAAGGATCCCTGCATCTCAGCACATGTGGAACTCTCTTAATATTCCGGAAACTGAGTTGGTGACTTCATCTTGAGGTGCCTTGGGACACAGAGACACTTCCCTGGATGTCCCCTTTTCACCACTTCAGAGTTCAGCATGGTGTGGCTTGTGGAAAGAGGACTTGGACTGGCTGTGAGACTCAGGTCACTCCTCTCTTGGGCCTCACTTTTCTTATCTAAGACTCCTTGTAATCCTATGATTTGAACTTTCGGGAGGAAAAATGCAAAGATGAAAGCTTCCTAGCCTAGAAACCTTCTAAGAGGCTGTTTAACTTTGCCTCAGCCTCCAGGACAGGTTGCGCCTCATGTGCCCATTTCTTCTCTGGAAGCCTGTGTTCTCTGTATCGTCCTTCTCCCTGTCTAAACACTGTTCACAAAGCCCAGATTGTTGGTTTGATTTTCTTGGGTTCTGATAAGTGAAAGAAGGCTCTGGAAGAACAATGGGGAGGTTCAGTTCAGAGAAAGCGCTCTGATATAGCAGACCAGCCAGGCTCAGTACCCAAACTCTCTGCTGTGCGCTTTTCAACCGTCACTCCTTAGTTGGGCGTTTCATGAATACACCTGCCATAGAAGGTAGGATTTTCTCTGCGTCCTCCTTGTGGTCACCTCTGATCTGCAGAAACACGTTGAAGAGCCAAGTGCTTTGTTCCGGGAAAACATCTCCTTCTGTTGGTTTTATTCCCCTAACTGGTGTTTTTCTCTTGTTTCTCTTTTCTCTTCTTTCCTGGGAATGAAGTGCTGTGGCTGTTATGCCAGAGCCTGTTCTTTTCTTGTTTGAGTTCAACAAATCTCCAGCATGTGAAAGGAGTGGCAGCCTCCAGCCTTGGACTTCTACATTGAAACAGGCTTTTCACTCTCATGCACAACCAGATCTTCTACTTTAGTAATCGTTTTCCTCTCTTCTGGGGATTTGCAGTTTAAAAGATGTGATTTAAACAAAATTAATGCAAAATAGGAGTCTACGTTAGGAGAACCCCAGCGCCCTCTGCTTTTCCCTGCTTCCTTTCCACTGCATTGAGGGCCACCTTGCTCTTTCCAGCTCAGCTTGGCCCCAGCAGTTGACACCCACAGAGATCCACACCGCCTTGATCTTGTCTTCTCATTCTTTATTTGCTGGCTCACCAGATACTCTGTGAATGTAACATTTTGCCCAGTCACAGAGAGTCAGGGTCCAGATGGACACAGGGGTAGTCTTGGTGTCCTGTGCAGAAGGAGTGTGTAGGAGAGTGAGTGGCTATCCTTCCAACATCACGCAGAGAGACGATAAGCTGGGAGAGAATCATTTCTGTTACCAATGCATTTTTTCCACAAGGAAAATAAGAAAGCCACAGCTTTGAAGTGGAAATTTTCCAGGCTTGGATGAAGCTGAAAATTAAAATATGGTGCTAAGACCTTTTATGTGCAGATACAGAATCTGAGAACATGCACTTTTTCAGTTCAGAATGCTCAGATATCTTCCCAGCACTCATGTAAGCAAGAGTGAATTCGGTGTTTATAAGCTCTAAGAGGAAAAGCCACCCGAATGTTAAGCAGGGCAGCTTAAGTTTCTATTCAAGTTTAAACTGCTAGAGAAAGTGGGCTGATACCAGAGGAGTGAGCCAGGTTTATCTTCTGCATTTTGAAAAGGACGGACAGGGTGAAGGAGTTTGTACGATTCAAATCCAAATCGAAATGAGCATGGGTCCCTTCATAAGGCTGTCCTCTACTTTTCCCTTTAGTTATAGCAAAATGTCCCAATTTCTGCAGCCATTGCCAACCCATCTCTAGAGCCGGCAAACAGGCTTGAAGATGAGGTAGGGCCTGGGGAGAAGCAAGGAACTACAATATTCCCTTTGACTCCTTCTTTAGTTTTCTTCACATATCTGCCAGCAGGGAGGTGTAGCCTTCCTAGGATCACTGGGGAGGTGAAGAAATAGAAGTATTTTACGGGTACACCAGGACATATATTGTGGCATGTTGAGACCAGGGGCTAAGCTCTAACTAAGATGCCACCTAGACCACCGAGACCTCCAGCTGCTCACAGGCCCATAAGCTCCTTCGTACCCTCCCTGCAGAGGTCATCTCAGACCTGTTGAGCTGTTTGGCTTGAGTCTTCTGGCTGCTGAGCTTGTTCTTTACCAGTTTTCCTTGGCCTTGGCTGCCCTCTTCCATGACCTGGTGCATTGGATGCGGGTTGCCTCATCAGTACAGGGTGGACAATCTCATAAGCTTATTGAGCATTAACAGAGGCACTGAGACCATGCCTGGCACATGGTGAGCACCCAATAATAGTTGCTCTTGTTGTCATGAATATTACTGTTGTTATTCAGACAATGATTATTCCCACCCCCAACGATGTGTTGTTGCTGACCATTCTTTCTGCTGAGTGACCTTATGATTTCCTCTGTCAAGGGCCTGCTCCTTCATCGATGGCCCCACTAAGCATGCTGGTCTTCACTGTAGATCCCAATGCCGTTAACCTCTCCACACCCTGCTCTCTACTCTGAAGCCTTGGCTCATCAGGGATAATTCCCTGAGGTGCCAGGCTCAGGGGGAAGCCCCGCTTGGGCAGATTTGCTGGAAACCGCCACAGGTTTGGTAGTGGTGACAGAAACCGCAATCTGTATGCTGACTGCTGCTATTGTCTCCAGGCCCTGCCCGAGAGCTCCTGGCTGTCCAAAGGAGTAGAGGTTGGTGAAGGGCCAGCCTGGTGGCTCTGCCTCCTAATGGGGAGCAAGGGAGCTGGATGGGGGTCCCTCCTGGTGTCATGCTCCTTGCATAATGTCTGCCTGTCACCAGGGGGCTGTGTGGAGTGTGGGCCTGGACCACAAAGGGCCCTGTGATGAGATGACTGTTTCTTGGAGGGTTTTTCTGAAAAGCAGAGGGCAGAGGTACTCCATGATTCTCTGCCACAATCAGAGTTAAGTCAGGGAACCTGGGGCCCAGCCCAGCCCCCTATCATATTTATTCTTGAAGGACAGTTATCTTGGTCAGCACATCATCCGTAGGGTTCTGGAAGAGCCCAACCTCATTTTGGCCTGGGGGGCCTTAAGCAGCCACAGCATCTGTAAGGAAGGGATACCCCAATCCCAGCTCCTTTCTAACCGTCTGGACTCAGACCTGAGTCTCCTGGCAATGTCTTTCCTGGGTTGGGGGTGAGGGAGGGTGGGGAGAGGAGCAACTGCTGGTGGGCAGAGAAAGGGCCAGTGAAGCAGCAGCCCTGCAGGGACCCTCAGTGCAGGCCAGCAAAGCGGGGGGCAATTGCATCACACGCGGACCTCTTAAGGCACGCCTCACATCACAGGTGTGTTTGATCTTCTGGCACCATCCTTTCTTCTGCCCAGGATATTTTCTCCATGGGTCTTTTCAGGCCCACAGCTCATCCACAACTCAAGGTGGCATTTCCTCTGGGCAGCCTCCCCTGACCACCCACTTTGAAGTGGCCAGCCCCCATCATTCCCTTGCAGTCTTGATTGGCACATTGAATGGATGATGGATGAATGGCCACTTCTCCCTTTGGGGCCTTTATTCCTCCTCACACACCCTCCTTCATGTTGGCTTGAAAACCCTGGGATTGTCTGTGAAAGAAAGACCGTGCCTGGTTGTGGACATCAGCCCGAGTGGGCTGTGTCTGCGCTCCCTCCATGGGGAGAAATATCTTTCTGCTCAGACAGCTGGGGCTCTCAGTGCTGCGACAAAGGGCGGAGGTTAAAGCCCTTCCATGGTAGCTCTTCTTCCTATTGGGAGCTCAAGCTGTATGTGCAGTGTAGCATTCCCCATATTCCACCACTAAGTAATCCTTAGGTTCCATGATGACTTGGGGCCTCTCTGATTAATCCCAGGAAGGCAAATAAATCAGTGTTATCTCTTGTGCCAGCTGAGATCAATTCGGGAGTCTGTGGTGTGGGCTGTGGTCAGAGGGACCGTACCTTGGTGGATGAGTGTGCCTGGGAAGGCAGTGGGGAGTGACTGCACATGGGCCAAGAGCTTTGTGATCTCAGCTGATCAACTTCATGGCCAACCTCCTGTAAGTTACACTTTTATGTTTATCTCATCACTCCAAATATTGTTCCTGTAAATGGATGTCATGAACAGTCCCATTTTCGGATGAAAAAAATCACTTGATCATGATGACACCAAGTTCTGCTCAAGGCAGGATGGCGCTGAGAAGCTGAGTGTGTAGGATTTCCAGCCCAGTCTCCACTGACTCCTCTTCCTGCTGACCCCGTCATCTAAAATCCAAGCCCCATCAAATGGCACTGCTTCAGCTTCTGTCTGTACTTGGTGGCAGGCCAATCCCCAGGCTCCTGACTCCCTGGAGACTCCAGACAAGTGACGGTAGAGTCTGCACACTAACAGGTGATACAGGGCTTCGGCACAATCTGTAGTTTGGAAGCGATTTTGTGTTTTCTAGGCACCCATCTGTGAGAGGAGAGCAATGTCTGTACAGGGTCTGTTTGCTTATGGAGGAAACAACTACTGCTCAGGAGTGAGAATGTCTGCCCTTTCACGTGTGTCATTTTGTTTTCAAGCAGAGGAGTTCCAGGGATCCTCAGGATGTGGATCTAGCCTTCAGAGGAGCTCAGCTTTCAGGCCTTGGGAAGCACCTTGACATTTTCCTTCCACATTGGAATGAAGTTTGTGCCATGCTGTGAACCAGCCTGGAGCTCAGGCGTAGCCCGGAACTCTGATTCTAGGCAGTCTCCAGAAGACCTCTGCAGCCTCTGCTGTGGAGGGCAGGGAGTGGATGTGGAGGGGACTGTCGGCGAGGCATGGTCTGGAGGATGTCCTGTGTCAGTTCTTGATAGTCTCCCAGTAGATGAAGAAGACACCCCTACTTATCACTTTCTATTTTCTTATTTTCCCAATGTGCTGGACTGTGGGGTGGAGGAGGAGATATGGAGTCATGGGCTCTTCACACCATTTGACAGTTGACAGGGCACTTCCCAGGAGTAGTTAGGAGCAGAAAAGACATCTTAGACCCCTGATGCATGAAGTTCATCATCATCATCGTCTTTACCATCATCCTCAGCTGCAGGGCCTCAGGGATTGTGGAGTGTTTTTGCTAGCTCTTCTAAGTAAAGAGTGAGATTAGTCCTGAGATTGGCCTGCGATGTTCCTTTACTCTCCTCACTGCCCCAAGATCCTACACTGGGCAGCTTGTTGACCCCCCAAAACACCCAGATCTTGCATGCTTCAGTGCCTTTGCCCTGCTGTTTTTTCTGCCTAGAATGCCCTTCCATACTTCTTTGACTAGCACATTCCTACTCATGTGTGAAGCCTCAGCTCGAGCTCCCTCATTTCCCCTTCACTTCCCAAAAGGCAGAATAAATATCTTTCTAAATATAGTGTTTATCACATCCTAAAGTTGATATCTTCCTTATTTTCAAACATTCAAAACACATTCTTTTTTTTGTTGTTGTTGAGACGGAGTCTCGCTCTGTCGCCCAGGCTGGAGTGCAGTGGCCAGATCTCAGCTCACTGCAAGCTCCGCCTCCCAGATTTACGCCATTATCCTGCCTCAGCCTCCTGAGTAGCTAGGACTACAGGTGTCCACCACTTCGCCCAGCTAGTTTTTTTTTTTTTTTTTTTTTTTTTTTTGTATTTTTTAGTAGAGACGGGGTTTCACTGTGTTAGCTAGGATGGTCTCGATCTCCTGACCTCGTGATCTGCCCATCTCGGCCTCCCAAAGTGCTGGGATTACAGGCTTGAGCCACCGCGCCCGGCCAAAACATACTCTTAGACTTGAAGCTTCTGTTTGTTGTTGTTGTTGTTGTTGTTTTTTTTTTGGTTCATTTTATTTTGAAGAGACAGGGTCTCATTCTGTCACCCAGGCTTGAGTGCAGTGGCATGATCCTAGCTGACTGCAGCCTTGAACTCCTGGGCTCAAGCCATCCTCCTGCCCCAGCCTCCCAAATATCTGGGACTACAGGCACATGCCACATGCCTGGTGGAGCTTCTCCAGGAAAAGGGCTTTCCGGGTGGGGGCACAGCAACGGTATAACAGAGAGTCATGACTATACCTGGTGAGTTTGCAAGGTAGTAGACAGATGGACCCAGAGATTTGTTCCAGGCTGAGAGTTGTAGAACATGGACTATGGAGGTCATTGTGTCTAAGGTGATGAAACCACTGTAGGAGAATGGACTTTGGGACTAGATAAGACTCCGGTTAGAAGCGGGCTCTGGTTGCAGTATATACTGAGGCTTTGGATTCTTGAGCCTTGGTTTCTCCTTCTATAGAAATGTGACAATAGAGCCTGTCTCATAGGCTGCTGGGAAGTCATGGCTGGTAAAGGCCACAGTTCGTGCTTGGACATGGTGACTGTCATGGAGATCGTCCTGGCTGAGAAGCCACAGCCCTTGGAAGCAGGAATCTTACTTTTACATCTTTAGGTCTCCTAGTGGTCCCAGCATAGTGCCTGTGCTTGCTGGCTGCTGCTTATTATTATTTTTTTGTATTAGTAGCTGAATAGAGATATCCTAAAAAGGATTTGGAACCTGGAAGAAATAGAATAAAATGGTAGTCAAGGAATAAGACTGGTGGTGTGTGGGTAGGACAGCTTAGGGGGTGGGTGGAGGGGCAGAATCTTGGGCTTGAGAAATCAGGATATTTTCAGTACACATCTAAAATAACATGGACTTCAGGCCTGCAGGATATCATGCTGCCTCTTCCTCCTGCCCTCCTGCCTGGGTTAACGGGGCCCAGTGAGGAGGTAGACCTGGCAGAGACATGGGAAAAAACATGTGGGAACATGAAAGTAAGTGTGTGTGGTGTGCATTTGTGTGTGGGCATGGGTGTATGTAGGTGCGAGGAGGACATGGGTGCATGTGTGTGGGTCTGTGTGTGAGCACAGGTGTATGTAGGTGTGAGGGGGCATGGGTGTGTGCATGGTGTACATTTGTATGTTGGTACAGGTGTGTATAGTCATGAGGGGCCCATGGGTGTGTGTTGGGGGGTGTTGTGTGCATACATTGTGTTGGCAGGTCTCAGTGGACCGATAGACACATTTATGTCCTCACGTAGCATACAGTTACGTGGGGAAGAATGATGTTAATGAAATTGTTAGTTGAAAATGTGGTGATTGGTCTGATGAAAAATTAGGGGACTCTGAGAATTCATACAGTACCTAATTTAATTCACACTTGGGGCTTGGGATGTACAACTTTAAAAAAAAAAACTTTTATTTTTTGATCTTATTTATTATAATTTTATTGAACATAGTTTAAATATTTTACACGAATATGTACCATATTTTCTTTCTTTAACAACCACAATATCATTATCACATCCAAAATAATTAACACTAATTCTTTAGTGCTATCAAATACCCAGTCAGTGTTCAGATTTTCCTGTGTCTCATAAAAGTTTTACAGTTGGTTTATTTAAATCAGAATCTAAACAAAATCTACATGTAACACTTGGTTGATTTGTCTCTTAAAAGACTCCTTAGGCTCCTTCACCCTTCTTATTTTTTCATGTAATTTCTTTGTTAGATAAACCAGGCTACATGTCCTGTAGCATTTCCCAGAGTCTGGTTTTTGCTGATTGTATCCCCATGGTGTCTGGTAGCATGTTCCTCAGTTCCCTGGACATCCTGCAAACTGAGAGTTACACCTGGAGGCTTGTGCAGGTTTGGGTCCAATTTGGTTTCCCCACAGGCTTCTTGCCTGCTGGCTTGACAGCCACTGGTGGCCCATATGGGAAAGGCATCTCACTGAGTACAGCCTCTAAGCTACAGCCAGCAGGGCAAGAAGAGTCATCCAGGGGAAAGGAATGGTGGTGTTCAAGGGAAAGGAAGACATGGGTGCAGCTTGGGCATGAGAAAGGATGGGGGTGGAACTGAGGGCAATTCTGGGGAGCTGTGTAGGTGGCCAGGGAGAACTGCAGGAGGCAGAGACAGAAAAAAGCTGCAGAAATGTGGACTGCTCCCTCAGCCTCTGTATCTTCGTCTGTAAAGTGACCACAATACCTGTAACTACCCCTTAAAGGAGTTGTGGATGTTAAAAGAGTGGATGCGACATATTCAGCACCAGTGTCTGGCCAATAGGAACGGAGCAATACTTGTTATTTGTGATGCTGATGACAGTGACAGTGTGGAGGAGGAGGGAAAGGGAACTTGGACTTTTCTCTGAGATCCATGGGCAGCTATTGAAAACTTTTGCATAAGGGACATATATAATCAAATTTGCATTTATAGAAGGCTGACCGGTCTGTGAGATGAAGAGTGAATTTGGGAGGTTCAAGAAAAGGGTCGAGACAGTAGTTAGGGGCTGATGCAGGTGCCTAGGAGAGAGGGGGCTGTGGCTGTATGGGGGCAATGTCAGTGGGTATGGAGATAGATGGAATTATTGGGAGGTATTCAGAGAGGAAGCGCAGAGAAGAAGCGATAGACAAAGCAGATGAGAGAGAGGAGCCAGGAGTCCAGGAGGGTGTACAGGTTTTTGGCTTGAGTCACTGGCAGGAGGAAGGTGCCACCCACTGAGATGGGAAGTGGTCTCCAAGACTCCAGGATCCCAGACCAAGCATCAGCCCCAAGACTCTTATATTTATGTATGTAGTGAATGTGTGCATGTGCTACTGTGCTAATGTATTTTGTACATTTTAATATATGCAATAAAAGGAAATTATTTAAAAATCAGATAAAGATGAAATAAACAATATTTTAAAAGATCTTGCTATGATTAAAATGGCTTCTTAATCTCATTAGCTGGCACAGCAAGGCAGAATAGACACTCAGGGTAAGGTTCGTCATTAACAATAGTGGATGTATAACTGTATTTAATATAGCCTTTGTGATTATTTGATATTTTTGCCAATTTCTTGTCATATCTGATTAGATTATCCTAGTTTTTAGCTCTTCGTGTGGCTGATGAAGAGCTACTACTGGGAGCAGGGTGAGTGTCAGCAGCCTCAGGCTCTTGGGCTTTATTTCTGCTTTATGGTATCAGAGTGGTTCGACCTGAGTATCTTTTGCAGGAATCTCTGAAAGCCACTTATTCCATCTCTGTAAGGATTAGTTTAGTCTAAACCAGATGATGTGGCCTGGAAATGCTCTTCACCAGGCATCTGTAAATTGCAATATTCCACGCTGATAATGAACATAGAGTTAGGGCACCCTGGCCACCCTTCCGCAGGTTGCCCTTGCAGGCTTTTCAGGACACATGGGCCTGACTATGGCCCAAGTTGAGGGTACTAGGACCCATTTGTATATTTGGTATTACTAAAACTTACGTTTCTCTCATCTTATTTGATGTATTAAAAATAAATAGAAATAAAAGTGCAGACACTCCTCTTGGAGCTCTGGGTGGCTCCGTGCCAAGCTGGGGACAACAAAGATCTTATTTGGAGGTCATGGGAAGGAGCGGGGCTCTGAGAGCCTGCTCAGGGCTCCAGTCTGGGCTCCTGTACTCCAGGCATCCCCTGAAGCTTTAGGGTAGCTCCTACTGGTGCTGGCAAGACAAGGGTGAGTGTGTGAAATGAGAGAGGCTGACTCGTCACATCCAGCCGCTCTGGTCTCTTCAGCAGCGTGCCCAGGAGAGAAGCCTCAGCTTGCCTCAAGGCCTGGGATGCGCTGACATGCACAGTGAGCACCGGCGCCTTTAGCAGCATCACTTGTCATTAAAATGAATTTACATAGGATCGCTACTGCCCTTTCTGAGAATCTCCTTCTCAGAAGATCCTTGGGGCTGGAAGTTTGGGGTCCTTTCGCTGTCCACTCATGTACACTTCCCTTCCACCCAGCCTGGACTGTGTGCACCTGGACCAGGTTTTATTTTAGGGATGGGAATGATGGAGCCATGGTAAATGGAGGGACCAAAGGTAAGAAATCTACCAAAGATGAGAATTAGATAATAGATTAACCAGGCAGAGTTGGAAGGAAAGATTTGTGAAGTTATCAAAAATTGCTTGGTGTTCTAAAGCTGGTTATTATTCCATTGCTGCTAATTCTGGGTCCCAATGAATCCACAGGAGAGGAGTTTCACTGTGACCCCGCTGGAACCAGATGTGCCTATGAAGGAAAAAGCCTGAAGGCATTTTGGGCCCTAATTGGTTGTTTCTGTAATGTTTTTCATTGATCGTGCAGTGGCAGTGCAAGCAGCTGCCCAGGGAGCAGAGCAGGCAAGTGCCGGGGGCCTTTTCAGGAGGGTGTGTCTACCTGTCATGGGGCTGTCTGCTGCTGGCCTAGGAGATCTCCAAGCCCTTTTGGATCCCCCAGCCCTGGAAAGGAGGCTGGCTCCGGATGGGACAAGAGGTAGCACTCTTGCCCAGTTAGGAGCCTGTAGCTCCCGGGCTTTCCTCCTCTGAGTGATCATTTCTTTCTGAGGCTGGATTCTGCCCTCTGATTATCGCAATACATCGCCTGTTTGGTTTTTCTCGGTTTAACTCCCACACTAATTTTGTGCATGAATGAGTACAGTGAAACCAGTTTAATTTGCTGTTAATTCTCTGTTCAAAATATTCTCTTCTGTTTAAGGGACATAGTCGCTTTCATCTCTGAGGCAGCGTGTGAAAGCAGGCAGCTGCTAGGGTGTTGGAGGGGTGCCTGCGAGTGAGTGTCAGCCTGGGCCAGCACGTCTGTGGTCTGTGGTCTGTGGTCTGTGGTCTGTGTTGGGGGATGGCAGGTAAGCACCATGGGGGTGGACATTTCTCAGAAGCAACAGCCCACAGTTGTTGGGGCTTTACACTTGCTGAGCCAGCGGATGGTTTAATTCTGCATGGGAAAAAGTTCATAGCTGGGAGAAATACCTCCTCACCAAGGGGCTATGACTGAGAGATTCCGGCACACACTGAGTAGCTAGTCTCTTGGAGATCCCAAGTATGGGATGGGGAAGTGAATTCTACAGCTGATCACAGATAGTCGGGGAAGACATCTGACTGTCATTTAGGAAACACAAACTTTAAATATTCCTTCAAAGTGTCTAAATATAGTGTTTATACAATTTGCTCAAGCTTAGTTGGTGAAAGAGATCTGTTTTTGACAAAATGTTCTTGTTTGGGTCTGCTATGCCTAGCTCTTTTACTTCTCTGCTTTAACCAGGGGCCTTTTGGGGAAGAGGGCTTTGCACCAGGTGGCAGAGTGCCCAGTCACAGGACTGCACTTGGGGAGACAAATGATCTCTATGGGAACTGAAACTGTAAAACAAAAGTAATTCCACAGCATTGGTCACCATGAGTCAGCCCCTGAGGCCATGTGGGAGTGGTGGTGGCTGTGGGTGAGGGTCCTGCTCCACTCCCCAATAGCTGCATCAGGGTTTCTTTAGAATACTCTTGTAAGTTGCAGGTAGAGAAGGTTGGACAGACACTGGGGATCAGCCTTCCTCCACTTTCCTCTTTGGAGCTATCCAAAGTGCTGGCTGAGGGGTGCCCAGGAGCCTCTCTCTGAAGCTGACACATTATCTCTGTGAGTTTGCACATGCTGCTGGCCTACCAAACTGATCATGGAGTCTGCCCACTTCAGCCACTCCCTGCCACACCTTCCATACACTTCTCTTGTCACTTTCCACAATGTCAGACATTTCTCTTGTTATTCCAGGCATTATTGACTGCCCAGCATTGCCAACCAGGGGGCAGGGCAAGCATTCTGCTTTGGGAAGCACATGTGGTTTATTCATCAGCCCAGCACACCTGTAGGGACCACCTGCTGGGAAAAGGTGCAATGGTGTGGAAGCCTAAGGGAAAGAGGAAGAGCAAAGGCAGCAGGTGGTGAGGTGGTTTTACAGGGGCCAGTCAGTGTGGCCTGTGGAGTACACCACACTTCTGGCTTCCTCTTTTCCTGTGCTGAGGTCTGGCCAAACCTGGACTGACTCTTGACTTATGTTTCCTGTTGGTGGTGACCAGGGACCTTGCTGTGGACATTTCCTCCCAACTGCCCTCTAAGCTGTGAAGCCAGACAGAGCCTTGCCGTTTCCCCATGATTCCCAGGCAGTCCTTGGCCTGTTTTGATTGAGCATCTTGCTGTTGGCTTCCCTTCTGAAGCCCCCTTTGCCCATCTGCTAGCTTCACTCCTCTGCCACCTGGTTTTGCAGTATTGCATTTTCTCTTGACTGATCTCCTTTATCATGCCTCTGATTGGTGGTTTCCATAAGATCAGAGGAGACTTTTCCGAGAGCCCAGGGTCCATGCCCCTTCTGAGCACTCCCATGGCGATACGATCCCATTGATGTGCCAAGTCTACAGAACCCCAGCTGACAAACACACTAATTATACACGTTCCTCTGCAAATTCATTAGCGGCAAATGAGGCCTGTGTTCCCCATGTTTATTCTGTTTCCCTTTATACCCTTTTGGAAGGACTCAGATTCCCTTTTGAATTTTGTTGAAACTATTCAGCCCAAGGGGATAGCATCATAGATCAGAATTAGGCCAGTTATCTTCTGTAGTTACACTTTATTTAGATGACTTAGTAATATCAATTTTATTTAATTTTATTTTTGTTCAGTGAGTATCCTCTGGGTCCCAGCTGGGGATTTTCTGGTGTTTTAGAGGTCACACAAACTTTGTGGAAGTTTATACGTATGCTGATAGCTGTAAGAGTTTTTTCTTTTAATCATGCAATAAAATAATGAATGAATTGATCAAACATGAAAAGACAAATTTTAAATATCACTGATCAAATTCTTCTAGCATCTTTGTCCAGGCCACAGCCCTTCACTATCTAGTGGTGGGAAAATTATATATTATGGGCCAAATCCAACCTATAGTTTGCTTACATGAGGTAATGGCAATGGCAGAATTGAGTAGTTGCAACAGAGACCTAATGGCTCACAAAGCCTAAAATATGAAGTTTTCCAGTCGCCAGAGTAGACCATCATAACACTCATCAGAGCAGTCAGTGGGTCAGTGGTAAACCAAGGCCCTCTTGGAGAATGTGCTCCTGGGTTGGACTAGAGGACTTTACCTAGACCTGGGCTGCTTTGACCTGTGCTGCTTTGCAGCCCAGATGCTATCACCCCAGAGGTCTAGGGAATGCTAGTTGAGTCCCTATTCAACTGATGGTGTTGTGTTCAGTTTGTGTAATGAGATCTCAAAGAGTAGGGCCAATACCTATCTCTTAATGGTCTTCTAAGATAAGATAATGCCTGTGAAAATAGTTTATAAACTCTAAAAGGCATATATCTGAATCCAACTGTTTAGAAATAATAACAATTAGCATTGACAAGTGATTATTACGGGCCAGGTACAGTGCTAGACACTTCACAAAAAGCATTTCATTTGATCTTCAGAATAACTTGGGAAACAGGTATATTGTACCCATGCTACCGATGAGAAATCTGGGTCTCGGAGAGGTTGTGTGGGTTACCCAGTGCCACACTGCCATTATCCACACAGCTTAGACTGGAACCTTTGTCTTTTGACTTCAACTCCAGCGCTCTCTTAGCTGCACCAAGGCTGGCTAGGTGGGGGTCCACTAAAGGAAATAGATGTGTGTTTTCTTCTGCTGGTAGACAAAGCTTTGCATCATTTTTCTAAAGGAAGGGCAGGTGGGCCCAAAGTGCTTGGTGAAACATAAAGAAAACACAGCTCAGTTGTCTCTGGCCATTACCAGATTTAACACTGAGATTTGAATGTGGTAGAGTGAAGTTCCATGCCATTTTGCTGAGATGTGAATTTGACCCACGGGCACTAAGGTACCAGTCAGGAGGGATGCAAGTGCTTTGCTGTTTGCCAGTTATCATCATTATATTACATACATTAGATTAACTCCCATGAAGTGGGGGAAAAGTGACTAAACCCCCCCACTGGCTGTATTACTCAATTTTAAAATTCAGTGAAGTCTTGGGCCATGCCCACAGTAGATGTCATTGATTGATTGCATTTCAGAAGTGAAGAATAATTGTCTATGCCTGTATTTGCCCCACATGTACTCCCCTCTCCAGCCTGCTAGAATGTGGCCTTCCCTCTCCAGGCCTCCAACATGCTCCTGCTCTTATATCCAGAGTCCTCCTGGTGCAGGGTTAGAGACCAGAAATTTCTAAGCTTCCTCCTCTGAGGTGCTGCACACCACAGCTGGTAGCCAGGCTAGGGTCTCACTTCTGTCTTCTCTCACTGATGCAGTCACTGATGGGCTTGTGCTTCGTGTCCAGCCCTTGCCTGGGAATAGTTCCTGCCCTTAGAAAGCCCACGCTGCAGTGCAGTAAGCTGTGTATCTCATCTTCCTTTTTGCAAACCCTCTTAGACCCCAAACACATGGTGTGGGGCCTTCTGAGTATGCATGTAGAGGCTTCAGTGTGTCAGCATGGAGGTGCTAACATTCCCAACAAACGTGAGGATTGGGGCCATGCCAAGCCTCTGTGACTGCAGCTTTGTGAGTTCTGAGTGATAGAGGGGCTGGCCCTCTCCATAGGCTGTCTTGGGCCCAGACCCCAGGGCCCAGGACTCCAGCCATGCTTCCAGAGGCCCTGTGCCCCCATAGTATCCTACCCTGGCAGCCTGCAGGGAAGGGGATTTGTTCCCTGTGCCTGCCACTCTTTGCTTTGTGGAGGGCAATGGGGCTTTTGTGAGTTCCCAAGTGAACCCACTGGCCCATTGTCCGGCCCAACTCTCCACAGAGCTCCACCAGCATGGTGAGGGCAGGGGCAGGACTGGGAAAGACCTGATATATTCCTGGCCAGAGCTGAAAACACTATTCATCCCAGAAGCACCCTGTTAAACAGCAACAACAGCACGAAGAGGGAGGAGAGGGGAGAGAGTTGGAAACAAGGAAGGAGAAGGCGTGAGGAGGGAGAAGGAAAGAGAGGTAAGGAGGGGGAGGAGGAGGAAGGTGAGGGCAATGAGGAAGGGCACCTACAGCATGGAAGAGGAGTTTCTTGTCAGAGTCCTTCAGGTCCTGCACGTGGATTCTGCAGAGCCACATTTCTCCTGGAGAGCTGGTAGGATGTTCAGTGGAATTCATAAGGGAACAGATAGAGAGATGAAGTGAGCCTGATGGTGCTGTGGGGCTCCTCAGACAGTTGTTGTGGTCCTGGAATCCATCAACAGAGGTAGGATGTGCCCACTAGGAAGGTGACAGCCCCCTTTTTCCCCAGGGTGATCAGACCCCGTGGAGCATATGGAGCTCAGCAATGGGTGATGGCCCATCAGAGAACAGTACACATAAGGTGGTGGGGGCTGGAAGAAAAGCTGATGGACCCAAGAGTGTGGTTGCTAGGAAACAGAATGCTCAGGAGGTCCTGACCTCTCATAATTTGAAGGACTGCCATGGAGAAAGGGGAGCAGTTGATTCTGTGGGGGCCTTTGAGGAATACAATAAGGGTCAAGGAAAGGGAATCCCAAGGAGACAGCCTTCTGAAAGTTGGAACCAGCTAATGAGAAAATGTCTACCTGGGAAGGTAGTAAGTGTCTCATCTTTGGAAGTGAGCAAGTGGAGATTGCATGACCACCTGGGGAGGGTGCTGTGGCCAAGGCTCAAGCTTGGAGTGGAGGAGTGCTCCATGCTTCCAGAGCTTTTCAAACCTTGAGAGCTTCTGAAATGAGAGCCAGGCCCAGACTTAGGGTCCATCTCCCATTGCATTTGGATAGCAGGCAGTGCTGTGAATGAGCAGATGAAATCTGGACCCTATCATGTCCAAACTGAAAGACACAGAACAAACCTCCAGATCCTGAAGCTACTGACCCTGATCTTTTCTCAGTTCAGAAGGAAGAGAACAACTGGTGTCGTTTTTCCTGAAGTCTGCTCTTTTGGCCTCAGGAAAAGGATGGGAAGTCTCGAGGCCACAGCCCCTCAAGGAAACATTCGTCCCCACCTCCACAGGGAGAATTCAAAGCCGAGTGGACAAACGACTCTCTCCTTGAGCTTCCAGCATTACAAGAGGAAGAGTTGACTTCCAGATTGCCCGACTGCCCAGTGTTAGGAGACCAGGATCAGCACTTAAATTTCCACTCAAGTACAAGCCTCAGACTTCAGTCCAAAAGGGCCTAGAGTGACCAGCCAGCCCCAGGAAGACTGAGCAGAGAGAGGTCCAGCCCCACACAGTGTGGTCAGCTGCCTCCTAGTCCATTCCCTCTGACAAGCTAATATGTAAGGCCTTTCTTCTTCAATCTCAGTTTAGCTGCTAAGGGAATGATTCCATAAAATGTCTGCAGTGTAGCTAAGAGTGTCATCCTTAGGCCTGAGGCATCTGGGTTGTGATGTGGAAGTTATCTAGTCCCCAAGGCTGCAAGTAGCATTGTGAGTGTGACAGCTCTGGCTGTCTGGGAGGTTTGAGGCCCAGGACTTGCCCCTGCCCTGCTTTCCTGCTACAGTGGGTAGACCCAATGCTCACAGCAGAGCAGGAGGGCAGGAGGACTCTAAGGCCTTCATGCCTGTTTGCCCCCCACTGTGGAAAACCAGGACACCTCTAAGACCAGCATAGGAGCTCTACCTGGACCTTCAAATTCCTCCAAAGACATTTATGCACAGAGGCATTCACTGCAAGAGCTCTGGGAGGCTTGTAAGGAGGACATTTATGGCATTGTGAATATTTGGGATCTCAGGACATGCTGGATGCCAGGAGCAAGTCAATGCTATTGATTGGGAAACACAAATAGAAGTCTTCCCAGAGTACTCTCCAGATATCTTGGTGATAACAGAGGACTTAGGAGCATGAGTGACAGGCAGGGCTGAACATGCATTCCCTAACAAGAAGGGGTGGAATGGCAAAAGGTTCATTCCTGAAGGTGGGAGCATCTGTGGAGTCAGAGGGGTAGTATTGGAGGGGCCTTGGGCATCTTCCCATTGACCCCTGGCAACTACACAGCTAGAGGAGGTCAGAGCTATGATCTCACAGCCAAGAGTGTGCCATACTCTCATTAGGCTTCTCTCATGGGTCGGCTCTTGGTGGTCCATTGATTCCAGCACCACCCTCCCCTTGACCTGCTAGGCAGTTGACAGTGGTCATGTGGTATAACAGGACAGGGTGAGAACCGGGACAGAAAAGCTGTTGCAAGCACTTCACAATCAATCTCGTGGAACATGGAGAGATGGATAAAAACTGGAGTGATTGAGACCTGCACTGAGTGGTGAGACTGTGCAGAGTTCAGGGATGGGACAGACTCAGTGGCTTAAGTTATTTGGTGGGGGAGTGGGGGCACCTGGAGGAAAAGGGACCAGGCCTCCACCTTGCATCCTGCAGCCTTTGAACTCCTGGGCCTGAATCATGCAGCAGGAAAGGCTCATCGGCCATCAGTAGATGCAGTGGACAGGGCATATCTGAGTGCAGGGTACTCTGCAAGGTGTGGCAGCCCATGGGTGAGAGTGAAGATCCTGGCACTGTTCTCTCAGAGCCTGCAGGGAAATGGAGCAGGAAACCACAGAAAAGGCAGCACAGGATGCAAGTCATGAAGAGTTGGGCTAGGGCTGTTTGTGCAAGGTGGGCTACATCTTCCGGGGGGGAGGAGGGCCAAGGCTGGGCAGTTAGGCAAACTTCCCAGAGGGGCCGAGACGGATGATGGTGTGGTTTTAGAGGGCTGGAGGGATTTGGTGGGGTGGAGTCAGAGTATGATGTGGTCAGCTTCTGTCTGAAAGAAGACTCCTGGGTAGGAGTCTGGGGGCTGCAGTAGGTCAGCCTGGCTCTCTGAAGAGGGGTGGCTGAGGTCTTGAGCTGGAGAGGTGGCAGTGAAGTAGGCCATGAAGACTATATGTGAGGGGAGTGGTACCCATGGGGCAGCAGCCGCTGAATGACAACACTGAGAATGATGAATACTTGGAAGAAGATGGCAGCAGCCGGTGTCAGCCGCCCGGCGGGGGTAGCTGCATGGTGATGCAGCCTTTGGAGTCTCAGCAGCACCATTCTGGTCTGGGATGTGTCCAGGAGAACTTGAGAGACTTTTGGGCCAGCCCCCACTCTTTCCTTCCCTGACTGGTTGCCCCTCACTGGCACATCCCCAAGCCCCCCACAGCCATCCCACTCAGGGCTCCTGGCTCTCCAGAGCTGCTGCCAGTGCATGCAGGGACCCTAAGGGCACAGCTCAGTGCCTGTGCCATCTGAGAATTACTGTGCCACAGATCAATCAGGACTGAGGGCCCAGGAGGGCTTGGCAGGGAGAGGCAGACGGCAGCGTATTCCTTCTGATTAACGAGCCTGGGCCACCATCCATCGCCGGCCTTCATTAGGGCTGCGGAGAGTCATTTTGCATGGGCGTGCAGACTCTCCTCCCCGCTCTTCTCCAGGGTGATTGATGCCCCCTGGGTGCCTGCATCCCCATGAAGTGAGAGGCCTTCTCTCATCACGCCCACAAAGAGCAGGAGGCAGCAGGTTTATTATGCACGGTTCTTACCCGTGTGCCATTGGCGCAAACTCATTGGTCTGTCAGAATGGCTGGGGCAAACAGATTTAATCTCCCTTAGAATTCATGGTGCTGGAAGACTAGAAAATGCCAGGCTCCTAAATTTTAATAGGTCTTTGACCCTCACTACAAAAATGCAAATAGGTATAGCACTGAGTAGCAGTGGCTTCTGGCCAGGCCTGCACCATCAGCATGCTGGGACATTGATTTAAAGGCTGTTTCTGGACCCCGGCATGCCTGTGTGGCTCTCTTTCCTTTCCTGGCCTCTGCCTCTCTCTCTTTGCTGCTGGATTGGGAGAAGGATATGCTCTGTGTCAGGAAGGAATCTGAGTCAGGAGAAGGTGAGGCTTGGAAAGAAGCCTGCCTACAGGTCTGACTAAATGCCTCCTGAGGCCTGATGGCCTGGGAGTGGGTGGGGCTGCCCAGCACCATGCCTGGGCCAGAGGGCAGCCTCTGAGGCCTGCCCTATATGTGCCCACTGACATGGTCTGGCCAGTTTGGCTCCTGCCTACAGATGTTTGATGCTAGAGAGGTCTTGGGGTCCCCAGCCATGGTGGTAAGACCCAGTTTTCTTCTTGGTTCTCTGGCTGTGGCATATTTTCAGACATAGGAAAGGGCACATGTGGGCATGAAAGGGTGTCTGGCCATCTTTTAGGATTTAGGGGAATTTGACATTTCCTGATATCAGAATGGAAAAAGGAGCTGAGATAGGAGGAAAATAAGGCAAAAGGACTGTGGCTATTTGGGACTTTGGTATCCCAAATGAAAGGCTTTTTGGTCTTCCATTTTCCTTGTTCCCATGTTTGTCTCACTGGCTCAGGACTTCGCCTTTGTTGGAGAGCAGCGCCAGTCCTTGCATCCACAGTTGCCCCCGTCCATCAGTGAATCATGTGGAGATACATGCTGTGCTAAGGGTGGGGAGGCCAAAGCGAGGGAGGCCCAGGAACACCCTCAGTGGTGGGGAGCACACAGAGGTAGTGGAGGCTGCAGGGGCATGGGAGGGGTGAGAGGGGAGCTCAGAGTCCTGGGCGCCAGCCTTTCATGAGAACAGTCTCCTGAGAGCAGGCCCAGCACTGAGCTTTCATCTAACATCAGGCAAGAATACCATCAAAATCATTTTACTATAAACCTGCCAGGTCCGACACATCAGGGAGATAAGCAGCATGTTTTCTGGGAGGTTGCTGCTGCCCCTGTTCTGAAGCACCATCCCTGACTTTGGGAAAACTCAAAGGGGTAATAGAGCTGCTTTCTCACCCCCTTCCCAAGTGCTGTGGATGTGAGGAAAGACTATTGTCTTAAGTTTTAGATTGCTTCCCGAGAGGAAACACTCTATGGCAGGGAACCCTAACCCCCAAGCCACCAACCAGTACCAGGGCTGGAGAGCCCACTTCCATCTAGGGGTCGAGGGCAGGGTGCGAGGAGGGCAATGCTGGGAGCACTGTGTTTGGAATGTGGCCCTCTTCATCCAGAGCAGAGTCAGTGGCTAAAGCCCCTTCAATGCCAGTCTCCTGTGCTCTACATGTGCCCCAGGCGTGGAGAGAAAGGCTCTTCAAAAATGCCCAGTGCGGTTCCATGTCTCAGTGTATATTGGTGACGGTCGATGGTGGTGTAGCTATTTGGGCTCCTTGGTGACCTACATTGCATTAGACCCAGTTGGGGCCACACAGGGTGGCCTCTAGCTAGAGAGAAGCCCATCCCAGATGCCCCCATGCAGGGTTTATGTGGGAAGGTGGAGGCCGCACCGAGTGCCCACATCTGTGGTTGCGCAGGAGTTGGCTGTGGAGAATGTGGCTGAATGGCTAAGATGGGTTTCTCAGTGAACTGAAGCTGAAGGATGGGTTTGGAGCCAGGCTTCCAGGGCCCAAAGGAACCAAGGTCCACCCTTAAGAGTGAACAGTAGGATTGGAGACTCAGTGGCCAGCCCAGTCTCAAAGGATGTAGCTAAGAGACTTGGGTTTGTGAGAGGTTCTCCCCACATCAGGACCAAACATGGAAACATAACAATGACTGCTCTTTGCAGACCAACTACCACTTGTCAGAGGCTGCAATAAGTGCTTGGTAAATAATATTTTACTGACTTCCCACAAATGCCTTATGAAGTGGACATTATTATCCTCATTTAGTGGATGGCTGAACATGAGCCTTAGATGTCTGAGTAATTTGCTCAAGGTCGCACAACCAGACAGCAATAAAGCTGAAACTCACCCCCAAGTCTGTCAGATCCAAGTCCAGTGTGGTCAGGACTTGGCCACGCTGGCATGTAGCTGTCTCCTTGTGTGGGGCACTACAGGACTCTGTGGGGAGGGTGGTTGGAGACTTTGGGGCTACCTTCCATGGGCTACTAATTTAAGCCCTGAGCATCATCAGGGGTCTGGCAGAAACAGATGGCACAGTAGAAAGAGGTGATTGAGGGGAGATTAATGAAGGTTTGTTTATAAAGGTTGCACAGAGTTAAAGACAGGCAACAAGAATGACAAAGCACTCAGGGACTAGCAGCAGCAGGGGGCTTTTACCACGCTTACGTTTGAAGGACGTGGGGAGGGAGCCATCTTCCCAGAACTAGGCAAGAGCTGCAGCTACAGGAGGGGCCACCAGCCTCTCCCTGTCAGCAGGCAGGAGCATCTCACTTCCCATGTCCTATAGCTCCTGCTGGTGAAGGGGCCCAGTGGATGCCTCTCTCTGTCCAGGGCAGGGAAGAGAAGGGTAGAGAGTGGGCCTTGAGGAGCAAATAGAAACCATCACTCACCTGCTAGAATGGATATCTTTGGAGGAAGCGCCTGGCCTTCCTTGTATCTGTGTCCTCCCAGCGCAGCCCCTAGTATTTGTTGGAGGAAATCCAACAGCCCTATTTCCCAGTGTCTTAACCCTCTTGTAATGGGTTGAACTGTGTCCCTCACAAAAAAGATATGTTGGAGTCCTGACCCTGAGTACCTCACAATGCAGCCTCATTTGGAAACAGGGTTATTGCAGATGTAAATAGTTAAGACGAAGTCATACTACAGTATGACGGACCCCTCATCCAATATGACTGGCGTCCTTATAAAATAGTCATGCCACGTAAAGGCAGAGACAGGGAGAGCAGCATGCGATGAGGTAGGCAGATTGGAGTTGGCAGCTGCAAGCCAAGGAACACCAGAGATCCCAGGCAAACCACCAGAAGCAAGAAGTGGCCAGGAAAGATCCTCCCCGACAGGTTCAGAGGAAGTATGGCCCTGATACCATCTTGATTTGGGATTTTTAGCCTCCTGGACACCTCTGTTGTTTTAAGCCACTGAAGTTGTGGTGCTGTTACAGCAGTCCTAAGAAACTAATACAGCTTCTGAAGTAAGTTCCATATTTTATTAGTGAAAAGCACTCACATAGTACAAGCATACACACTACTAAGACACTGTAAGACCATGCCAGACCTGGGGATTCCAGAGGCAGAAAGTCCATCGTAGATCCAGAGGTCCCCTCTAGTTTCTTGTCACGTTTCTCAGATACCACCCTAAGAACTAAGAGCCAGAAGAAACCCTCTGAACCAGAGAGGAGAACAACCATCAAAAGCCATGTACCAAGTGCTGAGCTGGGCTAGGCAGGTAGGGCAGCCCTTCCGAAACCAATTCCCAGCCTTACACAGCTCTGTACATTGAGCAGACCTTCCCATGTCCCCATGCTCTGGTCTGCTTCTCTGGAAGTCTACCTTGGAAGAGCCCTGGAGGGAGAGAAATGGCTCTGGGCCTTCCCGCTTGTTCGTGGGCTATGCCACGTGTGAACCAGTACCTAATCTAGGGCCTGTCCCAACTCCTTCAGGCACATTTCTATGCTGTGACCCATCTAAGCTGTGGCTTCTTTCTAGTTACCATAACTAATTGCACCTTGGAATATAAAAGAAACAGAAGGAGGAGGACGTAGTAGGTAGGACTGTGCTGATCTGTACATCCTTTAAAAGAACAAATTTCACAGTTTGTTTTATAATTTAAATGCCTTTTCAGACTCATTCAGTCAGTCAGTCAGTAGATGGGTTGGGTTGGCACCTTCAGTTTCCTCAGGCTTGTTTCTTATCTTTCTCACTGGCCTTTGCCACAAATCAACCAGTGGAGACTTATACAATAAGAGCTTCCATTTGCCTAGCATTTTACACTGGCAAGGACAGTAAATAAATGTTAGTCAAATGAGTGTTCTTAAGAAAACACAGAACATCTTTATGGGCATGGCTCTGTTGACTCAGGGCAGAAAGCAAGAGGGAAAGCCTCTTCCTGTGTTGTACATTAGGATTTTGACACTCAGCCTGACTTGATTTGCTCATCAGTTGTGGAGCTAGGGTTTGAACCCAGATCTTCAGGGTTTATTGAACGATAAATAATATTGAACGATAAATTACATATTTCATACATAAAATATTGTATGAGGGCATCTGACCAAGCTCTGTGGGACAGAAGTCACAGCTCTGCTTTCTGAACGTACTTCAAATATACTCAGATCTATAAAGTGATAATGAAAACTAACCATTCAAACAGTACGAGTTCTGTGGAGGAAGGAAGACCTCCATGGGTAGGACTAGGTCGAGTCTTTCAGGTGTGCAGGGGGAGTAGGAAGACAGTCCAGGCAGGAATGACACCATGAGCAGAAATGGGGCACTGGAAGAAGGGCTTCCTTTAGGGAACTGAAGATCAATTTGAAAGAGATGGGTTTAGATCAGAAAGCTCTTAAAGGCCAGGCATTTGTGGCGTATCTTGGAGTTAGTGGAGAGACTTTGAAAATCATAAAGTAGAGGAATGAGATGTGATGAAAGAGTCATTTTCTGAAAATTGGTTAAATTTTTATTTCTGAATTTGTGTCGTGTAAAGCAGCACAGTAATAATTAGGAAGCTCATCTGTAAACCAACATCCCCCACCCAGCAGCTGTTCCATCTCGCTACCTACTTTTTTTGGGTAGTTGCTATTTCACTTGGTTGAAACACTGTCTTCTGAGTTGCATCTGTTGGCTCACACAGTTCTGCTTCCTGCTTTCTGTTTCACTGCTCACATTCTGCTCACTGCTACATTGTCTTCATAACACTCCAGGCGTGTGAATGTGCTATCCTGCACATCTTCCTTCCCCTATGGATAGGCTGGTTCCAGCTTTTCTCATACTCTAGATAATGATGCAATGATCAGCTTCATGATATAGGGCTTTTTGTTTTCTTCTGAAATTATTTTCTTTGGACAAATTCTTGGGAGTGAAATTATTAGGTGGTCAGAGGGCTGGAGACTCTATAAGCCTTTCTTTAGTGTGGCCATATCACTTTTTAAAAAGTTGAACTATTTACATTGTCAGACAATGAAGTCACCAGCTGCATAAAGAGCAACTCAGATGAGGCCTCCTGAATGAGACACCAGTTACGAGGTGGACGCTGTAGTCCTCATGTGCAGGAATGAAGCCCTGGGCTCAGATAGGGTGCTGAGAATGAAAAGGAATACACAGCTGAAAAAGATGCTGTAAAGGAAGAAAGAACCATTGGAATATGGTGAATGATTGGGTAAAAGACTGAAGTAGAGGAAGGAATCAAAACTAAATGCTGCTGAAGTTTCACAGCTGAGCTCCAGGAAGTTTGGAAGGGTTTGATGTGAAGAAGAAGAGAATTGCTGGAGGGAGAAGATTTAGATGGGGTAGACACATGGGAGATGAGTTGTGGAAAGTTTGCTTGGAACACGTTGTCTTTAAACTTCTGTGGCTGTGCTGGGCCCAGGCAATGGTCATAATAGAACACAGACTGGTGCCCTTGACAGTTTACAGTCAACCAAGCCGATCCCAAAATCCAAAGCCAGCAGGCAACGTGAGGCCAATTCAGATGGATAGGGATGAGATTACAGGATTACAGGGAGACCAGCCTGTACAGGCAGCAGGAGGTCCGTACATGGTGTGAAGTTGGGATTTAAACACCTTTAGTGCTGGGCCCCTGTTGCAGGGGCTGAGGGTCAAGGGCAGCAGATACCCTGAGGAGTCATATGGGCATCATACAGGAGTTCCATGCCAGTAGGGCCGGCCTGCCCAGCCAGAAGACCATGTGCAGACCAGGTCCAGAGGGCAGCCCAGAGACCCCTAGGGAAGGCAGAGGACCTGGCCACGCACACCCTCGGCATCTAGTGCAGTCTGGATTTGGGACTGGGGGTTATTATTTAATATGTCCCACTCTTGCCAGTATGGACTATCTTAGGTCAGGGGCGTGTGTGTGTGTGTGTGTGTATGTATGCATGCACCTGTGTGTGTGCTCATACACAAATATGTGAAGGGAATGGGGGTGGTCTCTGTTCTTTCAACAGCCAGGGGCTGGGAAAAAGAAAGAGGAAGTTCCAGCTGCCTGCTAGGCTCCATACACTTGTCATTTTATTCCGTGCTCACATTGTTCCTATGAGTCCGTCTTCTACCATTCACTGAGGCTGCCATTGCAGATCTATTTGCACGGTTATTGGAATAATTTCTGTTTTCTGTGTGGCTGCAAGCTCCCTGAGGGCTGGAATGTCTGTCTATTCCCTGTTCATCTCTGCTTGCACAGCACTCCCTTCCCCCTATCTCCATGGGAGTTACTAAAAATTCTTAGTTGAATGCATACCTGAACCCCTTTTCACCACCTTACAGCTCTCTTGCAAGGATCCTCTGTGGAGGTAGATGGAAGGAGTTGCGGCTGCCGTGTGTCCTTTGTGCAGTGGGACCAACTCTCGGCTGCTTGCATTTACATAGTAGCAGCTTTGTTCTTGAGCTTGTCCATGGTGTGGCTTTCAGGCTTAAAGAGTTCTGTGGGCTGTGGAGAATAACACGGGGAAATGACTGCGTGGTGGCACTAGCCCTGTCCTGCTTGAAAGGTCTGTGGACTTGCCTTATCAAATACACATAAGGCACTGCTCAGAAAAGGCCTGGAAGCTGCTATTCCATCTGTCAGTATATGTTGTATTTTGTTATCATGATGGAAGGACACTGTAAATATTTCAACTGAATATCTGATTAATGTCTCTCCAAAAAGCATGGCAGAGCTGTAAAAAGAGGGTTTATTTATTTCCTTTTCAACATGATGGGTGTCTAATTTTTCCCAAATGTCAGTATATCCAAAGGTGCCAATCCAGACAGAAACAGAAACTGCCTGCAGGGCCAGGCAGTAGCTGCCTCTTCTTCCTCACAGGAGGCTCAGACCTGGCCCCACCGTCCGGACCCCCAGCCGGTGGCCCCACTGGTGGGTGGGAATGCCCTGAGGGTTTCCATACTGAAGCTTCTACAGGGAAGTGTTCCCTGGCAATATGGGATCTCTGTCAGGTTTTTTGTTTGTTTGTTTGTTGTTTGTTCTTCCAACAAACAAAAACATATTTTTTGAGATGGGCTCTTGCTATGTTGCTAAGGTTGGTCTCAAACTCTAGGTTCAAGAGATGTCCCACCTCAGTCTCCCCTGAATAGCTGGGATTACAGGTGCACACCACAGTACCTGGCTCTATGCCAGGTTTCTTATGCATCCCATCCTTCCCAAGTTGCTGCAAGTCAAGCCAACCCTTGCCAGAGATCCCTTCTATCTCCCTTCTTAGCCTCCCTTCTCCTTTTGCTCACTGTTTTTCTCACTCTCCCATCTGCTTGGGGTGACTCCTACTTCATTCCCTTCAGCCGGTCCTTGCCCCTCCCACTGTTGCTTTTAGGAGTCACTCTCCCATCTCTGTCCCAAGAAGCAGGGGGAGATACTCCATTCTTTCCTCCTCACCATTGCCCACCCCTTTCCAGGAAACCTCAAGCATTTCCCGTTGCCTACACACAGGGCAAGACTCCCTGATGCTCGCTGTTGGGACAGGCACACCTGTTCCCCACATACAGAAGAATATTTCCAGTTCTTTTTTCCAGTATTTTTCTCATAGGCTCAGCCAGAATAGGGTGCCAGTTATGACTTTGCTTCTTGTCCTTTCCTCAACTAAACCATGAATTTCTCTAGGGCACACATCAATTTATATGCATTGTTATAGCCCCAACATGTGTTATTCCCTTGGTCTTTACAACAATGCAAAGAAGAAAGCAGATGAAATATCATTAGATGTGTAACATAATTAGATTCTTAAAGATGCTTTATTGATATCATATAGGATATACCATCTCAGATTCTTGTCATAGCTAAAGAGACTGAAGCTTGGAGTGATTAAGTTATAGTAATAGCAATACCGCATGTTTCAGTGTTTTATTTCACTCAGCCTCACGTTCTCCCCCCATAATCCTGGCTACTAGTTAGCACTAGACCCGTCCTGAAGATGAGGGGTGCAGACGGAGAGAGAGATGGAGAGAGACACAGGGAGGGCGGAGGGACAGGTAGGTTGTATGACACGAGCAAAGTCATATCTCTTCTAGGTAGTGAAGATGGGACTTGCAATCTGGTCTGCCCACACCAGCACTCTCTCTACCCTGCATGTGCCCTTCCCGGCGATCTCCCCTTGGGCACGGAGTATGTGCTCCCAGAGGGTGGTGGGCATGGGTCCCAGAGTCGTGTCCTCTGCAGGAATCCCCAGATCTGACAGCACCACATGCACTTCCAGCTGGGTTGGTCCCCATGCCACTGTTTGAGAGCAGAAGTGATGGTAAATATTTAATTGTGCTTCCACCATAACTTTCTGCCAGAACTCTCAATATGCTTTATAAATGCAAATGAGCGCGCTCTTCCTCTCTAGGGAGATGTAAACCTGCTCAAATCACTTTTATTCAGCCCCCACCAGAGTGTAGTGCCATCATCAGGAGCTCTCTGTGCCAGAAAAGAAACTGCCCTTAATCATATCGAGTGGATGGTTTATGGTTTTGTGTTCTTCTGTCTCCACAATGGGCAGATGTAAAGAAATGGATTTCTCTTGCTGCAAATTCTGTCCCACAGAGTGTGTGGAAAACATTATTTAGAAGCAGATTTAATTACAGCCCTAGAGCAGGTGATCATGACTAATATGAAGTCCTGGGCTGTATTTATGGGGTTAACAAAACAAATGAGTCCTTGGACGACAAAGAAGTAAAGTTGATTCTTTTATTTGCTTCTGGACTGTTTTCCTCACCACCATCCTCTGCCGGCTCCCTGCTCCTCCAACATGATCTTGCTATGGGGTTGGGGGATGCATTATTCTGGGAGCTTTTGTGGCTTCTTGGCTTTATGAGTGAGGATCCCACTCCTGTCCAACCCCAGAGCTTCTTCAGAGCCCTTCAAAAGCCCAGGTCGGCCTTGTGGTCCATGTGCTGAGATTTCAGGCTGTCGGTGTCAGGGTGGGAAACTGTGTGACTTGGCAGAAAGCACTGCAGCTTTCTGTACCCCGATTCCCAGCTCTGCCACAGGGGCTCAGTTGCCCCTGTTTCAGGCCCTCCTGGCAGAGACATTTTAATAATCATGGAGATGAGTTTCTGCAGAGCCTCATGGAGTGTCTTCTGAGAAGTGTATTATGTAAATTTGGTGTGTCATGATGATCATTATTAGTGCTGCGAAGTGGAGATGGGAGGAGGGAGGGAGAGCTGCTCCAAGCAGAGACCAGCCTCCCCAGCTGTCAGAAGAACTGGAGATGAAAACAAACTTAAGAAACCTGCTCCAGTGCTTATGTTCCTTCAAATATGCATGGGGCACGACTCAATCCGAACACAAACTCACATGGGTAGGAAAATGCAGCTTTCTTTATTTCATTTTATGCCTCTTCATTTCCAGTTTGAGCCCCTGTTTCGCTGGGGTAGCAGAAGTGCTATCTGGGTTACAAGTAGGCCCATGGTGTTAAGCTTTGGAGGAAGGTGCTCCCTGGCTCTGTTGGCTCCTGTCCACACAGGCACCTGCTGAGATACCCTGTACCCCACCTGAACCCTGCTCATATCCCATGCAGGTCACCACTGGATGCTCCCAGGTCCCCCTCATTAGACCCACTCAGGCCCTTCGGCCCCCCTGCTGTCCCTGAGTGCCATGTTAGTCTGGCGGGGCCATTGGCCACTCCCTCACCTCCCTAGGATGCTGAATATCCAAGCCCGTGTCCTAGACAGGCTCTCAGCATTTCTCCTGTGGAGTGGGTAGTTCTTTGGGATTGAGTGAGCAATGAGAGCATAGGAAGACCCTTTCTTCCACACAACTCCCCATTTATCACTTCTGTTTTAATTCCCTTAGTCCTGCCCCTTAGGGTGGGTTTCTCTGCAAACTTTTGGTTTATGACAGGGTTCTTCCATTTCATAATGGGCCCAAGATTTTGTGACTCTGCATTGACATCTCCTCCCTGATGCGGTAAGCAAGGAGTGGCTGTTCTCATGGTGATGGGAAGGGGAGGCAGTGGGAAGGACAAGAGGAGAAAAAAACCCCAAACGATGCATCATTTATATTGTACCCTTCCCTGTTTGTTGAGTAGCCATGCAGCTGGGAGGTGCTGTGTCTGTTCCCTTGATACGTATCCTGGGAACGCAGGTGGCTAGGACACCATCACCTGCCCATATAGCACCATTGTGTAAATTTTTAAAAGTGCCCCTCTGCAACAATTGGATATCCACATCAAGAAAAAAGTGCATTGATCCTATACCTTCCACCTTATGCAAAAATTAACTTCAATCATAGACCTAGGTAGGAAAAAAAAATATTTGCGACCTTGGGTTAGGCAAAGATTTTTCAGACGCAGCACTAAAGTGTAAAAGAAAACAAAATGATAAATTGTACTTCATCAAAATTAAAAACTTCTGATTTTTGAAAGACACTGTTACAAAAATGAAAACATAAGCCACAGACTGGGAGAAAATATTTGCAAAGCATGTATCTGAAAAAGGAGTTGTATTCAGAATATATAAAGACCTCTCAAACTCAATAATAAGAAAATAATCCATTTAAAAAGGAGAAAAAGATTTGAATAGACACTTCAAAGAAGATTTATGGATGACAAATAAGTATGTGACAAGATGTTTAATACCATTTGCCAGCAAGGAAATGAACATTAGGACCATAATGATATAGCACTACACACTGATTAAAATGGCTAAAGTTAAAAACAAATGACCATGCCAAGTGTCAATGAAAATATGGAGGAACTGGAATTCCCATAGACTCTCACAATAATAACCCCAAACTGGGAACAACAGGTGAATGAATAAACAAATGGTGGCACATCACACAAGAGAGTATTACTCAACGATAAAAAGAAATTAGCTATTGGTATACACAACAATATGAATAAGTCTTAAAATAATTATGCTGAGTGAGAGAAGCCAGATTTGTAAAAAATGGCGTATACTATATGGTTCCATTTATATGAAATGTGAGAAAATGCCATTTAATCTACAGTGACAGAAAGCATATGAGTCATTGCCTGGGACAGGGACATGGTGAGTTAGGAGTAGGAGGAAGGAAAGTATTACAAAGGGACTAAAGAAACTTTTGGGTATGACGAATATGTTTATTAATTCATAGTGATGGTTTCACTGGTGTACGTATATATCAAAATGTGTCAAATGATACATTTTAAATATGTGCAGTTTATCCCTGATGGCTCCTAGGAGCTCACAGCAGCATCCAGCTGTCTGTCTTTCCTTTCCTGTGGCCAGAGGAAGGAAGGTAACCAGCTGGCTGCTGTGGCCACCCTTGCGACTTCATCACCTGCATGGTAGGCTGCTGGGATGTGAGACGCGTGTTTGTGTTCTATGTGAAACCTTTGCCAAATCTATGTGAGCCCTTTGGAGTTGATGGGAAGTCACTCAAGGGTGTCAATATAGATGCCTGATGGGGAGGCAGAGGAGAATGTGTGGAGAGGAAGGAGGGCAGACAGATGACGCCAGAGAAGCCTCACAATGGGGAGGAAGAAGGCAGAAAGAGGTGGCCTAGAAAGGCCCGAGGAAGGAATTAAATTTGGCTACTTGGTCAACACGGCCCTGGTAGAATCTCTGGGAAGAAACTGGGTCTTGGGGGTAAAGTGGTGGGTGCACAGATGACTTCATCCGACACAGGAGCCTTGGGGTCACTGGGGAGACAGCACTGGACTTAGCGTCAGACCTGAGGTCTGTATCAAACTTTGCCATAAGCTGCATAATCTTAGCAGGCTTCTTTTGCTATCTGAGCCTTGGGCTTCACAGAGGGGCCTGGGTTTGAAAGTGCACAAAGCTCCTTGTACTACTGTCATTTACTATCACAAACAACTTCATGATCTTGAGGGCCACTGCATAGCAATCCTTCTGACTCATCGTTTTTTTGTTTATTCTTTTTTCTTTTCAATCTACAGAAACGTTAATGGACACCAGAACGGCTACTGCAGAGCTGGGCTGGACGGCCAATCCTGCATCAGGGGTGAGTATCACACCATTCGTCTTTCAGTCCTGCTGTGAGTTCCTGGACCCATATGATATCTAGGAGAGTAGAGACTACCCAGAGCAGTACCTGTGGGGAATGGAATACAGGTGTGAACGGGTGTGTCCACTGCCCATCCATGTAAAGACAGCACTGGGGGTCTCAGCCTGAGCTGCTGCCTCATGTGGTGATGTAGACCATCTCTTGACACAGTCGTTTCTGAAAGCTGATACCTAGACAACTGGGGCCATGGCTGTGTGGGGATGGGGGCAGGGTGGTGACACTGAGGCAGATCAGAGATCTGTGATGCCCAAAGGGCTGCAGCAAAGGCAAAGACATGAGGGAGGAGGTAGAGTTCAGAATGGCCAAGGCTCTCTTTCACCTAGACCTTGCCTTGGAGAGACAGTCATGATTTATCTAGTGTTCATGTACCTGGTCAACTACAAAGATAGATTATCCTTGAGGAGCTCATGGCCTCCTGTGGGAACCAGTGTGTGGCAGTGGAGATTAATAGGCAGATGTGGGCACAGAGTTGGGAATGAGAAGCCATGATGTTAGACAAGAAGCCTTTATAGACAAGGTGCAAGCAAGCTGGGCTTTAGAGCATGGGTAGGAGATTGACAGATGTTGTACCAAGAGCCTGGAAAGATGTTCTAAGTAGGAGGAATGCTGGTTGAAAGGGATAATGAGATTATGAAAACACGTAAGAGGGAAGAGTCTGTGTGTATGGAACAGAGCATGGTGGAAGTGCTGCTGAGATGGGGCTGGAGGGTAAGTTGGAACCTGGAATGGTGGCGATGGACTGTGACTGCCATGCTGAGCAGGGAACTTGGATTTTATGCCATAGGTAATGGTGAGATCCTGAGCAGGAGAAGGAAATGGTCACATTTGTTGACAGACTTGTAGAGAACAGTTAAGAGAAAAGCATTTAAGAGGCTCTTTCAGCAGTCTTGGATGTGACAAAAGAATCAAGTTAAAATAGGATACGCAGAGGCTAGTTTGAGAAAAGTTAAGGAGGACAAATTGGCAATGGATGGACTATGGCAGGAAGGAGAGAAAGAGAGGGGAGATGGAGATGATGTTCATGTCCCTGATTGGGCAGTTGGCTAATTTCAGAGCTTAATCATGAAGGGAGAAGGCAAGAGGAGGTGGGAGTGGGCTCTTTATCCCAGCCAGTGGGTGATGTCTGGCTGGGACAGGGTGGCCCTAGGCCTCCTCATCTGTCCCAGACCTTCTCTCTGCATCCCGTCCCTGTAATCTCTATACCCCATGAAGGATCTCCAGCATAGCACTTCATCACCATGCCCTGGTTCTGCTGCAGGGATGGTTCTAATTGGGACATTCGGGTCACAGGGTGGACAGTTATCTCACCTGTGCATTCTCCACTGGGTTCTCACTGTTACCCTATCCCAGCATTTGAAGAACTGCATTGCTTGAGGCATAAGCATCATGCCTTGGAACAGGGAAGCAAGGTCCAGAATGAGCTGGCATTCCCTAAAGCAGGGAGCAGGCACAGGGGCAGAGCCTGACCACACTGAACAAGTCCAAATCATGCCAGAAACACTGTGGGCAACCAGGAAAACCTTCCGACTTTTACTTGGGACTTTATGTAAAGCTGATGAGGCAGCAGTTCTTCCATATCACCTGGATATTAGGAACTTGCCGTCTTTTACAAATTAAGTTATTGTTTGAAGGTTTGTGTGTTTTTACAAGGCCCTGACATGATTTATGGTTAATTTTTCCCTTGGTTTTTATACACAACACCTGTTTTCTTTATACTTCTGATATCCTTTCCCAAGGAAGATTCTCCTTGAGGGAAACATTCAAAGTCAAGGCATGCCCTTTAGAGACAGCAGCTGCCTGGGCTCTCCCTGTTTGCCCTCCCGACTTGCTACCAGCATGCTCAGCTGCCTTTCCCCGGCACTCATTGTGAGGCAACACACAGCCAGATCATTCTTCTCCTGGTGCCCCGAGTAGCTTCTGAGTTTGTCTAGTTTACAACAACCGGGGGAGGGTCAACGTGGCCCTTGGTCTGGGTGGAAAAGGAGGACTCAAGGACTATGCTTCCATCCCAGGCCTGCTTGTCTGTTTCCTCCGTGCTCTTTCGGGACAGTACCCTCCAATTCTGTGAACACACCAAATCTGGCTCAGACTCACACGTCCAATTGCCACTTCTTTCACTGGATGCTCATGGGCATGTCAGTCTCAACGTGGCCCAAGCGGATCTCACCCCCTTTTCCTTTCCCCACCGACACATGTGCATTCTCTATCCAAATCTTAGCACATTTATAAAGGCCAGAAACCAGAAGTGATTCTTGACTTCTCCTTTTATCATCTTCAGATCTCTGCTCGTGTCCATCCTCGGGGACATGCTCTCTGCATCCCAGTCATGTTAGAGTCCTCATCACAGGTCTTCTCAGTGCCAGGGAGCTTTACCAATAGCACAATACACAGTCCCAAAGTTTACGTGTCTCTGTGTTAGAATTTGATTCACTTCTAGCCCCCCTTCAGCCATATTATAACCTCCAGGGTGGCCAGGACTCTGTGCGTTTGTTCATCGTTGGCAACTTACACCTAGTTCACTACCTGACTCAATGTTTCACTGTTGAAAGTTTCTGACTTGAGCAAGTGGGTGGATGATGGTGCCATCCTTGGAGTCAGAGGACACAGGAGGAGGAGTATGCTTGGGTGGGAAGAGGATGAGTCAATCTGGGACCTGTCAAGCTTGAAGCGTCTCTGAGGCACCCACGGGAAGGTGTGCCATCAGCATTTGACTTTGGGGCAATGGAATCAGAAGGCGGCCCCATGTCAGTGAGATGGGAGCCTGGGGCGTGGCTGCAGTCTCCCAGGGGAGTGTCCACAGGGGAAAGAGGTGAGAGCTTTGGATGGATAACCTGCACTGACGTGCCAAATAGAACCTGACGTGGAGACTGGGAAAGAGTGGGCTGGGAGCAGGAGAAAACCAAGAGGAGGTCAAGTTTTAGAAGCCAGGAGAAGAGTGTGTCAGGGAGGAGGGCACAAAAGTGGCAAATGCCTCTGGGTGTTAAACATTTCCACTGGGTTTAGCTGCCAGAAACCCTGAGGTTAAGCATACAGATGGTTTCAGAGGGGCCCAGGGCAGGAAGCCAGAAAGCAGAGAGGTGAAGAGTCAGTAGGAGGTGGGGCAGTAGAGACAGCAATTGGTAAGGGGAGGGAGGACAGAGCTTGGTAGATGGAGGGAACGAGGGGCTGTGGGTGCACTTGCCTTTCCCAGGGAAACGGCTCTTTTCCTGTTGAAATAGCAAGACACAGATAAAGGCACCTACGGAGAGCTGAGAGTGCTCAGTTTTGACATGACAGAGCCATGAAATAGAAAATTCCTCTCAGCTTCGTATCTTCTCTCTGGGTTGGAAGTGAGGTTTGGAGGGTGAGGCATGTGGAGTCCGGATAGCAGGTGTTGAGAGGGCACAAAAGGAGCTGCTACTGAGAGTTGCAGAGAGGCTGGCCGTGTTTTGGAGGAATATGGCCAGGAGTAAGAGCTGGGTTGTGGCTGACAACTGTGCACGCATGAGGATCCTAATCCACAGGCCTCCTTCAGCTGCCTGACTGCCTGGAAGAGCTGTGGCAGTGGGATCCTCAGAGTTCTGGTTGCACAGGAAAAAATGACGGGACCGAAGGGGCCAGGGGCTGAGGACGCTGGCACCTTATTTCATGACATCTACCCCACAGGAAGGAGAGTGAGGCCAGGAGGGACTGGTGTGACCAGCCCAGGGGCCCCAGATGTAGGTCTCAATGAGGCTAAAGAACAGATGTGATGGCATGGCTGGGACTGGAGGAAGACCTGGCACCTTGACATCAGATTTAAGACACACAGAGCTCTTCCGGGTGATGAAGAGGCTCTGAGTGGATCACCGTGTGAGCTGCTGGAGCAGAGGAGGATGAACTTCACGGCACTGAGGAGCTCGGGTGTTTGAGAAGCCAGGAGGCTTGGGAGAGCAGGGGTTCACCTTTTTCTGAGACCTAGTGTGGAGAAGATTGGGGAGGGAGATGGACTGTCAGCCCGAACAGGAGGGCGAGTCCTCAGATGGTTTCTCTGCAGTCAGGGCACCATGCGTGGATGCTTAAGGCGGAGGTGGTGGGTGGCATTGTTCTGGAGGCCTCAAAGGAACTGGGTTGGCCTCGTCCAGAGGAGTCACACCATGCTGCCAGGGGCCCAGCTGGCATTGCAAGGGGCCCCATCCACAGTGCATAGCCTGTGTGGCAGGCTTCCCAGACCCAGAGAGAGGCCAAGGGACTCTTCCTTTTATGGGGCTTAGTGTGTGCCTTTGCTGCTGTACTTGAGAACTACCAGATATAGGAAGGGGTTGGACCACTCACCTACACAAAGCCCACAGATCGTTCCCAGTTTTATTGTTGGAAAGCAATATTACATGGCAAAACCAGAAAGTGTTCCCAGATTAAAAATGCTGCTTTATAATCGATTGCAGCACCCTGCCTTTCATTGAAGGCCTTTAGGTTTAATCTAAATCAGGGGCTATGTGGTGAACAAAGGAAAAAGGTAACAAACACATTTACAAAGTAACAAATGCCGGGGAGAGGCTGAGCTCCCACTAACGGGCTATCCCAGGGACCGTCACTACAACCCCTGGTGACCCTTTTTGAGATGGCTTCTAGCCCAGCCCTGAAAGATTCCCTAACCTTTACATTTCTGGACCTCTAGGCAGTGGGGAGTTCAGAGAGGTCCCGTGGATAAACAGTCAGTGCCGTGCCCAGCCATGGGTAGTGCTCTGTAAACAGTAGTCTTTCTGGTTGCACCTCTAGTTCTGCTGCAGTTCCTAGATGCTCCCTGGCCTCCCCACTCTGTTCGTTCTCCCCAGCACTCTATCTCTCAGGTGTCAACTTTGTTCTCAGCCCCTCTGGGACGCTCCTGGATGCTCCTCCCACCATGGCTGGGGTGGGTCCCCCATTTATTTAAGCCTGGGGGGCTTAGTACCAACTTCTAACATTCTGTTCTTCACTCTGTAAGTTAAATATCTGTTGATGTGTCAGTCTTTTGGTCAGAGAATGAGTCAGCTCCCTCTCTGTGTCCCTGGTGCCCAGCACCAGCCTGGCATAGGACAGGATCAGATTAATGTTTTGTTGACTGACTGAATAAATGAATAAGGATCATTCTTGATACTTGTCTGCATCTCCAACCCAGGCCCCTGAACTTAGGAGACACTCTATTTAGGTGTACTGTAACCCAAATACACTGTAACATGTTTGTTGTAGGCCTCGTAACACCCAATTGGTGGTCAATATCTTTTTAAAGAGCATAATTAGTGATGCACATGGAGCCAGTTCTCCTGAGATAAGCATGATACAGGGGACCAGGACAGGCAGAAGAAAGTCCCCGGTGCTTTCAGCCCCCTGCTGTGATGGATTAGAAAGGCAAACCTAGTCCCTCTGATCAAGAGGCTTATTTAACTTGCTTGTTGGAAATCTCAGTCCAGAATTCTTTTACTTTTGAAGTGGTTGGCCAGGGCTCACTGGCCATTTGTGCTTGGGCCACCATTGGCTTCTGTGTGTGTAAGTTTCTGTATTTGTGAGATGTGTGGCTTATGTGTAAACATCTACCTGAGTTCTTACTTTCAAAAAAGTGCCACGAGGGCTTCCAGTTTCCACCTCCTTCTGTGCTGTCCTATGGAACCACCTTAAGGGCCCATGGCGTGCTCTGTTGACTACTGTGACACTGGCAGATCTTCACCATAGGAAGGGGGATGTGATAGAGGAAAAACAGGAAGGAAGTCCAAAGCCAAGCCTCGTGAACCTTTAGGATGAGTGAGCTGGGCTCATGTGCGCTCCGTGTGTGTGTGTGTGCATTTATATATCTGTAGAAATGTAAGTATGTGTGTGTGCATGTATATATGTGTGTATATATTTGTGTGTATATGTATACATGTGTCTATATGTCTGTATATATGTATATATGTGTTTCTATATATATTTGTATATATGTATATATGTGCTATGTGTCTGCATGTATGTATACATATATGTGTATATAGTGTGTATATATGTGTATCTGTATATATGGGTATGAATATATATGAATGTGTATATATATGTGTATATATGTGTGTGTCTGCGTACATATGCTTGTGTGTGTGTGTGTGTGTGTGTGTGTGTGTGTGTATGTATGAAGTTAAATTAGCTGATCTCACCCTGTGCTTCTGTAAGCAGTTCTAGAGTTCTGGAAACACTTTCAATAATGGGAGGATTATTAGACTGAATGGAGAGCTTCAGAGCAGGCTACTGTGAAGGGAACAACACGTATTTGAATGTCCGTGTTTGGTAATTAACTCCTGATACGAAATGCATGCCCATGAGTACCGGCGCGCAGGCCGAATGCACAGCTGCTGCTTGGTTGTTTATGTGTGCGCTGTCTAGGCCACTTGGCAGTCCCTGGCTGTCTCCTCAGTCCCTGTCAGATCCCCCACCAGCTGCCCACCTCAAGTGACTCAGGAAAGCACACTGAAGAGAAACCCACTCTAATAACACCTCATCCATTCCAAGGCCAAGCAAAATCAATTACAATTTATCTGGTCTGATGGGTAAGACCTTTATGGAGAAGCAGTTAAGGCCTCAGGTCCTGGCATCAAATAAACTGGCTATTTTTCTGGATCTGTACTCCCGGCCTGTGTGATCTTGGGCCTGTTATTTAGACTCCTTCGGTCTCAGGTTTCACTTCTGCTCAATGGGGTAAGGATGATAACTCTGTCATATATGAAACAATATCAGTAAAAAGTTTTCCTTGGTAAACACTTAGGAAATGCTAGCACATCACTAACCCTCTGGAGGGCTGAATTTTCTCTTTTCTTCCTTTAATGATTCAATCATGCTTATTAAGACAGAAAAGCCCAAGCTAGATTAGAAAAATCCAAGAGAAATTTAGCTCTGGGCAAAATGGTTTTGTGAATGGAAGTTCACCACGTTTGAATTTCAGGACATGCCAGAGGCAGAAGGTCAGAAGAAGGTAGTGGGGCTGGCCATGATTTCTCAGACAGGCACCACTGAATGGGGACCTGGGAGCTTTGGACCTGAACGCTGATTGCTGGAAGCTATTCTCGTTCTATGCTTTAGTATCTGTCAGGGCTTTTTGATGGCCAGTGACAGAAAAGCAAAACCCAGTCTCGAAGGATAGGTTGACTCATGAAACTGAATGGTCCAGGGGCTGGTGTGGCTTCAAGTTTGGGTGGTCATCAATCGATCCCTCCTCCCCACCCTCTTGTTTTATCTCTTTTCTCTCTGTCTTCCCATCCTTTTTTCTCCTCTCTCTACTCCCACAGTGTAAGTTCCATACTGGAGTTCTTCTTGGTCATAAGATGTCTGCCTGCAGTAGCTCTAGCCCCTATAGCCTCTTTCATCCGTATGCCCTGGAGAAGAGCAGACATCCCCTCCTGGGTCCCCCAGCAAAAGCACTGGAATTAGCTCTGAGTGGGCCTGGCTGGCTTGGCGTGAATCCCTCTCATGCTCACTCTGGACCATCCCCTGGGGAGGAAATTGACACTGAGGTCCCGTGTCCATTCCTGTGTTGTGGAGAGCCTACTGGAAGGCCAGGGAGAAAGACAGGAGAGAGTAACAGAGGGAATCAGGATATAGGTAACAGAAAGATGGACTAGGTAGGAAAAAAAAAAAATCTGTCACTGTATGACAGACCCTAAGTGCCTTATAGCCAGGCACACATTAATCCTCACAATAGCCCCATTTTACAGATGAGGAAACTAAAGCATGGAGCAGCTTGTAAATTGCCTAAGGTCTCATGGTGAAAAAGTGCCAGTGCTGACCTTTAACTTCCTGGAGGCTGGCTCTCCTGCCAACAATTATGCTCCACTGTCTTTCCCAATGAAATGCTACCCACCGTGGTATCTTCAGAGGCTGAGTTCCAGAAGGAACTCCCAGACTGAGCCTCCTTAAATTTAGGCTCAGTCAGTCTGCAAAAGGCTTTTTTTTTTTTTTTTCCCCCTCACAGTAAGATACATGGGTGGTACTCTTTCTCTGAGCTGTTCCCTGGGAATTAGTACCACTTTCTCAACTGAGAGGCCCAGCCTCCCCTGCTGTTGGGCCTCTGACCTCCCTGTTCCCTCCCTCATTCCCTCCCCTGCTATTCCCTCTTCAGGTAAACCACTGAGATAAGTCAGAGCTCCCCACCCTAGGCCTCCCACCCACTCTTTATCTTTTTCTCTCTCTACCAAAAGGCCTGTAATTAGGAAACATTAGCAGGCTCAAAACAGCTTTCATACCTGAAACATCCTCCATAATTGCACTCAGCAGAGCTCTTCCCTGGCTATTAATGTCACTTCTATGAAGCAATGAGGAACAAAACACCCGAGGCACTTAAAACATTTTTTATATAATATGCATCTTTTAGGAATGGAAGTTTAAAATCACCTGCCTGACAGAGACAGTGATAGACAAAGGCTTGAGGGGCTCGGGTGAGAGCCAGGAAGCAGGTCCTCCTCCAGGAGATGGAAGGCGGCAGCCACGAGATTCAGATGCTGCTTTTGGGAAGAGACTCCAGGGCCGTGCATGGGTGGACCTACCTCAGTGGATCCCCAGGGGAGGAGAATTGGGCCAGATGAACAGTGAGGCCACTGCTCTGCCTGGCTTCATTGCTTGTGGTTGCCCTCATGGGGCTTTCCTATGAGACTGTTTTTGTGGGCATGTGTATGCATTTAACGGAAAGGTGAATAGGATGCCACAGATGATCCATGTTGTAGAGTAGAATGTCAGTCATTACACTGATTGCAGAAATATATTGGATATGACTTTGTGTGTGTGCGGTATGGGTGGGGGGAGGGGAGTGTACGGTGAGGGGGGGAGAGAGAGAGAGAGAGAGAGAGACAGAAGCTTCTCTAGCTTGCTGTATTAAACAACTTTGGGAGTTGTGGTGGTTCACCAGAACCTTACTGTCTGGCAGATTTATCTTCTTGCTCTTGGAAATGGCTCATAGACTCATTCATCAACAGAGCAGAGACATTTCTGTCCACAGACTCTGGGAGGGAATTCCAGAGGTTACCCAAGCCCACCTTCCCCCTCTTGGAGGAATGCTTAACCCTTGTTGGTCCAGACAGGTGTCTTTCCATTTCTTTAAAACCTTCCCCAAGAGGACAGTTGCCCCACTACGCCCTTTGTCCCAATCTTGGAAACCTTTATGCAACTAGCATGTGAGCCTGAGGACTGACCCTTTGATGACAGCGCTTATCAAATTGAAGGACAAGTGGCTCTCCAGGGCGGGAGAGGACACAGGGCTCCTGACGCAGGCACTGGATTGGAACTGAGGAGGGTCAGCATTGCCCTGACAGCCTGAACTCACAGTACTCCCACTGGTGACCTTGGTGAAGGAAAGAAACGTATTATTGGGAAAGACAAAGCATTAGAAGGAGAGTGAGGATAAGACGAACAGGAGGAAAACAGGTGAAGAAGGGAGGATCAGGGTTGTCAGAAGATGAGCCTGGTTCCAGGAAGGAGGAACTTAGCCTCTGCAGGAACAGGGCAGCCTTGGGATATTGGCTTTGGCCTTACTTCTAGTTATGGGCAAAAGCGTTAGATTAAGTTGGCCAAAATCCCACTATACTTTCAGTAGTATGAAGGATCATGTCCAGGATTTGGGATCTGATGTCCTGGGCTTATTTCCATTTTCTGTTAAGTTCTTCAACCTCTTTAAGCCCATATGCTGCCTTTATAGCATGGGTAATGTAAGATCTTATCTATAGAGTGATTGGGATTACATTGTGTTTACCTTTGTTTGTAAACTGTCTCAGTGCAGTACCACTTACCCTGACTAGTACTAGTGGTAACAACGGACTCTTGTTCGAAAGACCTAACTTGCATGGGATGAGGGTGGGAAGTGATGAAGGAGGGCCCCTGGAGACACAAGATCAGCGTGGTAGGTTGTGATTCTCACATGAACAATGTCAGAGAGCACACCCTGTTATTAATATCAGTGTTATTATTAATAATGATAACTATTACACTAATTGTCACCATTAATTATATACCAATGGTGTGCCAGGCATCAAGCTTTACTTGTATGACCTCACTTCTCACCGGGACACTGCAAGGAAGGAAGGTGGCATCTCTCCCATTTCCAAAGTTCTGTTTCCAAAGAGCCATTATCCAAAGTTCCAGGACTGGGTGGGGGTGCCTCTGAGACTGACCCTAGGCTTGTCTGACCACAAAGTTCACTTTTGTATCTTTGCCCCTCAAGGAGTGTGAGGAGATGAACTCAGACTCACAGACTGTTGAGAAACCAGAGAATGGAGCTGCGGTGGGGAGGAGTGGGAATGAGGAGGGACAAATGTTCAAAAAGAAAAAAGAAAAAGTGTAGCTTTTTAAAGTAGCAAACCAGTGAGTTGTGCATGTGATAAGCACCTGATAAATCATTTTTTAAAGTAAGCTCTATGGGGGGAGGTAGAGGAGGTGGTTTGGGGAAGTGTGGGGTTGGGGGACCAAACAGCAGCAAGTCCAAGAGGAACCTGGAGTAGGTGAGCCCTGGCCAGGGATCCTCAAGAGGATACAGGTGGTCCCTGTGTATGTTCGGGTCCAGGCAGTGATAGAGGAGCCCAAGAGGATTCCCTCCCACCCCCTAGGTCCTGAGAAGTGTTCAGGAAGTGAGAACTGCTGGGAAGGGAAGGGAGAGCTGTGAGGGGCTCCAGGGATCTCCTTTGTCTCATCCATTGTCCTCAGTGCCAGTGGGGCTGAACGCACCCCTCCACCATTTGAGATGCTGCTCTGCCAATAGAATGGGGCTGGGGTCCCATCGTGGCACATCCTCATCTCCATGCATGCTGTCCCACTTGTTGCTCTTTCTGGTGGAGATAGGCACGTCCAATACATTTCCCAGTGTCGCGAAGGACAGCCTACATGACAAATGTAGTAGTCAAGATTCTGACTTATTTGCTGATCAAGAGCTTTGCCTTTAAACCAATGCGGCAAATGGTAATGGTCCACGTTTGCATTTAGGTGCAAGCAGTTCATTATGTAACAAGGCAGGGGTGACCCAGGTGAGCGGTGCCTCAAGTGATGGGCACCTGTGTATGGCTGGCCATATCTTCACGGGGCAGACTGTGGGATGCAAATGCAGGGAAGGTCAGACTGATCTCTGCCATTTGGAACAGTCCTGGTGCCAGTTGAAAGTAATGGTGGCCCCACTGTGTGCATTGCTGGCCTGAGCATAGCTGTCATGAGAGGCTTAATATGGGAGCTGAATTTTAAAGGACACATTGGAAAAATCAGAGTGTGTCTATTGGGGTTAACCAGGGGTCGTGTCATTTGAAGAATATTCTTGCACCTGGGAAACCAAGTCCAGGAAGCAAAGGAGTGGAATACTTTTTCTCAATGGAGGCAGAGTTCTCTGCAGGCTTCCTAGGGCCAAGCTTCAGCATCTAAAGTCCCAGGAAAAAGCGGTCCCCTTAAGTGGATCACACATGGTGGCCACATTCCCACCCAATTGGGAGAACACACAGGATGTGGTGGGGATGTCCTCTCTTGAGGCCAGATGTGGCTTTTTTTCACCCAGAGACTGGGAATTGCCTCCATCCTGAGAATGGGAATGAAGCCAAGAGCTCCTGCCAGAGGCCCCGCCCCTTCCTTCTCCCAAGGCTGGCTCTCTTGTCTCCAAGGCAGCTTTGGCTGGCCCCAGCCAGCATGGCTCATGCTCAGTCAAAACTTCCTGAGCTCATGGAATGAGGAGTCCATTTCCCTAGCCTGTAACCTGGCATGATGGGCCAGCTTGAGGCTGGCCTCTGCTATACGTTCTGAGCAGAAATCCCTCCAAGCTGAAGGGAAATGCCATCAGTCTCTCCCAGGGGTGACTCTCTGCTCGTCTATCAATGGAGTCCAGGCCTGGGCATAGCAGTATTAAGCAGCTGGGGCCTGGGGCCTCCAGCTCCCACCCCTGCCTTGTTCTGCAAGGCCGTGTTGGGCAGCAGTGAGAACCACATTCAATCGACAGCTTAAGATAATCACATGTGTGAGGCACTGCAATAATGGCAGCTGAATACCCTGCCGCCGTTGCCATAGTGACCAGCCAAGCACTGGTTCCCTCCTTTTTTTTTTTTCCTTTCTTGTTTTCTGGACCTCCTTGTTATAGGGCTGGCTGGTGGGGTGGGTGATGAGTTGGGGAAATGGGAAAGGAGAAAAGGGGGAGGAGAGACCCAGGAGGGGCAGCCCATTATACTCTCTTTAAATACCCCAGCTGGAGGTGTTTTAAATCTCAACAGAGACAGAGAGAAACAGTGTCTTAATCCCTAGCTCCCTGTGAATTATTTAAAGGGATCTTGTCAGAAGGATGAATTTGTCACTGTTGCAGTGTCAACAGCAGCAGCAGCTGTCATAATGGCTGAGGACCCCACTCCAGGCAGGGCCTGGTACGCAATACTGCTGCCTGCTGGAGGTTACAGTGGCCCAGGGGCCTATAGATAGGGAGCCCCTGCCCAGACCCAAGCCTGCAGTATTTTCCCTAGCATGCTGGTAGAAACCTGGGTGTGAAATATGCCAGAATGTAAAGGGGTGTGCACCCTTCAGACCTCGTGCCCTGCTGGCCTTGCCCTCTAGTAGTGTGGTTCTATAGTCACAGGGTCTTTAAGCAGTGGACAGAGCTGACCAGCGCTCACACGGCTTTCCGATGGTATGCATACCCAAGGGAGGGCCACGGCCACACCTCAGCTGCCTGCACTTGCACTTGCACACAGACACACACACGCACGCGCATGTATCAGTGATAGATGCACAGGTGCTGATGGACAGACAGAAGAGTCTTAGATCATACACATCACGGAGGGAGAGAGGACTTCCAAGAAAAAAATAACTGACGTGCACTCAGAGAGAGGCTAAGTGTGTGTCTCTAGAGGGCAGATATTCATGATAACTGGCTCGCAAGGGGCTCTTACTGGGGTTTAATTACCTTGCAAGCTTAAGTCACATTTGATCCTCACAATTGCCTTATGAGATAGGTACTATTAGGTCCTATCCCTGTATTGCAGAGGAGGAAGTCGAGGCTCAGAGTAATTTAAATACTTACCCATGGTCACACAGCTGGGTCTGGTGGACTCCAGATCCTGTGAACTTACCCCCAGCTAAGATGGGGATCCCCATGATTCTGGGTTGGGCAAGGTTAGAGCAGTGCTGTTTTTAAACCCCCACCCCTTTTTTGATCATCACAAAAACCTCCTTCCTAGCAATCTGAATATACTCTGCTTGGGGACATTTCCTCCTCCTTGACCTTGTTGCAATATTGTCTGCATTTCTCTACCATCCAAGATTCTGTGGAGCTCTGCTCTTAAATATTGCATTGGGAAACAACATGTATATGTTTGTGATGTTCCAGTTATGTCCCTCACCCCCATCCCCTTGCTGTGATGCATTTCCAGGAGGGCATCTTTGCTGTGAGTTCACAGTTTAGGGATTTCATTGCTTTGTACTGCTACAACATGGAAGCCCTTCCAAGGCACTGGGCTTTCAAAAGAGTCCCCAACCCTGAGTTGGTCACCTTTCTCAATGGAATACCACATCAGGCCATGGTAATGAATGGAGGATGGGGGAGGGGAATTCCTGTCCTCTCAGCCCAGCACGTCTGGGAGGTAAATCAAGCATATTGGAAGGTAAGCTGGTGCTTGCAGCCCTCAGGGGAGCCTTTGAGTAAATCCCTGCCTTGGTTGGTTGGTGTACTAAATGGCAGATCCCTCTGGGCTTGTAGGAATTTATGCCCCACGGACCACATTTTACATTTTAATTAGCCCTCTAGCTTGTCTAATATCCAAACTCTTTCAGGCTTAGTCTACTGTCTATACAGGAGCTTTGTCCTTGGGGTCCAGGCTGATTGGTGGGGAAGGTTTGGTAGTGGTGGCTCCAGCCCAGCCCTGAGCATCTGCTGCCCTGAAGAATCTTTGGCCTCCTGTGGGCTCTGTGAAGTTGTGTGCTGCCCGGGCTCCAGTGGGCTTCTTGTTCAGAGGGGCAGACATCTCCCCGGATTGGGCAATGCCAAGAAAGCTCCATTATGGTCCCACAGGGCACCGTGGCAGCAACTGTTTGCAAAATAGCAGCTTCCCCCAACAGCAGTTTGTACCCAAAAACAGACTGCTGAATGGGACCAGAGCCTGTAAGATGTGTCCAATTTTGTCTCCTTGTGGTCTGAGCTGGTGACTGATAGTGGTCCTGGGATTGCTGGCTTGAGAGAAGAGAGGCTATGATGAAACAGCTCAGAGGAAACCCTGGAGATTCCCAGAGGGAAAGGGAAGGGGACTGGTAGTTGTTTCTCTGTGACTGTAAGGAGAGGGAGTTCAGCATTTTAGTTCCTGCATTCTGCTGACCAAAGGGTAGGATTATTTATATAGGATCTAGATGATTTCCACACCCTGGTGACTCAGCTGGAGGTGGATCCTGAGGTTAACATAATCATGATGATGATCATCATAATAATAATGGCAATAATTGGTACTCAGTGAATGGTAGTTATGTGCAGGCACAGCACTAGATGGGCTCCTTCTGCATCCACGATCTTTCAGTCTTCGTATTACCCTGAAAAGTAAATAGTATTTTGCAAGTGAGGAAACTGAAGCTCAGAAAGTTGTCTGTGATCATAGAGCTGTAACTGGCAGAGGTGGGGTCTGCCTGCCCTGGCAACCTCTACAGCTTCATCTCTTTCAGTGTTTCTCTTGCTGTTTAATCTTCTGTAGCCATGCTGGCATCCTGGCTTTCTCAGCAGTAGGCCAGGCACCTTCTTGCCCTGGGGAACTTGTTCTGGGTGTCCTCTGTGCCTGGGATGCTCCTCCCTCGTGTACCCTCCAGGCTAGCTCCTGTGTTTCATTCAGATCTCAGCTCAAAAGGAGATCTTCCCTGATTACCCCACTGCCAGCTGTCACTCTATTTCCTTTCCTGCTTCTTTGTAGTTGTTAATGCTACCTGACTTTATATTATTCATTTGTTTGTTCATCCTTTGGTTAACTCTATTGGAATATAAGGTCCATGGGGGCAGGGACTTTTTCTCTTATTTACTCCTGTTTCACCAACTCCTAAAATGTTGCTTGGGGCTGCTGTAGTAGATGTTTGACTCTTTATTAAATAAATGAGATAAATGAGTTGGGTTTGAAACAAATCAGAATAGCTGGGATCTTATTAGGCCAACAGAGGCCAAAAGGCCTATTTCAGTTATTTCTATTCCTGTCTTAAATAAAGGTGTCCAGAGGAAGTGCCCCTTTCCAGCCAGGCCCTGTAGAATTGGTTTATTCGTGGAGGTTATAATGACGCAGCATCATGATAGTCATAGGGCATTCTTAGAGGGATGGGCCTGTGTGGGGTGGGGGACATTGCAGCAGTCCAGGGAGGGGCCAATTATCAAAAATCTTTCCAGAATTCTATGCTTGGAACTATCTTCAGAGGCACAGAGTGGAATCAGCTCCAATCTCTCACCTTCATTTTATAGTGGCTCTTCATTTTGACCAGTAATATTATTTCTTAATTTGCTTATCCATCTCATTAATCAGACTTGGTTCCAAATGACCTTTGCCTGTTTCTGAAATTCAAATCCACTCTTGGGGCATAAAGAATGTGTCAGAGTTTCTGAAGGTTGTTCTGGAAGGTAGTGTAGATGGACCAATGGGTAGAGCCCCTGACAATGATTTTAAAAGGGGAACAGTTTATACAGATAAATGAGTTTTGATAGCATGCTTTACATATGCACACACACACACGCATGTGCATGTGCACACACACACAATCAGACAGACTGCAAATAGTCAATATGCACTGTCCAAATGTCAACAGACACTCTAGCAATAGATCTGCAAGCTTTGACTTCCAATAAGCAAGCCTAACAAACCTAGATCTTGGAGAGACCCGAAAGTGTCTTTCTCATACATCAAAGTCATGGTCTGAAAGCCCGAACAAGTACTTTCTAATGGATGTCATTGTTTCCTTTATTATGCTTATCTCAAGGACAGGTGGTCCATTTGTGTCAATAATAGTGCTCTTTCAAAGGCTGTTAATAATCTGTTGGTTGTGCAAGGTTGATTTGTTTCTTCCTTTCACAAAGACAGGTTAGCCTGGTGGCACCTGCAGTAATGAAGGGAGAGAAGTTAAAGAACAGGCCAGGGCCCTGCCCATTGCCTCAGTCTTCCAGGATTTTTTGAGGGCTTGGCACAGGGAATATGGAGCGATACCCAACACAGTCCCAACCTGTAGGATTGGGTTCATGTGGGAGATGGATTTATATTTTAGAAAACTCATATGAGCAAGGGAATTAAGGAGAATGACTGGGAGAGTTACTTGGAGAGTAAAGAAAGTTCAATGATGAAACAGAAGGGGAGGCTGAATAGAAGAGCTATGAAGGAGATAGGAGACGAATTTGGGGGTTAACCTCCTATCATGAGGAGCAAAACAAAACAAAATGGAGAGGGCAGAGTCTAGATTGCTTCCTAGGCATCTGGTACTGGGTGATCAAGGTGTCATTCTCAGATGGAGGTGAGACTGCATCAGGGCTGCAAAGGTCAAGGTGGTGCATCCCAGGTATTTATCAGGAGGCATCCAGCAGGCAGCAGAATATACAAGTCTGGGGTGCTAGGGAGAGGTCAAGTTGGTGATGCACTCCGTGGTGGTTGAAGCCTTGTATGTGGATGAGATCCCCTAGGATAAAAAGTGAGATGAAAATGAAGTGGATTTCACTGGTCCCTGATGTTACTGAATAAAATAGTGTTCCATAATTCCAGTGTTGTGAAGCTAAATGCATGGAATTATTTTTCTTGTTGAAATGAACTAATAAATAAGTCAAAATTTAATTTCCTGTCCTCAAGGAGCTCACAGCCTGGTAGCAGAAACCAAAGTCACACACATGAAGCAATTAAATAATATTTCAAAACAGTATATTATCAAATGCTAAATTGTGTGGAATAAACTCAATCATGCTTTATGCATTCAGAAAAATGGTAGATAAATCTAAGCCAGGGAAAGGATTATGGAGGAAATAAGACTGTAGCCACCTTGAAGGAAGGAGCTGCAAAGAGAATCCAGCCCTGCCATGTACCCACCGCCTGACTTTGATCCTGGTATTGAATGTCTCTGGGCCTTACTTTGCCCATTTGTCAATAAAACATCATGACCAACATGGTCTAGAATGGCTTCCAAGCCACATCTGCCTTTCTCTGGCTTAGTTCAGATGGGATGTGGGTGAGGTAAAAGAAGGGCATCAGGGTCAGTCAGAACATCAGCAACAACACCGAGGGGCAGAAATGGGTATGGGCTCTGTTGTCCAGCTATGAGAAGATATGGCCCTGCTTTGGGCCCTTGACATCTCTTGCCCTGTCTATTGTCTCCATGTTCTGTCCAGGCCGTGAGGTAATGCCAGCCCTAGTGCATTGGTCATGGGAATGCAAGAGACAGGCCAGATGGGAAGATATGGATTGTTCTGGAACAAATGGCACATTGTGGTGATGACATGGGTGTGTTGAACTTGAGGAGCACTTTTGGCCTTTTGACTACCCAACTGACCTCCAGGTTGGAAAATCTAGTAGTCCTGGAATGGGGTCCTGAGCCCAAGATTCTGATACTGTCTTTGGACCACACCCCGATACTCCCCAGGCCCTCATTATCAGTCATAGGGATGCTTCCTTGGCCACCTAGCCCCTCTAGATGCCACCTTTGCCTCAACTTAGGCATCATTCATACACGTTTGATTGAATGAATGATTGGCACTTGGGATACAGGGATAAAGGGATAAGAAGGTCATCCAAGGTACAGAGGATAGAATGAGCAGGGGCATGAAGTCACCATTAACAAGCTACGTGTGGATAATGGAGACCGTGCCAGCATTGTTGGGATATTGAGGTGGGGGTTGGACCAAATAACAGAGGGGTTTTATTTTAAAGCCATATTAAGGTATTATTTACCTGCAATAAATTCACTCACTTTAAGTGTATTAAAATTTTAATCAATTCAGTAATTTTTTGTAAACATATAGAATTTGTAACCCATCACCACAATCTCATTTTAGAACATTTTTTATCACTTCTAAAAATATTCTTTATGCCAGTTTGTAGTCACTCCCCATTTCTCTCTCTGGCCCCAGGCAAATACTAACCTACCTCTCTGTCTGTAGATTTGCCTCTTCTGAACATTTCATGTGTATATAATCACATAGTATGTGGTCTTTTGAGACATACAGTTTTCTTCACTTAACATAATGTTTTAGAGGTTCATCATGTTGCCGTACATACTAGTACTTCATTCCTTTTTATTTTGGAATAGTGTTCCATTGTATGGGCACATCAGATTTTGTTTATGCACTCACCACTTGACAGCAAAGGGTCTTAGGTGACATATTGAAGAGTCCAGCTGAGTCCAGTTCAAGAAAGGAGGACAGCAGTCAGATTAGCATGAGGCAAACATAAAGCTTACTCCTCATATAAAGATGTACAAGAAATGTCCTATACCTTATTTTCTTTTAGTCTAATTATTTCGGATTCTTCTGAGCCCCCTATACCACTGGTTGGTGAGAAGTTCAAGTTCAATTAACGGTTTCTCTTTCCACTAGGACTATGCTCCCACAGGTCTTACTCAGCAAATTCTGGGAAGGCTGCTGTATTGTCCAAAGGCTAGTGGTCCACCTGTAGGTTTTCTGGATGTGAATAAAGTTCTGGAGGTGGCGGTGGCTGCAGTTGATAACTTTGTGTGTACCTAATTTCATGTAGATAAAAGTTTATCTGATAAATTATCCTTGAAGTGGAATTGCTGGGTCAAAGGGTGTATGTAGTCATAATTTTTATAAATAAAACCAAAATTTCCATAGAAGTTGTACAAATTTGCTACTCTTCCATTTGTGTGTCAGAATTCTTATCTTCCATGTCCCCTCCAACACAGTGTGCTATCACATTTTTGTTCTTTGACATCCCCCGAAAAGTATCATAATGTGGCTAATTAACAACTCACACTTTATGAAGAGTGAGATTCAGCATCTTTTCAAATATTTAAGAGCTATATTTGTGTATTTTTTAATGAACAGTTTGTTGATACCTTTTGCACAATTTTCTATCTTGTTATTGACATATGGATTCTCTTTATATATTAGGGGATATTAACACTCTATCTGTGATAAGTGACAAATAATTTTTTTTTCTATCAGGTTTTCTTTCCCCCCCACTTTTAAATTTGCTTATGGCTATTTCTGTCATGCTAGTTTTTAAAATTGTATAGAGATGAATTTATCAATATGTTTGTTTATGGCTTCTGAGTTTCATATCACAATTAGTATACAAAAATTTTCTCCATGGTTTCTTTTAGTGTCTTTGTAGTTTCATTTTTAATGTTTAAATCTTGGATTCACCAGAAATTTATTCTGGAGTAAGGTATAAGTATGGAACAAAAGTTATGTTTTTTTTTCCCCCAGATAGACACCTAATTATCACTACAATTTTTAAAATGATTTACCTTCTTCATATTGATTTCAGTTCTGGCCCACACTTGAAGTACTGAGAGAAGCTGCTGAACTGATTTCTAAAAGATTTCACCAGTTTATACTTCCATCAATAGGCTTGGTCAGTGCCCTTATTCCCACTTTCTTACCAAGACTTGACATTTTATCTTTTAAATTTTTTGCAAATCTGATAAGCAAATCATGGTGTTTTGCTGTTGTTTTAATGGGAGGAGATAATTACAGGAAGGAATACAAGAAGCAATATGTCAAATGCCTAGAAGTGGAGGCTAAGAAGCAGCCATTGAATGGAGATCTTTAGGAAATTGACTTTGGGGCAGGCAGTGCAAATACATTACCAGAACTAGAACCAGCACAGGCTTTGGGTAAAAGAAATTTGGCCCTGAATAGGAAATTGGGCGTCTACAGTGTAGTACATGTAGTACATGCAAGACTGGTAAAATTCCCCCTTTTTTTAAGTAAAGAGAGAGGGAAGAGGTGAGGAATCATCATTCCTAAGGATCTGGGAAGCCCAAAGCCTGGATGGCGAGGCAGGACTGATACCTGAGTGTTCAGGGGACACATGGCCCCTTGAGTCTGTGGCTCAGTGAAGGTCTAGGGATTCTCCCCTAAAGCATCTTTCCAGTTTTTGCTGGTGTGTTCCAACCTACCATCTCTTGCCTGGATACCCACAATGACTTCCAGTTGTCCTGCCCATACACTCAGACTGCCCTTCAAACCAGTCTCTATAGTGCATCAGAGAGAGCTTTTAAAAGCTCAGCTCTGATCACCTGTGTTTTTTCTCCCTAACTCAGCAGCGACTTCTAGTTACACTCAGGATGAAACTCAAAATTCTCAACTGCATTCATCTTACTCTCAGTCCTGTTCCTGCCACCCCCAACTTCTTATGGCTGTCTGTCACACAGCCTTCATTCCTCAATGGCACCAGGCCACTTCTCCTACCATGAGGCCTTTGTACCTGCCTTTGCTGGGCCTGGAGGCTCTGCTCCTACTTTGCTCCCAGAAGGTGCACACTTGTCCTGGCTAACTTCTATCTACCTGTCCCTCTCAGCTTGGAGGGTAATGTTGTTTGGATGTTTGTTCCCTCCCAATCTCATATTAAAGCATGATCTCCAATGTTGGAGGTGTCGCCTAGCAGGAGGTGTTTGGATCATGGTAGGGGATCCCTCATGAATGGCTTGATGCCCTCCTTATGGTAATGAGTGAGTCTCACTCTATTAGTTCACACAGGAGCTGGTGGTTTAAAAGAACCTGGCATCTCTCTTGCTGCCTCTCTCACCATGTGACACGCCTGCTTCTCCTTTACCTTCTTCCATGATTGGAAACTTTCTGAGGCCTCACCAGAAGTAGATCATGGTGCCATGCTTCTTGTACAGGCTGCAGAACTATAAGCCAGATAAACCTCTTTTCGTTATAAATTACCCAGCCTCAGGTATTCCTTTATAGCAACACAAAATGGACTCATACAGAGGGTCTTTCCTGACAATCTTCTGTATATCCGTTGCACCCCCTTGCATGGCTTCCTGTAATTTTCCTTCACAGCAGTTAACACAAATGTAATTATTGGTTATTTTAATAACCATTTTCTAATTTCTGTTTCTCTCACTAGATTATAAGCTTCTTATTGTTATATCCCCAGTGGCTAATGGGATGCCTGGCACAAACCTAACATTCAGTAGACATTTTTTTCATTGATGAATGAATGAGGTATAAATATAAAGCAATGAGACTGATTCCAAATGTTGTAAATGAATGATGTTTGTCTCTCTCTGTTGGGAATGGCATTCTACCCTTATCCCCATTAACCAAAATCTCCTCTTTCTTTAACGCCCCCAGTTCTAATTACCACTTGCTGTGGAAAGTATGTGTACCTCCTGAAGCCCACTCTGATCACTTATATCTTCAACCCCTGCAGAGCTTTCGTTGACAGAAGAATGAAAGAGGCAAAGAAATTAATGGGAAGCTCTGTGATGGCCTTTTCCCAACAACAGGGAGTTATCTTCCTTTCTCTCAGTTTCTTTCTACTCTTTCCCTTTGAATATGCAGCTGAATTTCCTCTAATTTGCTTTGATCACTCCCTTAGGAGCTATCATGGAATCAATCAGATCTGTAGAATTTTACAACTCGGGGTCATCCAGTATGATTTCTCATTTTACAGATAAGAAAACTGAGGCCCAGAGAGGTTAATGTTTGAAACAATTACTTCTGCTGGGTCATAAAATACCAATCAGTGTCATTTTCTAAGATACATTTTCTCAATATCCCAGCTCCATGAGAGTAGAAATCCTCATGCTGCTTGTTTTATTTTATTTCTTTTTTTGAGACAAAGTCTTGCTCGGTCACCCAGTCTGGAGTACAGTGGTGCGAGCATGGCTTACTGCAGCCTTAACCTCCTGGGCTCAAGCGATCCTCTCACTTTAGCCTCCTGAATAGCTGATTCTACAAGCACAAGCCACCAATCTTGGTTAATTTTTTCATTTTTATTTTTGTAGAGATGGGGGTCTCTCTGTGTTGTTGGCCTTGAGTCCTGAGCTCAAGCCATCCTCCCACCTCACCCTTCCAAAGTGCTAGAATTGTAGGCATAAGCCACTGTACCTGGCCTCATTTTGCTTATTTAAATACCTCCTGGTGGTGACTGTCTCAGTGGTAAGGTGAAGCCCATAGGATGGGCTTCCATCCTACTCCCACAGCAGAGCTCCATTAATCTTGGGTGGGTCAGGACTCTGGCTGTGACCAGACCCCCACTCTAAATGGGGCCACATGCTTCACATTGACAGAGGGGCCCCATGGGTGTACTGAGACCCAACGGGAATAATGAGTCATGAGACCTGTTGTGTTTCAACAATTGCAGAAGAGTAAAAAAAAAAAAAAAAGAAAAAAAAAAGAAAAGAAAATTCCTTTCCTCAAAAGTCATATAGGGTCAACTGAGAAAATGTTTTATAACAGCCATGGAAAGAGAGGGAGGTCTAAAAACTTGATCTGAAACATTGTCAGTGACTTCTCCCTGGCTGAAAAAAAATAGGCAAGCAGAGCATAACTTTAATAAACACATTTGATAGAACAAAACACAGTGTTCAAGAAGACAGAAAAAGTGGTTCTTTTACATCTAGAGAATCAATAACAAATTAAGCAAAGTCCAGGTGAGCCTCAACCGTGTGAATTTATACTCCATGCAGGCCACAAAGGTGAGATCTGTCTTCCAGGTTGGCCACATGATGGGACCTGGGCACAGGGAGGTCCATGTGCTGGGCACAAGGCAGGCTGTGAAGGAGCTATGTGGACTGTGGATGCACCACTCCAGGGATGCCCTGCAGCCCCCTCAGGTCTCACTGACTCCTGGGGGAGGTAGGTGCACCAGGGTCAGTGTGCACAGGTTCTTACCTGTTGTGTGGAGGATGTACTAATATGCTATAATATGCCATCTAATTCAGCCAGGGGATTTCCAGAGCTGGAGTAACTCAGGTAAAGAAGAACAAAAAGTCATCCTAGGTAGAAAGCATAAGATAAGAACAGCATAAGAACAGGGTTGGAACTGGGAAACAGAGTTGTGAGTTTGGGGATGTTAGTCCTTGGCATTGCAGAAGGTGGAATGGAGTGGGGGGAGATGCTGGTGGGTTATGAATGGTGTGATTGGAGGTCAAGTGAAAGGTGGAGTGCTGGGTGATATTTGGCCTGGAGCTGAGACTATCCAGGGTAGCGAATCATGATGGCCTGTGTGTCCCAGAACTGTTGCAAGGATACTGGCAGGAGCTGATCTGTTGGTGAGGGACTGGCAGGATTTCAAGTTGGTGAGGGAACTGGCACTCTAGGAGTCCTGGGAGAGGCTGGGGGCCAGGAGGACCCTGGGTTGACTGCAGTTTAGGTGCCTTGGTGGCAGAGGCCCAGACAGCGAGAGTGACCATGAATGAGGTCACTTTACAGACCTGGGCATGCAGGGCCAGCTCTGAATGTGCCCATTTCCCCACCTCCCCACACCATGCCTGTTTTTTGGTTTCCTTCACACAAGTTTAGAGGACAGCCTTGCTTCTATCCACCTGCTATCCACAGGGGGCTTTATTCTTTTCAAGGAGCAATTGCAGTATATTTTCCATGCACACATAATTGGCTTTTAGCTCCGTTAATGAAGAATTCTAGTGTATATATTTAAAGTCCACCACTGTAAATAATAAGCAATTAGCACAGTATTCAAAGATACTGGTATGATTTGGTTACCTTGATCACCACTGCTAAATAGTCAAGGATCCTCATTCATTTTCACTTTAGAAAGTTTAATTTCTTTTCTCTATTTTTTTTTATTCTAGGCAAACAGAATATAAGTTTAAATTTATTCCTGGAAATATTCTCAGTTCTTGAGACCAGGATCTGGAGAGCTACCAGATGTGGGCAGCTTCTTCCTTAACTCCTTTTCTCCAAGCACAAGGAAGAAAGAACGATCCAGCAACTCTTCTTTGACCCCTGCCCTAGAGAGCTCAGTTAAGGAAGCCATGCCTTTAAAGACCCCTCCCGACTCCCCTCCAACCCTCACTGCCTGTTATTGAAGTAATCTTCTAGAAGTTCTTAGGTGATTTTATTTGATCATTCAAAGTATTTTCTACTAGCTTCTCTTGTAATTTCTTTTAGCCATATAAGTATGGGTGAGTTGCATGATGTCTTTTCATCTGTAAATTGGGGATAATAATACCTAGTTCTGAAAGTTGTTGGGAATAGTGAAAGACATCACTTAACACATGTGTTGTTCTTCTCTTTTATTCCAATCTACAAGGCTGTTATAAATGGGAGCTCACTTTTCTAATGTGAATCATGATTGTCTTTCCCTTAAGAAAGTTTCATTATTCACTAAAGTAACACCCTCCAACATTTTCCTCCATCATAGCCTTGCTTGAAATTTGCACACAATAGAGCTTCATTTGCTACATTAGGGGTTCTTCTTAGCAGCCTTCACTTTTACCAGTTTTATAGTCTAGGTCTTTGTGTTAGTCCACTCTTGCATTGCTGTAAAGAAACAACTGAGCTGAATAATTTATAAAGAAAAGAGGTTTAACTTGTTCATAGTTCTGCAGACTGAACATGAAACATAGTGCCAGCATCTACTTCTCCTGAGGGCCTCAGGAAGCTTCCACTCATGGCAGGCCAGGGGAGCCAGCATGTCACATGGCGAGAGATGAAGCAAGAGAGAGAGAAGGGGGAGCTCCCAGATTCTTTTAAACAGCCAGATGTCACTCATCACCAAAGGGATGGTGCTAAACCGTTCATGAGGGATCTGCCTCCATGATCAAATCACCTCCCACCAGGCCCCACCTCCAACATTGGGAATCACATTTCACATGAGATTTGGAGGAGAGAAACATCCAAACCATATCAGTCTTTCAAATAGATAGATGTTATGGAAAAAAAGTTTATGAGAATCTAAGTTTGTTGAGAAACCCTGAAAAGCTTTAAATTCATGTGCTTTACAGAGACATAAAGGAATTTCACCACAATAAAGAAATTAGGTTCAAAGATGGGGATTTCCAAAGTGTGGGTGTCAAGTAATTGTACCTCTAATCCACAGATTGGCTTTCAGAGCAGGGACTGTGGAAGTGAGGAAGAAAGTCTCTGCCATCACATGGGCTGAAAGCTGCATGTTGTCCCCATGGATGTAATAAGCCAGTCACAGAATGAGCATTATGGGTTAGGCAAGGGACAGCTTTCTTGAATGAAGTGTGTTATATTTTGGGATGGGCTGCAAAGAAATATGAAGTTTTCTTATAAGATTTTTAAAATCAAGTTGCGCTTAGATGTCTTCATTTCTCAAGTCAACGTGCTGAACTGGTGAGCTCTTAAGGCCCCTTAGCCCCAGGATTCTCCTCTGCTATGCCTATTTTTGTATTCTCACTCTCTATTTTGTGTTTTTGCATGTGTGTACCTGTGGCCCGCTATGTACAGTGGGAAGAAGTCAGTGGCTATGATGAAAACCTGAACACCATCCGCACCTACCAGGTGTGCAATGTCTTCGAGCCCAACCAGAACAATTGGCTGCTCACCACCTTCATCAACCGGCGGGGGGCCCATCGCATCTACACAGAGATGCGCTTCACTGTGAGAGACTGCAGCAGCCTCCCTAATGTCCCAGGATCCTGCAAGGAGACCTTCAACTTGTATTACTATGAGACTGACTCTGTCATTGCCACCAAGAAGTCGGCCTTCTGGTCTGAGGCCCCCTACCTCAAAGTAGACACCATTGCTGCAGATGAGAGCTTCTCCCAGGTGGACTTTGGGGGAAGGCTGATGAAGGTAAACACAGAAGTCAGGAGCTTTGGGCCTCTTACTCGGAATGGTTTTTACCTCGCTTTTCAGGATTATGGAGCCTGTATGTCTCTTCTTTCTGTCCGTGTCTTCTTCAAAAAGTGTCCCAGCATTGTGCAAAATTTTGCAGTGTTTCCAGAGACCATGACAGGGGCAGAGAGCACATCTCTGGTGATCGCTCGGGGCACATGCATCCCCAACGCAGAGGAAGTGGACGTGCCCATCAAACTCTACTGCAACGGGGATGGGGAATGGATGGTGCCCATTGGGCGATGCACCTGCAAGCCTGGGTATGAGCCTGAGAACAGCGTGGCATGCAAGGGTAAGCTCTGGAGCCTCTGCTTCCTGCCCACCTATGGCAGGGCCAGATCTGCAAGTTTTCTCCACTAATAATTCTGGGTCATACAGGAACAGAAAAGAGTCTAATGGCTTATTATAAAGCTCTGAGGACTCCTATTCCTAGTGCTAGGCCTGATGATTTTCCAATCATGTCCAACCAGATTGTCCATATTTATTATTCATGGTGAGAGGAAGAGATGGGGAGAATTTCAAACAGTGGAAAATAACTTAATAACCAGTGCATAATATTTAGTGTTGAAGTGTTGAATTTATATCTCTCTCTCCTCTCTCTCTCTGTCTCTCTCTCTCTCTCTCTCTCACACACACACACACACACACACACACACACACACCCCTATATCCTGCATCCAGCCCTAAGCTCTGTGGCTGGAGACTGTGGAATTTGGGTTGCCATGGACAATTCACTCAAGGGTAATTGAGAAGTGACTGAATTTGGAAAATATTTTAGTTCATTTCAGTCCAGCTCCCACAGCACTCAACTTGGTACTGAACCCATGTAGCTCATTAACTCAAAGCCCTCTGGCTTGGCTGTCTTTCTCTAGGGGCTCATTGCCAGGCCCTGGAAGGAGATGAAACTATTGGAATGGGAGTGGGGCTGTATCATGTATTGTATTAACTTTTGCTTCTAAATGACACAGAGTGATGCAAACTTTGCAGTTTGAGAGTGTCAGGATACTATGTGCTCATATTAGCCATCACTAACACTAACCCTAGAAAGCCCATATTCAACATGTGGCAATAAATGTGCTGAACTGGCTGCAGGCTCAGTCTGCTCTGGGAGTGAATAGAAGGATCTGGAGGCCCCACAGCTTATGCATTGTCTAAGTGCATGGAAGCTGAACGTGGGGGGAATCCAGGGTTGGGGAAGAGAAGACTGCTTTCCCTTATTAAATTTTGCTTGGAACCTTCAAAGGTCCTGATTCTTTTACAAGGAAGCCTTCCTATATGGACCTCAGAAATGACCACCTTAACCTTAATGAACCCTCAGGGTTGCCCTTAGTCCTTTGGGGCTTAGAGGCTGCATTAGCAACTTATTCTCTGTTGTGAGCCTCCTGCCCGCTTCCCTCTCTGATGTCACCCCCACCCTGCCTGAGCACCAGACCAGCCTATGCCAGTTTACTTCCCCTCTTACCTTGCTTCCCAGACACCTGCGGGTGAAGTGCCAAGCACAGGCTTGTAGTACCATCAGCTCTGCAATCCTTTGGACTCAGCTAATTGCCTGGGCCAGAACACTCACACAGCCTTTCTGAGGCCTGCTGAGAGTAGGGAGCTGCACCTTTGTGTCTTTATTGGATTTCTTGGTCCTGGTACCCATGATGGATGGTGTGGAAACAGAGGAGAGAGAGTGCCAGATCCCAGATCCAGTGATGAATCAACGTTGACAGTTTTAAAACCATCCCAGCCTGGTCCCACAGTCCTCCTCTTTGTGCCATTGGTTGGGATGGGTCACTATCTTTGCCATTTGTCTGGATCTAAGTGGGGACCAAGGCACCAGGCTGAGTTATTAAAGGCACAGGTGCAGCAGCTATCTGGCATGCTCACAGCAGTGCATTGTGGGTGATTTCTCTGGTTTTCAGAGGGCTGCCACACCACACTTGCTGGCAGGGGCACTCTCATTTTTCTCATTACATTCTGAGCAGAATGGCAGGAACCAGAGCTAGCATTATTGGTTCTGATTTAATTGGGTCTCTGGGAACAGGCTTTCATTTCTTTGGGCTAATTGGAACTTTTCTTTTTTAGAGGGTTCTGCTGTCCATGTAGTTTGTCAGCTACCTCCTGTGGCTGTCCTGAGAGGGCCTGTGAGGACAAATATGTAAATCCAAATTGTTTCTTTCCATTTCTCCTTCCCAGTCTCAATCCCCTCCTGAGTTTTGTTGGACATTTCTAATCTCTAGCTATTGTGAACATGGCTTGACTTTACAAACTACTTACTGCAAACTCATTGGAGGGTAGAGGAAATGGGGAACCCATGGCACCATCACTTGGCCACTTCAGAGGCACAGGAAGCCACATTTCTGAGAGTGGAGAGTGGCATCATGGGTCTTGTGGCCCAGCATCCTGGCCAAGGTCAGTGCCCTGGAAGGGAAGAGAAGGGCTTCTTGCCCTTGTCTCAAGAACTTTCAGTTGAATCCCCTGAAATCTTTGCCCTTAACTCTGCTGATAACTGGACTCTGACGGCTGGCAAGGGGACCTTCAGTCAAAAATGGTGATCTTGGGAAGACTCTGCACTCTTTGGTGGGGGTTGGGAAGTGCACGTGGAGGTACTTGTTACTGGTCTCCATGGTGTGTCTTCAGGGAAAGGCTTTCCACTCATTTTTGGTGCTCACGGAGTGCTGCCAGATGGACACGGTGGCCGTTCACAATGGTTTTGGTGTAGCCCACTTAGCACAATCATCATGAGGGCAGAAGCAGGGAAAATGGTGGATAACAGAGAATTGCAGTTGAGACACAGTGAGCCTTCAACAGCTAGCTCTCTCCCAACACAGCCCTGAGAATTGGTGTCCTCTGAGCCCAGCTGGGCCAAATGCTGATGGTTCTATGATTCATACAGCTGTGCTGATTTGATACATCTTTTCTGCATATGTGAAACTGGGACTTTGTAGGGTGGCAGAAATAATAATCCCTCTGCTTCTGGTTCTATGCTATTTTTCCTGGAAGAACAGACTTTCATTATGGCCAGGGAACCGTATTTTCTTGGCTTTCACTTTGCTTCTGCAAAACTGTCTCCTGTCAAAGTCATGGTGACCAGTCGCTTGGCTGTGCAGAGGCACCTGGAGACCAATTAGACAGCACAGCCAGCAAAGAGTGGTCCTGGCCTAGAGCTGTTTCTGTTGTGAAGAGCGTGGGTGGTGAGAAGAGAAGAGGTGAGAGGGGAGTAAAGGAAGCCATGGGGAGAACTTGTGCATTAGAATGTGTGGCAAGCGGCTCATGCATTTTCCAGAGGGCTCCTTGGCCTAAGGCCTGTTCCTGACATCCTTTCTGTACACACAGGCTGGTCCCATCAGGCAGAGTCACATCGGCCTTTTGACCTCATCTCACTAGTGACTCTGACTTCATCATGCATTTGTCTTTATAAAATTGTTAATTACTAGGAAAATGGCCCATCTACCCCAATTTCAAGTTGTGCTCATAGTGTAGCGGATTAATGAGAAATCATAGCTTTGTCTTCACTTCTCCCCTCTTCCCTGCTGAGGTTGGTGGCTAAGTCTATTCTCTGTGTAGGTCCCGTGCTGCCTGGTTCTTCCTGTGCCAGGGAGGCCGAGTTGACTCTCAGCAGACCCTCTCTCTCTCTCTCTGCTGTGTAGCCTAAAATATTGCCTTAGCTGAAGTTGGACTGCAGGGAGGATGGGGAAGAGACTGGGGCTGTTAGAAGGAACCTGGCAGGGGCAGGCTCCTTATCTATGTGCTAGAAGCTTGGGGCCTGCAGTATCCCATAAGGATGTCCATGGAGGTGTCTCAGAAATAGGCAGACAAGATATGACTGTTATGTCTTCTGTGACAGGCCCTGAGTGGCCAGATCCTAGCTGGAGCACTGTGCCTGTGCGCCCATGGATCCGTTCTTCCCATGGATCCGTTCTTCCCCTGAGTGCTGCCTGAGGGCTTGGCTTTCCCTCCCAGGACATAGTCCTTGGAGTTTCCAGAAGAAGCTGCTTCATTAGGCTGCCTCTTTAGCCACACTGGGGACTCAGAAAATGACAATGCTATGCATAATTCTCCCTGCCATCCTCTCTTACCTCTGCCCCTGCCCCAGGTTGACCTTAGCTTGCTATTACAGAGGGCACACGCCAACTTATGGTGCCTAGGCCTTCATTGTCTGGGGCTGTCATGCACAGGAGGTGCAGGTGGATGAAAGAGGAAGGGGGTATGCTTGGGTGGAAGAGACCTAACCTAGACATAGGGGCTGGTTTTAGTCTTGGCTCTGCTGAGAACTTGCTGCGTGGTTTTAGGTAAGTCCCTTTCCATTGACAGTCATATCTTCTCTGCCTATTTCTCAGAGTGTGCGAAAACGGATATGAGAATATTTTCTAAGCCATGCCATGCTACATATTGCTAGGTGTCATTGTCCTTAAGCTCTGAATCATCCTTGTTAAGAAAATAAGATTCTGGGATGAAGATGGCATGGGACTCCCCCGTCCAGAGACACAGGTCAGCAGGAATCCTGAATTCCCAGTCATCACCTTCCTGCACCTGCCCAGGCCCAGTTCCATGACCACCAAGTGGTGACAACTGAAAACAGCAAAAAGGAATAAGCCACTGTTCCTCAACTGATCAAAGGGCCAGTTAACGCATGTTTGAGTGCTGTGGCTCACATGGCCTGCCTTGAGGCAGGTGGTCTAGGCAGGTGGTCTTCGTGAAATGAAGGACCAAGTGGAGAGAGAAGACTCTCCAAGCCCAGGAGAGCCATGGTCTTCAGAACCAGCAATTTTTGACCCCAGGGCAGGCATGAGAACCCTCAGAAAGGTTTTACAAAGTGGCATCCCCAGTTGCCTCCTTCTGAGTTGGTGATAAGTCTTGTATACAGCCCAAACATGGGAATTTTAAAAAAATCCAAGAACCCCAGCTCTAAGCAGCAGACAGGACCATCTATGTGGCTAGTGTCCAGAAGAAAGGGACCCCAGAGTAGGTCAGTGAAGATATTCTTGGGTTTCTGGGATTTGTAGACAGGATGAACCCGGATGCCTCAGGGGATGAAGAAGGAGTCTGGGAGAGAGAACTGCAGGAGCAGGCTGACAGCTGGGTAAACCAAGAGCAAGGCCTACAGGCCACCAGGAGGAAGGTATCCAGAGCATCACTACCGCTTGAGTAAAGGCTGGGGGCTGGGGAAAGCCATACAGGGCAGCCCTGAACAACCCAGAGTATCAACATGATGGCACAGCTAATAAAGCCCAAAAGGGGCTCTTGGCAGGGAAAAGAGGGGCAGATGCTGAGGACTGACTGTCTGGGTGTTACAGAAACAAACTTCCCTGCAGCTAGCCAGCACCAGCTGGGTCCCTAGGTACTGTCTTAAGAATGCCAGGGGTGCCACTACTGGTCCCAGCAGCATGGTCAAACCTGTAGGACTCCTATTTTCCGCTCAGTCCTACAGATTAGGGCTGGCAGTGAGGATGCGTGACTTCAACTTGGAATCTGTGTGGGTTTTCTAGAGGACTCTCAGATCGCCTATGATCATTCTGACTCTGGACATTGGTGGGGCCTTTACAACTCTAACAGAAGAATAGAACAGCTCTCGATGTGCCTGTCTTCCCATTTAGTGTCTCTCTGCAAGTTATGGCTGGTGATCCCACCTGCGCTGCCTTCGGTTCTCCTCTTGTCAGACACTTGCTTGCCCTCTCCCTGAAGGTCTCCCCTCCTTCCGGCTGCTGCTTCACTCCTCCCCCTTCTCCAAGTGGGGTCTTTTTTCTTTAGTAAAAAAACCTACATGTAAATTCCTTCATGCCTGGAAACCCAAGGGATGTTTTGAACCTTTCAACAGTTTCTGCACCTTTGTCAGCTTGAGCAGCTGAGATGAGCCACTTTATAAGCCTGGGGGAGTTGAGATGAAAATTTTGCAGGATTTGAAAGTGGAAAAAATACGTCTAATTTAGCTCTTCTTGGAAAGAGGTTTTCAGGGCCTGCTTCCATCTCCCTTAGGGTTGCTGGTCCCAGCTCCGGGCTCCCTCTGCCTCCTAATCCTGAGCTGCTGAAAGAGAAGGTGAAGAACACGAAGGAGTGTGTGTGTGTGTGTGTATGTGTGTGGTGTGTGTGTGTGTGGTGTGTGTGAGAGGCCTCAGTGCTGGAAGCCACATTCGAGAGCTCCTCTGCTCTCTCGGTCTCATCAGCGGTTGGCTGGTGAGTGAGGGGGAAACCACAGCCCAGACAGCCTCCTCTCGAGCCCCAGGGAGACTGGTTCTGTTCAGGACCAGGGGAGGCCAGGGTCATTAACACCGCAGCCCTGTAACATGAGCTTCATAATAGGATTTCCCAACAGGCTATTTCATTTAGAAACCTCTCAGGCCTCCTCTGCTCCTCGTGGTGGCCCTGCCCAGCGACCCCCAGAGAGGAATCAGATGTAACTGGCTGTCTGTAATCGACTGTGACACCGGCATGAGCAACAGCACAGGGAGCTGGAAGGATGCCCCTCTGTAGCATGGACTCCAGGATGCCGGGTTCTGGAGATGGCAGAGGATGGCAAGCGGGAGTTTCAGTTCCAAACTCCCTTGTACTCTGTATCGTCAGCCTTTCTGCCTTTGAGACACAGGGCTAGAAGCATCCAAATTCCACTGGTGTTGAGCAGATAATCGTGAATCTTCCAGGCCATTGTTAGAGCTACTGATCACGATTTGGCAGCGTCCCATGCATGAGAGCTGCCCTAGGTGGATTTTGTTTGAACTTGGTCATCCACGACTTAATATTTATGTATTATCAAAGATGATGACAGAGACATCATATGGTTATTACTGAGGTGGGGTGGGTAGTGGGAACATCACCACATCAGGAGTCTAATAGGGGCCCTAATGCCACCATTTTCGTCACCAACATCTGCCCGTGAAGACCTCTGGGGTCTGAGACTGCTGGAGTGAGTGGTGTGGGGATGCTGAGAGACTGCCTCATTTTTCCACAGAGAGGGGTCTGCCAGGGAGCATTTTTGGGCACCAGTCTGGAGAGCCATGGCTAGTTAATGTTAGCATTGGGATTAGAACTCAAGTCTAGGGAGGCCACTGTCTGTCTCCACTTCTGAGACTAGATTTTGCTAAAAATAGCCATCCTTTAAAGCACACCATGTATTTTGATGAATATCGAACTTCTCTCAACTGTCTCTCACAAATGACTCTCTGTCCTGTGTTTTTATACCTTATTTCTTCTGGGAATTCTGGTGGTTCTGTGGTTACACATTTCTGCACTGTCCCTCTGCACAGGACTCCATGTCCACTATCACCATCTCCTTTTTAATCCCACTAGGGGCAGCTCTATCTCTTCAGAGAGCTCTGACATGTTAAGCTGCTTATGAACCATCCAGATAGTACACAGCCCCTCAGAGGGCGATCGCAGGCTCACCAGGGAAGAAAAGGCTCTGAGGTTTTGTGCTTACAGGAAAGGGCAGAGGGAGGGAAGGGAGCTGCGGACTGAGGGATTGTGTGTCTCTTATTTGTATCAAGGGCCCGGCATGGGCCTGTGAGGGCTGTATCCTAGCTCCGTCAGGGCTGTTGTCAGACTTATCCTTTGCTTTCGGTCCCCATCTCTCGCTGTGGTTGGACAGTGCCTTTCTGCAGAATTTGAGCACACACATCTGCACAATTTTTTCTTTTTTTTTTTGCATGGACGGAGACTCACCACTTTTCAGTTTGAAACATGGAGATGAAAAATTATACTGATTCAAGCTTGCCTGCAGTGTGGTCTTTTGGTTTTGGGCCCTCAGGAGCTCTGGGAGTCTGAGTTCTGTTTCCACTGCTTTTGGCCATTGATGAGTTGCGTTGACAGGGCCTTAAGACCTGGGTCTCAGGTCTCCCTCCATGCAGTAGGGTGAAGAAGACTGGAAAGAGCCGCTTCAGGGCTGTTGCAAATGGAGAAGGAATGCACCTCAAACACTGACAAACCACCTAGGAACAAGCCTTATTTTGCCAACAGGGCTTTGACAGGCATGTTGAGAGAGGTGCAACCTTGCCTTTCCCTAGGAGAAGGGTCTCTGGCTGTGAATGTTCAGTCTAAACAAAGAGCTTGAGTGCTCTGGGAAGGCTGTTGAGCCCCCAGTTTTGTTTCAAGGGCCAGTTAATAATACTGAGCAGGCAAAGTCTGGGGAGATGTGGTTTAGTCCAGAAGAGTATGGCTAGGTCTGATTTGGGTCCCAGAAGCCATCCATGAGGCAGAGAGTATCTCATCTTCCTATGTACCCACCTAGCTTGCTGCAGGATGAGTCTGTGAAGCTGCAGGTATGTTGGACTCATCCTCTTGTGTTTGCATGGCCAGGGAGGCCAGGAAGAAATGAGCTTAGCTACAATAGGGCCCTGGAGAGGTTGGTGAGAAGGAGGCATTGTTGAGAGCCTCAGGAAGCCTCCCGGAATCACTGGGCGTACATTTGGGCCAGCAAGGCCTAACCCAGCCCTAATGAGTCTTTTCATTGAGGGTAGGACCTAGTTAATTAGAAAGGCTGCAGAAGGAAACAGGCATTTTGGTTTCTGGCTTTTCCCTGGCCTCTATCTGGAGTAGCTTACTCACCTTCAGGGTCCCTGCATCAGCACACATTCCTGGTCAGAGCTGGAGGCACTGGGTCTTAGGGTATGGTCCTTGGGGCCCACTCTGATCATCTCCTTGCAGGTCTCAGCAGTTCTGACCTTCTCCTTCCTCATTCAAATTGGATTCCACTCTTTAGGTCATGCGGGTTGGATAGTCCCATGTCTTTTCTTTCTTCAGCTACTTATTGGGCACCAACTGGTACTGGGCCCTATATGCTTGTACATGAGATTCAGCAGTTTTTCTTCCAGGAATGTGCTGCATTCTTAGCTCTTAGAAAGTGTTTGCAACGTCCAGAGGATGCTGGGGCTGCAAGTGGTGCCGTTGCCCTGGAGAACCTGATGAAGCATGGCTACATCTGGCTAGATAAAGCCTCGAAGGACAGAGAGTCAAGCACACCCCATGACACTTAACTTTGGTCTTCCACAGTAGTCCTCAGCCTAATTTTAGACACTTCTAGGGATGGAGCACCCGCACTTCCCAAGGAAGCCTGGTTAATTTCTGAACCTTTCTTCCTTGGAGTGGAACTTTTATACAAATCTCCACTCATGCAATTTACCTTTTTTTGTCATTACTAAAAACATTTTGAATAGGTAATATATGTGAAAGGTCAGTTTCCCTCCACTGTGGTTGTCACCAGGCTCTCTCATTGTCAGTTTCTAATATCTCTTGCAGAGAGTCGATGGATTTTGCAACTTTTCCCCCTTGTGTAGGGGCACACTACAGCGGACTTTGCACCTAGTTTCCCCACATCTCTTCTCAGTTAACACTGAAGTTTAACAGTAGTTTGGTTGTATTACATATAGATCTGCCTCATTCTTTCCAATGAGTGTTATTATTTCATTACATGAATATATTTTACTTAATTGGTCATTTATATACATTTAGATTGTTTTATCTCTTTTGCTATTTCTGAACAATGTTGCAACAGAGATCCTTGTGCATTAATCTTTGCACCTACATATATCTGTGAGAAAAATTAATTAATTTATTCAATGAATATTTATTGAGGATTTTCTATGTGCCAAGCACTTTCCTAAGCACTAAGAATGCAGTAAATTCTCAGAAGTAAAACTGCTGAATAAGAGTATATAAATTTTTAATTTTGATAGATATTCCCAAACTGTCCTACCCCGAAAGATATTTTCTACCAATTTTTGTTCACACCAGCAGTGTTTGAGAATTCCTGTTCCCTATACCTTTGCCGAGATAATAAAATATCAATCATTTTTATCTTTGCCGATCTAAGAGGTGAAAAATGGCATCCCATTGTTGTTTCCATTTGCATTTGACTTTGCAAAGTTCCATAAAATGCCCTGTTCAAGAACTGAGACTCAAGCATTCCAACAGAATACATTAAGTTGGGTGTGTTGGTGTGCTGCAGGCAGTTTGGGGCATGGTCTGCCCTTTACTCTCTTCTGTCCCATTCCCTCCAACCCTGCGTCATCCTCTGTATGTACTCTTTGTCCATCTCTAGTATCAGGACATTTTGACACATGCCTCCACCGATTTTGGCACTTCCCAAGCTGTGGTAGGTGAAATGTCTGCAGATGGGACAGGACAAGTGCAGGTGCCTGAGGCTGGAAGACCACCCCATTCTCATAGTCCAGTCTCAGGAAGGCCGACTCTTCCTGGTTTGCTAAGAAACACACCTTGCTTTTCCCATCTGTCTTCTCCTGCCCCTGGGCCTGTTTCGGGGCTTCTTGCCCTGCCCCATGCATCTCTCAGCTCTCACCTTTTGGCCCTTCACCCCGCATCCTTTCCTTTAACTTTCCCAGCTTACCTCTGGGGCCTCTAGCCTCAGCTCACCATGTTGACACCTCCATGGCCACGCCTTCCTAGATCACCAGCCCTCTGCCCTCCCCTCCTCCCACCTCCTCTTCATTTCTTCAGCCTTCACCAGACCTGCCATCCCTTCCCCAGCAGCCCCAAATCAGTCTCATCCCCTTCCCTGACCAGGTGTCTACCCTCTACTGGAGCATACACCTTCCCACTCTGCTACTCTGCTGAAGCCCAGGCCTTGTCTCTGCCAGGGGTGTTGGCTCAGCTCTGGGCTGTTGCTTGCTGCAGCTATGTGTATGTCTGTTTGGTTTTTGTCCCCCTGCTCTGTGGCAGCTCTTTCTGTCTGGGGCCATGCACTCCCTACCTCTCTTACTTACCTCAGTTTCCCTTTCCCCTCCCTTCCCCTCCTCTCCCTTCTTAGACCTTCTCTTGCTCCTTCCTTCCTTCCTTCTTTCCTTCTTCAGTACTTTTCTTCTAAAATAAATATATTCACATTGAAAAGTGAGTTAATTTAAAGAAAAATAATAAATAATAATAATACATTTAAAACTTGCTACATATAAGTATGGCAAAAAGGAATAAAGATAATAGGCAAACGACTGATACTTGAAAAGAATGTTGATGCCCAGTTTACCTGGGCTAGGAGAGCAGCTTATGCACTCTTTAGTATAGCCCCACATTCCACTGCCACCCCCTAGTGATGGTTATATGATGGTTATGACCCGGATGTGGAGCACACTTCTGGATTGGCTTCCATCTTGTGTCGAAATGCTGATACCGTGTGGCTGTCATTTATAAAGCACTGACTGTGTGCTAGATGCTCTGCCAAATTCTTGTTCTGCTTTATCTCTTAAATCCTCACAGAACTTTATGAGGTACATGTGATTATTAGCCTCATTTTTCCATTACAGATACCGAGGCACAGAGAAGCTAAGTAATTTTCTCAAGATCATACGACACAGGACTCTGAGGCCCTGCCGGTAACCACTATTCTCTATGCCTCCCAAGCTAAAGAAGAGCCAAGATTCACTTAGGGGTAGATTTCTGATTTTTGATGGGAGTTGGCATCAGTGTTCCATTTGGACTAAGGTGTAAGCCTTCACTAACATGCACAAAGAAAAGTCATCAGAGTTTGATCTACATTTGGGGACTTCATGGATAGTGTTCATTTCCCATTGGTAAGGGATGAACCGGGAAGTTCATGGAGTGATCATATTCACTGGTGAGAGTGAACTGAAGTCACTGTCTCTGCACGTGTCACCTGCATCATCATGCCCAGCTCACATTCCCATTCCTCTTCTCCCTAAGCTTCTCAGGGGCAGTGGCCATGCCTGATGCATCTCTGAATTCCTGCTTGCTCTGTGCCATCTGTTAAATGAAAACAGAACACAACACATTGAAAACAAAATTTGTGGAAGGAGAATGCTAGCTGAGAAGGGAGAGTCTTTGCATTAGGATGTATAAGAAAACATCCCAGCAGCATTGAGTAGAGGGAGCTCCAAAGAAACCGGGGAGGAATCAGGCACAAGGCTTGCACTTGTGGAGGTGATGATGGCAGAACCAGATGGAGGCAGTAACCAGTGATGGCAGAGGCCTTGTCTGTCTGTTGTCCAATATAGTGACACATTGTGCACAAACATACAGAACAAAAACAACAGAATGGTCGCAAGCCCATACGTTATGAAACTCTTTCACTAAAAGTTGGTGATAATGTCTCAGTTTGACAGAGGACATAAGGTCAGTGCAACGTGTGTATTTCAAGTGGAAAATGACAATCTGCTCTTTGCACAAGATGGATAGAGCTTCTCATTGAAATTGTATGGAATATGCAAGAACTCTGCCAAATCATGAACTTGGCAAAAATGTGCCTGTTCTGGGAATTAGGCGATTTCAGGGCTTCCATTTGGTTTCTGGGTCTGTCACACACATGCCCACATGGATCTGAATGTGGAGGCCCTTGTGACTTCAGGCTTCGCTTTGCTTTTTCTCACTGGCTCTGTTTGTCTTTTCCCTCTGCATCTTTGGTCAAATTTGTCTACTCTGTTTTCTCTTCTTTTCCTCCATTTATTCTGTTCTCTTGTCTGTCTTCTCTTTAGACTTGATTCGAAAAGAGGGAAAAGGAACGTGTTTCTTTGGTAGACTCTTAATAAGTGAATGGCTATTTCCATTCATTGTTTTTATTTTGTCTCTAGCAATTTTAAAAATGAACTCTTTTAATAGTAAAATACAGGAAACCAATGATTATCATTGAATCGATAGCAAATATCACAAGTGATTTTGTCATCAAAATAATTAATAATCACATTTGGACAATAAGATCATTAATTAAAAAGAACAGTAGCTTTAAAAAATTTTAAAGTGTCTTTGTAGGATGCCTTCCTTCTTTCTTCTCATTATTTTTCTGAAGCATTCTTTGCTTTCTTCACCTTCTTCAGCCCCATTCTTGATTACTTTTGGCTTATGAGAATTATTTCAAGCTCCCTTTTCTTCTAACATAGTTTGAATCTTTCATTCCAGATACTCATTAAGAACCAGTAGCCAAAGCTGTTCATTGTTGAATTTTACATACCCGATGAGAGTGACTGCTTCCACCTTGCAAGATGACATTGCTCCTTCCCCTGCTCTACCTACCCTGCCTATCTCTGCCTACCTACCCTGCCCACTTCTCTAAGAATTCCCTCTAGGGCCAGGCGAGGTGGCTCATGCTTGTAGTTCCAGCACTTTGGGAGGCCGTGGTAGGAGGACTGCGGGCTGAAGTGAGATATGGTAGTACCACTGCACTCCCGCCTGGGTGACAGAGTGAGACCCTGTCTCTAAAAAAATAAAAAGAGAATTTCCTCTAATAAAGACAATTATTTTGGAGAGTGTTTTATCTGTGGAGGTTGCTTTTCTCGGTCATTTTTCTCTGCCTGCCTGTAGAGAGAGCCTAAATTCGAGTTAACCATGTCTAAGCAGTGCAACAGCCCTCCCACCACCACTTCCACGTTGAGCACTTTCTGCAGCCCTGGGGGCTACCGATTGACTACTCAGAGAGCTGATAGCCTCAGTGCACAAGTCACACTGACTTGGACATCCACACAACCACTTCTTTGGGAGGCAGAAGTGCCTGCACCTGTGCATCCCAGAGGTTGGTGGCCTTGACTCTCTGATCTGCTTCCCCAGTGGCTATGCCTCTTCAGGTCTTTTCCCATCTCCTGCCTTCCCTGCCTGTAGCTGTTCACTGGCCCTTCCTTTCGGGCCACAAAGGGCTCTGTAGACAGAAGCTGTGTGCTGTTTGCCAACACGGCACTGGGTACACAGAGGGGCGAGGGAGAGGCCATCTGCTCGCTCCTTTCACACAGACCTTTGCTTTCTCCTTTTCACTCTCCTCCTTCTCTCTGTCTTTGAATGAGAATACAAAAATTTTTTAAAAGCAGTTGCTAATTAGAGCAAGAGAATGAGAGTGAGCCTGGAAGAGAGACACAACAGAGAGGCCAGCCCCCGTGCAAATCAGCCGGCTTTTAAGAGCCAGTGAGGAAAGAGACAAGGAGGGGGCCTTGACAGGGCTTGGGAAGGATATTTTGACAAAATAAGCAACAAAGCGTCTTCAGAATGGCAAAGAGGGCTTTGTCTTAACCTCCTATCATAAAAGGGGAGGAAACAAGAAATGACAGAGAGTTTCTTGTGAACTCCCACTGCCAGCCTCCACCTACCCTGGCTCTTCTTGTCTTTTTCACTCCCTCAATAGCCCAGTAAACAATAGTCTCTATTTAGGGACATTTAAGTGTATCCTTTTATTGATAATTTTTGTTCTGGCTGATAGAGAGTGAGCAATTGGTGGCTTCTCTTCCCAGGCAGGCCTGGCTTCCCCAGGCAGGGAGCTTGCCCTTGCAGGAACTGCTAAGTCACCAGGAAGTCCCAGCTTGGAAAATATGTCCCAACAAGTCAAAACTTTCTTTCAGGATTTTGTCCCCATCACTCTACCCTATTCTTGGTTCACCTAGTGATTTCTTTTCCCATCTGCATTCCTGCAATTCTGTTTGCCTAGAGCAGCCCTGATATTTGGTGCTGAAGTGGGGGAATGGCAGTCAGTGTTAGAACAGGGCTCCACTCTGGCCCTGAGTTCTGAAAACCCACTCATGCTCAAGAAGGTTCTGGCCACCGCAGCAACCAGGGATGGGGGCACCTGCATGGCAGCTCTGCCATGGCTTAGAATAGAGCTGCCTTGTCCTTTATTCAGCCAGCCTCACTCTAAAAGCTGGGAGGTCCCAGAAGGACCAACTTCAGAGAGTTGTGAGGCAGAGGGAGGGACACATGGTGACAAGACTCCTCTAGAGATGCATTTTCTCCAGGCGTGAGATGAATGGACTGATGGCCCAGATATATAAAGACTTTTAAGTAAGTGCTATGCACATTGAAAAACTTAGGTCATTTTCTGAGTTCATGTGAGTGTAAAAAAATGAAAATGAGAGTGGTGGAAGCCTCATCACAACACACACTGGTACTAACTAGTCAGGGAGAAAGAAAGGAAAAGGAAATGGAACCTGGGAAGACACGTGCTATGGTTTGAATGTGTCCCCCAAAAGTTTGTGGGTTAGAAACTTGGTCCACAATGCAGCAGTGTTGAGAGGTAGGACCTTAGCAAGGTGATTGGATAATGAGAGCTCAGCACTCAGGAATGAATTAATCCATTCATGGATGAATGAGTTATCAAGGGAGTGGGTTAGTTATTACTAGAGTGGATCCTATAATAACTATATTACAATGGTTATATTATTACCATTTTGGCCATCTCTCATGAGTCCCTCACCATGTGATGCCCTGCACCACTTCAGGGCTTTGCAGAGTCCCCACCAGCAAGAAGGCCCTCACCAGAAGCAGCACCTTGACCGTGGACCTCCCAGCCTTCAGAACTGTAAGAAATAAATTCCTTTTTCTTTATTAATTACCTAGTCTCTGGTTTTTAGTTATAACAACAGACTTTGTCTTTAGTCCTAAGACAAAAGGATGATAATTGATTTATCCTCTTTCATTGGTGACTTTTTAAGGTGATGGATGCATTAGAAGACTATCCCACTGGAGTCTGTTGGAAAAAATCTGCTCATTCTGAGATGAGGTCTCAAAGTGGACTTTTCAGGAGTTCACACTCAGTGGACCTGTCTCTAACACACAATGTGTCTCCCTGAACCCTCAGTGCAGTCTATCTTGGCCCTGTCCAAGGACCTCTCTAGAAAACAAGGGCATGAGTCAATGTACCATGCAACTAGCTAGGGGGGAAAAAGCTTTAGAGAAAATAGCCGTAGAAGTATAGTTTTTAAGAGCTGGCAGCTTGAGTTGTTGAATCCTTAATCTGTGTTTATTAATGGAGTGACTTGTCTGAGCCTCAGTATGTTAAATGATGACATAACAGCACTGAGCTCATATTTGCTGTGAAGACTTTATGAGAATCTGCAATGTGTAGAGCTGAACAAAAATCTTGACACCTTGCAAAGGTTTAAAAATGGATGTTGATGTCAACATTTTTATTATTAAACAAGCCAGGAGGTAATTTTCTGTCTATCTTTGGTTGAACCATATATGAACTGTGGGAAGAACGTAGAAAATTTAAAGAGATCCAGTAAATATCAAGAAGGCTTAGGCAACATGATCTGGTTCATAGATATATAAAATGTTTTAAAGTAGAGCCCCTGAAGATAGTGGAAGCCATCCATCTAGTCATAAATGCAATGGGTTGTCCAGTTTGTTACTGCAAGATTAACTTGTTTTTTTGTTAATGTTTTTTAATTGTTGTGACTCTAAATTCTATTTTTAAAAGTTATAATACAGAAAATTTGACTTCTTGACTTAAGTAGACAGTTTTATGAATTTTGATACATGCATAGATTTGTGTAACCAGTATCACAATTGGGATACCAAGAGCTCCTTTCTGCTACCCCTTTATAGTCACCTCTTTTTCCATCCTCCACCCCCAGGGCAACCAGTGATTTGTTTTTCATCATGATTGTATTGTCTTTTTAAATGAAATGATGCATTATGGCAACCTTTTGAGACTGGCTTCTTTCACTCAGCATAATGCCTGTGAGACTCATTTAAATTGTATCATGTGGTAATAGTTTGTTGCTTTTAATTGCTGAGTAGTATTTCATTGTATGAATATACCATAATTTGTGTATCCATTTGCTTGTCAGAGAGAGTGTGGATTGTTTCCAATTTTTGATTATAACTAGAGGACATACATTTTCATTTCTCTAGGGCAAATACCCAGGCAAGGACTTATTGGGTCATATGGAAATTGTATATTTAACTGCTAGATCATTTTTCAGCGTGCCTATACCATTTTCCATTACCATTAGTGTCAGTGTGAGAGTTTCAGTTGTTCTGCCTCCTTGGCAACACTTGGTATTATCAGTATTTTTTAATCTTAGCCATTCTACTATGTGCATCATGGTATCTCATGGTGATATTAATTTGCATTTCTCTAGTAAATCATGCTGTTGATGATCTTTCATGTGCTTGTTGCCATCTGTTTATGTTTATCCTCTTTTGTGAAGTGTCTGTTCTAGGTTTTTGCCCAAGTTTCAATTAGGTTGTTTGCGTTGGTGTCTTTCTTTCAAGTTTCAAGAGTTCCTCATATGTTTTGGATATAAGTCCTTTTTTTGAATATGTGATTTGCAAATATTTTCTTTCAGTCTGTAACTTATCTCTTTATTCTCTTAATAATGTCTTTCACAAAGCAAACATTTTCAAGTTTGATGAAGTCCAGTTAATCCATATGTTCAAGTTTATCTAACCAATTATTTTTCACCTGAGCCAGATCAAATTCAATAATTCTTTGCCTAACCTTGGCACAAAGATTTTCTTCTCTGCTGTCTTCTAAAGTTTTAGTTTTATGTTTTACATTTAGGTCTATAATCAATTTGAGTTAATTTTTGTTGAAGGTGTACAGTTCATTTTATCATCATTTTGCCTATGATGTCCAGTTATTTCAACATGGAGAGAGCTGTATGAGTGGCTCTTTCACTTTTTCCAAACCTTTACTTGAATATTATGTTCTCAGGAGCCCTCCCCTGACCACTACTCCCAGTGTGAATCACCTTCAGCAGCCTCCCGTCTCCCTCCATGGCTTTGTCTTACTTCATGGCACTTACTATAATGTAAGCTTTACTGATTTATGATGTGTATTATCTGTCTCTCCTCACTAGTATGTAGGCTTTACGAGGGCAGGGGTATTTCAGTGTGTATGTGTGTGTGTATGTAGGGAAGGGGTCTGCTTGTTAACTGATGTATCCTGAGTGATTAGCACGCATTTGAAGAATGAAGAGGCTGGAGTCCCCTAGGCCATACAGTTTCCGAGATCCACAGTGTAGGGACAGTTGCTGAGGCTCCAAGGCCAGCAGCAGCTATCAGATGCGAGCTGGACTCTGTCTCACATGTTCATCAGGCAAAACAGGTTTGTCACAGTTAATACTCTGAAGCTCTTCTCTCACCCACCCGCCTACCATATTGAATGAGGCTAATAAGAACATAAACAGTTAAACCATTTTCCTCCTCAGTCTTAAATTATTTGTTCCTTGAAATATAAGCTTTATCCTTTTCTCACCCCGATACCTCTTGAAAGAAAGGAAGTGCTCTAATGCCCTGGGAAAATAATCTTAAATTCTAATCAGCCCTCAATCCTGGGTATTAGAAGTGTCTCATAGATGAGGTGGTGGGCAGGATGGAGGGGAGAGCTGTTTAGGAGGCAAAGTTGGCTAGAATGGAAGCTTTCAACTGGCTAACAGTGCTTCAACTCCAACAGTGAGGCTTAACTTATCAAGTGTGGGGCCCAGGGAATCTGAGATGCAAACAGCACAAAGATACAGAGAGACCAGAAGAAAATAGGCAGATTAAATGAACTGGGAGTGGGCTTAGTGGATTCTTGTTCCCTGCAAATGGAGCTCCTCCTCTTCATTCTGACCCTACCCTGAGTTCCAATTTACATTCCTCACCAGTGGCATCATTTTGCCCTTGGTCTTTCCAGTAGCAGGTAGAGTGGATGCGTGACATGCCGTCTCCCTGGGGTCTGCTCTGGAATTTGTAGGAGGAGCTTAGGGACAACAGTCTGGATGGAAGGGTGGATGGAGCAAGGGCAGCTGGTCTGCCTCTGCACAGCAAGCACACTGTTCTTAATGTCAATGTTTATTTGTAGTGCAGGGGGCACTGATGGGAATAGGATGAGAGGCAGGCCCTGGCTGGTGAGGGCTGGTGTGAAGCATTTGCAGAGGTTGCTGGTCCTTCTCCTTCCTCAATGCAGGGACACTAGTCCCTTTAGATACCATCCCATCTCCCATCCCAGCATGATGCCCTGCAGGTTCAGCAGATCCTGTCAAATAGCCCTATTCTTTGATTATCTCTGAACAGCTAAGGCTCCTGGTCTGTTTGAAATTAGGTCACATACTATGTTTGTTCTCAGAAAAGCAAACTCATGTTATCTTCTGTTTCCATCTCATTTTCAGCACTGGATTGACCAAGTTGGCTAATATTCTTTTTTGATAAATTTGTTTCAGTTCAATTGGAGGAGCTGCTGATTTTTAGTCATCAGACCTATGAGGGTGAGAGGAACTTAACTTGTAATATTTCTTAAATGATACTTTAATGAAGACTCCCATTAACACTTACAATAATTCACAGAAAAGAAGCCCAAGCAGAGCTGGTTGAAATGTCTTCCTTAAATGAAGGTCTTAATTACAGATCAGAAACAGAAACTAGCGTGTCTGAGTGTTGCCTCTCCCCTGTGTGGACCAGTCCTCATGGCCACAGCTGCCTCCCAGGGCTCCCCTAAGAGAAGAGGCAGTCTCTCTTCACCTGTCCTTTTCCCTTCCTTCCCCTTCTTTTCCTTCTCCTTCAGAGCATCCTTGCTATGAGTCAGTGCTGCATGTGTGGCTTCTTAACTGTACAAAGAGCATCTGGATCTTGGGGTCTTTCTCTAAGAGTATGTGTGTGTGTGTATATATATATAAATATATATCATATATGTGTTTATAAAAATTTATATATAAATATATAAGTATATTATATATCTTTTATATAACATATATTAAAGAGGTAATATATATTATATATGTATTATGAATATAAAATGTATATTAAATGTATATAATATATATTAAAGAGGTAATGTCAAAGCAGGTTGCAAAAATTGCAGTAGTATTTGTATTCAACAAACAAATACTTTTAACACAAAAATCGCAATACTGTGTGTTATACTGCAAGAAGAGACTTGCCAGATGTATAAAATGTGTACATGCACATGGCCCAAGAGGCAGGCTGGTTGGATAATGGGATGCAGTTTGAAGTTGTGGATGGACTTCTCATTTCAGTCCTGAGTGTATTTCACTCAGTGTGAATTTGAGGCCTTTCTTGAATGGGAGCAGGTCAAATGGCCTTCCTGCCTTGTTGTGACAACCCTATTTGGCCCCAGAGTCTGGGTGGGTGGGCAGCTCTGACAGAGGTATGTCCGCTGTGCTCCTGCACACCCCAGGTTGGGCCTCAGCTGCCCATCTCTGGCCTAGGGGGTTTGACCTGGCTTCCCTTCTTGCTCCCTCCACAGCCTGGATAGGTGATGAGCAATAAAGCATTGGAGTCTGGTTCAGACCATAGATAAATCTGGCACAGTTACTTACCTTTCTTGGGTGTGGGGAATGTGTCCTCCTGCAGGAGTTCCAGCTGTGGCACACCCTGTAGCCTCAAGTCTTCAGCCCTTTCCAAGGGCAGACACACAACAACAGGATTGCTTTCTCTGGCTATATTCACTGGCTCCCTTGCCTTCTTCAGGGATGGGGACAGTAGGAACCTGATAGTGAAGGGCAGGGTTGACCAACAAGGTCCAAAGCAAGTTTCTGGCTCAACCTGGAAGAGATGCCCCCTGCTTCTTTATTATGGCAACCAGTGGTAGGTCTGGCAGTGGGAGAGGAGCTGAGTGGAAGCGCTCCTTGTCTGTCTTCTAGTCTTTATTGTTGTGGTTGTTGGAGATGAAGTCTCACTCCCGTCGCTCAGGCTGGAGTGCAGTGGCACGATCTTGGCTCACTGCAACCTCCACCTCCTGGGTTCAAGTGATTCTTTCTCCTTAGCCTCCTAAGTAGCAGGAATTACAGGCATGCACCACCATGCCTGGCCAATTTTTGTATTTTTAGCAGAGACGGGGTTTCGCCATGCTGGCCAGGCTAGTCTTGAACTCCTGACCTCAGGTGATCCACCTGCCTTGGCCTCCAAAAGTGCTAGGATTACAGGCTTGAGCCACTGCGCTTGGCCTGTCTTCTAGTCTTAAAAAATAAATTATGTGAGCAGAATTAAAATGCCAAGGTTTGGTAGGAGTGGGATAGGGTAAGGCTTGTCAAAAAGCCTTGGGAGAAAGCATTTCCGGAATACTCAATCCTAGAGAAAACCTCTGCAGCTGCAGGATTCAAGGCCTGGCCTGGAGAGTGTACCTTATTCCTTTGGGGAAATGCTGAAAAGTTTTGTCTGACCTGGAAAAACAAGAGGAGCATGTCTGCAGAAGAGATGACCCAAAGGCCAGCAGGAAGTTGGTGATTTGCCTGGAAGGCAAGTCTTCAGAGAGTGCTGTGGAGTGATATAGAGCTGCATCTGGGCTGGGGGAATATCCCATTCCTCTGCCTTTAGCCTTTATCCAGTCACAGTGGTCTCTAACCACACCCTGTAACCACAGATACATCTTCCTGAATCCAAGACTGAGTAACAGGTAAGCATTCAAGGATGCACGCATGCATGCGTGCGTGCGCACACACACACACACACACACAGGCCCTAAACCCAGTTTGTTTAAGAGTGTAGACTCTGGAGCCAGACTGCCTGGGTTGGAACTCTGGTGCTGCCACTTACTGGCTGTATGACCTTGGGTAAGTTACTTTACCTCTCTGTGCGTTGGTTTCCTCATTGTAAAATGGGAATGATAGTAATCTACTTCCTAGGGTGGTATGGAAATTGAGTGAATTAATGCTTGTAAAGTGCCTAAAACAGTGCTGGCCCTCAGAGAGCATTCAGTATGTATTAGCTGTTATTATTTTCCACCTTGCATGCATAGCGTGCTGTGTCCCCACCTCCGCCCCACCTCTTCAACGCCAGCAGTTTAAATTGTGAATCTCATCAAACCTTCCTCAAGCCTTGCCTAAACTCTACCTCTTCTGTGAAGAGTTTTTGATTTCCTACTCCAGTGCCAGCTGACATCCTAATGGCCTCTTGTTGGCACCTGCCTCGGCATATTGCCTGTTTCTTTCCTCTTTGCCCTTTTGTTTCCCAAGTCCTTGAGTCAGACTGTGAGCTCCCTGAAGCAGTCCGCAGCCCCATGACTTCATCTCTGATCCCTGGCAGCATTTCCCTGTTTCCTGCAGGGGCGGGGCTCTCAGCACACCCTTGCTGCTTGAGCTGCTCCTGTGCCTTGCACCTCCGTGCCCTTCTTCCTTCTCCTCTCCCCACTCCCTGCCACCACCCATCCTCCCTGTGTCTCTCTTTGTTCCTCCCCTCTCTCCATCTCTTCCGTGTTGATTCTCCTTGCTTCTCTGACCTCCCCCACCTCTCTCTTAATGAGAACTTTCACACATCATATTGATTTGGAGTTTTAAAAAGCCGGCATTGATTTTTCTGGGGGACTTTTCATGATCTTATTTTTAAATGTAGGAAGAAGGCTGTTTCCAAAGCTGTTGACTTCGTTCTATTGAGTTAGGGAGTCGATGTTGGAAACTCTCTTCTGGGGAGTCAGAGAGCTCAGGGACCTGAGATGCCATATCTAATGAGCTGGGATCAGGGTTGCCATCACTTTTGCAGGCCTGGGTTTGGTGGCAGAGAGCCTTGGGCAGGTTGGGGGATGCAGAACTGGGGTGGATTCCTGGGTAAGGCTAAAGAGCATGCACAGAGAGTGAGCAAAGTCAAAACAGAAATGCTAAAGGCTGTTCGGGAGTGAAGGGCAGGCTTGCGGGGAAGAATAGTGGTGGGAATTTGCTGCGGGGGGCCACAGCTCCTGATACTCTGCTACTCTGGCATCAGAGACAGCCTCCCAGGCCTGTCTCCCCTAGCCCCTCATGCAGCACATACTGACCCAACACCCACCACCAATGTACTACCTGGTCCTCTACTGAAGACTTTGCTTACATGATCTCATTTAATCTTACCAATAACCTCAGGAGGCAGGTCACATTATTTACATCTCACTTTATGGATGGGAAGTCATTATAGGAATAGGTTAAAGCTAGTGAAGAACAGTGTTTTTTTTTTTTTTAACTATTCATAAAGATAGAATAATAGAAAGATTTAAGAGGGCAGAGTGGGGGCGAGAAAGACAACATTTTGCTTCCAAAAGGGTGTGTGCAGATGCATACATGTACACACATGTTGGCCACATTAAATCTTCTGGAGATGGGGCCAGACATGTAAAAACAAATGAACAGAATCAAGCCACTAGATGAGGATATTGGATGAAAGGGAAATAAAGACAGAGAAATAAGATGATATATGGCTGCAGGTCCTGACATCCATAGCCAGAGGTGGGTGGATTAACAGAATGCAAGATGGAACAGGCACTTGGGGGGAGTCTGCCATGGCCTGGGCCCTGAATGGAGTATTTCAGGCCCTCTGTATGGGTTAGTTAGTTGTCACCAGGTCAGATCCACACACACACCTCTGCTCTTGCCAGGTTCTGCAGCCATTAACTGGGACTGCCATTCCCCTACATGAATTCAAAGATCTATGGGAGCAGCTAGGAGAGGAGCAGGCACAGATGCCATCTGAAAGATTCCAGGGCAGAAGCAGAGAGGAGGGGCCAAGGGCAGGATGGGATGGATGCAACAGCTCCTTTGCACTGCAGCCTGGCAGCCCCCTGGCAAATGCAGGAGAACAGCTCCTCACCTGACTCTATAAGGGCAGCACCAGGCAGGGTCAATTCCCCGGGAAGTTGAAAGGTGATCAAACCAAACTGAGATGACAGGAAACCTGTGGCCTGCTTGCTAACTTTCTAATATCATCAAAGATAAATCTAATTTTGTTGCAGCACAGTTTGTCTTGTTTGGTTTGAAACCTTCTTGCTCCCCTTTTTATCTAGTGAGCTTCTCTGGTGTTGCATCTCAGCTTAGGGCTCACTTTCTCCAGGCGTCGCTCCATCTCCTCTGTGCATCTATAACATCCATCATGGCCCAAACGTTTCTTCTGTGATGCCACATATACTTCCATAAACAACCTTGTATGCAAAACTGCACTCCAAATAGCAGTGCTTATGGGGTTAAAGAAATAAAAAAGGTTAGGGCTTGTCCTTCAACACCTGCAGAACTCTGTATCAAAAGCCCTAAGAAAAACGACCATCCTAATAGAAACAGCAGCTCAGATAAATCTCTTGCACCTAGCCTCCCAGTAGGTGGAGACTTTGTGGCCTTGAACTTTGGGATTCTGCCTTCTCCTTGGAAATGTAGGTGCTAGAGGGCATTCATTTCTACTTGAAACCCAGTTCATCATTCAAACTCTGACAGTTTTTATTTGACAATTTTACCTCAATAAAGCTGAGGAAAAATTCTGAAACTTCCTTGAGGATGTTTTCACACAGGAGGAATGTCTTTGTAGCTTCTCCATCTGCATTTTCACCTTCACAGCTTAGCAGAATGGAGGAGTAGAGGTGCTTGAAGCCTCCAAACCAGCCACAACACACACTAGATGAGGCACTTGTGTGGACTTCCAGCTTGTGCTTCACACTTCGCAAGGTGCCACCACTGTCGCGAGTGGCCTGGGATGTGAAGGAGAATGCCTTGGAAAATCTAGCCTTTCAGCAAAAGTGTGCTCTAGGAGGCGTGGATGGACCTGCAGAAAATCCATCTTCACCAAGAATGGACTCCTGCATCCTGCATTCCTTTGATTCTCCCTCTAGAGCCCATGCCATGGCAGACTGCCCCCAAATACCTGTTCCTTCATTTACATGCCTTCATTTCAAGAAAAATAGGCCAAGAATGTATCTGGCAGACTTTCCTTCAGTGGCCAGGACATCCTCGTTTGTCCCTTTTTCTCCACATCCCCTGCCTCCATTTCTCCTGCCATGCTGACCACATTCAGTCTTCTCCAGGGCCAAGTGTCACCTGGGCCCCCTGACTTGCTCCTGGTGAAGCGCCTGCTTTGGTTTTCCATCTGTGTGTAGAGGGTGCTCCTTTGTTTTCTGTGACTTTCCTTCAGCGTCCTCCCCTCTGCCTTCTCAGCTTCTTCTCCCGCCCCCTCCATCGTTGGGAGGATGGATTCTTCTATTCCCCTAAAACACCCCTAGAGCCCACGGGTTGCTCCACAGAGGGATAGAAGTAGAGGCCTGACCCCAGGAGATGTTGGAAACCACCTTAATCCCTGTAACAGAGCTGACACCAGAACCTCCTGCCACCCCAGCCCTGGTTCTACCTGTGAAGGAGAGAATGGAAGGAGGCATTTGCCTGATGCCATACATTCGGTTTTTCTTTCCACAGCGTTCAGGCCTTTTTGGAGGATCCTTAGACAGCAGGATTGACATTGGAGGATCCTGGCATTTCTGCCACACTCACACAGCCTCCTCTGTATCCATCCCCTCTGAGGAAGCAGGTGACTTGCTTGTGGAGCCTTAAAAATTGGAGATCCAAGTTTTCCCTTTCTTCCCTCAGAAGCCCTCCACTCCTGCAAGCCATTGAGTTACCAAGTCCTATTCATTCCACTGTAGAAGAGCTCAACCTTCCCTTTCTCTCTGTTGCCCCTACCCTAAGCCACTGTAGTTGGGCCCTCTCTGGTCTTCCTGGATCCTGCCCTGGCCCCTCAGAGCATCTTCCACATGGTTGCTCCAGGGATTTTCCCAAAAAGTAAAGCTGGTCCTGTCCACCTGTGGGAGACTCTTCTTTAGACATCTTCATTACTCCCATTAGAAAGTCTGAAAACCCTGCCTTAGCACCAGGGCATTTAGCAATCTGCCCCCAACCCTCCTCTCTAGCTCCTTCTCCTGCAGCCCCACTTTAAGTGTCTGGCCACTCAGTGCTAAGGGGTTCCCAGATCTGAGTCTGGTCTTTCATGCTCCAATGTCACCTACACACTCTTTCCTCTTCCTGGATTTCCCTTCTCTTTCCTTTCAGTTGGCACAACTCCGGGTCTGCTGAAACAGTTCAGCCTTACTAAGCCTTCCCTGTCTTCCACTCTCAACAGCATGCAATAGCTCTTGCCTCAGTGTCTCCAGTGCTTTTTGAGCATCTGACTTCAGTGTCATTGGTTGCATTGGACAGGCAGAGTGCTCTTGCCTGGTCCTCCCACGAGACTGTGAGCTGTGGCAGGACGGCCTCCAGGTTGCTCCTGTGGCTCTGGCCCCTAGCATGGTGGGGCTATTATGAGAAACTCACCACAGGTGTGTGGAATGAATGAGAGAACATTGTGGGACCTACCCAGTAAGGTGAGAGGTGGCAACACTACTGCCATCTGGCTTCAGAGGAGTAAAATAGGACCAGCTTTCTTGGGTTTTCTCCTCCATGATGTTGTCCTCATGGAGGGTGGGGCCAGGGGCCTTGGGGTCTGGCATCCCAAAACCAGGCAAACACTTAGGATTTCTGACCTTATAATGTGGCTTATAAAAGCTTCCAAGGAGACAAAATCAAGATGTTGGAGGATTTTTCTTTGGGGAAGGAATTACTCTCACCTTATATTTAGAATGGTACAGTGTCTTCTACCTTGTGATTTGACTGACAGAGAAGTGTACTTGAACTATTTTTAACTTGGAATATTAAGAAGAAGAAATTGAGTGATTAGATCTTTGGAAGCTATTGTGTAATTCTTAAACTTTGGTAAAGGAGCATGTTCAAAGGGGGGAAGAAAAGGCCAACCAGATTGGTACGTTTCAGTTCTTTCTGTAACTTTAGATTTTTATTCCAAAGGAATCCGTCGTCTTTAGAAAAGCAGCCAAGGATGTGCCTGTGTATGTGTTTGAAAGTCATTCCATTCCCCATAAATAGCTTCAGAGTATGGTCTTCACTTCAAGAAGGCATTTTAGAAAGGGCTTCTTTCACTCTATTGACAGCAACAGTGAGCGTTTGTACAGGGCTAAGCAAGTTGCGCATTCCCATTTGCTTTTTAAACAATCTTATAAGGGAGTTACCACAGATGGCCTCCAACTTACAATGGTTCAACTTATGATTTTTCAATTTTATAATGGTGCAAAAGTAATATGTATTTCAGTAGAAACCATATAGACTAAACTATGATGTTAGGTGTATTAAATGCATTTTCAGCTTATAATGGGTTGATCAGGAGCAACCCATTGTAAGCCGAGGAGCATCTGTACTCTGATGATGATTTTCTTTGTTTTGTAGAAGGAAAGAAAATGGAAACAAGAGTGCTTGAATAATCAACCCATGACCATCTAGTCAGTACATGGTTATTGGTGGTATTTGTGTCTAGACCCTCTCTCCCTTAATCGTATTTTTGTTGTTGTTGTTGTTACTTTGAGGCCAAAATGCAAAAGTTATTTGGGTTATCCCACATTGCACTGCTGGAGACCTTAACTGGAAAGATTGTGTTTTTATTACTAATTGCTGCATAGTAAAACACCTCAGTGGTAGTTTTTGACAGGCATGACAGGAATGAGTTATCTCTGCTTCATTATATCTAGGGCCTCAGCTGCAAAATTTGAATGGCCGGGAGATGGAATCATCCAGAGACTTATCACATGCATGGTACCTGGACTGAGATGACCAGAAGGCAGAACTCAGCTGAGACTCTTGACTGGAGCTCTCACATATGCCCTCTCCATGTGACTTGGGCTTCCTCATAGCATGGTGGTCTCAGTGCAATTGGATTTCTTATGCAGTGCTTCAGGATTCTAAAGGAGACTGTTCCACTGAAGAAGGAAAAAGCCTTATGGCTTTTATGACGTAGTCTCAGAAGTCACATATGATCACTTCTGCCATACCCCATTGGTTAAAGAACTCACAAGCCCAGCCAGATTCAAAAGGAAGAGACACATACCACTTCCCAATGGGAAGGGTGTCAAGAATTTGAAGCCTTTTCTTACACTCACAAGAGACTGTTTCTCTTCTGACTAGATTGCTGTATGTACAGTGCTATCTAGAAGAAAGGAAATGAGCAAGGTAATCTCTAGAGATCTAGAGAGCCATGCTAGCAATGGGCTCTAGATTTCTCCATCCACATGAGAAGAGAGGCCTGACAGATTGTTCCATTTAGTTCTCCTTGGCATACCAGGTCAGAGAAGAGGTGACTCTTGCCATCCTTTGCTGGAGATAAATACTCAATGCTTGTGTGTCTTCATGTAAGATGAGTTACCTGGCACCAGGCTAGGCTAGGGGCTTAAGTATTATAAGGCTTGAGGATTCTCTGTCTGCTGCTCATGAGTCATAACATTGTATCACCTTGGAGGGACAATATTTCATCTGCCATAATCCTTCAGAATAAAGGCACTAAGAACCTCTGTGAGTGAGGAGAAGCCAAAGAAACAGATTCCTGGGAATTCAAGGCACTTTATCCATGAGCTCAGCAAGTTCCTCTCCTTCAAACCTTAGTCAGGGGAGATAAGCACAGGGCAAGCAGGGTATCAGACCTTACAGGGTCATCTTTGTTGTACCAAACCATTGCTAACACACGGGGGTCTCCTAAAACACAGATTCACCATCTGCTTTATTCTTGGTAGACAAAGGTGGCCCCAAATAACCTTTTATACCTCATTTCCCACATGGTACTCCTCTTAACAGCACTCTGGCCGTGCTAGATTTTGTCATTAGATCATCATGATTCACGGTACCTGTACTGGTCAGCGGGGGCTAGGTTGTGTTGCAATAACAAACATTCCCCAACTCTTAATGCCTTAAAACAGCACAAATTTACCTCTCCCTCATCTTGCATGTTCATCAAGGGTAGGCAGGTGTCGTTCCATGTCACTGGTAGTCATTTGGCAGACGGAAAGGGAGCACTAGAGGGTCTTGGATTGGCGTTAAATGTCCTGGTTCAGGAGTGACACATACTACTTCTATTTACAACTCACTGTCCAGAGCTAAACTTATGGTCTAATCTCACCTCAAAATGGCCAGAAAGTACAGTTTTACCATATACCTGGAATACAGCTAGAAAAAAATGGCAAATTTCGTTGAGTACCACATGACAACCACAAGCTGTCATTCTTCTTTTCTTCTCCACATTTTTATTTCTGCATCCATGCCTGCATGCATCTATGCACACACCCACCCACTTATCAAATGTTTAGTGAGTACCCACCCTGTGCCCAGGTATGGCTTTAGGTGCTAAGCATATGGAGATAGAAATGTTCTTTGGAGAAGTTAATAATTTTGCTGAAGTCGTTCAAAATCTGTCCAATTTTTCCAGGCTATAGCTGGACTCTCCATGAAGACAGCCAGTATTAATGGATTCTTCCTTGACAACATGTCCTTGATGCTGGAGCATAATCATTATTAATATTTAGTTATTATTGAGCTTTTACAATAAGCTAGATAATTTTCTAAGTCTAATTTAACCCACACTGCAGCTTTGAGTGGTAGGCTATATTATGCCATTTACAAATGATTAAGTTTAACCTCACAGGGTTTAAGTTGCTTGTTCAATATCATAGAGCTACAAGGTGGCAGAATTGAGATTTAAATTTGGACTTTCCGAGTCCAAGTCCTTACTCTTCAATGGCTACATTACACTTATCTTTAATGCTCGCACAATTTTTTTTCTCTAAATCATAGACCTGGAAACAACAAACAAAGATTATCCTCTGCAGTTGTACTGTGAGGGCTTAGAAGGCAGAAATCATCCATTGATTTCTGATCATTGGATTCTTTTTTGATGAATGAATCAGGGAGGGAGAGAAGGAGAGAGGGAAAGAAGAAAGGGAGAATAGAGAAAAGCAAAGAAGGAAAAAGGAGGAGGAGTGAAGGAGGAGGAGAGAGGAGCTGATTCTTTTCACATGGAATGCAGATCTTGCCAGTGAGGTGGTGTGTCCCTGCACGAGAAGGCAGGCAAATGCTCGTATCCTGAAGAAAGGTGTTATGCAAATCGTTGGCATTGCTCTCATAACCTGATCATCAGTTTCGTCCCTCAGTCTACCAGTTCTGTGCCTCAGCACATCTCATTACCGCTGAAGAGGTTCTTCAGTCTACCACGTCTGAACCAACTACAATTAAATACACAGATGTATTCCTCCTCACTCGGCTGCTAAAAAGGAAATATTTTTGAAAAATATGACAAGTCAGTATCACAGCTCGAAGAAACTGGAGGAAGGAAGAAAGGGCTACAAAGGAGGCATTAAACAGAGTTTTTAAAGGTCACTCTCTGATTTTGTGTGTTACTTTCCAAAGAGATATTTTCAGATTAAAAAAAAATAACTGTGAATATAGCAATTATGGCTAGCCTCTGTCCTGTGCAGTTAAATAATGGTTTACATCGGGGATCAACAACAGTCAGTGAGGCCTGAAAGCACTGGCTTTTTCTGCAACCTGACCCTGCATGCCCAGGTTCAATTTGTTTTCCATGATTACTCTGTCCTTATGAAAAGAACAATCTGCAATCCCATGCTGTTCTTATCTGGTGCTGGAGCCTTAGACTGTGTCCTATATATCAATATAAGGCTTGGAGTAACCTGGATTCATGTAATAACGCAGCTGCTAAACGTCTTAATAAAGAGGCCTCCCTTAGTGTCTTTCAGTCTCCAGCCTCACAGGTCGAATTGCTTTGTCTGTGTTCACTCCTTCATCGGGGAGTGTGTTTGTACCCCTGTATATGCATGTGTGTATATGTCTATGTGTGCATGATCATGCATATGCTAGTGACTACTGGGTTGGCAACTTTCATCCAGGAGATAATGTGTAAGTGCTTAATTGCATTTGCTATTTAGCAATTAACCACTTGCAGGTGCAACTAGTTGTGAGCACAGTTCTGCATGTGTGACTAATTACAGGTGTAAAATATTCACCTCTTCAGTTCCCTTCTTGGCTCAGTGGGGCTCAATGCTAATTCTCTCTCGCCATCTGGGTTCAGACTCATCCACTGGCCAGAGGATCTCCTCAGGAGAGGGGCCTTGTTGGGGAGGCAGGAGTGCTGTTTTAGAGCAAGAAGGGAAATGGAGGTGAAGGGGAGCAGGACAGAGTGCCTGAGAGACTGCAGGAAGTCAGAAGCTTAGCTATGAGCGTCTTCCCCACCCTGCTGCGTGTGCAAAGCAGAGGACTAGCCATATTTTTGGACCTCCATATCAGGACCTGGCATCTCATTGGTTGGAGCCCCTGTGAGGGGTGTTGGCTTTTTTTTTTTTTAATTATACTTTAAGTTCTAGGGTACATGTGCATAACGTGCAGGTTTGTTACATATGTATACTTGTGCCATGTTGGTGTGCTGCACCCATCAACTTGTCAGCACCCATCAACTCGTCATTTACATCAGGTATAACTCCCAATGCAATCCTTCCCCCCTCCCCGCTCCCCGTGATAGGCCCTGGTGTGTGATGTTCCCCTTCCCGAGTCCAAGTGATCTCATTGTTCAGTTCCCACCTATGAGTGAGAATATGCGGTGTTTGGTTTTCTGTTCTTGCGATAGTTTGCTGAGAATGATGGTTTCCAGCTGCATCCATGTCCTTACGAAGGACACAAACTCATCCTTTTTTATGGCTGCATAGTATTCCATGGTGTATATGTGCCACATTTTCTTAATCCAGTCTGTCACTGATGGACATTTGGGTTGATTCCAAGTCTTTGCTATTGTGAATAGTGCTGCAATAAACATTGTGTCTTTATAGCAGCATGATTTATAATCCGGGTGTTGGCTTTCTGAAGGATCTGCAGAGGGCATCTGTGTCTCTCCTTAGACCCTTTGCATAGGCAGTGACCCAAAACCTCATAGACAGGTGGTTGATGGAAGTCTGGACAAGTTTTTAGAAAGTGTTTACTCTCTCAGCAATATTGCCACCTGCTGTGTGACGGCTGCACCTTTCGTCCCCGCAATTCATCTGCGAAGTAGGGGTGGCACCCTCCTCCACCTTCCTGGTGGGACTCCAGGGTTCCTCAAGGGTTAGGTGAATGTGGACTTGCCTAGGGAAGATCAAATGCTCTGTCCTGCAAGGGATCAGGGTGACTCTTGGGTGGTCCTAGGGCGTTTTTCCCTTGTAATATTTTCATGGTAAAACTCACTAAAGGGATAAAGAGGATGAAGAAGTAGGAACTAGAGTAGAACTCCTGACCCTGAGTTTCATTCACTGTGTCTGTGCCTCTCCGCATTGCCAGTGGAAAACAGAGGTCTGAGAACAGCCTTGGATGATCCTCTTCTGGGTGAGGATCATCCTCTTGGTGGTCCCACAGCTGCAGGCTCCACTGCAGCTCAGCTGTCTTCCCCTCCCCGCTGATCCCACCACCCATGTGAACAGTGACTCTGAGAGTAGCCGAGAGCCCGTCTCCGCAGCTTGAAGTCTGGATGGGATGGGGCTTCAGAGAAGGGAGGAGTGGAAGCAGGCAGGGTCCAAAGGAAGAATAAAAGCCAGGGTGTGTCTGAGATAATGTTGGAACAAATAGAATGTTTAAAACTCTCCAAGAAGCCTTTCTGGAAGGTCTGGGGTAGGGGAATCAGCTATTCTTCCGGGCCTTAGAGAGGGAAGGGCCCTCACCTGGGCCCCAAGGAGGTCAGAACTGAGCCAGCCTTGCCACATTAGAGGGATCACAGCAGATCCAGGTGTGTGCCTCCAGTGTGTGTGTGGTCAGGGGAATAATTGGGGGGGAAAACCTTGAAGAGGCCTAGTGAACTGAGTGCGGGGGCTGGGGGTGAGGGGAGAGCATGCTGTAAGAAGCCAAAGAGGAGGGTGTGAGGATGTGGCCCCAGGCAAAAGGAAAAACAAGGTAGCAGAGGTAGAGTAGTTATGTCACAGTCTGCTTTATGGCTGGAGTTAGATAGCTTGATGGCATCAAAAAAGAGCTGTGGATGAGTGGGAGCAGCTGGACCAGTGTGGACCAGCACCCTGATGTAATGTTTTCTGTTGAGTACTTTTTATTGCACCATGGAACTTGGCTTCCCAGTTCCTGACTCTTGGTTTCTGACTCTTGACCACTTTCAGTAGACTACCCTACAAGACTTGGTTTATTCCCTGGGACCTTGGTGTGTTTTGTTTTGTTTTGTTTTTTGAGTCAGAGTCTGGCTCTGTTGCCCAGGCTGCAGTCCAGTGGCGTGATCTCAGCTCATTGCAACCTCCACCTCCTGGTTTCAAGCGATTCTCCTGCCTCAGTCTCCCGAGTAGCTGGGACTACAGGTGTGTACCACCATGCCTGGCTAATTTTTGTATTTTTAGTAGAGATGGGGTTTCACCGTGTTGGCTAGGCTGGTTTGAACTCCTGACCTCAAGTGATCTGCCCACCTCAGCCTCCCAAAGTGCTGGGATTACAGGCGGGAGCCACCACGCTCAGCCGGTGGGCTTTAATGGAGTGCAGCAGAGCAATTAAAGATGGTTTTCTTTTGGAATCATTGTGAGCTGGTCCTTTATACTTTATTTCACCAGAGATTCAAAAGCAAGAAGGATGTTTCTGTATCTACCACTGGCTACTTGTGCCTCAGTGTTCTCATCTCTAAAATGAGATCATAATGGAACCTATTTCCTAGGGCTGCAGTGAGGACTAAATGAGATGAGTTACACACCCAGCATATTTGATGGACAGAGAAAACCCTCACTAAATATTAGCTACTCAAGTTACTCCTGTTTTCTTCTTTTAGTTCACTGAGGCTCCTTTCTTCCAAAAACATCTGCCTCCACGTATGTTGATTTGAGGGGGGGTGTCAGTGTTATCTGTTGGCTTTAGATAGCAGAAGCCCATAATTCTGAGATTAGTACAGTTTAAGCCTGAATCACTGGCTTATTCATAACAGCAAATGACTTTGGGGCCTGCTGGGAAACCCCTGGTCAGGAGTCACACATGCAGAATTACAGCTAAGCAGAAAACATGTTTTCCTAAGATAGTGGCTGTCAGACACAGATTTCACTCCCAATAACTTGGGAATGAGACACAAATAAGGAAGTCTGGATTTCGCATGTCGCCTTAGATTATAAATTCAGGCTTAACACATTAGGTCAGGATGTGATGGCTCAGATGCCAGCTCTTCAGCTTTATTCCACAAGCACAGGGAGTGACTCTTTTCCAGATGATTAAAGAATGTGAGTGCTGGAAGAATCCCTCATGATTATTCCATGAAACCATCTTTTTCACTTGGGAAATGTGGTGACAGGGTGTTCAGTGAATTTATCAAGGGTGGGCCAAGTAGGGGTGCTTTATCTCTGAGATGGTTCCTTTTAAGTCATTCCTGTCAAATGCAGTGTGGCATAGACAAGGCTTTCTTAATTGCCATTTCTCACAAATGAGCATGTGCACTGACATATGTCTTGTCTGTGTGCATGGCATGGAGCATCCCAGCCAATGTGCTTCTGATTCCAGATGTTAGCTTGAGGGGCTGACTCAGGTTCAGCATCAGCCAAAGCACTTGGAAACACCCAAGTAGTGACATGATCCCACTTACGCATCTGGAGGATGGAGGCCTGGGACATAAAACTCTTATTTTCTAGTCCATATTGGACCTTAGTCTAGCCTGTGTTCTTCAGACTTTGCAGCCAAAAATGTTCTCTAAAATGTCAGGTTGCTATTATAAACTTTTGATTTAAGAATGTTAACACACACACACACACACGCACGCATCCAGAACAAAAACAAGATAACTATTTTCCATCACTGGTGCATCATTCATTAAAGGAAGATCAGCTTAACACCAAAAATTTTTTAAGTATAATCTCAGAATTTAAACATTTAAGGATTCAATATTTGTGAAAATTATTGCAAAAATTCAATCTTTGTGAAAATCTCACCACATTGCATTTAGCCCTCTTGTGTTCATACAGTCTTCTCACCTTTGTCAGATCTGAGTGTGAAAACAGCTGGACTAACCTGAATTTATTAATAGAATGAAGGCCATTCCCTTTCTTACCTTACACAACCCATCAATATACTTATGCAGGGGGGACTTTGACCATGAAATACTGGGCACTCACTATTCCTCAAATGTTAGCCTATCACGCCTCAATAATAATAATAACAGTAACAATGACAATAATAACAATTACTAACATTTATTAAGCATATAATATGTACAGGCATTGTCCTAAGTATATTGCTTGCATTAATTTATCTAATCATCACAGCTGTCATAGACTGAATTATGTCCCCATAAAATTCCTGTGTTGAGGCCCTAATGCCCTATAGGGCCTAATGCCCTAATGTCCTCTGATGGCATTTGGTTATAAAACCTTTAAGGAGATAATTAAGGTTAAATGAGATCATGAAGGTGGGACCTTAAACCAGTGTCTTTATAAAAAGAAGCACCAGAGTGCTGTTTCTGTACATGCACACAGAAAAGACCATGTGAGGCCGGGAACAGTGGCTCACGCCTGTAATCCCAGCACTTTGGGAGGCTGAGGCCAGCGGATCACGAGGTCAGGAGATCAAGACCATCCTGGCTAACACGATGAAACCTCATCTCTACTAAAAAAAAAAAAAAAAATCAGCTGGGTGTGGTGGCACATGCCTGTAGTCTCAGCTACTCTGGAGGCTGAGGCAGGAGAACCACTTGAACCCAGGAGGCGGAGGTTGCAGTGAGCCAAGATTGCACCACTGTACTCCAGCCTGGGTGACAGTGCAAGTCTCTGTCTAAAAAAAAAACAAAAAACCATATGAGGACATAGCAAGAAGGTGGCATCTGCAAACCAAGGACGGAGGCTTCACCAGGAAACAGCCCTGCTGATACCTTGATCTTAGACTTCCAGCCTCCAGAACTGTAAGACAATGAATTCTGTTGTTTGAGCTACCCAGACTGGTATTTTTTTAATGGCAGCCCAAGCTGACTATACAACAGCCTTATGAGTATGTACTTTTATCAGCTCCATTATGCTAAAGAGGACCTTGAATCCCAAAGTTGTGACTGGCATGAACAAGGTCAAATAGAAATCATGGAGCTTGGTCTTGTTCAATTCTCAGTTGGCATCCATTAAGAAGCAGGCTTTATGTTGAGATGGGAGGAAGGCCCAAGTCCTTGATCTCCAGTCTAAGCCAGTAGCTCTGTCCTTTTGAGCCACTGTACAAGACTCTGTTGTGGAATAACTGCCATGCCAGAGGGGCTGTTATTACAGAAAGGAAAGAATAGAAAGTCCTGAACTCAGGGCTGGGCACAAAGGAGGGAGCTCAAGAGATGTGAATGGAATCTGCTGAACAAATTAACGAGCAGTATGGTCATTGGCATTCCCTTGTCTTCAACTTCATGTGTGCGGTCACAGTCCTAAAAAGACTATATTTTTTTCCTCAAAAAAGAGCAGTTAGCCTAATCAAATGAGTAAACATGAGCAGAACTAATGACTGTCGGGTTCTATAAATTGTGTCTTGAAATGCTAACTGCCCTAATAAGAGCATCCACAGTAAATGAATGCACCATTAGGCTGAAAACAGGATCATCAATACCAGAATATGCCCACTCCTCCTCCTTCCCCATTTATTAGAGTTGGCTGCCCATGACAGATATATGGTACAAGTATTCAGGTAACCCTATCACGCGGTTTTTACTTGTATTACTCACAGTGATTTGTATGTATAGTAGTCCTTCCCCAACCACAGATTCTCTTTTTATGAAATTCTGGTATCCTTGGATTTATTTCTGTATATGTGGAGAATTTCTGTTCTAGGATATTCAGGTTTTTGAGTCACTGCTGTTGGGCATAATTTAGAAATAGAGAAACTGGTGGGTGGTAGGAGAAAAGAGTGAGTAGAAGGCAGAACAGGAGACGTTTCACAATGCAGCCTTGGCAGAAGACCTGGGAGTGCCTTCCCCTGTTCACGTCTGCTCTGGGAAGGGAATTGAGATGTGCTGACCTGAGCTCAGAACTCTAGGCCAGGCGCTGAAGAGCTCTGCTATCTATCATGCCATGTTTTTAAGGGAGCTGAGAATTGGACCCTTACAGAGCTCTTCTGAGTAAGTTACATAAAGATTCCTGCAAGTGTTTCAAACATCCCGATTACTGTGTGTCTCTGGCACCACAGTGGAAGTGGTGAAGCAGGATCACAGGTGACATAAATCAAGTAGGCTCTGAATATTTGATTGGAGGACAAGATAGGGAGGAAAGTGAATTTACTGCACCAAAGGGGGAACATTACAAATGCCTTATTGAAATTGTGGAGAGGGAGATTCTGAAAATTTTTGCATTCAAGGCTAGCAAATGGGAATTAACTAACATGGAAATCATTATTACTATAACTTATACAAAATGTTGTTGATATTCTACTTACGTGTGTGTCATGCTTTTATATTAGAAAAGACTTTGTTTTTATTAAAGTTACACATTTCTGTTGACATTTCAGTACACACACACACACACACACACACACATACACACACACGTATATGAATGACTCAAAATAATCCAGAAACTACTATTGTTAAATTTGGGTCAACATCACTGTAGATCTGTATCTATAAGCTATCTTCACTATAACTAGAAAGATGGAAGGCAAGTCAAAACTAATTTTAGCAAGATGTGATCATGGTAATCTTTAACACATTAATTGTGTTAAATGTAGAAAAAGAAAAATAAATAAATATAAATGGAAGGAATTGCTACATTTGATAAATGCTTCTTCACCACAACATATACTATTTCCTGAAAGTTTATTTTAAGATTAAGAAATAATTTTATAGAAACAATGAGATTTAAATCACTATTTTAAACGTCACACTTCAATTTTAAATAGTACCAAATAACCCCTTGCTGTGAAAGATGAGGAAGTTGGTATACTTGACTATTTCTAATATTTCTTCACCTTTCCCCACCTCCCAATTTTTACTACTTTTAATTTATCTTTTTATTTTAAGGTTTATAACTTGCTTTGGTTTTATTTATGTATTTAAAAGAATGTAACAATTCTTGGCTGCTTTATCACGATTTCTCCTTACCGAATTCATTAATTTATCTCTTGGTTGATTGAATTTTGTTATCAAAAAATTGTCCCCTCTAGAAGGACTCTCCCTTCCCTGAGATTCTAGTACATTCAGGAGAACCTCAGCCTATGAATATAGCTATAGAGAAGTCTGAAGCTAACCTATGTTTTCTTTTGAGGTGATTTATTTATTCTATTTGCTGGCTGAGTAATTCTTTCTTTATCTTTGAAATTCAACAATTTCACCAGACTGTGCCTTTGACCTTGCTGATTCTTCCTTCATTTTAAGAAAATTTTTTATTATAAGCTCTCTGAATATCTTTTTTGTTTGTTAGTTTTTGTTTTTGGTTAGAGCCTCTAACTTAGGAATGCTAGTAATCCTTCATATACTAGTGTGAGCTGTTTCTTTGTTCAGAGCTTATTTTCCATGTATTTTCTCCATGTTAATCGTTTGGTTTTAAACTCTGTCAATTCTTTAGCCATTTCTACTTTATTTACTAGTTTTACAATGCACTCATCTCTCAGTATCTGCCGAGGATTGGTACCAGGACTCCTGGGGATATTGGGGATCTAAGTCCCTTAGATAAAATGGTATAATCTGTGCTCATTCTCCTGTATATTTTAAATCATCTCTGGACTACTTATGGTACCTAGTATACTGTAAATAGCTGTTATACTGTATTATTTTTATTGTTGCATTAAAAAAATGTTTTCGATCCATGGTATGTTGAATCTGCACATGTGGAACCCGTGGAAGCAGAGGGCCAACTGTATTGTTACTTTGATCCACAATTTGTTTCCTGAACTTGGCAGTCTCCCTTTTATATTTTATTCCATTGTATTTGGCTTTTGAGCTTTTGTATTATTGAATTATTTTGGAAGTTAAATCCTTATGGATAACTTTTTTCTATTTCTTGAGCTATATTTTCTTCCAGATGGAGTTCTTTTTCTGTCTTTTTCATGCTATGCTGCTATATTTCTTTCTTGTTTTTTCTTATACAATTGATAGTGAATTTGCATATTTGCCCTGCCATTTCCATTTCTTTTCATTTGTGCTCACACTTAAGGGCAGCTCTGTGCAGACCTCTTGTTTGTTCTAATGTGGGCTGGGCTATTTCTCCTTGACTCTGCCCACTTTGTCTGAGGTTTATTTGTCTTTATACCCACGCCACAGCTTAATTGCCTGGATATTCCTCCCATCCACCTTTCTGTAACTGTGGAGGAGGGCTGGAAAGTTCATTGCATCGGCGTACAGCCTTTGATGCACTATCACTGTCTTCTGTCTCTCTTAGACTTTGTTAAATGCTTGCAACCAGGGCTGGTTTGAGGTGGTGGTAGGGTAAAGCCTTGGTATTCAAATTGTTTTCCTGCTTCAGAGTAGAGACCTGCAGTTTATGTTTCTATACAGGCATCAGCCCTGAAAAGAAAAATATTTTTTAAAATACCCTCTCAGCATGCTCCTTTCCAGCCCTCCAGATGAAGGGGTCTAGAGGGATTTCTCAGAACTCTAGCTCACTAGTGCAGCTGGCACTGACCCCAGAGACCTCACCCCTTGCCCCAATGCAAACACTGTCCCCTGGCTGAGCACCCCTACTGAGGGCATGCTTTTTGGTCCTTGCCTGCCCCATATTTTCTTTTCAACTTGAGGCCTTTCCAATATTGATGGCTTTGCCTGGATTGCACCTCCCTTTCTTCCCTCCTCATTCCCCAAGTCAGTCTCACCTGAACGTCATGTCCCCAGGGAGTCTTGCTGATCCCTCCAACAAGGCAGAGCCCCTGTTATTTGCATGCACAGCTCTCTGCTCCCCGTGGTAAATATTTTGCTGCTTCTCCAGGTTGTGGCGTGTGGTTACACTTTTCCAGGACTTCCCTTTGATGGGTAAATCTAGAAGCAGGTCCATTTCCCGGGCTGCTTATTTCCATTATCCTTCTCTCCCTGCGACTCCCTCAGCCCCCACTTTTTTTTAAATGCATTTTAGAAACTTTAATCTCAGGTCATCTGTGAGGAAAAACTGGCTTGCCTTTTTTAGTTTTTTAAAGGTCACACTCTCAGTGAGCTTAATGTTGGCACCAAAAAGACAACACGGGGGCCAGGGAAGCCTGTGATTTATGGCACTGGGACACTGGCCTAGCACTCCATGGGGTGATCCAGGGAACAGGCAGGCTGCTCTTGAAGAAGATGATGGCCTGAAGTCTGTTTTCAGGGTCCTGCTCCGTAGGAGTCTCTCATTTCAAACCGTAGGCTGCGGGGCCTTGGCTTTGCCTCTGGGAGAGCCAACCATGCACAGCTCTCTGCGCAAAGGGCACATGCTGCAAGCTTCACTCTGGTCCCAGGACGACATTGCCAAGCCTCTGGTCAATGTGGCAATGGCAAGTTTGTTTCAGTTCTTGTTTCCTGAGAAAAAGGGGTTTAAGCAAGACAACCATGCCGCGAATACTGACTGAGCATCTACTGCGTGTCAGGCCCTGTCCTGAGCATTTTGAGCACAAGTACAAGGTGATCCGTGCACAGCAGAAGAGTCTTTCCTCGTGCTTTGGCTTCCAGGGTAAATGGCCTCAAAATCCCTGGGGCCCACAGCCTTCGAGTGCCTGCCTAAAGGAAACAGAGCGTGTAGAATCTGAAAGGGGAAGAGAGGGGCAGCCTAGTGGTCTTGTCTCACCCTCTCCACACTGTGAGTTCCCTGAGGGCAGGGTCTGTGTCATTCACCTCTCCACTCCCAGTGAGGCAGGAAATGGAACAAAATCTCACCCACTTCCTTATTGCCGTATTTGCTTCCCTGGATGCTTGAATTCCATCCTTTCTGACCTAACCCACACTGACCCCACAGTCACAGCCCCTGAATACTGGATTTCTGCCCTTCATTTCCCTCCAGTGTTTGAGGCTGACTGGTGGACTGCCCACTGCCAGCTCCACCAGCACTGGCCCATCCTCATGGGTCACCTGCCTTGTGAACCTTTCTGAAAGCTTCTCCTGAGATTGCACTTGCTCCCAACAGGCATCTCCAAGTCCAGAATAATGTCCTGCCTGGTTGGAAGGGGTCCTGTTCCCCAGTAATCCCCCCTTAAGAGGTTGCTGGTCTGCAGTTCTTGCTCTGTCTCTTTCTAAGCCAAAGCAGCACAGGCAGTTGGCTGCCCTGCTGCCAAAGCACGGCCTGGGAAGCAATCCAGCCTCATCCTGATGTTAGGTGAGTAAGTCCCGGGGAAGCAGATAGATCTCATTCTGGCCTCGGAGGGGACAGCTAAATTGTCAAGCAGCACACTAATGGGGGCTGCTGACTGCACAGGTATCTCTGGGTTATAAATGCCCAGCACCAGAGAGCCTCCTAAGTCACTCAGAGGACAACTTTATGATCCAGAAAGTAAAGAACTGGAACAAGATCAGCTTGTGACAGGGAGCAATTGATCGGGGACTGGAGAGAGCTTGGCCTGGGAATTCAGAACTCCATAAAACTTCGGAGCTCAGCACTTCCTTGGGGGACCTGCACTGGCCCCAGTACAGGGAGCCCAGGAAACTGACTGAGAGCTCTGGAGGGATGTACAGTGTTGGCCTGCAGCACAGATGAGGGCTAGGAAGGAGCTTCCCTGAACTTCCACAGTTCATTCTGTCACTGCTCTCAGCCCACTTGATTATGAGCCTCCTTTCTGGAAAAGATTTCAGTGGCTCCCCATCACCCTTAAGAGTCAGACTAGTCTCCTTGGCGTGGCAGTCAGGACTTCGTGAGATCTTAGGTTGATGAGCTTGCCAGCTTCATTTACATCTTACAGAATTTCCACCTCTGTGTTCCAGCCACATTTAAAGTCTTGGGTTTCCCCAGTTGTGATGTAAACTCTCACCTCTGGGCTGTCATACAAGCTGTTGATTCCTTTAGCCTTGAAGGCCATTCTTCCCCACTTTCTATTCATTTGAGTTTCTTTCACTGGTGCTTCAGGTTTTAGCCCAGATGCCATCTCTTCCATGAAGCGCTCCAGGGTTAGGTACCCCTTGCATGTGCACATAATACATTCTGTCATGGCCCTTGTCACACAATGTATTTGCACTTTCTGTTTACTTGTCTATCTCCCCAGCAAGATCTTTGTGGGGTGGAGTGGGAAAGGTTGTTTATCATTTTATTTGTCGTTTTATTCTTAGGGCATCATGCTGCATCTGACACATGGAGAATATTTATTGAACAAATAAGTGAATGACTGAATAAATAAATGATATGATAAATACATGAAATATCATGACAGTAGGAAAAAAGTTGGACCAGGGTATCCCCTCTCCCTGTCTGCACTGCTTTTGACCCCTGCCTGGCAGGCGTCTGACACTCTTAAGATACAGTCATCACCCACTGATGCCACACCCCCATCTTCTGACATCCCATGCCTGGGAATGTTCTTCTTCCTCACAGTGCCTCCAGACTCCTCAAGTCATAGCTTCTTCCACGAAGGACCCTGGAATTTCTTGTCTGCGAAATACCCATCGTGCCTGCCCCACCCTCAAGGCGTCTCAGTGTTCCTTGCATAGCTATGTCTTCATTGATGATTTTTTTAGAACTGAGGTCTCACTGTGTTGCCCAGGCTAGCATTGAACTCCTAGGCTCAAGTGATCCTCCTGCCTCGACCTCCCATGTAGCTGGAACTTCAGGCATATGCCACTGTTCCCAGCCTGTCTAGCTATATCTTAGCACTTTCTTCGTTGCATTTTCATTGCATGTTTTAATGTTTCATTGTGGTTTTCTAAAGCTTTTTATTTAGATAATTATATATTCTCATGAAGTTGTAGGAAATATTAAGAAAGACACATTCACCCTTCGTCCAGTTTATCCTAATGGTAACACCTCATGTAACTATAGTACCAAATCATGATCAGGAAATTAACTTTGATACAATTGGTTGACTTGAGTCAGATATCACCAGTTTTACATACGTGTGTGTGTGTATGTGTGTGTGTGTATTTAGATCTGTTCAGTTTTATAACATGTAGAGTTGTATGACTACCGCCATAGTCAAGACACAGAACAGTTTCATCACAAGCTTCCCTGGTGATATCCTTTTATAGCCATGGCCAGCACGTTTCCTCCTTTTTCTCCCTGATCACTGACAACCAATCTGTTCTTCATCTCTATAATTTTGTCATTTCAAGGTGCTGTATAAATGGAATCATATAGTGTGCAACCTTTAGGGATGGGCTTTTTCTCACTCAACATAATTTCAACCTGGGTGGATCTCACTTCCTTGAGATCCATGCAAGTTGTTGTGAATGTTAATGGTCCATTCCTTTTACTGCTGAGTAGCATTCCATGATATAGATGTACTACAGATTGCTTAACCATTCATCCATTGAGGGACATTTGGGTTGTTTCCAGTTTTTGGCAATTAAGAATGAAGCTGCTATCACTTTCATGTACATTTTTTATGTGAACGTATATTTTGTTTTCATTTTTCTAGAGATGGCCAATAAGCATATGAAAAGAAGTTTAACATCATTAGCCATTAGAAAAGTACAAATTAAGACAAATGCAAATTAAGATCACAATGATATGTCACTACCCCCCAATCAGAATGGCTAAAATAAAAAAAAAGATTACAACAAATGCTGGTAAGAATGTGGAAAAACTGGATTATATCCATTGCTAGTGGGAATATAAAATGGTACAACCACTTTAAAAAAGAATATCACTGTTTCTTACAAACCTAAACATGTGCATATCATGTGACCCAGCAATTGAACTCTTGAGAATTTTAATTGTATTTTAAAACAAGTTTTTAAAAATGTATACATAATTCATATTCATGGTAGAAGAAGTAGAAATAGAAATAAACATAAAGAAAATATCTCCTGTAACACTGCTATGTAGACATAACTACCGCTAATATTTTGGTATAATGTGCATGTATTATTTTGATAAAAAATTATGCCGTAATGTTTTATGACTTTTTTTTTTTACAATATATTATGTCTCTCCTTCTTGTTAATGGATGCCCATACTATCATGTTAACATTTGCCTTATATTAAATTTAGCAACTTATTTCACTAAACTTAGACATCTAGGTAATTTCAATTTCCTAATAATAATAAACCTAATAAATTAGGTTCCTTATTTACATATTTTTGGTAACTTAATGAATAATATTGTTTGTTTATTTATTTATTTATTTATTTATTTATTTGAAGACAGGATATCACTCTGCCACCCAGGTGGGAGTGCAGTGGTGCAATCATGACTCACTGCAACCTCATCCTTCCAGGCTCAGGCAATCCTCCAACTTCAGCCTCACAAGTAGCTGGGACTACAGGCACACAACACCACACCCAGCCAATTTTTTGAAGAGATGGGTTTTTGACATGTTACCAAGGCTACTCTTGACCACTTGGGCTCAAGTGATCTGTCCACTTTAGCTTCCCAAAGTGCTGGGATTTATAGCTGTGCGCCACCATGCTGGGCCATAATGGATAATATTCTTAAGATAAATCCATCATATAGAAGTTTTGGATTAAAGTTTTTCTCATTTTTAAGGCTTTTAATAAAAATTATAAATGGCTGTTTAGAAATGCTATACTGATGAGCCCTTCGTATCCCAGTTGCCCATGAGAGTGACTGCTTTTCCCTAGTATTTCCAACAATGATCATTGTAATTCTTTTGATTATTTGTTAGTCTGATAGCTGAAAAATGTTAAATCTTCGGTATGTTAATTTGGATCTTAAAAACTGATTGCCAGTTGGACTAAAAAACTTATTTGTATTTCTTCTATCTTGAATGCCTGTTTATATTCTTTACCTGTTTTTCTATTTAGTTGCATGAATAAACCTTTGTCATGTATATTTCATTTATTTCAAGTTTCATAATTTGTTTTAGACCTGTAGTTTTTTTTTTTTTAGCAAAATTTAACATTTTTAATATAGTTTGGTCTATCAGTCTTTTTCCTTATGTGCTTTTCCCTTTGGTTCCTTCTTTGGAAGTTCCTCCTCACTCTAAAGTTGTATAAATAGTCATCTGTGTTTTATCATACTACTTTTATGGCTCATTTTTTCATTTAAATATTTAATCCAGCAGGGATTCATTTAGGGATTGGGTATAAAGTAGGGATTTAGCTTGTTTCCCAGTAGCTAACTTGTGTCTCAGCGTCATTCCCTGGGAAATTGATCCTTCACCACTGATTGAAAAGGTCTCCTTTGTCATTGTCTGTGTTTCCTAACTTCTCAGATCTGCTGTTTCACAGAAATGTCTAAAGCCACCTTATTCAGCTTGTGAATAGCCCACTTTCTCTCTGTGACATTATCTTAATTTTCCACGATGTGTCTGGGGTCTCCTTCTGCTGATTTTTCCTGGTGAGCCCATCTGTCTGTAGGCAGAAACCTTTATCTTTAATTCAGTAACATTTTACTACACTATATCTTTCGTTTCTCTTCTTTATTGGTGGTGCGTTCTATTTTAGGAATCTTTATTGTCTACCTATGGTCTTCATTATCTCTGTTTTCCAGATCTTTCACCTTCTGCCCAAATGTTTTAATTTCTTTCACATTGGCTTTTGACATTACTAACTTAATATTCTGAAGCTTCAGTACTACTCTTTCCTCCCTGCAAAGTGACTTTGTTTCTGCTATAACGCTTTTAGTTTCCTTATTATTCTTCCATTTTGGATAAACCGTTCTTTTCATCTAAACTTGCTTATTTTCCTCTCTTGTGACTTTCTCTCCCTCTGACTTAGAGGTCATGCCTTCTTGTGCACTCCTGAAAAAGCAAACAGTTTCCTGAATTTTTCTTCTCAATTCTGCAGTATCTCATTTTTAGAGGGGTGCTCTTCCTTTCACACAATAGAATAGTGTTCCCATTCCTGCAGTAGCTGGTATTTTCCCTATTCTATTTTAAGCAAAATGGACTTTGCTGAGACCCAGTGAGGTTTTACAGGCAGGGTTCATAGCTTGTCCTAGGACTCCATTTCTGTTCTCTTTCAGGGTGATTTAATTATCTTCTCAGTTTGCACCAGCTGTGGAGGAGATCAATGTGTGTAGGTCTTAGTTCAATTTCTCATATCTAAAATGCTTTCCTTGATGTGTCTCTGCTCCGCTCAGGTGGCACGGCAGATCTAAAGCATCTGGTTCTTTAGTTCTTCTGGTCTGATGCAATATGTGAAAAATACACTTTCCTGCATGCACCACTTCTGGGACATGACTGTCTTTACCCCCTCTCACAGAGTGCTTTTCCCCTAGGACCACTTCTAGGTTCTCAGAAGGCATTGCACCATTTCTGGTCCTTGGGTAGCTATGCTATGTATAGATGCTTTCTGGGCAAGTAAAATAATGTAAGTAATGAAGTGAAAACTTTCTTGACTCACAACATAGCCCATTTCCTCATTGGTAGTAGCCCTGGGTCTCTAAGGCAGGGCGGAAGGTGGACTTTATTACCTTTTTCTTCATGCAATCTCTGTTTTAGGCAGTAGAGTTAGGATGAGCAAGTACTAAGCCTGGGGAGCTTTTCTCAAACCATCTGTGATGCAGATACCACCCATTCTGACACTGGGTTATTTGTCAGTATTAAAGAGAGGTTGTTGTGAAGTTTCAACATTTTTCCGACACTATAATAAATTTGCTAAAAATTGTGTGAGTGCTTTGGGGATACCGTTCCCATTTTGAGACAGAAGCTTCTTAATATATTATGTTAAATCATTTATTCATTTATCTGTCTTTTCCATCACCATTTGTCTGTGAGACTTTGAAAGAATTATAATTTACCACTACATCAACAGTGCCTAACACAGTGTCTCATTCATAGTATTTGATAGATTTTAAAAATTTATACTGGGATGAGACTGCCAAGGGAGAGACTGTAGAGATGGAGAAAAGGGATCAAGGAGATAGGCCCTGGGCTATCCTTGACTGACATGAGGGCGACAGGAGGAAGAAGATAAGCCAGGAAGGAAACAAAGAAGTCACAGTCAGAGAAGCAGGAAGAGAGCAGAGCCGGAAGCACAAGGCTGCACAGGCTGACTGGCCTGGGAAGACAGGTCCATGGCATCAGTGTCAGCCAGGTGGCTATGCAAGGTAGTGATTCAGGTAAACTCGATGCCTGGTCAGTCACTGGTGATGGTTAATTTCAGAACCATGATGGAGACAACCCCTTCCCTAGTTGGAAGGCTGAGGGGGTTGAGAAAGTGGAAGCAGTTAGGCACAGATTTAAAAAGAAAAGGGAAAGAAGAAAAGAGCTTGAGGGAAAATCAGCATGCCAGAAGGTTTTTTGTATGAGTTACTGTTGTTGGAATGGGGAAGATTTGATCAGCTTCATATCCTAAGGGAAGGACATTGTGACTAGAAAGAGCAATTTGCAAGACAGAGAAGGGATGTTTGAAAAAACCATTCTGAGTCTAATCTGAAGAGGATAAAATCAGATATGAGGAGAGAAGGGATGATCTGAGAGTTCCTTGAGGACAAGGGCTGCTTCTTACCAGAACTGGTGAGGTCCCCAAGTAAGGAAAGTGTAGGTGACTTGGATGCAGAAATACTATGGACTGTGGTAAAAATATCTTGGGGTGAGAAGGAAAGACGGTCAGCTGCTCACTCCTCATCTCCTGCATCTTAGTAAAGGAAGAAGAATCATCTTCAGAGGAGAAGAAGGGTAGGGCACAGCCCAGGCCTTATGAAGAAGAAAAAAGAAGGATAAAAAGATTGCCTGGCAGCTCCCAGGCCCAGGGTAGGAGCAGAAGAAACTTGTAGACATGTAATGGGGTAGTACCACCAGAGAGCCTATAAAGTGTCTTGCCTCAGGTGGCCTTGTGACTCTGTGGTAACATTGACTGGCTTTCTGGGAGGCTGAGGAAAACTTTTAAAAGGGGCCTTGATTAAGCCAGGAAGGAAGATCTCCCTTGGACCAAGGTCTGCTCTTTCTCACTTTTCTTGCAGAGTATTGCTCCATAATTCTGTCTCCAAAGATGTTAAGTACATAGGCTACAGGCACACAATGCACTCTGTGGAGGTGCTGCTTGTCCTGGGTCCTCTGGTCCCCAGGCTGGTACTCACCAGACATGGAAAGCAGTTCTCTCACCCCTATGCATCCTGCCCACCTCCTCACTGGAAATTTACTTTTCCAGGAACTAACTTGAATCTTTCAACTAGACTGGCTTAGCACTGCCAGCTGGATAAGAAAGCTACCTATGAAAAACCTAGCTTCGAAATAGAAAGATAGCCTTCTGTTGAAAAATGAGGTCTCTCTTAATTAGAGAATTAATCAATTAATAATACAGCATCTTTTGACAGCCTTCTGTGTGTCAGGTATTGACACCATAGAGGCGATGAGGCATCATCTCTGCCCATGAGAAAGATACATGTAGCTCAATACAGGAAACTGACATAAAGACCTTTAAGGGGGAAAAAAATCATTCAATGGGGAAATAGTCCATTTAAATGAGAGGCAGAGGGATAGATTAAGTGACCTCTGAAGCCCTGTCCCAAGCAAGTCATTTTGTTATAAAGCAGGACCTGCAAATTGGTTTTTCCTTTTAGTATTCTTCCTCACCTTTTCAAACAAATAATTAATCATGCAAAAATAACGCAACACATTCTAGAACTCAATTCCTAGTACTACTCTCCAGAGTACTTGAACTGTGTCCTGGGGTTGGCGTTGTTACAAAAACTCTTGATGAGAATAATGCCTGATATTGTGCAATTGTGTGCAGTTGGCCCGCCTTGCATGGTTCTGTGTATGCACATCAATTACACGCATTTGGTATAATTTGTCTTTTTAAAATCACACCTCCTATTTCACCCCAAGAAGATAAATGGATCCTGCCTCAGTCCCAGTTCCATTGATTTTTTGTGGTCCTATGGTGAAGCTATTATCAACACTAATCTCAAAGCCTGCCAGGAGCCAGGAAGGCCTTAGAATACAGAACACCAATTTCTGCAACTTCCACCTTATTTTTCTTTTCATAGGCTTTTGTTCCGACTCCCCTCCTCATCTCATTTTCAAATATGATTTGATTATCATCATGTGAGGTCTGTTCATCTGGCTCAGAGCAGACACCTTTTCCATGTATCTGACCTGGAGGAGGGTGCCACAGGCCTTTCCTGATTGAGCGCTGACCCTCCTTGGGCAAGGTGTTCTTGCAACTTTGAAGCCTCACTCCATGGCCTCTCTCTCCAGCAGTGTGAAGCATGAGCAGCCAGGCGGGGGAGCCTGCACCTTTCATCTTGCAGCTCTTCAAATTACTTTTCCAGGGAGTAGAGGAAGAAAAGAAGAAATGGGGGATTGGAATCAAGAGGCTATAAGGCATCTGGGAGGCTATTAACAGTCAGCTCTGTGTTTGAAGATGGGGCGGCAGTGGTGATGTGCAGGGATTGCAGGGATAAATGTCAGCTGGTCCTCTGCCTCCATCTCCCAGGGCTGTTCTGTAGCCTCGTGGCTGTCAAACACTCCCACCTGCTGCTGGACCCATGACCGCACTCAGGACTTTAAAAGATCATATGCCAATTTAAAGCATTGACAAATTTCGAGAAGGTAAAACGTTCAGTTCATTAAAATATTTCCAAAGGTTAAAGGTTAAATAGCAAAGCCTTCCCTCACCGCTGACTCCAGGTCCAATGGCCTCCCAGAGCACCACTCTTTTGTGGAGGCTTCCAAGGACAGCCTAGGTGTTGGGCATGCACTTAGTTCCTCCCTTTGCTGCTGCTGCTGCTGCTTCCTTCTTGCCTCCTCTGCGTCATCCTTCTCTTCCTCCTTCTTCTTTCCTGTTAATGTACCTTATAGATGATTCCATACCAAGACTTATAAACCTGCCTCATTATAAAGAGTTGCATAGTATTCTCATGTATGGATGCACCATAACTTATTTAACTAGTCGCCTATTAATAGTTGTTGTGGTTGTTTTCAATCTTTTTGTTATCAAAAAGAATGCTGCCCAAAAGAGCTGAAAGCAGAGACTTGAACATATCATTTATACAACAACGTTCATAGCAGCATTATTCACAATAGGCAAAAGGTGGGAACAAACCAAGTGTTCATCAAGAGACGAATCGATAAACAAAATGTGGTATATACATTCAGTGGCATGCTATCCAGCCATAAAAACGAATGAAATATTGATGTGTGCTGCAATGTGGATGGACCTTGAAAACAACATACAGTACTGACATGTTTTGGGTCTATGTCCCCACCCAAAGCTCATCTCAAATTGTAGCCATGTGTCGAGGGAGGGAGGTAATTGGATTACAGGAGCGGTTTCCACCATGCTGTTCTTGTAATAGTAAGTCCTCACGACATCTGGTGGTTTTATAAGCGTCTGGTATTTCTCCTGCTCACTCTTGTCTCTCCTGCCACCCTGTGAAGAAGGTCCTTGCTTCCTCTTCACCTTCCACCATGATTGTAAGTGTCCTGAGGCCTCCCCAGCCATGCGGAACTGTGAGTCAATTAAACCTCTTTCCTTTATAAATTAACCAGTCTTAGGTATTTCTGTATAGCAGTGAAAGAATGGACTAATACAAGTACTGAGTGAAAGAAGCCAGACACAGAAGGACAAATATTGTATGATTCCACTTACATGGAGAAGAAGAGGCAAATTCATAGAGACAGAAAGTAGAATATAGGTTACCACGGGCGAATGGGGAGTTATTGTTTAATGAGTACAGAATTTCATGTTGGGGATGATGAAAATGTTCTGAATATAGATAGTAGTGATGGTTATACAATATTGTGAATGGATTTAATGCAACTAAGTTATATTCTTACAAATGGTTAAAATGATAAATATTTAGTTACATGTATTTTATACCATAAAAATGACAATAAAAGATAGAAAGGTTTTGCCAAAGCCTAAGAAAGAGAATGATGCACATATATGTAATCCTAGCTACTTGGGAGGCTGAGAGAGGAGGATTGCTTAACCCCAAGAGTTCAGTTCCAGTCTGGGCAACATAGTGAGACCCTGTTTTTAAAAAGAGAGAGAGAGAAAGAAAGAGAGAGAGAGAGAGAGAGAAGAATGCTGCAGTGAACATCCTTGTACAATAGAGTGCTCTGTAGGAATCCAAGTATATCTATATGATACATTCCCAGAAATGGGGTTACAAAGTGGGAAAGTGTATGCGTTTTAAATTTTGATATGTGATGTCAAGTTTTTTTTTTTTTTTCAAAATATTGTGCTGGATAATGCTCGAACCCATGAAGTATGAAGGCCAACCACCAGCTAGTATCAAATAGTTTGATCTTTGCCAACCCGACATCTGAAACATGGTACCCTTGTAGATTTAACTTGCATTTCTCTTCTGGCTTTACGCTATGTGAATGGAGGCGAGACCCAATGGATCAGGAGTCACTTTGGTTCCAGATCAAAGCAGAAGCAGGTCAGGAGAAGCCTAGAGACAAAAGGAAGGCTGGCTGCCTGGGATATGAAAGAAGGACTTCTGGTTTAATCTACCTCCTTTTCAGTTTCCCACTACTTGCCTCAACTTTATCATGTGATTCGTAGGACCATGGAATAGCACCTTGAAAGAGGACCAGAGGGTCCCAGCTGCCTGACGCAGTAGCGATTCTCTAGACACTCCCTCACCTCCCTTGCAGAGCCTGGGTACACAGCTAATGACAGGAAGTTCCCTTTTTTTCTGATTGTTGGAAAGATTATGCTTCATCAAATGCACCTTCTAGTGGTCTCCAGCCCCTAATCTTAGACTTTCTGAAGAACCAGACATTCTTCTTTTAGTAGTTCTTAGGCCAATTACTTGCAAAAATAAAGCCTGAAATAAATAATAGTGAGTGGATTCGTGAATAAATGAACAATGTGCAAACTCCAGTCGCTGATGTTCTTATTATCTTTGGCTTCCATAACAATACAGAACTCGTTGGAAGGGATGTCCTTAATTCAGAGGATAGTGAGTGGGCCCTTTCTGGGACGCGGACTCACCCTAGGTCATTGCAGGAAGTGCATATTCACCTGCACACCTCCGTCTCCTTCACATATTGTACTGCAAAGCCAAGGCTCCCCGATTTATGATTTACATTTGTCCTGTATGAAGAGCACCTTCTCCTGGCTTCAATCCAGAATTTCAATCCCCATGTGATCAATCTGAATCTTAACTCACTCCCCAGCATTTTAGTCATTCTTCCAGCTTTCTGTCACTTCCTGATTTGATATACATCTCGTTAAATACTTTTCCTCTACTTCATGGATTAAGCTGTTGGTCAGGTCAGGACCAAGGGCAGCGCCAGGTGATGACATCCCATTTCTCAGGGCTGACGGGATACAGTTATTTAACAGAATTATTACTAAGGGGATGGCCGAGGCCCCAGCCAGCCTTCATGTCCATGACAAAATCATGAGGGCAGGCTCAAATGTTCTGCTGAACTCAGGATGACCGGGATTGTGGGAGGAGGCAGGGGACAAAACTAGAAAGCTACCGTTGCTGCCTGAGCTCTAACTACCAAGGAAGAACCAGATGGTGAACTAGATGGGGGCATGCAGGGCAAAGCATCAGCTTGGTACATGGAACTGAAAGAAGAGAGGAAGCTGGTTCCACTCAGACATGTAGGTAGAATTAGGAAATAGTCATAACAAACATATATATAGTGCTTACTATGTGTCCTATGCACACTTACAATGTGAACTCATTTAATTCCCAAGCACTCCTGTAAGGCAAATATCATTATTATCCCCATTTTACAGATGAGGACACTGAAGCACAGAGAAAGGTTAAATAGTTTCCCTGAGTCATGCCACTGGGGTTTGAACCTAAACAGGCTGGCTACAGAGTGTGTTCTTAAGCATTTCACTCTATGGCCTTGAAAAGCTCAACAGAGTCCCAGGGCCATGGGCTGCCTAGAAGAAGAGGAACAGCATAAACCCCTATCCCTCCTTGTCTGACTGGGAGGAATATGGATCCAGGAGCAGATGTGAGGGCAGTGATTTGCAACTCTGGCTGCAATGAAAGCCACCAGGAAATGTTTGAGGCCCTCTGATGCCCTGGCCCATCTCCAGAGTTGGATTCAGTTCCCTCTGACTCACCTGACAGCGGCTGAAGACGACAGGCCCCAGAGCCATGAGGAGGACAGGGCCTGGGCTTTAATATTTTTACTAACGTTCCCTGGTGATTCTGATAACCATCAAAATTTAAGAACCACTGGTCTGGGGTATAGCTCAGAAAGTCATATATTAAAGGGCCTAGGTGTCTTATTATGCAACTCAGCTACTATAATTTGGGGGCTTTCCTGTATCTGGATATGATGTATCCCGTGTCTTTGAGATGCAGAAAGCAGAAAAGGACAGAGAAAGAAAGGCAGGCCTTGGTGAGCCCAAGTAGGGGCAGAAAATACCAAGCTTCTCCCACTGCCAAAGCTGCAGGCACTGAGCTTGAGGGTCCCCAGGCCCGGGAGAGACAGAGGGTTTGCAAATACTTGAGAAGCTTCCTAACAGAAGGTATTGCTAAAGTTTTCTAACATCCTAATGAAGAAGCAGTGTTTAGTGATGGGGAGCAGGTCAGGTTTTAGGCAGCTTATCACCCAGTTTGGCTTCTTTTAACCTAATTTTAATTACCTTTTCCTTCAAATTTATAGACTCTAAGTACTGCTTAGAGCATTATTTAAATCTGTTCTGTTGTTTAAAATAAAAACCTTTCTGATTACTCTTTTAAATAAATTTTTGTGTGAAAATAGTATATGCTATTATTTGCTTTTTTAATCAAGTAATATACAAAAGTACAAATTTTAAAATGACAAAGAAACAATTACTTTAAATTCCCCCATCCAGAGGAAATCATTAACATTTGGTGCACAGCTATCTCTCTGATAGATTGATAGATAATTAGGTAAATTCAAACACATTTATAAAAATAGAAACTTACTATATATCTTTTTTAAAATTAAAAGCAATATGTTTAATTTGAATTTAATGGATTAAAAAATCAAAATGAAATTGCAAAAATTGCTGGAGTTCAAAAATGTTTTTCTTCATTAGAATTTATTTCAATTTCTGTAAAGTTTTTGGGCAGAGTGAAGATGAGATTTATTCACATTTTTAAAATTTCACAGTATCTCTTGATTTCCTACTTCCTCTCCTTCCCTCATTCCCCTACTCTGGATTTCTTATGTTACTACTTTTACATTGATGAGGTGTGTAGCTGTTACATTCTGTTCTCTGCCATAATGCACAGACTGCCATTGCCTGTTCTTCTACTATGGTTTCTTTGTCCTAGAAAAGTGGTTCTTAAGGTTTAAAGAGTATACTAAGTGCTTGGGTATTTTGTTAGAATAAGAATTCTGGTGCAGTGAGTCTGAGGTGGGCCCTGAGGGTCTGTATTTTTTTTTTTTTTTTTTTTTTACACGGTGTTTGCAATGGCACGATCTTGGCTCACTGCAACCTCTGACTCCCGGGTTCAAGTGATTCTCCTGCCTCAGCCTCCCAGGTAGCTGGGACTGTAGGCATGCGCCACCACGCCCAGGTAATTTTTGTATTTTTAGTAGAGATGGGGTTTCACCATCTTGGCCAGGTGAACTCCTGACCTTGTGATCCACCTACCTTGCCCTCCCAAAGTGCTGGGATTACAGACGTCAACCACTGCGCCCGGCCGAGGGTCTGTATTTCTAATGCCTGCCCCCAGTCTCCATGATGTCAGTACTGCGGCTGCAAGAGCCACACTTGGATAGACAAGTTCTAACATTTTTGGTTTATGTTACTTTTTGTTTAACCAGATTCCCCGATTCCATTTTCAGGTCATTCACCACCCACCTCCCACCCTCCATAGCTCATTGGTGCTCTGTTCCCTGAAGTTTTGAGAATGCTTGAATTTTCTTGTCTATTCATGTACATGGGGTTGTGGGGGCAACCTGCCTGATTTATATGCATGGGCCACATAAATTCCTTTGCTCAGGATTCATGGACGTTACTTCAGTGTCTTCTGACATTGAACATGGCCAGCTGAACGTGACATTGCTGTGGTCGGTTTAGGGCAGGCCTCATTTTTACTTCTTTTAGGTCATTTGATTTTTTCTACCTGGATATCCAGAGGATTCCTTCTTTATCCTGGAGATTTAGTAATTTCACCAGGATGTGCTTAATTTTACCTTAAGATGTATTTTGACTTTTTCAAATGGCAGTTCCAAGACTTTAATTCAAGAAGCCTTTCTTCTGTGTGTCTTTGAATAGTTTTCTGTTATATTTGTTGGTGTTCTCCTCTCCAGAGTACAAATGAAGCTCATGTCGTGGGACGCCCAGGAGTGTGCCTTCTGCTGAGGGTACTGGGGGTCGTGGCTGCTGAGGCTGCTGCTCTGCCTCCTTCACACTCTTTTCTGGAAGTTTCTTTCAGCCAGGAGGCAGCAAAGATGGGAGTGGGGGAAACAGAAACAGAAAGAACACCTTCTGAGCTATCCCACAGGTCCCCAAACTTCCCCTACATTATGTGGCTGTCTCATTACTGCAGGGCCTCTTAGGATGCAACATTTGCCTTTAGAGAAACCCAAGTCTTGGCCAAAGTCTGAGAAGGTGTGAGTCTGCTTTCATTATTCTTCCAAATTCCACTGCATTTTCTACTAGGTGGTTTGTAATGCCACCGTTTCTTTGTTTTCTTGAAGACTGATTTTTCTTCTCTTTTTTCCTATCCCCTGTTTTGAAGGGTGTCAAGAGAACAGGGTATGGAAAAACTGTATCCAGACAATGCAGTCCAGATTTCTTTTTAGTGAATAAAGCAATACTAACTAACTTGGTTTTCATATTCTTTCCTTTTAGCTATTCCATGCCAGGTAGAGTCCACCAGAGTTTTCTATTTACTTAATGAGGGACCACTTGATCTGGTGGCAGTGATTCAAACCGAAGGTGCCTTGTCCAGAAGGAATCAATCATCTCTGAATAATACAATGTATAAATTCAGGACCACCAAGCAATGACTGGGCAATCAGGACCGTCACTGCTCCAGGACAGAGTAGCGCTCAGCTGAGCACTACACCGGGGCACTCTTTGCTCCCAAGGCATCAACATAGCAGCTTGGTTTGTGCTTCGTATGCATTTGGCTGCCATGTGGCAGTGGGCTGGTGTGTGCTCAGTAAGCACGGCCAGTCCTCAAGGCTGACTTCCTGGAATAGCACATGGCGGCAGTCCGTGAAGCAACCGCTCACTCATGGCTGGCTTGTACGCACACACTTAGAATATCCTCCATCAGTTGCCTTGTTCTGGAATGTTCATGAAGGTGTGTCGCTTATTAAAACAAGAAAAATACCCTTCATCTATACATTTACCTAGAGACATGACAGAGGACATAGAGAGCTTCAGAAAAACTTCATTTTCCCCTACTTTTCTGTCTTGGCCAAGGCCAGATTGTGGTTCAAATTTGTTGGATTTAGTTGTCACATTTCTTCTCTTGTTTCCCCAATTAACATGGCTAATAGAGGGACACATTCCAGGAGGTGCCTGGCTGTCTGTCCCCACTGCCCTGTCTCCTGCAGCTGTAGGAGGTCAGGCCTATGAGGATCCCAAGCCAACTCCCTCAGAGGGGGAATGAACATCAGCTCAAGCTTCTCAGCTTATTCTCTGCAAAGGCCATTTTATTGGCAAATGGTGAACTCACAGAAACTCTCACCCCACTGAACTCACTGATCCAGATCCTTGAGTAAAAGCCACATATACCCAGCATTTCTATAATATATTTGCATGTCCATATTTTATTGAAAACCAGGGACTTTGCTGGAAGTATTTCAAGGTGACCAAAATCTGCCTTTTCCAGTACATTTTCAAGCTGAGACATCATAATAGATGTGGCACCTGATGGTTTCAGAATGAAAGCCTTTCAACCTCCAAAATCATCCCCACCTTTACACTACTTCTGAATAGGCCAAAAAGGATGGGGAGTCATTTCCATTTGTCAGAAGGAAAACTGACAGCACAGGAATGCAATCGCTCACCTACGTTGTCTATACCCCAAATGTGGAAAATGACAACAGTCCCACCCTCTCAGGACCTTAGTAACAGCAATCTAGGGATTGAGTGAGTAGCAGAGGTTTGCCCCTGCACCATCATTGTGTGGCCTACCCCTGCAGTGCCAACTCTGCAGTGCTTACACCTCTCATCGGGACAGCTGTAGAATCAGTGCCTGCCTGTCAGGGGGAGCGGGAAATGAGCAGATTGCAAACTCTGGGAGGTAGCAGCCTGACCTGCTGTATCACCACCTCATAGTGAGGAATCCATATGTCGGAAGACACATCTGGGAGAGCTAGTGGGTGATTTAGACAGACAATCTTAGGGTGAGAGCAGACAGACAGAAAAGGAGGCATCAACCATTGGGTTGAGAATCCTGGGGCCAAGTTGCCTTAGGAAAGGCGACCACTTTCAGTGGTTTATAGTCCATATTACAACCACTCCTTCCCCCACACCCAGCCTGCCCAGCTTGGAACAACTTAGCTCTATAAGGGGGCTAATCTTCTTTCCAAATACGTTCCCAAAGAGAATGTCCACAACCTCCCTTGGTAACCAGAGGCTCAAGTTACAACTGCAACAGTATTTCCTCTTGGCTGTGGATTTTAGCACATTGTAAACACTTGAATATACGACTGACTCAATTGCACATCAAGCAAGAGAGCTTATTTCTGCTTAAATTCAGGTACTTTAAAAAGGCCTGATGGAAAAAGTGATTCTGAAGGTTGAAGATGAGATTCTATGCTGTGATGGCCCTATGTCTAATGGTGGTGGTGGAAACACTACCCAGAATCCAAATGTTCATTCCTGCTTGAGTCAGGAGCCATGGGGGATGGGATTCTTGGGGTGGGAAAGGTGGAGGTGGGCTAATGAGAGGGGGAGGTCTGTCCTGTGAGAGTGCCAGGAAATCCAAAGGGCCCAGGTGGTCTTCCCTCCTACTTCTGGGGAGCTAGGGTGTGGGCATCTGATCTCAAACCAGCTACCTCGATGCTACTGACTCAGGCTTTGATTGTTAATGGAGGGACTTGAAGATTCAGGGAGAACTGAGACATCTGCATCTGCATCAAGTGTTTGGAGGGTAGGCAGGGGCAGAAGCGTCATCCAGAATGTCCAGCCAGGTCACTCAGTCACTGTGGTATGGCCCAGGCTCTGTGGCCCAGCCTGACTTGATTCTGAGAACTGCTTCAAAGTTTTCCAAAAGGGAGCCTTCCTTTTCTGTTTCTTTTACTCACAGTTCATTTCTGTTGCTTACAGTCAGAAATCCTAACTGATACAAGAGTGATGCTGAGTTTTGAGTTATCCCGGTATTTATTTAGTAGGGGAAGACTCTTTCTAGCAGGAAGACCATACATATTGAGTAGACTGATAAATGTTTAATATTAATGCAGCAAATTGGCTGTTGAGTGTGTACTGGTGGCTGGCACTGTGCTAAACATTGGGAAAACGTGTCCTTGTGGGGCTGCAGACCAGTGGAGGAGACATGCCTGCCCAGCTTCCAGGTCACCCTTCTAAATGGATCACATTTTGAAGCCTGCCTTGCCTGATGACAGCATGTGTCATTCACGAAGCAGGTTCCCTGCAGGCCTTAGTGGAATCACACAGAGCAAGGCCATGGCATTCCACAGTGATGGCCCACCTGGAGCTGGCTTTTATGCAGGCATAAATCACCCTCTCTTTATGAGTTGTTACAGTTGTTTCTTCCAGTTTTTACTTTCTGGTTTTACTTTCCTTTATTCTTATTTAATAGACCTCAAGAGGGAGAGAATTTCTGGTCACAGCCAATCACAGATTAACCCCCTGTCTTTAGGAGCAAAAGGACCCTGGGCTGCAGGTGTGTGTGGAGGGGAGGGGGGTGTGTTAGAGACTCCCAAGTATGGCACCCCAGCCTCACAGGACCTCACCTCTACCTTCGGTCCTGACTCCCCCTGTGCGTGACCATTCTAGCAACTGCCCTCTTGCCTTTTGCTCATGGAGTCTGACCATATCCTTCTGTGGGCCAGACTGCCGCTTTCATCTCCCAGTGTCAGTGCTTTTCTCAGTGCTGTCCAGTTGTCCAGTGCCTGTTTTTCTTTTTGTTCTGTTTTTTGTTTTATTTAGATGGAGTTTTGCTCTGTTGTCCAGACTGGAGTGCAGTGGCATGATCTTGGCTCACTGCGACCTCCACCTCCTGGATTCAAGCGATTCTCCTGCCTCAGCCTCCCAAGTAGCTGGGATTACAGTCACATGCCACCACACCCAGCTAATTTTTAGTATTTTTAGTAGAGACAGGGTTTCACCATGTTGGCCAGGCTGGTCTCCAACTCCTGACCTCAGGTTATCTGCCCACCTCTGCCTCTCAAAGTGCTGGGATTACAGGCGTGAGCCACCCTGTGCCCGGCTTGTTTTGCATTCCTAATGTCACTGGGCATCTAGGTCACTGGGAGCCTCAGACTCCTTGGCTGCTTACCAATGACCAAGTGGCCTTTTGCATGTCCCTGAGAGCAGACAGAGATCTGCCGATTATGAAAAGGTGGCACAGATCCAGAAAGTGCTGATCTTTAAACCTGGATGAACTTGAAAATGGCCTGAGGAGGTTTTAAATAAAGATGGGAGCATGTCTGTGACTGGGACTGCTTTAGCTGGATAGTCTGGGAAGGCCTCTCTGAAGAGGTGACACCTGAACTAAGGCCAGAAAAACGAGGAGCCAACTACACATAGAGAAGTGGGAAAGGCATACCAGACAGAGGATCCAGACAGGACAAAGGCCCCGAGGTGGGAAGATCTTGGCGGTGTCAAGGACCAGATAGGACCATGGGCTGGAAGTAGCACAGTACCAGGAGGAGAGTGGTTGAGATGAGGTCTGGGAAGTAGCCAGGAGCTACTGACAGCAGCATAGATGTTGCTCTCAACTTTCCTTCCTGACAAGTGGAGAAAGCTAGCCCTCCTGGTTGGTGCAATCATAAATGGGTAAAGGTGGGGACGATTGTGGAGACTGAAGGGCCTTCATTCTGAAGTGATCAGCTTCCATGTCTACTTTGATGTCATAGTTTGAGAGAATACTAAAGAAGCAAGGTTTGGGTCACCTTAAAGTACTTCCAGCAACAACCTCTGTTTTCCAATAAAATGCAGATATGCGATAATAGCATATGAAATGATAGGGGTATGTGGTTTCACCTAGGATCTGGGTCAGTGGGATTGATGGTTTCAGATTTTCTCCTGATTCACCATTTGCCAATAATATACTCTTTGCAGAGAAACAAGCTCGGGCTGAAGTTTATTCCCTCTGTAAGTGGGAAGGAAGCTGTTGGAGAGATTGGAGGAGGGGAACAAGTGATCCAACCTAAGTGAAACAATAATTCTAATAACTACAACTACCACCACTCTGGACAATGTGTGCACAGAGCTGGTTGCAGTGCAGCCAGTGTGGAAGAGCAGACTTTGAGGGGCTGAGAGGGAGAAATGTCGGTTGCCTCTCCCATGGCCACTCAGTGCATCAGTCATAGGCAGGATCAGGCCTGAAGACCCACCCTGGCCAGGGCCTGGCAGGCCAGGTGAGCCCAGGCTCCCCTACATGGCAGCACCCTCCCTCCTGGAGTGCCAGTTCATTCCTCTTGCCTGGGAAAATTAATAGTTTTTTTTCCTTCTTTCATGATCAAAATAAAAATTTTACTGATGTAGCATTGCTTCCATCCCATCCATGTGATGTCTTTTCCTTAAGAGATCCCATCAGGCTCCTTTCTCAGGACTCTGGCCAGGAATGTTTGCCCGCTGCAGAGATTCCCAGAGTTCTCCTGCTTATATGGGCTGTAGCTCACCCCAGACAGCTCCCTTCCCTCCTCTGCAGGCATCCCTGAAGCTTGAAGGGAAGAAGGAGGCAGAACCGGAGGACTTCTTCCTTAGGCAGGCTGGGGACATATTGTTCAAATTTAGTCCTTACCCTCCCAGAATGAAAATACGTGATGCTTATGTGAATAAGTATTTGTGATTGAATTAAATGTAAGTACAGGGCACTTCTCCTAATTCACAGCTCTGTGTGCAAGGGCAGGGTCTGCGTCACCAAGCACTGCCTTCACTGTCAGGCTGGCGCTCCTGCATCTCCCACCCTCCGTGCTCATCTGTCTTGTTTGCCTCTCCCAACTTTGTCAAATGTAACGTGAAAGAAAGAGAAATTAAAAGAAAACAAAAGAGAGATTTTCCGAGAGGGGAAATCGGATTTATCCTAACGTAATTAAATGTGTAGGAAACTGAGAACAAAGGATTGCAAATAGTGTGCGTGTGTGAATGAGAGAGAATAAATCATTATTTCACTGGCAGCTGGAGCCCTCCAATGAATCTTAAACTCAGGTGCCTGTGAGGTGGAGTAGGCAGGGGTATCGGACCATGGCCGTGGCTCTGGTGGCCTGGCACCTGCTTCCCATAGTTCCCACAGCTCTTCTGCTAGGCTTGGGGCTGGGGGACTGGGGTAGGCCCTCCCAGTCATGGTTGGTGGAGCTTCTGTTCACTCCTTTTCTATGCTGCCTCCTATGCTCCCCTCCCTGTGGGACCGGCCATCCCTGTGTTCAGTACTTGGGAGTCTTGACAGGCTCCTGTCACCCAAGCACCTGGTGGCACCGGGCTTGTCTTTTTCCTTTGTCTCATTACTTAGAGGCTGAGTATGTTGGGGTCAAGGACTGTGTCTTTTCACTGGGGCATGCCCAAGTGTCTATGCAGAGCCTGGACTGCTGTGGTCACTCAGTCTGTGTTTGCTGAATTAATGATGGGGCCGTTATACATTCAGAGACATTGAGGTTGTCCCACTGTGACCTTTCACTGCAGCTGCTGTTGTGGCTGGGGAGGCAGGCACATGCACCGTGCCTGGGCTGTGAGGTGGGGCATGATGAGAGCTCCAGTGAGGGCAGAAGAGGTAGGAGAAGCAGTCAGGTTGGAGATGGCATTTAACCTGGGCCTCAAAAGGTGGACAGGTCTTTGATGTAAAGGGGAAAAAACATCTTCTTCTCCAGAAGGTCGATGTGAAGCCCCCAAAATGAGGGGTGCTTGTACTTCCAAGCAGGCGCAGTGATCATCCCATCTTCCCCATGTTCTGACTAACTTAGACCCATTGAACAGAGATACTTTGAGATAATGTGCTGACAAGTGGCTAACAAGGCCTTTTGGCTGCTAAGATCTGACTTCCTGGTGGCTTCCTAAGTCTACACAGCCCATCTGATGTTCCTCCCACCTCCAGGAATTTGCTGATGCTGTCACTTCATTCTATAATGGCCTTTCTCCCCAACACTGCCCTCCCTTTCTTCGAAGACCAGCTCAGATGTCACCTTCTTCCCTTCCTCAGCCCACTGCAATCCCACTCCTCCTTAAAGCACCCACCGATCTCCTCCATGAAATCTTCCTAGATCCCTACAGCTTCCCAGCAACTTTTGTTGTGAACATATTTAGCAGATACTTTTGAACAAATTTAGCAGATTCTTGAAACCTCTGCTTACATCAGCGACCACAATCCACCCACCTTTTCCTATGACAGACCCATCTGTGGGCCTCACAGGACACAAACAGCGTCTCATTCTTCTTGGGGACACGGAGCCTAGCGTTGTGGCTGCTGAGTGAATGCCGGCCTCATTTCCTCCGCAGACCAATTTACTAACATGTTTTCAGTGACTACGATGTGACAGGGATCGCACATGGGCTTTGTGTGATGGTCTCATTTACTCCTCAATGCTGAACAGGAATGAGCCTCGCCAGCTGATAGGGACTGAGATAGGAATTCTGAGCTGAGGCTGTGCCTTGGAGAGGCCTGAGGCAGAGAGGACAGGGGACAGAGGGAGCATCAGGGAAGTCTGTCTGTGAGCACCACATGTTCAGTGGCGTTTCCTACCCGGGATTTAACTATCACAGCCACCAAAGGGAGCTCTGCGTGCCCTACTCCACAATACCTGGAGGCCCCACACCCCACACCTCAGACCCCAAGTCTTTAGCGCCAGCACAGGAGGTGGCTGCCCCCACAGCAGTAGGCTTGTTGGCTGAGCAAGAGTCTTTCCTACCTCTTCCAAAGGCCTGAAATCCCATCATGAGGCACTCTTATCCCCCAGGGATAAGAATGGAACATGTACGTGGAGTCCTTTAGGCTGGTCAAGCAGCGTGGGGCTTTAAAACAGCTTCCACCCCAGGACTCTGGAGGCCAAAGGGGAGTCACATGTGTGCAAAGCAGACACAAGCCTTTAAAGGAATAGCAATGCAGTTATTCATCTCTTCTGTCCAAAGACTTGCCTGTAGATGAATATTTCAGAAAAACTGTATTTTCTTTTCTAATCACAGAAATAAAATATGCCTATTGTAGAAACATGGAAGATGTGGGAGATACAAAGAAAATATGAGAATCACTCAGAATGACACCATCTGGATAGTTTCTACCGGCCCTTTGATATATTTTATTTTAGCATTGTATGTGTATGGGATCACATTGTAAGCATTTTTATATCCTTCCTCCATTGAACATTACATTGTGATCATTTTCCCTATCATTAAATTTATTGGAAAACATTATTTTTAATGGCTTCATAATATTCAATCTTGTGGCTGATCCATAATTTATTTAACCATCTCCTCCTTTTTGAGCATTTAAGTTATTTCTAATTTGTGAATATTAACAATATCCACAAATAATAATGTGGTGAACAACTTCATTCGTCAATCTATAGGCACTTTCGTGCTTATTTCTTTAGAATAGGCTCCTAGAACTGGAATCAAAGGCTATGTACTTGGCAATGAGTTTGAATACCTACTGCCAAGCTCCTGGTCTCCAGATGCAGGCTTTGCCTCAACAGCTGAGAATGCCCTTGTCCCAGCACCTTCATCCGCATTGAGCATTACTGCTTCTCAAACCTCTGCTAACTTGGTACAGCAAATGGTGTTCATTAATTTATCTGTTCATTGATTTTTTTCCCAGTTTTCCAATGGTGTGTCAGTGTTTTACTTATTATTTTAAGTGTTCCTTATATGTCAAGTTTATTACTATTTCCCCAAACATGTTACAATATTTCTTCCCATTGGTTATTTCCATTAATTTTTTTATAATAGCTGTGTTGAGCTATAATTCACATACCATACAGTTCACCCAATTAAAGTGTACAATCCAGTGGTTTTTAGTATATTCATAGAGTTGTGCAACCATCACCACAATCAATTTTAGAACAGTTTCATCTTCCCAAAAAGAAACCCTTGCCCAGTAGCAGCCCCTCCCCATTTCACTTCAACTCCTCCTTCCCCAGCCCTAGGCATCCACCTATCCACTTGCCGTCTCTATGGATTTGCCTATTGTGGACATTTCACATAAATGGAATCATGCGCTATATGGCCTTTTATAATTGGCTTCTTTTGCCTAGCAAAATGTTTTCAAGTTCGTAGCATGTCTCAATACCTCAATTTGCCATTAGACTTTCTTAGGATTTTTAATAACAGCAGTTTTAAATTTTTATGTATTGAATGTTTCAAGCTTTCCCTTTGTGATCTACCCCTCCTCTTCTCAGAGGTTAGGTGTCCTCCAGTTAAATTTACAACTATATTTTCTGCTAATATTTTTTAAATTGCTTTGTTAAAACATTAAAATAATTAAATCTCAAGGTAATATATGGATATAGTCTTGTTGTAAGTGACTTTAGTTTTTACATTAATTCTTCAATCTACCTGGAATGTATTTTCGTAAATAGTAATAGGGTGAGAGTCTAATTTAATTTTTTTTCCCAATAGTCAATTGTCCTAGTGCATTTCTACCCCATTTGCTGGTACTTTACTGCTTCTTTCATAATTTATTAAGTTCTTAAATGTACTTGGGTCTATTTCAAGGCCTGTCTGTTACAGTGCCTTGTTTATCTATGATTGTACCAGTGCTGTATTTTCTAATTGTAACAGTTGTAAACTAAGCTACAGCCTGGTTACACAAGTCACCTCTTCTCTTCTTTTTACAGTCTTAATTCCTTTGCCTATTCATTTTACCAGAAGATCTTAGAATTATTTTATCACATCTATCTCTCTTCTTTTTAGCCATGCATTTTCCCCACCAGTAAATAGCTGCCAGTAATTTTATTGGTTGTGTTTTTAAAATAATACATTAATTTGGGAATTGATTGTATTCAGTCTCCCATCTGGTAACATACCTTTCATATTGTCAAATCTTATTTTATATATTTTATTATGTTTTTTAATTTTTTCTATTTCTGTGCCACAATTTAGGGCCTTCTCGATGTCTTGATTGCTTTTTTTTTTTTTTTTAATTGCTATTGTGAGTGGATTTTTAAAACTGGTTATTTCTGGTATTAAAGAAATCTATCTCTGCCCGCCCCCCACTGCCCCCGCTGCCAGTTTACTTTTCTCAACACTCTTTTCTAATTTTAAGATATCTTCCAGTTGTTTCCTTTGCACTTTCTGTGTCTCTAATCATACTGTATGAAGCAATGATTTTTTTTCTTCCTTTTTAATAGTTACATCTCTAATTTCTGTTTCATTTCTTATTGCCCTGGCCTGATCTTTGAAAAGTGTAAAGCATCAGTGAAGGGGAGCCTTTCCTTGTTTCATCAGTAAAAATTGTGTAGGTTTAAAGTAGAATATTAGGAAGAAAATAACACATATTAACTAGAAAGAATAGTAAAGAAGAATATATGTGTTTGGAAATAAGCGTATTGTTTTCCTTGTTGACCGACATGAAATTTTGATTACAATTAATGAAAACATATGAAACTTATTTTCAATTTTAGGATCAACCTTAGTCATGCTGAATGTTGTGTTTGTTTTTTTTGTTGTTGTTTGTTTGTTTGTTTTAGACAGAGTCTCGCTCTGTCGCCCAGGCTGGAGTGCAGTGGCACCATCTTGGCTCACTGCAGGCTCCGCCTCCCGGGTTCACGCCATTCTCCTGCCTCAGCCTCCCAAGTAGCTGGGACTACAGGCGCCCGCCACCATGCCCAGCTAATGTTTTGTATTGATGGGGTTTCACCGTGTTAGCCAGGATGGTCTCAATCTCCTGACCTTGTGATCCACCCGCCTCATCCTTCCAAAGTGCTGGGATTACAGGCATGAGCTACCGCGCCTGGCCTGCTGTGTTTGTTTTACAGTGCTCTTGTTTAATGCTCACATCTGTATTAATATATAAATTTCTCTCTCTCTCTTTTTTTTAGTTACATTGCCACATTTTGGTATAAGATTTTTACTAACTTCATAAAATGAACTAGACAGAATTTTATATTTTTTAATTCATGAGGCAGCTAATATAGCATGGAATTATGTTTCTTAAAAGTTTGAAGAAACCCACTTGTAAAACTACTCGGTCTTGGAATCTTTCTCAGATGTAAACTTTGGTAGTCTGGAAAAATTCTCTCCTCATAATTAACCTCTTAAGTTTTTATTTGTTCTTGTGTCGCAATTGGATAATTTACATTTTCCAGAAAAAATATTCGATTTGCTGGGATTTTTCAATTCATGAGCACGGAGCTATATAGAAAGAATTTTAAACAGAAGACAACACTGTCTGTTGTTGTATCCCCTTTCTTATTACTTGTATTATTTATTTTCTCTCATTATTTACAACAATAATATAAAGAACTTTGCATTTAAATGGGTTTTATCACTCACCTCCAGCTTCCTCATTCTCAAATTCTTCATTTGGATTCATTACTCAACAGAGTGGAGTGTGTTTTCAAGTATCATGTTTTTTCTAAAATGATATGTGTTGTAATTTTAGAGTTCATGTGTGTCTTGAAGTGTGTTTGTTGCTCCACATTTAGACAGTGTATTGGTTAAGTATAAAATGTCTGGCCACAATCATCTTCTGCAAAACTCAATATTGTCCAATGTGTTCTGTTCTTGCCCTTGTGAGATGATGGGAGGCTAGTCTTTCATTGGTAATCTGGTTTCTTCTTTTACTTTTTCTCCTATCTGAATACTTGTTGATTTTTAAAAGTCCTTTTGGATAAATATGAGGGCCTTCAAACATAATGTATTAAGATGTATTAAGTTGTTTCTGTGTGTGTGTTTGTATGTGTGTGTTAACAAGAGTAAGAGATTAATACGTTCAGTATGATGAGAAACAGACGTTCTTACTGCCTTAAAATACATCTTCCATGGAGTACAGCAGTTTTTCTCATCCTCTGCATTACTGAAATTTTGGTCTGAATAATTCTTTGTTGTGGGGAGCTGTCCTGTGCATTGTAGAACATTTAGCAGCATCCTTGGCCTCTGTTCATTAGATGCCAGTAGCACCCCCTCTCCTCGAGTTGTGACAGCCAAAATATCTCCAGGAATTGTTCAGTGTTTCCTGGGGTTGGAGGTTGGTGTCAAAATCGTCCCCTGTTGAGAATCACTGCAACAGAAGGTGGCCTGACTTGTATTTTTTTAGGTTTAGAACTTAGGGACAGAAATAGATCATTGCCACTATTTTATTTCAAGTTTGCTCTGTTTCAGGCAAAAATCCATTTGTGTGCCTCAGTTTACGTTTTTAAATTTCACTTTCATGGTCTAATAATTGATGGAAATCCCTGAAGGTTCTAGGACCGTGTCAATTTGTAGTGTATGCAGGCTTTAAGTTTTTACTTCTAGTTTTTACTGGTATTTTAGTGGGAATCTGGGAGAAACTGCGTCAGGCATTGCTGTCTGGCCACTATTTTATACCATTCTCCTTTTTATGTGAATTTTCTCACCCTGTGCATGTTTGTACTTTAAACTCTTTAAAAAATAATTCCTGTTTCTTAGGGAAATTGTTTTGAATATATATTTTGGTGTTTTAGGTGAACCAGTTAAGATTATAATTTGTGATGACCGATGAAGTAGTTTATTTTGGGCCAAACTGAAAAGGGGCCCCACGGCAACTTTAAATACATGTGATCAGCTCTTCCAGACACCACTAACTCTTGGTTCAGGCCACACATGGTAATGATGGCTGAGCTGAGCTATCAGCTTGCAGTTTCTACCTAGTCAATTCTGAAACCAGGCAGTGATGAAAATCCCCTCTAAATGCAAAGAAGTGTGAGACTCAGTTGAGGCATGGTGTGAACACAGTTTGGCTGCATACCCTTTGCCCAACTTCATCTCAAGAGACTCGGGAAAAATATAGAAACACCTCCTTTCCATATTGTTTATTTTCATGTCACAAACTGTTGGGTGGAATGAAAACAGGGCTCTAGTGTTGCTCTAGTTGTGAAAATACGACTTTTACTTCTTCTGTTTTAATCCCAGAGAGGGAAAGTTCCAACTAATCTGCTAAAGCCACCTTCTTTAAAACCTTTCAACTATGTGCTTTAGAAACACGGATGGACGTCGCCAGAATTTAAAAGTGTGCTAGTTCCCAGCCAGAGCAGAGCACGTGCCTGGGGGCTCCCTTTTCGTCTGGTCTCCCTCCATCCTACACCAGGAGGTTGTCTAGCACCTTCTTCTTTCCTGTGGTAGTGGGCCCACTTGCGGAAATGGCAGCTTTTCATTTCTTAAATTAATTTCTATTTTTATTAAAGTAGTGGATCAAACAATTCCATGAGTACCAAACGGAAAAATCAGTCTCCTCTCATCTCCCCTACCCCATTCTTTTCCGTAACACTTTTTACCTGTTTCGTAGATATACTCCCATTTTTTGAATTGTATGCTTAATGTGTTTTATTGATGTCAATTTAGATATTGCCTTTTGACTTCCCTTTATCAATGCTGAGGATTTGGATCTCTTGCCCCTTTCTATATTTTTCCTCTTCTCTTATTTTGCTAATATCTTTCACTATATGTATTATATCTCTGTGTGTTAATTTTATACATATGATTTTTGATATCTACATATATATAATATAGAATGTATATTCATTCACTTTAACATATATTTACAACTTTTTTAAAAAATCTAGCATGTTTAGATTATTATAGCTATAGAACCTTCCTTTGTCCCTCCCTCCCTCCCTCCCTCCTTCCTTCCTTCCTTCCTTCCTTCTCTCTTTCTCTCTTTCTTTTCTTCCTTCTCTCTCTCTTTCTCCCTTTCTCTCTTTCTCTGTTTCTTGATGGGGTCTCACTCTGTTGCCCTATCTGGACTGCAGTGGCCTAGTCCCAGCTCACTGCAACTTCTGCCTCCTGGACTCAAATAATCCTCCTGCCTCAGCCTCCAGAGTAGCTGGGACTACAGGTGTGTGCCACCATGCCTGGCTAAATTTTGTATTTGTTGTAGAGACAGGGTTTCTCCATGTTGTCCATGCTGGTCTTGAACTCTTGGGCTCAAGTGATCTGACTGCCTGGACTTCCCAAAGTGCTGAGATTATAGGCATGAGCCACTGCATCCAGCTGCAACTATTTTTCAGTGCTTAGCCAAGTAGAGTTAAACATTATTATTTTCTTTCTCTTGTACTTTTTTCCACAAAGTCAATCAAATTTGTATTATAATAACAAATATTATTTTCCAAATGCTCAGATGGTTCAATTGATCTCCCAGCTCCTTCCTGAAGCCTCTGTTCAAAAGTATGCTTGAAAGGTAAATGTTTTGTATCCTCACCTCTCTGAAAATACGATTATTCTACCCTTATCTTTCGTTGATTGGCTGGGTATGATGTCTAAGTTAAAAATCATTTTTCCTCCAAAATTTGAATATATTGATTTGGCTTCTTCTGCTTGTCAGTGCTTGTTGGGATAGTTAGTGACATTTCGATTTTCCTTATTTTGTTTTTGGGTTTGGTTTGATTTTCTTCACTGGAAGCATTTAAGTTCTTCTCTTTTATTCCCAAAATTCTGAAATTTCATGCTGCTGCTGCTTCTGCTGCTTCTGCTTCTTCTTCTTCTTCTTCTTCTTCTTCTTCTTCTTCTTCTTCTTCTTCTTCTTCTTCTTCTTCTTCTTCCTCTTCTTCTTCCTCTTCTTCTTCCTCTTCCTCTTCCTCTTCCTCTTCCTCTTCCTCTTCCTCTTCTTCTTCTTCTTCTTCTTCTTCTTCTTCTTCTTCTTCTTCTTCTTCTTCTTCTTCTTCTTCTTCTTCTTCTTCCTCTTCTTCTTCCTCTTCTTCTTCTTCTAATACTCATCACCTGGGTACTGCGCAAGTATTTCAGTCTGAAGTTTGGTGTCCTTTTATCTGATAAAATTTATTTTAGTGCTTTTTGGATAACTGCTATCCCTTTTACCAGTTATCTTTCTCAAACTCTTGTTAGTAAGATATGAGACTTCCCGGATGGATTCTTTTATTTATTTATTTTTAAATATCTTTTTTCTATCACTGATATTTTTGTTCTTAGGTCATTTCTCCAACTTCATCATACAACTATTTTATTGATTTGTTTTTATATTAGCTTTTATTTTTATTTTCTAAGACATTTATTTTCATGGCATCCTGTTTTTCTTTCATGAGTGCAATATTGTTCCATCTCTCTGACGATATTTATTCTAGTTTTAGACATTTTCTTCAATTATCTGCTTTGCTTCTTTTTCTTCTGAATCCTCTGTTTGTAGGTTTTGTTATCTCAGACTGCGGGCTTAAAAAAATGTATCTGAGCACCCAGGCCATCTCTTCATATTTTAGTGTGAGGCACTGAAAGGTGATCAGCGGCTCTATGTGAGTGGCAGGGGCTGATTGATGAATGGGTGCCATTGTTGGGTGGTCAGATGGCAAGATGATCACTTCTTTCAAGTTAGTATCCAGAGATCTTTTCTCAGATGCCGTACAGTTTTTAAGGAGAAGATTTCTCTAATCACTGAATTTTATTTATTCATTTGTTTGGGGCATGCTCCATCCCCTGCTTCCCAGAACTATGCCTTTGAGGAGTTCCAGTGACAAAGAAGCTCATATAGCCTCTCCAGAGACGTGAAAATTGTGGCCATTTCTCAAAGTCAGTGTCTACTCCTCTCTTCAAAAATGTATACAGACCTCTTGTGTGCTGAGTCTTCCTCCCAGTGCTCTTTGTCCAGGGGTAGTTTACACCTTTCCTATTCTTTATTGTCATTGCAATGGGATTCCAAAAAGCAGCAAAGAGAAACATGTTTGAGTCAGAGCTTTGAATGCAGATGACATTCGTGATAAAAGTCCGTCTGCCTGAAGAATGACTAGCACTATGAGCAGTGACCACCACAATAGCTGATGGACTTCAGTGAAGGAATTCAGTTTGTGTTGGGATAGGGCAGCATGGGGAAATTCCTTTCCTGCCAATGTGACAATCAGGGTAGATTCTGGAATTGTTTACGGTGGGTTCGCCTTAAAGACAGAGAGACAGTCTCAGAGAGCCCAGGCCATGGCCATCCTGAAGAAAGGGTAGCATGCACCTTGTGTGGAAGGCCAGCTCCTCTTGGGGACCCATGCCTTGCCTTTACAGCTAATAGAGTCTCCAGAATCAACCAGTCAACCCATACCTGTAGGAAGCACATAGGCAACTGTTCTCTCTGATATGTGTATTCACTGGTTCTTAATCCTCCTGGCTCTAAAGTGGGGAAATGTTTCAGCATTCTGGGGCCTGTGGCTGTGAAAAACACAACGTGCACATGCATTTGGAGAGTCTAGGAAAGTTACCACTATTCATCGAGGACCGACTGTGCACAGGCATAGCACTGGGGATTCCAGAGAGGTAAATTCTTCATAATGGATTTTGATGCCCTCCTAGGAAGATGGGAGATAACAAGAGCCATCCTTAAGGATATCCAGGGTAGTCTCTTAAAAAAATGAGAAACTGCAGTTTCTGAATAAATTGTTTGCAGATAGGTTGAGAGACAGAACCAGGAAATGAAGACTAATAAGTTAGCTCTTTCCTATTGCATGGAGAAGGCACCATCCAAGTCCAATGTACCCCTGCCCTGGCCTCTGAAAGCTGAATAATGTGTCACAGATTCAGAGAATTTTGTTGCTGGAAGGGGCCCCAGAGGTTCTAGCAAAATGCCTCCCTTTGTAGATCTTGCTGCAGAGGAGCTATTGTGCTGCACGCTCTCCCTCACACCATTAGTGTCAAACCTTCGTCAATATTTAAACATTCATTATTCAGAATTTCATTTCTCTGCTTCTCTTTTTTTTAAAACTCTGAGAAGGAAAGAAAAACAAGGTTAGCAACTGTATCCTGTATTTCTTCAGGAAAGAAATGAGGCACTTCAAAGCTGAGCTGATTTACTGGATAAATATATATTTAGGCATTTGGGGACTTTAAATGTATGTGATTTACCAGAGAAATAGGGGGCATCCTTCAGAATCCACTATGCAAAGATATATTGACACAATTTCGACTGTATGGTTATGTCTCTGATAAATCAGTCTGCCTCCCTCAGACCTTCATGGTCCACTGGAGATAAAATATGCACCTCCTGTTCAGGGAGGGCAAGGGGCAGGCGGACTTCAAAGTACAGCCGGGTCTGTCTGGTAGGATCTCAAAGGAAAAGGTCCTGTGCAGCACCAGAGGCTAGATCTGGGAATCACGTGTGAGGGCTGCAGGCTCTTGACTGTGCTTCTGTAAACAGTTTCTGACTGCTGTGAGAGGCAGGTGCTGTCTACCTGGGGGAGGATTAGAGGCTAAAAGCTATGCAGGAAACTGGACAGGTGGATTGTGATGAATTGATAGCTAAATCTTGCACTTTAGTGTCTGGACAAGATTCAGTCTCAAGTCACAGCCGCAGGGACTCTGGACAAGTCCTGCCATGTGGCTCTGCCTGGGGGGCTCTGCCAAGGCAGCTGTCATGGCTCCCAGAGGCAGGCACTTTCTAAGGTCCCCACCTGGGACCCTATAAATGCTCAAGCATGTGGGGACCCCAGCCTGTAGCTGACTTGTAAGTGCAGCACTTCATTGCCTGGAAGCCTTTTGAAACCTTTCTGGGTGTAGATCCTACAGGATCGCCTCTGCCTGTAGGACCCAAATAGGATGCACAGCCAGAGGAAGGAGGACAACGGACAAGGAAGCTGTCATCTGGAGCTGAAGAAAGATACAGAGTATGAAAGGCTGAGAAGAAAGCTGAGTGCTCACATGCTACCCAGGCTGGAGAAATCTTCTTGTGGTGCACTCCTTTTTTTTGTCAGCTCATAGCCATTTCTAGGGCCAGCTTCCTCCGTTGCTACATTCCAAACTCATGCTTCTAACTCAGTGGGATTTTGGAGTCACATGGCCTTAGCCTAGGGTTCTGCTGCCCACACGAAGTGGGCATGGGTTGTGCCGAACAACTCCCCTGCTTCCCTCTCCTGTCCTATATCCATTGCTCCTTAGGGAGGCTGCACCAAAACCTGCCATCACCCCTGCTTAGGGGTCTTGTTTCCCTTGTCCGCAGGGCTTCACCTTCAGCCTTTTTCCACTGAAAGAAACTGGCTTCTACCCACAGAGTTGAGATTTTGCTGCCTACTTCCACAGAAGGAGAAGGTAGACTTGCACGGGGGAAAAAAGAACATTCTCTTATTCCAAGCCAGTATTTACAATAATTACATGCAATGGTAAATAGAATTGGGAAAAGTGAATTACCTTTAATTAGGAAGTCTTTTATACTTAAAGTACATCCTAGGGAGCACATCCCTGGGTAATTAGAGGAGGAGGCTGAAATCCAGCGTGTTCTGTTTTGGGGCTTGGAATCCCACCAGGACCCTTCTGCTCATCAGCATAGTCCCTCTCGTACTCATTTGCATGGGTCTGGCTTCTGTTTCTAGGAAAGGCTGGACAGCTGGAGACCTACTGTCCACTGGCCTTGAGATACTACTCCAGCACCTCCTGCCACTGCACATATCCTTGCATGATGCATTCGTCATAGACCATTCCACAACATATGAGCTTGTGGCAGGGTCAGGTGACTGGCCCATGTAGAGGCCTGTCTGTAACATGCCAGCACTGCTATACCACCAAAAAGACAAGTTTGGTCCCTAGGGTGGTTGGCTGATGGGATTTGCCAAAGTATCTGGTCTAGCCAGGTCCCCAGGTTTGAGGAAAAGAGGGGTGTAAGTGTATGGAAATCCTCTTTGGAGCGAACATTCATTTATCTACCTCTCCATTCATTTTTCCTTCCATCCACTCGTCTCTCCATCCTTTCACTATTTCCACATACATCCACTTAGTACTTTCCAGTGGCTGCCAGGCTTTGGTCTAAATACTGAGGACAGAGAGGTAAGAAGCCGCTTCTGACCCCAGGTTGGTTGGGTGGGAAGACAGAGGAGGCTGTTGGCATAGGTAGCACAGCAAGGCCCGTGAGGTGCTATCTCTGGAGAACTAGAGCCTCAGGCCCATATTGTAACTACTGGGGGAGGGTGATGCCACAAAGGACTGAGGCCAGTGCAACCAAGCAGCTGGGGGCTGCTTGAATTGGACAGGGAGAAAATTAATCAGGGAAGTGGTGGAATTGGCATATACGCATTCAAACTGGTCAGGATGGAGGAGGCAGGTCTGCATGGCCTGTGAGGTCAGCTGACCCCTCACTGTTTTCCCATTCTGTGTTGTCTTTACCATGTGGGTGCTCTGCAGTGTATAGGCTACTATACCCTGAAACTGAGAAAGATGGGTACCTGCAGGCTTGAACAGTTCAAGTGTTGCTGTCTTCCACATTAACTTCACCCTTCAGACCTGTGGAGGGTCCTCCTAACTCAGTCACCATGAAAGCATGACTGATGGGGGTTCTGGCCTTCACCTTCTTCTGAACTGTTGTATAAGCGTGGGATAGGTTCCTTAACCTCTGTGATCAGTGGGGTCCTATGTCTATTTAGGATATTTCTAGAATATCTAGCAGCTAGATCAGCTAGGTCAACAGGCAGCTAGGTCAGGAGACCCAAATGTGGAAGCTGTATCTCAGGTCTGTGGATGGTGGCAGTGGACTGATGTGTCTGGGTTCCAGGGCTGCAGAGGTTTACAAAAGTGAGCAGTGGGGCTTGACGAGCAGTCCTGATGTGGCTATTAGGACAGCTTTCTGCTCTCCTGATTGATTGATTCAGGCAGCTGAATACCAGGCCAAGTGGGCAGGACCAGAGCAATGGGATGGTAACTAGGCTACAGAGAAGATAGATGGATTGTTGTTATTTAATCAGGCATTCTTTCAAGGCACAGGGAACATCTTGACCTGGGATATCGCCACCCTCACCCCAGGCCCAGTAATGAGAGAATTAGCACATGCTGAGGAGCTAGAGTAACTGCTCAGGCTTGGAAGCAAAATAGAGGGTTTTCTGTGCAGCAAATCACTTTGAAACTGAATCTCCTTACTCCAGATGCACACTGAAAATGAAAAGTCTGTTTTTTGTTTCAAATCTCCAAGAGACAGGAAGAATACTGGGATCAGACTCTGGCCTCTGGGGAGGATTTGATAGAATGCTCCCTGGTCTTGGCCTTGAAAACTGGAGGAGGTTCAAATCCTCAGGGAGACATCCCTTGAGGACAAATGCTTTGTACAGGAAAGTACTCGTTAGATATGTACTGGAGAAAATGACTGGTTTTGCATGAATTTAGCTTTTAAAGGTCACTAGCATTAGCTCCCAACATAAAAATGTTGGAAGGGATTTAGAAATCACATAGACCAAGTCCATATGACAGAAGGGGAGACTGGGGTCCAGAGAGTTTAGGTGACTTGCCTATGACCAAGGACACCATTGATTTACCATCAGTCTCCCCACCTCCCATCAGTGATGCTTTCTGTATAATGGTAGAAAAGGAGTAGATGGCATTAGGAGATACCTAATGTAAATGATGAGTTAATGGGTGCAGCACACCAACATGGCACATGTATACATATGTAACAAACCTGCATGTTGTGCACATGTACTCTAGAACTTAAAGTATAATAATAAAAAAAGTAAATAAATAAATAAATAAATAAAATTAAAAAAAGAAAAGGAGTAAATGAACCAGCTAAAAGTTTGCATTGTATCTTAGATCCACTTTGGATAAAAGTCTTATTACTGAACAAGCCAAGAGGTACAAGATTAAAATGGAGGTTTCATGATTTCTGCGTTGAGTGGGTACTAATTAATCTATGTTCTTTGAGTGGTGAATTTTATTAAGCCAGGTTTTCTTTGCCTCCTCAGACATTGATTGGTTAAATGACTTACCAAAGAAACTTGCAGGAATTCTCCAGTTAGTGTTAGAATTGGTGTGCCCCATATTAGGCTCTACCCTTTTCTTATCACAGCCATTGTTTCCTACCAGATCTCCCACAGGAACATGTGGGCCTATCACAGAGCTCAGGTGTGACCCCTTCCTGCAAGTTTGCTTCTCCCTATCCTCACCAAAGTAAGGTGTGAGGGACAAGTTAGCCATCTGTAGCTCCAGTGAATAGTGTAAGCTCCACTGGGGTAGCCTCCCTAAGTCCTGCTGATATAACATGTGTGAGTTTACTTTTCACCCGTGGTGGGGTAGGGATGACAGAAAATTGTTTGACACATATCCAAAGGAAAGATGGTGCCCATTTCTCCTCCCTTTGAATCTGGGCTGGCCTGTGATTATTTTGACCAATGGACTGGCAAAATAGCACTTTACCAGTTCCAAGTCTTGCCTTTAACAGCATGTGCTACTTCCTCTTTGGTCAGTTCTTGCCCCGAGTAAACATGTATGTCCTGCTCCTCTGCAAGAGGGGAGTACATAGAGAATCCCTGAAACTTCAGGAAGAGAGAGATAGGCCCAGTCTGGCAGCTGACCCTGTCAAGGTGCCAGGTTGCTGAGTTGGGCCATTTTGGCTCCTGCAGACCCCCCCAGCCACCAACTGAGTACATTGAGGGACCCTAGTCCCTGCCACATGGAACAGAAGAATTCCGCTACCAATTACCAACGTCTGTCTGAGTTCCTGACCTGCAAAATCTTTGTAACAGAAATTTTGAGTTTGGAGTCAAGTTTCGTGGGTTTGAATCCAAACTCTGCCACTTACTTGCTGTGTATTCTCAGGCAAATGCTGTTCATCTCTGAACCTGGGTTCCACCATCCATATCTGGGGTAATCCTACTTTCCTTTCAGGAGATTCTAGATGCATACACCATAGTGTGGTATAAAGAGCGTGGCACATAGTAGGTGTGCAATAAGCCCAAGCTGATCTTTGGAATTTTCTCAGCCACCCAGAATTCTATCAGGCAAGGGTGTCTTAAGAATAGCTCCCCACATGCAGTGTGACATCCTCAGAGCAGCCCCTGGCGTGTCCTCTTGGGGACCTGCAGCGTTGGGAAGGATGGGCCATGCAGAGACACAGAGCCCTGGGGTTGGGGGGCATTTGGTGAAACAGGCCCAACGCCGACCTGCAGGAGTGCAGATCTGACACTGGATTTGGAGGCGAGACACACCTGCATCCACATGCATGTTTGTGTGCCCTTGCACAGACATGTGCACACATCAAAGGGAAGGAGAAGGGGCTGCTGTTGAGGATGTTCTGCTCAATAAACATGGCTGTGAGGGGTCCTGAAGCCAGGAGCTGTGAGAACTCAGGGAATCATGTCACAGCCATGGCAGATCACTGCTCTGCCTGGCCTCAAAGATACTGCAAGAGAAAGCTCTTTCTAAACTGTAAAGCATTCTATGTGTGCAAGGCATGATTCTTAATAGCGTGACAAGGAGGAGGAGGAGATAGAGGAAGTGGATGAGGAGAAATCCGCCTGAATCCGCCTGATAACAATTTTACATCTATAATTCCTTCCCCTTCCTACCACATCGGAATTTTATGGGGGATTAGTGAGCGTCCAGCTGCAGAAGGCCTGGAGCCCCTTAGGAAAGGCTCAGCTAGGACTTTATTTAATGAATCCCCTTAGAGGGGATTTTCTTTTGTGGTGAAAAGTTCCCTGCTGGTAAGGGATATATTCCACCACCTGGGGCCTCTTCCCTGGGCTCCTGTAAACCAGAAGAGCAGGGATGCATCCGCTCTGCAGTGTGTAGTGGTGGGCGTGCTAGCCAACATCCTGAGAACTTTCAGCCTGCTAGTCTATTTTCTCTCTTCTTGTTTTTGCCTCAGAGAGAATAGCTCCCAGAGCTTTCAATCCCCCAGCCCTCCCCCAGACCATAATGTGGTACTCCCTGGAGTTCATTTGCCTGGCTCAGTACCAGTGGGATGCTGGGAGGCACAGTGTCTGGGGGGCCTTCTGTGACCCGTGGAAGTGTGAGCTGTGATGCTGGTGTTCATGGCCTTCCTATAAAGATACCTCCTCACATGGGGTTCCTCAAATGCAGGTATTCCAACTATATTTGTGCAAAGAACCCCAAGGTCTCACTCTCTCCTGACAGCCCTGAGCAGGTTCACCCCTACGAAAAGGAAAAGGAAGGTCCAGACTGCTGAGTACTATGGGCCAGAAGGTAGAGACTTGAAGCCTGAGATTTGAGACCCCAAATAGGTTAGGGTTGCTAGCTAAAATATAGGATGCCAAGTTAGATTTGAATTTTAGAGAAACAATGAATTGTTTTTAGTATAAGTACATCCCTGTTTTAGTCATTTTATGCTGCTATAAAGGAATACCACAGACTGTGTAATTTATAATAAACACAAATTTGTTGACTCATGTTTCTGAAGGCTGGGAAGTTTAAGACTGAGGGGCCACATCTGGGGAGGGCCTTCTTGCTGCATCATCCCATAGTGGAAAGCAGATGGGCAAAGAGAGGGCACCTGCACACGAGAGAGAGAGAGGAAGAGCGCGCACACAAGAAGGGATTGAACTTGTGCTTTCATTTATTTATTTTTTGAGACAGAGTTTCACTCTGTCACCCAGGGTGGAGTACAGTGGCAGGAACATGGCTCACTGCAGCCCCGACTTCCTGGGCTCAAGCAGTTCTCCTACCTCAGCCTCCCAAGTAGCTGAGACTACAGGCCTGCACCACCATGCCAGCTAACTTGTTTACATCTTTTTGTAGAGACGAAGTTTTGCCGTGTTGTCCAGGCTGGGCTCAATCTCCTGGACTCAAATGATCCAACTGCCTCAGCTTCCTAAAGTGCTGGTACTATGCTATGAGCCACCATACCCGGCTTTATCTTTTTATAGGGAACCCACTTCTGTGATAATATCCTTAATCTGTTCATGAGGGCGGAGCCCTTACAGCCTAATCACTTCTCATTTGGCCCCACTTCTCAACACTGTTACATTGCGAATTACATTTCCAAAATATGCTTTTCGGGAGACACATGCAAACCTTAACAGTCTCAAATGGAGTTTTCACAAAGAATAGTATTTCAGCATAAGTATGACCCATGAAATATTTAGGACATGCATGTATGAGTATATGAAAAAAAATTCACTGTTTGTCTGAAATTCCAACTCAACTGAGTGTACTGTATTTTTATTTGCTAAATCCAGCAACCACCCTGCTGAGGAGGGCTGCCTCTCCTGCAGTGCTGGTGGTCTGGGTCTTGCTTATTGAGCTGAGTTTGTTGAGTTTGCAAGGCAGCCTTCGCTGGGCTGATTGTTTCCTCTTGAAAAATCCACTTGCACTGAGGTTGGTGACTCTAGGTAGGTAAGGTGCTGCCTTATTATCTGGTCTGTCCAAACAATAAGCTCATTCTTTAACTGATCACAAGAAAATTCTCATGACTCATCCTCTAAGACCCCTTTCTAAAGTGTGTATTTGTTTATTTTTATTTTTTATTTTTTTGAGACAGTCTCCTTCTGTCGCCCAGGCTGGAGTGCAGTGGCATGATCTTGGCTCACTGCAACCTCCACCTCCCAGGTTCAAGCAACTCTTGTGCCTCAGTCTCCCGAGTAGCTGAGACTACAGGCATACACCACCATGCCTGGCTAATTTTTTGTATTTTGGGTAGAGACAAGTTTTGCCATGTTGCTAAGGCTAGTCTTGAACTCCTGAGCTCAAGCAATCCACCTGCCTCGGATTCCCAAAGTGCTGGGATTACAGGTGTGAGCCATTGTGCCCAGCTCTTAAAGTATTTAAACAGCTCCCTATATCAAACTGCAAATGCCAGACTATTGAATTTAAAGAAGTCCATTCCTAGGATTATACTTTCTTGTGGATATCTTACACACATAACAAAATAATAATAATAATAATAATAATAATAATAATAATAATGTGGGCTATCTGAGCCCCTAAATAGTTTGGTACTTTTCTCTGTAATCTTCTGTTAGAAAGCCAGGTTCAGGCTTAATCAAGGCTGTAATTGGGGTCTCCATCATTCCCAAATCTCAATTTCAGAGTGAGAAGCCCTCCATGAGAAATGTCTGTGGGTTCGATGCCTTCCTGGGGTGGAAGCCTGGAGTGAAGTCTCTCGCCAGCTTGAGCTCTTCTGTCTTCCTCCCTATACCTTTCCATACCATCTTCTCTGCTTTGATTATCAAGGAGGAGACCTCACTGACCTCCCTGTCAGGGAATCACCTGTTTCTGTGTCTTGTTTGTGACTCCCTGAGGATTCCCTGCACCTGGTGCTCCCTCCTCTCCTCCATGTAAGGTCCTGCTCCATCCTGATACAGACATTCCTAAGATGTGTTCCTTTAGCGGAAGACTCTTGCATCCATAGAAATGCAGCTGCCTCTTCCATGGATGACACCTTCACAAATTATTTCCCATGCTAATGCTTGGGAAGGAAGAAGCAGGACAGAAGCTGACCTGCCTATTCCCTGAGTCCTGGAGGTAAGAGGTCAATGAAGGAGAGGCACTGAGGTCAGGCCATGTTGGCCTCTCAATGATCTTCACGCAGCCCTGCCATGGAGCCTCCTGAAGCCTCCACACTTGGCAGGGGTGTGAATGTCAGGGCTGGGCTAATGAGAGAACAAATAGGACAGGCACTGATTAGCAGGCAGAGTTTGTATAATCAATGTCCCGAACCGTACATTTATCAGAAAATAGATTCTAATTAAAACTAAATTTGACTCACTTACAAATGACTAACTTAAGGGGAATAAAAAGATTTGCCTCTATTTATTGCAGCTCCCCAGGATGTGAAGGGGCAGACATTTCTGTATATGTCACAAGCGTAGTGGGAGGATCCTGATGCTTCGTGGGGAGTATGGTGGCTGCATTGTTACTGTAGCAGATAAAGGGAATGGAAGTCATCAGAAGGCAAGACCATCTCCTGAGGGTTTGCAAGTGTGGCCAAGCCATGCTTTCCTGGCAGAGAGTGGCTCTGCCTACATCTGCCCTAAGGGACCAGTCCCTGTGGTAAAGGCCAGTATCCAGTCCTCAGCAAGCAGAGCAATTTCAGCTCTTCTTTGCAGCACTCTGGGTGCTGCTGACTAGCGTGCTGCAAAGAAGAGAGGTTAAGAACACCAGCTTCATGATCAGACAGAACCAGTTCATAATCCCAATTCTGCTTACTTATTTTTGACTGTTTAATATGGAGCCCACTGCTTCACCTCCCTAGGTCTTAGTTTCCTGGCCTCAAATGGAGGCAAAATTACAACTTGTTTCATAGGGTTGTTGGAAAGATTAAACAAGCACAATGTCTATTCTTGAGCAAATGCTTAATAAATGACACTGATTGTTCTTAGAAAACATATTAACTAGGTCTGTAATATCCTAACATATTTGGTTGTTTTTAAAGGGATATCTTTAAAGCTAAAATAAACTGCCTACTCATTTTGACTGTATGTGAGTACTCTTAGCTGATGCATTATAGTATAGAAATGTTTTTTCTAAATTTTTTTCTTCCGTAGTTTCACCTTTTGTATTTTCTTTGTTTGAGGCTTTTAATGTTTTCAGGCATCTAAGAATCAAGGCTGAATATGAACAAGATAGGTTCAGGAGATGCCTGAGGAGTGCCAAGGAATTTAATGCTGCTATAGCATGGTGGTCAAAGTGTGCCCACAGACCCCTGGGAGATCCTGTCAGGGTGATCTACAAGGTCAAAACTGTTTTCACAATAACACTTAGAGATGCCATTGCCTGTTTCGGTGCATTGACATTTGTGTGGATGGTGTGAAAGCATTGATGGGTAGAGTTTTGTTCTGTCTGGCTATGAAACCAGTATTGCAATGACACCAAAATGCACGAGTAGTCATTGCTATCCTTCACACCAGTCACTGAAAAAAAAAAAAAAAAAAGAAAAGAAAAAAGAAGAAGAAAGCAAATTTTGCTTAAGGATGTCTTTGTCGTTGATGAACTAGTAAGGCTAGTATGTGATTAAATTTTTATCCTTGAATCCTTTTGACATCCTGTGTGATAAAATGGTAAGTTCAAATAAAATACTTTTGCCACATACTGTGGTATCATAGTTGTTGCAAGGAAAAGCACCCATGTGATTGAGTTGCAAGCTGAACTAGCCAATTATTTTCATGGAATATTATTTTTCCTGAAATAACAATGAACATACATAAGCTGTGGGTATTCAGACTTGGATATTTGGAGGATATTTTCATGAAAATAAAGGGAGTGAGTTTATCACTCCAAAGCAGACAACTGAAAGTGTTTGTTGCAAATGATTAAATTTGAGTTTTCAAGTGAAAATTGGAGCTTTGGGAAACTTGACAGCTTCCCACTATCTAACAGCTGATATTAATGAATATGGGTTTTCCATACTTCATGTGTCCACATTCAGAAGAGCTACATAATTAGGTGTACTGATATTTGCCAAATGACCAATGTATGATGTGACCAAATCAAGCCAGAGGTAAAAGTTCTATTGGAAGTTCAAAATAGATAAATGTATTTTAATGCAATATCAATGCAAAACTTTCATTGACTAGGTTTAAGATTCCACATTGCAACTTAACTTACTGAGTTTTGGTGTAGTGGCAAAGAATATTCCCAATTATCTGAAAGAGCTATTACAGTTCATTTCCATTTTTCAACTACATATATATGTATAATGGATTTTCTTCATGTAATTTAACCAAAATAACATATTACATCAGGCTCAGTCTGGAAGCAAAAGTGAGACTATAGCTGTCTTCTACTGAACCAGGCATGAAGAGATTTGCAACGCTGTAAAACAGTTCCAGTTTTCTCGCTGTTTTTTGAAAAGAGTTATTTTTCATAAAAATATGTTCTCAAGTTAATATGTAATGATTTTATTATTGGAGTCTGATAATTTTCAAGAGTGAGAAGAGGCCATGAAACCAAAAAAGTTTGAGAACTGTTGCTCTAGCAAATGCTTTGTTCTTTCTAAACTATAGCTCTTGCTACGTTGTATTGTCATTATTGCCTGTGATCTTCTGTTACTAGCTGGTCACGCAAGCTCCTTGAGGATCTCTTCTTTTTGTTTGTATCCATATCAGCTAGCACAGGGCAGTATATGTTTGGTAAATATTTAATGAATGGGATAATGCATGTTTGATCATCTTTCCATCTATAAAAATTCCTCCTGGCCTGAAATAATATCAGGTTTTGACGGAGACTCTACTGTACAAGAAACCTGGTTCCCATTTATATCTACCCCTTGGCGTCTGTGTATTTGGGCAAGTTATACAATTTCAGGTCTAAGATACTAATCCTTCAATTGAGAAATACAAATTCCCCAGTCCCAGGCAAGACTAATTAAGTCAGAAATTCTGGGGGTGGGGCCGAGCAGTCTGTGGCTTAACAAGCCCTCCAGGTGATTCTGATGGCCCCTAAAGTTTGAGAACTGCTATGTATCTTTTATTCTCCTCTAACATGGGAAATATAACTCTTACTCTGTGAAGTTACCTGCAGATTACATGAGATAATACACATAAAACACTTAGTGACAGTGCCTGAACACTCAATAAACAGTACCTATTCTTACTGTAAAAGACAAGGAAATATAGACTATTTTTTATTTGACTGAACTATTTCCTTGCCCACAGCCACAGCCCCTTGTTCACATTCTGTGGCCCTGAGCTTGATGTAGTGAGTCTGACTGAGTTGGAGAGAAAAGTGGAGGGACCCAGGAAGCTGAGGAGGATAGTGTGTGGCCAAGGCCCCGAGGCTTATGTTTTCTTCTCTCCTCCTTGAAGAAAACTTGTTGACCATTAGCCTGGCAGGTTCACTTCTCCTACATAGTGAGGGACAGCACACAACAGTCCAATGAACTCAAAAAAGGCCCTGATGGAGAGAGAGAGAGGAAAAGAAGTGACAGCTTAGAGAGAGGTCGAGAGAGGAGAAATGCTGGGCAAATTAGAGCAAGTAACCTTTTCAGATGGCAGCTGGGGAAACAGAAGGTGAGAAACTGTCATTCCAAATTGCAACTTTCACAAAGAGAATGAATCAGTACCTTGGCAGACAGGTGCCTGAGTTTCCCAGTGTCACACTCTCCAGCCTGGCTTATCAGAGGACCCCTTTCCGTGACCCTATTAAAGGTCCATTGGCATCTGCAAGTCTTCTTGTTAATTGGAAAAGCATCGAACTGCACAGCCAGCAAAAGCCCATTGAGGATTCAGGGCCTCTGCAGCACTGACTGACCTATTAACTGCTTCCCTGCCTGCAGCTCTCAGCTTTATGTACTCAGAGGTTCCCGAGGCAGTATGCTTTCTCTGCAGTGCATTGATTCACTCATTCATCTATTCCTTTTATTCATTCACTCATTCGTTTCTGTTTATTTGTTTCTTCCCTTAACAAACATTTACTTACACCCTTGTGACAGTTTCTTTTTACTGTGGGCCAGTGCTTCTAAAACAGAAGCAGTTGCCCACCCTTCCCTCCTGGGATATTTGGCCATGTCTGGAAACATTTTGGTTATCAAAACTGGAGAGCATATTGACAAATAGTGGGTGGAGATGATGCTGTTACACATCCTAAATGCACAGGACAGCCACCCCCCGCCACAACAAATAGTTATTTGACCCCAAATGTCAATAGTGTCAAGGTTGAGAAACCCTGCCATAGATGAGACATGGACATTTGTGGGTTACAAAGGGACTGCATAGGCAATGGAGAGAGCAGATACTGACCACATTGGCGAGATGGGCAGTGAAGAGCTAAAAACAGTGGAGTGATGGCTCAAAAAGGAAGCGTAGGGAAACTGAAGGGTGCTCTAAGAGTCAGTGGAGGGCAAGGGTGGAGGTGCTAGGGAAGGAGGAGTGAAGGGAATCCTCCCTTAGTCTCTTTTCTGTCTGAATCTCTTTCAAGTCTTAAAAAAAATACTCTTCTTCTCTCTCTCTCTCTCTTTTTTTTTTTTTTTTTTTTTTGAGATAGGGTCTCACTGTGTGGCCCAGGCTGGAGTGCAGTGGCACCATCACCACCATCATGGCTCACTGCAGCCTCGACCTCGATCTCCTGGGCTCAGGTGATTCTCCCACCTCAGCCTCCCCAGTAGCTGGGACTATGGGTGTGTGCCACCATGCCTGGCTGTTTTTTGTAATTTTAATAGCCATGGGGTTTCAGCATGTTGCCCAGGCTGGTCTTGCTTCTGGCCTCAAGCAGTCTGCCTGCCTAGGCCTCCCAAACTGTGGGGATTATAGGCATGAGCCACTGCACCCTGCCAAAAATACTCCCCTCTTGCCAAGGTCCCATAAATTAGATTTGAAGCAGATGTCATGAAGCATTAGGGAGCAGAGTAGCCAAGTCGTCACCACACCTGCCACTTGTGCATGCACATGCTGGCATCTAGCCGTGTCTGGCATGCAGTGGGCACCATGTTCCTGGACCTACCTCCTCCATACTAGGGCTGAGTGACCTTTGCTAAAGGGCCACTGTGGCTTATGCTTCTTCCAGCTTTGTGCCTCATCCTATGAGTGTCTGTTTCAGGAGATGCTGGAACAACTCAAATGCCCAACCAATAGTCAGTTAATTCCTGCTTGCTTCATCTGTGGGCTTTGTTGCTAAGCACACATTGCTGGTGTGTGTGAGGATCTATAGAGCTGGGAGTTCTAGCCCCTGTGGATGCTTCTTTACAGACTCAGAAGTGGGCTATCTATTACCCTATAGAAGGTGCCTTTGGCCACTACGGTCCACTGGCTCTTTTGGGATCTAAGTGGAGCTGCCTATTCTGCAAACACTGCCTTCTGCTTCCTTTTTCCCCACTACTGGGCTGCATCCATCATTGAGCAGGTGAGCTAGAGAGATGCATGGCCATTGAGATTTTTTGCTGTCTTTAAAAGTACTTCCTTGCCTGAATCTTTGAATCACATTACATCTTTAAGCCACTTAATGTGTTTTGATAATCTATTGTGTAGTAAATGCACTGGGTAAAAACAATGTCAATCATGTCATTATTTCTCACAGTTCTGGGAGTTTGCTGGGCTCAGCTAGGCACTTCTTGCTCACCTTCTTTTGTGCAATTGCAGTCAGATGATGGCTGGGGCTGGGGTCATCACAAAGGCTTCTTCACTCACAGATCTGGTGGTTGATGGTGGCATCAACTGAGAACTCAGCTGGGGCTATCTTTCAGAATACCTACACCTGTCCTCTCCCTGTGACCTGGGCTCCCTCGCAGCATGGTGGCTAGATTTGAAAAGGGAGCATCCCAAGAGACAGGAATTGAATGCCACCAGTTTCTTAAGACCTTGGCCTAGAAACTGGCATACCATAGCTTCCATTGTATTAGGTTGGTTAACCATTTACAGAGCCTAGATTTAAGGGAGGACACATAGACCCCACTTCTGGAAAGGAGGAGTATCAGGTACTTTGGGGACTAGGTTTTGATACCTGTTTATAACATGTGATCAGAGAAGAGTGAATGGATGTGTATTCATCCATCAAAAAGTCCTGAGCACCAAATTTGTGTCAGTTTCTATGTGAGGACACAGGTGACAAAGCCAGGCCTCCTGCCCGTGAGGAATGCACAGCTTGTGGACTAACTTCTGGACCTTTGAAGTCCATGCTCTGAGTGTTTTTCGTGTTGGAAACATGAGACAGGGCAAAAGCTGGCTGGTCCCTGATGTTGCTCTCCTTTATGCTTCCAGTGGTACCCCAGGACCCTGAGGAGCCCCATCCTGGGCGTGGAGCCTGCCTCCTCTTACCTTTTTGTCTCCATAGCCAAGGCATTTTCTTTGAAGTTTAAGGTCATGTGCAGTTCGTTTTCTGTTGCTGGCATCCAAATTGATATAAATCATCGACTAAAGGCAAGTTAGAGGAAATGATATAGAGATACATTCAAGACATCATGTATACATGACTAATGTGGATGGCTGATTGAGGGGATTTTCTAGGATTAGATTATGCATGATTTTGCTTTATTTGATGACTTTAGATCCTAACCTTTGAATTCGATGTGACTCTTTTGAAAATGTAATGACCACCTACAGCCACTGTTATTCTGTAAAAGAAAAGTCAGCTTGATCCCCATGCCCCAAATGGCAAGGACATAATGATACAGCATAGTTCTTTAAATTAAAATGAACTTAAATATTTTAAAAATATGTTGCATTTGTCATATTTTTACCGTCATATTGCACACGCTGACAAGTGTTATGGGCATTGTCTTCCTGGTGCCCATCCTCTTCGTGTGGGAAGGTGAGTGGCTTTTGATTTCTAGGGCCTGGTTTCTGCTTCTTGCTGCTTTGGGCATGATATGGTTTGGATGTTTTGTCCCCTCCAAATCTCATGTTGAAATGTGACTTCCAATGTTGGAGGTGGGCCTAATAGGAGGTGTAATTTGGGTAACGGGGCTAGATCCCTTATGAATGGCCTGGTGCTGTCCCCATGGTAATAAGTGAGTCCTCACTCTGAGTTCAGGTGAGCTCTGGTTGTTTAAAAGAATATGGCACCTCTCCCATGCTCTCTTGCTTCCTCTCTCGCCATATGACACGCCTCCTCCCCCTTCACCTTCTGCCAGGATTGTGTAAGCTTCCTGAGGCCTCACCAGAAGCAGACTGCAGTACTATGCTTCCTGTACAGCCTGCAGAAACATGAGCCAACTAAACCCCGTGTGTGTGTGTGTGTGTGTGTGTATGTGTGTTTGTGAGTTTAAGAACGGAGGTTTAATAGGCAAAAGAAAGAGAAAGGAGAATAGCTCCTCCTGCTGCAGAGCCAGAAGGGCACCCAAGTGGGTCTTCCATAAACCTCCTTTTTAAAAATATAAATTACCCAGCATTAGGTATTTCTTTATGGCAACACAAACAAGTCAACACAGGACCTTACCTCATTTCATGAGTATTTGCCTCAGATCCACTGGTAGGAGCTAATAAAATAATTCAAATGTCCAGTCAGCTATCATAGCTAAGAGTCCTGCTATCCCTTAGTTTCTGGGGCTCTGTTATCTTAACTTTGAGAATTGCTATAAGGAAGGGAAATAAGAAGTCCCACAAGCTAGATTGGCAGGGTCATTTCATTCTAACCCACCTTTACTCTGGGCCTAGGTACTAACCACCTTCCAAAGTTTATTTATTTTTTCTTTGAAAACTTAAAGCAAGACAAAGGCACCAAGGTGATTATTTCCTAATAATAAATCCCCCAAACTCCTTCCTATCACTGTATTAATAACTTAGTTTCTTGAAGGTTTCCTCTCTGAAATTTAGGAATGGCTCAAGCAAGCTGTCATCCTTCTAAATGGTTTCTGATCATAGCTTCAAGATTGATTAGTACCTGCTCTCCTATTTCTCCCCACTTGGAGGCATCTTTGAGAGCAACATCCTGAAAAGATGACAACAGCAGGACCTAAGGAATTCATAAATGGCTTTGACTGCGTGGGTTTTGATGAGGCAATATGGAAAATGATTGCATTAAGTATTGCTATTTATTTACTTGACTTTGTACAGGACAATCAATTTTTTCACGTTCCATGCCTCCTGTCAGGAAGTTAAACGGCAGAGAAGGCAGACTGGAGGCATTACCTCATTTTTCTAAGAGATGCTGTCACTCCTCAAATCACTTTAGAATGTTTTTAATAACAGCATCTTTCATTCCCATCCACTGAGGGAGTAGAGATTCTTCCTTCACAAAGAAAGGACACTGAGGAAAACGAGATATGACCAGGAAAAGATGAGCTAATTTTTTCATGAACTATATGAAAAGCTACTTCTGTAGGTCAATTATTGGCAATTTTATATAGGTAACCCAATAATGTAACACATGACTTTGTCAGTATAATGTTAATCTGTCCTGGGAAAGCAAGATTTGGCTCTATTTGAGCAGTTAGAGAAAAAATTCCAGATCCTTGTAGAGAAAGCTGGTCAATATTCAGCCCTGGTCAGAGCAGATATCAAACTGGAGTTAGATAAAGAGATACAGGTCAAAGGCTGAACTAGACACATTGAATGAACTTAGTGGAACAGTGAATGCATTTATGGTGTGTGTTAACTGAATATTTTGGGGAATTCTAGAAAATTGATCAGAATGGTTGATGACTCCTTTAAGATTGTCTCTTGAGTTTGAATAACAAGCTCTGGAAATCGGGCTCCTGGGTTAGAAGAAAATGCTGGTTAGAGAAAGAGAAAAAGGAAACAATGCTTGCTTTTTATTTAAGAGGTGAAGTGTGGAAAAGGGAAGTTGCTTAGTCATGGGGTTTGAATTTGAGTTTAGGCTCTGACAACACTGTGGCCAAGTCATGGTGTCTCCAAGGATCAGCTTTCTTTCTCATAAAGAAACCTTATAAAAATATAAAGTAGGTGTGATGGTTAATGTTATGTTCAACTTGAGAGTCCATGGCATCCAGATATTTGTTCAAACATTATGTTAGATGTTTAGATTTTAGATGTTTCTCTGAAGGTATTTTTTAGATAGGATTAACATTTTTAAAAATTTCCCAACATGTAGAAATGATAAATACTCAAGGTGATGGATACCCCCAAATACCCTGACTTGATCATTACACACACTATGCATCTAACAAAGTATCATATGGAGCCCATAAATATGTAACATATTATATATATATTTTCTATAAAAAGGAAGGAGAAGAAAACAGTTTGGCAGTTACTCAACAAGTTAAATATATAGTCACCATAAGAAAAGTTGGGAACTTTATGAGACCTTTTGGGAACTGATTTAAGGTGAGATTTTTAGTGTGGGGGTTTAATTAGAATGGTAAGGATCATGATGTAACAGTGTAAGACTGGCAACACAGCAAGATGAAGATTTTAAGATGAGGTCTTTGAGGGGAGTCTTAGCATATCAATAGTTGTTTGATGCTCTCTGTATATGCACCTTTTATTTTCCTGGGCAATTGTTTCCTGAAATAGCATTCGTGTTGATGAAAATATAGTGGTAAGTGAAGAGATGCTATATGAAGATGGTCAAACAGTAAAGTTAAGCTGGGCATGGTGGCTCACGCCTGTAATCCCTGCACTTTGGGGGGCCGAGGTGGCAAGACCACTTGAGGTCAGAAGTTTGAGAACAGCCCAAGCAACATAGTGAGACCAGTCCCTGCAAAAAAGAATTTTTTCAAAAATAGCTGGGTGTGGTGGCACGTGCCTGTTGTCTTAGCTACTTGGGAGGCTAAGGTGGGAGGATAGTTTGAGCCTACGAGTTCAAGGCTGCAGTGAACTATGATTGCTTCACTGCACTCTAGCTTGGGTGACAGAATGAGACCCTGTCTCTAAATATATATACATGTGCATATGTGTGTATGCATATATGTGTATATATATATACACACGCATATAGCTTTATTTATATGACAAATTTATGTCATATAATTACCAAAATATTGACATTTAAATTAGATTTTGAAGCAGATTATCCCCCATTATGTGAATGGGCCTCATCCAATCAGTTGAAAGCCTCAAATTAAGTTACCAAAAAAACCCCTAAAAACAAAGCTTACCTCCTCCAAGTAAGAGGAATTCTGCCAGCAGACTTCCTTTGGACTTGAACTGTAACTCTTCCCTGGGTCTTCAGCCTGCCAGTCTATTCTGTAGATTTTGGACTTGCCAGTCCCCACACTTGCACGAGCCAATTCTCTCTCTCTATGTGTATATATATATATATTCCTTTATCCAACTGTATTTTTCAGGAGATATGTGTGTGTGTGTGTGTGTGTGTGTGTATATATATATATATAAAAGTTCAGAGAACTCTAAGTAGATGCTTAGAAAGGGTGCTATACACTGAATATCTCACTTCACTCTGCTCTTGTAGACCTCCAATAGCATCACTCAGGGGTGAAGGAGGCAAGTGCCCAGAGAATGGAGCACAGCCAACTAATCCCCCCCATTACTGTTGTATCAGTAGCCACACTTATCTGCAGGACACCTCAGACTTCTTGCAGCGCCAGCTAGCATGGATGTTAGCTCACAGGATCTTCACAGATTTATTATAAAAGATTTATATTGTATACATATTTATTGTTATTTTTTCCAGACACAACACAATTTCCACAAACATTACGTATTCATTCTTTATAAACTCAAATTTATTATGGACTTAGCTTTTTTGCCTCTGCATGGGTTTTATCCCTTTCCTTTCTGTGTGTTTTCCTGACCTTCCAAGTGCTTCCTTTGAAGGCCTGCATGTGTCCTTATGCTTCCTTCCCTTATACCGCCTATGCTTTCATTTTTGTTCAAATTTTTAAAAATTTAGTATGAAATTAACAGATGCCTACTGCCAAACATTTGAAAAGTGAGACATAATAAAGAAGTAGGCAAAATAGTACCCATAATTCTGTTAATATTTTGGTCTATTTAACTTGTAGCCTCTTTATCCAGTTTACTATCATTTTGTACCCACCAGTCTATTCTAAGCATTTTGATATAAAAAAGTCAAGAACCTTATTTTTAATGTCTGCCCATTTGGCAGTCTACCTTTGGGTATAATATCATTTGCTAAACAGTTTCTGTAATGTTGGACATTTGGTTTGTATCTGTTTTTCAAAAAATGATTATGCATAACACTTCAAAGAACATATTGCCCTTAAATCTCAGTCTGCCTTTTGGGTTATGTACTTAGGAAAGATACTTGATCATAACACTGGCTCACGTCTCTCATGCCCTCCCGTGGGCCAGCCTCTGTCTGTGCTGAGAGCTTTGCCTGTGCTTGCCCAGGTGTTCCTAACAGTTGTCTTACGGAACTCATACCACGATCCCCATTTTTTCAGACGAGAACACCAAGGTACAGGAAGATAAGGTGGCTGGCCCTTGTCCACAATGGCCATCAGCTAAAAAGTGGCAGAGCTCTTTGAGCCTAGACAGTCTGCTCCTGACACACGTCAGCACTCACTAGGTTGAGGGCCTGGGCATCTTCCAAGGCTTCCCATACAGATCACCAGGTTGCTTTCTAAAAGATAGTCCTGGTAAGTCCCTGTCCTTCTTGTCATCCTTGTTCACGCCCAGGGTTGTTGTGGGAGGATGAACAGGGTCACGCGTGTGAAGTTGCAACACAAGCCTGGCACTGGGTAGGTGCTCACAAAAGACAGCTGCTGTCATTTCTAGGGTGAAGACTGTCACCACAGAGGTCTGAGGATGGGCTCATCTTCTTGGCCTTTAGGAAGACTCTCTCCTACTCTCTGTATCTGTGCACCTTCCTGTCCTGTGACCAAAGGACAGGGAAGCAGGAAACACAACAGTGTTTACCTGGGCTCTCTTCCACTTGGGGGCTTCCCTCACACCACCATCTGTTCTGGCCTGGAACTCTTCCTGACTTCCTCCATCTTAGCACTGATGGCCCACCTATCAGACCACTTACTCACAGGAGAAGAAAGACTGTCCATTTCTGAGTCCAGACTGTCAGTTTCCAAGTTATTGTGCTACCAGTAAGCCTGCACACCAGTGTGGAACATCAGGCTTCTCTCAGCAGATCCTTCTGCACTTCTGTCTGCAAAGCCCCCATAGGGCTGGTGGCTACCAGTGTGCATGAAGAAGGTAGGGCTCCCTTCTGTGGAGCTGGTGGTCTGGGAACCTGCTCACCCTCTGTGGTCTCCTCTGCCTGCCAGGCTGCATCATCTCTCCATGTGCTTGACACACCCTTCCCCCGTTCAGGCAGAGCAGCCGTGCCGGGCTCTCTTGGGATACCCCCTTCTCAGCAGGTGTTTGAACTCTCTAGAGCCTCTAGAAGGGCCTGTCACAGGCAAAGCTGATGTGATGTTCTCTGTTTTACCCTTGAAGCAACAGATTCCCCAGAAGGGCCAGCACTGGCATGGAGACTCACTCAGGTGGTGCTGACTGTGCCCTAGGGCACTTCCGAGCAAAGGCAGGCCCACAACCAGGCAAATGTTAGATAGCAACATCAAATCCAGAACTCGGAGAAAGAAGTTAAATTCATCTCTCTATTCTACTGCAGTCTCGTTAGATTTCCAATAGATTTCATGCTTCCAAATGTATTTGCCACACAAAGATGCTTGGGGTTTCTTGGAGCCCTCGCAGATGAGGGACGAGTGGCTCTGTGGTAAGAGGGTGGGCTCTGGGAGCAGGGACACTTGTAAGCAGAGCCTGAGGAGTAGGGGAGGCATCCAGGAGGTGAGCCCCCAAGGACTGCCATGCTGGGAGAAGATTCCTATCCAAGCGCCTGTTACTCAGGGCACCTGCTCCTCCCCGGCTCAGCTCAGCACCCACCCATGTAGAATGAAAGGACATCTGTTATGCAGAGTGGCAGTATGGGGAGTCCCCTCTGGACCTGCTCAGTGAACCCCCCCTAATAAATTGGTTGCTGGATTCAGACCTCAAGCACATCACAACCACATTCTTCCTGCTGCCTCTGCTCCCAGAATCCGGTGAGGAAGGGGCTGGAGAAGGAGCAAGGCTTCATGGTTGCAAAGATGAGCTCCACATGCCATGTGCAGCCCAGGATATATTTAGAGACTGTGTTTCCCAGCAGGAGTCCCCAGATGATGAAGGCTTATAGGAGAAAGAGAGGAGGTCACAGACCAGATGAAAGGGATGGAGAGGAGACTCCATGGGAGGGGACCTGTGATTCCTTAGTGTCTACCACTGAGGCCAGCTGGCTCATTCCGTATTCTGCTCTCTGGACAGCAGCACTTGCTTCTCTTCTCTTCTTTTTCCTTTGCCACTTTCTTTCCTCTCATTATTGTCTTCTTTGAGGAGGTTCTGGCATGCCCTGACAATAAGTTTGGGTTATCAAGTCCCCTGAGTCCCCAGCTCCACTCCTTAAACCCGTGGCAACCCCAGTAGAAGGGCCAGGGGCTCTGCTGGGTCCTTCCCATCTGTGATGCTCACTGATGTCCACTTGTCCTGCCTTCTTCCTTCTCTACAGAGTCAGGCAGTCTGGGTTCTGGCTCCCTTGCCCCGCTCTTCAGAGGGGTCCTGTCCCTTTTATCTCCAGGGCTTTGGCTACTCTCACTTTTTTGTAGGTTCTCTGAGTATGGTGGCCATATTTTCCAATCTCAATGTCAGATTCCTTGACCTATATGCACATACGTCATATGTATGTATATGCATATAAGGTACATGTACTGCCTACATATGTGTACATATATCTGTATGATACAAGAAAGCGTGCCCTATGTTGCATTTACTGAAAGTCTCAGAAAACCTAGCCTGAAGGACTGAGCCTCCACCTGCTCAGGCCGTCGTGGGAGCCTTCGTCTTTTAGGTTGGTTTCATTTTAGCTCCCTTATTTTAAGGCAAGTTTATTTTTCTCTCTCAACTGGAAAATCACATTTGATCAGCTGTAGATAGCAATCAGATACTGAAACATTGGGATTTTGCCCAGGAGGCAGCCCCTGTAAAGCTGGTGTGGGTTCTCTGAGGCAAGATGGGACCAACAGGGAGACACATACAGACTGAGGGGGCTGCAAGTCGGGGACAGATACAAATGGGGAGACAGAAGAATGAGACTGGAAAAAAGGCAGACTGTGCTGAGCACTGGAGCCACGAGCTTCTGCGTTTGGGCTGGTGCATTCTGTCTGCCTCACCGTCTCCCTCATTCCTCTGCTCTAATCACACTTGATGAACATGGCAGAGGGTGAATGAAGTGCCCTCATCATAGCGCTAATATTCGACCCCTGTGCCATGGGATGTGCTGTGAATGGGAATGGCAGCCCACCTGGCAGCAGATGGTGAGCTGTGCCCACCTCTCCTCTCCAGTCCCTTCCCTGCTGTGAATGGGCCCCTGTGCATCCTGGAGAGGAGGAGGGCCAGGTCACAATATGGGCTGTGTATCTAGCTTGTCTTTACCACCATTCTAGATCTCAAGGTTACTGCTCTCCTGCTGCCGTATAAAAGGTCTCCACAGTGTCGTTGGGTTTCTGTCTACATAAACCTCTTGAGTACACACATCAGTCCACAATCCTGAGGGTGCTCCCATTCAACCTTTTCATCCTATCTTCATGGGTAAGTTCAAAGCCTTTAAAAACACTTCACTTGCTAACATCCCCAGCATTAGAAGCTTTACCTGCTCCTTCAACATGGACTGTTCCTCGCAGTACAGCTGGGGCCCAGTCAGAGCATCCTCTGCTCCACAGAGCTCTTGTGCCTTCGGCTACATGGGGATTCTGCAGGGAAGGGATTCATGTTCATACAGATGAGGGGCTTGTAGGTGGGTTTCTTCCCTGCAGGGCTCCTCCAACATTTTCATATTACAGTGTACTTTTTAAGTCTCCAATGGAGGGTTTAGTATGAACCTTTTCCTAACTTTAATTTGCCATAGGAAGATTTTATTCTCAGAACACTCAGTGACACCTCACAGAATACAATTTGGGGAAGGGGTTTGGGATAAAGCAACTCTTTTTTAAACTGTACTTGTCACTCAAGTTTGTGAAAATCAAGTGTGACAGATATTATCAAACAAATCATATCAGCAAATATTTCTCATGTGTCATCTATGTACAGCATATCAAGTTGATCCCCAATGTGCAGCAGATTCTTCTGTACAGATTCTATTCTGTGGTAAAACTGGGGAACTTATGTTTCTCTTCTCCACAAGTTTACTTCTGAAGTAGAAAAAATTTTATGACAGAAGGAGCCCTCTCTGGGTGAAACACAATTATTTACTGCTTCACAGCTACTAAGCTGGCATTTGGAATTCAGGTGTCACTGAGAGTGCCTGAGTACCATGTTGTCTGGAATATTATGACATGGGTCACTTTTCTCCTGGAGAGTTGGTCCCTGGCAGCTCACTCCATTACAAGAAGGTCTTTCAATTTGCCATTACTTGAGGAGTGAACTCCCACCTGCTTGAAACAACTCAAGAAGGGGTGAGAGAAAGAGGGGAGGGAGAGGGAGAGGGAAAGGCAGGAGAATGATTAAATGGAGAGTGGAATGTGAGGCACAAGCGTTGCCTGGCACCCAGTGGGAGCTTTGGGAAGCAATTGTTGCTGAGTCTCCCACCTTGACTGTTGGAGTTTGTTGACCGTGACAGGTGCAGGGTTTTTACCTGTTTTAGGTGTGGTGGATATTTGCTTAATAATGGGATTTGATGTAGGTGGTAATTATTTGGACACAACAAAGTATATATTTCACTCCAAATAGCATCCCAGGGTCTTAAACTCCTGGGGAAGCTGAACAGGCCTTGAGACACCCAGAGGTTGGAGATATGGGCTCTGACTCCAGTTCTGCCACCACTAACGCGTGACCTTTGTAACGCGTGCTGATGTAAGAGATGAGAATCCATCTGGGTCACTGGTACTCAGATGCAGTGCCTGCAGGAGCCCAGCAAGCACTGTAGATTAGCAAAGGGAACCAGAGGCAAGGCCAGGGAAGGAATGAGTGCACCAGTGTGTTCATCATCTATTTCTGAAAGAACAGACAATATTGAAATATATTTAACATACTGTAAAATTCACTCTTTAAGATGGTTTTTAGTATATCCACAGAGCTGTGCAATCATTACCATGATCTTATTAAAAACCGTTTCATCAACCCCAAAAGAAAGCCATACTTATTAACAATCACACAACATTTCCAGCTCCCCTCAGCCCCTGGTGTTAGTCCACTTTCTGTCCCTATGGATTTGTCTACTCCAGACATTTTATATAAATGGAATCACACAGTATGATTCCAAGGCCAATCTTTTGTGATTGGCCTTGTTCACTTAGCATAATGTGTTTAAGATTGTCTATGTTGTAGCATGTGTCAGTACTTTATTCCTTTCTGTGACTCAATAATATTTGATTGTATGGATATACCACATTTTGTTTATGCATTAATCAGTAGGTGGACTTTTGAGTTATTTCCATGTTTTTAGCTATTACAAATAATGCTACTATAATTATTTATGTATAACTTTTTGTATGGACATATATTTTTAATTTTGTTTGGTGTATACCTAGGATTGGAGTTTCTGGGTCACATGCAAACTCAATGTTTGAGTCTGTGAAGCATTATCAAACAGTGTTTTTTATGGTAGTATTATTTTTAAAACTTTTTTAATTTTAATTTTCATGGGTACGTAGTAGGTGTATTATTTACGGGATACATGAGATGTTTGATATAGGCATGCAGTGCATAATAAACATACCATGGAGAATGGGTTATCCATTCCCTCAAGCATTTCATTTATCCTTTGCATTATAAACAATCCAACTATACTGTTTTAGTTATTTTTAAATATACAATTAAGTTGTTATTGACTATAGTCACCCTGTCTTGCTATCAGTCAGTCTTATTCATTTTTTCTATTTTTCTTTTTTGTACCCATTCACCATCCCTGCCTTCTCTCAACACCCTCACTACCTTTCCCAGCCTCTGGTAACCATCCTTCTACTCTCTATGTCCATGAGTTTAATTGTCTTGATTTTTAGATCCCCAAATAAATGAGAATATGTGATGTTTGTCTTTCTGTTCCTGGCTTATTTCCCTTACCATAATGATCTCCAGTTCCATCCATGTTGTTGCAAATGATTGGATCTCATTTAAAAAAATTTTTCCATAGGTTGTTGGAGTACAGGTGGTGTTTGGTTACATGAGAAAGTTCTTCAGTGGTGATTTGTGAGATTTTGGTGCACCCATCACCTGAGAAGTATACACTGCACACTATTTGTACCCTTTTATCTCTTGCCCCCTCCCACCTTTCCCCCCAAGTCCCCAAAGTCCATTGTATCATTCTTATGCTTTTGCATCCTCATAGCTTAGCTCCTGCTTATGGATGAGCACCCCCCACCCAAGTCCCCAAAGTCCATTGTATCATTCTTATGCTTTTGCATCCTCATGGCTTAGCTCCAACTTATGAGTGAGAACATATGATGTTTGGTTTTCTATTCCTGAGTTACTTCACATAGAATAATAGTCTCCAATCTCATCTAGGTCACTGCAAATGCTGTTAATTCATTCATTTTTTATGGCTGAGTAGTATTCCATCGTATATATTTACTACAGTTTCTTTGTCCACTCGTTGATTGTTGGGCATTTGGGCTGGTTCCATATGTTTGCAATTGTGAATTGTGCTGCTATAAACATGCATGTGCAAGTATCTGTTTCATATAATGACTTCCTTTCCTCTGGGTAGATATCCCATAGTGGGATTGCTGGATCAAATGGTAGTTCTACTTTTAGTTCTTTAAGAGATCTCCACACTATTTTTCATAGTGGCTGTACTAGTTTACATTCCCACCAGCAGTGTAGAAGTGTTCCCCGATCACTGCATCCACACCAACATCTACTGTTTTTATTGAAATATATTTTTTGATTATGGCCATTCTTGCAGGAGTAAAGTGGTGTTACATTGTGGTTTGGATTTGCATTTCCCTGATCATTAGTGATATTGAGCATTTTTTCTTATGCCTATTGGCCATTTGTATATCTTCTTTTGAGAATTGTCTATTCATGTCCTTAGCCCACTTTATGATGGGATTTTTATTTTTTTTTCTTGCTGATTTGTTTGAGTTTGTTGTAGATTCTGGATGTTAGTCCTTTGTCAGATGTATAGATTGTGAAGGCTTTTTCCCACTCTGTGGGTTGTCTGTTTACTCTGCTGACTGTTTCTTTTGCTGTGCAAAGCTCTTCAGTTTAATTAAGTCCCAGCTATTTATCTTTGTTTTCATTGCACTTGCTTTTGGATTCTTGGTCATGAACTTCTTGCCTAAGCCAATGTCTAGAAGGTTTTTTCCAATGTTATCTTCCAGGATTTTTATAGTTTCAGGTCTTGGATTTAAGTCTTTAATCCATCTTGAGTTGATTTTTGTATAAAGTGACAGATGAGGATCCAGCTTCATTCTCCACATAACACGTGGTTAGCCAAATATCCCAGGATGATTTGTTGAAAAGGGTGTCCTGTCCTCACTTTATGTTTTTGTTTGCTTTGTTGAAGATCAGTTGGCTCTAAGTATTTTGGTTTATTTCTGGGTTCTCTTTTGTGTTCCATTGGTCTATGTGCCTATTTTTATAACAGTACCAGGCTGTTTTGGTGACTGTAACCTTATAGTATAGTTTGAAATCAGGTAGTGTGATGCCTCCAGATTTGTTCTTTTTGCTTAGTCTTGCTTTGGCTATGTGGGCTCTTTTTTGGATCCATATGAATTTTAGAATTGCTTTTTCTGATTCTGTGAAGAATGGTGGTGATATTTTGTTGGGGATCATGTTGAATTTGTAGATTGCCTTTGGCAGTGGGGTCATTTTGACAATATTGATTCTTCTCATCCATGAGCATGGGATGTGTTTCCATTTGATTGTGTCATCTGTGGTTTCTTTCAACAATGTTCTGTTGTTTTCTTTGTAGAGGTCTTTCACCTCCTTGGTTATGTATATTCCTAAGTACTTTATTTTATTCTTTGCAGCTATTGTAAAAGGGGTTGAATTCTTGATTTGATTCTCTGCTTGGTTGCTGTTGGTGTAGAGAAGAGCTACTGATTTGTCTACATTAATCTTGTATCCAGAAGCTTTGCTGAATTCTTTTATCAGTTCTAGAAGCTTTCTAGAGAAGTCTTCAGGGTTTTTGAGGTAAATAATCATATCATCAGTGAACAGTGACAGTTTCACTTTTTCTTTACCAATTTGGATGCCCTTTATTTCTTTCTCTTGTCTGATTGCTCTGGCTAGAACTTCCAGTACTGTGCTGAAGAGGAGTGGTGAGAGTGGGCATCCTTGTCTTGTTCCAATTCTCAGAGGAAATGCTTTCAATTTTTCCCCATTCACTATTATGTTGGCTGTGGGTTTGTCGTAGATGGCTTTTATTACGTTGAGGTGTGTTCCTTGTATGCTGATTTTGCTGAGCGTTTTAATCATAAAGAGATGCTTGATTTTGTTGAATGCATTTTCCGCATCTATTGAGATGATTATGTGGTTTTTGTTTTTAATTCTGTTTATGTGGTATATCACATTTATTGACTTGCATATGTTAAACTATCCCTGTGTCCCTAGTGTGAAACCTGCTTAATCACGGTTGATTATCTTTTTGATATGTTGTTGGATTCAGTTAGCTAGTATTTTGTTAAGAATTTTAGAATGTATGTTCATCAGGGATATTAGTCTGTAGTTTTCTTATTTGGTTATGTCCTTTCCTGGCTTTGGTATTAGGGTGATGCTGGTTTCATAGAATGAATTAGGGAGGGTTCCACCTTTTTCTATCTTGTGGAATAGTGTCAAATGTATTGGTACCAATCCTTGTTTGAATGCTTGTAGAATTCTGCTGTGAATCTATCTGGTCCTGGGCTTTTTTTGTTGTTGGTAATTTTTAAATTACCATTTCAATATCGCTGCTTCTTATTGGCCTGTTTAGTGTATCTAATTCTTCCTGATTTAAGCTAGAAGGGTTGTGTTTTTCCAGGACTTTACCCATTTCTTCTAGGTTTTCAAATATATGTGCATAAAGGTGTTCATAGTAGCCTTGACTGATCTGTTGTATTTCTGTGATGTCAGTTGTAACATCTCTTGTTTCATTTCTTATTGAGGTTATTTGGATTTTCCCTCTCCTCGTCATGGTTAATCTTGCTAATGGTCTATCAATTTTATTTATCTTTTCAAAAAAACACTTTTTGTTTCATTTATCTTTTGTACTATTTTTTAACTGTTGTTTCAATTTCATTTAATTCTGCTCTGTTCTTGGTTATTTCCTTTCTTCTGCTGGCTTTGGGTTTAGTTTGTTCTTACTTCTCTAGTTCTTTGAGGTGTGACATTAGAATGTCAGTTTGTGCTCTTTTAGTCTTTTTGATGTAGGTATTTAGGGCTATGAACTTTCCTCTTAGCACTGCCTTTGCTGTATCCCAGAGGTTTTGATAGGTTGCATCACTATTGTCCTTCAGTTTGAAGAATTTTTAAATTTCCATCTTGATTTTGTTTTTGACCCAATGCTCATTCAGGACAGGTTATTTAATTTCCATGTATTTGCATGGTTTTGAAGGTTCCTTTTGGAGTTGATTTCATTGTATTCCACTGTGGTCTGAGAGAGTGCCTGATATAATTCCAATTTTTTTTTTAATGCATTGAGGCTCGTTTTGTGGCCTGTCATATGGTCTATTTTGGAGAAAGTTTCATGCACAGTTGAATAGAATGTGTATTCTGCAGTTGTTGGATGGAATCTTCTGTATATATTTATTAAGTCCATTTGTTCCAAGTGGGTAGTTTAAATCGGTTGTTTCTTTGTTGATTTTCTGTCTTAATGACCTGTTTAGTGCTGTCAGTGGAGTATTGGAGTCCCACACTATTATTGTGTTGCTCTCTGTCTCATTTCTTAGGTCTATTAGTAATTGTTTTATAAATTTGGGAGCTCTAGTGTTAGGTGCATATATGTTTAGGATTGTGATATTTTCCTGTTGGACAAGGCCTTTTACCATTATATAATATCCCTCTTCATCTTTTTAAAGTTTATTTTGTCTGATATTAGAATAGCTTACCCTGCTTGCTTTTGGTGTCAATTTGCATGAAATGCCTTTTTCCACCATTTAAGTTTCAGTTATGTGAGTCCTTCTGTGTTAGATGAGTGTCTTGAAGGCAGCAGATAGTTGGTTGATGAGTTCTTATCCATTCTGCAGTTTTGTATCTTTTAAGTGGAGCATTTAGACCATTTACTTTCAATGTTAGTATTGAGATGTGAGGTACCATTCCATTTATCATGCTATTTGTTGCCTGTGTACCTTGTTGTTTTTGCTTTTTAAATTGTACTTTTGTTTTGTAGGTTCTGTGAGATTTATGTTTAAAGAGGTTATGTTTTGATGTGTTTCCAGCATTTGTTTCAAGATTTAGAGCTCCTTTTAGCAGTTCTTATAGTGGTGGCTTGGTAGTGGCAAATTCTCTCAGCATTTGTTTGTCTGAAAAAGACTATATATTTCCTTCATATATGATGCTTAGTTTCACTGGATACAAAATTCCTGGGTGATAATTGTTTTGCTTGAGGAGGCTAAAGATAGGGTCCAAGTCCCTTCTAATTTGTAGGGTTTCTGCTGAGAAATCTGCTGTTAATCGGACATGTTTTCCTTGATAGCTTACCTGGTGCTTTTGTCTCACAGCTCTTAAGGTTCTTTCCTTTGTCCTAACTTTAGATAACCTGATGGCAATGTGCCTAGGCAATGATCTTTTTGCAATGAATTTCCCAGATGTTTTTTGAGCTTCTTGTAGTTGGATGTCTAGGTCTCTAGCAAGGCTGGGAAAGCTTTCCTCAATTATTTCCCCAAATATGTTTTCCAAACATTTAGATTTCTCTTCTTCCTCAGGAACACCAATTATTCTCAGGTTTTGTCGTTTAACAAAATCCCAAACTTCTTGGAGGCTTTGTTCATGTTTTCTTATTCTTTTTTCTTTGTCTTTGTTGGATTGGATTAATTCAAAGACCTTGTCTTCAAGCTCTGAATTTCTTTTTCTTTTTTCTTTTTTCTTTTTTTTTATTCTGCCTTCCTTCCCATTTCTGTGGCTGAATTATCTATTCATGCTCCTATCTCATGCCGTCTCCACCACTTTTGCCTTTGATTCTGAGACAGGAGTTCAGCAAAATTTGTTTCTCAAGACACAGGTTACAAAGACCCTGCTGATAAAACAGAATGCTGTAAAGAAGCCAGCAGAAACCAGTCAGAATCAAGATGGCAACAAAAGCTACCTCTGGTTGTTCTTACTGCTCATTATGCACTAATTATAATGGATAAGACTGCTAAAAGAAACTCCTACCATTGCCACCAGTTTACAAATGCCATGGCAACGTTTGGAAGTTACATGGTCCAAAAGGGCAGGAACCCTCAGTTCTACTCCCTGCTTTTTTCCCAGAAAACTGATGAATAATCTACCCCATATTTAGCATAAAATTAAGAAATAACCATAAGGATGGCTAGCCAACAACCCATGAGGGCTACTCTGCCTAGGGAGTAGCCACCCTTTTACTCTTTTGTTTTCTTAATAAACGTGCTTTCATTTTACTCTGTTGTCTCACTCTTGAATTCTTTCTTGTGCAAAGTCAACAACCCACTTGGCCTCCTGGGCTGAGCCTCAATTTTGGGGTTTGCTGTGTGACAATTCCGTCTTCCTAAGATGTTTAAAATTGGACTCTTCATCTTCTTCCCAACATGGTACATTGGCAGTCTTCTCATCTCAATTAATGGCAACTCAACCCTTTCTATTATGTTGGCCTAAAGCCTTGAAATCATCCAGCATGACTCTCTTCTATCATCCCTGACAGCTACCCTGTCAAGATACTATGTTTATTCTAGCTTCAAAATACATTTAGTTTTGAGTTCTGTCTTAACATCTTAACACCCCCATGGCTACTGCTCTGGTTCAAGCCCCCACTGATTATTATTCTAATTGGTTTTTTTTTATTATTATTATACTTTGAGTTCTAGGGTACATGTGCATAACGTGCAGGTTTGTTACATATGTATACTTGTGCCATGTTGGTGTGCTGCACCCATCAACTCATCAGCACCCATCAACTCGTCATTTACATCAGGTATAACTCCCAGTGCCATCCCTCCCCCCTCCCCCCTCCCCATGATAGGCCCCCGTGTGTGATGTTCCCCTTCCCGAGTCCAAGTGATCTCATTGTTCAATTCCTACCTATGAGTGAGAACATGCAGTGTTTGGTTTTCTGTTCTTGTGATAGTTTGCTAAGAATGATGGTTTCCAGCTGCATCCATGTGCCTGCAAAGGACACAAACTCATCCTTTTTTATGGCTGCATAGTATTCCATGGTGTATATGTGCCACATTTTCTTAATCCAGTCTGTCACTGATGGACATTTGGGTTGATTCCAAGTCTTTGCTATTGTGAATAGTGCCGCAATAAACATACGTATGCATGTGTCTTTATAGCAGCATGATTTATAATCCTTTGGGTATATACCCAGTAATGGGATGGCTGGGTCATATGGTACATCTAGTTCTAGATCCTTGAGGAATCGCCATACTGTTTTCCATAATGGTTGAACTAGTTTACAATCCCACCAACAGTGTAAAAGTGTTCCTATTTCTCCACATCCTTTCCAGCACCTGTTGTTTCCTGACTTTTTAATGATCACCATTCTAACTGGTGTGAGATGGTATCTCATTGTGGTTTTGATTTGCATTTCTCTGATGGCCAGTGATGATGAGCATTTTTTCATGTGTCTGTTGGCTGTATGAATGTCTTCTTTTGAGAAATGTCTGTTCATATCCTTTGCCCACTTTTTGATGAGGTTGTTTGTTTTCTTCTTGTAAATTTGTTTGAGTTCTTTGTAGGTTCTGGATATTAGCCCTTTGTCAGATGAGTAGATTGCAAAAATTTTCTCCCATTCTGTAGGTTGCCTGTTCACTCTGATGGTAGTTTCTTTTGCTGTGCAGAAGCTCTTTAGTTTAATGAGATCCCATTTGTCAATTTTGGCTTTTGCTGCCGTTGCTTTTGGTGTTTTAGACATGAAGTCTTTGCCCATGCCTATGTCCTGAATGGTACTACCTAGGTTTTCCTCTAGGATTTTTATGGTATTAGGTCTAACATTTAAGTCTCTAATCCATCTTGAATTAATTTTCGTATAAGGAGTAAGGAAAGGATCCAGTTTCAGCTTTCTGCTTATGGCTAGCCAATTTTCCCAGCACCATTTATTAAATAGGGAATCCTTTCCCCATTTCTTGTTTCTCTCAGGTTTGTCAAAGATCAGATGGCTGTAGATGTGTGGTATTATTTCTGAGGACTCTGTTCTGTTCCATTGGTCTATATCTCTGTTTTGGTACCAGTACCATGCTGTTTTGGTTACTGTAGCCTTGTAGTATAGTTTGAAGTCAGGTAGCGTGATGCCTCCAGCTTTGTTCTTTTGACTTAGGATTGTCTTTGAGATGCAGGCTCTGTTTTGGTTCCATATGAACTTTAAAGCAGTTTTTTCCAATTCTGTGAAGAAACTCATTGGTAGCTTGATGGGGATGGCATTGAATCTATAAATAACCTTGGACAGTATGGCCATTTTCACGATATTGATTCTTCCTATCCATGAGCATGGTATGTTCTTCCATTTGTTTGTGTCCTCTTTTATTTCACTGAGCAGTGGTTTGTAGTTCTCCTTGAAGAGGTCCTTTACATCCCTTGTAAGTTGGATTCCTAGGTATTTTATTCTCTTTGAAGCAATTGTGAATGGAAGTTCATTCATGATTTGGCTCTCTGTTTGTCTGTTACTGGTGTATAAGAATGCTTGTGATTTTTGCACATTAACTTTGTATCCTGAGACTTTGCTGAAGTTGCTTATCAGCTTAAGGAGATTTTGGGCTGAGACAATGGGGTTTTCTAAATATACAATCATGTCATCTGCAAAGAGGGACAATTTGACTTCTTCTTTTCCTAACTGAATACCCTTGATTTCTTTCTCTTGCCTGATTGTCCTAGCCAGAACTTCCAACACTATGTTGAATAGGAGTGGTGAGAGAGGGCATCCCTGTCTTGTGCCAGTTTTCAAAGGGAATTTTTCCAGTTTTTGCCCATTCAGTATGATATTGGCTGTGGGTTTGTCATAAATAGCTCTTATTATTTTGAGGTACGTTCCATCAATACCGAATTTATTGAGCGTTTTTAGCATGAAGGGCTGTTGAATTTTGTCAAAAGCCTTTTCTGCATCTATTGAGATAATCATGTGGTTCTTGTCTTTGGTTCTGTTTATATGCTGGATTATGTTTATTGATTTGCAAATGTTGAACCAGCCTTGCATCCCAGGAATGAAGCCCACTTGATCATGGTGGATAAGCTTTTTGATGTGCTGCTGAATCCGGTTTGCCAGTATTTTATTGAGGATTTTTGCATCGATGTTCATCAGGGATATTGGTCTAAAATTCTCTTTTTTTGTTGTGTCTCTACCAGGCTTTGGTATCAGGATGATGTTGGCCTCATAAAATGAGTTAGGGAGGATTCCCTCTTTTTCTATTGTTTGGAATAATTTCAGAAGGAATGGAACCAGCTCCTCCTTGTACCTCTGGTAGAATTTGGCTGTGAATCCATCTGGTCCTGGACTTTTTTTGGTTGGTAGGCTATTAATTATTGCCTCAATTTCAGAGCCTGCTATTGGTCTATTCAGGGATTCAACTTCTTCCTGGTTTAGTCTTGGAAGAGTATAAGTGTCCAGGAAATTATCCATTTCTTCTAGATTTTCCAAGTTTATTTGCATAGAGGTGTTTATAGTATTCTCTGATGGTAGTTTGTATTTCTGTGGGGTCGGTGGTGATATCCCCTTTATCATTTTTTATTGCGTCAATTTGATTCTTCTCTCTTTTCTTCTTTATTAGTCTTGCTAGCGGTCTGTCAATTTTGTTGATCTTTTCAAAAAACCAACTCCTGGATTCATTGATTTTTTGGAGGGTTTTTTGTGTTTCTATCTCCTTCAGTTCTGCTCTGATCTTAGTTATTTCTTGCCTTCTGCTAGCTTTCGAATGTGTTTGCTCTTGCTTCTCTCGTTCTTTTAACTGTGATGTTAGAGTGTCAATTTTAGATCTTTCCTGCTTTCTCTTGTGGGCATTTAGTGCTATAAATTTCCCTCTGCACACTGCTTTAAATGTGTCCCAGAGATTCTGGTATGTTGTATCTTTGTTCTCATTGGTTTCAAAGAACATCTTTATTTCTGCCTTCATTTCGTTATGTACCCAGTAGTCATTCAGGAGCAGGTTGTTCAGTTTCCATGTAGTTGAGTGGTTTTGATTGAGTTTCTTAGTCCTGAGTTCTAGTTTGATTGCACTGTGGTCTGAGAGACAGTTTGTTATAATTTCTGTTCTTGTACATTTGCCAAGGAGTGCTTTACTTCCAATTATGTGGTCAATTTTGGAGTAAGTGCGATGTGGTGCTGAGAAGAATGTATATTCTGTTGATTTGGGGTAGAGAGTTCTATAGATGTCTATTAGGTCTGCTTGCTGCAGAGATGAGTTCAATTCCTGGATGTCCTTGTTAACTTTCTGTCTCATTGATCTGTCTAATGTTGACAGTGGAGTGTTGAAGTCTCCCATTATTATTGTATGGGAGTCTAAGTCTCTTTGTAAGTCTTTAAGGACTTGCTTTATGAATCTGGGTGCTCCTGTATTGGGTGTATATATATTTAGGAGCTCTTCCTGTTGAATTGATCCCTTTACCATTATGTAATGGCCTTCTTTGTCTCTTTTGATCTTTGATGGTTTAAAGTCTGTTTTATCAGAGACTAGTATTGCAACCCCTGCTTTTTTTTGTTCTCCATTTGCTTGGTAAATCTTCCTCCATCCCTTTATTTTGAGCCTATGTATGTCTCTGCGTGTGAGATGGGTCTCCTGAATACAGCAGACTGATGGGTCTTGACTCTTTATCCAGTTTGCCAGTCTGCATCTTTTAATTGGAGCATTTAGTCCATTTACATTTAAGGTTAATATTGTTATGTGTGAACTTGATCCTGCCATTATGATATTAACTGGTTATTTTGCTCGTTAGTTGATGCAGTTTCTTCCTAGCCTAAATGGTCTTTACATTTTGGCATGTTTTTGCAATGGCTGGTACCGGTTGTTCCTTTCCATGTTTAGTGCTTCCTTCAGGGTCTCTTGTAAGGCAGGCCTAGTGGTGACAAAATCTCTAAGCATTTGCTTATCTGTAAAGGATTTTATTTCTCCTTCACTTATGAAACTTAGTTTGGCTGGATATGAAATTCTGGGTTTAAAATTCTTTTCTTTAAGAATGTTGAATATTGGCCCCCACTCTCTTCTGGCTTGTAGAGTTTCTGCCGAGAGATCTGCTGTTAGTCTGATGGGCTTCCCTTTGTGGGTAACCTGACCTTTCTCTCTGGCTGCCCTTAAGATTTTTTCCTTCATTTCGACTTTGGTGAATCTGGCAATTATGTGTCTTGGAGTTGCTCTTCTCGAGGAGTATCTTTGTGGCGTTCTCTGTATTTCCTGGATTTGAATGTTGGCCTGCCCTACTAGGTTGGGGAAGTTCTCCTGGATGATATCCTGAAGAGTGTTTTCCAACTTGGTTCCATTTTCCCCCTCACTTTCAGGCACCCCAATCAGACGTAGATTTGGTCTTTTTACATAATCCCATACTTCTTGCAGGCTTTGTTCATTTCTTTTTCTTCTGTTTTCTTTTGGTTTCTCTTCTCACTTCATTTCATTCATTTGATCCTCAATCGCTGATACTCTTTCTTCCAGTTGATCGAGTCAGTTACTGAAGCTTGTGCATTTGTCACGTATTTCTCGTGTCATGGTTTTCATCTCTTTCATTTCGTTTATGACCTTCTCTGCATTAATTACTCTAGCCATCAATTCTTCCACTTTTTTTTTCAAGATTTTTAGTTTCTTTGCGCTGGGTACGTAATTCCTCCTTTAGCTCTGAGAAGTTTGACGGACTGAAGCCTTCTTCTCTCATCTCATCAAAGTCATTCTCCGTCCAGCTTTGATCCATTGCTGGCGATGAGCTGCGCTCCTTTGCCGGGGGAGATGTGCTCTTATTTTTTGAATTTCCAGCTTTTCTGCCCTGCTTTTTCCCCATCTTTGTGGTTTTATCTGCCTCTGGTCTTTGATGATGGTGATGTGCTGATGGGGTTTTGGTGTAGGTGTCTGCTGTTTGATAGTTTTCCTTCTAACAGTCAGGACCCTCAGCTGTAGGTCTGTTGGAGATTGCTTGAGGTCCACTCCAGACCCTGTTTGCCTGGGTATCAGCAGCAGAGGCTGCAGAAGATAGAATATTGCTGAACAGCGAGTGTACCTGTCTGATTCTTGCTTTGGAAGCTTCCTCTCAGGGGTGTACTCCACCCTGTGAGGTGTGGGGTGTCAGACTGCCCCTAGTGGGAGATGTCTCCCAGTTAGGCTACTCAGGGGTCAGGGACCCACTTGAGCAGGCAGTCTGTCCCTTCTCAGATCTCAACCTCCGTGTTGGGAGATCCACTGCTCTCTTCAAAGCTGTCAGACAGAGTCATTTGCGTCTGCAGAGGTTTCTGCTGCATTTGTTATTGTTTACTGTGCCCTGTCCCCAGAGGTGGAGTCTACAGAGACAGGCAGGTTTCCTTGAGCTGCTGTGAGCTCCACCCAGTTCGAGCTTCCCAGCAGCTTTGTTTACCTACTTAAGCCTCAGCAATGGCGGGTGCCCCTCCCCCAGCCTCACTGCTGCCTTGCCGGTAGATCACAGACTGCTGTGCTAGCAATGAGGGATGCTCCGTGGGTGTGGGACCCTCCCGGCCAGGTGTGGGATATAATCTCCTGGTGTGCCCGTTTCCTTAAAGCGCAGTATTGGGGTGGGAGTTACCCGATTTTCCAGGTGTTGTGTGTCTCCATTCCCCTGGCTAGGAAAAGGGATTCCCTTCCCCCTTGCGCTTCCCAGGTGAGGCGATGCCTCGCCCTGCTTCAGCTCTTGCTGGTCGGGCTGCAGCAGCTGACCAGCACCGACTGTCCGGCACTCCCTAGTGAGATGAACCCAGTACCTCAGTTGAAAATGCAGAAATCACCGGTCTTCTGTGTCGCTCGCTGGGAGTTGGAGACCGGAGCTCTTCCTATTCAGCCATCTTTCTCCGCCCTCTCTCGCTCTGAATTTCTTTCTTCTCCTCATTCAGTTCTATTGCTGAGACTTTCCAGAGCATTATGCATTTCTATAAGTGTGTCCAGTGTTTCCTGAAGTTTTGATTGTTTTTTCTTTATGCTATGTATTTCCTCGAATATTTCTCCCTTCACTTCTTGTATCATTTTTTGGATTTTATTGCACTGGGCTTCACCTTTCTCTGGTGCCTCTTGGATTAGCCTAATAAGTAACCTCCTGAATTCTTTTTCAGGTAAATCAGGGATTTCTTCTTGGTTTGGATCCATTGTTGGTGAGATAGAGTGATTTTTTTGGAGGTGTTAAAGGATCTTGTTTTGTCATATTGCTAGAGTTGGTTTTCTGTTTCCTTCTCATTGAGTAGGCTCTGTCAGAGGGAAAGGGTTGAAGGCTGCTATTCAGATTCTTTTGTCCCACAGTATGTTCCCTTGATGTAGTACTCTCCCCCTTTTCCTATGGATGTGATTTCCTGAGAGCCAGGCTGCAGTGATTGTTACCTCTCTTCTGGGTCTAGCCACCCAGCAAATCTACCAGGCTCTGGGCTGGTACTGGGGGTTGTCTGCACAGAGTCCTGTGATGTGAACTGTCTATGAATCTCTCACCCGTGGATACCAGCACATTCTGGTGGAGGTGGCAGAGAGGTGAAATAGACTCTGTGAGGGTTCTTAGCTTTGGTGGCTTAATGTTCTGTTTTTGTGCTGGTTGGCCTACTGCCAGGAGGTGGTGCTTTCAAGAGAGCATTAGCTGTGGTAGTATGGAGAGGCACCGGTGTGAGGAATGGGGGGCCTAGAACTCCTGAGAGTACATGCTGTTTGTCTTCAGCTACCAGAGTGGGTAGGGAAGGGCCATCAGGTGGGGGCAGGGCTAGGCATGTCTGAGCTCAGACCCTCCTTGAGCGTGTCTTGCTGTGGCTGCTGTGGGGGATGGGGGTGAGGTTTTCAGGTTAATGGAGTTGTGTACTTAGGAGGATTATGGCTGCCTCTGCTGAGTCATGCAGGCTGTCAGGGAAGTGGAGGAAAGCTGGCAGTCTCACCTAGCTCCTAGCTCCTACGCAATCTGAAGGGCCTGTCTCACTCCCACCATCCCCGCTCTTAACAGCACGGAGTCTGTTTCCAGGCAGTGGGAAAGGAGGGCTAAGAACTTGCTACAGGTTACCTGCCTCCCAGCTGGGAAAGAAAAGGGCTTTAGTTCTTCCCCTGCCTGTGGAGTCTGCATGCCAGATTCGTTCCTTCCCCTGAGTTCTGGCCAGAAGGCTTCACAAGTTCATATTGTTACAAAGTTCATATTGTTACATACAAGTTCATATTGTTACAAAGTTCAGCTGGAGACTACCTTCTCCCTATGGCGTTTTCCCAGTGTCTCTGGCCGCCCTCCTGAAGGATTCCTGTGGTACCAGGCAGGATTGCCTGCTTGGGGAACCCAGTGAGCTCCCGGAGCCTTTCTCGCAGCTTCCTTTGCCCCTGTATTTCGCTCAGCTCTCTAAATTGACTCTGCTCCAGGTAAGGTCTGAATCTTCTCCCATAAACTAGACCTTTGGTTTCCCCAGTTGGTGGGGTGTGTTCAGGGTCAGAGGATCTCCCTTTCCCACTTCTGCAGTTTGGACATTCACAGTATTTGGGGTGTCTCCCAGGTCTTGCAGGAGCAGGTCACTTCCTTCAGAGGGTCTGTGGGTCCTCTCGGGATTCCTGGTTTATTCCTGCAATCATTCTGGAGCTAAAATTCGTGATGTGAGCCTCCGTCCTCTGCTCTGTCTGTCCAAGACAGAGCTACAATCTAGCCCTGCCTCCCATCTGCCATGATGATCGGGAACCAATCCAAACTGTTTTTCAAAGTGGCTATTCCATTTTACATTCCCACCAGCAATGTATGAAGATTTAATTCTCTACATCCTCACCAATACTTGTTAATATCTGTCTTTTTTATTATAGCCTTCCTAGTAGGTATGAAGCGATATTGTGGTTTCAATTTGCATTTCCTTAGTTATTAATGATGTTGAGCATCTTTTCATGTGTTTATTGGGGCTGTTGGGCTTATCTGTTCTATTTCTTTACCCATTTTTAAATTGGTTTGTCTTTTTATTGTTGTTGTGAGTGTTATGTGTTCTGGATACTATTGTCTTGTCAGATATATGATTTACAAATAATTTCTACCATTTTGTGAGTTGTATTTTTACTTTATTGATAGCGATTTTTGAGGCACAAAAGTTTTTAATTTTGATGAAACCCGGTTTACCTCTTATTCCTTTGTATTGCTTGTGCTTTGGTGTCATATCTAAGAAGCCCGATTACCTGATCAAAGGTCACAAACATTTATGCTTATGATTTAAAAATTTTTTTTTATAGTTTTAGCTTTTTTCATTTAGCTCTTTTATCCATTTTGAGTTAATTTTTGTATTGCATTTTGTTAAGCCATCAATTCAATTAAAAACAAAACAAAACCTCTGAGTTGGGCCAAGTCAAATAGGCATATGGGTCACCAGTTTTGCAAGTTCTGAGCAGGGGATTTCGTAGTACTCTCTGCTGCTCTTCTGTCAGACTCACAGTCTTTTTTAACTTAGTGGGGAGTAACCCAGACCCCGAGGAAGACAGTTTGAAACAAGACTTACAGTAGCAGTAGGCACTGATGGGAGCTGTCCTAGGGCCGGGAAATGTGCTGGCTACCCTGATGAGAAAGACCATATGAACATGAATGTGCTCGCAAGCCGGCTCCACAGCTGGGTGAGGCCTTACCAAGTGGGATTGAAACGGATCCCAGGTTCTGTGGGCTTCAGGCCTGGCATGCTCACCTATACATGTCCTTCCAGAGCCCAAGTGCTGGCATGGTTTCTGGAGATCTGGATCCTCTTGCTAGTTAACCATAACCAGCTATGTGATCCCAGGCCACTCACTGAACCACTTTGAGCTTTCAGTACTTGCTCTGAAGCTTGACATCAATAACCTTGTGTTCAAATTTTGATGATCACTTGAGTCCCACTAATACATGATTTTTTTTAAGCTAGAATGATTTGATTATGGCAGCATCAAGTAGTGTTTCCCCAGATGTTTGCCATCTGGGGAAATGAGAGAAAAAGTACTTGTTTGGTCAAATGACTGACACTCACTAAATCAAATACAAACAGATGTCTTTACTGCAAGACTTTTCAGAGCCTTTCTCAGAACACATAGCCTGAATCTATAGAAGGGGGATGTGCTATGCAGCTTCCATAATGTTTAAACTGTGGAAGAGTTATTGTAAAATGGAATCCTTTCCAGTTCAAACAGTGCAAATGAAACCACCATCATGGAATGGAGCTGGACTTTCATCTGTGTGTGATGTTGTGTGGGTCACAAGCCACGTTATCCAACCTGATACACAGAGTTATGCCTCCCAGAACTTCACACTCTGTTGCTGCCTAAAAAAAGTCCATGAAGCTGGCCTAGTTTATGGAAAGGGACTCTGGTCCTGTAAGGCTTTCCAATCTTCCCTCCAGGTTGGTCTGACATGCAGGGCTGCCTGCATCCCTCTTTTGGGCAGCAATGAAACTCTACGAAACCCTAGAGTTTACTTGACCTGCTTTAGACCACTGGGCTTGATCACGTCCCAGGTAGAAAGCCAGGGTGTCTCTGGATTTACGCACCAGCATTCCTTGCAGTACTGACCACTATAAACTGGCCAGAACTGTGAAACTGAGCCCTGGTGTTTGGGAATGAGTCCCAGGTTCAAGGAAGTAAGAAAGGGACTTGCAAGGCCACTGTGCAAAATGACCTTTCTCTTTTCATCAGTCCAGGGCATTTCCTTATTATTATGAGGAGTTTGGGATGGGGTAGGTAATAATAATAATGAAGGGAAAAAAATAATGCACAGTAACAATTTAATTTATACTTCATTAATAATTTTATAATATATCCTTTTTGCATTCTATTTAACTCCTTGGTTTTAGACATTTTAAGACAAATGTTTCCATTGTTTTGCATTCCTAAAGTAAGTGTTGAGAGTTGTGTGATGGATGGTGGGGTCAGAATGAGTATTGGGCATGGGAGAGAAAGCTCTGTAACTGCGACAAGTAGATGCAAAGGGAGATCGGATCATAGGCTCTTATTCTGCACATAGTAAAAAATGATGTGCATGGTCAAGTGTTCATTATACTACAGCATCACTCTGGCCAGGGAGGATCAGATGGGTGGTCTCTCTGGTCTATGCTCCTCCTCCTCAACCTGGAAGCTTTCATGGAATGAGCAATGTATCCTCAAATACTGTCCCCTTCAAGGACTAAGGAGATCCATCCAGCCAGTCTTCCTTTGCTGATCTGATTTGACTCTGCTATGGCACAAGGCTTTTAAGCCAACAATGTAGAAGGCTTTGCTGGTAGAACCACTAAAGAGACCCAGGTTCCACACACTGATTCCCTTTGTGTTGGGATGCAAAGGTGAAACCATACAATCTCTACTCCTGGGAATATCAGGGGTGACTGGATCCAGGTAATTTTAGGTTTAGGCTGAGAGCGGTAAGATCTCAGAAAAAGGTACAGATTTGGGAGCTCAAAAGAGGCAAATATCATTTCCAGCTAATCTGAGAGGTAGAAAGTCTTTGTAAGACTAAAACAAATGTAGGAGTTGCATATGCTGCACTGGGGAAAGGATTTAGGTGGCTTCTTCTGAGAGCTCCAGAAGGCAAGCTGCAGTTATGTGATGAGATTAAGTGCTGGACCAGAATGTGTGGAGTCTCACATTGTGGACCCTGGGGATAGAAAATTTAAAGCAGTTTGACACTCTTTCCGCTCCAGCACCATTTCCTTTGACGTTCTGAGAGACCTCCCCTTAGTGCTTTATTTTGATGATGAGTGAAAAAACTCATGGCTCTAAATGCCATCTGTACGCTAATGACTCCAAAATTTACATCTCATCCCAGACCTGAGCTCCAGACGTATACTCACCTGCTGATTTGACATCTCTCCCTGGATGGCTAATAGGCATTTCAAACTGAGTGCATCCCACACTGAACTCTTGATTTCCTTTTTCACTTTGGTTGCTCCCCACTTTTCACCATCTCAATAAATAACACTACCACAGATCCAGTTGCTGAATGAAGAAAAGTTAGGCCATTCTTGATTCTTCTGCTCAACATCTTTCCCAGCCCTGCCCCCAGTCCCCCAGCACATTATGTCAGCTCTATCTCCAGAATAAGTTCCAGCTGCCATGTCTGTTCTTGCCTTCTACAGACCACTCCACACAGCAGGCAGATGAATGGCTTTAAAAACACAAGTAGGGTCAGGTGTGATGGCTCACACCTGTAATCCCAGCTCTTTGGGAGACTGAGTCAGGTGGGTCACCTGAGGCCTGAGGTCAGGAGCTCAAGATCAGCCTGGCCAATATGGTGAAACACCATCTCTACTAAAAATATTAAAAAATTAACTGGGTGTGGTGGCATGCACACCTGTAATCCCAGCTATTCAGGAGGCTGAGACAGGAGAAATGCTTGAACCTAGGAGGGGGAGGCTGCTGTGAGCCAAGATCATGCCACTGCACTCCAGCCTGGGTGACAGAGTGAGACTCCATTTCAAAAACAAACAAACAAACACTCAAGTAGATCAGCCACTTTCCTATTTAAACACCCCCGGTGACTTATTTCACTTATAATGAAATCAAATTTTTTACCAGCCCTCTGGAAACTGACTCCATTCTGCTCTCCAACTGTGGCTCCCTCCACTCTGCCTGGTCTCCGAGCTGCAGCCACACAAGACTTCCCGCCGATCCCCACCACCAGCCTCACTCCTGCCGGGGGCCTTGGCACATGTCACTGCCTCTGCCTCAGAAGCTATTTCCCGATTCTTTGTGTGGCTGGCTCTGACTTTGCAGTCTAACATGTCCTCTCTTCCCCATCTTTGTTACCACATTTTATCCTGTTTTACTTTCTATGAAGTGAATCCATGTATGAAACCTTCTTGTGCAGTTGTTTATTTATTGTCTCATCTTCTTTTCTCACTGGAATGGAAACTCCACGAGAGTGTTGCTCTTTTTTCTTCTTGATCTGTTTTGCGTGATTTGAGTTGGTCCCTACATTCTCCAGTTGATCGGAGGGGCTATTTATTCTAAGTCTCATCATGAGTTCATAGATGTAAACATACTTCATGCATTTCAACCAATAGATATTTGTTTAATGAATGGGACATTGAATGAATGCAAGTTAAGAACTTTCTATAGGCTCTCAGGTTTTTTTTTTTTTTCTTTTCAGACTTTATAGTCCCAGATTTTATATGAAAAATCATTGTATGATTTTTTTCTAGGGTTAATTCTACTCTTTGAGTATTTTCTTAGTACTCTGGGGATTTATTGAATAAACAACATAGGCCCTGCTTTTATGGAGACTTTTATCCATCTGCTACTGAACACAAGAGTTTTAATTAGATCTTGAATTATTTTATTATCAAAACCTGCTGTTGCATCCTCTGCACCTGTCACCTAGTAGGAGTTCACAAAAGTATTTTTAACATATTTATAATGGAAAATTTTAAGCACATGCAAAAGTAGAGAGAGTAGTATAACAAACTCACTTTTACCCATCATTCAGCTTCAACAATTGTCAAACCAAGACCAATCTGACTTTAACTAATTCCTTATGTTGAAGCAGATTCAAGACATCATGTCATTTTATCAGTAAATATTTCAGAGCATATCTCTAAGATATAAGAATTACTTAGAGTAAATAACCACAATACCATTATCACATCTAAGCAAATTTATAATAATCTCTGAATATCATCAAATATGCAGAGAGTGTTCAAAATTTCCTACATGTTCTCTCTCTTTCTCTCTCTCTCTCTTTTTTTTAAGTTTATTTGAATCAGGCTAAGAAGTTCCTTAAATTGCAGTGGGTTTATTATCTCTTTTTAGTCTCTTTTAATCTATAGTTTTCTCCCTTTCTTTTTTCTTTCTTGAAATCTGTTTGTTTAAGAAACTAGGTTGTTTGTCCTGTGGAGTGTTCCATAGTCTGAGTTTACTCGTTGCATTCCAGTGGTGGTGTTTAGCATGTTCCTCCATCCTCTGCAATTTCTGTAAATGGGAAGTAAAAAGTTTGATAAGAGTCAGGCTTATTTATTTGGAAAGAATACTTCAACTTCATATTCGTCCATGGAGGCACATCATGTCTGATTTTCTCTCTGTGGTGTTAGGGATATTGATTCTCATTGTCCAGATGCAGTCTTTCATTAGGGTTTGCAAAATATTATTATTCCAATTCTATCACTCTTTCTGCATATGTTAACTGAAATATTTTATAGGAAGAAAATTGCCCTTATTTAGGTATAGTTTGTATAAGAAAGGCATATAAATGCTTGATTCTCTCTCTTGATCAGTTTTCAAAATAATGAGTTGGTCTCTACATTGTCCAGTTGATCAGTGGAGTGTTTAAATATCATCATGAGCTCATAGATTTAAACATACTTGATGCATTTTAATCAATGGATATTTGTTGAATGAATGAGAAATTGAATAAAAGAAAGTTTAGAATTGTCTCTATGCTTTCAGGTTTTTTTTTTCCCTCCACTCCAGACTTTGTAGTCCCAGATTTTATAAGTAAAACTGTTGTATGATTTTGTTCTAGGGTTAATTCTACTGCTTGAGTATGTCCTTAGTACCCTAGGATTTTTACTGAATGAACAACATAAGCCTTACTTTTATGGATACCTTTATCCATCTGCTACTAATCACACCATTTTTAATTAGATGTTAAATATTTTCTTGAAACCTGCTGAAGTGTTTGCCACCTGGGAAGGTGTTGGTCACTGATCAATTGCACTTACCTAGTCTTGGCCCCAGCTCCTATACTGTGGCTTTGGGCCATCCCCGCCCCTCTGGGCCTCAGTTTCCCCATATGAACATGTAGGGATGGCACTATGTCATTATGAAGGCTCTTTCCTATCCTTACATTTTGGGTAGCTCTCCTTCCTGCATACTACATGTGACCTCTAAGTAAAGGCCATGTAAGCAGCATCAGAGGGGCAAGCAAGGTTTCAGGATGGTAGGGTGGGAATGAGGAGTGAGACCCACAGGCCACGGTGAGAGCCTACCCTGCATAATCCAACAAGCAGCTCAAAAGGACCCCTCGCTGTAATACACCTACCATTGCCTGTGTGGTTTTCTTTAATAACTTCCTGGAGTTTGGTGGGAACGGGAGGTGCCAACTAGGTTAGGAAAGATTTCTGGGATTCTTTGGTAGTCTCCAAAGGAGGAAAGACTAGGTGCTGGATACAAGAAGCAGTTTCAAAGTATGAGCCTTTAAGCATGTTGATTGGATGTCTGAACTGTCCCCCACCAGCCCTGGGCTTCCTGTTCAGTCATCTCTACCACCTGTCACTGTTGCCCTTTTTGGAGGCTGAGACAACCTTGCCAACTGTCCTGCCCATATAAGAATTCAGACATCTGGAGTGCCAGAGTCTGCTGACTCTCCCTTTTGTCAACTGCAGGGTTAGATTGCCTGGTAATCGGTAGCCAGAATCCATGAGCCATTTGATGAGCAGACCTGCTGCTGAGCTATTGTCTGCTTTTCACCCTCCAATTGCAGGGCCTCCATTTCCCCGTCCATTTCATCATGCAACCCAAGCACCCAGGTAGAAGGCCTGTTGACCTGATGCTCCCATGGACCTGCTGAGGTATGTTAAGATGATGAAATGTCTCTTCCTTCTGCCTCCCACACTAGCTACCAACAGCTAGGAGCTGATGGGCTTTGTGCTCCTTCAGGAATAAGGGCTTGGCTGATGATAGGGTGTGGTGGCTTATATGGCATCATCCACAGCTCTTCTCAGTCCCTAGATGGTAGATAGAGAGAAGCAGCTGGCAGGAGGCTACTATCTTGCCTCCAGTCCATCAGACTCACAGTTCTTCTTAATCACTGCCATTGCTAATTCTTACTGAGTGTGGACAGTGGGCAGGTAACTCTATGAAGGAGGAGAGATGCTCTTTACCTGCAAGGGGCTTGCATGATGGAGAGCACCTGTAGGTAATGTTAGCCCTTTCTTCCATTTGATGCGGTTGGGGATGGATGAGTAGATGGTCAGTTACATCAGTGGTTGGAAACCATCCCAACAGATGGCCTCCTGGTGTTTATTTGGAAGTGCTGAAACAATTGGATATCCATAAGCAGGAAAAACAAGATTACCTCACACCATATACAAATATTAACTCAAAGTGGATCACAGACCTGAAAGGAAGAGCAAAAACTGTAAAACTTCTATGAAAATGTTTTGACCTTAGGGCAAAGATTTCTTAGATATGACTCCAAAAGCACAATCCATAGGTGAAACATTGATAAATTGGATTTGGGAAAAATATTTGTACATCATATATCTGATAAGGGACTTATATTCTATATATATGTATATAGAACCCTTAAAATGCATTAAAAAGTCAAACAACTCAATTTAAAAATGAGCAAAAATATGCATGGGGATTTCAGCAAAGAAGATACACAAATGATTTTTCTACACATGAAAATATGCCCAACATCATTAGTCAGTAGGGAAATGCAAATTAAAAACACAATGATATACTACTTTACACTCACTAGAATGGATATAATTTTAAATTCAAAAATGGAAGTCTTATACAATACTGCTGGGAATGTAAAATTGTACAGCTGCTTTGGAAAACAGTTTGACAGTTTCTTAAGTTAATTATAAGTTTACCATATGACCCAGCAATTCCACTCCTAAGTTTTTTACTCAAGAGAATGAAAACATATGTCCATGAAATGACTTGCATGCAGATATTCACAGCAGCATTATTCGTAATAGCCAAAAGGTGGAAACCATCCAAATGTTTATCAACTGGTGAATGGATAAACAAAATGTGGTATATCCATACAATGGAATATTGTTCATCAATAAAAAGGAATGAAATACTGACACACATTACAATATGGATGAATGCCAAAACACTGTGCTAAGTTATTGAGGCCAGATTTTAAAAATGTTGAATGAATCCTAGAAATGTCCAGAAATGACAAATCTACAGAAACAGAAAGTAGATCAGTGGTTGCCTAGAATTAGGGGTAGGAGGAGTTATGGCGCCTGAGGGACATTTACGGGGTGGTAGACATGCTCTAAAATTCGATTGTGGTGAGAACTCTATGAATTTACCAAGAATCATTGAACTTTATAAATTTACTCAAATTCATTGAATAATTTACAATGAATTTTATGATATGTTAATTATACTTCCGTAAAACTGCTTAAGATAAAAAAGAAAGAAAGACAGGTAGATTCCAGAATGCATTTTGCCAAAGGAACCACCTAGGACAGGGAGAGAAGGGGAGAGTGGGCTTAGACCCTGTGGGACAAGTCTCAGTCTCCAGGGAAGGCTGCAGGCCACTGGTGTAAGGATGTCCCATTCCCCTCTGCAGGAGTGGCAGTCTTGGGCAGCATCAGCTTACAATACCCTGCTCCCAGGCTTGTTCTCTCTTTCTCACCCACATATCTGGGACCATTCCTGCTCTCTGAACCCCTCAGCCCACCATACCTTTGACTTGCAGTCACAGACTTGCCCCTCTCCCTGCTCTGATGTCACCATCCCTCTCGCCCACTCCATTGTTCTGAAGCCTAGGTCCTCTGATGAGCATGCCCTGCTTTCTAGTGTACATCACTGGGCCATGGATGGCTAGGCTTGGAGTTGTTGGGAGATGGTCTCAAACCTAGGTAGGAGGAAGATACGGTAGAGAAGCTTACTGGACAGAGAAGGGTGGGGTAGCAGGAGCTGAAGGAACAGAGTGTGGGACATGGGTGGAGGGGAAGCATAAAGACCCTGAGATGCATACATGGTGCATCCTGGTGCTACAGGAGGAACTAGAGCAGACCCATGAAGGCCCATTCCAGGGCCACAACCCAGTGACTGGAAGTAGGAAGCTCAGAAGCTGCAAAGGAGTTTGTGGTTGGCTTTGCTGGATTTTGAGAAACAAGACACACTGTGTTCCCCTCACATCCCCCATACCAGATTGATGTTTGTCATTGGTTTAGTTTACTTCCATGTATAAAGCAGCCATAATTTTGGAGCCCTTATTATGTAGAAGACTCTATAGAAAGCCTGTGATAGCACTGATTTGTTTAATCTTCACAAAATCCTTTGAAGTAGGTGCTATTATTACCACTCCATTTTGCAGATGATGGAACTACATACAGCCCAGAGAGTAAAGTAAGTTATTCAAAGTATGAGAATCGATCACAGTTATCTTAGTTCCTGCATTCCCCCAGGTTCCTGCTCAAGGATAGATTTGGTGGGGTAAGAGGCCAGACTCCTAAAGGCCCAGTGTGAGAAGACTTCAGACCTTCAGACAAGTGTATCCACTATACCTGGCAGGGGAAGAGTATGGAAAGGAGTAAGAGAAGAAGCTGATGTCTCCTCCCTCAGAAGAGAGGGATAGGTCTTCCCAAGGAGGTGTTGTGAGACCCCAAGGGGCCTGAGGCTGCCTGTCTCCTGGAGGGAGAGGAACCATGCTGGGCAGGGCACCCCACGCCCAAACCCCAACCTCAGATGGCAAGAAAGACCAGCTGCACACCCAGCTACATTAGTAATGTGCAGATAGGTAGAAGCCTGGACCAGCAGGTCTGTCCACCTTCTTGCGCCCTCTGCCCTGAACACTGCAAAACTACCACCTTCTCTGGCCACAGCCAGATGGGTGGGATCTTTTGAAAGAATGGTCTGTAAGACCTGTGTGCTGATGGACAAATGGACCGAGAAAGGCATTGCCAGCACAATCCATGAAAGAGAGAGGAAGAGGGAGTTTGGGAGCTGGCACAGGCTGTGCCCAGAGAAACCTAGTCGTGCATCTTTCTTAGGGATCATAGCAAAGAGGGGCCTGGGCCTAAAACTTTCTAGTGACAAAGGAATCTTAAAATTCCACAGAAATTTTAACATCTCTCATATGCCTTGATATTCAGCCTCCACTTTTTGAGCACGTACTATGTGCCTAGCTTCCTGGACAGAGAACTTTGCATAGAACTTGGCAGGCTCGTGCCCTTTGCTGACTACTCTTTCCTTTTCTCTGGTTTCTATAACTGCAGTAACCTCATTGGGAGGTCACTGGCATAAGAGTTCTTGTGAGCAGACAGCACAGTGCTCCAATATCTAGCAACCAGCATCACAGTGTTAAGCCCAAATAGTTCTGGGTTAGGAATGTATCAGAAATCATGGACATAAGTAAAAACAAGCAAAAAAAAAAAAAAAAAACACACCGAAAACCAAAGAAACACTAAACAGTTACCCATGATTGCATCTTCTCAGAGGATTAATGCCTCTCTTGGGCTTAGACAGTAATAACCCGGAAGGCTAGAATGAGTTGATAATGGAGTGTTGAGCCTACAGAGTGATGGTGACATATTTCTGGGCCCATGCCTACACCCAAATGGATACCCATGCCTGCATTCAGTTGGTGCCACATGAGGAGACTTCTGCCTTCATTCAAATAAAATATATGCCCCTTTATCCAATTGAGACCCATACCTTTCCTCAAAAAGGGGCTTATGCCTCAATTTAAATGGAGCCCATGCCTCCATCCAACTGGTTCATGTGGAGACTTCTGCTTGCTGTTGCTGCCACAGATCCCCTGACCCCATTAGTGCAAACACTCTGAAAGGCTCTGCTCTAAATCCTAGTTTGGGAGTAGGCCTCTATCACCACCTTACCTCCTAGAGCCCAGCCATCGTCACATAGATGGTGATAGTGGAGCGCTGGGCAGAAGACCATGGCAGTGGAGTCCTGCAGTCCTGAGCTCCCTTGTGGCAGCTCTCCTTCTCTTTCCCTTCAGCTTGATTGTTATTCCAAAGGCCTCGTTATGGAAATTACAAAATAATGGTTCTGCATTTTGTTAGTATGTGGTTGTATGTACGCTAATTATCATTCCTGGGTACCCTCTCTCAGAGGCACTGCAGAGGAATCCAGAGACATGGCTCTCTCTTCGTTGTAGCTTTGCTGTTCTCCCCTTCGCTGCCTCCCTTCACCCCAGCCGGAGTGTTGAGTAGACATGGCCATCCCAAGCCAATTTCCTGTGTCCAGCGGGGTACCTGGAACTTAAGGGTGCCCCTGGCTGGATAGACTTAGGACAGTGCATCTGTGTAGCAAGTGCACTGTTTTAACAGAGATCCTGTTTGTTTGAGGTGGCTTTAGTAGATAATGAGGGATGGGCAAATGTTCCACTGCACTTCATGGGATTGTCATTGTGTGGCAATGCTGCCTCCCTGGCCTGCGTACTTCTCCCTAGCTGTTATTTGTAAGGTTGAGAAAGAGAAAGGGGAGAGAGGAATCTCCTGGGGAAGCGAGGTATTCCTGCAAAGCCTGGTCCAGGTGTGATGCTCTCTGCAGGGCAAAACCATGGACTCAGAGGGAGGCTTCACAGAGGAGGTAGAGTGCCCAAGGGCAAGATTTCAGAAGGGAAAAAGTGGGCCCAGAGAGAAGGGAGAGGGGTGCAGGAGGAGAAATTCTGCCCAAAACCAAAACTCCTATGGCTAAGGACAAAGTTAATCAGATTCTTTTGAAAGGAAATTGTTTCTGGGGGTAAGTGAAGCCTTCTTAATAATAAAGGGTGAATCGTTCCAGTCTAATTACCCCTGGGGACACTTGGGGGTGGGGCACAGGTAGCACCATCAGAGATCCAAGACTGAATAGTCTGAGGAGAGAGTGGTCCTGGAGGAAGGGAGGGGCAGCAGGTGTGAAAAGGGTTCAGAGACTGGGCTGGTGGCAGTGGGACAATTTGGCCTCTTTAGGATTTCAGTGCTGGTGAGAATGGCTGGAAGTCACAGTCAGAAGCTTCAAACCGCACTTTGGGAGGCCGAGGCGGGCGGATCACAAGGTCAGGAGATCGAGACCATGGTGAAACCCCGTCTCTACTAAAAAATAGAAAAAAATTAGCCGGGCGCAGTGGCGGGCGCCTGTAGTCCCAGCTACTTGGGAGGCTGAGGTAGGAGAATGGCATGAACCCGGGAGGCGGAGCTTGCAGTGAGCCGAGATTGCTCCACTGCACTCCAGCCTGGGCGACAGAGCGAGACTCCGTCTCAAAAAAAAAAAAAAAAAAAAAAAAAAGAGGCTTCAAACCACACCTTCCTTGTACTTTGATCAGGCTTGAGTGAGCTACTTAACCTCTCTGTAGCTTAGTTCCTGCATCTGTGAAATGGTATAATAATAGCACCTACTTCATAGTCTAGTGGGAGAGTCCCACATGACAATATAGCTAAGCCCTTAGCACAGTGCCCACCCAGAGCAAGTCCTTGCCCATGATGGTTATTCACTGTCATTATTGTGCATTGCTATTGTGTTGTTTTGAGAATTGAGTGATATAATTCCTGTACAGCATCTGGCACAGTGCTTGGAACTTAACTACTGAATATTCACCTTTGACTGTTGCTTTTACATCCAGCCTCTTCCAATTCAGACAGGCATCCTCCATTGCAGATCTCCATCCTATCTCCATCTAGAGACTTGAGGAGAATCAGGTGAAGGAGGGGAGGGGAGGAGGAAGAAGGAGGAGGTTAGCTCAGGGTTCTACCTTACCTTCTCCTCTATCATCACCAGAGCATGTGGAGTCTGAGGAATTTCATAGTCTTGGTGCTTTTGAATATGTTCCTCAGAAGTTCTCAGAATGTGCAGCTTAAGTGTTTGGGGAGAATTGTTTTTACCTATTTTAGAACAAAAAGCTGTGTATTAACCATGTGTATGGAGGGTGGAGGGAGATTACGTAAAAATATTCTGGGGTTTTCGAGTAGAATCAGATTTGCTAAAGGGGCTTACAAAATTCTCACAAGGATGGAGAGACAAAGGTTAGCATAGGCCACTGAGCACTTTTAGGTTGGCCACTAATTATTAGGGAACCAGTAGCCAGAAGACCCTGGCAGGGATGGTCACTGCTTCTAGCACCGAGGCAGGTAGGGCATAGAAAACACCTGGAGGTTACTGCAAAATATCATGTCTGCCAAAACGCGTGGGCTGCTCTCCACCACTGCCCAAGGAGCTTCTGTTCTCTTCACCTCCTGTGTCTGGTAGGAGAGCTTCTCATTGATGGACTCTAACCCAGACCCCTAGAGGCTGGTGTTCTGAGAAATATGGCTTACATGTTTCCAGCCCCTCTGAGCCTGAGAGGAGTATAATGGGGGCTGATTTGACAGCAGACAATCCACTGATGTGAATGTGACCTCCTCAATACCTAAATGGCAATGATCATGGATGCAGAGGCAGGGCCAACACCAGGACAGCAAGAGGGCACAGAATGCTCACCAATTTGCTGTAGGCAGAAGACACAGAGCTGCATAACTTCTGCGGGGAAAGAGGAGAAGAGGAGGAGGAGGGCTGTGTGTGCTTCCCTGTCAGGCAGATGGAACAGCAGCAGGAGTGGGGAGATCCAAGCAGAAGGCCCAGGCTGGGAGGCATGAATTGCAGGCTCTTCCCAGCATGGGTGATTGGCAGGAGAGGCAGGACTCAGAGGCTTACAGAAAATGTGCCTTGTCCCCAAAGGACCCTAAAACTGGGTCAGGACTGATGGAAGAGACTGGGGAAGCATGTTCCATGGGAGAACTGCAGGGGCACTGTGGACAGACATGAGAGCCAAAGAACCGTTGCAGATATACAGTCTTATAATTAACTCAATTCAACAAGTACTTGAAACAGCCACGTGGTCTGGGCAGGACCTTGGACACAGAAGTGTGCAAAGATAAGCTGGTTACAGGCTGTGCTCTCAGAAGAGTTTCTCGAGAGTCCAAATAATGATGATGATGATGATGATGATGATGAACTAACTCTTCTGAGTGCTTGCCATGCAAATCACTGTACATGCATTATCACATTCCTAATTTACAGATGGGGATCCTGAGGCTTAGAGAAGTTAGTGACTTGCCTGTGGTCACCACATAGCTTTTAAAAGGATCTATTCCTCGGATCCCAGACTCCACATCCCGTAGGGACAGTGCTAAGGAGATTCTGGAAGGAGACATTCATGCCAACTGGAAATGAGGGATACTTTCATGGATAGGGTGGAATGTGAGCTAAGCCATAGAGAATAGGACACATTTCAGGTTTAGAGATGGGAGAGAAGGACACCCAAGATAGTGGGATTCATGTGAGCAAAATATTGGAGGAGCATAAGTCACATAGTAGAGAAAAGTACAAAAGAGCTCTTAAAAGTCTCACCTGTCTATCCCCAAATTTCTGCTTATTTAATACAAGTCCACGAGTCCTGTCTAGGTACTGGCAGGCTGATTCATAGGGTACTGGGGGAGCAGGGAGCAGCTTGGCAGGGGAGGCAAGCAGGTGAGCAGACAGTCATACCCAGCGTGGGACGTTCTGCAGTTGAGGTATGTGGAAGTCAAGAGCTGGCACAAAGCAAGAAGTGCTTCTGCACAAGGGGCCTGAGCAATTCTGCATGTGGATGGGAGCTTCTCAGGCAGCCAGGCAGAGGAAGCCAGAAAGTCATATCCAGCTGTGTTCGCCGGGGCCCAGTCTTCCATTTGCCTGGAATTCTAGATGGTATTTGGGAGGCTGGGACAGGGAGAGGCTGGAAAAGCGAGCAGAGCCAGATGATCCCATCGGAGCAGCTGTAGAAAAGTCATGTCAGGGCACTGGGCTCCATTGTGAAGGCTGGGGAGCCCTCAGGGTTTTAGACAGGAAAGGGCAATGTCAGATCTGGGTTATGGGATCTCTGGCAGGTGTACAGAGAAGAAAGCAGCAGAAGGGAAATTAGGAAGCTAGTGACAAGAGGAAGGCCAGGCCAAGGCAGCGATAAAAAGAGGGAGATTTAACAATAGCTCAGAATGTCAGGACCTGGTGACAGTTGGATGTGGGAAGGGAGGGAACGTTAGGGAAACAATAGGCTTTGAGACATTTGCCTTGGGCTGTCCACAGGAAAAGTCCAATAGACAGGTTGAAAATACAGAAGAGAGGATGAAGCCATTAGGGCAAGGCTTGGATCCCAGAAGAAATGGCATGAAATGAGACTGAGGATGAGAGTAAGGAAGGTGGATGGTGGGGGAATTAATTTCTGTCACCAGGAACACCTTCTCCCAAGCTGAGGAGGTGCAGGTGGGAGGAGGTGGTGATACTCCCACCTGCTGTTCTCCTATTTTTCTAACTGGAGCTTTTAGTTATGTGCGTAGTATGTAGAAGTTAGTGCTACACATGTTAATTAAGGCCTGCATATTAAAAATAATAGAGGCCAAACGAGTCCATTGTATGCTTTGTCCCTCTCACTCCATCCCCAAGCTGCCCAGAAAACACAGAACTAGTTCTTGAGCCCCTGGTCTACATGAGGCTCCAGTCCCACCTTGGGGTGCCCTCCCTTCCTTTGGGCAGGTGATGATGACAGTTCAGTAGGTGTGTTTGTGGTGGCAGGATGGTGAAATCGCTACCGGGGCAGTGGGTAGAATCTTTGTTGGAGATGGCTCTCCCTCTGCCTGCCTTTTCAAGAATAGATTTTTTTTTCTTTTCTTTAGCTCAGGGATATGCCAAGAAAAAATGAAATAAAAGTAAAGGAAAGAAAGACCAAAGTATGTTTAATTGGAATAGCTTTTTGCCATGTGAAAAAGCGACAGTTTATTGCAAAATATTTATCTTCATTATGGGTGGTATCATTATTGATGGAGATGCCCTGCAGACTAATGGGAAAATCTCTCCAGGAGGCCCAAATCCTGATGAGCTGAGTCTCCACCTTGCTTCTGACACGCTGGGTGAGCACATCCTTTAATTCCTGGGTGCCTCAGCTCACCCACCCGTACAGCCTAGAAAAGACAGTGCGCATGGTTAGATTAGCCTCGTGGAGCTGGAAGAAGTCTTCGAGGTCAGGGCACGAGCAGCTCCTTGTGGCAAGGACTGCACCTTGCTGGCTGTTGCATCATATAGGACCCTTGCTTAACGAAGGTGTGTGCTGACTGGTTGTGTAGTGAATGAACGACAGAGAGCAAGCCTGTGTTAAAGGAATGGCAGGTCTATGCATCTAATCTAACCATTCATTTCACAGAGAAGGCAATTGCAGTCCAGAGAGGGTGACTCACACTCGTTTGCTGCAGAGCTGGCTGAGGTTCAGCTCCCTCATTCCCAGGGGCCTCTCCATGGTTCTACCTAGCAGCTCCATGGTCCTTCTATTGCGAGATGTTGTAGAACACGAATGAGAATGTACACTTGCAGTTATTTTTGCTATTCATAATATAAGAAGCTTATAAAAGTCAAAGTATCACTTATCATGATGGATGCTTGTTAGGCCCAGATAAGCAGACATAGGAGCTGTAATAAACACTAAAATCAAGCCTTGTACGTGTTCACTGATAAACAGCAAAGGTGAGGGAATGACTCTTACTTACCCTCCTTATCCCCATTTTGTGGATGAGTTTGCTGTGGCTCAGAGAGGCTACAACAGAACTTGCCCACAACCTCACAGGTAGCAAGGGTTTAGGAACTGGTTCTAGAACCCTGGTATTCAGGGTGAATTTCATTGACCCATTACTGTCTTCTGCAACATTCTGAGCCACTGACTTTAATAATAATGACCTCTTATCTGTGCAGCCATGGGCAGACCTGGCCTAGGGCTCACCTGTGTTCTCCAATGGCTGAGTTAGTTGATTAACACAAAGAGGCAATCAGAGCAACCCTGACTTTGAGGAATTCCTAAAGGGAAGCTAAGTGTGTCTTCCCAAGTTCATTACCTGGTCTCAGAACTTTATAGCCACACCTCATAAACTGGTGTGGTGAGACATTTGGCTGCTCTCTTGGAAGAGACATTAAGAGTGATTTAGAACTCCTGCCTGCAGGTTTCCGGTCGTTGTCAACACATGGAAAGCTTGTGGAGGGCTGAAGCCTTTATGAATGGTTGCTTCCTTCTCCCAACTGGAATCACTCACCTTGGAGCCCAGGTTTACTGCTCTGAGATTGTAAAGATGCCAAGGAATGGAGACAGCCTGGTTTGTTATTGTGCCTGCCTCAAATGGAATCTGCCTGTCTGGACAAAGATAGCATCACGAATGTTTGATGCGGGTGTCTCGTCCTCTCCTGAGGACCCCAAGCCTCTCAGCATTGCCCAGTGCTCCTCAGCACACACACACATAGCTCACAGCAATGAGGCAGCTGGGCCTTGCCCTCCCTGCCTCTGTCTTCCCCAGGTGACTGGCATCCCCTGCCACATGTCCATCTCAGCCTATTATTAACCCCTCCTTCTGTCTCGATCGCTTCCCTTCCCCCAGGGAGTGCTGTGGGTTTGAAATGATGGTCTTTAATCATTTCTTAAGTGACCAGCCCTGAAATCATTTCTTAGTGCCATACACACAAATTAAATCATAAATCCGCAGTGGGCTCTGCAAAGAACTGAAGTGCAGCCCCTGATTAAGAGCTGAGGGGAGGCCTCCCCAGGAGAAAGGCATCAATGTGTGCCTAGAGGAAAGGCCAGGGCCCTGGAGAGAAGAAAGAAGCTTCCTACTAACTCCCTTTGCACAGAAGGGCCTCTTTGCATTTCTGTTGTTATACTCTGCACAAAAGAGATATGAGAGGATGCAGATACGTGGGGAGTGGTAGGAGAGCATCTATGTTAGGGTTAGGAAGTCCAGGCAGCCCCTTCCAGGACCGAGCTGCCTACACTCAGCCGTCCAGAATCAGCCAGGCCCAACAGGATCCTTAATGACCTCTGACGGTGGGAGAGAGGAGGATCAGAAGAGTGAGGAATTGGCAGGCACGCCTCGAGAGAAACTCAGTAGTGGGGGTGGGAGAGGGTGTTCCTGAAACATATCCATGCTCCCTACTTATTTCAAGACTCAGCTGGACATCATGCCCCTCTTCAAGACTTCCCAGTTTATTTGGAACACTCAGTCTCTCTCCCTACAAAGACAAAGTCTTCTGCTTGATTAGGTTGGTGATGGGTATATAGCAATGATGCTAGCAAGCTGCTAAACATCCTTGACTCTTTCCACCACCATGCCTTTGTGCATGACATTTTCTTGCCCTGGAGTGCCTACCTTCATTTTACCTACCTAGTAAACTCCTATGAATGCTTCAAGGCCCATATCAGTTGTCATCTCTGCCAGGAGCTTCACTCTCCCAACTAATATAGGAGACTTCTCTCCCCACCCCTCTGTATGCTTCTCTTTTCACATTCACATGCTGTTTTATAATTATTGTTAACATTTGGTTCTTCCACTGAGTTTTCTGTTCCTTGAGAATGGGGACTCTAGCTTACTCTTCTCTGTAAAGTCAAAGTAGCCAGCTCAGGGCTTGAATTCAAGGAGTGATGTTGCTGAAACTGTGTAGTCAAGTGGTTGGAGCCTCACAGTGAAAGAGCGCTTCGCTATTTTTTGCCTCCGGCATGCTTTGCTTATGTAAGTCACTCGACTTTTGAGTTGAGAATCTGAGTTTCTTCTGCAAAACGAGAAAAATAAAACCAGTACCTTTACTATTGCAATAGCCTGCAAAGAAGATAAATCTGAGAGTGGGTTGTTGGGGGAATGTGTCAAAACCCTTTAGCTCCTGAAAAATTCCATTAGAAAGTCAAGGTGTTGGTATTGCAATTATTATTTGATTCCCAAATGGTGAGAGTGCTTCCAGAAATGTGCTTTGCTTGATGAACCAATACATTTTTAGCCCCCACTGATGAATTTGGGAATCGAATACCTGTCATGTTGAAATAATTGACACATCTTGGTGAGGCACTTAGGTTCCTCTGATGAAAGTCTGGTTTCTTACTGAGAATGAGGAGGAAGCCATGTTACATGGGAGCAATATTGTTTTATGGACCTTTATCTTGGTTATTAACAAATGAGCATTACATGTGGAAATGGTAAAGGGGGAATTCAATAATGAAGTTTCATAGGATTATAATGATTATTAGCCTAATGATGATGAAATCCAGGCTTCGATGCATGTGGTTTCCTTGGCATTCTCTGTTCTGTGCCCTTTATGCTGATGGGCAGCAGCCTGGCTGCATCTGTCCCTAACATCCCATCCTGAAGTTATATGGGAAGTGGGCATAAATGTAGTTAGCTCCTCTAGCAAATCTGGATTGGGATATCCATGCACAATAATAGTTATAGGTGCCCATATGTTATGCAAATAGCAAAAAACTTATATTCTAGGGAGCCGACATCCACTAGAGGTAGGAACAGTTCACATCAGTGAATGCTCACTGCCCGCCCTGCTGCTGAGCTGCCCAAGGGTCCTCTGGAAAAAGCAGCTCATCTCACCAGCATTCACACTCTATTCATTTCTCTGTGTGCACCAGAAGCCACTGTAAGGTTGAATTTGCCTTTCAGAGCAGGCCTCTGTAGAATACCCAGCAGCCACATCCATGCATCACGTTTTCACATCTGGTCAGGAATTCAGGCAAGCAGGAACTCAGAGGGACTCAGAGCCAGCATAGGACATAGACCATACTTATTTTTTTTCTCTCTTCCTTTAGAGGTAGGAAAAGTAGGACAAGATGCCCTAAGTGGGCAGAAAAGATATTCATCTTGTCCCTTTCGTAAGCCTCTCATCTGAACTCATGTTGACTTGAACATGTGACTTTTTGAGCCTGAGTGCATATACCCATGAATACAGAATGTCACCACTCCCATAGATAACTTGCCATAGTAAATAGCTGGAAAGGACATCAGCTATGAAGCCAGACAGACCTGGCAGTGCATTATACCTCCATGACAGACTAGCTGGGAAATATTGGGCAAATTGTTTTATCTCTGAGCCTCAGTATCACTGTCAGTGAAATGGAAATGCTACTATCTTTCTCATATAGTTTCATCGAAAAGAAATGTTAAGATTACATTTGTCTATAAGAAACATGAAAATGAAAGATAATTGTGGTTTTAAAAATACCGGTTTTTTTCTCATGTAAAATAAATCCAGGTTGGATGGCACTCCATGATGTGATGTTGGAAACCCAGGTGCATTCTACTTTGTTGCTTTGAAATTCTGAGCACACAGTTTCCACCTCATAGTGGAAGATGGCTGCTTGAGTTCCAACCATCATGTCTACTTTTCAGCCAGCAAAAATGAGGAAGGACAGAAGAAGAGCTAACTTTCTCTCAGAAGTCACATAGGGTACTACTTCTCCTTGTATCCCTAGATCTTAGTGATTCAAGCCAATACGCACGTGCATTATCAAAGCTTGATGGGAATGTCCCATATAGTGGGGGAAAATGTTGACTCTGAAAAATAGAAAACATTAGCAAGGTGATGACACATTGTCTATACTGAACGTATTAGCATTTTATAATAGAAAATATTAACCGCTATTAATACTTTGAATTGAGCAGTTATTTCATGCCAGATATTGTAACAAACATTTACATTTTCTATCTCATTCAATCGTCAAAACAGCTCTATGAGACAGGGACTAATTTTTACACATGAGGAAACTGAGGCTCAAAAATGTTATAGAACTTGCTTCCCATGACTCTAAGTAGTAGAGTCTGTAACTGAAGCTGGTACTCGTTTCTCCAGGAAGTTATGTTGACATAGTTGATGTTTAACATAAGTAGTTATACACAGTAGTTTTTGTTTATTCCAGGTAAATTTACTTGGTATAAAAATATTCCAATGAGCTATCAAGTCTCTGGAGTCAGCAGCCTGCATTCAATTCCTAGTTGTACCACCAGCTGTGGGATTTTGAACAAGCTACTGGACTTATTTGAGCCTCAGTTTTTTAATATGCAAAATGGGAGTAATTGTAGCACTTATCTCTTGGGGCTGTTGTGAGGATAACATGGGATTATTCTGAGTAACATACCTGGCCTGTGATGAATACTTAAATTCTTGTTGTTGTTATTATTAATGAAACAATTGTAATTAATACCAACACAGCTTTATAACCAATTTTAACACGTGGTGGGTAGCTTGGCACACAGACCTTGCCTTGGAAGGGTGAAGTGAGACACATCAGGCGCTGAGGGTAGGAGGGCAATGAAGAGGCCTTTGCTGGCCTGATCCCAAAGGTTGAAAGGTGAGATTGGGCACAGGAGAGCCGGCCCGTTCCTGGGCGGGAGAGGGAGCAATGTTGTGTTCACCTGCCCAGCTAGACTCCTGTCATTCCTCCAGCTCTGGGCTCATGTCCTGCTGTTTGTTTTGGGGGAGTCTTTTCTCAAGTTGCTCAGCAGTGCCTGCTGCTCCCTCACTCCATTCCTCCCTCTGGGCCTTCCCTGAGATCCTCACCTGCTGTTCCTTCCCTAGGTTCTTCCTGATGTGCTGAGCCCAGTTGAATGGCTTCCCTAAGTGTGCATTGAAATCTAAGTGCTAAGTGTATCCTTAACACCTCTAATCTCTGCTACAAGCTTCTGCTCTAATTGTGTTTCACTGACAAACCTGAAGGCAATTGGTGATACTAATGTTCATCCAGGAAACTGCAAATAAGGAGGACACAGGGCACTCTGGAAATTACTTCTCAGCACCTAGGAATAAATGGTCACAGGAAAGAATGTGACTATCCAACCGTTTGCTGTCTCTGTCGCAGTGGGAGGCCTCACCCAGCTGATCTGATTCACAACACCCACTGGTCCATTCACATGATCTCCAGGCATCCAGCGCCTACGGCTGGCTCTGCCTGGGTACTCAAAAGGAGGGTGTCCTCCCTATTCCAGAACTTGCAAGCCCCACTTCTCTTTTCAAAGGCTGCTTCAGAGTTGATGAGGTCCTAAGCAAAAGTTGCAGGTCAGACAAAATGAATACTGTCAAATCTCTCTGCCTTCAGCCTTTTGGATAAATCTCATGCATATATTCTGCCTTGTCATAGTAACTCTTACTTGGAGAATCTTTTGGGATGACTATAACCTTATTTCAATATTGATTATTACTCATGGTTATTTCACTTTTTAAGAATTGACTCTAGACTTGCAAAGTGCTACATCCACTATCACTGCAATTTAGGAGCTGAGATCTGGCTGAACAACCCCCCCAGCAACATTGTGGCAGACCCAGTTAGACCTGACTGATTCCTTCGTGACCTTGGACAGGCCACTTTCCTCTAATAATCTGCTTAGGGAGGTCCATGCCCATGTCTGCAGTGCCACACTGTTTGGGCAGACAGGCAAGGACAGGGCAGTGTAGGGGGAAGGGTTTCTGCCGCTTACCTGTCAAGACAGCTCTGATAATTGAGCCTGAGAATTTCAGCCTCAAAGCTTTTGCTCTGCCATTAAAAGAAGTAAAAATTATTTCTTTTGCTTACTTGTCCCACTTGAATGCCGTGTAATATCATTATAGATTTACGTGTTTATGACTTTGTGACCTGGGGAGAAGCTGGAAATTCCACTTCTCTCGATTTCTACTCCTGGGTTTCTGTAAAGGTCACAGCAAAATTATTTTATCAAGTACACCACAGAAGGGGAAAATCTTAATCTTATATTATACATATGCAGCACTTGACCTTCTCTTGAGATGCAGCACCTCTTAGCTACACTTGCTTAAACAGAATGCAGCTCTTCCCTGATGCACACAGAGAGAATAATTAGATGCCCTTGCATCCCAGTTGGAGAGGAGGCTGTGCAGTGGGACCAGCTTCAAAGCTGAGAAGGAGAAAGAGTTGAGGCAGTTGGGGTGGGGGTAGGGGTGAGCTCCACAGAGCTGCAGCAGGCTCATGCTTATGATGGGGCCATCTGAGCAGGTGGAGCAGATGCTGGCACCATGACTTGTTCTGGTTCTCCTGCACCTCTGGCCAAGTCATTGCCTTCTCTGGGCCTCATTTTTGCCATCATAAGTCTGTGATGTGGCAATTCAGTCACAGGTAGTTTCTGCCTGGAACATTGTGTTAAAGGGTCAGCGCTCTGCTGTGGGTTGAGTAGGAATGAGTGCCGAGATTGATTAGCATTGTCTGACGGCAGGCATGGAGAGGTGGTGACAGTATCTGTGCTGGGTATCGGCAGCCCCTATTCTAAAAGGTATTTCTAAGGTCTTTTCCAGCCCTGTTTCTGTCTGTGATTTGTGGGCTCACCAAACTCTGGGGTGAGGAAGCCGGGAAAGGAAGGAACAAGAGCAACCTTCCCTAAGAGAAGAGTTGTATTTGCCTGGTCAGAGTTTGGAGAGTAAATGAGATTTGTGTGATACATCTAAACACAGTTGCTTGTGTGTGTGTGTTTCCCATTCGCTCTGTGAAAAGCAGAGAGAGCAAGTGAAAGCAGTGTCTGTCCTGGGTGCGACCACCCAGCAGACCTGGCTGACCTGTGTGTGCCCTGGTGGCAAGCCTGTGCCTCTGGGGCTCTGGAAAAAGTGAGAAACTCTGTGTGGCTTCTTGTCATTGTCCAGCCTTTAGATAGAAACACAGTGAGGAATCATCTTCATTTATCTTAAGAACTTGGTTATAAATTTTTTTTAAGGGAATCCATTAAGGTCCGTGTCAGGGAAAGTGCTTAAAAAATAAGGTTTTTCTCAAAAGGAAAACACTTCAGTTTGAAAACATGGGAAGCAGCCTGACTGCCAGCATATGTCCTGCTCATCCCCTGCCTGGAGCTACCAGATTGATGGTGTTTTTAGAACACTGGCAGCCGGGCACTGATGAGGGTGGAGACTGGGCCTCAGGAGGGGACAGTTGGGGGTTCCCCTGTCCTCGCTGATGCAGCAGAGACCTAGGCCTAGCACCCAAGAAGGATAAATGACTTGGGGCTCTCAGAGTGACCAAAGTGTTGGGACCCTCCCTTCTGTTGGGTCCCAGGGGCCCCTTGAAGCATCTCCCTGGTGGTTGAGAGTGAGGTGTCAAGGGGATACCTACCTCCCTTTAAAGAGTCCATCCTGGCTGCTGGCAGGTGCTTCTGCTCTCTTCTAAACACAGGTTCCTCTCCTGCCCTCCAGCATGGGCTTACCACTTCATTTACCTCCCTGCTCTGCCCTCTGAGAACTGACACTGTTTCCCTGTCTCCTGCTTAGCTGTGACATCAGATCTTCTCAAGGAGGGCACGGTCCTGCCTCTGGAGTCCAACATCCTTCCTTCCTCCCTCCCTCCCTCCCTCCCTCTCTCCTCTCTCTCTCCCTCCCTCCCTCCCTCCCTTTCTCCCTCCCTCACTCCCTCCCTCCCTCCCTCCCTCCCTCCCTCTCTCCCTCCCTCCCTCTCCTCTCTCTCTCTCTCTCTCTCTCTCTCTCTCTCTCTCTCTCTCTCTCTCTCTTTCTTTCTTGAGACAGACTGTCTGTCACCCTGGCTGGAGTGCAGTGGTGCAATCTCGGCTCACTGCAACCTCCACTTCCCGGGTTCAAGCGATTCTCCTGCCTCAGCCTCCTGAGTAGCTGGGACTACAGACATGCGCTGCTACTCCTGGCTAATTTTTTCTATTTTTAGTGGAAACGAGGTTTTTGCCATGTTGACCAGGCTGATCTCGAACTCCTGGGCTCAAGTGATCCACCCGCCTTAGCCTCCTAAAGTGCTGGGATTACAGGCGGGAGCCACTACGCCTAGCCTGGAGTTCAACATCTTAAGAATTCCACCCCCATTTAGCTGCGTGCTGCCTGTGCATTGGGGGCTCCTCCAGACCCCCTTACCCTTCTGATTCCTGCATATCTGGAATTCCTCACTCCTTGACAATGGCCCTCTTCTTACTCAATGTAAAGGCAGTGAGTATCTGATATCTATCTCAGGGCACACAGAAAGTGCTCCCCAGATGTGTGTTGAGTGAACGACAGAATGCCTATAAAAGGAAAACAGCTCATCCTTCAAAAGAGATTTTTAGGGGATGCTAACGTGAGTGAAGAGGTGGAGTTGGGGACACAGAGATATGATGGCTCACAGAAAGGCTAGGCTTGAGTGGGGGCCTTCTGTGCCAACTCCCAGGCCACTCCCCACACTCCACCGCCCTCTCTGCCTTGTCCTGCTGCCAGTGGGGCCTCACTTCTTGCCTTCTTCCCACACCAGTCACACTACTGCCTAGCACTGCCCTCTGATCTTCCACTGTTTGAAAAAATCTTTTTTAGCTAGGCATGGTGGCCCACGCCTGTAATCCCAGCACTTTCAGAGACCAATATGGGCAGATCACTTGAGGTCAGGAGTTCAAGACCAACATGGCCAACATGATGAAACCCTGTCTCTGCTAAAAAATACAAAAATAATTAGCCAGGCATGGTGGCACGTGCCTGTAGTCCCAGGTATTCAGGAGGCTGTGGTGGGAGAATCTCTTGAACTCTCAAGGCAGAGGTTGCAGCAAGCTAAGATCACACCACTACACTCCAACCTGGGTAGCAGAGTGAGACCCTGTCTCAAAGAAAGAAATCTTTTGCAATTCAAACAACTAATATAAGTTCACTGCATAAAAATTGGAAAATATAGATCATAAAAGATGTTTTAAATGTGTATAATCTCATCTTTATAAAAGAGTGACATATTTGAGAACAATATTTGTTCCCACTATTTGCCAATGTTTTTAGATGTCACTAACCACAGGTTTTCACCATCTTCCTTGATTGGGTATGATTTTCCATTTATGGATGCACTATAATTTATTGATCTGACACCTTATTTTAGGGCTTTTAAGCTGTTATTAGTTTTTTTGTGCTATAAACAATATTGTCATGAATACCCTCATAGTTAAATCTTTGAGCTACGTGTGATTATTTCATTAATATAAATTCCATAGAGAGAGGAGCTTGAACACCATTAGGCCATTTGCCTCTCTGGGTCCCACTTCTCCACCAAGCCCTGGGAAAGAGGGCAGGCCAGCACACAGCAGCATCAGCCTCGCTGGTGTCTGGCTGTTGTGACCCTGCTCTGTCCCACTCCCCTCCATGCTGATCATTTCAAGGTTGTAAGAGCCTGGGAGAGTGAAGGACCAGGCCCTGCCCCTTCGAGTCTCTGCCCAGTGGTCCCTTACTTCCCAGTTAGCTGCATTATTGCCTCCTTCCCCAGGGTTCCCCCATGTCCAGGGTGTAGGCTTTAGAATGTCGGGTGTCTGTGGGGGCAGACCAAGATATTTGTGCTGTTTCTTCTGGGGCTGGGCTGTGGACAGGAGGGGCCTGTCAGCTGCCTCCTCCACAACTCCTTCTGTGTCCTTCCCTTTTCCTTCTATTCTGAGGCAGGCAGGGCCAAGGAATAAGTTCAGCTGAGTCCCTGCTTCTTGGGTGACCTGAGAAAGGCAAGTGCCTTCTCTGGCCTCAGTTTCCCTCTGTGTAAGGAAATGCAGTTGTTCCCAGCTAAACCTTCTCCCCCCTGCTTTCCCTCTTCCCTGCTGTCTCTGTCTTCCTTGGTGCTGCAGCATCATACCCCTTCCTGTCCCCTCTGTTGGCCTAAAGCTAAGGAACCAGCCCATGGGGCGCTCAGCAGCTACTGGCTGTCCAGTTGGCCTGCGATGGAGGAGATGCAGGTAATGCTGCAGCTTCAGGGGCAGGAATCTCTGGTCAGAGGTCTGTTCCCTGTACCATTCCAAAGTCCAGAAGGCTCTTCTGGCCACTCTGCAGATTCCTGAGTCTGAAGATTGGTTTCTCTCTCACATAGACACACACATGGTTTCTCTGACTTTGTCTGCAGGCCAGTGGTCAAGGGACAGACTTGGGGCACAGATGCAGCAGCTGCAGGAAGAGCCAAATCAGTCCTAGTCTCTGAGTGAGACTCTCACCTTCTCTGCTCTGGACCTTTCATACTGCCGCTCCCCAATATTCCCCCCAAAGTTATAGGGACAGTGAGCCCACTGCCAAAGTATTGGATTTCTAAAAGAGGACTCCAGGAAGAGGACAATGTCTAGCCCTAGAGGATGAAATGTAGAGGGCAGGTTTTTGGGGGTCAGCAGGATAGCAGAGACACAAGCAGACAACAGGTTGCAGTCTTTGACTCCTCACACCCAACCCAGTGCCTGGCATCTAGTAGGGGTTCAGTGCCTATCTGTTGAATGAATGAGCAATCCCCAATCAATTGCCAGACCCTTCTCTTCTGGATAGCTCTTGAATCCATCTACTTCTCTCTGTTCCCACTACCCTAGTCCATTATCACTTTTTATGGGCTACTGAATCTCCCTGTAAGTGTCCCCACTCCTCCAGTCGATTCATTTTCCAGCAGTCAGTGTGATCCTTTAGAAATAAAATCTGATTCTGTTTCTTTCCAATTTTAAGCCCATCAAGTGGTTCCATGGACCTCAGGATAAAGTCATGGGCTGAGTGGGTGACATGAGCTCAGGCTGCCCCTCTAAGCGCTCAGCCTCCTCACTTGCCTACGGATCCCACCCACCCCACGCAGGCTCTCTGCCGAGCCTGAACACTCAGGGCCCCTGAAGGCACTGTACTCAGGTCCTTGACGGAGTAATTTTCATTCTCCAGGGCCTTTTCACAGGCTGCTCTCTCCACCTGGAAGCTTCTCTATCTCCTCTCGCTAACCCACCTTACCTCTGCCTGTCATAGGAGGCTTATATCTTCTTTATGCCTTAACTTAGATGTCGCTTTCTCAAGACCCTCCCAGACAGGGTTAGGTCGCTACTGTGGCCCTTCCATGCCACATTAATCCCATCCATTGGAATTTCCAGCTTAAAGTCTGTCTTCCTCCACCACGATGTCAATTCCACATGGGAAATATCTTTGTGTTTTTCCTCCATTGATGTATCACACTGCCTAGCACACCTCCAAGTATGTTATAGGTGGTTAATAAATACTTTCAAATGAATTGTTGATGAAAACATTTAGCCTGGCTTCTTGTGGAAAACATCTTGAGGATTTTTGTTGAGGTGATACTATATTCCAGGAGTTTTACATGTATTACACTGATCTTCACAATAGCTATGGGAAGTCACCTTAGCACCCCTTTTTACAAATGGGTGGGCTGAGGGTCAAAGTTTAAATAACTTGCTTAAGATCACACAGCCAGCACATGGAAGTTTTTCAGACCCCATGTGTGCATTCTTCCAGAAGACCTAGAGCAGTGGTCCTCAAACTAGAGCCATATCAGAATCGCCTGGTGGGCTTGATAAAATTTGGATTACTGAGTCACGCCTCCCGATTTTCTGGTTCAGTAGGCCTGGAGGAGGGTCTGAGATTCTGCATTTCTGTCCGTTCCCAGGTGACACTGATGCTGCTTGTCTTCGTTCAAGTTGCTATAACAAATACTTGGTGGCTTAAACAATAAACATTTATTTCTCACAGTTCTGAATACTAGGAAATCCAAGATCAAGGTGCTAGAAGATCCAGGGTCTGGTGAGGGCCCACTTCCTGGTTTGCAGATGACCATCTGTTCATTATATCCTTACATGGCAGAAAGAGAGAAAGCTCTCTCGTATTTCTTCTTATTAGGCTATTAATCCCATTTATGAGGGCTCCACCCTCGTGATTTAATTACTCCACAGAGCCCTCACCTTCAAATAGTATCATATTCGGGGCTGGGCACGATGGCTCATGCCTGTAGTGCCAGCACTTTGGGAGGCCGAGAGGGGCAGAGTTCAAGACCATCCTGGCTAACATGGTGAAACCCTGTCTCTACTAAAAATACAAAGTTAGCCAGGTGTGGTGGCACATGCCTGTAGTCCTAGCTACATTGGAGGCTGAGGCAGGAGAATCGCTTGAACCCTGGAGGTGGAGGTTGCAGTGAGCCGAGGTCACGCCACTGCACTCCAGCCTGGATGACAGAGCGAGACTCTGTCTATAAAAAAAAAAAAAAGAAAAGAAAAAAAATTGCATTCAGAATTAGGCTTCAACATATGTTTTTTTTTTTTTTTTTTTTTGAGGGGCAACTTTTAGTCCATAGCACTGCTGATTTGGAGACCAATTTGAGAACCTGGCCTAGATCATTACAAAACACTTGGGCTTGCTTTATGGCGATCCTCACACCCTAATCACTGACCTTGGACCAGGATTGTAGGATCCAGGCCTGGACTCCCTTCTGAGAGAAACTGATGCCCAGCACAGCCTCCTACAACCGAACAGGACCCTGGCTCTGAAGGCCCTGGCTACACTCTGGGAACAGGCTGCCATCAGGACCTGAGTATCTGTCCCTCTCGCTTGAGACACTGCTCTTCTGTTTGTCACCCTTCAGTCCTGACCAGTGATCGCCCCATTTCATCAAGGCAAAGCACCCCCACCCTGGCCCACCTCTTTAACAACTTCCATGCGGATGCATTCTAGGCTTGCTACTTCTACTGCTGTCTGAACAACTTAATAGCACAGTAAGTTACAGTCTCTTCTGTGTCATGGTGCCTGCAGCATTCATCAATTTCAGCAAGTGTCACCATGAGTGATACAAGTATATGACACAGCTAAGTGTCCCCTCTGCACAGGCCATTACAGCTGGCAGCAGGCCCAGGGAGGCAAGAACTGGAGACTCATTTGGCTCCAAGTGCCCAGGTTGATGTAGAAGTAAATGCGCTCCAGCCCTCCTCCCACCATGGCCCCCATAAATGCTTTGTATTTTTGGCACCTTCTACAACTACTCTCAAAGTTTCCCCAGGTAAGCTAGGGATCCTGCTCTCTCTGAGTCTTGGTGCAGTCTTTTCCCTTTGCCTCATACTCCCATCCTCCCTCGGTGCCAACTTTTACCCATACTTTGAGGCCCTATGCATGAACCACCTCCTCTAGACAGCCTTCCAATGGCAACCCACTCTCCCCTTCCTCTAAAGACCTCTGGCACATAGCCTCTCCACCTCTGCCGTAGAAATTTGATTGGTAAACACTTCACCCTGACCTGCTGTGCTCAGCTCAGCTCCTTGGCTGTGCAATATTCCATTATATGAATGATATGAATGTTGCATAATTTATTTAGCCAATACCATATTATCAGACTTTTAAGTTCCTCCCTCCCTCTTCTTTTTTTTCTTTCTTCCCTATTATAAATAACACTGTGATGAATATCAACGAACATAGATCTTTTCCTACACCTGCTTGCTTTTTTTTCTAGAATAAGTTTTTAGAAATAAGTTTGTTGAATCAAAGCTTTCAACATTTTGAAGCTCTTAATACACATCAAATAACTCTTCCAGGAAACGATAAGAATCCACACTTTGGCTGGGCACATTGACTTACTCCAGTAATTCCAGCACTTTGGGAAGCCGAGGCAGATGGATCATTTGAGGTCAGGTGCTCAGGACCAGCCTAGCCAACTCGGTAAATCACATCTGTACTAAAAACACAAAACTTAGGTGGTAGTGGTGCCTGCCTGTAATCCCAGTTACTCAGGAGGCTGAGGCAGGAGAATCGCTTGACCCTGGGAGGCGGAGGTTGCGGTGAGCCGAGATCGCGCCACTGCACTCCAGTCTGGGCAACAGAGTGAGACCCTGTCTCAAAAAAAAGAATCCACACTTTGTGTGGGACTGCTCATTATCTTACATTCTCTAATATTAATACCATATTTGTTGTTATTATTATTATCATCACAGCTTTTATCTTTTGGGTCTTATCACAGCAGTCCTTCAGCAAACACTCATTCGACTAGCCATAGAATGTGTGTGCCTATGTGTAAAGTTTGTGCTAAGTGCTGGGGAAAGGGAAATACAAAGATGATGAAAACACCTAGTGTCAGCCTTCAGAGAACTTTCAAACTAGTACATTCGATGGATGGATGGATGGATGGATGGATGGATGGATGGATGGATGGATGAATGGATGAATGGATGGGTGCTTGGGAAATATTTATTTGCCGTCGGTTTTCTCAACACATTGCCATAAATATAAGGGGAATTGGGAGTTTCCATAAGGCTTTGAGTCCCAGTGGAATGTCCTGGGGCTATTCAGGAAAACCCATTCTGGGAAAGCAAAGATTGCTTTTGAGAATAGACAGAGGAATCCCAGTGCAGAGACCTCATGCCACCTCCTTCTGGGGAGTTTCACCAGGCCTGAAATTTCAGAGCTGGGAACCTATTTGGTCAGCCACCAGTAATGTGAAGGTGATGGAGACATTTGGCCACAGAAGTGACTTTAAATAGTGGCCCAATGTGGGGCCACAAGACCTATGGAAGGAGCTGTGTAGAACTGTTTGCATGACCCACAGGAATTTCTTGCCCACCAACACCACACCTATTGCACAATTCTTAGCAGCTGCTGAGAGAGGCTCTTCTGCCTCTCTTACAGAATGAGAGCAAAGCATAAGACAAAGGAAGGGGAGGTTGTAGGAGCAATGAACTGTGGACTGTGAACCTCCTTCTTCCCGGCCAGAAGCATGTGCCTTGCCTCTCTCCCAGTTGCCCCATGAGGCAGACTGACTTCTCTGAGCCAGCTGCTGAGCTGCACCTGCCTTGAGAAAAAGGCACCCGGTTCTTAAGCAGGGGATGAATATTCATTGGCATGAACCTTTGCAAACTCATTTGGGGAAAAAAAATAGATCAGAAGAAGTAATCAGATTATTAAAAAGAAAGAGCAAGGACAGAAGGTGGCGGTGGAGGGAAGAATCACATTTAAAATGCAAGGAGAGATTTCCTCCCTGCAGTGTAGCTCTGACCCCCTCGACCATGCACCGAGAATAGTTAAGCTCTCCCACATTTATGCTGCATAAAAATGTCATTTTTGAGGCCTCATTTGAGAGGGGGAGGGGCAGAGGTAACACGCACGCTCCACATCTGAAAATTATAAAACAATATTTTGAGGTCTTCATTTTATCTTCCTTTGATATCAAGAAAAATTGTGAGAGCTAAAGAGGCTCTGGTGAGTGCTGAGTGACAGGTTAAAGGGCTCCAATAAAGATTAGATGGTCCACTATCTCCTGAGGAAATTGCATAAAAGTGGTTATTCCCTCTTGCTTCTATTAATTTCCTCTTCCTGGCTGCTTGGAAATGCTTCATAACCTGATGCTGCAGATGGGTACGAGAAGCGCTTTCCATTATCTCAATCACTGTACTGTTTATGAGACAATCTGTTTCTTTATAAAGTAACAGTACTGTAGGTGATGGACTCAGTGCCTCTGGAAGTCTGCGTGCATGGACAGGTGGAGAGGGGTGTCTCAAGAGTATTGTAAGCAGAAGGTCATTTGTTACATCGCTGAGGTGCTGAGAAGTTCGGTGGACGTTTCAAGGTGACCTTCTGGATACCAGCCAGAGGTGACGTGCACCCAACCCTTGGCACTTGAACAGGGAGGCAAATGTGTTTTGTCTGTTGAATGGAAAATATACACATGTTTAGGCATGGGGTGCTCAGATCTTGTCTCCTCCCCTTTTCTGAAGTTGGGGGTGGGGAAAGAGATGTGTGGTGAGGTCAGGGGGAGGAGTGCCACCCAAAAGCCTTGGCTATGCAAGTTTCTAGGCCTTCTGTCTGAACTGAGATCACTTACAATGGAGGAAGGCAAACCCCCTTCTCTTAAGGAAACGAGGCAGTTGTAGGCTGCACTGGTGTTAGAAATGTCCAGTCCTCCAAGTTATGTTGTCCTATTGTATTAATACGAATACACAGCAAGGTGCAGGTGGCTCTTCTCTTTCTACCCACCTCCTGGAAACGTAATGGAACTCTCCCCCATGAAGTTCGAAGCTGACCACTTTCTGACCTAATTTCCCTTCCCACTTCTCCTGTTCTTCCACCTCTTTTCTTCTCCCTTTGTCTTTTCCTCTCCTTCTGAATTTCATCTCCTAACCATCACAATAAACTTTTTAATCACCATTGCCAACTACCAAGAAATGGCACTTTTTTTTTTTTTTTTTTTTTTTTTTTTTTTTTTTTTAATGAGACAGAGTCTCACTCTGTCACCCAGGCTGGAGTGGAGTGGCGCAATCTCGGCTCACTGCAACCTCCGCCTCCTGGGTTCAAGCGATTCTCCTGCCTCAGCATCCTGAGTAGCTGGGATTACAGGCACATGCCACAATGCCCAGCTAATTTTTTTTTTTTTTGTATTTTTAGTAGAGACAGTGTTTTGCCATGTTGGTCAGGCTGGTCTCAAACTTCTGATCCCAGGTGATCCACCCGCCTCGGCCTCCCAAAGTATTGGGATTACAAGCGTGAGCCATCACACCTGGCCTGAAGTGACACTTTTAACCATTGTTTAAAGCACGAATTCTATGAGAAAGTATAGCACAAGTGTGGTTACAAGTTACAATCTAAAAGGTTAATAAATGAACTCAGGAATACTGCTTCTCTTATAAAGTTTCTTATGACTCTCATCTTATAAGGAGACTCTGCAAAAGGTGTACATCCAGCCACCTGGTCCCCTGTGTGCACACAAGCATAGCACAGATCCTGCTGTATCAGAAGCAGCATTCCATCATCCACCTCCCTCTCCAGGAAGGGAGCTTCCTAATGTCGGCTACCCCATCTGTGCCCTGTTCTATTCCTATAGTCTGGTGTCTGGGTAGGAGTCAATAAATTTTTGTTGAACGAGGGGCTCCCAACTGTAGCAATAGTGCTGACCATAATTCTGTAAAGGAACTCCAGAGTTTTGAAATGATATGAAAGCAGAGAACTCTGTTATTTACCTCAGATTGACTGAAAGTGCTGAGATGTGTTTGGTTAGTCTACTGCCGTATTTAATTATTATTGTTTGAAATCGTAGAGTCTTTATGCAGGTGAGCAGTCTCCGGGCTGCCGGAGTCTCCGCCACTCTGCACTGTGTGACTCCCGGCTGCTTTATATTCTTAAGTGACTGACCTGGCTCCAAAGGCCATTTGCTTTTGCTTCTCTTGATCTGAATATTCTCCATCAGAATCCACCCAGAAGCTCTATTTATCACCCCAAGTTAAAGCTGCTTTTTCTCAAGGGACAGCATCGTTTTCTTATTTATATTTCTATGTTAAATTTCTAGTGAAACAACAATATTGTTAACTTTTGTTTCTGATTAATGGCACCTGATACAAGGTAAGTTAAAAAGGCTTTGTGGATTAGCCTGCCACTTTAACCCTTGTTTAAAGTATGAATTCTATGAGAATGTATTGCATAACAATCTAAAAGTTTAATAAATTACTGGGCATATACCCAAAAGATTATAAATCATTCTATGATAAAGATACATGCACACGTATATTTATTGTAGCACTGTTTACAATAGCAAAGACTTGGAACCAACCCAAATGCCCATCAATGATAGACTGGATAAAGAAAAAGTGACATACATACACCATGGAATACTATGCAGCCATAAAAAAGAATGAGTTCATGCCCTTTACAGGGACATGGATGAAGCTGGAAACCATCATTCTCAGCAAAGTAACACAGGAACAGAAAACCAAACACCACATGTTCTCACTCATAAGTAGGAGTTGAACAATGAGAACCCATAGACACAGGGAGGGGAAGATCACACATTGGGGCCTGTTGGGGGGCAAGGGGAAGGAGAGCATTAGGACAAATAGCTAATGCGTGTGGGGCTTAAAACCTAGATGATGGGTTGACAGGTGCAGCAAGCCACAGTGGCACATGTATCGCTATGTAATAAACCTGCACATTCTGCTCATGTATCCCACAACTTAAAGTTAAAAAAAAAAACTTTAATAAATGAATTTAGGAATACTGCTTCTTTTATAAATTAAGGCATGCCTAGATAGATTTTATGAAAGTACTAAGTTATAAAGTTTGAGTATTAAGGAGATTCATACATTTTGTAATTATATGTAAAATATATTTTATAGATATGATTCACCCATTATACATAACAGAAATCATATATGTAGAAACACATTCTTCCATTGGGTTCCAGGATTTATTTTCCCACTTTGGGACTTGAAATTTGTATTCTGACCCTGAATTCTAAACGTCCCTGCAAAGAAGCCTTGTTTTGTTTGTTTGGTTGTTCGTTTGTTTTGGGTTTTTTTTTGGGAGTGGGTAAGTTGGGATGGAGAGGAGTTAGCGTTATTCAGCACACATTGATGCTAGCGACATTTCATATTTGAGTTTATTATTAATGTATTATGATTTGTGGGAGTTATTGTGAGGAAGTTACAGTTCTTTTTCATAGACCTTTTATACAGATGAGCAAATTGAGGCTCTGAGGGATGATATAACTTGCCAGTGGTCACCAAGCTAGGAGCTGGCAGAGCCAAGAATTGACCTCAGGACTGTCTGACCACTGCCAAATGCTTGTTTCTCTGGGGAGAATGGAGTCAGACCCCATCCTGGAAACTCTCTCCTCAACCACTCCCCAAGCTTCTCTCCCTAATGGCCAGCTTGGACCTCCTCCCCTCCACTTGCTCCTCTTGTGTACACCTTGGAATTCAGAGACTCAGTCACCCAGAGCCTACTGTCCTCCATCAGAAACCTCAGAAGAGGCACTTTCCACATCCCCCTGCCACTTGTGGATATCAGGACAATTGTTTATGCTCTTCACTTATTAAATGTAAAGTGAGGAGGCGTTTATGTGCTAGAAACACCTTGTTCTTCTTGTACTGGTACATTAAGAAAATTACAGCATGGCAGGGGCCAAATATGAATGCTTGAGTCGTCACCACTGCGCCTTTCCCACTCTCCAGAGACAGAGCTCCTGCCAAGTCCAGGCAGCACAGGCCTGGGATTCGTTTGTATTCACTGGCTGCAGAACCAAACAGGGCCAGGAAGGCTGGGGATTTATTAGGAAAAGAGCCAAGCGTTTCTCACAGGAGATGAGGAGAGATATGGAAAGGAGAAAAGGAAAGAGGGAGAAAAACAGAGGGAGGGACCGTACTGAGTGGGCTGGGAAAGATGGATTAGTAAGCCAAAGTCTCGCATACTTTTGCCATTCAGAGCTTCTCCCTTTCATGTTTTATTTGTTAGATCTGTAGTAAAGACTCAGATGTACTTTTTTCTTTCTACAGAGAAGTTTCTTCTGAATGTGCTGAGATGAGTCAGGAAGTGGTCCCTCTTTACGTGGGTCACAACTGGCACTGTTTCCCCAAAACTGGGAAACAACATTCACTCCAGTGTCTTCCCCTATCCCAAGGGATGCTCTGCAAAGTAAGGCTTCTTGGTGAAAAAACATAGCATTTTTTAAAGTTCTGAGAAATTCTCGACAAAGAATAAGATGAACTTTTAAAATTAGCATTTGTAAATATCTGGCCACAGTACCCTTTTGTCGTAGGTGTTAACAATCCAAAGAACGTGGATCCCATGGAACACATTTGGGTTGTGCCATTCCAGAACACTGTGTTTCAGAGATTCCTTCCTGTCCAAAATGGGACCCCACCCAGCACACAATTGGAGAAACTGAAACCTTTTCCTCACCTTAAGTGAGCAATGGAGTGAGATAACTTTCACAGCATAGAAAACAATTCTTTCTTCTAGTCTTAGCAGAAAAGCAGTGGATATTTTTCAAAGAGCTTATGTGTACGTCGTCAGTATCATTTCTCCCACTGTGTGATCCTTGGTAAGTTTTGTAACCTCTCCGTGTCCCAGTTTCCTCATTAGCAAAATGGGGATAATAATGTCTACCGCGTAGAGTAATGCATGTAAAGCACTTAACAAGACAAGTTAACAGATGGTGGCTACTGCTGTTATTAAAGAATATTCTGCACTTTACAGGAGGGAACAATACATTTGAGAAGATTAACTTTCTATAAGTAGAAACCATTATAATGGCTCTTCCATTATACAACGATCACATTGTATTAGGTTTATATGACTTCATTGGATCAAGAGCTCCTTGAAGGCAGGCTCTGTTCTTGAATTCCCTATGCCATGTTTTCAGCAGGAACACAGTAAATGTTTGTTGAATGAAGTAGTGAGGTGTGTAAGAAAGCCAAACAAGTTGACCAGTCAGTAAGTTTTACCCAGTCTCAAAGGAGGATGAGCCAGAGTAGGTTTCATGGGGACAGGAAGAGTGGGGGCTGAGATAATAAGGGAGGGCCTTGGGGAACTAGGGTAGGCAGGATCAATCTTGTGAGGGATCAGCAAGGAAGAGACCAGATGTCTGGGCTCAAAAGTCTCTACAGATGAGACAAAGTTAAGACCCAAGGGACAGCTTGGAGCCAGACTTTTCAGGGAATGACTCATTATAAGCTGATCCCACAGGAAATTAAGAGGGTGTGCTGTACATGTGAGCGTGCCTCCAGTGGAGATCAGGTTGTAGCAGGTGTTCCCAACCTTCCCCACTGCCATGTGCATGATAGATGACACCAAGTGCATGACATGTTCCCTGGTGCGCTGTCTGCAAAGTCATCCTTTCCTTGCCCTGCCCCTGAAAGCATATCAAAATGCAATTAAAGGAGAATGATGTTGTTAAGGCAGTAACCTTGAAATCACTCTAGTTTTAAAGAATCACTTATGAATTTCAGCCCTTTACCATCATTCATAACAAGAGCTTGTTAATACATCTCATAGTGTTTCTCATGTGTGCTACAACATGGCATTGAAAAACCGTAGGTCCAACATGTCATTGAAAAACCTCGGACACCTTTCTATCTGAGGCCATAAGATGAGATGTCTTTAGTGAGTGGCTCAGAGAAAGGCCATGGATGTTAACCAGGTAGACAGAGGAGGAAGCAACCATTTATAGAGCACTTATGTCCCAGGAACTGAGCTACACATTAGATTTGTTTTCTCAATTAAATCTCTTGACACACCTGGAAGGGAAGAATTATTATGCATTTTGTTCAAGTGAGAGAGGTCATTGGTACAAGGAATGTGTATTTCACAAGGGATTTCTGAAGAATTGGAAGTGTTAAATATGGGTTTCCCGTTCTCTTTAAAGAGGAAGACACTCCTCTTCAGGTTGTAGGGCAGAGTTTCTGGCTGCCACACTTCCATTAATTATCACATGGTCTCTTTGTGTTCTAGCCTGCCCTGCAGGGACATTCAAGGCCAGCCAGGAAGCTGAGGGCTGCTCCCACTGCCCCTCCAACAGCCGCTCCCCTGCAGAGGCGTCTCCCATCTGCACCTGTCGGACTGGTTATTACCGAGCGGACTTTGACCCTCCAGAAGTGGCATGCACTAGTAAGTGTCTAGTAATGGCTTTGGGCTGGAGAGTTTGGTTCCCTGATGGTGCAAGTGGTGGGTCTGGGGCAAGGAAGAGGAGACGTCATCTTTTGATCCCAGAGCAAAGCAGAATTGCTGGCCGTGGTGCTGAAACATACATCTCCTTTGCTGGGAGTTCAGGGGCCTTGTCCCTACGTATCACTGGGTGAAGATTATGGTTTTTTCCTTCCCCCTTCCTCCCATATAACAGGGCCTTCCTCCCACCCCAGAAAGATAATTTATGTTCATCAGATGCCAGACTGGAGAGTTCTTTGGATGCAAAATCATGATCTATTATCACCTCCTCCAAGAAGTCCCTCCTGGTGCCTATAGCTGAGAATCTCCTACCTCTTTGCTGGGTTTCCTGTATATTTGTAACCAGACTCCCCTCAGAGTGCTCATCATTTTATTAATTGTTCAGTTATTCTGTGCTTATCTCAGTTACCAAATGAAGACTATTGTGTGTCAGGACCATATATTCATCTTGTGTGCCTTCCAATGCCCAGCCTGATGTAGTGCTTGTGCTCCTGTCAAATGACAAGACCAGTGGCCTGACCACAGAGTGCATCTCCAAGGCAGAAATTCTATGGACTAGAGCTAATGCATTGGCTACATCACTGTCCCATTATATAATACAGAGGGAAAAGCAGTCTCCCTGCCAAAAACGGAGAAAGGCCGCTACACTCTCTGGATAGGGATGTGAGAAGGGGTGCACTTCTCCCGATATTCTCCCCCATAATTGTGGGAGGAGACAATCACTACTGTCCCTGCACAGTACTTTGGATAATTTGCTCCTACTCCTCTGAGCATTTTAGCCCTGAAATGGGGATGACCTCTCTTTTCAGTATTCCCATTGTATTTGGGAGTCAGTGCTCCAGGTTAGCCTCTAATATGTTAGAATTTTCTTCTGCATTGGATAATGCTGCCTGCCTCCCTATGAGCAGGGACCTTTCCTTACACCTCCTTGGACCAAATCCCTTCCATCCATCCCCAGCACAGAAGAATGTTTCATATATACTTTCTGTTTGATGAACAGAAAAAGTGACTGGACTCCGAGTGGAAGAACTTCTTAATTCTATCCTTGTAGTGTATGTAACCTTTACTGAGTAAAGAGGGCGAAGAAAAGTATCTTCTAGATCAAGTTCCTGAGTTCAATCAATGTGTATAGATTTGAACTGATTTTCTACAGACCTCTCTCTCTGGTGAGTTAGTATTAACAAAAATTATTGTATCTGCTGACCAGAGGTCTTGTTTTTCTGTCGTGCTGTCTCCTCCACTGACTCCTGAGGTTGCCCTGGGGGTCTTCCATGAGCCCAAAAAGCATTGTTTAATGTACTTCTTTAGAAACCACTTAAGGATGCGGAATCACTGCTCCCTGGATGTTCAGACCAAAGACTAGTCTCCATGATTGCCAAAGTATATGCCCAGGGTCTCACACTATTCCTCCTGAAAACACTCCTTTCCATTCTTTCTCATTAACCCCTCTCACTAGCCGGCCTCCTTCTACAGATCAACCATGCAAATAGAAGGCTCGGCGTCCAAGCTTCCCACTTCAGCAGACACACCCTGTAAATTCATCCAGTCCCTGGGTACGGTCACCTAGAGGAAAGGTAGACCAATGACTAAACGCTCAGAATGTTGATGTGCTGCTGCCCTCCTTGCTATAGCATCTCTCTCTTCTCTCTCTCAAGGCCTATTTTCCAGCCATCTGATCTGATGTACTTGAACCAGCAGGACTAATGCCTGGTTAATACCTGGGCGGGGAGTGGGGGGCGGGAAGCAGAAATTGCCCAAAGCCTCCAGTATGTACTTTCTAGATCCTCACTCCACTGGACCTGCTCATATCCTGAGTCTACCCTCCTTAAAATCAGACCTGAACCAGGCATGGTGGCATGCACCAGTAGTCCCTGCTACTTGGGAGGCTGAAGAAGGATGATCACTTTAGCTTAGGAGTTCAATTCCAGTGTGGGTGACATAACAAGACTCCCATCTCTAAACTAATGATAATAATTTAATAATAATAATTAATAACAAATCATACCATATAGGCATCTTCCTCCTGTCTCTGGTCCAGTTAGCTCTGGGGTTACATATACCCCCTATAGTCCCACCACAGTGTCCCCATCTTACCCAGAATGGAGGTGATTATTAGACATGCCTATATGTGTGACTACAGTCACCACACCCTTTGCATGCCTCTACTCTCCAGATATAGCAGGCTTTAGCATGCTTGGGTCAGACTAGAAATCGCTGAATCAAAGCCACATGTGGCTGTGGTGGCCAGGCCTGAGAGAAGTTCATAGATACACTGTCCAGCTCTCTGCCTTGGTATGCAGGGACAAGCACTCATTGAAGGGACCCATAGGGCAGGGCTGAGGTGCAATGCCATGCTAGGCAAAGCACTTATAAATAAATCTATTATTTTATTGAAACTCATTAGATATTTGATTTATTGTGTGCTAGGAAAGTACTGTATGAAAAAGTCAATTTGTTGGCTTTTATAATCTCATTAGGGTTTCCTTTTAAGGCATTCTAATTGGAGGTGCCATCTGTTCTCTTATAAAGGCATTGTACATCACCACAGTAAATAATTTTTCAGATACAAGGAACATATCTGGAGTTGTTGAGGCAAGGCACAGCCCTGTACTGTGGCCTTGGGGCTCCTGCTGGTTCAGCGGGTTGAGCAGGGCAGGAGTGCAAGGGCCCAGCCCAGTCTGAGATACACTGGTTGGGGTGGAGAAGGCACAGGTGCTGGTTCACTTTGCACATTCACTCTTCTGTCCATTCCATTGAGAGACAAACACAACCTGACTGGGCACTGTGGGTACCCAGGTAAAGAAAGAGAGCTTTGTCTTTCTGAAATGTTCAGGGCAGTGGACATCTACAGTGTTCAGGTCCTGTGGGCATGAGGGAGGGAGGAAGTGTCAGGAGAGATCAAGAGCCCAGGTCTGGAAGTCTGGAGGGGCCTCAGGTTTAGTGTGCAGCTGTTGACTTTAAATGGATTATATCAGTAGTCACACACATTCACTGGCAGTATTGGAAAGTTTATAAAGAGTTTTAGAACTTTAAAATGTGTCATTTGACAAGGACATAAAACCTATAGTACACCAAGAATTAATATTTTTAATGAATCCTGTTGATCCCTTCGGGCTGGCACACATATAGTCATTGTATTTTTGTAGTGCTACAAGTGTTAAATTTATTTCATGTAACCATTTGGAATGCATGGTACCTTTGGAGCCCTGTTTAGGCATTTGTTCATTTTCTTTTTAATCTACTGGGAGACCGAGGGACACCCCGCCCTTTGACCTCTGAGATGCCTCTGTGTGTCCAGCCTTGTCCTTGAATTTTGTCAGTGGACTGCACAGAGATGCAGGTGCACCTCAAGACAGTGTCAAAGGGGCTGATGTGGGCTCCAGATGACATCAGAGAAGGGTGGCTTAGAGAGCTCTGTGTTTTGAGTCTGCAGTCACATCACCGCTGCTGGTCTCTGGATGACTAGCTCCCTTCTTCCTTCTTCTCTCTCCTCCCTTCACCTCTACCCAGGCCTGCAGCTCTAGTTCTTCCCAGTACTTGCTCATATCCAAGAGGATGCCTCTTCCCTCAAACCTAGGCCATGTATGGAATGAGGTGGGAGCTTGGGGGATAGCTAGAGGCAGGTGACAAGTGGCTCCACCACTCCCTGCTCATGAAACTCCCTGAATAAAGACAGACTACCTGAACAGTGGGGATCACCTTCAGTGAGGAGTTACTGAAGGGCTGCTGACAGTAAGGGGAGGGGTCATATGAAAAGACAATGGGAGGGGACAAGGGGATGGTGCAGCCCCACCAGCAGGGAGGGGTTACTAAGGTTATGAACTGAGGAACCAGCTCTGAGCTTTGGGCTTGGTGTGCTTCCGCTGAAAAAACTGCTGCCTTCCTCCCTGTACTGCTTACTGAGGCACTGCCCAGAGGCCCGCAGTTTCCCTGGTGAGTTCTGGCATCCCCAAACTGCCTCAGTCTTGAGTGGGTTCTGGGAAAGCTCGTAGAATCTTTGATTTCATGTAGTGGGTAGAAGATGGGCTTTGGCACTTCAGAGACAAAAGTTTGAAGCTTGATTCTGTCTCTTGCCTTCTCTGTGACTTTGGTCTAAATTCTTAGCTTTCTTACATTCTGTCATTTTATTCTCACAACTTCATAATAATGTATGCTTTTCTGAGTTATTATGAGGATTCAGCCAAATAGTATTGTAGAGTCCTTGGCACAGTGCCTGGTTCATAGTAAACTCTCAATTGATGTTAGAACTTGCTTTGGTTACATCCCTGGAAAGTGTGAAGATTGCAGCAGATATTGAAGCTTCCAGCATGAGAGGATGTTGGATATCTGAAAATAAAAGTGATGTTGTAGGGGGAGCCCAGGCTTGACGCCATCACTGAGCATCACAGCAGAATCCATGGTATGGTCCCAAACCACACAGTCATCTTGGCCTAAAGATCCTGCTGAAAACAAATGAGAAGGTGACTGCCCTACCCTGCGACCTGGTGTGTGGTGGGAGAAGGAAGGAGGCACAGGAAGAGCTTTTGAGAAGCTGGCGAGCTCGCTCCTCCTGGATGAGAGGTGCCAAGAAGCTGGGCAAGAGCAATGGCTCACAATACTGGCTTTCTGTTCCCAGGCAGCAGAGGCCTAGCAGCTCCTCACACTGAGACATACTTCCTTCCACAGGAGGACCAGATGGCAAGGGAGACATGGTGGGGTCAGCTGGGCAGAGGGGCAGCCAGGAACGCACTCAGAGGTGCACAGCAATGTGAAACCCAGCACCACGATGCAGGGCTTGGCTTCTGTTTTAAATAATTTCTAGTTTACTGGGGGACGAAATGGAAAGGAGGAATTTATGAAGCAGGTGAAAATAGATAATTATGCCTTATAAAATTGCTGTCTGTGAAAAACTATACAGAAGGATGGGTGTGAAAATAATTACCTTTTTACATTGCTGACCACAAAAACCCCTTTTCTGTCACTCACATGGAATAAATTTTGATGGATCACAGTGGCAAGCTAGTGCTTGCATTGTTTCTTTTATTTCTTCTTCAAACGCAATGGACTTCTCTCTGCAGTTTTGATCATTTGAAATGGAATGAAAAAGGAGCTTCAGAGGTCATTGTGTCCCCTGAGCCCACCTACCAACCCCTTAGATGAGGGACACAGTGCCTGCCAGTCTTTCAGGGTTCCCCTGGAGGCCATCCCTGTCCTCCCTCCTGACTGACACTGAGAGACGGGGAAGACTAGTGGCAAGGGCAGGGATTTTGAGTTTGTCTCCTGACGGTAAGACCTGGGGCAAGTTACTTAGCCTTTTGGAACACGAGCTTCCTCCTGGATAAAATTGGGTATGCTGGAACTTGAATTAGGAGGTTGTGAGAATTAAAAGCCAGAAAACAAGTGAAGCTCCGGTGAAAACTCAGCTCAAGTGAACTCAAGAAAACTCAGCAAGTGAAGCTCAAGATGAAAACTCAGGTCTGTCTGACTCCAATGCCATGACCTCAGTGGCAGCTAAAATTTGGGAGCTCTGAGAATGATGTTGCAAACCATTCTGGCAATGATGGTGATTGGCTGTTATTCTCACTCATGAATCTACCTTGCATAGAGAAGGATAAGAATCTGCTCTTCCCTCTCCCATTCCTACATAGTCTGGTTTCTCTCCTTTAAGTTCGTGTTTCATTTTTTAAGGTGCTGGCAGTTGTTTCCCTCTTTTATCCCAGGCATGACAGGGCAGTGGTGGGGTGGGGGTGGGGGGTGGTGTCCCTGTGGCATAAGGATCGTGTCCCTGTGGCATAAGGATCATGTCCCTTGGACAGACTGCTCAGGAGTGGGACATTCCCAGGGCCTAGATCCTGATCTTTCCAGGGAAGCAGGGTGGATGGAGAAGAGTGCATAGGGCTTAGAGGGTAGAAATGGCCTTGGGATGACAGGAACAGAAGGATGTCCTGTGCAAGTGGCCTCTGCAGCCAGGTTTGGTGGCCATAGAGCATTGTGGGTCTGTAAGGACATCAGTTTATAAGCCCTCTGGTCTTGGGCACAGGATCTGCTGCTTCGTGCTCAATAAGATCCCCACTGATGGTTTCCCTTAGGTCAGTGGTTTTAAAATGCAGTCCCTGGACAAGCAGCCTCTGTGTCACCTAGGAACTTACTAAAAATAAAAATTCTCAGCCCCGCCCCAGAGCCACTGAATGAGAAGCTCTGTAGGTGGAGCCCAGTGATCAGAGTTTTAACAAGCCTTGTGAGTAACTCTGAAGGCTGTGAAAGTTTGGGAACATTGCTTGAGAGATGGGTCATGTTCCTCTGTCCTTTACTTTATGACTTCTGGGGAGAAAGGCCATTGGGTGAATTCTCACAGACTGGAACCACAGGGCCTTCTCCTCCTCATCGATGTCCTGTGTGCCAGACTGGAAGGCTGTAGGGAATGGGGCTGTGAATATGTATGTGAGAGAGAGGAGGGATGGGGTGTGTTGTGAGTGTGAATGTGAGTGCATCTGTGTTTAGTTGAGTGGTTCAAAGGAGGGTCTCACTACTTCTCAGAATAATCCCCACCTGTTCTGGCTCAGTTTCTATTTCATTTTCACTCTATTTTTTGGAGATAGAGTCTTACTCTATCACTCAGGCTGGAGTGCAGTGGCGTGATCTCAGCTTGCTGCAGCCTCCATCTCCCAGGTTCAAGTGATTCTCCTTCCTCAGCCTCCCAAGTAGCTGGGATTACAGGCGCTCGCCACCACACCCGGCTAATTTTTGTATTTTTAGTAGAGATGGGGTTTTACCATGTTGGTCAGGCTGGTCTTGAACTGATCTCATGATCCACCCGCCTCAGCCTCCCTAAGTGCTGGGATTATAGGCGTGAGCCACTGCGCCTGGCCCATTTTCACTCTTGAGTGGTCAGAGCAGTGTGAAGACCTGCAAAGGACATTGTTAGCTGGGGCTGGGAGCAGTAATGGGGGAGAGAAGCGAATGGAAGCCAGGAAGCACAACGTGGCTAGAGTGAGCTCAGGGAGGGCTGAAGGAGAAACTGAAACAGAAGGAAAGTGACTGATGGACACCATTTGCCTGAATTCAGAGGGAGGATCCAGAGGGTAGCCAGTGTAAATGGGTGATGGGCCCCAGCTCACCTGGGAGGAAATCAGGCCAAGAGGAAACCTCTGAGGCTGCTGCTGCAGGGAGGAGCTCTTCAGGCCAGCAGGGCAATAAGCACTCCACATGAGACAGGAATCTAGTGTCGTAAATCGGGGACTGCTTGCTTGTCTGCATGTCTACACAATGAGGGTGATTTTAAATACTTTTCAAAAGTCGACCTTTTTACAAGTGTTTACTTGGGTTAATCTAGGGCTTGCAAAATAGTAAAAGAAGGCTGCTTTGCTCCAGCTGAGCTCTATCCATCGCTGACCAGGGCTTTAGTGTAAGTTACCCTGTGTGTTCTATTCGGTAGGTAAAGAGACTATTTGATATTACCCTGATGTGTAATCCATGTTGCCCATAAAAAATACATTTGTGTTTTTGAAGGGAAGGTAATTTGTGTTCTTCTTGAGGTGAACTTCAGACAAAGGTCAAAGATCAATAAGAGAGGACAAACCTAAATTTGGGCCCCTGCCCCATGCTGGACAGTAGATGGTTTATACACCTGGATGCAAAAGGAGGGAGTGTGACTGCAAGCCGGAAGCTATTTATAACTGTCACTGCCACGTCAGGAAGGGTCCGCGTTGCCTGTGTAAATGTGCTTTCACACTTCTGTAATCTACAATTTCTTTTCATAGTTATTTGACCCAAGTGAGTGTAACCTTTTTGAGGAATTGTATAGCTCTAAGTTTTAAGCTAAAAACCAGGCACACTAGCTAACACGTCTGTTTCGGAATTTCATAAGAGCATTTGGAGTCACAGATTGTTGACACTCTGAGCACTGCCACCCCAAATCCTCCCAATGTTAGCCTTCTCCCTCCAGTAACCCAGAGAGGGAGAGGTGTTCATGCCACTTTTATTTTTCTGAGCATTTGTGATGACAGCTCATGTCTTGTGCAGGGCAGCATCACTCCATTGCCAACAGCAGTAACCCATTGCTGGGAGAGAGGCCTTCTGGACTTCAGACTGGGCACTCCTTCCTCACTCCTGTCCATTGGTCAGTCCTTGAGGACCAATGCTCAGCAGGCCGGTGATTTTAATGCTTAAGAACAATGTTCTCATCTTTTTAAAATTAGCTCCTTGAGGCTAAACACTTGTTGCTTTAACTGTTGCCCAAATTTCCTGACCCACGCCCCTGCCCCTCTGCCATACGTCCGGGCTCCTGGCTGGCCTTTTCTGAATCTCTCACATTTATCGATAAAGCTGTCAAAATATGGCAGCCAGAATGAGACTTGTGATCCTCACTCCAGAGCAAGGTTCAGTAGAAAAGTCATGGATTTTCCTTGTGATTGGGAGATTGCAACCTTGTGTTCACTTTGGTTGCAGTCAGTGAAACTGTGATCTCCCACCAGATGTGGTAGCCACTAAACAACCAGTGCTTTTGTTTGTCTCCTCAGGAAATGCTGTCCGTTTAGGTCTCCCCTATGTGCATTTATCAGTATGATTTCAGACATTCTGCCTTGTAGATTTAGGCACAGTGCACTTTCACATACAGAGCATTTTAAATACTGATTTTTATCATCTTTCAGATAATCAGTGTTAGCATAATTGCTAAGACTGTGGGCTCTGGAGCCTGTGCCCAGGTTCAAGTCCTGCTCTACTACTGAACAGCGACATGGGGCAAGTGATAAAGCTTTTCTGTCTCTATTTCCTAATCCATAAAATGGGAACAATATTAGAATCTGCCTCACTGCACTATTATAGGAATTAAATGCAGTATACCATTTAGGCTGGGCATAGTGGCTCATGCCTGTAATCCCAGCACTTTGGGAGGCCGAGACAGGCAAATCATGAGGTCAGGAGTTCGAGACCAGCCTGGCCAATATGGTGAAACCCTGTCTCTACTAAAAAGAAAATAGAAAAATTAGCCAGGCGTGGCGATACGTGCCTGTAGCCCCAGCTACTCGGAGGCTGAGGCAGAAGAATCGCTTGTACCCAGGAGGCAGAGGTTGCAGTGAGCTGAGATCACATCACTGCATTCCAACCTGGGAGACAGAACGAGATTCTGTCTCAATAAATAAATAAATAAATAAATAAATAAATAAATAAATAAAAACAATATTTGGCATACAGGAAGAATTCAATAAAAGGAAGCGATTTTATTTTATTACTATTATCAGAGTTGTCTACCCTACTTTGATGTAATTTTCAAAGCAGCTAAAATACAAGCACTGGCACTATTATTTAGTTAACATTTCTTCCTTCAATATACAAGTATTTGTATGCTTTTAGAAGTTACTCTTGTGGAAATCTAGGTTTACTGTATACTCTATACTCTTTTTCTTTGCAGGCTAATGTGTTTTTAGAGAAAGAAAGAATATTGACTGGCCTGACTTACCCGTAGAGAACACACACAATTTCTTGTTGGTCTTTCCTTGAGGATTACAAAGCACCAATTTACTTGTGAAGTTCCAGAAGGAAGGGATTAAGATGAAGTGCATCCATGTAATCTACTCCCTTCTCTATTTTAAAAATCAGAACAAAGCTGTCCTCTCCATGACTTTAGGGTTCCCTCTTGCCATGAATGCTCCTTTGTGGTTTCAGGCAATTGTCTTGATGTCAAATGTATAGGTTCTAGTCCAAGGCAGAACTGTACTGGAATGGATGCTGGAACTTAATGGTTGCCACAGCTCAGCTTCTTCAATATTCTCTGCTTTAATTGTCCACCTCTAGGGCGAAGACAGTCAGGAGTGAGCAGCTCTGCATCCTCTGTTCTCTACCAGCCTCTCACCTCCTCCCCAGGTGGGAGGAGACCTTGCTTTGCACACCCTGAGCATTCTCAGCTATTCAGAGCTATTCTGGCACCAGAATCATGCGTGTTCACTGGACTGGAAGCTCTTTGACATGCTGATTTGATTTTTTTTTTTTTTTTAATTTGCTTCATGACCTTACAGAGCAGGTGTGTCCAATGCAGTCAAGTGGTAAGAGTCCTACTGTGGATTCAGGTAAACCAGGGTTGACTCTCAGCTCCACTCCTTCCTCACAGTGTGGCCTTGGGTAGGTTACCCAACTTACCTGAATCTCTATTTTATGTCCCCCAAAATGAGGATATTGTTTATTATTGTGTCCATTGTGAATGGTATGTAAAATGCCTAACTCAGTGTTAGACACATGCACAGCGCTCAATAAATTGTTGTCTTTGTTTGGGTTTTTATGAATAATGTTTAAGAAGTGGGTTTTGAGTCTCTAAGGTATGCAATTAAAAATAAGAAAACATGGCCCGGTGCAGTGGCTCACGCCTGTAATCCTAGCACTTTGGGGGGCCAAGGCGGGTGGATCACGAGGTCAAGAGATTGAGACCATCCTGGCCAACATGGTGAAACCCCATCTGTACTAAAAATAGAAAAATTAGCTGGACATGGTAGCACGCACCTGTAGACCCAGCTACTCAGGAGGCTGAGGCAGGATAATCACTGGAATCCAGCAGGAGGAGGTTGCAGTGAGCTGAGATCGTGCCACGGCACTCCAGCCTGGGCAACAGAGCGAGACTCTGTCTCAAAAAGAAAAAAAAAGAAAAAGAAAAAGAAAAAAAGAAAACATTAAAGGTATAGGTGCAAAGGCTTTTAGATCAAATTCTCCTGGAGAGTCATCCTAGGTTGGCTAAATTGTGACTCCATCACTCCCGTGTCTCCACCCCATCACAATGTGATTACAAATCTGTGTGCAACCTGTGCTACCATCTTGATCCCTTGCTTCTCACAGGTGGTCCCCAGATGGCCTTTTGGTCCTCTTTGTCTCCCATCTCCCATCCATGGGCACCAGATCCTGATTTCATATGGCCAGAAACCAAGCCCAAATTTCACAGTGGGATCTGAGCTGTGGCTCACTCCTAGACCTCTTGCCAGTGTCCTTTTGGTGGTCACTTTTCAGAGTCACCACTGCCGGTCAGTCCTGGAACCTGTGTTGATCCACTGCACCCCCTGTTGCTGACCACTCACTTTGTCCCAAAGTCAGGTTCAGAATCTACTCTGAATCCCATTACACTGGGTGGGCCCTTGACTGTACACTCACCTTTCATCAGTGTGCTTCTCAAAGTCTGTCCCTACATCTGAGCTTGCAGGCTTCTCCCCTCTCCAAGGACCAGTATATTTCCTGACATTTCCTGGAGACCACCTATACTCTCCTTCATTCTCCAAGTCTCCAGCTGCCATGTTGGAAATCTGGTACCAGCCAACCTTTCCCAAACCAGGACTGTGACTTTCCAGATTCCCTGGTTTGGTAATACATGTGGATGTCGCATGGACACTAAAGCCAGAAACCCCCCCACATCACTGATAGCTTCACTTAGGTGTGACAGGGATCCCAATGTCTTTGACTGTCATCAGATATTTAGAGGGAAGCCACTTTCCACTTGGCATAAAGGTAGATTCTGAATTATATCCACAAAGAGCAGAGGCTGCCTGCCTCGTGATCTCTCCATAACTGGAAGTGTGCAAAAAGGTTCTGGTGATACCTGCCAAGAGGGTTTCTGAATAATATATGAAGTTAGGCAAAGTAGACAGGAATGGGTCTTATAGTCAGTATGAGCAAGTCCATGCTTTCTGGATTATGTGTGCCATAGGATGTGAAAGCCAGCATTTTGTAGTGATTTATTTTGAAACTGTGTGTTTGCTTTTTCTGAGAAGCTTTCCCCACAATTGGCTGGAAAATGCCAAGTCTGAGCCAGACACCTGAGAACTGCTATGATATGGGATTGGCTGTGGGCTTAAAATCTGGACTTTCCAATGTATAAATAATCACTGATGATTTTGAAGACACAGAGCAGGCTGCAGTCTGAAGTAAACCTACAGAGGGCTTACGATTCCCTCCACCCTGTGCCAGAGACTGCCTCCACCCCATTAAATAAAAAGTGTTCTGGCTCCGAAGCCACATCAAGAAGGGTGGCTTGTCTTCAAGAGGCTGAAGGATAGATAACTAGAGGCTAGTTGAACACTAAGGTCAATCTGTCCCCCCTCCCCATTCTGAAGACTAGTAGGTTATGGCAATGGTAGTAATCGGAATGGTGTGCTGGCCCCTCCTTGGCTGTGGCTTAGACTTGCAGGAGATGCCCAAGGTGGCCTTTTAAGCAGCTCTTCTGAGTCACCTCAGAGGTTTACTTTTCCAGGCTTACCTTGGAAATGGCAATGAAGTGTGCTCCATTGTGCAGTTGGAGTGAACCTGCATGACAGCTGTGTAGTGAGATGAGGCCAGGTGCAGGTTGGCTCTTCTGGGGCAGAGGTGCCCAGAAGGTGGGGGCTGGGGTGGGGTGGGGGGCAATGGTCAGTGAGAACCCATAGTCACTGCCATGCCCTGCCAGTACTCCATGAGCAATAATGGAAAGCTACTCAGTTCTCACAAAGAGATTGTCATCTGCCAGCCAGCAAAGAGGAATTGAGCACCAGGTGAGAATTGGCTCTCCCTGTAAGTGAAAGGCAGGCTTTGTGCCCATGCCCAGGGACAGGGTCTGCATGAGGCTCTATGAGGTTAGCCATGTCCACACCTAGACCTGTCTGCACAGGTCAGATGGTGAAGCACCGAGGATTTGGAGACAGAGACCATACACCATTACCGTGCTGTGTGCCATGGTGCTCCACTATGCAGTGATAGCTGATTGGAATAAGAACACACGTGCATACCCCTATTACTAATAACTGGCATTTATTAAAGTGTTGCTACAGTTTAAGCCCTGTGCTAAGCCTCTGACGTGGTTTTTATCAATTAACCTCAGAGATTATAAGACAAGTACTACAACTAGTTCCAATTTATAGATGAAGGAATTGAGGCCCAGAAGGACTAAATGACTTGCCCAAGTTTCCACCTTAGTGAGCAGCAAAGTCCATATTTCCTTCCAGGCCTGACAAGGTTCAGGTCTCCAGCTCTTCACCCTCAGTGCTAGTCTACTTCCCTCAGGAAGGAGGAGGACTATTGCCTCTGATATGACCTGGCACCAAATTCATGGTAAAATCCCAGGTAAGATGGGGAAGGATCACGTTTTGTTGATTAGAACTAGTTATGTGTGCTCCATGCAAGGTGGCTGGGAAAGGTGTCTTCTGTGAGATTTGAGAAGAGAACAGAATTGGACAGGGAGGCCCGAGAAACCCCTACCAAGTATGCAGTTCCCCATGGGTGGGTGTTTGGGCCCATTCAGTGTTTCATTAATATAAACAATAATACTGCCACAAAAATGCATATCCCTATATTTGTGGAGGAAATTCACCTAGAAATAGAATTGCTGGGCTATGGGGTGCATGCACTTAGAACCAATCAATATTACAAAGTGCTTTTCCAGAGGCCTTGGCCAGTGTACACTCCTCACAGCAGTGTGCATCAGGCTTCTCCACACACTGGCCTGATAATGTTATCAAGACTTTTATTTTTTTCCAAGTTGGCTGACCTCCTAGCCATTTTGATTAGTATTTCTCTGGTTATAAATGAGTGTGTATTTTTTATATGTTTATTGACCAATTTATTTTGTCTTCTGGGAATTGTCTGTTTATAACCCTTGCCATTTTCTATATTTAAAAATTGATTTCTAGATGACAATTAATTTTATGTGACATCCTGCCCTCCAGCCCTCCACTTATTTTTAACTCTGTGGATACTTGTTTTGTCATATTGAGGTTTTAAATTTTTGAACTCAAATCTGACTGTCTTTTTCTTTCTGGTTTGGAGATAGGTGTCTTGAGCTTTTGACTACATTTTATGTATGTCCTTCCCACTCTAAGGCATGAAAACACTCTATATTATACTTTCTTTCTTTTTCTTTTCTTTTTTTTTTTTTTTTAAACTTCTGCCTCCTGGGTTCAAGCAATTCTCCCACCTCAGCCTCCTGAGTAGCTGGGCTACAAGTACGCACCACCATGCCTGGCTAATTTTTGTATTTTTAGTAGAGGCGGGGTTTTGCCATGTTGGCCAGACCAGTCTCAAACCCGTGGACTCAAGTGATCCCCCTGTCTCGGCCTCCCAAAATGCTGGAATTATATGCATGAGCCACCAAGATTGGCCTTGGTGCTTTCTTTTAATTCTCTGTATGGTGTTTATGCTTAATTCCTTCTTCCATCTGGAACTTTATTTTGCATAGGATGTGATATCAGTATTCTTTTTTATCTTATTAAAAATAACATCCCAAGAACTCCACCTGAATTGTCCACATTTTGGTGAGATGTTTCTTTTGTTATATACTAACTGTTTGTGTATGTTTGTCTTTATTCTTTCTCATTGGTGGTTCTGTCTGTTCTGGCACCAGTTCTAAATTGTTCTAAAGATGGTAGCTTTCTGATATGTCTCAATGACTGGTGAACTAAGTCTCTGTTTATTATTCATTCTCAAAAATGGCTATCCCATTCTTAAACATTTTTTTCTTCCAGATGAATCTTACAACCAGCTTAACAAATTTCATTAAACAATCCTGTTTAATCAGGGGTGGAATTGCATTGGATATATAGATTACTTTGGGGATGATTCTCTTCTTTATGATATTCTTTATTCCATCTAGGCATGAGGTATTCAAGTCTTCTTTCACGTTCTTCAGTAAAGTTTTGTAGTCATCTTCATAGAAGTCTTGTGAGATTTAATCCTAGGTATTTTATGGTTTTGTGGTTATTGTGAATAAATACTTTTTTATTATATTTTCAAACAGGTTATGATTATTAATAGATTACACTGTAATGGTGGAAGTAGTGAGCTTTCTTCCGCTGGGCGTCTTCTGTTAGTGGGCATCTAACAGAGGCTGGCCAACAGGGAGGGACTGTAGAGGGTGTTCGTCACCAGAGACACACTGACCACCAAGGTTTCATTGCGTGCCATGAATTACTGTGTCTATGAAATGTCAGAATCAGGACTTTCTCTTGGGGGACCTATAACACCCTGGAAAGTATACTTACCTTTTTCAATTTCTCTTTTGTTCTCTTGACCTTGAATTGTTGTCTCAGGAACTAGGGCCTTTTCTGGATACCTGGAGAGAGGCAGCACGTGTCTCTTTTATAGCTGCATAAGCCAGTGCCTGGAAGAGTCTTCTGTGTATTCCCAAGGAAAATGGAATGAGTAATCCATGAATATTTAACCCATAGTCACTTCCCAGCTGTTATCTTGATGCCAGTCTGATCTACAGTCTCTAGAAAAAGATGGAAAGTTATGACAACTAGAAAAATATTCTGTCATCTAAGAAGGGGACCCTTAATCATTTTTGATGAACTGTGGAGATGCAGGACTCCTCCACGGGCATCCCCATCTCTCAGGAATGGTGGGAAGATAGGACTTCTGACCATAGAGTAGCCCAGAGGTTCCATCCTACCTGCATGAAGCAGGGACTCCTCAAGTATGGTCCAGATGGTTGTCTTCTTGTAAAAGAAACACCTTAGAAGTCCCATACCCTTCCCTCATCAGTGCCTAGTATCCAAAAGTTCAGTAGGGTGTGTGTTGTGTGGAACTAGCCAGGTTCTGCACTCCTGAGAGTAGCTTGCGAGGAGCTGAGATCCTTCACCTGCAAGGCTTTCATCGTATGTGACCTCCATGCCCAATGGACTTTGGCCCAGTGGCTACCAACCAGATCTCCAGATGCATAGCAAATTCCTATCCAGATCTGAGTCTCCACGCTTGTATCTGCATGGAGAGAATTACTGAGCTCTGGGCTGCATCAAGATACGCTAAATCAAACCAGTAGTTTTGGGTGGTTCAGGGCCTGAGTGCATCAATTAGAAATAATGTCCAGAACAAGGAATTCTGTACAAGTTCTGTCCAGTAAGACCTATTCCTCTGTTGTGCCTAAAACTGAAGTGTGTCTCAATGTCTTTTCACTTCAAGAAGACTCTCACCGGCTTGCTTGGACTGTTGCCTCCAGTGACAGCAAATGCCTTGGAGCCTGTCCTGGCAGTACGTGGCCTAGTGTAGTGATCTTTCAGCAGGAAGTGCTCTGGGGATTCTTCCTCTGAGACTGACTAGATCAGAGGTGCTGTGAGCAGGGCTTGGCACAAGGACCCTACCTGAAGGCCTGGGAGAACCTATACAGGAGGTCTGCTTGGGGGTCTCAGGGGCCCTAGGCAGGGAGATGTTTTTCCTGCTTCACAGGGCCTTCAGGTCAAGTGTTCTGCACAAAGTCTTTTTTTTTTTTTTAATTGTACAGGTGTGCACTTGCTCCCTGTTTCCCTTCCAGAAAGTGAAGAGATGGAAAGGGACTCCTGGGTAACTATACCAGGCAGCCCCTTATGCATATAAAATACACTAAGGATCACGGAATGCTTTAACCTCTGTTATGCCTTTTGATTCTCCCATAAAGAGGGCAGTGTTCCCTCCAAGTTCCCATAGCACAATGCCTGGCCGTCTCCAGGCTCAGGGGAATAGATCTCCGCTAGCTTTGTCAGTCAGTGGTTTGTGTAGCTGTTGCACAGGTGCCAGTCTCCTTTGCAGACCTTCAGCTTCTCAGGGTAGACATCAGTGAACTTTTCATAACCCCACATTCACAGCACAGCACACAGGAGGGTCTCAGTAAACACAGATGGATTGATCTGTCAAGGATCAGTGAATGATTAGGCTGAGAGAAGATAAGTGACTGCTTAAGGTCACACTTTGGCAAGGCTAAGACTCAGCCCCGGTTTTTTTCTTTGAGTCCAGTGCATCTTTCCTCACTGTAGAAAGCTTTTGAAGCTGCATTTCAGGGGTATGAAAGGGATCTTGAAGACCATGTTTTTATGACATGACGTATAGTTCTTGATTTGGAGCATTTCCAGGGGATTTTCAGGGGTAGGAGCATATTGTAGCTTTCCTCTCTTTGGCCTCACCTTGGGCCACAGCTAGAAGATTCAACCTTCTATCCCTCTCCCACATGGACGGTAACCTGAGACCGGTCACAAATACCTCCCTACTGAGGTGCACTGCCTCCCAGGATCCAGGGTTCTCGACCATCCTCTAAGGGCTTCTGCAGCCCCAAGGAAACTTAGACTCTCAGACTTGAGCTCAGGCTAGGTGGAGGGGCTGTCTCTTTTCCCAGAATATATAACCTACTTTCTTTCTCCCAGACAATTGGCTCCATCGAAGCAGGAGAAACAAGAAGTACTTTCTACAAACATTGGTTTTGGTGAAATATGTAACACTAGGCTCTTTGATGCTCCTGAAATCCCTCTCAGCAGGGTCCCTCCTTGTTTTGACTAATCATTTCTTCTTATTACTAACTGTTATGATTAGGAGAATTGCCTGAGTACAGGCCCAGTGTTTCCAAGACCCTAATGAGCAACACGTGCAGACTCGCTTAGCATAGTCCTGGAATCATGGTTGTTCTGTTGCCTCAGGGAAGCTGCTGAGATGCCTCAGGGACAGGAGCTTCTTCCTGCCTCCATGAAATCTTCCCCCAGCCCCCAGAAAATGCTTTGCATCGCAGCTGTGCTGTACACCATTAGGTGCCTCTACCCCAGGTGGAAGAGTTGTTAAGGATGAGATTTGGAACCTGCCAGCCCTGCACTCAAGTCTTGGTTCCACCAGCGCATGAGTTGGGCAAGTTTCTTTATACTCTGAGCTAGAGTTTTCTCATAAATAAATGGTAGACAGTAGTTCCTACTTCAAAGAGTGTTGGAAAGATAAGATTACATTAAGTAATCCACAAAATACCTAAGACAGTACTTTGCATACAGTATTTATCAATAAAAGAAAATTCAAATTTCCATGTTGACCTCTACTGCTCTTTCAGATGCACATGGTATCCAAAAGTTCAATTTATCTTTCTTGGTTCCAAAGACAATTCAAGGTCAAGTAGAAATCTGCTCCAGAGAAAGGACCCAAAACTGGTTATTTAGGCAGTGATATGAACAAGTTTCATCAAGTCAGAGCCATGTCCACAGGAAGGCAATGGGACAGGGAGCCCTTTTGGTCACCTAGGAGGCAAGCACTGTGCCCAGCACCAGTGCTGGGCATGCACACCTGTGTGACAAATATGCCTCCGCTAGTGACTGTCTGACCAGAGACAAGATATTCTGCCACTCTGGGCCTTTGTTTTCTTATTTTTAAGATGGGGATAATAATACCTCATAGAGTTTTGGAGAGAAAATTGTGATATAGTATCTGTAAAAAGACTGTTTGTGCTGTTCAAAGATGTTACAAAGTATTCAGAATCTGCCCCTTCTCATCTCCTGCGCTGATGTCACTCTGGCCCAAGCTACCATCACCTCTCCCCTAGATGACTGCTGTGGCCTCCTGATTGGCTGCCTTCTTCCACCTTTATCCTCTTCTAGCCTGTCCTCCCCAAGGCAGCATAAGTCTAAGCATGCCATTTCTCTGCTCAGAGCCCTCTTTACAGTAAAACCTCATTTACAGTAAAATTCCTGGCAGGCTGAAACCAGGACTTATAAGTCTGCCTCCCCCACTACCTTTCTAATCTTTGTTATGACCCCTCTCCTTCTTGATTATTATATGTCCACCATGCTGCTTCCTTGATCTTCCTCAAAGAAGGAACCAAGTGTATTCCCACCTCAGGGCCTTTGCACATGCCAATACTTTGGGCTGGGGAACACTCCCTCTAGATATTTGCATTGCTTCTGTCTCATCACACTCAGGTCTCTGCCCAGATGGCCTCTGCTCTGAGAGAGCTCCCCACACCACCCTGGCATGCTGTCTCCCCTCCTCCTTCTCTATGTACCATCAGAGCCCTGTTACTGCTGATACTATTCATTTATCTACTTATTGAAATGTTATCTGACTCCTTCACTAGACAATACACTCCATGAGGGCAGTGCCTGTGACATTGTCTTCACATTCATCATTACCATATATGGTAATGAGTTAAAAATTACAGCTGCCAATAGAGAAGCCATCCTAAGTGACAGACACTGTTCTAACCCTTCACTTACACTGCTCATTTGGTAGTCCATTACAACACTCCTACGGGTTGCTGTGATCGTCATGCAAATTTTACCAGTGAGTTTGCTGAGGTTTAGACAGGTTATGCCAAAATCCAGAATTCAACTCAGTTCTGTTTGTATCTGAAGATCTGTGACCTCCCATCCTTAGTAATTTGCTGCTGGGGTTCATTTAAAACTGATTTCAAAGGTGGTATAAAATTTTCTCTGATAAGATTGTGCTTACATGGCTGTTAGAAAAAGTAAACCAACATGATTTTCCTGAACTTTAATGCCCTGTCCTCCTTGACCCAGAGATATATCCTGTACTTTGAGGAGAGAAGCCTCAAAGGATGCCTGAGCTTGCGGTGGGACGGGCATCAACCAACCTTCTAGCCAGCCTCTGCTGCCTTGGACCCTCAGCACAATTCTCTCTCTTGGAGGGACACCTCAGAATTTCAGACACCACTTATTCCATATTGAGCAAAACAATGTCCCATATGTCTGGTATTCATTGTCAGCAGACTGCAGACAATTCTTGGTCTATTTTTTTCCTAAAGATCCTGAGCCCTTCCAAGCTTTTGGTATCGAGAGGGGGATGTCTTTGGCATCCTTTAAATGACTTACTAGTCTGTCCATTTTGGTGCCACTACTTTCCACAGGTCCCTGGTAACTTATTCCTGGTTTCCTATATTGCCTCAATAACCTCCTTCCCCTATGCTAAAACAGGGCAACCCTTGTACCACTGGCCTCTGTTATCGGGGTCTTATTATGATGCCTGACATAGAATCTTTAGAAGCACCCCCACTGTTGGCGAGAGAACTCAGTGAAAGGGACAGGGAACACACAGGCTTATGCCACTCTCCAAGGTGCTGAACCAACATGCTGCACCACATCACAGCCCTTTCCTCTAGGACGCTGGTCATTATTGTTTGATGTGCTCCTGTTGAGGGAATGATGGAAAAGGAATTACTATCATACTTAGGATGGGCAACAGAAGGAGAGTAAGAGAGCTGAACTTAGGCTAGAGAGCATCATAGCCACAAATGGCACTTAGAAAGAATAAAGGTTTGGTGTTGTTTCCTTTTGTTTTGGCATTGTTTTCAAATAACCACTTATCAAGAAGAAAAGACCACTGCACATGAAGTTGAATTCATGTTTATTTGATAATGGTACTACATCGCTGACAGTTGAAACTTTCCCTCTTTTGGCTTATGTTATCCTCCAACCCATCCTGCTTTTAGCCCTGTGTGCCATACTTTGGGCTAGGTATAATAACCAGCCTGACTTGGTTCCCTGCATATTTTGCTCCCATAGAAGACCTCTTCAAACTTTTACAGCCCCCATTTCCCTGTCTGCTTCTGCTTCTTGAATTCTACTTCCCCATAAAATCTCAAAGATCCTTTTACCTTCTCCAGGAAGCCTTCCAGTCACTCAGACATGGTTCATTTAAGTAGCTGTGTCACAATAACCAACAGAGAAAGAAACACTCTGGCAGAATCCTTATTTTGAAAAGTGAATTCTGGACCATGCTACCTTCCCAGCCACTCACACCACACTCCCTCCCACCATCCATATGCCTGATATCATTTTCTGGTCACCCTCTCTACCACCTCTTCACCTTCATTTCATATTGAAGAGTGCTAAAGTCGATATTGAAGTACACATTCAATATTGAAGTTCATATTGAAGTACTTTTTCCAAACTACAATCTTGAATCTTCTCAACCATGGAGAACATTACATTTGTTGCTCTCCTAACTGATAATACCTAGGAGTCTTGAGTATCAAGTGTCCTTCCTGGCTCATTCCCGGACCCCATTGCAATACTTTCACCTAAAGAGAGAATGAAAAGAGGGTACAGTTTGCTGTGGGAGTAAAGGAAAAGTTTATTTTCCCATAGGTCAGGGGAGGACAATGAATACCAGATACCAAGTCAAAGTCAGGCTACCGCTAGGGAGGCCAGGAAGCAGAGACACAGGTGTGGACAGAAGTCACAAGCCCAGTACCTAGTAAGAACTGGACCTATTCTGGAAACACAGCCCCATGCTCAAGGTGAAGGTTCTAACCCTTGGTAGAAGTGCTTGCTGGGGCTAGATGGCCTGGAAGGTGCAGATTGTGGCAGGCAGACTCCAAGGTGTTTCTGTGGACAGGTGCCAGAGATCATCTCTGAATCTATTGATTTGCACTGGTCATGTATTTTCCCAAACATATGTAACCCTTTGCATCTGTATCACTTTGATCCTTTACTGTGTGTGTTCACAGTTTCCAGTACTCCTTAGGTATGGACTCCTACCTCAGGTTTCCCCAACATAGATTCCATGACCTCATGGCTTTCATAGTCTTTAGCATAATTCTGAATGAGGGGTCTCTGCTCAAGAAAGGGTGGCTGAATTAAGTCAGTCTTAATTACATGAGCAGGTGAAGGTTCCAGATAATCCAATAATGACAATACAAATACTACTACTACTAATAGCCTGAGATGTTACTCAGTTTCTCTGTGGACCAGCTACAGCTAAACTCTTTAGGCATGTCATCTCATTAAATTCTCTGACTTACCATTTTTCAGATAAGGAAACTGAGACTTAGAAGTTCACTTTCTCAAGGTCAACCAACTAGAGAATATATTTTAACTTGGTCACCATGAACACTTAGGAGGTTCATCAGTTGGTTTCAGGGGACTAAGAACCCACTCGGAGTCTGAAAACTCATGTGTTCCAACACCTGTTCACTTTTCTGGGGGAAAAGCTTTGTTTTATCAGATTCTCTTAGTGGTCATGCACAGAGGAGGGAGGGCCCTACCTCTGGCCTGATGCAGAGGAGCATGATCCCAGCCTGAATGTGGGGTTTTCCAGGGGAGCGTTTCTCCCAGGTTATAGTTCCAATCTTGTGGACAACCACCATGGTTGCAACCTTCACCAGCACCCAATGGGGATGGATCCCAGAACACAGACCCTGGCTTCAGCAATGCACAATGAGCTATACCCTGCCTGCTTGGCACCTTATACCAGCCTGAAATTTACTACTAAATTCCTGATAAAAGAATTGGCTTTGGGGGCCTACCTGTCTTCAGCAGATTTTCCCTTTGATTACTCAGGAGTGCTCTTATTTCCAGTTTAATGCCTTCAAATAAACTCACCCACTCTCTCCCACACACCCTGTCTCACCATTCTTTAAAAAATTATCTGGCCCAAATCACATTAAGAAGCAGGAGATTCTATCTTAATATGGCAACACTTGGGCTGGCCCTGTGGGTCTAGAAGGGTCCTGTTTAACCCTTTCTGATCCCAGTGACAACCATGCTCCATGCAGCCTGAGCCAACCTCTCAGGCACATCCTGGAGGACATTGGAGACTCATCTTCATAACTCATGACCCACCACACTCCCTCCTCACCCAAACAGAAAATCACAGCTCAACACTTCTCCCACCCTTTAAAACGACTGAATTTCCTTAGCCCTTAAACAGAATGCATTCATCAGAAGTAACCCTGGCAACAGATCAGAGAGGCTTCAAAAAGCCTATCTGTATGTAATTAAGAAAAATGAGGAAGAGCAGGGAGCTCAGACGGGGAGACCACAGTGCTGAGCCCTGCCACTGCATTCACCGAGGGCTTTTGAGATGGCAGATTTTCTTTCGCTGTTCTGGCTTCCCTCTCTGCTTCCCCTTGTAATGTTTTTGTTTAGTGGTCTCAATTGGCCTCCTTCCTAGAGATGTTGCTGGGGACCCAGATTCTGGATGAATACTCCCTGCAAGAGTAGGGCTCTAAGCCAAGGAGGCAGTGCCTGGATGGGTAGGGAAGTGGCTTAGAACCTTCCTCCAGGGAGATTTATGCAGGGGCCAAATCTACCCCGGTCAAACTTTCATTTAGGCATGAGGGAGACTGAGCAGTCTACCTGCAGGAATATGCCCATCTCATCAGAATGCTACAGCACAGACATCTGGGGCCATCATCATTTTAACCACCCAGACATGAGACCCTGGTTTGCCAGCCCTGGAGTGGGCCTTATGGGAATAAGAGACAGAGCCCAGCATTGTTAGGAGGCCATCTGAGCCCTGGTGCTTTTTCTTCATAACACTTATTCTTATTTAAAATAATTTCATTTATTTCTCTGTTTCCTTCTAGTCTATTAGTTTTCTCTCACTGGAATATAAGCTCCATAAGAGAAGAAGCTTGCCCGTCTTGGTTTTTCTGCCTCTCAAGTGCTGAAAAGAATGCCAGGAGTATTTGTTAAGGGAGTAAATGAATGAATGAGTAAATAATGAATGGTCATTTTTTGTGACCCAGATTCTGGTCACCCCAGAAATACGCACTGGCACTTGCTTTGTGGAGGAACAAGACACACCCCTGCCCTCAAGGAGGCAGGGGAATGATACACTGCAGGGCATGTCTGGCTCTCCTAACCCTCTGAGTCCATTCTCCAGGGAAGGCCCTTAATGTCTGTTTCTGCTCCTTGGAAAGAAAGGATTCAGATTTATGTACTCCTGCACTCAACAACCATGACCCTCACAAGCCCCTATTCATGCCCCACAGATGCATTTGCTCTGAAAAGCACACATGAATGGGAAAGGGGCAGTGGCTGCTTTATATAAAGACTTTTCCTAATCAACATGAAAAATCCCTTCCCCTGGAAAGGGAGTTGGGGGTTGGGGGGAAAACTCACTGCATTTCCTCCTGTTCCTCCTGAGCAGCTGGGAGCAAATGAATAGACATGGAGCAGCATCGACCAGGGTGGGTCTTCCCAGCTCTCAGGCAGGCCACTAGGTCAGAGACTGGGAAAAACTCTCCATCCAGCTCTTCATTTGCCACTTTGCCCCACCAAAGCCTCTGCCTCTCAGAGTAACAAGCAGTGGCCCATCACTGATTACTGCTGCTGCTTCAAGGCCTCTCCAAGGCCCCTCCATCCACCTACAGCAGGGCATCCTGTCTTATGCTGGAGAGGGGCATATGTGGGAACCTTTCTCTGTGCACTCTGAGCAAAGGTAGAAAACCAGGTTGGAAGGCAAAGTGCTGTCTGGGGATAGGAATCACAGAAACAGACCAGACACCAGCCCCTGCCTACCAGGAGGCTACAGTGTGGTGAGGATGACAAAGAGAAGGAGACTATCACAATGCAATGATGGAGTCTCACTTAGGCACCTGGAAATGAGCTATGGAAACCCAGATGGGGAGAGCATGACTGCTGGACCTCAGGGAAGGGTCTGGTGGAATGGGTGCTAGACCTTGAAGAGTGAGCAGGAGTTCATCAAGTTGATACAGAGGGAAAAGAACTTGAGACAGAGGGAAGAACACTGTGTAGAGGCTTAGAGGTAAGAAGAGAGTTTAGTGTGCACAGGAAATTTCGGAAACATTTCTACTAGCCAGAATACGAGGGGTGAAGGTCAACTGCCAGGGATGAGATCAAGACCAGCAAGATCCCATGGGGACTTGAATGGCATGGAAAGGAGGGCAACCATTTTGGATAATCAGGAAGCAGGGGGGGAATTGTGCAGAACGCTATGACTCCATGTGCAATTTAGAACTCACACTCTGGCAGAAGAGACTGTATCAGAGAGATGCAGAAGCAATATTGGAGAATGAATTAGGAGGCTTTTGCAGTAGGGTAGAAAAAGTGATGAGGCCAAGAATTCTGAGGCCATGGGGATAGAGAGGAAGGGACATATCTAAGGAAAAGTAGAGGAAGATGGACAGATTGTGCTAATAGTCCCTATGTTAGGGGATGCAGAAGATGTGGCTCCCAGAGCCTGACTGGTGACTACACAAGTGTTAAGGAAGGTAAGGATTGAATTGTGTTCCTGGATTTGTCACATAGAAAGCCAAAGGAAAAGCAGTCATAGCAGAGAAGTGGGGAAGTAACCAGGCTTCAGTTGGCTGAGCAGGGAGAGAAGAAAGACAGTAAGTGTAGGATCTTGTTTGGAAAAGCTTGGCTCAGCCAAGAGTAAAGAAGAGAGGGTGTGCAATTTAGAGAGATGCCAGGTGATGATGTTTTGGTTTGAAAATGGCAAAGACTTGTATGAGTTTACATTGAGAAACTGGAGTCAGTGGGGAGAGTGTAGCCAAAGCTCAAAGGAAAGAGGAGATAATTGAAGGAGGAAAGTCTCAATGGGTGAGAGGGATGGATGGTCACTCTCTTGATCAGTGCCTGCCTCCCCCTTTCCCCGAGACTGCCTTCTGAGTGATAGCCTAGGATGTCCCAAGGATGCAGTGAGATAAAAAGATTCATCCCACACCTAGTATAAAGCAAGCACTCAGTGAATGTCTTTATTTTGAGATGAGAAACAGGGGCCCGTGGGTGAGTGTAGGCTCTCTGCTATAAAAGTGAGACTAGCAAGAGTGGCGTTGACTGCTGAGAGCTTGTGGTCTGTGTCCCATCAGTCAGAAGCAAACAGACATGTCTAAGACAGGCAGTGACCAATGTGGATGGTAAAAATTGTGCACTATGGGGCAAGCTTGGCCCAGCCCTGTAAGAGCCTACGTGGGACAGTACCGACTACCTTCCCAGCACTAGCTATGTGATTATTTGAAAAGAGATGGATGTTTATTCCTGGGCAGATGGGTGGGGAATTCTTGAATGCTGTTTGTAAGACTTCAGTAAAAATGCTTCATGAATTCTGCCCTGTCACAAGTGTGCATGAATGCTGTGCTTTAGTTCAGGCCTAATGGGCTTTATATGGTACAGTACTGATTTTCTTTCATGTTTTAATAGAACCTGATTTAATATTTGCTTTCTGCTCTAGCTGCTTGCTGTTGACTGATTCAACACAGAATCCTTCCCTGGTGCCCCCCGACCTTGTTGTTATTCCCTCATTTTGTGTGTTGGCATTTGATTCCTGTCTCCAGCATGAACCACTTTACACATGTCTTCGTTCAGCTGGTGACAGTCACGTGCATGAATTCTGAATGCATTACTATCCGAAGCGGCTGCTCCAGCAGACCTGCCATTCGAAAGGGGGGCTTCCGGGCAGGATTCATTTTTATCGGTTAGACACTGAGGAGATGCAAGGCTCAGGCTTGGGAACCTGAAACTATGATCTGTTCTGGTTTTGGGCAACAGATTCTCCAACTTAATCTCAAAAATGCCCAGCATTGTGACCATTAATTCAGCAATATTTTGGTCTTCTATGAAGCACCAGGATTTCCACAGTTTTGCAACAGGGCATTTCAATTTTCGCCAGATTGTGAAAAGTGGCCATAAACAGAGCTTTCCAGAAGAAGGAGGCTGCCCTCTGTGAGTCCCAGCGACCCTATCTGGTTTGTAAGAGAAGGTCTGTTCAGAGCAGGGCTATAGTTGAGAATGTGAGCTTTGGAATCAGGCAGGTATGGTCTTTCACACCGGCTTCAGTTCTTATAGACCTATGCAATCTACAGCCAGCCTCCTTTCTAAGCTTTACTTCCCCTTTCTATTAAACTGAGATAATTATTGTATCTTCCTGGTAGGGGTCTTGGGGGGGAATAAATGAGGTAATGTATATAAAGCAGCGAGCAGAACGTCTAAACACACTCATGTTTTCTTATGTCATGGGGCCCAAAGTGACTACATGGACCTCTCCCACCCAATTCTGCTTCTTGTCTCATGTGTCAAAGTTGGTGCAATGTAAATATGCATCTATTCAGGTGCTCTGGAAGCCTGTCCTACAGAGATGCATCCCTGCTACCACGCACACACCACATAGATCCTAAATTGTGTGAGATTTTGTGCAGAATTTCAGAATATGTTAGGGCTTTTGGAGGGGCCTCTCATATCCCTCTACCATTGAGTTCTACACCAATTAAGATTAGACAAAGAATCCGGTAAATGTTCAATATATATGCATTTTATTAATCCTAAACCTGGTTGGAGGATGCGGCTTGATCCTGAGAACAAAAGGCCTTAAACCCAGGTCCTGGAACCTTCTTTCCCTTGGCACATGTGATTGAAAGAAGAAAAGCCTCAGTGAAGATGATAGAAATGGGAGCTAGGGACAAGGTGTCATCTCTGTTCGCCTATTCTTTTTTCAAAATGAAGAGGAGCATAGACATTTGGGGTTGAGGAAGGAGTGGGAGGCGAGCGCACTGATGAGGATGGGAATGCACCAGAGGCAGACAAGAGAGATGCTGGACAAGGAAGCTTATGTCTGGCCTCACTGGACCCTTCTTTGTCTCCCTGCAGGTGTCCCATCAGGTCCCCGCAATGTTATCTCCATCGTCAATGAGACATCCATCATTCTGGAGTGGCACCCTCCAAGGGAGACAGGTGGGCGGGATGATGTGACCTACAATATCATCTGCAAAAAGTGCCGGGCAGACCGCCGGAGCTGCTCCCGCTGCGATGACAATGTGGAGTTTGTGCCCAGGCAGCTGGGCCTGACTGAGTGCCGCGTCTCCATCAGCAGCCTGTGGGCCCATACCCCCTACACCTTTGACATCCAGGCCATCAATGGAGTCTCCAGCAAGAGTCCCTTTCCCCCACAGCATGTCTCTGTCAACATCACCACAAACCAAGCCGGTAAGTCTAGAGGCTTCTGTGCTCCTGTGTGGATGTGTGGCTGGCTCTTTGTCTCTAGGCAGGGACACAGCTGCAGACACACCCATCCTGCCAGTGTGCTGTCAGGCCCCTGTCCAGGAGTGAACGTGTCAGGTGATGGGCATTTGTGATCACATGGAGAAGGCAGGTGTAGTGCTGTGCTTCTGAGAATGAGCTGCAGACTAGGGGATTTTCTTGTGCCCAGCACAAAAGCAAAGAAGTGTATCCAAGCCAGAATAGGACCTAGTGCTCTTCATCCAGCCTGAGCTCAACAAATCCTGTTGGAAAGATGGATGAAGAGATGAACAGACAGGTGTGTGAGTGGATAAACAGAGGATTGTGTAAATGGATGGACAGATGGACAGAGGGGTGGGTAGGTGGACGGATGGACAGACAGATGGTGAGTGAGTGGAGGCACTGAAAGACTTTGAGAACAGGACCACCAATGATGCTTTATGGAAACCCAATGATAGAAATTTTCCAGAAATCATATGATAAAATCAATATTGCCTTCATTTTCCAATTAAACCTATGTAGTTCAAAAGTGTATTCTGCTTTATAGCTTGCTCTGATGAATGATATGCTGCTATTGAGACCTCAGATAGATGGCAATAGATTGGTTCCAATAACCAGCACATCCTCTGGCACAGCTCAGAACACATTTTCTTTTACTTTATTTCTGAATCTTGCACTCTTTTGATCTTTTCTCTTCATTACTTTTCACAGCTCTTGCAAGAATCTGTTTCTTTTTATATCAATTTAACCAGTCCATTCATGCACTTATTTATTCATTCATCATTAAGAGATAGTCATTTAGCATGTACTGTGTGCCACGCTGTGGATTAGACACAGTGAAGGATGCAGTGATACTTGGACACTATTGTTCCTCTCATGAAACTCATTAACTGACGAATTTAGAGGATATAGATACAAAGCACAAAGCTGCAAGGTAAAATGCTGTACGCATGCAGTAAATACCAAGGGAGTTAGAGAAAAATGAGCAATCTCTCTCCCGGGGTTACTGTGCAAAGCTGCAGAGGGGAAGTGAACATCACGTGTACAGGCAACGAGGGTTATAGGCAGTGGACCGTGATGTTATTTGGAATTATAGATTTTTTTCTCAATTAACAAATTCTAAAAGGACAGCTTGTTAGTAGAATAGCAGGAGCCAAGCATCTATCTCGGCTCTCTCTTCCTCTGTGTATCTGCGCCTCCCTGACCTTCTCTTTTCTACTCTATCCTTTCCTACTCACCTCCCCACCCTCAGACTCATTCTGCTTCTTTTAAAACCAGGCATCTTAGGCATCTTTGATGGCAGATGAATCTTGAGTTTAAGCTGTCAGAACTGAGAAGAAAAAAGGTGTCGTAGGAGAGCGTGTCTGTCCAGATGGCTGCGTTGTTGCTCTGTGTGTGTGTGTGTGTGTGTGTGTGTTCATGTGGTGTGTTTGTATGTATGTGTATGATCACGTGTTTACATGCATACGCATGTAGTGAGAAAATAAGAGTGGAAGTGTAGAAGCCTCCAGCTGGTGACCACAGTGTTGGTGCCGTGAGACAAAGGTTGTGACATTTTGTCTTACCCAAAGAAAGGAGAATGGTAATTTCTGCATTATGTTAAGCATGTAACATGGGCAGCCTTTGTTAGCAGTATTTCCCTTGAAGAGTTTAGGCAGAAAACTGGCTGAAATATTTTAGTGTCCCAGCTTCTGGGAATGACAATCTTGCCAGGCTGTCATGTTACACTGGGCTTGGCTGTCTTTTCTCTCTCTCTAAGCATGTGCGAACAAACCTGCCACTTATATCGGTTTGCTTTTATTTCTGCCCTCCCTTCTCTTACCCTGCTATTCCCGAACCTGCCCATCTGCTTGTCTTGCCATCTGCACCTTCCTAGACTGCAGTGAAGCTGGGGGACCAAGGCTCTTGCAAGGGGCCCTGCATTACCAACATGTAAAATATTCATTTTTATCCTCACCCTTTTGCTTCTCCATGAGCACACTTCTCATGTGCTTTGTTCTCCCTCTGGCAGGCCCTTTAATCTTAATTATCCCTGATTTTGTAGTCCTAGCGTCCATTATCACCTTCCAATCTATGATTCCTGTTTGGCCACTCTGGAATTCTGGTGTCAGAGAGTTTACACTCACTGAGAGAAGGATCCAGTTGCTTCTTGGGAGCACATGGTTATTGTAAAACAAATATCAAGTTGACCAGTAGTTCCTAATCTATGGGCTGTGGACTGAGGAACAGGCTGCCATTGCACTGATTTGATGAATCTATGTGCAAATACAAATTATTTTCAACCAACAGTTAGTATTTTTTTAAAGATGAGAACCATCAAATAAACATTCAAACCTGAACTTCTGTGAGAACAGTTTAGAACTATGAACAGAAGCTATGTATTTTACCAGAGGTGGAAGAGAGACTAAAAAGTAGGCATCATAAAAACTCTAATGACTCAGATCCATGAAAGGCTGAGGTGGGTGGACCCATGTGTTACCAATAGGTCCTGACATGTCTAACCTTCCCAGAATACCCCTGAGGTGGTTTACTCTGGGTCAGATCTAGCTCAGTCTTCCTCCCCTGGCTTCATTGTATGGTATGACCCCTCTTTGTGCCTGTGGCCACCTGTCCTACTGTTTGGGTCATTAGTAGCTAGATGGAAGGCAAAGAATTTGACCAAGAGGAGTCCTGGGATCAATCATTAAGTCAACCTGTGTTTATTGAATACATACTCTATGTTTGGAACTGCCCAAACTGTGAAGTGGCTTTGGACTACTGACTGGGTCCTGATTGAGAAATAGATGAATAATAATGATTATAGTTGACACCTCCTGTTTGTGTTTCTTTTGAGTTCACAAATAATTTTGGAATTATGTGGACTCATTTAATCCTCGTAATTACACAATGGCTTGGAGATTATTGTTCCTATTTTTCTGATAAGAAAGCAGAGACTTAAAGGGATTTGGAGAATCTAGGATTAGAAAGAGATCAACAGGATATCCCTTATCTTTGTCTACCTTATGGTATTCTGTCCTAAAAGTGGACAGTACCTCTGGGTCCCCCATTTCATAGTCTCCAACAATAGGCTCTTCTTGACTCCAAGAGATGAGATCTAAGAAGAGACCTTGGAGATTTTTGCTATCATTTGTTTTTGGTCATTGGGCACATGGTAAATACAGTTTTTCACTCAGAGACAAGCTTGTCTGTTGAGTTCTGAGATTCAGAGAGCCTTCATCTTCTCCCATCATGACCCCAATTGTGTCTATAGTCGTAACTATTCAAGGACCAGGTATCACTTGGAGAGTTTCAGGACTGGATCCTTACCCAGTCCAAAGGCAGTGGCAGAGAACTGACATCTTTGAGCACCTCCAATGTGCCAACCCCTACCACATGTTTTTTTGTTTTTGTTTTTGTTCTTTTTATAGAGAAGGTGGATCAGATGAAGAAACTTAGGTCAGAGCAGTTTTGAATTTGCTCAGCATCTCACAGCCAACAAATGATTCTGAGAAACATCATTTGCACCTCCCTAGGCTGCAGATATTTCTGAGAAACATCATTTCTTGGCTGTGAGATGGTTTGTGGCCATTTTATCCTCAGACTGATGAAAAATCACATTGTAGTGGACTGTGTAAGTCATAAGCTCTCTCTAAGCTGTTGCCACATTGCTAGGCCACTTTAGCTGTCAAAAAAATGTCCATCATCTTTGGTCAGGATTGGTCATGAATTATGCAAGCTCAAATTTACGTGAGGTCTTCAGGGATACATCCTTGCACTGAATACAGCTGCCATGAGTTTAAAATAGACCAGATCAGGTGCAACTCTCTCTGTTCCAGTGGCCAAGTGATCTGCAGAGAGATTGTTATCACCACTAACTCCTGCAGTCACTCTCTGGCATCTGGCCCCAGATTCAGACTGATGGCCGGATCATCTGGCTGTCAGAGAGAATTAAGTGAATGACAAACTTTACTTCTCTGTTCTGCCAAATAGACTTGGAGTGTCAAAGTTGGAAAAGAAGACCTCAGAGGAAATCTTGGGGGTATAAAAGATGAATCCGACCAGCACATGAACTTGGGACCATCTAAGCCAAAGAGAACAAACTCAAAGACCCCTAAGGCCAGGCAGGTAATGGAGAGGAGCAAAGTGGGGCCAGGTATAAGGCAATAGGGAGTGGTGGGGACTGCAGGGAACTAAAGAGCAGAGAGGCAGCCATTGTTCAGCTCCAGCAAGAGTTGCCATGCCCAGCACTGCCTGATTTTATAAGCTGAAAATCCAGATTTAAAATGTTGACAACTGATTAGAAAATTTTAAAGCACTTGAGAGCCAAACAAATCCAATTCTGGATTTAACCTGTTGGCGATGGTTTGTAACCTCTGATTCAGAGGGTGAATCTGATTAACCCAAGTCTTACTGCCGAGCATGCTCTGTTTTCCATTCTCATTCCACCGTGGGGCAGTCATCTTCCTCACCTCTGGGCTCATGGTGGCAGAGTGCAGTGGGGTATTCCTGGGGTTTCTTTCCCTCTCTGCTCCTCACATGAATCATGCAAGTTCATTTAACTGGCAAGATCCCTCATTTCTTGCCTATAAAATATGAGTCATGATACCTGCTTCCTAGTACTATAGTGACAAGCAAATGAGACAGCAGATAGAAAATCACTCTGTAAACTATACTATGGACTGAGAGATTAGCATCATTTCTGGGAATATGTCTTGAGCTAGAGAGCAATTTGCTGTACTTTTTCTCCCTAGACTGTTTCCTTCCAAGGCTTCACAGTTTCTTTGTTTGGGACTGATGTTATCTGTATCAGATACATAACAGATATTGGTCTCTCCATTCTGTGCTGGGAGGAATAGGCACCAGAAACGAGAGTGGCAAAGTCTGTATCCCAATGAGCTAATGATGAGGGAGGAACTGGAGCCCAGAACCTGGGTACCTGCCACTGGATGATTCTGATGTTCAGAGGAGCCTATCTATCTTTTCTCATTGTGTATCTGAAGAAGCAATAATTTCCCCCTTACTTGCATGATCCTATCAGCACAATTTATTTATTTATTTATTTTTATTATTATTATTACTATACTTTAAGTTCTAGGGTACATGTGCATAACGTGCAGGTTTGTTACATATGTATACTTGTGCCATGTTGGTGTGCTGCACCCATCAACTCGTCAGCACCCATCAACTCGTCATTTACATCAGGTATAACTCCCAATGCCATCCCTCCCCCCTCCCCCCTCCCCATGATAGGCCCTGGTATGTGATGTTCCCCTTCCCGAGTCCAAGTGATCTCATTGTTCAGTTCCCACCTATGAGTGAGAACATGCGGTGTTTGGTTTTCTGTTCTTGTGATAGTTTGCTAAGAATGATGGTTTCCAGCTGCATCCTACAAAGGACACAAACTCATCCTTTTTTATGGCTGCATAGTATTCCATGGTGTATATGTGCCACATTTTCTTAATCCAGTCTGTCACTGATGGACATTTGGGTTGATTCCAAGTCTTTGCTATTGTGAATAGTGCCGCAATAAACATACGTGTGCATGTGTCTTTATAGCAGCATGATTTATAATCCTTTGGGTATATACCCAGTAATGGGATGGCTGGGTCATATGGTACATCTAGTTCTAGATCCTTGAGGAATCGCCATACTGTTTTCCATAATGGTTGAACTAGTTTACAGTCCCACCAACAGTGTAAAAGTGTTCCTGTTTCTCCACATCCTCTCCAGCACCTGTTGTTTCCTGACTTTTTAATGATCACCATTCTAACTGGTGTGAGATGGTATCTCATTGTGGTTTTGATTTGCATTTCTCTGATGGCCAGTGATGATGAGCATTTTTTCATGTGTCTGTTGGCTGTATGAATGTCTTCTTTTGAGAAATGTCTGTTCATATCCTTTGCCCACTTTTTGATGGGGTTGTTTGTTTTTTTTCTTGTAAATTTGTTTGAGTTCTTTGTAGGTTCTGGATATTAGCCCTTTGTCAGATGAGTAGATTGCAAAAATTTTCTCCCATTCTGTAGGTTGCCTGTTCACTCTGATGGTAGTTTATTTTGCTGTGCAGAAGCTCTTTAGTTTAATTAGATCCCATTTGTCAATTTTGGCTTTTGCTGCCATTGCTGTTGGTGTTTTAGACATGAAGTCTTTGCCCATGCCTATGTCCTGAATGGTACTACCTAGGTTTTCTTCTAGGATTTTTATGGTATTAGGTCTAACATTTAAGTCTCTAATCCATCTTGAATTACTTTTCGTATAAGGAGTAAGGAAAGGATCCAGTTTCAGCTTTCTACTTATGGCTAGCCAATTTTCCCAGCACCATTTATTAAATAGGGAATCCTTTCTCCATTTCTTGTTTCTCTCAGATTTGTCAAAGATCAGATGGTTGTAGATGTGTGGTATTATTTCTGAGGACTCTGTTCTGTTCCATTGGTCTATATCTCTGTTTTGGTACCAGTACCATGCTGTTTTGGTTACTGTAGCCTTGTAGTATAGTTTGAAGTCAGGTAGCGTGATGCCTCCAGCTTTGTTCTTTTGACTTAGGATTGTCTTGGAGATGCGGGCTCTTTTTTGGTTCCATATGAACTTTAAAGCAGTTTTTTCCAATTCTGTGAAGAAACTCATTGGTAGCTTGATGGGGATGGCATTGAATCTATAAATTACCTTGGACAGTATGGCCATTTTCACGATATTGATTCTTCCTATCCATGAGCATGGTATGTTCTTCCATTTGTTTGTGTCCTCTTTTATTTCACCGAGCAGTGGTTTGTAGTTCTCCTTGAAGAGGTCCTTTACATCCCTTGTAAGTTGGATTCCTAGGTATTTTATTCTCTTTGAAGCAATTGTGAATGGAAGTTCATTCATGATTTGGCTCTCTGTTTGTCTGTTACTGGTGTATAAGAATGCTTGTGATTTTTGCACATTAATTTTGTATCCTGAGACTGCTGAAGTTGCTTATCAGCTTAAGGAGATTTTGGGCTGAGACAATGGGGTTTTCTAAATATACAATCATGTCATCTGCAAAGAGGGACAATTTGACTTCTTCTTTTCCTAACTGAATCCCCTTGATTTCTTTCTCTTGCCTGATTGCCCTAGCCAGAACTTCCAACACTATGTTGAATAGGAGTGGTGAGAGAGGGCATCCCTGTCTTGTGCCAGTTTTCAAAGGGAATTTTTCCAGTTTTTGCCCATTCAGTATGATATTGGCTGTGGGTTTGTCATAAATAGCTCTTATTATTTTGAGGTACATTCCATCAATACCGAATTTATTGAGCGTTTTTAGCATGAAGGGCTGTTGAATTTTGTCAAAAGCCTTTTCTGCATCTATTGAGATAATGATGTGGTTCTTGTCTTTGGTTCTGTTTATATGCTGGATTATGTTTATTGATTTGCGAATGTTGAACCAGCCTTGCATCCCAGGGATGAAGCCCACTTGATCATGGTGGATAAGCTTTTTGATGTGCTGCTGAATCCGGTTTGCCAGTATTTTATTGAGGATTTTTGCATCGATGTTCATCAGGGATATTTATATTTGACATTTATATTATATGCAGTTCATGTATGGCCTGCATGCCACTTCCATGTGGAATACTATTCATCATGCCCACAACACAGACACAACCCATTACTTACTTTCTTTAAAAAAATGCTGCACTATTTCTGTTAATAGTTACAAGCCCATATAGTTTGTCCATTTTTAAGACACTTTTGAAGTTCTTAGACAGTTAAAGTCACTCGAATACACTAATTTTCTTACAAAAGAATTACCTAGCCCATCAACTCCTCTGAATACATCACCTAATTTGCATTATTCCTTGGTTAAATATAGTATTTGCATGCATAAAGAGTAATCTTTGAATATGAAAAGGAATTTTATGATATTGCAATGTATTGAGCTCTTTGGAGGAAAGATATTATGTAAATCTCAAAATTAAATATTAAAACAATATTACACTGCTGCCTGTAAAAATGTAGAGTGTTAAGATCCATATGCTGAAGCCAGTTCATTTTTAAGGGCTGTGCTCATTGGAAATTAGCAGGCAAAATTTGCTCCAATGCAGAGAAAAGATTGAGTGAGAATTTTAAAGACTAGAAGGACTTGAAAGAAAACTTTCATTGAAGTTAATAAAGAAAAGTTAAAAAAAAAAAAACTGAAGCAAATAAAATTTTCACTGCTCTTAATTTCATAGTTCGTTTCATTGCTTTCTTCTCATTGTTAATTCTAGAAAAGGTTGTTTTTATTGTTTCTTAAGGTCTGGCATTGAGAAGGAACTTCCAAGTGGCCTCAGAAGGACCCTGGCCATTTGCAAACAATGATGTGCTCTCCATTGAGCTCAGAGGGTCGGCAGATGGCACTGCCCCTGACCAATGTCCTGGCTTCCATCCTTGGCAACCTTGGGGTCCTCCACCAGATGGTGAGCTGTGTGGAGAATCACACTTTCTCACCTACCACCAGTTTTCTGAGGGAACGGCCACACAATGCCAGGCACAGAGAGCCTTGATTAATATTTGCCAGATGGCTTCAGTCCCCACAGATGAGCATTAGTATGTAAGTGTTTGGTTGGGGAGTGGTGATGAGAATGTGTCCTGGTGACCTGCAGGTAACATCGTAAGATAGCCTCCCAGATGAGTCAGGTGATCTGGAGTCTTCCTCTGCTGTGGCTCCTTGCAGGAAGACTTAGGGAATGTTGCTTAGGATGATGCTACAAGCCCTGATCCACTCAGAGGAACACAGAGAGACTCAACCACTCTCAAAGGGATTGGTTTGTTTGGGCACTTTAACTTTAGAAATGTATTCATTCACTTAACACATTCTTTATGACTGCTTACCAAGTACTGCTTGCAAGTACTGGCTCAAGGGTACTGCTTCTTAGGGGCTCTCATTCATTCGCCTACTTGTCGAATATTTTCAAGGCCTTTCTGCATGCCATATACTGCTGTAAACACTGGGAACACAGCAGCACACGTAACAGACAAAAATCTGTGCCATTGTGGAGCTTGCATTCTAGTCGACAGCACTCACTGAGACTGGGATCAGAGGCCCAGAAAAGTCACAAAGTAAGCAGGTGACTGAATTGGGAAGTGACTTGATGGGGTGCAGGACCCTCAGCTGGGCTCTTGGTACCACCCTCTTCTGTGGTACCCACTCTTACATTCCAAAAGTTAGGATGGAACCACATGTTGTTGCCAGAGGACATTTCAGTTGGTGGTGGATGTAGCTATACAGTGACAATGTGTTGGATGGGATATTTTATTGTTCAACAGACCAATTTGAATGAACTCCTTGTGGATGGATATCACACGCTGGGCCACACAGTGGTTGGGTATGAGAATTCTTCTTTCCAGGTCATGAGCAGTGACTTGTGATGCTGCTAACAGCTCCAGAACTGCCTTCACTCTGCCAGGATTACCAGAGTGCCCACAGGACTCAGGGACCTATTTGCTTGTTTACTCCATCTTGGGCCAGGCACTCCAAGTACATAGCTTCAGGAGTAAAAATGGCTACTGACAATGAGACTGGAGGAAATTTCTTACCCTGTAAGGATCTTATATCCACATGAGATTGTTATAACCCTTATTGGAGAGGGGACACCAGTTGGATTATGAGATAGTTGCGATTCACCTTGTGAACTATCTCATAAAGAGGTATCTCATAAAAAGGCAAAGAGGATGGGAGGGAAGAGGATCCAGGTGATCCATCCACTCCATGCTTCTGTGGCAAGTCAACTCCATGAGCTAACTGGCATCTCCAGGAGAGAAAGCCCTGTATCCATCCTGTTGACTATTGTGTCCAGATAGGTGTCTAGTTGGGTGCCTGAAATATAGAAAGCAATCAATAAATGTTCATTGAATGAACTAATAACTTGTTAAATAAATACATGAATGAGTGCTTCAGTCTTTCTTATAGTAATCTCAGGCATCAGCAAATGGTGCAGCTTTAGCTGTCTCTGTGATCTTTCCTTTATCAGGCATCTTTGGGTGGGGATCTGTGCTTGCAGTTTCCCCCTATATTCTCCTAGATGTTGGTAAGACCTGAGGCTTCCTGTGTGCACTGCATCCCCAAACCATAACCATGGCTCTGTGGGAGCTGCTCTTCTACGACCTGGCCTGTCCTACCTCCCCCACTGGCAGGGTCCCACCTGCTTGAGCAAATGCAGGGAGGGTGGTTAGGATGGCATCCCAGCACTGTTGTCTGTCCCCCTGCATGCCAGTCCCGTGCCTATCATTTTCACAGTACCATCCATGTTAAACAGGCAGGAGCACCAGGGGTTTCTGAATGCAGCAATTAACAAAACAGTAATCAAGCTAAGTGTTTAATTTCAGAAAATTAACATCTTCTCTGAGCGGATGTGAAAGATGGAGGAAAAAGGCACATTGAATGTTCTGGGTAAATAAAGGCAACGCTGGACCACAATTATTTTTCAGTGCAAGGGAGACTCTTTGCCAATCCCTCAGGCCTCAGGATCAGTTTTCTTCTGACAGCCAAACTGCAGGAAAGCCTTAGCTGTAGAATTGAGCCCTAAGATTTTAAAGTGTGTGCGTTTCTTTCTTTCTTTCTTTTTCTTTTTTTTCTTTTTTGACAGTAGAGCAAATGCTTTCACCATTCAGAAGAGCTTGGGGGAACAAGAGCCCAGTCATGCCCCCTAGGAGTGCATCTGCCCTGTACAAACTCCCAATGTGATGTATGTTGCCCTTCTCTGAATTGTACTTGTTAAAGGGACAGTATGGTGATTTCTTGGATGTGCATTAGTTGTTTATGTGCTTAGGCTCTATTTCTCCTGGCAGACTGAGGGCTCCCAAGGGAAAAGGCCATGTCTTTCTCCTCCTAGTAAACCCTGCCCCTCAGCAATGTGTCCTCTGCTATAAGGTGTCCTGGCTGACCTTATACCATGTCACACTCTGGTGCTGCCTCCTAAACCAGTGGGCTGGTTTTTGTTTGCAGGAAGAGGCTTGTGTGTAGGGAGGGAAGCTTGCTAGGAGGTGGGTGTGCAGGGGACTGGGTCCCTAGAAGAACAGTGAGGTCCTGGGAGTGAGTGCCTGGGATAGAGGACTGGAAGAGCAAGGAAAGTGGCTTTGCGTGAGGGATGCTATGAAGTTTGAGGCACAGAGAGACAGTCTTGAGACTATGTGATGAGATACCATCAGTAACTGGAGGCAGGGCTCTCAGAGGGGCACTGAGCCTGGCACTGCCCGAGGAAGCACTGAAAACCACGTTCCCACAGGACCACAGGTCCTTGGGTGGGGGTGCCTGGCCATCTGGCTTAATAAGCAATGTTCCTTGAGGGGTCTCGCAGGCAGCTGACATGGAGAACAAAGAAAGCAAAGGAGGAGAATGAGAGTATAGTTTGCGAGTGCAGAGGAGACATCCCCAGTGTCTCCCAGAAGTATTCAGGGACTGCATCAACAGAAAACAGGTTTTGGTTCTGCACATGCATAATTTGTGGAGAGTTTGAGTACTCAAATCAGGATATTACTTATGCAGTTGGATATTCAGGCTTCTATTTTCTCTGGAAGGTGGGAAATAAGATTGGTTGCTGAGAGTGAAGGGGAAAGCATTGGGGTTGAAAGTTTGAGGAGAATGGAAAAGGCTTGGCAGTGCTATTGAAGAGAATGGGAAATGGAACTATTCAGGTAAATTCAATATTTCTGGAAAGTACTGAGAGCTCATTTGAAGTTGGTGATCACATGTTTAGAAAGCCGCCTCTTTTTCTTCTTATGTGGCTTTCTCAGCAGTATATGGCTCCTGGACAGCAGGCCCTACCGGAAACAGATCACAAATATATCTCTGGTTGAGTTTTGACAGTCATATGCTCTGAAAAGATAAAGGCAACGTATGCCTAAGGGTTTGGGGAGTATTGTGAATTATGTTATTGCAAAGATGGAGCCTAAGATGGATAATAATGGATATGAATAAAGGAGAAGGCTGATGCATTCGGTGGAAGTAAATGCCAAGAGGCCAGATGAGGCCAAAAAAGAGTTGCAGTGGGCTCATCTGAGGTGGTGAGGAAGCAGAATATTTAGACTTGTGATTTTGAAAATTGAGTGACTTTAGGCAAAGCAGAGTCTAAGTGTGCCATGGGAATTGGCAGGCATGGAAGAGTTGCAGAGGCCAGGGAACTGAGATTATATTGTTTAAGTGAACATTGAAGTCACACACAGGAGGGCAAGGCTCAGGGTAGAGAGGAAGACAAAGACAGAAGCTCATGCCTCCAATGAATGGGGCTGTGATGGTGGGAGTATATGGTGGTCCCAAGACCTGGAGAGTGGTGGTCTAGCCAAATGGCATTTTTGCGAAGGGTGCAGGAGATGGCGATTGATGGTGTGAAACAGACAGTCAGGAGCAAGAATGACACACCCCACTTCCTGACCCTGAGGTGTGCTGGATGCAAAATCATAAACTGTCACCAGTTGAGAGGGCTGCAAGGCAAAGGTATCCTCGAGGGACAGCTGCTCTTCCTTAATGCAGACATGGAGTGAAGGCTCTGAGGGAAGGTGGTGGGTACAAGGGAGTTTCCTGATTTGTAAATGAAGGGCCCAGGGCTGGGGTGTGCTCAGTAGTCAAAGGGAAAGTCAGAATCAAGGAGAAGAGACCCAGAACTCCATGGGGTTGGTGATGTCCAGAAAGGGGCTAAAGAGTGGGCATGGCAGGATGGAAGCCAGCCTGTGGAGCCTGGTGGGCTGCTCTGAGGAGGAGGGGCTCTGGACCTTCAAGCCAGAAGACTCAGACCTCCAGGCCTGGAGGAGGATGGTCACAGTGACTGCAGGTGCAGCTCCCCTGCCCAGCATTGGTGGCAGTGATGTCAGCCTTAGGGCAGTAGTGGTGGGTCCTCCAGCTGCATTAGGGATTCGGCTGAATGTGTGAGAGTGAGAGCCAGATGTAACAGGGGCACACAACCTGTGATGGGGTATCTCCTGTGGCCTCTCCACTGCTAGTGTTTAGAGTGGACTGCCGTTCATGACCAATCATTAAATAGACCAAAGCTGTCAGTGCTCTGCTCTTGCCCCACACCTGGGAAAGGCTGGCAGACCTGAGGGGAGGCAGAGCCCTGTGACATGCCCCAGCTGACATGTGAGTACCAATGGTTGTGTCCTCAGCAGCCGTCACAGTGCTTAGATGCCTGCCTGAAGAGTATCCTGCTCCACACACACCTCCACAGCCTCCCACAGTTGCAGGGTCACAGAGTGCAGGTTTGCTATAGTTTTCACATAAATAGCACCTTCTAAGGCACCTTTTGATTCCCCCAGCAGGGAGGAGGACCTGTGGGAAAATGCCAGGTTGCAGCGACCCAGGAGGCAGAGGTGCCACCAGGAGCACACTGCAGCCTGCCTCCTCCAGGCACAGGGCTCTGCACACTTCTACCATGGGTGGGGACCCCTGCTCTCCCTGAGGGCACAAGGGGGGTCCCAGAAGGCAGTGCCCATCCATTAGTGATGCTGATGTAACTCAATGTCCCCCACCCCTATGCCTGGCCTCCTCAAGGCTCTGGAAATGCAGAGTGCATGAGTTGTGAGGAGGGACCCCTACACTGGTCTCAGGGAAAGGAGGCCCCGCTGTTTCTGGCTCTGCACTAACCTTCTGCAGACTTGGGGATGTCACTTTCCCCTCTCTCATCTTCATTGCTCTAATCTATAAATTGTAAGAGCTGACCAAAACTGAATGGTCTCAGATGCCCTGTCAAAGTTTAACATTCTGATTTCTAGGTTTCTAGACAAGCAGTTCTCAAACTTGAGCGTGTGTCAGACTCCTGTGAAAGACCTGTTAAAACACAGATTGCTGGGCCCACACCCAGAGTTTCTGATTCACTGAGTCTAGGATGTTGCTCTGGAGTGTGCCTATCTTACCAGTTCCCAGATGAGGCTGATCTGGGACTACATTTTGAGAACTTACAGAGTCAGATGTATGATCCCAATAAAGAACGGCACCCCCCCCCCAAACACATACACATCAAAAGTAATATCATAAATGAGGGCCACTGCTATAAACCCACATTCCCCGATCAGCCACCAACCCTTAACCCCCACCTGTCACTCCCCCATTCCCCTTTGGCACGGAACCGAAAAACCCTTAGTGGATGGACCAGTGAAAGAGAAGCCTGTGGCTCCCTGCCTTGGGGTGTGAGACTGAAGGCCAGGCCTGAAGCCCTCATTTATTATCCCATTCACATCTCAAATTCAGCCAGAATTCTATAACAGCACGGAGCAGGGTACACACCTAAGGAAGTCCTCTTTCCCCAGGTGACTCCCAGAGTAGGGAGGAAGATAGGAAGTGAATGTCAGAGACATCTCAAGGCAAAACCTAGAGTAAAAGCAAACAAGAAACCAATGTCCACAATAGAGGAAAACAATGAGAAGAATAATTAATTCTGCTTTTGTATTTATACCCAGTCTCCGAGTTAATTGCTTATTTGTTTAATCTACTTTGACCAGAAGTGTTACTGCACCAAAAATATTTAATGAGTCAGGTCTTCTAATGTAAAATTCAAGCATCGTTGTGCAGTGGAATGAGTTTTCATCTACAGTGGGAGAACCAGTTATCTAAGCAGGACCTTTTCAGCAAAGTTACCTCCTAGAATAGAAATGTCAGAGGAAACACAGTTAATCTGTATTGCAAATTGTTCCTCTTTGGTCATGAGTACTAGAGGGCTGGAAGTCTTTAGTTGATATTTAAATACGAACTTTGGTTTTTGGATATGGGATGTGTTTCATATACTAAAAAAAAAAAAAAAAAAGGTGGCCAGCCAGCCCAATCCTTCATTCCCAACCCCATCACTCATAGCTTCTAGGATCTCACAGAAGTCCCTCGAGGGGACTTCTAGAGACTGCTCAGCATTGTTTGGGTCTCTCTATAAACCTTACAGAGTCTGGGTTGGGGAGATAGAAAATGGACTGACTTCAAGGCCCTAGCAGCTCTGATTCACCCAGAGCAGCTCTGAATTGTTCTGTTTCACATTTTATGCTTCAGGGAGAACTTTGTTTGGAGAAAGGATTTCATAGCTTTAAAAAATAGAAAACCGCCAATGTTAGGGTAACATTACAATTAAACAATCCCAGTGAGATGGGGATGGACCCAACCTGCTAGGTTTCTTCATCTACACTACAGAGAACTTCTGTCTCTAATCCCTTGTGACTACCATATTCTATGATCTTTGTGAGGTGCGGGCTGCCAAATCACAACCCTGGCTCCCTTTTCCACCTCATGCTCCTTCAAAGGCCAATATTCATGTTTGTTACAACGAAGGGATTTTCTGACTCCTTTTACCTCTGAGGTCTTTAGAGAAAAGCCCGCAATCATTGCAATAAGAGTAAATTTTTGTTGAACATTTATTATGTGCTAGCACACTGTGAAGAGGCTGAAAACATAGTCCTTCCCTAAAGACTTTATTGCAGTGATGGAGAGCAGAGGTGAGCACCTCGGAAGGTAGATCACAGTGCACTGTGTCCCAACATGGAGATCACACCCCAAGGGGCTTTGGGTTGGGAGGCAGGAAAGGCACTCTGGTAGGCATGACCAGGCAAGGATAAGCAGTGTTGGGCAGTGTGTGGCTCCCTCTGTGCCTTCAAAGGCCGGCAGGGTCATGAAAAGAGGTGCCCACAGGGAATGGCCTTCTTGGAAGAGACTCCAAAAGATGAGCTCTTTTTGGATATGGTGAATAGAGCAGTTAGATAAGAGTGATAAGTTCCTGAGAGGGAACTGTGGGAAAGAGTCTGGAATGGTGAGTGGCTGTCACATTGCTAAATGTTTAAGAGGGAATTAGGGCTTTTTCCAGTGGGGATCCATTGAAGGTTTTGAGCATTGGAGTAACAAAGGAAAAACTGAGTTTAGAAAGATTAATATGGCTACAGAGTAGTTTGAAGTGAATGAGTTAGAGGTGGACAAGAGAGTTGGGACAGTAAGTACATGAGGCACAATGAGATACAGGTGACGAGACCTGTAGAGAGGCAGTGGCAGGGCCATGGGAGCATCGGGGGCTCCTGGGCCTGAGCCGTGCCATTAGATGGGTAGGCTATGCTTATCCACTCTCCAGAGTCACTAGGTCTCCTTCTCCTTAGGGACAAGATACCCTATCATTTACTTTCTAGGTTGCTTCAGGTTATCTCAAAATGTTCAGGGGAAACCAGCTCTCTTCTGGAGCGTTTATCACTCCAGCCTCTGGGGAACCCAGCTCTTTGCTAGCTTTCCCTTTCTCCAAGCCCATTTGTATCTATCACATCCACCATGGCTTAGTCGACGTGTATATATCCCCTCAAAGATATTTATCAGATAAATACCTGAGGCTGTCACTGGATCCCACGTTTTACATTTACCTTGGGGAATGATGCCCAGTGATTGATTTGCCTATGTGAACAGCAGTGGAGCCAAAAGGAGAGTTTGGGGTGGTTGCCAAGTCCCCAGCCTGGCAGGTGGGATCTGGTTGAAAGGAGCAAGAGACCACACAGAGAACATCTTCAGAACATTTGGGAAATTAATAACACAAGAATTAATATTCCTATTTCACAGTTGAAGAACTTGAGGCCCAAAGAAGACAAGGCCTTGGGTTAACCTTCTCCCAAGATCACATAATAAGCAAATGGCAGAGCCAGAATAGGCATACACATCTCTCTGCAACACCTGGAGGGCCCTGACAATAGCCCTTCTTTATTTCTGCTAATTCCTGCTGCTCTGGGCTGGGCCCTAGGCTCCCTACTATTCCTTACCTTACCCGTTTTCTTCACAGCTATGGTCTGTGCTATAGATCACAGGTAGTTAGTCCAAGGATGATTTGGCTGAGAAACGCTGTTCTAGAGAGAATAGAAGAGGTTAGTGTTACCATATGATCCAGCAGTTCCAATCCTAAGTTGATTCCCCAGAGAAATACAAACCTGTGTCCACACAGAAACTTGTGTATGAATGTTATAGAAGGATTATTCTTCAACCCAAATATTCTTCGACTGAGGAGCATTTCTCCCAGACAAAGCAATGCCCAATGAGGGCAAAAGTGGTTACCAAGCCTTAGGTGCACACTGTGCAGGTTGGGACAAGAGCATCACTCTGGGGGGTCACTGGGAGGACACCCCCCAAACACACACACTGTATGGAAGGGCCAAGGAAAACTACTCTACCCTTCCCACCCATGATTTATTGTGGGGGGGAGGCAGACGGCCTCCTCTTTGTATGGGTCTCCTTGGGAATTTTAGATGTGGAAGTACCTGTCACTGGAAACAGCATTTGCCTCCTAGAAGAGTTGCTAGAGCATTTGCCCGAGCTAAGGCAGAGGCAGCTCAGCTGTGACCTGCACCTTCCTAGAGCTGGTGAGAGATGGCCTCAAGCAAGGCTGTCCCTGTCACAGTTTCCACCCACACTCACAACACTGTTTTCCCTTTTAGTTAAGATTTGCTGAACACTGAAATCTGAGTTTCATAATTTTATAACCTCTTTAAACATTTTACTCCAATAGATCCACTGAAGTCTGAGTGTATGTGCATTAATTTTAACACAGTGAACTGTTATATCATTTGTTAGGTCCCAAAACTGATTATGGTTAAAACTGTTGACAGAATTGTTTCGGCACAAAAATCAACTAAAAAGTTGTAAAGTATTTTTAATAAGCATTGTAATGCATTAAAACTTAGTAATTGTCCTAGAAAAAAGCATCAAGTAAATCTCGTATTTTTGGAATCTGAGACACTTAATTGTTGGAGGAGGATGCTCCTATCATATAAGGAAAGCAAAATGAGTAAGAAGAAACCTTTGAACATAACTGAGTCAGTAACTAAATTAAAGTGTCAAGGAATGTCATAAACATAAAATGCATGACCCAGGTGAACCTGTGATATGACAGTAAAACTCCTGCACATCAGAACTCTAGGGTCCAGAGTCTGGGTTATTAACTTTTGAGACAGAGTCATGCCACCGTCTCAGACCCAGCCCGAGTCTCCTGGGACTCCACAGTTCCCTTTGGGGCCCTTCGTACAAATGGAGGGCTGTCTGGTGGTCTGCCAGACCCCATCTTCGATACTACTGGCAGTGGCCAGTGGTCAGTGGCCAGTTTGGGCCAACATTTGTTCCACGTCATCTGTGAGCTCTTTCACAACTTGCAGCGAGGGCCATCCTGTCCCTGCGGTTTATTCACATCTCCTCTGTCAGTTCAGGCAAGAACAGTCTGTGCTCTTCCTCTGCTGTGTGTGATATACTATCTTGGATCTGTCTGCTTTAAAAGCAATTTGGGAGTAAGTTTTCCCCAGAGTTTTTGGTGGCAAAAACAGAGACAAAGGATTCACTCACTCAGCCTGCCTTTGCTTTTTTCTCCATTCCAGAGCCCCTTGACCAGTGATGTTTTAAGTCTTTCTGCTTCTGACGCATTTACAAGGCCTTTTATTATTGGCTATAACTCTCTTCTTCAACACTCTGGTTCTGATTCTGTTTGAACCCTAGTTGATTTTACCTTGTAGTCTGACGACACTCTTCTTTGCTCTTTGCTCTCCTCTTTGGGTCCCTGTTCTCTTTTGGGTCAGCCTCTTCCTTTGCTAAGAAAGGGTGCAGGGCACCTTTGATTCCATTTGGATTTATTGGGCACCACTTCTTTAAACCGAACACATCTTTCTTGGACCTTCATCAACTTCTTTCCAAGTAACCCTAAACTAATTCTTTCTCCTTACCTTTTCTGAAGAAGGGTCCATATTTGTTTCTTTGCTAAATTTGAATAATCTTGTGAACTCTTTATTTTCATTTCTTTCTCTCAGTAGAATGTTTAATTTATTCAAAAGTTTGTGTGTGTTTGCCAAAAAGAGACTCTTTCAGGTGTTCAATCAAACTATCCCTTCATCTGAGGAGTACGGAGAAAAGACAGCTAGCCAGGACTTACTGTGAAAACCATTGTATTTGGGGGCAAAAGGGGATACTTCTTTGAATTAATCTTCTCATCGTCTTTAATCTTTAGCTTCAGTTTTGCTAGAAGAAGTTGGTGTTTGAGTGAATACCAGAGTTCATTCTTATTATTTTCTGTTTTGTCTGAAACTTTCATAGCACATAAAACAACAGATCAAGAGGCGGCATTTGCCTTTGTAGAGGGAAAAACCAAATTTATCACTGCAGGTGATTTTTGATGGCAGAGCACTGAACATAAGCTGCCCCTGATTTTCAGGCAGGATAAGAAATGCTTTTTTGCTTTCTCCTATGTGCTAAATCCCATCGCAATAAAATGTAAACAATTTAGAATGACCTGTGCGAGAACACACAGTCTTCCACAATGCCTGCAACGCTTAAGTCATTGCCATGAATGTGAGAAATGCAGGCAGGGATGGCCATCACCCTTTGGCAGCTCCTCCCAGACCCATGTGCTACTGACTGCTAGGGGGTTCGTACCATGTGTGGTGACAGGAGCATTTCTCTCCATGGATTTCGCAGTCAATTGCCTCTGGATCAGTCTGTCCTGTGATTGCCTCTTTACCATCTGACCCCAACTAGACTCCAAGGACCCGAAGTGCAGGGCTGTGACTTTCTTACTTGTTCTTCTGTCCCCAGTGCTTAGAACAGGACTGGCACAGTGGTTGGCAAATATCTTGCGTTTTTAATGATGGCTTTCCAGACAGTAGAGACAAGGAGAAGAACCAAGCCCAGCAAAATCCTCAGGCTGTTAGCATTGATCTTTCCATTTTTAAATACATGATGTTTCAGCTCTCAAGACAGAGGGACTCTGAAATCCTCTATGAAACTGATGTGATTCACAACATGTAGATTGTGCCTCCACAGAGGTCTGCAAGGGCAGCCTGAGAGTCATGGCGTGCAGTGGAAGGAAAGAGCTCTCAGGAGCTATTTGTTCACTCTGTCTTTGTGGACCCATTGGGATCCTCAAATGATCTGGACTGATTCCAGAAAACTGCCTCGCCTTCCCTGAACTGTCTTTATCCTCCCCCATGACTCTGTCCTGTGATTGCAAGGTGTTGGGAAAGATGATCACAGGCCATTCACGTATTTAACCATCAAGCCTTGTTGACAAGTCCAGGGCTCCGTTCTTAGTTTCATTTTACCTGACTTAGCAGCAGCATTTAATGTGTTCTCTCCTCCTGGGAGCACCTTATTTCCACTTGGTTTCTAGGCGATCACACTCTCCTGGTTTTCCTTCTGCTTCATTGGTCTTTCCTTCTCAGGCTTCTTTAGTGTTTTCTACTCATCTTCTGAATCTTGAATTTTTTCTTTCTATTGATTCTCTTGGTGATCTCTGTAAGTTCCACTGATTTCAATATCCGTGAAAGATGGGTGACTCCCAATTGGTCTCTAGCATGGACCTTATGCACCTATCTGGTACTCAACCTCTGCTCTGGGACACCTTGGACATCTCAAATCTAATAGGTCTGAAGTGGAGCACCTGGTCTCTCCTCTCAAACTGCTTCTAGAAATGTCTCCCTGATCTCAGTTGATGGCAGCCCCATTCCTCCAGATGTTTAGGCCAAAACCCTTGTAGTCACTTGACTCTTCTCTTTCTTCCACATCCCAAATTCCTGGAAATATTCTAAATAGATTCAGAATCTGCCCACTGCACTGCTCAGGCCAGGTCTCAGCAGCCATTGTTTCCCAGGTATATTACTACAGCAGTGCTGTGATCAGCTTCCCGCTTTTACATGGCCCCTGCATTCTATTTGGAACACAGCAGAGAGTGATGACAGTATCATATAAGTCAGATTACATCACTGTGCCTTGTTGACAGTCCTCCTGTGGCTCCCCAGCTTGCTCAGGGTAGAAGCCAAACTCCTTCTAGTGTCCCTCAGGGTCCTGCCCCCACGGACTTCTCTCTTCTGGGTCCCACTGACTCCCTGATGCCCCTAGATCAGCCCCTTTGTCCTGGCTGCTCCAGATATCCTCTCGGCTCCCTCCCTCCCCTCCTTCAACCCTGTGCTTCTGTATCTGCTTCTCAGGCGGCCTTCCCTGACCACACACCTCCAACCTCTGGCGTCCTGCGTCCCTTTCCCTGCTCCATTTTTTTCATTGTACTTAATATATTTTAACATAGCTTATGATTCATTTATTAGCTCTAGTCTCTGCTGAATCCCCCCGCTGGAAAGTAAGTGCTATGAGGGCAAGAAATTTTATTTGTTCACTGTGGTGCCTCTAGAACCTAAAAAGTGACTGGTACATGGCAGATGCTCAATAAATATGTTTAATTAATTAATTAACCTGGGTTATAGATATTACTAAGTTGGAGGCAAGAGAAAATACACTTGATGGCTCAATCACGATAAGAAATTATTTCCAGTTACTAAACAAATAGGCCAAATTTAACACCATAAAGGTTGAGATACATGTATATTCTCATAGTCAAAGCCAAAAGCCAACTCTACAGACAAAAGATGAGGAGCATACCATGGAGAAACCTAAAGGTTATATATGACTGCCATTTCAGGACTGAACAGCAGGGACATGTTTTTCATCTAAAGGCTAATGGTCATATTAATAGATATATAATACACAGGTCATGGTAGATATTAGTTTTATTCTAATCTTTGCTGCTCAAAGAGTGGAAAGAGAATTGGGTTCACCTCCGAGCCTCATGCCTAAAGAGAATTTAGGGAACATGGTCTCATCTGGAAAGGAGTCATCTTGGGTGGCATGTAATGGTCATGGGAAAAATATTTGACTATTTTTTTTTTCAGCAGGAATAACTCAAAGAAGATCTAACTAGTTTCCTTAGATATTTGACAAGACATTTTGTGGGAGGGGGAACATCCTTTCTTACTTCAGTTGGCAGAATGGAAACCAGTGGGAAGAAGATAACTTTCAAATAAAGATAGGAAGATATGTAAATTGGTGAGACTTACCCAAGTAAAGAACAGCAGCTCCTGGAGGCTAGAAGTCTCCCCTCTCTGGGGGCACAGCAGGAGCTTGGCAGCAAATTCCTGACAAGGATGTTGTAGGGGGAATCAAAACTACATTAATTCAGACCCTCCATGAAGCAGACACAAAGATGGGATTAGATGTATGAAAGATTTACCGGAGAAATGAGATGGGAGCTGGAGGAGGTTGGGAGAGCCATCAGATCATAAAAAAGGTCTGATCTCTGTAAAGGAGAGAGGGAAGGAAGGAGGATTGGGTAGGGTAGGAAGCGCTATAGCCTGCTGTGTGGGTTATAAGGTAGTGCTGGAAAGGCCACTCTGGAGTCTTTGAGTGGAAGTTGCCCATCAGAGTAGTCCCATATGTCGCAGGAATGGTCTGCCATGGCATCCCTGCTGCTCCAGTCATTGGCTGGGTGCAGCCTGTGGGAATCAGGGCCTCTGTGTGAATATGGTGATGGACTGCGGAGTGCAGGAACTGGGGCCGTTAGTTAATTACTCTTCAAGGATTAGGAACTCTGAGAGGTGCATTTCACAGACACCACAAGGTCTCTAATGGGAACCAGGCATACCTGCCTTCAAGGTCCCAGAGGACACTCTGACTCTGAGCCCTTATCACACTTATTACTCTTTATGGCTTTCCTGGACTAGAAGCATCTTCGGAACAAGTGCTCTGCCTCCTCTCCCCCAGGGGCTGCACGTAGTAGGGACTCATTCAGGGTCCAATGAGTAGTGGAGAAATCAGCAGCCCCCTTGTGACCCCGTAGCTGTGCTGTGTAATTCCAGGTCTTTGAGGGCAATCTGTTAACTTGAATTGAGGATAGTAAATGTCATTCAGCTGTGGTCCCCAGAGAAACCTTTGTAAAGTGGGGTTCGAGTAAGGAAAAGACCTTCATCACAGCAAAAGTGCCAGGACTAAACAGAGCAGCCCCTGAGCAGAGCACAGATTGAAGCCTCATCCATTACCTGCCTCTTCCCCTAGAAAGACAGCCCTCATTTATTATTTCCAGACTGTTTTCATTTTACTTACACCACATGAAAAAATGTAGAATTGGGAAATAAGTAATATTATTTCCAAACAGAGATTTCTGAATCAACTTTACAGATTTGGAATTATCTTGTTTCCAAAGGTTTGATTTGTTTATCATTTCTTCATTTATACTTGTGAATTCCTTATTGGAAATGCCCTCATTTGGAAAACTGACTATACCTCTGTTGTTGGTCTGTGTTCATGTCTTTTTGAGAGATACCTCCTCTCTTCCTTTTAAAGTATAATAAAATCTAACTTGAAGTATTAGGAAGAGATGTTTGCTAGAATGTTCCTTTCTGTTGTACAGTAATTCTGTACCAACTGGTTCTACTCTCTCATTATCATCTCTTGCCCCAGATTCTCATCTCTGCAATAGCTCAGCCCACAAATGCAAGACTGAGGTTCCTTCAACACCTTCTTCTCAAAAACATTACAGTGTTCCTCCTTTCCTCCTGTCTTTTCCTTTGATTCCTCCAACTGTCTCTTGTTTTGGTCAAGCTTTGCTGCCTCTGAAAGTCCTATGTCCATTCCAGTTCCCGTGCAGACATGCTTTCCTCTCCTAAATGCTACCTTCTCTCTCCTCTGTTATCCAAACTCTATTGATTCTGCAAAACCCACAAGAAGTTCTGCAGATCCAGTTCAGCTGATAAAGAAGGGGCAGAGTTCAAACTGAATGCCATTTTTCTCCCTGCTTACCTCTGGAAGATGGCCCTTCCCCTATAATTGAGTGTCTGTTCAGCTGCCCTGTTTCTTCCTCTCTCCACAGCCCCCTCCACCGTTCCCATCATGCACCAAGTCAGTGCCACTATGAGGAGCATCACCTTGTCATGGCCACAGCCGGAGCAGCCCAATGGCATCATCCTGGACTATGAGATCCGGTACTATGAGAAGGTGAGCCAGCTCTACCTATAAGCTTGCAAGACCCAGGGCTAGCCACTGTTCCATGGATGGTTGCTAGCTGAAGGCACAAAGGAGATAGGCTGCTGAGGGAGGGAGGATTCTGGTAACAGAGGCCAGAAGGTCCCTGGGAGAGTTCTCCAGGTCTGCCCTGGCAAAAGTCTTATTCAAAGCCCAGGCACTTTCTGTGCCAACTAAGGAGAGAAACTTCCAGTCCACCATCCTGCAATCTGGATAGTTCACTGGCTGGGAAGGACCAGTCCCATTCTTCCAGCCATGTGCTTGATATACTAATGCGGATGCCACAAAACTGCCAGGGGTCCCCAACCTTCAGAAGAGTGTGTGGTTTGGTAGATCAGTGTTTTCTAAAGTGTTTGTGTACCTCCAAAATAAGCTTATTTATAAATTATATGCACGTACTACTGCACTAATATATTTGTGGAGAATAAAAAACATGTAAAATGTTTTTTTTCAAAAGGCTATTCAAAAGGATGAGATAAAAATTAACAGAAATAGAAATTTATATATTATTTTCTTTGACTACCCTTTAGCAGCTGCTCCTGGGGATGACAGTGGGGTATGTGCTGCCAAGAAAAGGGAAATGGTGCCTGGTGGAACTGGTCCCTGGCCTCCCTCTTAACCAGGGCGAACTGCAGCCTTTGCAAAAATCTTAGGAAAGTATAGTGCCTTCTGTTTTAACCCAACACATTATTTGTAAAAACACACTATTCATTCACTTATTTGTTCAATAAGTATTGTCAGCTATTTAATAGGTACTATTCTAGGATATATTAGTGATCAAGCAGACAAAGATTCCTGCGCTTGAGGAACTTACTTTCTAACAGAGGGAAACAGACAATAAACAGTGAACATAACAAATAAGAAAATCATGTAGTGTGTTAGAAAATGAGCAGCATAGAGGAAAAAAAAATTTTAAAAAAGTAGCAGGGTAAATGGGATCAGGAGGGTCTGGCTTGGGGAAGAGCAGTTTGAAGAATTAAATAGAGGGGTAGAGATAGGCCTCTTGGAGAAGGTAAGATCTGAGTAAACGTGAAGAAAGTAAGACTGTTGTGAAGCAGTTATCTGGAGGAGGAAAGGGCAACAGCCTATGCAAAGGTCCTGAGGCAGGATCATGATGGTGATTCAATGAGCAGGAAGGAAACCAGCATGGCTGGAGTGATGCAAGCAAATGGGGAAGTAATAGACAGATGAGAGAGGTTACCAGAGGAGGTCATCATGTTGGGCCTTAAAGACTAGGTCGAGTGCAGTGACTCACACCTGCAATCCCAGTACTTTGGGAGGCTGAGGCAGGCAGATCACTTGAGCTCAGGAGTTCAAGACCAGCCTGACCAACATAGTGAAACCCCATCTCTACTAAAAATACAAAAAATTAGCCAGGAGTGGTGGCAGGCACCTGTAATCCCAGCTACTCAGGAGGCTGAGGCTGGAGAATGACTTGAACCCAGGAGGTGGAGGTTGCAGTGAGCCTAGATCACACCACTGCACTCCAGCGTGGGTGACAGAGCAAGACTCTGTCAAAAAACAAAACAAAACAAACAAACAAACAAACAAACAAACACTGGAGCTTTTGCACTGAGTGAGATATGGAGCTACAGCAGGTTGAGGAGCGGAGGAGGGACAAGATCTGACTTACATTTTGGACAGATCATTTAAGCTGTTCCACTAAGAATAGGGCCTGGTAGATCTACCATTATTAGCAAGGTTGATGGTGGCTTGAATCAGGGTAAAAGCAGAGGGCTGTTGAAATGTAGTTGATTTCCAGATATGTCAGCTAACGGCAGAGCCAACAAGATTTCCAGCAAGTTGGATTTCCGGCATGGGAAAGTTTTGGCCTGAACCGCTAGAACAATGTAGCCAGCACTGACTGAGTAGCAGATCACTGTGGGTAGAGCATATTTGATGTGAGGACAGGAACACAAGTTCAGTTCAGTGTCTAAAATGCTTGTAAAATGGCCAAGCAGAGGTGTGGGGTAGGCAGCAAGAGGTGCACATCTGGAGTTCAAGGGAGGGGACTGGGTGAAGATGTCCATCTGGGAGTTGTCAGTATGTGGATCAGAAAGTCCTGAGCCTGGGTGAGGTCTTGCAGTGGATCAGTGGAAATAAGCAGAGGATCAGAAACAGAGACCTACAGCCCTGCAACAGGGAGGCCGTGCTGAATAGTGGGACATGACTGCACTGGAAGCAGAAGCCCTCATTTCCAGTGCCCTGTGCAGCTAACCAGCCGTGGAGCTGTGGTCCAATTACTTAACCACTCTAGGTCACAGTTTTCACATGTATAGAATGGTAGCAGTTTACCTCCCTGAAAGCGGAGGTCTAGATGGATCACCAGTCTAGTCTGTAAGGAGGTATGCCTTTCAGCCATTAGAGCCGAACTTGCAAGCAAGGTGGAGGATTAAGCGGCATTCTATTCTACTTAGAGAATATTGGGTTTTATAAAGAGTTGATTCAGATACTTCAGTGAATTGGAAATAATTTAAACCAGCTGAATTCATAAGCATCTGTTATATCTAATCCATTTTGGATTTAGGGCTCGTACTTGCTAGATATTTTTTGTCAGTTAATGAAGTAAATGTTAACTTTTTAACATGTTTTGGAACAATGTGTTTGGACTAACTGACCACATGGTCTCATTTTGTCATCAGAGTTGACCTAACAAGGGCCCACCCAGTCCCCCTTCCCACACACATAAGCTTGTAGCTCTATTGAAATAACACCTCATCTCAGAAAAATAATAATAATTTCTCCCCAGTGTACACCTATTGTGTGCCAGGGATTTTATAAACATTATCTACTTTCTTCTTCACACGCCAATGTGGTAAATGTTAGTATCATTGCTATGGGTAAAGAAGTTTTTAAAAGGAAAGCAAAGAAGTTAATAAAACAAAAGCCTTGTCCAGAGTCCCACAGCTGGGAAGCGAGCCTGGGTCCTTTGCCCTGCAGCAGTTGGTGGTGCTGGGAAGGGGGGAGAATATATTAGAGACCACATACTCCTTCTCCTCATCTGCCGTGCCCAGAGTAGTCACGTCAGTGGGCAGCCAGGGTAGGGGTCATAGGCTTAATGACAGGCTGAGCACTGAAGCCACGAGGCTCATGCCTGTGTGTCTTGGCTCCTTCCTCCCAAACCAGCCCAAGCTCCTCCACTGCCTTTCCCCTTACAGCTTTCCCTTGAAAACTGTAATTAACCTCAACTTCTTATGCTATAAAAGCAGCTTATTCTCCTATTCAGGCTACCTCCCTGCTCCTTAGTAATTTGTACTAATTATTAACAGACACACATACACAGCAGCCCAGTGCCTGCAGCAGCTTCCACACCTCAGTGAAGCATATTATTGTCCCCACTCCAGAGGAGAGAATGCTTTCCTTGGGAACACAGAAGGTTATTTGCCCAAACATTGGTTACCATTCGGTATATTACTGTGGAATGCTCCTTCATTTATGGAGTGCTTGGCTACAAAGTCCGTTACATTGCTTTGACTATTCCTAGGATGACCAAAGAAAAAGATCTTGGGCCATGAGGGCCTTTTGAAACAATGATGATAATTCATTGTATGTTGAGTATCTGTTATGTGCCAGATATACACAGATTTATTAGCTCTGAACCTTAAAGGAAAAAAAAAAGTGTATGCTTGAGAACACATATAGCCAATTTATAGATGATGGAGCTATGTCATGGAAACATTAAATGACTTACCCATAACAACACAGGTCATAGCTAGGGAGTCACAGAAACAGAACTTCACACATTTTTATTATACTTCAGTGGTGGAAACTTCTGAGCTTGATAGGAGCATGGATGCAAGCACCCCTGATGCTGAGGATCTCAAAATTAATGTGGCTCCCACAATAAGAGATTATATCTTAATAATAAGTCCAAATACTTGCGAACAGAATGATCTGCCTGTCTGCTCTGTGTGGCCTTGGAATCCTGGTCTTTAGAAGATGTAAACACAGAATTCAGTGCAGTGGGTGTCTTGGATTTGGTCCAAAGAAGCAAACCCCATTATTTCTTCATCTTGCGCCATCTCCTCTCCCCACAAGGAAGCCCCAGCCCCTTCATCTAAACCAGGAGTCAGCAAGCTTTTCCTGTAAAGAACCAGAAAGTAATTAATTTAGGCTTCTGGGCCATATGGTTTTTGCCCCAACTGCTGTAGTGGACTCTGCCTTTGTAGCAGGAAAGTAGCCATAGGCAATATGCAAATCGATGGGCGTGGCTGGGTGCCAGTGGAACTTTATCAAAACAGGTAGCTGGTTCATGAGGGCAGTTTTGTAACCCCCGAAAACCTTCCATGGGTCTTCTGCTCCACATAACCCTTGGTTTGCACTTAGGACCCCTTTCAGTTTCACTCTATGAGTAGAATTGATGAGGCTTTTGCTTCCTCCACCAGCTCATTAATAGAGAGCTCAGATGCCATCCAGCTGATGACACTCCCGGAGCCTTTCCCATGTTCATCTCCTTCCCCATTTTAATACATTTCCATTCATCATTCTCTCTTGTTTACTGTCGTGTAGCACTTTTCACTCCTGGTGTCAGCACTTGTAGGCAAACCATGGGAGGAGCATCTACATCTGCTCTCAGCTGTCTTAATGATTAAGCGTTTATGGTTACTCGCGCTTCATAATAACTGTATAGGTTAGGACTGGCTGGTTTAGGCCTTGGGAATTCCTACCTTTCAAATTTTAGGATCATTTTCTCATAGAGACTCTTTCAGACCTTGGCAATATCTTGTGCTCAATCAATTGATTCAAATAACTGGACCGAAGTGTACTGTTTATTTATTCATTTAGCATTGAGTTGTTGAGCACCCAGGTGGTATGAGCACTGCGCTGCATTTGGGGTGGGGAAGGAGAAATGAGGGAAACATCGTCTCTGCCCTCAATAGCTGCATTCTCCATCCTGCATCCTCTGTCTCCGACATACTTATAATCAGTCATAAGCAACCAATAGAAAAAAAAAAGTAACTTGTGGCTGTTACTGATTTGCCCGAAATTGATTAATGATTTTGTGGGGAACAAGAGCTAATATTCATTTTAATCACTGAACTTCTTCAAGAATGTTTGGACTATAAAGTGATTATGGAGTAATGTTTGGTCCTCACAATCCAAATACCAATGATGTATTAAAATAGTTTTTCAATAACAGCTATCCAGTCACTGCTTCACATTTATCAACCAGTGCCTGATTTCAGCAGATTCTAGTAAAACCAGAGAATTCAGGCAGCTGCTTGGATTTTGTAGCAATGGAATTTTATTCTTATTTGCAAGGTGACTTGGTGATTTTCATAGTTTCAGATCTCAGATCTGCACTGTGTCAAAATAGAAATGATCAAAGTTCTGGATGACATCCCTTTTATAGTGGACAGCCTTTCTTCTGAATCCCTGATCGGTGGTGGGGAGGCTCCCCTTGTGTTTAAATAGATCAAATAGTGGGTGGGCAGCTCCTCTGCAGGCAGTCTCTCCCAGGGCCCAGTAGACATCCCCTTCATTAGAGTGAGAATGGGCCTCTTTGTAACTTTCAACTGTGTGTTTGAGCTGACCTGGGACCTGTGGTCCCTCACAATTGCTTCTGAATCATTTATGGGCATTTCTAATGCCACCCACACTTCAGATATGCCAATTACTTGCAGTCTCCTGAACTCCTCTAGGCCTTGCTTCTGTATGTTTAATTCTGTTCTCACTCTCCACATCCATCCATGTGGCTAATTTATTTCATCTTTTGTGACTCAACTCAGGTCACCCTTTCCCTGAGTCACTCTGCATCTCCTCTGAAGTCTGGGCTGGATGGTCCCCTGCTGTGCCCCCACATTCCCCTGAACTGCTCTCTGCCAACTCACTCAGTCAACACTGCTGTCATCTTCTGTTTATTTATCAGTCCACCCACAGATGTTACATCCCCAGAGGAAAGGGACCATGCCTTTGTACCTGCAGCCCATGTATAGCACCCAGACACAGTAGTATGTCATAAACGTAACTGGCTGGCCAAATGAAGGAATGAGCGAGTAAATACACATCAGGTCATCTTTGATTTTGCAAAGTAGGCTTTTATATATTTTAAACAATGGGAATTTCTTTTCATACTGTATTCTTTACATATATTTATGTAAAATATATTCTTTATATATTTTAAACAATGGGAATTTCTTATCACTGTACGATATCCTAGCTCAACTCTCTTTCTTCTGTCATTTTACTGAGAATGTAGTTTACAATTTGTAAAGCATGCTTCTTGAACCACTGTGCCTAGAACTCATCTCAGTGCCCCAGATCTGCACAGGAGACACAGGGACTTGGATCACTCCCTCCTAGTGATCCAAGCTCTTCATTTTCACTAGATCCTCATTTTTCTCTAGGATTCATGGTGCAGACAAAGACAGGCCTGGGCTTCAAGCTTCTGTTCGTGCATACTTGCAGATAACCCAGAATCTTTGCAAACAAAAGATATGCTCATGTGAAAATGATTAGAGGCCAGGCTGGTATATAAGAAGGTGCTGGGGTGAGGTGTGATTCGGAATGACAGTGGTGTAGAGTCCACAGCCCAGACTGGTGAGAGAAACCTTCCAAGAGAGGAGGCCTTGGGAAACATAGGCTTAAGCAATCAGGATGGAGTAGAGGAGCCCTGGAGAGAGACATTTTAGACAAAGAAAACAGCCTAAGCAAATGCCTGCTGGCCAAGATGTGGTCCCCGGATGTAGGGGAATGTGAGCGATTGGAACTGACTTCAGCATGAAGGACCTATGAATTTATATTTAAGAGTTGTGCCTTTGCATGATGATAGTTCTTAAGAAAAGAAACGTGGCATTGGGTGGGGTGGATGGGGAACATCAGGAAAGACAAGAGGCTGCAAAAGTCCAGGCACAAATCACGTGTTTAATAAGATAAGCAGCAAGGAGAAAAAGCCACCTTTAAGGGCACTCATGATGGGTGAAAGAGTCATGCTTCTGGAAAACAGAAGAACTCTCTGCACATCAGAGGACCCAAGTGTGCAGATGACAGGGACTATAGTGGTCAGCACAGAAAGTGCTGGAGAGAGTGACAGACAGAAGAATGGGGCTGATCCCGAGTAGGTGGGGGGATGAGGACACAGGGGCCACTCTCCAGGAAGAAGGTACGTGCCCACTCTGAATGCTGGCAGGAAGTAGCTGGGGGATGCACACCCAGACACAGGGCAAGGTAAGGGCAGAAGTAGGTGTGGAGGGCAGTGCAGAGTGACCTCTACCTCTTCAGCAGAGTGGACACAAAGCCTTTTGCCTGAGTACTTGAAGGAACTGAAGGGAAGTGATGTAGAACAGCCACTTTGGGGAGTGTCTAGGGAGATCCTGAGTCAGGGGAGAAAACAGGACAACTCAGCAGAAGCAAGACAAAGAGAGGCAGCAGGGGGCAGATGGATGTTGCCTAGTTTGCTTCTGCTGAGGTCAGAGACTTGAGGGGATTTTGCAAAGCTGGATATGCTATGTTATTTCACCTCTGAACCGTGGGGGAGGAGGACCAGAGAATGACTATAAGCTTCCTTGCCAGTCCCTGAGCACTCAGCCATTTCCCTGGGCCTCTTTCTTCAGAATGTGGCCACCTCATAGTCCAGACCTGACCCTGAATCCCTCCATTCCCTTGGCCCAGATCAGACTTCTTGTCCCCATCCAGAGGAATGGCCTGGAGCTGATGACAACTTCCAGCAGATCTTCAGGACCAAGAACTAATGGGGCCTGAGTACTCCAGGGTGGAATGGGCTGGGGGTGTAGCCTTCAGGAATGGGATGGTGACCCTTTCCCTTGCTTTCTTTTAGGAACACAATGAGTTCAACTCCTCCATGGCCAGGAGTCAAACCAACACAGCAAGGATTGATGGGCTGCGGCCTGGCATGGTATATGTGGTACAGGTGCGCGCCCGCACTGTTGCTGGCTACGGCAAGTTCAGTGGCAAGATGTGCTTCCAAACTCTGACGGATGGTAAGGGTCAGGGAGGGCAGTGGCAAAATCACAGCACAAGCAGTGTGGGAGAAAAAGTAGCCCCAAAGATGCTGCACTAGCCAAAATGCCAATCTCCAACTGGATTCCAGGGGAATTCCCTTCAAATGGTTTGCCTCCCAGTAGGGCCATGTAGATTTTCCTGAAGTCTGGCTCATTTCTCTCCCAACATCTGATTGGATTTGCCTTTGAAGGGTCTCTTGCCATGTGTGAGCTTGCATTTCAGCAATGAGACTCATTCCTGTCTCATGGAGCCAGTGTGCCCTCTTGCCTCTGTATCCAGGGCCAGATGCCTCTGCTGTTTCACCCTCACGCCCACTTCACTCCTCCATGCTTATGGTCTGAAAGCTGAGCTAATGGCCCAGTTTCATGAGCCGAGGTCTTCAGGGAGGAAATGGAGAGACAAAATGTGGGATGCGGCAGTCTCAGGCACCTGGGATCTCAGAAATTTGAAGCAACTTCACATGTGACCCCCAGTACGTCCTGCTCAGATGTCTCCAGAGAGAACAGCCAAGGTGTCCTCAAGGCCAGAAAGTCTATCACCATAAATATACTTCTACCTTTGGGTTTTATTAGTTCCCTATTATCACTATCTGCCCCAGTCCTCTGAGACCACCCCCCTCAATAGTTCTGAAAAATCTGATTTCCCAGTGGCCTCAGCATTTTGCTCAAGTGTATCTATCTGACTGTGCCCACCACTCTCTCTCTTAGCTAGCCATTTACCATAGTTTATGTACTCATTTGTGTATCTGCCTACCTACCTATATTATCTGTATTTATTATTCACTTATGAGCTGTTTCCTGATAGTTTTCCAAATGTCAGTCTATTCCTGACTCCCCAAATTGAAAGCTTTCAATTTTTTCCTTCATTAATTAAATTATCCATAAAACCGTCTATCCTTATATAGCATTTTATTTTAGGCCAATGCTCTTAGTCTGGGTGTTTAATAGGGCTTGAGATTTTATCTTGATGCACATTGTATTTTTTAACAATTTTGAAATTCATTGGAAACGTTTAAAATCAGGTGGTTTCTTATACAAATCAGGATGTTGATGTTCTTGTGAAAAAATTGTAAGAAAAGCAAATGCTCATGGGCACTCTGGAGTGAGGACCTTGCCTTAAAGCTGAGAGGCCGCTGTTTCCATATGTTACCCACCACTTCCCAATATTTCTAACCTGGATGCTTTGATGTGAACCATCTGGCCCCTGTAACGCAACCTATTTTAAGTTTATTTGAGGTGAACTTTCTCTCCTATTTTGAGGATGGTGAGATGGGGTAGAGAGGTAAGCCAGTTAATTCAGGTTAATGAGGCTACTGGTATGAAAAGAACACAGACTGTCTTCTTTTTCCTTAAGGACTCTGTCCCCCACTTTGCACCTCACTTACTGTCTAGATTTATAGGCACTCTGGCATCAGGAGGTACACAGAATTAAAAGCCCAAAACTCAAAATGCTCTGAGTGCTGGTCTCTTGGCAATTCTACTAGACAAATCAAGAAGTAACAAATTTCTCCCAAGAAGGCTATTTCTTTTACATTTGGCAGTTAAGTGTTGCAAACCCAAGAGGGGCTGGAGGTAAGAGTGTTCTGGTAAGTGGCCAAATTTGGGAGTATTTATCTTAACGACTGAGATTCACACATGGGTACTGATTATGTTCACTGGGAAAGCAGGCCTGTCTGCAGAGCGAAGGTAGTCAAAAGGTTGATTGATGATAAGGTCATTGGGGCAGGGAGGACCTGTGGAATCCTGCCCAGAGTCAATGGCCACACTTTGGGCTGGTGACTTCCACACAGGACAGACCCACTATGGCCCTGGGCTGCTCTTAGCTACACTGTTCTGATCTTTGATGTAGCTGCCTAATTTTTAAAAAAATCATTCAAGTTTCATATTACATTATGAAGTTTTTAATTTATAAAGACGTTGTTAAGGATGCTTCATTGTGGTTTCCTATGTATTTTTCTATTGCCAAATTTATATTTTAAATACACGTATTACAGAAAGCAAATACACATATTACAGAAAGCTCTCAGCTGAGGACAACTGAAAATTTATCTTCAGTCTTTAAAATTGACTTCCATCTTTAAAATTCTAGAGAGTGGGAGGCTTCAAGAACCAAAATCCTTGTTCTTAGAAATCTTTTTCCGCCAACATGGTTGAAGGATAGTTCTCAAACATTGGGGAATATTAGAATCGCCTGGACTGTTTGTTAAATATGCAGATACCCTCCTCTTCACCCAGAGGTTCTTATTCTGTAGATCTGAGGAGGGGTCTGGAAACAGGCATGTTTAACAGTCAGGCTCAGGTAATTCTGATAGCTCATGGGGAACCTCACTTTAAGAAGTATTGTCGGCTGGGCATGGTGGCTCACACCTGTAATCCCAGCACTTGGGAGGCTGAGGCGGGTGGATCACTTAAGGTCAGGAGTTCAATACCAGCCTGGCCAACATGGTGAAACCCCACCTCTACTAAAAATACAAAAAGTAGCCAGGTATGGTGGCGTGTGCCTGTAATTCCAGCTACTCGGGAGGCTGAGACACAAGAATTGCTTAAACTAGGGAGATGAAGGTTACAGTGAGCCAAGTTTGTGCCACTGCGCTCCAGCCTGGACGACAGAGCAAGAATGTCTAAAAAAAAAAAAAAAGAAGTATTGTCATTAGGGTTGCTAGATAAAATATAAGATGAACAGTTAAATTTGAATTTCAGACAAACAAAAATAGTGTTTTAGTGTAAGTATCTCCCAAGCAATATTTCAGGCATACTTATACTAAAACTTTATTCATTGTTTATCAGAAATTCAAATGTGATTGGCAGTCCTACATTCGTATTTGCTATAGCTGGCAACTCTAATTGTAATAGAACATAAATAGCTTGACTTCCATATGCCTAGGTCCTGAACATCAGATAGTAGTTCTTTCAAACACCAGTGAAAGCATAACTAGGACAATACTAATACTAGCCAGCTGCGCGAAATGATTTGTATAGATTAAAGAAAAGAGATGTAGTATTTAGGACACCCATGATAGAGCAGACAGGGTGAAATGTGCTTCATATGATTTGGTTTTTTTTCAACAGTCTGAGGGTCAGAAAGACTAAATCACGTGTCCAATATCACAAAGCTTACACATAGTAACACCAGGATTTAGATGAGCTCTGTCTGCCTCTGTGACCCATAGGCTTCCCATTCCACTGCATAATTCAGCATGGTTCTAACATTTGGCAGAAGTCTTGATCATTTTCTTCTTGAGTGGGAACTCAGAGTGCTGGGCCATTCATTTCTCAGGCATTTCTTCATCCTCCACAGTGCCTGGGGGTAGTGCTGGCTGACTGCAGATACTCTTTAAATATCTGCTCAATGAATCTGTTGACTCTGCGCCATTTCATAACTTCATGCTTTAGAAGATATTTCAGCAGCGGTTTTCATTTAGATAAGTCCCCTTCATTGGAATGTCCTTAACATGGCTGACAGTTCTTTGAGAGACCTTCCAATTGAGGGAATATAGATTGGGAGTCGTCTCTGCTCCAGGAATGTCATGAGCTGTATTTCCCAGATTCTGTCACGGCTGTTTTGTTTTCATTGTCTTTTGTTTACGGTTGTTTTTGTTTATTTATAACTTAAAAATTGCTGTTTGTTTTGGTTAGACTTACAGCTCTGACACATAGACACTGTCCTCTACATATATGTGTATTTAGATCATGTCTTTGGTATCGTGCACTGAGTATCAGCTGTATGCAAAGGGCACATGGGAAGGGTTCTAATGCCTCTTTCTCACCTAGATGATTACAAGTCAGAGCTGAGGGAGCAGCTGCCCCTGATTGCTGGCTCGGCAGCGGCCGGGGTCGTGTTCGTCGTGTCCTTGGTGGCCATCTCTATCGTCTGTAGCAGGTAGGTCCTCCACTCTCACTTGTTCTCCTCGGACCCAGAGAGCCCCTCTCCATATGCCCTTTCCCGGGCTGTGTGGATCAGATAGGGTGTGACCATTCACGACCACAATCATCACTCCATCTCAATCCAAGAGCAGCCTAGAATTCTTCAGATATTTATTAAGCTGGGAAAAAAATTGTATGAGAGCTGGGCAAGGCTATGAGTAAACAGTATCCATCCTCAAACCTCATTTTAAGGAAGACTTTTAGCCCCCCTTACACACAATGGCTTTTCGGAGTGACAGTTACAAAATTGCATTTGACCCACTGGAGCATCAAGCCTGTACACAGCCCATCCTCCAGTTAGAGAGCTCAGGCTCTCAGCAGCCAGCAAGAGGGAGGCAGACTGGCAGGAGAGAAGATGAAGAGGAAAGGGAAACTCTGAGTTCTGCAGAAGAGCTGGCCCTGAAAGCCTTGTGATTTTTTTAATACTGCTGCTACTGCCTTCAGTGGTTAGCCCAGATTCTGCCATGCAAACCCCTGTAGTTGGCTCCCTCCCAAGCAGTTCTGCAATGTAGCTTAAGTGCTGATGAACATCCTCTTTGCCTCTGCCCTCATCAGCTCTGCCCTCTAAATGGGGTCCCACAGCCCCGCTGGGCTTCTGTAAGACCTTGACTGGAAAGCAGACCCATCTGCCCACAGGGGTGAGGTGTGGTCAACCAGAGCTCTAACTGCAGCAGGAGGGCTGAAGTGAGAGTTGCCCAGTCCCCAATTCTGGGAGATGCCCCGGGTGAGCCCCCATCTGGACTGGGGCCTAGATGGAGGTACCTGGAACAGAGTGGTGGGTGTGTCCTGTGGTTGAGCGAGCACCTCTTTGTATCCGCAGGAAACGAGCTTATAGCAAAGAGGCTGTGTACAGCGATAAGCTCCAGCATTACAGCACAGGCCGAGGTAAGTAGAAAGCAGACACCCAGCGTCTAACCCCCACAGGCCTCTGAGCTAATGCTCAGAGTGCTCTTTATAGCCAGACTGGCTGGTCCCGGTGGCAAGTTCGCTCTCAGCCCCAGTGCCTTGGCCACCTTTCTGCAGGTTCCCAGGGCAACAGGCTGCCCTCCTGTCGTGGGTACTCACTGGATGCCTGGTGGGTAGATTATTGTCTGTGTTGATAAGCCCATATAGGACACAGAATGCAGGGAAAAGATTGGGTTTAGCAAGTCAATGAATCCTCAAATCAGACTCAGTGGGAAAAGATGGAGGGCTCTCTATTAACATCTTCTGCCTTATCTTATCCAGTTGAGTGGCTGGGGAATGTGTTAACCAAATTCACAGATAAGCCATAGAACATGAATGTAGGGAATTAAAAAGATAGCAGAGCCCAAGAGGCCAAAGTGCTGGGATATCTCCCAAGTGTTTTCCTTTAAGCAGTATCTTTAAAAGTTTTTCTCACTCATTATCCTCCTCCCCTCTCTTTTATAAACCTATATTTATAATATCTTTATAACTAAAATTTCTTTTCACCAATGTGCAACATAAAGTTCTCTATCAGACTCATTTTCTCATCTGTATAATGACGGCATTGCAGGATCTGAGAAAGGTCTCACTAGGTCAGTTGGGCCACCTTCCTGCCTCCAGAAAACAGAATTCTCAGATCCTTACAGCAGACACATTCTGTTTCTAAATAACTCCTTTTGAATTCAACAGATGCCCTCAGAAATCTGTCCCAGCACCGTGTGCTATGCTCTGTCGAGGCTTCTTCTGTGAGCCTCGTGTCTCCCCTCATCCCCCTTGTTGCAATGTAAGGCCGGTGCTTCCTGTTCTCTCAGCAATAAGCATGGAAAACAGACCTCCCAGGTACCTACATGCCAAGCCTGCCTCCACACAGGGGTTCTTCTGGGGGCGAACATGGACTCCCAGGCCAAAGTTCTCATGGACCAGACTGCTGCTTCTCCAAGGTTACCCAAGGCGGGAAAGTGATGCCAGGATGTTCAAAGAAGCAGCTGCACCATGAAGGAGCTTGTGTTCTAATGCGGCCAGTGCTGACTCGGGCTGTACAAAGGGCATTTTGTGGATGTGGCTTTCAATCTAAGATCAAGACCCTGCCAAGGGTTTCCAGAGGCCCAAGCCCCTGGCAGCTGGGCTGCTGCCCAGGGCACTTATTGCTGGAGGGAGCTGTGGGTTCCTCACTGGCTTGAGCACCACTGCTTTCCCACGATATCCCAGGGCAGCCCCCACCATCAGCAGCCCAAATGGGGGGCCCCTCTAGGCCACAGGCACAGCTCCTGCTATATTCAGAGTCCTGCTTATTCCTCTTTCTTTCTCTCCCTAGGCCACCCTAGGCCTCCATTGTCACTGATTTCAGAGGGATCAACCCTACTGTGTTCTCTTTCTCTTCCTATGGCCTGACTGTGTGCCTTGCCATAATCTACAGGATGCTTCTATTTATGTTGGCCTGTGCATTAGCCCTTCCAGGCAGGGCCTTACATTCCTCAGCTGGATAACAGGGGCTTTGCTTGTACCTGTGATTCTCAAGTGATGGTGTACCCACTAGGGTGCCTCAGTATTTCCTCAAGGGCGACCTTCGTCTCGCTGCTTTCCTGCCTCTGCCTCAGGATCCTAACATTGCTTCCCTGACTCTTGCTCAGGGCTGACTCCTTTTCATCATGAGCCACTGTAAGGTCCATTTCAGATCTGGCATCCTGTGAATGCTGTGGATGAAACATTTAGAGGTAGTCATGTCAGCCTGAAAGCGGAGCCAGGACCATAAAGATACAACATTAGGTTCAAAAGGAGGACTCTCACTTCGAAGTCTAGAGATAGTCAAAGATGCCTTAGGATGCCTTAGGTGAGAGCTCCCTTTCCAAAAGCATGCAAGCCAAATCTTGGCTTCACCCCTTGGGTGGGGTACAGAAGGTCTCCAAACATCGAACGGGGTGGAACTTTTTGCCCTTTCAGCTGCTGCAACCTGAGATCTGCCTGTTCTCCTGCTCTCGAGGAGTAGCTATGCCAGGCCATCACATGGTACCCATGTGCACAAAAGCGTGCTTCCAAAATGCTCACAGCCACCTTTTGGGGGACTCTGTTACCTCTCAGACCAACAGAGGAAGATTTTACTGGTTCCTGAGATCCATAGAAAAACCAGTCCTCAGTCTGCAGTAATAGTGACCTTGCTGGAACAAGAGAGCACAGCTGAAGGAACATTGTTGGCCAGCTGCATAGTCGCCATTCCTGGGACTCAGGATGGATGTAGGGTTTTTTGTGGGTCTGGGTTCACTCCCTTGGCTTCCTTAGAAGTCTGTCCTCTTTTTAATTTGGTTTGCCTTTTATAAATCTTGTCCTTTCCCTCTATTCATAACTATTCTCTTTTGATCCAACCCTGGGCACCTGACTCCTCTTTGCACCCAAGTTATCTGAACTCAGTCTCTTGCGTTGAATTGCATTTGTGCATTTACTCCTGTGAATATCCATCTCCCTGACTAAAGCTATTACTGTTGGAGAATCATGGTCAAAGGAGTGTAGAGCTGGCAGATGGCTCAGCACACATATAACAGAAGGGGAAATGGAAGGCTCTGATGGAGGGAGGGCCTGGCCAAAGAGGGGGTAGGGGTAGAAGTAATGGGTTAGGGAACTCCCAGCATTGGGAGTTTTGTTCTGGTAGCTCTCTTAAACTCATTGAACCTTCACAACCACTCTAAGAGAAATGAACTAATCTAGGAAGGTTAAGTGACTTATCTAGGGCACATGACTAAGTAGCAGAGGCAGACTGCACACCCTCTAAGCCTGGCTGCAGAGCCCATGCTCTTTCCACAGCCTGATTATGAGGAACAGCTCCAGGACTAATCCCAGCTGTCCAAGTTGGTGTTTGGTGGCTCCCCACTCTGAATCCCACTGCAGGAGGCAGAAAGATTGATAATGTCTGATCAGAATGTGTGCACATAATTATACCTGGACCATCCACAGGCATGAACTTCTGGGGGATGCAGACAGCAATTTGGAGCTCTGAGATCTTCCCGACTGGGGAGTAACAGAAAACCAGCAGCTCCCCAGCTTGTTCATTAATGTCTGAGCAAGCCCCTGCCTCTCTTGCCTGCAGGCAGAGCACAGGACACTACAGAGAGGCTGGCAGCCCCTCCCCTCCCAGACCTTCTTTTCAAACTGATGCAAAGGCTGAAGAAGAAATGACAGAAATGTTTGCAAACAGAATACCTTCTCTAGCTAGTTGAGACATGGCAGATCTGGTAAACCTGAGAAAATAATGTGGCTTCTAGGGCACTGGTTTATGTTCCTCTTCAGAGCCGGGAGCCCAGTGAACAGGAAGTAAAGAGAATTCAGAATTGAGTGGAAAGAGAATAGCTGGAAAGCAGGCTGGAAGAGAAGATGTGCTGGGTGTGGTGCTGGATGCTCTTCCACTGAGCCTATCGTGCATGTTTAAGGGTGGGAGGGTAGGGATGTGGCTTTCCGAGTCCTGGAAGAGGCAGAGAGTCAGTTTGTTTCATGGTTTTAGTGGGCCAGTTCTCAGTAGGTGCTGGCTGACTAACAACTGACTGGGTGGGATGATTTAGGCAGTCCAGGTGGCCACCTGGATGATCTAGGTAGGCAAGATAAGTTTGGGAATCTATCTTGAGAAAAGTTCCAGTTGATTCTACATTTGGGAAATGTAGAATCTAAAAGGTATTTACAAGGATTAGATTACTACATACTTCGTAGAGGTTGACACCTCCCTGATTTCTGAGTTGGGTGGAATGTGTGGGGGTAGGGAGAGTGGAAGATGAGAACTTGTTAAGGGGTTTAGGGTCGAGAGCTTTCAGAAAGCGGCCCTGACAGATTCACATCTGTATGCAGGCAACTGCAAATAACATTACAGCACTACTGTTGGTGAACTTTGGGAAAAGCACAAACAAATGGGGTATGTGCCCAAAGACTTTAGATTGACAGACACCCTAGTTTTCACATAGGGTAAGAGGGCAGAGCCCAGAGATTACAGAACAGGAGTCTGAACTTGATCCCTGCCAAACATTTGGAGAGACGATTAAGCAGATGGGTTCTGGGCATTTAAACTTGAATTCAGTGATCACTGGGAACCCCCAAAGGTTCATTAAGAAAAAAGTATAAGGGCCTCATCTAATTTACCAAGGTTATACCTTTAGTAAATTCAAGAGGAATTGCAGATGGAGTGAATTTTTATTTTGGCAAAAATATTTTATGATCTCCTAAGGGAAAGCATTTTTAAGTGGATACCGAGCTTGTCTTCCTACCAAAAGAAAGTAGGTTAGTGACTCTGTCAGCCAGGAAGGAAGTCCCTTGTGTTATTTTGGTCCTTGTCCTATTCAATCTCTTGTTTGTTTGATTGTTTTTTAAATTCATGACTCAGGTGCAAGCATAGGGAAGCTTATCAAGTGTGTAGGTAACAGTTGGAGAGCATAACTAACACCAGAGAAGATGAATCAAAATTCAGAACTATCCAACAGCTTTGAATGCTAATTTGAAATCTGTAAGACAAAATGTTAGCAGGATAAATCTGGAATCTAGTGTTTAGGTTAAAACAAAAATAAAGCAGTGCAAATAGGAGACCTAACTTGCTGTTTATTTGTGTGAAAAAGATGATTTAGTTGACCACATTCTTAATATCAGTGATATATAGCTGATTAAAATCCAAGCAATGTTATTGATGCAGTATAATACTAATAACCACCAGTATTGCACACTTACTGTGTTAACCACTTTACATATATTAACTAGTTTCATCCTCCTAACAGCCCCATGAGGTTCATTTTGCATATGAAGAAACAAAGCCTCAGAGAGAACAAGTCACCTGTTGAGAGTTGTGGAATTAATGATTTGCAAAACAAGGTTTAAAATTCAGATCTGTCTGACTCTGTGGTCTTGATTAGGGTTCAGATCAGAAAAGGTGATATATAAACAGTATCTTCTGTGTGGGAAGATACTGTGGTAAGAACACATCTAGAGTGATGTTAGTTCTGGGATCCTATTTCAAGAAGGACATTGTCTGCAAAGTGCCTGTCCAGAAGAGAGCAACTTGCTTGTGGATCAGTGGCAAGTTCTGATCTGCTATCAAAGAGACTTGGAAATGCCATTGTTCAGTGCTGCAGACACCCAGGCAGGGACATGGAAGTCATCATCCAGTGTAATGGCATTATGGCAAAAGAAAGATGTTGTTGGCTTCATGAGATTAAATGGCACCGTCAAGTGAAATATCAAAGTAGGCCAGATTTATTCATTGTAAGTGCACTGCTTCCTCACTAGAGCTGTCCAGCAAAGAGACAGTCTGCCTTGCAGGGAGGTGTGTGTTCTCTGTTCCTATTCAAGCAGAGACTAGAGAGCTGTCAGTAAAGGATGCTAGAGAGAAGATTTCTGCTTTAGACAGGATGTTGGATGAAATTACACCCAGAAACATGTCTAGTTCCAAGATTCCACGCCCAGTTTCTGGATTCTGGGTGGTGCCTGTATTTCAGAATTGCAAGGGGCACAGCATCCAGCCCAGAAGAAATCACCTCGGGAACCAAAGTGCAGGTCAGGTGTGTCCCTGGAGGAAGGAGACAGACTGGCAATTTTGGCTCCCTCTTCTGGAGGGTAACCAGAGCATTAGTCACTGAGAAGAGTAAATGAAGACTTATTGGGAGAGGAGGAAAGGCTCCTTGGTACTAAAGGTGGCTGACTTTACAGTGGGGGCTTATTAAATGGCAAATAAATTTTATGAGCTAGATTCACCCATGTGTCTGCTGTTGGCTCTAAGCCAGAGACTCAAGAAACTATGTTAACTCTTTTGGTCCTGAGATCATCAGCTTTTGCCCTCAGCTTCCCAACAACTCCTCAGTGACCCAGAATCAGTGGGCCTTGCTGGGAAGTACCTGCCTGTCCCGGTCATTGATGCCCACAAAGCAGAGAGTTGTTAAGCTTTTTTTCTGAAATACTTTCCTCAAGAGGAAGCAGCTGTGGTCTACTTTTCTTCTTTGGGAGATAGATGTTCAGCAATAACTGTTTTTTGGAGCAGATCCCAAAAATGTGGTAAAACCCCCAAACACAATGTGTCAGGAAGGTCCTCCTCCCACCCACTGCTTTTCCAGTCTGCCTTGTCTGCCCTGAGGGTCCTCTCCTGGATTCTTCCTCAAGCACTGGCTGGGCACCCATGATCCCTGCTCTTGTGGAAAAAGATGACCACCCATTGTCCTGGTCTTAACCCTCAGAGGTAGCTGGGGCAAACTATTTCTAGTGCTCTTCAGCCTTCACTAGTAGGTTTACTCCAAGAAACTGCCCAGTCTCCAGCCTTTCAGCTACGACCCATGTGCCTCCCAAACCCACAACTCCAGTTCCACTCTTCTGACTCTGTTTTCAGTTCGAGTTTTCTGACCAGCTTCTAAGCACCTGCATATTTCATTTGTACATCCAAAGTCTAAAACCATATGTACCAGCACCTCTTACAATAGGATTTCTTTCCAAAAGTCCTTCACCTGGTTAATAGTGCCATGTGATTCTAGAAGTCTTGGCATTGACTTGGATTCATCTTGTCCCTCCCTAATTCCCCACGTCTGACTGCTCATCAACTGCAGCCACTTCTTCCCTTGAAATTTGTCTTGTCTCTTCTGCTGTTCTTGTTGCAGCACTCCAGTTGAAAACTCCGTTATCTTGCACCTGAATTAGCATTAAATAACAACCTCATAGCTATTTTTCCAACCTCCAGCACCTTCCCCACACTACCTACAAATGCTGCAGCTTGCCAGCAAAATGAGCCCCCCAATGCCCCACTTTCAGTACATCCATCCCCTGCTGATGGAACCATTGTCAGCTCTGTGTGTCCCATGACATCAATCCTAATGCCTCTATTGGTAACCAAGGCCTTCCCATGCTTCTGACTATCACTGATTACCTCCACATTCAAGCTGGTGTCACTCTCCCCACTCATGCACTGCCAGGGCTCCGTTAGCTGTGGCTCACAACACTCCAGGCTTCTCCTTTTCCAGTACAATGCGATGTGCACTTGTTCTTTCAGGCTTAAGCTGAGTTCTGGTGTTTTCAGGATTCTGACCCTGAAGACTGGCACCCATAGCCTCTGCCTTTTCTGGTCTCTGCAGCACTTGCAACCCATTTCCAGATGTGGGCTCCTGATCTAAGACTATCCAGCACTGTTCTCCAGTTATTTCATATCTTGATTGCCTAAAGAACCTTGTGAACTTTGTTTTGCTGATAGCTTCCACAGTTCTTAGCACAGTGCTGGTTTGGAGTCCTAATTAGTGTTGAGGAAAAGGGATGATCAACATACTGAGGCAGAAGATTGGATGAAGTCCCTGTAAAGATCTCCGAACACGTAAAACCCCTTGTGCTTAAATATCTGAACCAAATTTAGGGGAATCACAAAAATGACATCGTCTGCCTTGAATCCAGAGTAAAGAACAAAAAGCCACACTTTCTCATGGGCCTATTCAAACCTGCTGGGACACAAAAATATTAATGACTAAACACAGCCTAATGTGCTACCTCTGAAACCATACTGTGGAATTCTAGGCATCCTCCACCAGCTTGGAAGTGCCAGGTTTTTCCTGGCACCCCTGGAGCCATGTGGGTATTCGTGGTCTCCACTAAGATGTCCATGGTATTGATTTTGTACTTCCTGAATGCACAGGAGGCCTGGATGGAAGCATTCACTCCTCTCCCTCCAGCTTTCAATCCCCAAATATCACCTACTGTTTAAAATGGCTCTTTCCAGCCCTCTTCTGCTCTTCCCTGAGACCCTGGCGCTTGTAAAGGGTCTCCCCCACTTTTCAGATACACTCTACATGTCTGCGACATCTCCAGAGACATGTCCCAGCCTTTTCACTTTTGAGAGCATCCTGATCTACTGATGCGGGTCTTTGACAATGGTCAGAAGTTTCTTCTGCTTCAAGAACTTCAAGAACTACTCCATTCCATGTGACAAGGTTCTGGACAGTGGCTAAATCATTTCTCCCCAAACCTAATATAAAGGCTTGGTTCATGTTTAAGATTTGGTAATTCTCCTGAGACTATGGTCCTTTAAGGCTGTAGTTTATCTTAACTATAGCATAAGTGAATTTTTAGGTCAAAGAACATAGATGTCTGCAAATTAGATCTTTAATCGAAATTAATAAATTAAAAGAACACAAAATTAAAGATTTTTCTCTCTTTTGAGGTACTAATAATCAGCAGTTTAATCCATACATTAATATTTTTGTGCCACAGGTATGTAACCTATGATGAAAATAATTGGAAACTATAAAATATAAATATGTTAACAATATTTACATTAGCAATAATGATACTATAAAGCATAGTACAGACTACTATAAAATGCTTTACGTTATAGGGATATATTACATCTGATATTATTATTACCGCCACTAATAATATTTCCCCAACACTCACAAATCTGAGAACGTTTTCTGAGCCCTGTCTCTAAATGTTTGGCCGTGCCCGACTCTGTAGCTGACTTGAATTCCTTGTTCACTGTCTGATGATTCATTGCACTAAACACCATTTTCCTGATAATTAAAAACTGCTCACTGGCAAGTGGGAGCAGGAACAGGCTGATGTAGGATTTATGCAGAAACACAAAATGAGCCAAAAGACAAATGACCTGTTCTGCCTAGCTAAAGACTTTTTTTTCCCTCATCATCTTCTAAGATTTGGAAAGGCTAACTGTACTGCAGGAGAGAGGTCTAGGAAGATGCGTCATTCTGAGATGAGGTGGATGCAGGGGGAGCCCTTACGTGCTGGGTTGTGAGTGCTCAACTAAGTCACTCTCCCAATTTAGAACACAGACTACTGCCTCCCGCAGAGGAGCAACACCAAAGCCACTTTCTCGGCCCACCCTATCAGACCTTAGGGGAAAGTCATTGAGTTTGAACCATTTGTTAGACCAATGATTCACTTTTTCAGTTTCCCTTCTTCAATGTGACAATGCTTTCCTCAATTTCAGCGAAAATGGGTACTGAGTCTAATGGTTGCATAAATGCAGCCATTAAGATGTTCTAAATTGACATTGCATCACTACTCCAGGCAGTCTACTTGGCTTCTGGTGAAAGACCTCAGTGACACCAAAGCCCATGGCTCCAGAACAGCAGCTGAGACATCACATATGTGTGTGCACACACACGCACACACATACTTCTTAATTCTACAAGCTAGCAAAGCAGCACACCTCTCTTCATCAGTAAAGTGCACCCATCTTCACAGTGCAGACTTTGTTCCATTTATGTGTACTTATTTGCACCTTCCTGGCCCAAAAGAATCCTGGCATCATTAAGAGATGAGCCCTTTCCCTTCTGGGAATAGCTCCTTCCTTGAACTGATTGGGGCCAATATCTGTAAAACTCATTAACTCAGAATCCTTTCCCATTCATCCTTATGTATGTCTTTACTTGCAAACCATTCATTACCGCATATTCTAGATTGTTTAATTAGTTTCCATGGAAGAGTTCCTGTAGGACAGCTTAGCATACATCGTTCAAAAGCCTTTGATCTAAAATAACAAGGTAGTTATTTTTAAAGTAACTAATATAACCCTAAGCGGCTTACAACCCCCACTGCCCACCCTCCGCTTGCTTCCTCTTCCTACCTCCCCAAACACTTCCTAGAACAATTTACTGATGATATAACAAGTCTATCAGTCAGTGAGTCATCACTGTACATCAGGCACTGTGCTAGGTATGTCATCAGCAATATGTTCTTTAATCTCACAGCCACCTTGGAGGAAACCATGCTAAGAGATGTGTGCCGACTTGTCACATTACACATGGCTAGTAAAAGGTTTGGGGGTCCTGACCTTACCTTTGGGTCCTAGCATCTGGGCTCTTTACCTCCTCTCACCACGGCATACAGTCTGGGAGAAGTCACAGCTTGTTGACACTGACCTGCTGTCCCTTTTACATTCTGAGTGCATCTGTTGATGCCAGTTGCACATCAGCTGGCTTCCACCTGCGGCATCAGTGTTGCTTTGCCTGACTGCTTTCCCTGGCCCTGGAGCCTCCCCTGCCCAACCGTACAACAGGCCAAGCAGCCCCTGACCAATTGTGTGGAAATATCACAGCTCCCTCGACCCCAAGGTGGCCCAACTCTGAAGCATGTGCTAACCTAGACATTGTTTAGATGTGAATCTCAGGGAAATTAGGCCTGCTCAGTGACCCACATGGTCAGTGGCTTGAGAACCCACCTCTTACAGGCTACCTTCCTTTCTCTATCTTACATCCTTTCTCATCTCAGGTACTTCTTGGGATCACCACCCAGATAAGCCACTTACTTTCAAAAATCTTGCCTCTAGGGCTGCTTCTGGGAGAACCCAAGGTAAGATGGGGTGGCCTGGAGATGCTGACTGGGGTTCTCTATATGCTTCCAATCTGGTTTGTCTGTTCTTACTCTTCACTTGTTCTTTATAACAAATGAAAAAGGCCTGGCACCCCCATCTCTGTTTTACTTTGTCCACTGTTGTTAAAGCAGAAGTCTTCCTACGTACACACATCCCTCATATCCCATCCTAGGGACTAGAATATTCTACATAAAGGTGAGGATCTCTCAATTTGCTTTGTCCACATTTCAGTCTATATATTCCCAAGTCAGTGTCCTCTCAAAGCTTTCGAGGAGCCTTCTGGAATGATGTGAACAACCCTAAAACAAGTGACTGGGAATAACTCATCTTTCAGAAAAAAAATGTTCTTCTGGACAGGACACCCGGCCCTCCTTATCTTAAAAAATAATCCCCTCAGGCCAGGCGCAGTGGCTCACGCCTGTAATCCCAGCACTTTAGGAGGCCAAGGCAGGTGGATCATGAGGTCAGGAGTTCAAGACCAGCCTGGCCAAGATAGTGAAACCCCATCTCTACTAGAAATACAAAAATTAGCCAGGTGTGGTGGTGCACGCCTGTAATCCCAGCTACTCAAGAGGCTGAGGCAGAAGAATCGCTTGAACCCGGGAGGTAGAGGTTGCAGTGAGCCAAGATCACACCACTGCACTCCAGCCTGGGCGACAGAGCAAGACTCCATCTCAAAAAATAAAAAAAAAGATAAAAATAAAAATAAAAATTCCCCTCAATGATTTGCTGTATCTTCCGTCTTCATTTGGATTACACTCTAGTATTTCCATTCCTTGCCTGAATTGGTGACCAAGCAATACCAGTTTAGGGGAGTTATAGAGCCATCAGAAGATTTTTGGATGGAAAATGTCAAAACTAGAGCTGGGGGTCACCAGGGAACAAGCTGCAGTGGTGAGGGGTGGGGGACATGAAGAGGAGGGAGGTGCTAAAATGGAGCTCGTGAAACCTGAGGCCTAACCTCAGCCTTGCGCCCCAGTCCCTGCACCCTGCAGGGTGGCTTTTTTAGGCCTGCTTGCCCCTGCTGACCTGACTGTTTCTTGAATGAGACAGCAGTACCTGGCAGGGAAAGCCCCTACTCTTCCCAAGGCTGTGATACCCGACCATGTCATTTGACCTTCGAAGCCTCAGCCTTTCCACCACCCACCACCATGTAAACAATTCCTGTACTTTGCCTAATGACATATCAAACGTGTTGAAAAATTACATTGTGAATGAATGCATTTGTTTCTTGGGTTCCATTTCCTTTTTTTGTTCCCTCTCCTCTACTTTTTGAATGTATTTTTTCTGCAGTGACAATTCTCTATTTTGTCCCCATGCACACCTATTTATCTTGCCACTGTATATATCAGTGACAAGGTCTATATTCCTTTATGTATTTCTCATTCACCATTTTATTTGTTTTTCATACTTCAGTGTGTCCGAAGGCATGAAGATTCAATCACCATTTTTCTTTCATACCACCTCATTTTTTCTATGTAGACTTTGCTCTTTTCTCTATTAGTATTTTCTAAGTTTTTCTCTTCACATTTTCTCTTCTGGTATACCGTCTTGGCACTTCCATCTCCAGGTTTTTCTAACAGCAATTTCTTTCTTTGTAAAAAAAAAAAAAATCCATCCTCATCCCTCTTACAGCCCTGCACCACAGCCGTCAGTTATAACCTTAACAGTGGCCTCCACTCAGGAAAGTTGTCAAGTTGATAAATATTGATATCTACCCTACCATTTTACCACCACTTTTCTGCTAATGCATTTGGTTGGCATCAATCAGCTTCCTTGCTTTCTGTGAGCGCCCGGTGTGGGAACTGGTCCTGATCTGTCACTTATAAGTAATCTGCTCCACATTTCATCAAAAGTTCAGAAAAAAAGAAGAAAATATGGAGGAGAAGTAGAGAACAGAGAATCAGTCTAGAATGACCCAGAAGGAAGGGAAATGGGGAGGCCCAGCAAGAGGAGGAGAGGCAGAGAAAGGTTGCAGCCTGGTGTGTAAGAGAGCTCCTCCCAGGAATGCCCTTAGTGTTGGTGACATCAGCAGTGCTGAATGACAGCTGTGTCCTCTTTGGGATGTTAACCCTGCTTATCTCCTCCAACAAGGCTCCCCAGGGATGAAGATCTACATTGACCCCTTCACTTATGAGGATCCCAACGAAGCTGTCCGGGAGTTCGCCAAGGAGATTGATGTATCTTTTGTGAAAATTGAAGAGGTCATCGGAGCAGGTATGGCTCTTCCCTGTCTTATTTCTGTTCTCCTTGTGTCCAAATATCTTCTTTCCACCACCTAGATGGTCTCTTTCAGTATGAAAGACCCCATTAGGAGGAGAGCTTCTATCTTCTTTCTCCTCAGAAGATGAGTCTGAACTATCTACGTGTGTATCTAGGACAGAGAGAAAACATCACTTGGGATCTTTGGGGACCTTGACCATGGTGGCCAGGCTTGTCTGTTGTTGCAGAAAAGTCAGCTGCAGTTTTATAGATTCAGAAATAACTCTGGAAATGGACCACCAAATGCAGATAAGGAGAGAGACAGAAGGTACTTAGTTGAGAAGGCTTTGAAAGAAATCTACATTTTTAGTATTCCACTTACTAACAATGATATCTCAATGCCTTAAAGTCAAGATATCTTGCCATACTGTAAGTTCTCCATTTCCTATGTACATGAATTTGAAGACAGACCATGATGAGTAGAAGAGAGACCACTGTTTCCAGAATAAAGTCAACCTATAGCCTTCTTTTTTTTTTTTTTCTTACAAAAAGTCTACGGTATAGCTGGTAACAACACAAGACAAATTTCACTCTCAGGAAATGTGTGTGCCATCATCCACCTTCCTGCACTGGAATAGAAACCCAGCCCAGCGTGAAACTTACTGCCTGAGATGCTCTCAGGAAATCATACCTAAGACTGATCTAGAATTTTCGTCTTCCTTTAATGGGCTAGTAGTTGAGTCAATTTGGTAACGGACCTAGCCTTATTAATGTAAATCAGATAAAACATCTCAAAATATCATTAAAAGAAATCTCATTCCTGTGTCTTATAAACCTTCTTAAAAGATGTGTTAAATTTGTTTATTTTCTTCTATAACATTCTTCTTCTTTTCTTCCTCTTCAGTTCTTGTTAGCCATGGTCCAAGCTCTCTTCACTAATATGCTGTCATCTTTTTTAGGTTCTTGGATCTAGAAGTGCTTTATTCATATCATTATTGGGAAAGCCATGGAATTGCCTCTCTCAGTAATATTTTAACTCAATAAAATATGTTTAGTCAAAGTCTTATAGCTACTTCATATATTATCTTTAGGGGGAATGTCACCATCCTTCTGTTCACTGCTCTCTTAATGCACTCAGGGGTCAAAAAGCCATCTGTGAAATTGGAAGTCACATTTGAGATTCTGCCCCATTAGGCCGCCATCTTCCTGCTCTGGTTTCCCTCTTGAATAACTTCGTCCTCACACTTCTTTCAGCATATGTGTGGTGGGTGCTGGGAAATGACACACCACCTGCTCCTGCCAACCCTTCAGGAGTTTCAGTTGGGTCACCAGACTCAGATCCACATGAGTTTATACATATCCCATTGACTTTTACATTAAGAATGTTACTGAGCCACGACTTTCACTTCTGTGCAAATAATTTTGTCTTCCTGTTTAGATGCTGACATATTTAAGGATCATGCCTTGGAAGGCTGGGTACCAGATAAATTGGATAACTCTTAGGGGCTCAGATTTCTCCAGTAAACATCAAAGAGTGTTTTTTTTTTGGGGGGGGGGCAGGCTTTCAGTCCTGCACTCTGTTTGCTTGCGTTATTAATTGTTGTTATGGCTTGTGGTAATGGTGTTAGTGACTTTAATGTTGTTATTTATGTCATGTGCTTAGAGTGGTGTGTTCTGGACTGTATTTCATCCCAGAGAGCACACATCAGCCCCACCCCCGCCTGCCTTTGTCAGAGGAGGAGTAAAGAGCCTTCTCACTTTATGACCCTCCTGGATAGTTACAATTTGGGGTGAGCTCACCAGCTGCTGGATGCCCGTAAAAGGATAATTGATAGTTCTGCCCCATCCTTCACCTCCATTTGTGTGTAGCATTTGCCAGTGCTGCCATGTTTGTGCATTCTGCTCAGAGAAGGTTCAGTCCTCTCCATGACTCACGTGGTATTGGGGAGAAATTATGCATTTAGTAGTTTCTATGATGCCCAGTAGCATGGCATAAAGACCTCTTCCCAGTTACTGCTGACCACTCTCTAGGAGAGACCCATCTCCTTGTAATTCAGAATATCCCAGAGTGAATCCCTGTGGATATTAACTTACTGTGCATAACTTTATGCAATTTTAACAGAATACACTCCTGCAGGGAACCAGTTTTTTTTCCAGGTCCTTTTCTCCTCTGTCATCATTCTCATTTCCCTCATACCCTGCCCCACTGAGGCTGACTCTTCAGTGCTAAAAGAGCTGGCGTGGAGGTCAAATTGTTTCAAAAGTAAGGAATATGTTAAGGTAAGATTTATGCCATGTAACTGGCAATGTTTCTCTTAGTCACTTGAAATACTTGAAGCAGGGTGAAACTTGGGTTGCAAAATGGCAACAAAACATGAAAAGAAGAACCACAAGTTCTTTATTCTTCCTTTATTTTTTTCTCTCCCTCCCTCCTCTTCTTCCCTCAGGCTTTTCCTGAATACTTCTTATTTGCTAGATGTGGAGTTCCAGAGGCGAATAAACAGACTCAGAGGTCTGACAGATTTAGTGGGAAAAAATCAGGCCAGTAACGGTTAATTATTCCACACCATCCACACAGGCATGTATTATGCAAAGTGTGGGGCCAGCACAGAGCAGCATCCAGCTTACTGTTCTAGGAGGGGCTGGGCATGTCAGAAAGGCTCTGCAAAGAATGACCTCTGGCCTGAGTCTTCAAGAATAAACACTAGTAGAAAAAAGTAAGTTTTCATGAGGCATGTGAGAGAATGAGATAGTGACAGAGAGGAAAACTAAATGATTTAAGAAGGATAGTGAATATGACCTCCCAGCAGTGGACATGCTGTGCTGGACAGCCTGCGGTAGCTTGCAAGAGCCAATTATGCACATCTGTTTCTAGCCCCATGTTCAGAGACATCATTTTGGTAGCTTGACATCGCCATAGTAGAAGTATTTACACTGTGGGAATGGGCAAATGCTACAAATCCTGAGCCTGCCCTCTATTTGTCCCTTCCTTCCTCCCTTCCTCCCTTCCTCCCTTCCTCCCTTCCTCCCTTCCTCCCTTCCTCCCTTCCTCCCTTCCTCCCTTCCTTCCTTCCTTCCTTCTTTCTTCCTTCTTTCTTTCTCTTTCTTTCTCTCTTTCTCTCTCTTTCCTTCTTTCTCTTTCTCTCTCTCTCTCTCCCTTTCTCTTTTTTTTTTTTTTTTGAGATGGCGTCTCACTCTGTCGCCCAGGCTGGAGTGCAGTGGCGCGATCTCCACTCCCTGCAAGCTCCGCTGCCTCCCAGGTTCACGCCATTCTCTTGCCTTAGCCTCCTGAGAAGCTGGGACTACAGGCGCCCGCCACCATGCCCGGCTAATTTTTTTTTTTTTTTGTATTTTTAGTAGAGATGGTATTTCACCATGTTTGCCAGGATGGTCTCGATCTCCTGACCTCGTGATCCACCCGCCTCAGCCTCCCAAAGTGCTGGGATTACAGGCGTGAGTCACCACGCCCAGCCCTTTCTTTCTTCTTGACATCAATCATAGTGGGAGTATTTACACTATGGGAATTGGCAAATGCTACAAATCATGAGCCCCTTCCTTCCTTCCTTCCTTCCTTCCTTCCTTCCTTCCTTCCTCCCTCCCTCCCTCCCTCCCTCCCTCCCTCCCTTCTTTCCTCCCTTCCTTCCTTCTTTTCTTTCTTTCTCTCTCTCTCTGTCTTTCTTTCTTTCTTTCTTTCTCTTTCTCTCTTTCTTCCTTTCTTTCTTCTTGACATCAATCACAGTGGGAGTGTTTACACTATGGAAATTGGCAAATGCTACAAATCATGAGCCCCTTCCTTCCTTCCTTCCTTCGTTCCTTCCTTCCTTCCTTCCTTCCTCCCTCCCTTCCTTCTTTCCTTCCTCCCTCCCTCCTTCCCTCCCTTCCTTTCCTCCCTCCCTCCCTCCCTCCCTTCTTCCTTCCTTCCTGGAGAGCTGGTAGTTGAACACTTGTAAGCACACCCCCACCCTCCAGACTGTGTAAAGTTATTTCAAAGAGGTTGCAGAAGAACCACCCTGCACCTGCTAAATATAGAGCCAGAGGAGAAGGCTATGTTTGTTGCAGGAGGGATTATGTTTAGAGTTCAGAAAGAACTTTATTCAATAAACATTGTTTCTGTGTATGTGACTGGAGGGGGCGGGGGATGCTGGAAAAATACACTCAATGCCTAACAAGTCCTGCCATGCAGGGGTTATTGTCTAAAGCGCAGACATTCAATGCCACTCAGTGAGAGGAAGGCAGTGATTGAGAGCTCAGAGGAGGGCCCCGAGAATGTGTAACCCTGGAGATGGGAGAGAAGGCTTGATGGCAGGAGAGGACTCAGGGAAGAGGGAACAAAGTGGCCCCTGAGGTTGTGAAGGCTTTGGATGGACTGACATTGTATGTCACATCCTGAGAACAAGGGGAAAGAAAGTTGCTGAGGAGGGATTTCCTGTGGTTAAGTATTGAACACTAAATCTGGAGAATCAGGCCAAGATCTAGAGATCCAGAGGCTGCTATATGAATTTTATCCCATAGAAAATAGGTTTCATAGCAGGGTGGGTGAAAGGGCCAACGTTCTAGTGAGCCGAATCCTATAAATGCTCTGCTTGGATTGGACTGGAAGAGGGGGATGGGAAAGAATGGGTAAAACCTTGGAGGTTGTGGGGTTTTGTTTAGATGGTACAGAGAGGCTTTGAGATGGTTGATGCTAGGATCGAGGCTGCATTTAAGTGACTAAACTTATCCAAACTGGAGTATACCCAAATGAATGTGATGAATGGAGTGACCAGTGGGCTTGGTGCCTGGAGTTGATGGGGAGTGGTAGCATGGAGGCTGTGATCAGAAATGAGGGGCCTCAGGTTAAGGGAGAGGAAGGCTGCCTGGCACCCAGGGTGTGGGGAGTGGCAGTTGTGCATGTGAGTGAAGACCCATGGAGGACAATTAAGAAACTGTGAGGCTGAAGAGTTTCATCAACTGCCAAAGTTTCTCCTAAAGTTGTTGCAAATGTTGATCAAAGAAATAAAAATATAATAATTGTGAGCCAGGTGTGATACCACCCAAGAAGACAATAATAAATCATTAATTATTAAGTAATCATTTGTTTAATGTCCATCTTGCCTCACAAGGCTCAAAGTTCTGTGGGAGCAAAGGAATGTATGTGTTTTGTTGGTCTGGTACCTGCCTAGTGCATGGCTCAATTGAATATTTGTTATATATGGCAAATGAAAGTAGGTTCTTGGTGGGAGAACATGGCAGTGTTAAAAATCTGGAGAACTAGATAGTGTTTGGGAGAATGAAGAGAGACTAGAGAGGTGGCATGAGATCATGAATCATCTGATGCTCTGAAAGTGGCCCAGTTGAGTGAAGGAAAGCTGACCCTTCCTCTTCTCACTGCAGACAATGAGAGTAATTGAAGTATCTTTACAGAGGGCAGCAGGTTACCTTGATATGTTCAGAGAATATCAGCTTATTGTTACCATGAGTCTGACTATCAGGCGTCATCTCATAGGTCAACTCCAATGTATTGGTTAATTCTGGTCAGTTTGATCAGTAGACTTGCCCAGAACATGAGTCAGGGCTCTAAAGCTTGAATGGCACTCCTGGGTTGTGCAGTGTGAAACCCGTATAACTGTATGCAACAGCCTAAGCATGACTACGTAGGTAAAGGTGTCACCAGAAGTTGTTGCCAGAAGAAGACATGCCATTTGTATTTTCATTAATAAATACGTTCCCCTCTGACTCTAGCAGCTATTGATTCAACATTTCCAGGAATGGATGATTGTCTGGAAGAAGGAAGCCTGCAGTGAAAGGGCTGTGTGAGAATAGTTGGGATGAGGGAATATGTGATATGTGTGGATGGGGATGGAGTCATCTGTGAGGCCAACAAAGGCCCAGGTTTCCTTGGGGATGATTTGGCAGAAAGGTCACTAGCAAGTTTGACAGTCCTAGGGTCATTCAGAGTGCAGATAGGCAGCATGAGGGTAGCTCCACGTTGAATAGGAGTTACGGCAAGAAGCATTTCTAGGAGAGGAAATCATAGACATGTCTTCAGGAACATAGTCAAAGAAGCTAGCATCTCTTGAACACTCACCATGTGTCTGACAATACTCTACATCCTTCACAAGCATGTGTCTCACTTAACTCTCTTATTGCTCTGTGAGTTAGAGCATATGTGTGTGTACACATGTATATTTTCTTGTAACTAGTAAGGAAATCAACATTAAGAGGATAGCTTGCCGAAAGTTGTGCTGCCAGTTAAGTTTATGGTAGGGCTAGAATTTAAACCCAGCTAGAGCTGATCTAGATCCGGAGAATGTAACCCTCACATGAATGTAACCCTTGGGCTGTTGCATATAGTTACAGAGTGGCTAGCTGCCACTCTCGTTGCTGTGGAAAAGAGCGGCTCAGTATACAGAGGCATTGCTTCTGATGGCAGTTTGGAATACCCATTGCTTCTGTCTAGCAGTTTGGAATACTCAAGCCTCTTCGTTGGGAATTGTGATACTGTCCTAGAATTCATTATTACTCTATTGTGATGCTACAAAGACTGTCCCACATGCCCTGGAGAGAGCATGGTCCTCATAGAATACCCTGGTCCTGTCTTCTGGTTCTCTTCTTCTAAGTGTGATCGATTATCAGCATTAGGAAGTACAAGGACTGAGATATTTAGCATCTTTAATTATAAGTGCTTGCTCATGAAAATAAGCTAATTACATATAAAATATAAATGTATGTATGTGTGTGAAGATATATACACACATGTGATATATAGGTATGCAGTTGTCTAACAACTATAAAAACTTACAAGAAAAGAGAAAACCATTTTCCCTCCCTCCCTAGATATTAGGTATTGTGAATACCATGGCTGGCAAGCAGGTTCCATCTCATGTGCCAACTCAGTGGTCTGGTGATGAGTATCTGAGGAGCTCTGGTGAAAGGCTGACGATGGTTGTGATCAACTAATAATGTCTGTCCCCTGTGCAGGGTCAGGAAGTGGTGGAGTGTGTACCATGGTTCTGCTCTCCCTGGTTTAGCCATAACTCATTTATCTTGCACAGGCTAGTGTGTTAAAACTTGCTTGAAATCATGCTTTAAAACCTAGTTTAAATGTATTCTTTAAAAATTCCATTTCTGGTGTAAGCTTGAATTAGTAACTAGTAGCTCCACTTTCCTTTTTTTTCCCCCAAGGCAGTTTTTGACTTCAGAATGCTGCTTTTTTTAAAAAAGTGCAATTCTGTGTAGATTTGAGCTGTGCACAACCAGCAGCTACTGCTTGAAATATCTGCTGGTAGGTGAATGTTTCGTTTTCAAAAATTGAGAATTCTTTTCTTCTGATTTTACGTATAATAGTTGAAGCATTTAATGCTGCTGAACCACTTTTTCTCTCTTCCTCATTTTGTCAAGGAAGGTGGGAAAGAGGAATTGGCAAGGAGCTGAAACTTGTAGGGAATAATTTCAGCAGCTGTCTGGGAGGAAACGCACAGAAATTGGTTAAATTACCCTCAACTGACAGTCTTGAGGGCCAGATTCTCAAACAGATGAAGCAGGCATTAGAATCACCTGGAGGCTGCTAAAACCCGGGTCACAGGCCCCACCTACTGAACTTCTGATGCTGTGGGTCTAGGTGGGTTTTGGAAAAGTGCATTTTCTAACAAGTTCCTAGGTGATACTGATGCTACTGGTCAAGAACCACAGTTCGAGAACCACTGCTGAGCACATCGGCCACTAGACTGGCCTACAGCTGGATCTGGGTCCTAACCAAATAGATGTTTGGCTATAGGAGAGCACCCAATGTCAGCCACAAAGATATGTGCCAATCAGAGTCCAGTCGGACCAAAATTAGGCTGGCCGCATTTACTGTCAGTAAAGAATGTGTGTGAAAAGAATCAACCACAACCACTCCCCAGCACAATCGTTTCCTTTAAGTGTCTGTTTTAAATATAATGTTAATTCTTGAATTGCTAGAAATATTTTCTAGGTATTATGAATTTTTATTAAAAATGAAAACGTTATGGCCATGATTTGGAGCTCATGTAAAAGGAAGCTCTTTAGAGTTCAGATGATGGTGAATCGAAGTAGCACAGACATCAAGTCCTGGCCCTAATTGCAGGACAATTATCAAAAAGCAAAAATAGTTTCTTGTAGATACTATATTAAACTGAAGTCAAAGATCACAGGCAACAGCAATTTCTTAGATTGTAAGTGACACACGATCTTGATTTCCTGTTTGTTATTAATAATAGCAATATGCCCATTGACTCCCACCTCTCTATAAGGCTATAGGCTGTGGTGTGCTCAAAGACCAGAAGCCCAGACTTTAGCATCCTAGGCTTACCTGAAGACACCCTCCATGCTCAGGCAGCTGGCAGGGAAACTTCACCATGTCCCCTGGCAGAAAGCTCTGATGTGTCTTAGATCAGTCACCATAAGTCTCAAAAGGCTGCTGAAACCTCCTTTTCCTCTCTTTTCTCTTCTGGTGAGAGCCCCCGCTCTGCACTCTCCCTCCTGACTACCTACTTCTGTTTTGTCTTTTTAAAACAGGCCTGGCCTGGTGGCTCATGCCTGTAATCCCTGCACTTTGGGAGGCTGAGGCAGGCAGATCACCCGAGGTCCGGAGTTCGAGACCAGCCTGGTCAACATGGAGAAACCCTGTCTCTACTAAAAATACAAAAATTAGGAGTGGTGGCACAAGCCTGTAATCCCAGCTACTTGGGAGGCTGAGGCAGGAGAATCACTTGAACCTGGGAAGTGGAGGTGGCAGTGAGCCGAGATCACATCACTGTACTCCAGCCTGGGCAACAGAGTGAGACTATCTAAAAAATAAATAAATAAATAAAGGCCAGGCGTGATGGTTCACACCTGTAATCCCAGGATTTTGGGGGCCTGAGGTGGGCAGATCACGAGGTCAGGAGTTCAAGACCAGCCTGGCCAACATAGTGAACTGCCGTCTCTGCTAAAAATATAAAAATTAGTCGGGCGTGGTGGTGGGAGGCTGAGGCAGGAGAATTGCTTGAACCCGGAAGGCTGAGATTGCAGTGAGTTGAGATCATGCCACTGCAATCCAGCCTGGGCGATATAGCAAGTCTCTGTCTCAAAAAATAAATAAATAAATAAATAACCACCCACAAGTGTTTCAAACAATTTGTAGTTTACAAAGCATTTTCTCCTAGACTTCTCCCAACACCCTGTTAGTAAGGCAAGACAGTTGGTCACTTCTTTTTATTGTATAGCAATGAGAAAGCTAAGTTCTGGAGAAATGAAGGACCCGCCAACATCCAATGCCTCAGGTGTGGTTTGGGTGTAGCATGGAACTTCTTCCTCCACTCACTACCAATTTTCCTCCCAGCTGCACTCAGGGGGCTACTTAATTACAGGGGAGAACATAATCTCCTAGTGAGGATTAGATATTAAGTGACATCCTTTGCAGTTGGTGCTTTGAAAACCTCCTGGCTTGGAGACTATGAAGACACTTCTTTGCCAGATAGAAAAGGAGTTCTTTTTACAGAATTTCCATTCTTTAAGTCACTGCAGAGCAGATTTCTGAGAGCAGTGACACCATGACCACGAAGGTAACCAATCACAAAGTCCACCATGCCCTACCCAAAGAAGGCATGTTTGTATTTTATAATTTTTAAAAACTGTTTGAGTTTTTAGACTTGAAGACCAGTCACAAAGATTAAAAATTAAATAACATTTCCCAATTAGGAAAGTAGTTTGGTTCATACTGTCCTATACATCTTCATTGATTTCTTCCTTCCTTCTTTTCTTCTTTCTCTCCTCTCACATTTATTAAGTCCACACTGTGTGCCAGGCCCTGTGCAGTATGAGGCAGCCTATATGTGTGCTTTGCTTTCAAAAGTATTCAGAAGTACAGAGATAAATTTCAGGAATGCCATGGCTTTTGGCAGTTCACTAATTCACTTGAAAAGTGCTTGGCTGGTGTAAGCCTATGGTTTTCAGCCTGAGCGACATGTCAGTATCACTGGGCAGCCAGGCCTGGCTTCATGGACCTGTGACCGGTGCATTTGCACAGGGCCCGATGTTCAGAAAGACCTGCACTTGGTATATTGCTCTGTGGTCACATCTTTGAACAAGGAGTCCTGCACTTTTACTTTGCACCATGCTCTGCAAATTATGTATCCAATCCTTTGGGCAGCTTTTAAATAGGTCAATGTGCAGGCTGTACCCAGACCAATTCGTCAGAATCTCTGAGGTAAGGCCCAGGCCTCTGGACTCTGTAAGTCTCTTCAGGTGATTCCAGTGGGCAGCCAGCTTTGAGAACTACTGAGGTAGAACAGAAGTTCTCAACTGGAGTCTTTTTGTGTGTTGTGGGGGACATCAGATTCACTTGGAGCACTTTTTCAAACTCCACATGTTGATAGGTAGAAACTGATAAATACACTGACTTCCAAATATTCTGATGCCACCCAGCTCCCAGGCAGGAGGCTTACATGAAGGACATCTGCCTATGAAACAGTATGACTTCTTTTGCTCTCCCCTGGATATTGAGTTGCTGTGATAGTCACTATATATGACTTGTTTGGACCTGCATATTTGGGGCATGATGGTCCCTGAACTATAACTTCATATCTATGTAGCTTTATTCCCCATGGCCCTGCTAACTGAAACATAGCTATCTAGAGGCAGTATGGCAGGAAGAGATGGGTATGGACAACAACCCTGGCTGTGACTCCCACCTGTGTGGGACATGTTTTCCTAGTGCCTCAGTTTCCTTATTATTTAAATGGCCATAGTAATACCTACCTCCCAGGAGTGTTGTGAAGATTGAATAAGTCACACAAAGTGCCTAGCACAGTTCCTGGCACATAGTAGGTGGTTAATAAATACATGTTTGTGTACTGTCTCCTCCACAAAGAAATATTAACACACCTTTACCCTCAACCATCAACTCTGGCTTTTTTCTAAAAGAAAATAGAGCCCATTATTATGGCAACAAGGAAGAAATACTAATATTCTTCCATTAGTATACTTATCAAATATGTAATTTATGTTCATTTAGCTCATAGTTGTATATATATAGCATACATATATGCTATATATATGCTACGTATCTACATGCATACATATATATGCTACATATATACATGCATACATATATCTAGACACATATATACATATATCCACAAATATATACACACACTTATATACACACACATGTATGTGACAGGTCTGTATTGTCTAGTACTTTTCTTTAAATTTTACTCATTTTAATTACTAAATAAGTTAAGCTGTTGTGGTGTTTGTCTATAGAAGATGATGCTGCAGTAAATATATTTTTAACATACAAATTCAAATACTGGTACTTCTACTTCTGGATAAAGCAGAGATAAGAATCTTCAACAGTTCGCAACCCAAGAGTGAGCAAGGCAAAAGCTAAACATATAATAAAAAATATGATACAACAACTTTTACTGGCATGTCTGCTATGTGCCAAGCACCACAGTGGAGTGGAGGTGCAGGCTACAAACATGCATGAGACTTGGTCTGACATCCAGCAGTTCACCAAAAGAGCATATGATTCAATGTGAAAACCAGTGTTGCAGCCACGTGCAGTGGTGCATACCTGTAGTCCCACCTATTCAGGAGGCTGAGGCAAGATGATTGCTTAGCCCAGGAGCTCAAGTATAGCATGAGCAACATAGTGAGACCCTGTCTCAAAAAAAAAAAAAAAAATATATATATATATATATATAGGAGAGGAAGGAAGGAAGGAAGGAAAGGAGGAGGGAGGGAGGAGGGAGGGAGGAGGGAGGGAGAGAGAGAAAGGGAGGAAGGATGGGAGGAACGAAAAAGAACAGCCCCCCAAAACAAATAGTGTTGTAAATGATATTTATCTGAGTGTTAGGTCCATGTTGAAATCTTCCTAATGGTTCTTAACCAACCTCTACTCCAGCCCCAGTTTCTATCAAGTTCTGTTGACTCTGGAGCAGTTTTACATAATAGTCCTTTCATACAGCTTCCTTCCAATCTTTTTTTGCAGCAAGAAAACAAAAGGAACTCCCAAATGAATCACAGGAGCAATGTTAACTTGCCTTTCTAATATGGCGAGTAATTTCTCTGATTGCTCAGTTTGCTCCATCATTTTCTTCCAGAATCGGAAAGTGAGAGAGAAAGTTTTCCCAGCAGAAAGCCATGTTTCTTCTGCTGCACTTACAAGTAGACACTTAACTGCTTCACATGAAAGAATTGGAAGTTACCAAGCCAAGTTAAATCATAAAATAACTTTTGAAAGCATGTTAAACAGGATTCAACAGTTTTTTTTTAGGCAGCTATGAAGTAGTGTCACCACAATTGTTTTTACTGTTGGTGACTTTACTGTGAAAATGTTTCAATGTTGTGGCATGCATGGAGGTGTGCAGCTCATGCCTGTTTGGAGAAATAACTTGGTGTTCATCTGCCAAAAGTGCAGTTAGCTGATAGCCTCCAGCTGCAGCCCCTTCAGGGTCGGCCCCGGCTTTCCTGCAGAGGCCCAGCTCTTCCCAGCAGCCCCCAGCCAGTGACTGAGCATGGCAGGGATGTGAGGGCCGGGCTGCTTCTGCAATAGGAACTTTGCTCTGGCTCTCCCTTTTGGGTTAGCTGGGATTTCATCAGGTCTGCATGGTGATCTTGGGCTGTCTGCCCAATCCTGCTTCCTCTCACTTTTGTCTTTCACAAGTGAACCTCTTCCCTTCTTAACTCCTCAGTGTCTGTTTTCTGGGGCACCCAGTAAACACAAATGGTCTCCCAGCAGTGTAGGAACACAAACAGTATACATCTCATTCAGAGGGCCAAGGTATCTGAACATGTCCCCATCCCCTGAATGTTCTTGCACCAGGATCTGCTCAAAATGAATCATGATCCTGCCAAAGTGAAACTGACTATTTCATTTCCATTATTCAGCTGGGACACAATGGAAAAATTAAGTGTGGGGAGAAACAAACTCATATATATCCTGAAATTCCATTTTAGTTACCCAAACTCTTTCTAAGTATCAAGGTAAGGCATGTACTTTAGTAATCCTTTTGTGTTTGCCATGAACTGGTCACAGCCAAAACAATATAGTTACAATGAGAGAAGACTGTTTCAATTCCCGCCACTTTAATCACAATTCCACTTGGAGCACCATTGTTCTCCATTGGATGTCTTCCCTCTTGGTTCCACAGACTGAGAAGGAAGAGGATATTAATGGCATTTTTGCTGTTGCAGGGGAGTTTGGAGAAGTGTACAAGGGGCGTTTGAAACTGCCAGGCAAGAGAGAAATCTATGTGGCCATCAAGACCCTGAAGGCAGGGTACTCGGAGAAGCAGCGTCGGGACTTTCTGAGTGAGGCAAGCATCATGGGCCAGTTCGACCATCCCAACATCATTCGCCTGGAGGGTGTGGTCACCAAGAGTCGGCCTGTCATGATCATCACAGAGTTCATGGAGAATGGTGCATTGGATTCTTTCCTCAGGGTAAGAGCAACTCAGGGGTTTGATGATGCACTTGGATGCAGGCGAGTGGTGGCTGCGGAGAGGGGTTCCATGAGTACAACCTGCCATTCAGGAATCGCCTGATCCAGTGTGAATGGGCATTGAAGATGTTAGCAGAGATTTGTTGCTGAAAGAAGAGAACAAAACAGTGCTTGTGGGATCCTCAGGAGGAGGATGGCATGGAGTAGGGCATTGACAAATGCTTGTTGGATGAATAAAATGAATAGAGAGGGGCAAAGAATGGCCATTGGCATCTGCATGAATCACAGAGATTGAAGAGACTTTTGGCTGCTGCATAGCCCTGTGTGATTCATGCAGACAGCCGTGGCCATCTCTGCCTTTCACCAGCACAGCCACCTCCCAGACTGCTCTCTGCATTTACAGGTTCAGAAGTAAAACAGGTTGCCATTTTCTGATGCCTGGGCCACCTGCCCTCTGAGGAGGCACTTCTGGGTAGGGAAGGGGAAGGCTGTGTCACAAGCATCCATGGGTATTTCTATGGTTGGTGAAGATTCCCAACCAACTTGCAGCAGAAGTAGGGAGTTGCTGAAGGCCTTTGGCTGGGAGACCTGTAAAAGATCATTGTCAGAATATGCCCAAAGTGGAGCCAGGCCCACAGTGAAACCGTTTTCATTTCCGTAGGCTATCACTGAGCACCTAGAGGAAGGATGAGTAAGAATGGCCATGATGCTGATGTCTGGGGAGTGGAAGCTGATAGCTTCAGCCAGGAAGCAGAAACTGAGAGCAGAGGGTCCAGTGGGCAGCATCAAAGAATGGGCAGAGCCTTCTAAGCAGGAACTTCAGGGTGATACCCAGTAGCTGGCTACATTACCAAAGCAACCACACAATAGCTGTGGCTGCAGATTAAAGGGTCAGTCATGGACACATTGCTGGGATCACTGCTCTGGCCAGGCCCTATTCTGGATGCTGTGCCTATAGAGATAAAGGAAACCTTGCTCTAATGCTACATAACAAATCATCCCCAAGACCTCAGTGCCTTAGCACAACAACAATTTATTTAGATCATGAATCTGCAATCTGGGCAAGGTTTGGGAGGGACACCTCTGATCCATGTGGAGTCAGTTGCAGTAGCTCAAGGGCTGAGGCTTAGAGTTGTCTGAAGCCTCCTTCATTCATATATTAGGTGGTCAATGCTGAGTGTCAGCTGCCACCTTTCTAGGTGGCCTGCTTGGACTGCCTTAGAGCAAGCTGAGTCTCAAGAAAAAGCATCCCAAGAGAAGAATGGGCAATCTGTGTTACTTTTGTGACCCAGGCTAGGAAGCCACATAGTGTCATTTCCAACATAGTGACAGGCCCAGATACAAGGGGAGAAAACAGGCCCCACATTTTGATGAAGGGACATCAACTCAATGTCTTCTTACACATGATAGCTGGGAGCTTTTGTTATGTTCATCTTAGAGAGTACCGCCTGCCACCAATGTAGTCCCTACTCCTGCTAGTGCCCAACGCTTCTAGCAATCATTTGCCTGTCTTATACTTTTTCCCCCATGAGTTAAGTACAGATGTAGTAAGTGGAGAAGTTCTTAAATCTCCCTGGAGAATCTAGGGGAGGCTTCAAAGAGGGGGAAGAATTTATCTGAGATTAGAGAAGAGGAATTTGTCAGACAAGCAAGAAGCAGGCAGGTAGGCTGATGGAACAGCAAAAATAGTGTATATGAAGGCCAGAGTAAGTGTGGACCTGTTTGGTAATTTATCAACCCCTACATGGTAGCTCCAGCACTCAGAAACAGAGCTTAGGGGCTGTAGTGTGGAAGGGTAGCTGAGGCACTTGTCTAGAAGTACACTACTGAAGCTACCTTTGTACAACAGGAACATGCTTTTTGCCCAGTCTGGGTCACTAGGCAGTAGTGGCGTTTGTTTTTCTGGGGGTGCAGGGATGGGGAACAACTGATGCAGATTATTGGGCCCTTGCACCTTCCCTAGGACAGCCTCTTTGAGGGTATGGGGTCATGCTTTGTATTTGGAAACTCCAATACCTAACACAGTGCACACCTGGTAAATGCTAGTTGACTGAAAAATTGTTTCTCAAACAAAAATGCTAGGGAGTGGCATGAGAGCTCCAGTCATCCTGTGTGTACATTATCTCTCACTGTCCTTGCTGCCACACCTCTCATGTCAGTGCAAGGCATTGTCTATGCTTTCCTGGGGACATTCATTTATGATCAGCGATCTCATGAAGACAGTTGAATTAACAAAGCTGAATAAACTTGAATAAAAGGCAATGTGAGAAGGAAAAGCATTTTCTGGAACCACTGTCAAGACCCTTTTGGGAGTCATTTATTTCCTACCAGTCAACTGATTGGACTTCAGAGAGAGCCACTGCTTGATTTGGGGACTGTGATCACACTCCTTCACTAGAGTATGCGGGAGAACAGGGAGATTCATTCTCAGGAGCCTGCAGAAAATCAAAACCCTACACTGCTGTTCTTCCTAGGGTCTGTTTTCATTTGGGGCCCAGGTCACGGAGGCATGTTGGACACCAGCATTTCTCATGATGATGAGCTGAGCTTGCAGGGGAAGAAAACCTGGGGGCAAGAGAGGAGCACGGGAAAACAGAGGAGCAGGCATGGTAAGAAAGGAGTGGTGGGAGCAGGCAGTGCCAGGAGGAGAGAGGGAAATGAAGCGTTTCTGACTCCTCACACTGCATGGAGGCAGGTAATCTATAAATCTAATTTCAGCCTTACTACCGAACCCTGGAGCATAGCAACATTAATTGACGTATCTGCTGCTTGATAAAATCGAAAAATAGGTCATCAGTTCAGTTCTACAGGGTCCATCTTCTGGGAAGTAGGATAATTTTAGGATCCCTACTCAGAGAAGAAAGGAAAAGGATTAGTCCTCAATTTCTGCAACTGTTTCCTCCCCTCCAACTTCTCCTTTCCCCCTGGTCATAGCGTCTTTGGAGAGTGGCTACAGTTCTAGCCCTGAGTCAGCATGTGAGAGATACCATTATGCTTCAACCACACATTCAGTAGATGGTTCATTATTACTAATTTTCTAAAAATTATTGTGCTGTGGATTATATAGCATACAAATCCATAATTGAATTTTTCCTTCTTGACACTCAAATTCAAGGGCTTCAACCTGGTGGCTCTTCCCTAATATTAGGAACAATTCCTGAAGCTGTGGCCAGTATCCCATGGTTTAGTTAACATGGTTCTTGACATGCTCCATAAGGCCTTCTTGCCTAAAGCTTGGCTTTGCGGTTGCTGCTGGTTCTTCCACAGATAATCATAACTGGAAGACTCTTGAAAGTCACTGAGTAATGTCGAATAGGGACATTTCTCATCAGAGAAGCTCATTCATGGGCTGCAGCTAGAAGATAACAACCCAGAAATCACTAAGAGAACACCAGATTGGAAGTCCTGAGACCAAGGTTCTGCTTTGGCTTCTGCTGTGAGTCACCCTGTGACCTGGAGCAAACCTGTTAACTCAATTTCCCAATTTATAAACTAAAGGCATTGAGCTAGGTGAACTCGAAAGGTCCCTTTCAGTTAGAAAAAATCTATGATTCATTTTCTTTGAACAAATCAAATAAGGATTTCATTTCCTGAAGTGGATTCGTCAATGAAAGTTGAAATACCTAAATCCTTCCTGTCTAATATAAGGACCAGCAAGTGGCTTCGGTGCATTTGCAGAAAAGCAATTTCAGCAGAAAGCACTTCATGAAGGGAGGAAGGTTTAAATCACCTCACCTAGACCTGTATTTCTTCTCTGTGCTATGCTTTTACTGTGTGCTCAGCATGGAGCCAGGTTCTTTCCCAAAGTCACCAAGAAATCAGTTTGTGTGTGTGTGTGTGTGTGTGTGTGTGTGTCTTGTTCATCTTTGAATGCTACTGTTCATATCTCTGGAAGTTCTTTTTGGAGAATTATACCAATCAACTGAGCATGTAACAGTTAAACATGCCAGAAAAATCTTAATATGTTTTTATCTTTAAATTTCACCAAGGTTACAAATTCAACAGACATGACCCTACCTATCTTGATATGTGGTTCTCTTGAAGATTCTAAAGAAAATATGTTGCCCGTTGCAGAGTGAGCACATTCCAATGGCAAAAGCACGGGACAGGAGTTAGAAGACCCAGATAAGACTAGCATCACTAATCCATCATGGTTCTTCTCCCTGCAAAGCTGATGCACAGCGTTTTTCTCCACACAGCATTTGAGGCCACCATTACCATTTGATCAGAGATGGGCTGTCAGTGGAGAAGTGATTTACCATTCTGAACTTTGATTACTGGTATAACTCAAAACCACACCGTGATTTAAGGCTGATCACACACATTTTCTGGACCTCCTTTATGTTGTCTGTGAAAACAATATAATATTGCCTGCCTTGCCTACTGCACAGGGCTGATTTTAAGGATCAAAACATATCAAAACATGTAAAGTATTATTTGCCATTCAAAAGTCAAGTGACGGATGCTACCCACATTTGTGACTAATTGATCCAAAGTTTAGGCCTGCATCATTAGGTCCCAACCATCTACTACAATTACAGATGCCTATCTGTTACCTAATGAGCTCAGCATGTGCTGAGTACTGGGCTCCCCAAGAACAATGATCCCAGGATGTTTCCCCCACACACCCAGGAAGCCATAAGAACCAGAGTTCTGGTCCCAGGTGTCCTCAGTCTCTCTCACCATGCACATCTGAGGTACACGGGAACTGAATTGTGAGTTGTTACTAAGGCTCTGCTGATATTAGCAGGGATCACTGCTACCATCTTAGGGCCCACAAGGCACTGAGCTAGGGCCTTTCATACGTGTTATCTCTTCTAGTCTCACCAGAACCCTATGAAGAGTGGACACTATGTTCTTATGTTATAGGTGTGGAAATAACTGCTCTGCAGGTTAAATAACTTGCCCAAGCCCACACAACCACTAAGCTGCAGAGCCTGGATCCAAATCAGGTCGGCTGGTTCCAAAGCCTGGACCTTTAATCATTTCTTGGTCTTTATTGACCCAAGAAACTATACGGATGACTAATCTAAATTTTAAAACAAATCATATAATAAATAAGCTCTAAGAAGACTTAAACGACAAAGCAAAAACGTAAACACATTGCTGTATGCGCTTTCAACATTACTCTTCTCAAAGTTGTTTAAGCCACCCCAGTGCTCTCCCCACATGCCATCTTTTTTAGGGAGACATTCCGTATGTGTAGACACTGTTGCCTACACCTACAGAGAGGAAATAATAGACTGAATTGAAAAAATACAAGCCATGTGACTTGTGGCTGAGATACACCTCTGTAATATACAGAAATTGCATGACAACTTTCTGAAGAGGCAAATCCACAGAGACCTACTTGGAGAAAATACTTTGTGCTAGCAACAGCCCAGCTAACTTCTTGAGAAGGTGCTGATTGAAGTGTATTAGTGAGAAGGAAGATCCGCATCACTCACTACACATCCAGCTCTCACAGATGGGCAATGTGCTGAAAACCAGTCAGAGTTTCCAAAAAGTAGCTCTATACTTTCTTTTTGAGTTGCTTAAAAGAATCTGTTGTGGAGAAAGCATACATCCCTTCTCCTGGGCAGGTTGGGAGGTGGTTAAGGTTAGAGTTAGAAATAGCCTGGAACTTGGAGTGTGTCAAACACAGTGTGTTTGGGGGCCCTTCTACTGGCAGACATCTCCAGGAGGGGAGAAAGTCAATTTGCTCTATTCCTTCAATTGATCAAGGAGCATAACCCCCAGAACATAGATCCAGGCTTGCAATCTTGCATGAGGAACAGAGTTTCCAACAATTCATGCAATCATTGTTAGACTTTTTGATTGTTGTTGTTGTTGCTCATAAGTAGAGTATTTTTATAATAGGTCTTTTATTTTTCCTTGCTTATTTTTGCATAGAAATGCTTTTGCAGTAGCATATGCATGTGAGTGCACTGTGTAACATCTTGCATACAGTAGATACTCAATGATGGGAGCTCTTCTCATTGTCTATGCTTTCTGGATTTCACATAAGGACTCTGGGACGCAGGTCATGGTTGTCTTGTCAAGTACCTGTGTTTAGCAGTAAACACAGAGTAGACCCCAGGTGTCCTGCTTCCACCTCTCCTCCAGTCAGAGCATTCTAATGACTAGGCTGTGCTCTACTTATAGAACATAATTCTCAGCCCTTTGGGGAGCATTTGGGGCTGGACTAGATGGGAAAATATGTTCTTGGCAGTATAGCCTAGGGTCTACTGATTTAACTGGTGTGTGCAAAGTCGAGACCCAGGAGCTTTGGGGAGATAGGAGGAAGACACTGTTTTATTCACTGAAGAATCTGTTGTCTAACAGAGGGAGGGCATCCACCCAAGAAACTCTGAGCCCACAAATGATGGGAGAGAGGGCAGCACTGCAGGTTGCCATGAAGAAGAGCAGCAACAGCTCCCATTCACTAGGAGAGTTCCCTGTGCCAGACGCTGTCCATGAAGTTCTCCTGACCCATGGTCCCTATGAGGAAGGTGTGGTTATACCAGTCTAAAGGCTGAAAGCCCTGGGAATACCCAGAGAAGGTGCTTTATATGCTTGATTTTGGAAAGAGGAAAAGATGTGTTCATCATTCATTCAACTTATGTGTATTAAGATTTTCTATGTACCTTAAAGTTTACAGCACTGATAATACTATGGTGACCAAAGAAGACAGAGTTCTTGTCCTCAAAGAGTATAAAATCAATCAGCAGAGACAGACAGATAGACAGATACACGCACACGATTAAAACTTGTGATATGTGCTAAGAAGACGACTAAGAGCATGCACTAAACGTTGTCATCAGAAAGTGCTAGTCATATTTGAGGGAGGGGAGTAGTTAAAGGGTTCCCGCTCTAAGAGAGTGATATTTAAGCGGAGAACTGAAGGGCGAGTAGATGTCAATTGTTGGAGGGAAAACAGAGGAAATAGCACATGTTAAGGGCCCTAAGTCAGGAAGAGTTTGTCTTGGAAAAGAAGAAAGGGTGCCAGTCACTGTGGCTTTAGTACATTAGTGATGGGTATGGTGGCCTAAGGTAAGGCAGTAGCTGATCCCAGGCGGTCTCGTGGACCATGCTAAGGAGTTTGGAGATTTTCCTTAATGCAATGGGAGGCTATTAGATATTTTTAAGCTAGGGACTGACATGGCCTGATTTATGTCTTAGAAAGATGGCTCTGGCTGGAGAGAATGGATTGGGGGGCAGGCAAGGAGGCTGTTATAGGTGATGGATGGCAGCGACTTGGTTGGACTGGCGGCAGTGGAGATGGAAAGAAGTAGATGGGTTTCAGATGTAATTTGGAGACAAAATTGACAGGGCTTGGCAAGGAGAAGAGAACAAAGCATTCATGGAGAGGGATGGGGGATGGGAGTGGGGGAGGCAGGAGGATGCAGTATGTGGTTCGGCCTGGAGCAGATGGAAGCTGACAAGCAGGAGGGCCACAGCATCTCTCCCTCTGCTTAACCACTAAAGCCCGTCTTGATCCCAATGCCCTCTATGTCTTATTACAGCAAAATGATGGGCAGTTCACCGTGATCCAGCTTGTGGGTATGCTCAGGGGCATCGCTGCTGGCATGAAGTACCTGGCCGAGATGAATTATGTGCACCGGGACCTGGCTGCTAGGAACATTCTGGTCAACAGTAACCTGGTGTGCAAGGTGTCCGACTTTGGCCTCTCCCGCTACCTCCAGGATGACACCTCAGATCCCACCTACACCAGCTCCTTGGTGAGTCCTTCTTGGCATTCTCAAGTAGAAGCATGGCATGAGTGAAAGGGGACTCTACGTGGCTGGGAACTATGGCAGAGCACACTGGGAGGGAATGGGATCTCTACTGAGCTCTCCACTGAGAGACCAAGATGCCAGGAGGACTATCCAGCCAGGAGAAGTCATAGTAGCTGGTTGTTCAAGCAAGAAAGCAAGCATTTGGGCTTGGACTGTGAGGAAGGGATAGTGTCTATTATGAAGCTATAGTGTTCCTTGGGAAGAGGAAATTTTGGAACAGATGATTTGAGGGAATCCAAGCAGGTAGACAGTGGCACCAGAGGCATCTGTCAGCAGAGAGCAGACCCCAGGCATGCATGAGGCCTTTGATCTGCAGCTGGGTTGGGCACTGTGTCACCAGGTAGACTCTTGATCCCCTTCTCTCTTCTCTCTGTATTGCTTCCAAATAGCTTTAAGTACCGTCTACACGATGAGTACTCTTAAACTTGTATTTCCTGCTCAGCCTCCCCCTCTACATTCTGAGCAGCACTAATCATCTATATCCAACTGCTTAGTTCACACAATTTCATTTAGAACTTTAACAAGCCCAAAATAGAGCTTGGGATTTACTCTCCAATATCCTCTCCCTAGTCCCTCCATCTCAGTAGTTGGCACCACTTAACTAAAAGATGAAACCTAGGAATGATCTTTGGTTTCCTTCTGTGTCCATCTATTTTCAATCCCTCAGCGACCCCCATAGGGTACCAAAAAATCTATCCCTCTGTCTCCATCTCTGCTTCCCCCAATCTATTCCAAAGCACTATTCCCTTTCACCTGGATTGTTACAGTGGCTTCCTAACTGGTGTCCCTGGTTTCCTTTTGTCTCCTTACATCCATTTCAACAGCCCCTAAAGTGACTGATCTACCTGCTTACCTATCTACCTGTCCATCCTCTTTAAACCTGCAAAAGTAATGCATGATTATTACAAAAATCAAAACAATACAGAGAAGTAAAAGGAAATGCCAGTTAGAATGGCAGTCATTAAAAAGTCAGGAAACAACAGATGCTGGTGAGGCTGTGGAGAAATAGGAATGCTTTTACATTGTTAGTGGGAGTGTAAATTAGTTCAACCATTGTGGAAGACAGTGTTGTGATTCCTCACGGATCTAGAACCAGAAATACCATTTGACCCAGCAATCCTTTACTGGGTATATATCCAAAGGTTTATAAATCATTCTACTATAAAGACACCTGCACACATATGTTTTTTGCAGCACTATTTACAATAGCAAAGACTTAGAACCAACCCAAATGCTCATCAATGATAGACTGGATAAAGACTGTATATGTGGCACATATACACCATGGAATACTATGGAGCCATAAAAAAGAACGAGTTCATGTCCTTTGCAGGGACATGGATGAAGCTGGAAACCATCATTCTTAGCAAACTAACACAGGAATGGAAAACCAATCACTACATGTTCTCACTCATAAGTGGGAGTTGAACAACGAGAACACATGGACACAGGGAGAGGAACATCACACACCAGGGCTTGTCAGCAGGTGAGGGGCAAAGGGAGGGAGAGCATTAGGACAAATTCCTAATGCATTCAGGGCTTAAAACCTAGATGATGGGTTGATAGGTACAGCAAACCACCGTGGCACACGTATACCTATGTTACACACCTGCATGTTCTGCACATGTATTCCAGAACTTAAAGTAAAATTTAAAAAACAGAATAAAAAATAAACTAAAATTCCCCTGAGGCAGGGATTGGTAAAGTTTTTCTCAAAGGGCTGTCTAATAAATATTTTAGGCTTTGCTGGCTAAGAGGCAAAATGAAGGATATCATGTAGATAATTATATAACCATTTAGAATGTAACTAACCCCGTAAGAAGTTATAAATGTCATTCTTAGCTCATGGACTATTAAAAAAGGGACCAGCCAAGTTTAGCTTTCAGACCACAGTTTATCTACACCTGCCCTGACGCATCAATTTCAACAATTAGGTGTGCCTTGTTTGGCATTTTTCTCTTCGGTCAAAAATTTGAACATTTTTATTCTACAAAATTTGGATCATATTATGCCTATTCCTCTGTGATCTGGGGTGTCTTTTGGGCATCATTGCTGCCAAGATTACTTTTCTGAAAGTTAGCAAACATTCACACTCCACCGGGAATGTATGGTGCTGGGCTTCAGCATCCTCACCAGACCTGGAGGTGATCAACCCTCACAAAGGGTTGCTGCTCCAACAATGAAAAATGATGCCTCATTTTTAAATTTCACATATGTCTACATTTTTAAAATTTTTACAGAGCAGGTGTATATATGTATAAGGTTTATGAGATGTTTTGATACGGGCATGCAATGCATAATACTCACATCATGGAAAACGTGGTATTCATTCTCTCAAGCATATATCCTTTGTGTTACATACAATCCCTTTTAGTTATCTTAATTAATTTTTAATTTTTTTTTATTTTTGGAGATGGAGTTTCACTCTTGTCATCCAGGCTGGAGTGCAATGGCATGATCTCAGCTCACTGGAACCTCTACCTCCAGAGTTCAAGAGATTCTCCTGCCTCAGCCTCCCAAGTAGGTGGGATTACAGGCACCCACCACCATGCCCAGCTAATGTTTTTGTATTTTTAATAGAGATGGGTTTTCGCCATGTCGGCCAGGCTGGTCTCGAACTCTTGACCTCAGCTGATCTGGCCACCTTGGCCTCCCAAAGTACTGGGATTACAGGTGTGAGTCACCGCACCTGGCCTACTTATTCATTTTTTGAGACAGTCTTTAGTCTGTCATACAGGCTGGAGTGCAGTGGCGTGATCTCGGCTCATTGCAGCCTCTGCCTCCTGAGTTCAAGCAATTCTCCTGCCTCAGCCTCCCGAGTAGCTGGGACTACAGGTGTGCGCCACCATGTACTGCTAATTTTTTTTTTTTTTTTGTATTTTTAGTAGAGAAGGGATTTTGCCATGTTGGCCAGGCTGGTCTCGAAATCCTGGCCTCAAGTGATTCGCTTGCCTCGGCCTCCCAAAGTGCTGGGATTATAGGCATGAGCCACCATGCCCAGCCTCTGACAGTTTAAAATGTACAATTGAATTATTATTGACTATAGTTACCCTGTTTTGCTATCAAATACTAGGTTTTATTCACTTTTTCTGTTTTTTTTTGGTTTTTTTTTTTTTTTTTTTTTTTTTTTTTGGTATTTAACCATACCCCCTACACCACCCGCCTCCCCGACCACCCTCCCCAACCTCTGGTAACCATCCTCCTCCTCTCTATCTCCATGAGTTCAATTGATTTAATTTTTAGATCCCACAAATAAGTGAGAACATACGATGTTTATCTTTCTGTGCCTGGCTTATTTCACTTAACATAATGACCTTCAGTTGCGTCCGTGTTGTTGCAAATGACAGGATCTCATCTATTTTTATAGCTGAATAGTACTCCATTGTGTGTAAGTAGCATCATTGTGTTTTAACTTACATTTTCAACTGACTGCTAGTGATATTGATATATTTTCACATGGTGCAGGGATTTGTGTTTTCTCTTCTATTGTTTGTACATGTCCTTATCTATTTTTCTACTGGGTTGTTTGTTGATTTCTTAGAAACTTATAGAAAGTCTCTTTATATTACAGACATTACTCCTTTGCCTGCCCTGTGTGATATAATTTATCTTTTCCCCCATCTGTTATTCCTTTATATTGTTAATGATATCCTCTGGCTTATAAAGTGGTTAACATTCATGTAATAGCTATGTCTTCTTGGGTTACCTGGTTTATTTTAAAAGTTATGTTCACTCCAAGGCTATAAAATATTTCCTAGTTTCCTGGGCTATTTTATTGGGAAGGGTGTTTGTTTTATATTTGAATATTTAGTACCTGTGAAATGTATTTATTTTTCCCACCATTTTATTTTGAAAAATTTCAAGCACACAGAGAACTTGATAGAATTTGGCAGAGAACAGTCATATACCTACCACCTAGATTCTAGAATTAGTATCTTGGTACATTTGCTTTATCATGTAACTATTCATCTATCCATCCCTCTGCCCATCCATCACACCATCTATTGTTTTGTTGTATTTCCAAGTGACTTGCATGCATCATTACATATCACCCCTAGCCACTTTAGCATACATGTCTCTCACATGTATTTATTTAAGGTTCTTTTTTAAGGTAAAATGTGCGTAGAGTGAAACTCATAAGTCTCAAGTGTACATTTATAGAGGTTTTAAAAATGCACACAACTGTGTAACCCAAACTCTCATCAAGATACAGAACATTGCCATCAAACCAGGAAGGCCCCCAACCTCATCCCTCCCCATTGCATCCTCACCCACATCCATACCCAGAGGCAACCACTGTTCTAATTTTTTTGACCATCAGTTGGTTTTATAACCTCATATAAGTAGAGTCATACAGCATATGCTTTTTTGCATCTGGTTGCTTTCACTTAGCATTATGTTTAAGAGAACCGTTCATGTTGTGTGTGAAGCAGGAGTTTGTTCCTTTTATTGCTAAGTAATATTCCATGGTTTATTTGTCCATTCTCTTATTGATAGACACCAGAAATATTCTGGAATTCAGTTTTGACTATATATTGGGAGGTATATTCTCACACTGTTTTGTTCAGGTGAACAATTATGCCAACACTACTTATGAAATATATTATTCATTTTATTGAATCACACATCATCCTTGACATATTAAGCTCATTGTATGAACTATGGTTTGATTCTCAATTTTGCTTTTTTAATCTATTTATTCTTATGCTCAACTACATTGTCATGATTATAATAATGCTAGCAAAAGTTTTCCTGTCTATATTCTGATTATAGTAATATTATCAAAAATCTTACTGTAGGCTGGGCATGGTGGCTCACGCCTGTAATCCCAGCACTTTGGGAGGCCAAGGTGGGTGGATCACCTGAGGTCAGGAGTTTGAGACCAGTCTGATCAACATGGTGAAACCCCGACCCTACTAAATACAAAAAATTAGCTGGGTATGGTGACTCATGCCTGTAATCCCAGCTACTTGGGAGGCTGAGGCAGGATAATTGCTTAAACCTGGGAGGCAGAGGTTGCAGTGAGCCAAGATTGCGCCATTACACTCCAGCCTGGACAACAAGAAGGAAACCCCGTCTCAAAAAAAAAAAAGTCTTACTATATGGGTAAAGCAAGTTATCCTTCATTATTCTTATCCATTATCCATTAAAATAGATTTTAAAAGCTTCCTTGACTGTTCTCAAATATCTTTTCTTTCAAGTGCAATTTAAAATCTTCCTGTCCAGTTTCAAAATATGCACACATACATGTATACTCACATGTGGATTTTAACTGAAATTCTACTCTCTCTTTGGGAAGATTAACATTTCAATGATCATGAATCACCTAAATAATGATGTGAGCCAAATATACCATTTACATATACATGACATTAAAAGTTTCTTCAGTAAAATATCTCCCACATTATTTTTCTGTACACATTATTTAGATTACTTGCTGTGATTTTGTAACTGTCTTTCTAGATGATAGAGTTTATTATACTTCTAGGCCTAAGAGTTTTCAGGATTCTACACAGTCATATGGCCACCTATCTCACTATATTTTAATATCATTTCTTCACACTTTGCCTTTTGTTCAAAATAGAAAGAATTATGTTTGATTATTAAGCAAATATTTTTTCTAAAACTACAAACAATTTATTCACATGAAAAATATTTATTGAGTATCTACTATGTGTCAACATTAGGCCACAAGCTGAGGGGACATAATTATGATCAAAAGGAGACATTGTTACTGTTCTCAGTTAAGTGAGGACTGGGAACGTTAATCAAACACATGCCCAAATTAGTGCATAATTACCAGCTGAAATACGGGCCACTATGTTTTGTGAGGGCATGAATAAAACAATAGATAACAGAGTGGCCTAACTGTGTCTAGGAGGGCTTCCAGAGGAAGAGATGGTGCTACAGCAGAGATTTAAAGAAGTCACTGTTTTAGTCAGCCTGGGCTCCCACGGCAAACTACCACACACCGGATGGCTTAAACAGCCATCATTTATTTCTTATCATCTGTAGGCTTGGAGGTCCAAGATCAAGATGCTAAGTAGCATGGTTAGATTCTTATTGAGGGCTCTATTCCTGGTTATGTCCTCAGATGGCCTTTTGTTGGCATGTGCACAGAGAGAGATCTTGCCTCTTCCTCTTTTATAAGGACGTCAGTCCCATCTTGGGGGCTCCACCCTCATGACATAAACTAACTGCAATCACCTCCCAGAGGCTCCACCTTCAAATATCATCCGACTGGGGATTAGGACTTAAACATATGAATTTGGGGGACACATAAACATTCAGTCTATGGCATTCTGCCCCAACTAAATGTGGCAAGTTGGACTACAGAGGCAGAGAGGTAGCATATACAAATGCCCTGTGGCAAGAGGGAAGATGGGGTAGAACTCAGAAGGGACCCCTGTTTAGGGCATTTGGAGAATTAGGGAGGAAGTATCCAAGGAGGCCTGTGGCATCCATCATGTAGGATCTTCTCCAAACCCTTGTGATAGGAGTCGCAGCCTTAGAGCGATGGTAAACCTTTCTCGAGTTGTGTGTGTGTGCGTGTGTGTGTGTTGTGCACACAGAGAGATGCACACGTGTGGTTCGAAAATGATGGTTTTGAATTTTGGAAAAATAACCTGGCTTTTCTTTAGCCTTTTCCTTCCAGTCTCTTTCCTTGCCTTCTTTAGAAATAACTTTCTTGGATTTCTTCCTGTTTTCTTTCACCAAAAAAGCCATTAAGCAGACTCAGCCAGGGTAGATGTTCTAAACAAGGGAGGCAAGCCCTAGCAGATATCAGGACCCACATGTGAACGGGCTACTGGCTCAGAAAGATTGAGAGATAAGCTATATACAGGGAGATTTAAAAATAAATTGGAAATAATGGGAACTGTAGGAACAGAGGTATAAATATGGAAAGCATAAAAGGTAGAATGAATTGTATGCTATGGAATCAAAATTGGAGGTATTAGTGTGAACTGGTGGTTTTAAATATATACAAATGGAGAAATAAATATAGGGTGAGAGTGGCTTTGAAGCAGTAACATCTACATAGCAAGGAGTACAGCTGGCACTCAAATCTTGGATTCCATATACTCCCCTAAAACCAACCAGGACTCATTACAGACGTGGCCCCTTCCAAGGCCTGGACAGGGAAAATGTGAAATGAGACCAACACGTCTTTTTTTGTGCCAGAAAATGAGAAAGTACTCAAAGAATAATGGGCACATATTAAAAAAAACAACATCCAGCTTGAAGGGCCTCCAAATGTCCAAATCTGGATAATTTGAGCCTCACAACGTGTAATAATAGTAACAAGTTATAATCTACTGAATAAGATGGGGACTATTGAGTCCACACTAATATGCATATAAATGAACAAATAAATAGAAACAAGAGAAAGCTATTCCCTGTAGAGGAAAGAATGATGATATTAGAAATTCACTATTTGGCAACTACCAGATTAATAGCTAATTCAGATAAGAAACATCAATGGATGCTAAAACTTGAGATGAACATCAGGAGAGAAACAGGATTTTACATATCTTCAAAGTATCTCCCCCCAAAATATTTATTTATTACAAAGATGGAGGAAGTAGCTTTACAGAGAAGTTTGGCAAATGCCATCTGAATCAAGTGATTAAAGTTAACACCAGCAGTAACAGGACGGGTAGATATTCTGTACAGCTCAGAGGATGCAATGAAAAGAACGTAACACTTGCAATCCTCTGTTCAAAATTTATAACTTGGGTCTCCTCATGAGAAAACATCAGACTACCTGAAATTGAGGTACATTCTATTAAATGTGTGGCCTATGTGCTTCAAAAAATGTGAAGGTCATGAAAGTCAAGGAGACTGAGAAACTGCTCCAGATTGAGAGGCATGACACTGGGTATGCCATGTGATCCTTACCAGGACATCTCTGGGACAATTGTAGGGTGCCTGAGTGAAGAGTGTACGGGCGTTAATTGTAGTATTCTTGCAACTTTTGTAGATATTTGAAGTTGTCTCAAATAAAATACACATATTTTTAAATGCACCTTGACTGCAGCGTGGAGGATGGGTGGGAGAGGCACTAGTAGAGACGGGAAGATGCATCAGGAGGCTATAGGGTAATGGGGCTGGGATGCAGCGAATGAAGCCCAGAAGGTCCAATGGGGTGAAGGACTTGACAGCAGATGGCACTTACAGGTGAGAGTGGCAGATGGCAGAGGATGACTCCCAGTATCCAGCCTGCACCTCTGGATGGGTGACAGCTCCATTCTCTGAGAGTGAGGATGCTGGAGAGAAATTGGTCGAAGGAGTAGAAGAGTTGGGAATAGATTGTGGATTTGGTTCACAATAGTTATTCTCAAATTCTCGATTTTCAAATTTTCCAATGTCGTTGAGTATCAGATTTACCTGGAGAGTTAATACAGAGCACAGAGGCACAGACTCATTGAAGTAGAAGAGTCTGGACTTTTTCATTGTTACTAAAATTTTCCATATGATTTTGATACCTATAAAATTCTCAGAGACACTTGTTTAAACCGTTTTGACTTTTATGTGTCTGTGGGATATCTCAGTAGAGCTGCTGAATAGGCAGCTGTATATGTGCGTTTGGTGCATAGAGGAGAAGTCCAAATGAAGATGCACATTTAGGAATCATCGTTGGCATACAAACAGAAACAAAACAGTGGGTGCATATGTACTTCATTTCGGAAAGGATAGAATGGGAAAAGAGCCTGGTTCTGGACATGAAGGAGCCCAGTTTGCCAATACAGATGTACATAAGGTAGGAACAGTAGCTGTCCAATTGTCCCTTTCCTCCTGACAGTCAATTAAGAAATAAGAATTTGCCGTAAACCCAACCTCCTCACTTTTGGATGAGGAATCCATGGCCCAGAGTGGTCAAATGAGTTACTCAAGCCACACGGCGTGATATTGCAGTGGCAGCTTTGGCCCTTCAGTGTCGTTCTCCAGACTCTGAGTCCAATGCTCAGGACACTGTGAGTCCCTCTCTGGCCCCACAGTGAGTGTGCCAGACTCCCTGCTCAACTTTGGTCCTTTGTGATGTTCTAGAAAGCCTGTTTCTCTGGCTTTACTTTTCCCTCTTTTCCTCCCAAAGGCCCAGCAAAGGATTCTCTGTAGAGTCCAAGTCAGCTGTCATCTTTGCCACTGGCTCTATTGGCCCTTGGGTGAAGCACAGAGACAAGGTGGTATTGCATCCCTCTCCACCCCATGTACAGGCAGAGATGGATAGGCACTTAACTTTTACTTATTCTTGATTTTCAGCTTTACTTCTTTGCATTTACTTTTTTCATAGTTACTCTAGAATTAACATAATATATAATATATGCTTATATAATATATACATCTTAATTTTTCATAGTCTACTTAGGGTTCATATTCCCACTTTACATAAAATATAGAGACCACACATAATCATATCATATAGATCTATTTACCCATCCCTCCCACTATGTTATCATTGTGGGATGTTATCATTGTTATATATGTTCCATCTACATACATTTATAGTCCTAAAGACAATGTTACAATTTTTGCTTTAAACAGCCGTGTGTATTTTAAAGAAATCAAGAGGAAAATGTTTTTCATTGACTCAAAATAGTTATCATTTCTCTTGTTCTTCCTTTATTCCTGAAGATCCAAGTTTCCCTCTGGCGTCATTCCTTCAGTCTGAAGAAATACCTTTAACATTTTTTGTAGTGCAGGTCTCTGGCAATGCATTCTCTTAGTTTTCCTTTATCAGAGAAATGTCTATATTTTGCATTTATTACTGAAATATATTTTTGCTGAATATACAATTCTGGTTTATAGTTTTGTTTTTCTTTCATCACTTTAACATTGTTTCATTGTCTTGTGGTTACCATGGCTTCTGATGAGAAATCCTACAATTACTTGAATCATTGTTCTCTTACAAATATATGTATATACACATACATATATATTCGTATATATACTGTGTCATATTTCTCTGGCTGCTTTCAAGATTTTCTCATTATCTTTAGTTTTTAGCTTGACTATGATATGCCTGAGCATACTTTTTTCCCCAAATTTATCCTGTTTGAGGTTCTCTATGCTTTATAAGATCTGTAAATTTCTGTCTTTCTGTATATTTGCAAAGTTTTCAGCCATATTCTTCAAATATTATTTTTGTTCTTTTTTTTTCTCCTTCTGGTAGGGCTGCAGTTATTTAGAGGGAGAACTTCTGAAAATGTTCCACAGGTTCCTGAGGTTCTGTTTATTATTTTCCCTGATTTTTCCTTTCTCTTTGTCAGGTCTATCTTCAAACTCATTGATTTTACCATTTACCATCTTTGTTTTGTTTTTGAGCCCTTCCAGCGATTTTTTTCTAATAATTGTGTTTTTTAGAGCTATATTTTCTAATTAATCCTTTCTTATAGTTTCAGAATCTCAGCTGAGATAGTTTATCCCTTTATCATTCATAAGCATATTTTTCTTTACCTCGTTGACCATAGCTACAATAGCAACTGTAAAATATTTGATAATGTTAACATCTGGGTGGTCCTGGGATTAGCATCTTATTTGCTTTTTTCCCATTAAAATGGGAAACATTTCCCTGGCTCTTTACACATCTAGAAGTTTGGGGTTATAAACATGAATGTTATGATGTGGTGATTGGATTCTGCTACACTGAACCAGAGTGTTGGTATTCTTGGTTTAGCAGGAAATTAACTTGGTTAGACTCAACCTGTAAACTCTGTCATGTTTGCAGTGGGCAACAGCTCAGCCCCTAGTTTTTATGGTTTTCAAACTGTCTTATACATGCGTGCTTCAGGGGTCAGCCAGAAAATTGGGAAGACTTTATACACAGAATTTGGTATTACCTTTCCCTTGTTATCTTGTTTCTAGGGATTCCTCCTCAACTCTCCAGCAGCCGTGATTGTGCTGAACTCCTTCCCTTGGTTCCTCCAGTCAGAAAGATGGTGGGATTTTCTATTGCAGTTTGAGCCACTGAGCAGACTGTGGCTGCCCTTAGGGAAAAGCTACAGAAGATAAAACCCTGTGCTGTTCAGTTTCCAGAAACTTCAGTTCATTTTTCCTTTATTTTCTTTTTCTTTCTCTTATGTTTTTCTTCTCTTGTTTGCTAGAGAGTCCATTTGTTAGAAACATACTTGTCACCAAAAGTGGAACATTCAGCTTATCCCCCTAATCAGCAGTTCTTTAAGACAGTACTTAAGACCTCTGTACTCCATCTTAATTCCCCTATTTTATGCAGTTCTTTCAAGATCTTTTTAACATCACCATCTTCTAATATGTCTGGTTTTACTTTATAAGTGAAGACCTCGTTAATAGCTATTAAAGTTTTCTAGTTTCTCCTACCAGGTCCTCAACCTTCATCTCTCACTCTGATTTAATTCTCCACTGTACTTTCCCCCAGGTGTTCCTTCTCTGTTTTAGATTGCTATTTCTAGCCCCAGGAGCATTTCCTTCCCAAAAAGCTCCTGAAATAATGAACAGATAGAATTTGCTCCTTTGTGCTTTCTTATGATTGGAATAAATCCACTAAACTAAGGAATAGTTCTGAACTGCTGCTGATATTCCTGCTCTTTAAGAGAAACAGATAAATGAGCTGGGCTGGACTCTGAATACTTGCATGGTTTACACAGCTTTGTTTTTGGCAGGTATATTTCTGAATGCTGTTATGTGTGTTCAAATAAACATTCCCATGCTTCTGTTATAGACCAGTTCTTGATGTTTGACCTCACAGGTCACCTTCTCATTATTACTGGTTGTGTCTAATGTTACCAAGAGAAAAGAGGGCATACACATACGAGGAAAGGTGTCACATCTTTGATTAACTGATTGTATTTGGAGCTCACGTACACACTCACAAACTTGATCTTTACCTTTTATCAGCTGACATTGGTGGGCAGAGCCCCAACAGGACCCCATAAATCTCTGGATAACAGCTTTATGCTGTTTAAATCAAAAGCTCTATTTCAGCATGGCTTTCTTTCTCTTCTGATCAGTAGGAAGAGGCCCATCCAGTCCCTTTGTGAGCATAATTTTCCCTTCTTAGTATTCAGTCAAGTTCCTTCTGCTAAAGTAGTGTAAACTTTCCCATCCTTCAGAGCCCCCAGGCTGTCTCTCTAAGAAGCCTCCAGCCTTGCTCGATCCTTCTGCACAGCCTTGCTCTCTGCAGGCCTCCCTGTTTTATCATGAATTGCATTAAGTCTTCAAGGCGCCTCTGATCTCTCTCAGCCCCTTCCCCTTTGACTCCTCTTGCAGCTCCTTCCTCTTGTCTCAAGCTCCCGGTTCCTCCCACACTCTGTGTTTCTGCCACTTCTGAGATTCACTTTCTTCCAAGCCCACCAGTTCCTCCTCCTCCTTACTTTCTCTCTTCTCATGTCAGCTGATGTCCTCTGCCTTGCTGCTGTTTCCTTCTGGGAACTGCAAACAGAGCCATTCCTTGGCCATCTGCCCCCTCCTCTCAGGCCATTTGCCAGCTGTGCTCTTGTCCTTCCTGGATAGTTTTCCCTTTGTCAGCTCTTCCTCACATTGCCCTGGCTGTTGCCGCCCCTCTTTCCCACATTAACTGCTTGGATCCACTTGGGGACAGCTCAGCTGTTCCACTTCCTCTAGAATCTGCCCCATCTGCATCAGACTCATTTCCTATACTGCTCTAGGGCACCAGGCATGAAGGGTCCAGCCTCCCCTCATGGGGCAAGAGACAGCCTTCCTACAAGGGTAATCTCCGTGAGCACCTGGTGCCACGGCCCATCCTGAACCTGCTGGAGGAAGCCAGGCCTGCCGCTCATGTACGCTCTAGAGGTCTTTGTTCTGTGATGAATTTCAGTCATCCCAGGACATGGTGTAGGCAGCACCCTCATCTCACCACCACCAACCCCACACACCCCCATTATCCATTATTCCCATGAATTATTGTCTCAGCTGCAGCCTCTGTCCTCACTGTGCTTCTGGGAGCGAGCATGCATTTCAGCCACAATCGCTTCCATGCTGAAATCTGTAGGGCCTTTCCTTTCACAAAATTTGGCCTTCATTCATGATATTGTACTGCCCAATTGATCCCTGTGTTCAGCAATGTCACCTGAGAAGGGGGCAAAAAGACCCTTTCTGGAACTTTCCCAGTGTGGTGTGGTGAAATAGTTCTCTGGCATGGTATGAGGAATGCAGGGTTTGGATCACACTATGCCTTCTGAACTTGGGCCTAGGTCTCCTCATCCATAAAATGGGGTTTGTATGATTTTGTTAGATTTGTAAAAACCCATCTGGTAAACTGGTAACCATGCTAGGACAAGTCACAGCTTATGTAAATGTTATGGATGCTACCGTAAGTGCTTCCCCATCTCTCAGAATCCCTATTCCATGGCAAGAGATATCAGATGTACAGTTTTCTTTTCTTTCTTTCTTTTTTAGACAGAGTTTTGCTCTTGTTGCCCAGGCTGGAGTGCAATGGTGCGATCTTGGCTCACCACAGCCTCCACCTCCTGGGTTCAAGCGATTCTCCTGCCTCAGCCTCCCGAGTAGCTGGGATTACATGCATGCACCACCATGCCTGGCTAATTTTGTATTTTTAGTGGAGACAGGGTTTCTCCATGTTGGTCAGGCTGGTCTTGAACTCCCGACCTCAGGTAATCCTCCAGCCTTGGCCTCCCAAAGTGCTGGGATTACAGTCATGAGCCACCACGCCCGGCCCAGATGTACATTTTAAACCTAACTAGTGAAAAGGATCCTATAACTTTCTCAGTTTCCAGTTACTCTATAACAAAACAATAAGGCAGACAGCCACCAGAAACCCAGAAAAGCTGACATTCACAAAGGAAAATTGAGGACCTCGTGGCAGGATCACCATGGGAAAATTCTGAGGAAACCCTGTCAAGACATAACAGGGGAAAAGAAACTAGTGTCCATTGAAACCTGTGGGTCTCATGCTTCCCTGGGGACCAGAGCTTCCTAGAGGGCTTGTAAAGACACAGACTGCTGGACCCCACCCAAGAGTTTCTGATTCATGGATCCGAAGGGGCCTAGGAATCTGCATGTCACGTGAGTTCCCAGATGGTGCTGATCCTGCTAGTCCTGGAGCACACTTGAAAAATCTGCATTGAAACTGTTTCAGGGAAGATAAATTGTATTTCACAAACTTGCATTGTAAGAAGTGTCAATTACTGTATTTCTCAAAAAGCCAAGTAAATCTGACACCAAATCCCCATCCTGTCAGGCTGGAAAAGAAAGTATATTTTCGGTCATCTTAGAACTTCTCCTTCTGCAAGCCCAGGGAAGCACGAAGGCCCCAGGCAGGCCACACTTGGGCTTCAGCATCTTTTCACGGGGTGGCAACACCTGTACTGTGACCCAGCTTCCCAGATGCCTCCATCACGTTTGTCTGAGACCGAGGAGACGCGAGGGCACAGGGCCAGTAGGTGCCAGCAGCACAAAGCTCCACACTGGCATCTGCCTGTAGGTCCTGGAACCCTCATTCTGATCCTGCCATGTCTGCCCCCATAATAACCCATTTCCCAGAGTCTGAACCTGTCCCCCTCATCCGTCAACTCTTTTATGGAAAAGAAAAAGCAAAAACCTGTCAAATCAGCCCTGGAGATCCTGAGGATTGGTATGAAGGAGTTGGAGACAGGCAGATAAAAATTACCCTCAGTCTTGAGCCAGGCACGGTGGCTCATGCCTGTAATACCAGCACTTTGGGAGGCCAAGGTGGGCAGATCTCTTGAGGTCAGGAATTTGAGACCAGCCTGGCCAACATGGTGAAACCTCATCTCTAGACCTGACCTGCACAGGAGAAGTGGGTGCCACAAACAGCCTGAGACTTTCTTGGCTTTGACACAGCCAAGATGAGTAGCAGACCTGCCACCACTGTCCCTGGTAGCAGCAGGGCACTAAGGGCAGAGCTGAGGGTAGGCATTACCCTGTCCACACTGCCCAGACATTGCCGCTCCACCAGGGACCAGCAGTGCTATGCACAGTCCTCATGGGTAGAAAATGGCTAGGGTTAGGGGAACTCCGTGATGAGGACAAAAAGACTTTGTGAACTTCCCCTAAAGCCTGCAATGAATAACTCCCATCAGTCCATCAGTAGCGCACGCGCACACACACACACACACATACACACACACACACACAGAGAGAGAGAGAGAGAGAGAGAGAAATGGGCATAGTGTAGTTATGCATACATTGTTACACAAAGCATAGTTAGAGATACACAGTGAAATTCAGAGGGATGTACACACAGAACTACATGCAACCGCCCAGAGCTACCCAGAAATGTACAAGTACAGACACAAACATTCCGAGTAGGCACCAGGTAAAGCTGGGCTTTTTTCTCTCATTACCACTGAGCAGTGAGTTTGACTGCAACAGTACTCTGCTTCAGATTTTTTTAATAATGCACTTAATACATTATAAAAGGTGCAAAGAAAGCAGCAAATTATCTCAAAGATAATCCTTTCTGCAAGATTTTCAGGAAAAAGCCCCTTCTGTCTGCACTTTGCTGCACCACTGTAAGAAGCTGCTTCTCAGTCGGGTCGATCTCTCTGCCTGATAGATTTTGGCTGAGGCTATGACCTTCATCTTTCAGAAAGGGCAAGGTTTACTGGCTTTCTGTCCAGTGACCCCAAGTCCAGCTTTACTTCTCCCCACACTTCCCAGCAGTTTTTACATTTAAATCCTACTTTTCTTCTCTTTCTGATTCATGACCTGCCTCATGAGGCAGTTTTCAAATTATGATTTCTTACTCATCTTTCAATCATTGAGCTTGGGTAGCAGGGCTCTCTCTTGGGTGGGTAGGAAAGTGGAGAGGAATGAAGACGAGCAAAGAAAAGACAGGGAGACCCTTTAATTGAAGCCAGGATAAAACTGAGTCCTTGTCCCCTGGAAATTCTGCTCTAACATTAATTAAGCTGAGAGTAAAATAATTCAAATGCCACTCTACCCCTTACTCCACCACTCAAATAATTCTTCTTCGGGCAGATTTGGCTCCTCCTTGCTCTGATATCTCTCCCTGGGTCACTCTGTCACCAATGCTCAGTTAGGGAGATCAGGCCCGGACTGAAATTCCCTTTTGAAAAAGACTCAGCATAATTATTGTTAGTAAGGCCTGTATATTATTAGCATGGGTGGGATCAGTATGGAATTTCAGAGCCTGAGCCAGCCTGTACCCCAGGGACTGGAACAAGGAGTGGGTCAGGTTTCTCAGAAAACACATCTCTCCATTCTGGGCCCCACAGGGGTGTGATATGCAAAGCCCTCTTCCTCATATGCCTGTCATCATGTGGGAGGGGCCAGCCACCTGGGTGCAGCCCATGCAGTGCCTCTACTGGCTGTTCTCCTAGCCAATACATATTTTTAAAGCAGCTAATATGTGCATAACACTGCAGTTAACAAAACAGGTAGTTCTTGAGCTCCTCAAGTTTCCTTCCTAGCAGAAAAGACAGACATTAAACAACTAATTATGCAAGTAATTATATAATTGCAATTGTTAGATGCTATGGTGGAGAAGCATATATCAAGCATGTATCACAAGACCCTGAAGAAGGAACACTTGTGTTGAAGCCCAAGGAAAAAGGGGTTGATTAGGGGAAGAGCATGACTAGTGCCTCTCTCATGGGAATGATCCCAGAGCTGGACACAGACTCTGCTTGCTCAGCAAGGACCAAGTGTGGAGGAAAGGAGGGAGTTGGAGGAGCCTGAGCTCAAACACAGGTAGGGGAGGAGTTGCTCTCCCATAGAAAAGGCCCAAGAGACAATGAAAGAAACGGAGGTAGACGTAAGCCTCATCAGAACAGAGGAGGCTAGAAAGTACTTGATGTGCTTACTGGCTGGTGAACAGGAGGCCGACTTGGCCAGTATTGGGAAGAGAGTGTGAAAGGTGTGTTAGCTCTGGAGGGGCCTTGGGATCAGTTGAATTGTATCCCTCCCAAAAGGATACATTGGAGTCCTTATGTCTGACTCCTGTGAATGTGACCTTATTTGGAAATAGGGTTTTTGCAGATGTAATCAAGTTAAGAATGAAGTCATACTGCCTTAGGATTAAGTCTACATCCAGTCACTGGAGTCATCAAAGAAGGGGGAAATTAGACAGAGACACACAAGGAGAAGATGGCCATGTGATGGCAGAGGCAGAGGTTGGGTGATGCCTAGGAATGTCAAGGTTTGCTGGCAAACACCAGAAACTAGAAGGAGCAAGTCAGGATTCTACCCTGGAGGTTTCAGAGAGAGACTGGCCCTGCGAACGCCTTGATTTCAGACTTGCAGTGTGAGATTTTAGAAAAATGTAAAAAACGAACAAACAAACAATCTTTATAACTCTTGGTTGTTGCGTTCACTGAGTTGGCAATGTAACTTTGCAGAAGCATTGCCTTCAAAGAGCTGTGACCACAAGATGTTAAATAATAGGAATTGCTCAGGTTTCAAAAGCCCTGACCAGCCTTGATACTCTAGGAGTCTGCAAATCTCTGTCTATTTCTGTAAGAGTCCTGTGCATTGTTACAGTAATTGGTAAGGAAGGTGGGGATCTTGTCCCATGGACCCAGACTAATAGAGCTCCAGAATGTTGTAGGGTTTGACTTACTGGCCCTACACAGAGCAGAATTCCCTCACAAAGAAGGCCTCTGGATCTAGCAGATCTGTGTAAGGCAAAATGTTTATCCAGGTAAGGGAAACTTGGCCATTCAATTCAGCTCTCCAAGAGCACACAGGCAAGAGTTTTGTTTCTAAAGACCCTGGTAACTCAAAACCAACTCTATCAGAGCCAATCACATTACATTTCCTATGGGAAAGCTGAATTCAGCAATCTGAAGGTAGTCAAGAAAGTCTTATCCAGTATAGGCTAGGGATGTCTAGGAAAAAGAGGGAGTGAGTCCAAGTCAAAGCAAGGGGGAAGGAGAGCAGCTGAGTGAGGAAGGGAAAGGCCAGGAGGATGGCCAATCAAAGGCTGCTCTGTGGATGCTCACCCCACAGGCATTCTAGCTGCAGGGGGAATATGCAGGAATGATTTCAGAAATGAAGATTTTATTTTAATCCTCCCACAAAAGCATTCAAGTAAGCTCTTTCTCTGTGAAAAAGCTAGAGAGTAAGAAACAGGAAAGGAAGGTTCTCAGCGAAAAGATCCATGTCGACTTCTAATATTGCTCACTTAGAGAATACATGCCATCTGGGCGTTTGATGAAAAGAAAAAAGGGCATAGAGAAAAAGCTCAAAGCCATGGATTCTGCTTGTGAGTGCAAGGTGCTCACCTTTCCTCATGGCCAGCTCTTTCCTTTGTTGGAAGCATTTCTTTTTTTTTTTTTTTTTTTTTTGGTCAGCAATGACTTTTTCAAAGTGACCTGTCAAGTCTTCATTCCTTTATTCCCTGTGGCCAAGGCGCCAAGCAGTGGGCAAAGAGGAGAGAAGAGGAGAGGACCCAGGTGACAAGGGCAAGGCTAGCATTCTATTCATTAATTGTCTGAGTGTTATCTATAAAATGCGAAGTCACAGCCCACTTGGGCCTGAGGCTGACCCCAGCATACTCACAACTTGCTACTCCAAGTCAGAGAGGACAAGAATACCTGCCTTGTCTTCATAGATTTTCTTACTGTCTCTTAGAGGTGCATGTTTTGGGCACAAATCCAGAGCTTTCCGGCCCATGACTTAGTCAGTAGTGGTCATGGGTCTCTCACTTTAGCCCTGACATTTTGAAAACCTTTTCCTTTGAAATGGAATTTGACCCATTCCAGGGATTATGGAAGACAACAGAAAACCAAGGAGCTAAGCAATTAAGTTTATGTGCTTCTAAATTGACATCCCCAATAAAATGATGTGAAATGGCTTTGTAGCTGGATAGTCTACCCTGAGAAATTAGAAGGGCAAAAGTTTGGCCAAGAAGGGGATGGGGAGTGGGTGGAAAATCTTTTAGTATAACTTTAAGATAGCACATGTTCTTCCTCATTTTCTTCCAGTTGCATAGGCTATGGTTCTATTATCCAAAAATAATGATTATTTACATTACTATTCTATATTGGTTCTCTGTACTAGAAAATTATTTTAGTAAGTGAATTAGGCACCATCACTTAGACCTCATTATTCATTTTTTGCTGTTGTTTATTTGTTTTGGCTTTTGGTATCCATTACTGTACTAGCAATCATTATCTTCAATAATAATAAACACAGTGAACTCATTCTTTCCTTGTTCTATTTTTCAGTGTTTTTATCACCTTTCCAATCATTTAGGATAACAAGTCCCAGTAGCTCTAATGACAGACAATCTAATGCACAGGACTTAACAGGAGATAATTCTGAATGGTGGTCCCCTCAGCAGTTACAAAGATGAGGCTGAATTTTGATCCAGAAAACATGATTTTAGTTTTGGGTCCCAGTTGTTAACTTGGAGTTGAGTTACTTTACCTCTCTGAGGCTTCATTCCATTATCTGTCAAAGGGGATACTATATTATGCCTTATCTACATCACATGACTATTGTAACGATGAAAGGAGAAATATTGTTTTGAAATTCTTTTAGTAGACCCCTAATGTCCTAAAAATGCAACAAAATAAAAAATATTACAAAAGCTGATGAATTAGAATCACTAGTAAATGATTCTAGATCTTAGTAAAATACTTTTATTTGATTTAGGGGGAAATTATTTCAAGAATACATGACATTCTAAATACAATTATTAATAGCAATGAGCAGAACTCTTCCTTTTCAGCTAATAATGCAAGTGGTGGGATCCTAATATAAAATTTCACCAATGTGATGCAAAGAGCACAAGCTTGGAAAGCCAAAAATTTAAGACCAAAATTTAAACCCTGGCTCTGCTCCTAACATATTATTGTAGTAACCTAAGTGAGGTATTTACTTTATGAGCCTCAGTTCTCTAATATGTAAAATGGGGATAAGAACTTACATTTTAATAGAATTATGAAGATTGGATCATAATAAATATGTACAGTGCCCAGCAGAACAGTTGATGCCTAGTGGATGCTTGAAAAATGTCCATTTGCTCTCATCTCCTCTGAGATGCCTCATAAAGTGGGAATGGGGATCCAGCCTGTTCTGTTCCATGCCTGTTTCTCCAATGCAAACGCAATATGTGATTGGTAAATGAGAGAGTGATGCCAGTATCATGTGGAAGTCCTGCGGTTCTCGTATGATCTTTTTCTAGGATATTTATATCTTGAAGCAAATGGGGTAGGCTTTCTTCCAATTAAACAGAAAGCTTTAGCACAATAAGAAGACCTTAAGAAACAAGTTGAACACTGACAGAGGGCCTGTCTTTCATGCAAATAGTGGCCGGCTTCGTGGTTTCCAGAGCCACTGTATTTTTCACTCTGTTTTCTGATGAAATAGGGAGTAAACATGAGGAAAAGGAATACATTTTCCTTTATGTTAAATTTTAATTTTATGACAAAAGAGTCCACACATTGGATTGGATTTTTAATTTGGATGAAACTGATCTCTGTGACATGTGAATGCCCTCCAGGACCTACATCTTCAAGAGGAAGCACAAAAATCCAGAGCTTAAGCTTGCAAAGGATCAATGAACCAATACACTGGGTACAAATGCAAGTTATAATTTACCTGTGCTGCTATTTTTATTAAGATTGCTGTGTTTTTTGTTAGATGTTGAATGGTCTCCTCCAAATGCATTTTCTTCCCATAGACTCTGTTATTTTATTGTGCAATTTTGCAGAGTATGAGGTTTTACTAAAATATGTATATGAAATTATAGCAGAAATGCCTGTATTAGGAAATTAGAGTCCAGTCAATCACATTCAGAAATCATGTACTACACTTAGGCATAAGAAATAGTTGAAACATCAGTAAGCCTAATCATGCAAGACCATTTGACATCAAAATTAAGATAATTACATTAGAACATATACTTGAATCAAAGGAAAGGAAAAATGTAGGCTCACCCATTGTATATGAGTCTGTCCACATGTGAGATGTGGCCAGTCCTCTTCTCTCCACATCCTAGAGTTTTATAGGAGTGGGCCAGGGCACTGCTGGGTATTGGGGAAACCTTGCAGAGCTCCAGACCACCACCTTGCTTCAACCACAGCAGCTCCTCTCTTACCTACTTTAGATATTATGCTTTTACCAAGGTTTTCTTTCAAACAAGTTTTGCCAACATGAGTTCAGTATTTGAAAAGTATAGGCCGTCATACCTGATGATAACGGGTTGTTTAATGTGGTCAACATTTCTGTCCCCAATCATACTTTTTTAGGCTTAGAAGAGAGTTTACAAACCATGTCCAATACTGGCTTTTAAAGAAGATTCAGAGACACTTTATTGTGTTTTTAGAAGTTCCAAAGCTAGGAGATTGTCCATATTGCATTTTATTTATTATCTGCATTTGAAGCCATGATGGAGATGTCTTGGCACACTCCTCATTGGCTTCTGTATAAAAACAACTTCAAAAAGAAATGTCATTGTTTGGTCACATAACTCCTTTAGATACCTGATCAATTAACAAGAGGATTTTTAAAAACTTTTTATTTGAATAAAATTTCAAAAAATTGTTTGATGAATAAGTCTACACCATGGATCAAAATATTAACATTGTTAAAACCAATCCCTACTAAAATAGATGCTCTCTGGAACCTTCAGTCTAGGATGAAGTATTGCATTTAGTTGTCATGTCTCTTTAATCTCCTTTAATCTAAAATACAGTTATGTGCCATATAATGATGTTTTGGTGACAAACAACATATACAATGCTGATCCCATATTATATTACTGTATTTTTACTATACCTTTTCTGTGTTTAGATACATTCAGATACACAAATACTTATTATTGTGTCACAATTGCCAACAGTATTCCATGTAGTACTATGCTATACAGGTTTGTAGCCTAGGTGTGTAGGGAGCTATCCCATTTAGGTTAGAGTACATACACTCTGAGATATTTGCACAACAATGAAATCATCTAACAACACATTTCTCAGAATGTATCTCCATCGTTAAGCAATGCATGACTGTATTTCCACTGATTTTCTTTGCCTGTTATGACATTGATTTAAGAATACAAGTCATCTTTTTTCATTAATAAGCATTCCTCATTTGGGGTATTTTCTGACATTTCTCATAATTAGATTCAGATCCTACATTCTTGGCTATAATCCTACATAAATGATGTTGTGTCCTTCCTAGGCTATTATATCTTGAAACACTTAATGTCCATCTGTTCCTCATTGGTATTATTACTTTTGATCACCTGGTCAAGGTTTTGTCCAATTTCTCCAATGTATAGTTATGTACAGTATTTATTACATATTTTTCTCCTGTAACTAATTAGCAATCTATAGGAAAATAATGTTAGGTCATGCAAATATCCTCCTCCTCATAAAAATTCACCTCACTGCCCCCCAATTTCAGCATGCATTGATGAGTCTTATCTGAGTCATCCATTGATGAGTCTTTATTATCACAACGGCAAGATAATGTTTTTCAGCTCCAGCCACCATATATACCAGTCAGCACTTGTCAATGAAAAGAAGATATTTTGGATGGTAGTTCCATAACCCAATCAAATGTTCCTTTGTTCTGCTTAGAAACCCAACCTAATGACATTTTGAACATTACCTTCTCTTTGATGTTTACCTGAGAAGTTTTCGAATGACCTTTGGCAAAGAACATTAAGATTCTCATGAGTTTCCAGGTTGCTGCTCTCTGTTCTAGGCTAAGGCCTTTCAGGTCTAGATTATTCCATCACTCTCTACTCTGCCTGCACCTTTGATTAAATCTGTCTGGAATTTACTTGAGGGGAGGGGAGAGCACATTAAGGGGGAAAGCAGACAAGCTCCTCTCTGCTCCACTGATGTGCTGGCTGTTTAACTTCTGTTTCTCGTCATGCCTACTCTGCTGCAGAGCTAGGATGCCCTGCCCCCACCCCCACTTGTCCTCATTTCACCCACCCTTCACACAGGCAGTAAAATACAGCCCTGAAGGGCCCAGAAAGATGCAAGTCTTATAATCCTTGGGAGATACTGAACTATTCCAGTAGGATGCAGAACCTCCAGGGTCAACAAGGCCCGATGGGAAGGCTTTTGCTAGCCACTGACAGATGTCACAGAGCTTAGGCCCTTCCCTGGGCTTCTCCTGACTTGTGGTTAAGGATTCTCTTTTGAGCCATCTGAAGTCCTGTGATTCCATGAAAATGAGTAAGTTCTCTAACCTTGGGAGATGGTGGCTTTAGAGAAAATGGAAATTGTTTGGGGGGCTTGCAGTTCATTAGCCTCATATAAAATGAATTTGGAACCCTCTGAAAAGAGGAGTTTGGAGGCTTCAGCGGAAGGTACTGCTATGACTCTCAAGATTCCATAAAACTCTGGAACTGAAGCCCCACAGTTCTTGGCAGAGCCTTCAGGCTGTGGCAAGTTTAGGAAGGCCACAACTCTGGTGAATGGGGATGATGATAGAGGCCACTAAGAGCCACTAAGAGCCACAGGGAAACGGTCCAGTCCCAGGTTGGAGGAGGAGAAACTGAGGTGCCTCTTCCTCCCACTCTGATGAGTCCAGCTGCCCTTAGGACAGCCATACTGTAAACCATCCCAGGGCTCCCATAGGCCCAAGCAGGACAGGCAGGGAGGAAAAGACCAGGGTTCTAGACCCATCAGGCTGGGTGAAAGTTAGGTCTGGGAATGTGGGAGCACCTTCAAGGGCTGGTTTTCTAAGGAATGGGAAAATGGAAAGTAAATCTTAAAGTAGATCAAACAATAAAGAGATTAGTCAGCGGGAAAAGAACAGGTAAGATTCAAGCAGCATTTGCTAAAGCCTAAATCTAGCTGGGGAGCCCCAGCATACCCGCAAGTGAGGTTTCTATAGTTCAGGCCTAGGCAGGCCAGTGGGATCAGAGGCCTCAAGAATGAGGATTGAGAACAGCTGTGGGCAGCTTGGCCCATGGTCCAGCCTGTTCTGTGGCCTGCATGCTGCTCTCACAACCTGTGCCCTGTCTCATGGCAGTTTCCTCCCACATCCTGCTCAGTAGCTCTTCAAAGCCTTCGCCACACTCCTGTGTCCCTGCCCTACCGCGGCACTCTTCTGTCCCAGCAGCTGGCCTGGCTTTCTCTTTTATCACAGTACCTCTGAGCTTTCATGTGCTGCTCAGTAACAGTTTGTGGAATGAATTAAGAAATTAACAAGTGAGTGACAGACATGCCCCTGGAGATCTGAGATACCAAGGAGAACGGTCAGTGTAGAATGGGGCAGGAGCCCTGGTACCCAGGGAGCAATATGGCGGCCCCCAGGCAGCTGGGTTCTTCACAGCAGGAAGAAGAGACCTTTCCGTTTCTGCTCTTCCAACCCTGAATTCGACCCTTTCCGTGTGGCTCTGCACGGCTGTGATAACGAGCCCCATTCACCAGACTTTTGGCCTTCAGAACCTTCTACTTTCTTCCCCTACACCTGGGGGAGGAATAATTCCAGAACGTGCAGGAGACGGGGGCTTATTAGTCCAACTTGGAAGGTTGTTGGCCTATCTGAAGAAAGAAACCTCTAGAATGCCATATTTTAAAAATGTTATTATGACTTTATTTTAAAAACAGTGCATCATTTTCTTAACACAGTCATTAAAAAAAATGAAATCATGTCCTTTGCAGCAACATAGATGGAGCTGGAGGACATAGTCCTAAGTGAATTAATGTAGGAAAAGAAAACCAAATACCACATGTTCTCACTTCTAAGTGGGAGCAAAACATTGAGCACACATGGGCACAAAGATGAGAATAATAGACACTGCAGACTACTAGAGGGTGGGGGATCGGGGGGCGTGGGTTGAAAAATCCACTGTTATGTACTGTGCTCACTATTGGGTCCAATATACCCATGTAGTAATCTTACACATGTACCTCTAAAATAAAATCTAAAATAAAATCTGAATTTAAAAACAAATGAAATGCTTCAAAACATCAAAAAATAAAAATGTGTTTCGAGTAAAAAGTGAATCTTACACATGTACCCCTAAAATAAAACCATCTAAAATAAAATCTGCAATTTAAAAATAAACAAAATGCTTCATAACATTAAAAAATAAAAATGTGTTTAAAGTAAAAAGTGAAACTGACTTCCCCTTCCCAATTCCCAGAAATTACTATCATTCATAGCTTGGTGTGCTTTCTTCTCCTCTTTACTGTGTATGTGTATGCATATGTGTATTTTTTGTATGTACATTTTTAGTCTCAAAAAATGGTCTCATACCATACATAATGATCTACTCATAGGCTGCTTGCTTTGTTACTTAATGATCTATCCTGAATATTACCTTTCCTCCTCAGCACCTCACTTCATGCCTTTGGAGACAAGATCTTTTTAAATGGTCATCTAGGTGGCATCTGATGTTGTGTTATTTCAAACAACATTTCAGTGAAAATTCTTATATAGACATATCTGTGCACTCGTATGGATATTTCTATAAAATAAATTTCGAGAAGATAAATTTCTAGATCAAAGAATTTGCACATTATTTTTTTTTAAATAATGTCAAACTTAAAGAAAGTTCCCAGAATAAGAATAATACAGACAACACCCATATAACATTTGCCCAGATTCTTTACCTACTGTTATCATTTGACCCCATTTCTTTATTATGTGCTCTCTTCCTTTCTCTCTTTCTCTCTCTGTAAAATATTTTTTCTGAACTCTTGGAAGATACGTTACATACATCATCGCTCTTTATTCTTAGACTCTTCCGTGTATATTTCCGTATTTCCTAAGAATAGGGAGGGATATTCTCTTACATAACTATAGTACAGTTATCAACTTTAGCAATTTAACATGGATAAAATACTTTTATCCAGTTTACTATCTATATTCTAATTTTGTTAATTGACTCAAAAAGTATCTTTTATAGCCCTTTTTTTGCTCTAGTACAGGATTCAGTCTAGCTTCTGATACTGCATTTTATCATATTCATTCAATATCTTTTAATCAGGAAAATTTTCACAATACTTTTTTAATTTTTAAAGGATACCTTTCAAATATTGTGTAATAGAATCTTCCTCATTTTGAGTTCGTCTGATGTCCCTTCATACTTAGATTCAGGTTAGTTATGTGTTGCATAAGCGACAGTGTGCCCTTCTTAAGGTATTGCTTCTGGAGGCATGTGATGTTCATTTGTCCTTCGTGGTGATGTTAAGAACTTGTATATTTTAAATTTTGGTAGCTGTTTATTACCCAAAGCCCTTTTGCCAATTTATAGTCTTGCCATAGCTTACGAGATTTGCCCATTTTCACATCCTCTTCCTCACACAGAGCATCATCAGTCTTAGTCCCAGTGTCACTGTGCTTATTCATGCTTTATTTAAAAAACAAAGCATGAATTTTTTTCCATTTTACTCTGAGACACTTGAATATTCTTAATATTCTTATCTCTCAACCAATGTTTCTCAACCGTCAAAGATGTAGTAAACTGACACGCTCTTTTATATGCCAGAGCTCAGTGTGAGTCAGGCAGTCTGAGGGGGGTGACAGCATGGGCAGGGTGGGTCCCTTGGCTGACAGTTAGGGACTCCATGCTCTGGGAAAGTAAAACACAAGACAATCCTTTTGTTTTTCCTTTGGGAGATTTTTATCTGCCCTCCATATGCAAGGACACACTTCTCCATGTATCTTCCTCCCTTCTTTCCTGTCATCCAATATGAGGAAAAGGCAGCATGGGATCTGGAATGGGAGGTTTCAAGAGCACCCCCCCACATACTTTTTACCAGGTGTGGACCCCTGGCCACACTCCTTTCCTGTCCAGTTCCCAGTGCCTGTAAAACGAGACTCAGAATACCTGCTTTACATTCCCAACGTAGAAGATACACAGGAAGGAGCTGGCCCCCCAGTACAGCCTTTGAAGCAGACTCCGCCCCTCTTCAGGCATCCCTCACCACCACCAGAGGAGGACAGACGGCCCAGAGAGCAGGGCTCATGCAGGGAGGCAGGTGGAGCAGCTCCGTCAGCACCGGCACACTCTGCCAGCGTTAGCTAACAGCTCCTCATACGCCCCTCTGAGATAATTAAGTATTATTATCCCTATTGGCAGGTGGAGACGGTAAGACAGAGTGGTTAAGTGACTTAGTTGTAACTGCTGGGATTGTTTGAGGGAGACACCATGCCAAGAAGGAAGTGCAGTTCAGGAGGCCAAAAGAGCTTAAGCTATTTAATGTGACTGATTATTTTTAAATTGCTGTTGGAGGGCGGGGGCAGGAAGAGAGACTAGAAGCATGGCCAGTGGGCACTGGTAAGGCATCAAACATTGCGATGAAAAGAAGGAATATATCTAGTGTATCTCTTCAAATGGGTTGCCATAGACAGTCTGTCAGCTGCTTACCCCACATGAAGAGGAGAAAAAATAATTGAAGGCCATGATAAGGACAATAGAAAACACCCCCACAGTCTTCCCACAGAGCTGTACGGAGGTCTCTAAGATGGCTAAGCAGGGACCAGTCTCTATCTGAGAGCCCCAGCCTTCTCCAGAGACAGAACATCCCCCAGAACCAGCAGCCCCGCCTCTAGCCGCTCGGTGAGGACTTGCCAGCTGTATTGCCATAGCAAGTGCAATGGCACCTCAGAGCAGCAGGAAGCCCATGTAGCTTCCAGGCACCGGGCAGGGACAGAATGGGAGAAGAGTTTGGGTGACCAAGGGTTGTTGGGGAGACACATGGGAAAGGTGGAATGGCATCATGGCCTACTGATGGATGGAAGCCATGGAGACATGGGAAAAGGCCCGGGGGTCACTGGTGTGGCAAACAGACTGGCTGACAAAGAGGAAGCTGTGGTCTCTTAGGATGATCCTGGGGCTGAGGGTGGGCAGCAGTGAGGCATGGATGTAGAGAGGCTCTAGGAGAAAGTATAGTTCCTGCCCTTGTCAGAGAAGCAATGGATGAAACCCTGGACGTGGCCTGGGAACAGAAGGGGAGATAGCGGGGTGGCCTCCGAGCCTCCTCCTCAACCCTTCCTGCCCTCTGTTTCATGGTCATCCATGCCAACCTGTCACCCAGAGGGTCTGGAGGCTCATTGTCCCCTCCCCACCTGCCTTGGAGGAGGGCATTTTTGTTTCAGCAGCAGGGCAAGTGCAGCCCTGCTTACCACATTCCTGATGGGATGCTGGCTCTCTCTGTACATTATCAATAGCCCACCATCTGGGAGAGCAAAGTATACAGAGAAGCTAAAGCCCTTTGGGGTTAATCCAATTGCTCTTGCTCCAGAGCAGTCACTTCAGGAACACTGATAGCAGGACCCAAGCTTCAGGGACTGCACGAGGAGAGAACACGCCTGTACCGTTATTTTTTTATTTGTATTAGCAAGATCTAAATTAGGGTAATTTAATTTAAATTTTTAAAATAATTTTGGCTTTTACTTTAGATACACGAGGTACATGTGTAGGATTGCTACATGGGTGTATTGGACCCAAGTAGTGAGCATAGAACCCAATAAGTAGTTTTTCAACCTATTCCTCCTTCCCTCCCTCTCACCTCTAGTAGTCTGCAGTATCTATTGTTTCCATGTTTATGTCTATGTGTGCTCCATGTTTAGCTCCCATTTATAAGTGAGAACATGTAGTATTTGGTTTTCTACTCCTGCACTAATTCATTTAGGATTCTGGCCTCCAGCTCCATTCATGTTACTGCAAAGGACATGCTTTCATTCTTTTTTTATGGCTGCATAGGATTCCATGGTGTATATGTACCACATTTTCTTTATTCAGTCCACCGTTGATGAGCACCTACATTGATTCCATGTCTTGGCCATTGTGAAGAGCGAGGCAATGAACGTAGAAGCTGCACCACTAAAGACCTGACTACCACTGCGGGATTCCCTAGACAGTGTCCGCCTCAGGGCAGACGGGATGTTGTTTCTTTGCCCTTTATTGTCCCCGGCCTGGCTCGGAGAGGGGCCTGCTTGTCAAATGAATGAAGGCAGCTAGTTAATTATTTAGCCCTTGTCTTTCCATCCTTTCTTTTCATCTTACCATACTCAAGAAGCACTGTGTAATAAAAAGAAATGATAATGCCTATATCCTGGCCATCAGAGGCTGTTTTGGGTGTGGATAGTAAAAGACAGCTGTTTGCCCACTCAGTATAGTACGGAAAAATGACGTCTGTTTGGTTGAAGATTTTTTTTCCAGTTGGGAAATGTCACCAAGTGGCCTTTCTGTTCTTCACACATGAAATACACACTATCATCCGCATATTTTTAGTTAATTTATGTCCAAATAAGCCTTTCTCTTGCTGCTGGAAAATTATGTTTGGGCTGCAATTACCTTTCACAGCATTGCACAGAAGGGTTTCAGCGCTCACAAAGCTCAGGGGAGAGGCAACAAGGACCCCACCTGATTATAAATCTTTCCATTTGTAGTTATTCAAATCACATATTTTATTTCTAGTACAAAATACATTGTGTCATTCATTTTGGAGGAGCAGCTAATGCTTCAAGAAAAGCTTTGAAAAACATTCTATTTAGAAATAATTTTGTAGGCAGCTAATGCTGTGTGTCTTTTTGGGTTGTCTTTTCTCCCAGCCCTCTTCTCTGTTATGTGTGCCATTTGCATGACAAATGAGACCATCCTTTCCAAAAGCTCACCTGTTCCTGCAGCCTACTTCTCACCTCAAGTTTTCATTCTCTGTATGTTGCATCATAATCCTTAGCACGGTAATAAATTACAGTGTCACCATCAAGATTGTGGCTTCTGGAAAGAAATAAGCAGCAGGGCCAGATGAACTCTTTCAGAAGATGAGAGACTGTTTTCATGCAAATTCCTGGCATCCTGGGGAACCGGGAACAGCCTCTTTATTATATAGACTCAGTTGCAATTCAGCAGCCAGAAGCCATTTCCACTAGCTGTTAGAAGCTGGTGACACTCAGAGCAAGATAACCTTTTAGGCAGAAACTTCTTTTCCTTCTTAGCTGATATGAGTCTTATCTGGAAAAATATTACTTTACTCATTAGATTGAGGAAAATGGGTCAGTGTACTTTCAGAGTGCTTTTAAGTTGAGACATTTATTCTAAAATACCTTTCTAATTTGACACAGAAACAATTGCAACTCACTTTAGAGCAGGGCAGTAGACAGTGACTGTGGAACAGGAGCTGGGTGTGCCACCTAGATGCCCCCTGAGGGCAGGTCCATCTGTGTGTGAACTTGTCTACAGTGGATTGCACAGACCCTCACTCGCAAGCAGGTGCTGTACCCAGGCTGGCTGACCACACAGTCAGGAGGGTTACTGCTCCAAGGCAGGGTGTCCAGCCTGCGAACTCCAGGGTAACTCTTGACATACAATGTAAACTTTATCTCAATTTGCCCTCCATTTCCTTTGGGCCACAGATATACTTGACAGAAACATTAATGAGGCCAATTTGTTGCTTTTTTTTCCTTTTTCATCATTTTAAGATCTTTTAAGGCTTAGTACAATGTTGAAAAATATTTGCTGTGTTAGTCTGTTCTCATGCTGCTAATAAAGACATACTCAAGACTGGGTAACTTATAAAGAAAGAGGTTTAATTGACTCACAGTTCAGTATGGCTGGGGAGGCCTCAGGAAACTTACAATCATGGTGGAAGGGGAAGCAAACATGTCTTTCTTCACATGGCGGCAGCAAGAAGTGCCAAGCAAAAGGGGGGAAAACTCCTTATAAAATAATCAGATCTTGTGAGAACTCACTCACTATCACAGTACAGCAGAAAGGTAACTACCTCCATGATTAAATTACCTCCCACTGGGTCTCTACTACAACACATAGGGATCATGGGAACTACAATTCAAGATGAGATTTGGGTGGGGATATAGCCAAAACATACCATTCCACTTCTGACTCCTCCCAAATCTCATGTCCTCACATTTTAAAACATAATCATGCCCTTCTGGCAGTCCCCCAAAATCTTAACTTATTCCAACATTAACCCAAAAATCCAAGTCCAAAGTCTCATCTGTGACAAGGCAGGTGCCTTCCACCTATGAGCCTGTAAAATCAAAAGCAAGTTAGTTACTTCCTACTTACAATGGGGGTACAGGCATTGGGTAAATACACCCATTCCAAAGGGAAGAAATAGGCCAAGGCGCTACAGGCCCCGTGCAAGTCCAAAATCCGATGGCCAGTTATTAAATCTTAAAGTTCCAAAATGATATCCTTTGATTCCATGTCTCACATCCAGGTCATGCTGATACAAGAGGTAGGCCCCCACAACCTTGGGCAAGTCTGCCTCTGTAGCTTTGCATGGTACAGCTCCCCTCCTGGCTACTTCCACAGGCTGGCCTTGAGTGTCTGCAGCTCTTCCAGGTGTACAGTGCAAGCTGTTGGTGGATCTACCATTCTAGGGTCTGGAGACGATGGCCCTTTTCTCACAGCTCCACCAGGCAGTGCCCCCATGGGGACTGTGTCGGGACTCCAACCTCACATTTCCCTTCTGCACTGCCCTAGCAGAGGTTCTCCATCAGGGCTCTACCCCTGCAGCAAATATCTGCCTGGACATACAGGCATTTCCATACATCCTCTGAAATCTAGGTGGAGGTCCCCCAACCTCAGTTCTTGTCTTCCACATACCTGCAGGACCAACAGCATGTAAAAGCTGCCAAGGCTTGGGACTTGCACCCTCTGAAGCAATGGCCTGAGCTGTACCTTGGCCCCTTTTGGCCATGGCTGGAGCAGCTGGGATACAGTTCTGCAGTTCCAAGGCTCCACACAGTAGGGGGAACCTGAACCTGGCTCAGGAAACCATTTCTCCCTCCTAGGCCTCCAGGTCTATGATGGGAGGGACTGTGGTGAAGGTCTCTGACATGCCCTGGAGACTCTACTCCTTATTAGTTATGCAAATTTCTGCAGCCACTTAAATTTCTCCCCAGAACATGGGTTTTTCTTTCCTATCTCATCATCAGGCTGCAAAGTTTCCAAACTTTTATGTTCTCTTCCTCTTGAATACTTTGCCGCTTAGAAATTTCTTCGGCCAGATTCCCCAAATAATTTCTCTCAAGTTCAAAGTTCCCCAGACCTCTAGGGCAGGGGCAAGCTGCCAGTCTCTTTGCTAAGCATAGCAAAAGTTACCTTCACTCCAGTTCCCAACAAATTCCTCATCTCTATCTGAGACCACCTTAGCCTGGACTTTGTTCTCCATGTCACTATCAGCATTTTGGTCAAAGCCATTCAGCAAGTCTCTAAGAAGTTCCAAGCTTTCCCACATTTTTGTATTTTCTCCTGAGTCCTCTAAACTGTTCCAACTTCTGCCTGTTACCCAGTTCCAAAGTCACTTCCATATTTCCGGAAGCATCTCATTCTACTGGTACCAATTTACTGTATTAGTCTGTTCTCGCACTGCTAATAAAGACATACCCAAGACAGGGTAATTTATAAAGGAAAGAGGTTTAATTGACTCACAGTTCAGCATGGCCGGGGAGGCCTCAGGAAACTTACAATCATGGTGGAAGGGGAAGTAAACTTGTCCTTCTTCACATGGTGGCAGAAAGGAGAAGTGCTGAGCAAAAGGGGGAAAAGCCCCTTATTGAACCATCAGATCTTGTGAGAACTCACTCACTATCACAAGAACAACATGAGGGTAACCACCCTCATGATTAAATTACCTCCCACTGGGTCCTTCCTACAAGTAGGGATTAGGGGAACTACAATTCAAGATGAGATTAGGGTAGGAACAGAGCCAAACCATATCACTTGCCGTGCAAACAGCTGCCCACTTCCTCACCTAAGGCAGACATTGCTCATCAACCCTCTTCTCTCCATACCTGGAAGGCCTGGCCCAGTGGTTCTCAAACTTGGTTGCCCATTGGAGTCATCTGGGGAAAGTTTTATTTTTTGGTAGTGCGTTGAGTCTTCTAATTTAGAGTCTCTGGGAGTGGTGCCTGAGCATTGATGATTTGAACATGCTTCAGCTAATTCTTACGTGTAGTCATTAGTCACAACCCCTTGTTGAGCCCAGTCATGAAGCCTCAGAATCCTTCTTAAACCAGGCACTAACAATTATTAAAGTTTGTAGTCAAGACAATTACTAAAGCAATCCATGACTTATGTCTGATTGATCTATGCCAGCAGTTCTCAAAGTGTGAGAACCACATTGGGAATTTGTTAGGAATGCAAATTCTCAGGCCCTACCCCGGAACTAGTAAATTTAAAAGTCTGGGTTAGAACCAGTTTTATGAGCCCCTCCAGTAGGTTCTGATACACATTCAAATTTGAGAACCACTGCTCCAGTCAGTAACTGTGACTGATGGCCTGACATTCTAATCACCTGAAGCATCACCAAAAACCTACCAATTCTTGGGCACCACTCAGAGAAATTCGAATAAATTAGAATACTCATGGCTTTAAAAACAAGCAAACAAACAAACTTTCCCCAGGTGATTCCTATAAGTAACCAAGCTTGAGAACCACTGGACTAGGCCTTCCGAGTTCTCAAAGAAAAGGTGCATTGGCCTTGCTTTCAGCCAGTGTTGTGCATCTACCTAGGCCTGGAGTGGCCACCTAAGTCTGGGGACACTGATGGTAGAGTGAGGATAGAATTCTCCCTCAGGCATGGTGACAAAGGGCAGTGCTTCAAGGTATGAACTGTGGCCGAGGTCTGACCAACAGCACTGATGAAATGTTAGAGGGGCCCTGTGGTTAATCGAGGGGCTTTGATATAAAGTGTTGGAGGTATCCCTCACTCCCAAGCCCCCTGATAGTAGCCCATGATGGTTCTGCCACCTAGGAACTTAACAATGGCATTGTTAAACTAGTATCTGATAAAATTGTATATACTCAGTGTATTAGTTTCCCATGGCTTCCATAATAAATTATCACAAACTGAACAGCTTTAAACATAAATTTATTCTATCACAGTTCTGGAGGTTGGAAGTCTGAGATCAAGGTGTTGGCAGGCTCATTCTCTCTTTGAAGGCTCTAGGGAGGATCTATTCTATGCCTCTCTCCTAGTTGCTATCAATTCTTAATGTAATTTGGCTTGTAGATGCATCACCCCAATCTCTGCCTCCATCTTCACATGGTGTTGTCCCTGGTGTGTTGCTGTATTTTCATTCGGCCTTCTTATAAGGATGCCAGCATGAAATTTAGGGCTCATCCTAATCCAGTATGATGTCATCTTCACTTGATTATATTTGCAAAGACCCTGTTTCCAAGTAAGATCACATTCACGGCTATCACAGGTTAGGACTTCAACATGTCTTTTGCGGGGATATAACTCAATACACAACATTCAATAATTTACCATTTAATGATAATAAGAATATATTGTGTGGTTTAAATATCTATCATATTGGATTTTCACAACAACCTCAATGTATTTTATATATTAGAAACCTTTTGGAATAGCGGGCATTATGAAATTCAGAGCCATTTCATGATACACTCAGCCATGAACCTATCACTTCCAAACATCGAGGGGATTCTCTCATGCTGCACAACTGAAATATTTGGTGAACAAGTCCATGAACACGATACTCAATATTCATGAGTGGCTGGATTTCTGCCATAATCCCATTGAGACTTCGTCTCACACAAGGCGGTGGAGAAAAGTGCTGTAGCAATGACCAGACACATAGAAGTACTACCCTCTGGGATTCTCAACAATAAGTAATTAGCAAAAGGAATCAGTCATATGCCTGGACCTTGACCTGGAAAACTTCATACTTGGGTGGGCTCTAAAACCAAAGCTATGTGTTGTACTTATGTGACCTCACTCTGGTAAGACAGTGTGCTGGCTGGATGGTGTTAGGTACATCCATTGCCTATTGAGAGTAGGGCTGAGGCTCATCATTACCATGTCCGCAGCAGGGTACTGAGGACAGAATGGGTGCTACATAGATGCTTGCTGCATGCTGTCTGAAGCTGAGGGACTAAAGTGCCTCCACACCAAGAGCTTCTACCTGTTGGCATCACACCTGCTAGCAGGTGTGGATGTGGGTCGGCAGATGACCCTGAGGATAGCTGGGTTAGGATTAATTCACTGCCAGATATCTTCTCTTAGTTCACCACATTCTACACACACACACACACACACACACACACACACACAATCTTAAGTTTATCTTATATCTGAGTTAAGACATAATTATTCTGAAGCAGTGATTTTCAAACATTTGAAGAATTCTTGGCAACACCATTCAATACAAAACTCTGTGTGGAAGGTGTGTATGAAGTCTTGAAGGGAACTCAGACCCTGATGATAGTGAGCTGCCTCTTCTGTTCTTCTCTTCTCCCTCCCCCATGCTCCAACAGCGACCCCTGTGGCAGCTCTAGGGAAACCCGGTCCTTGCAGAAAGCAGACCCATGCCCTTAGCATCCACCCGGGAAGCAAGCCATCTGGTACCTTGTAGAAACCCCTGCCAGGGACAGTGCTCTCCCCAAGCCCAGTGTCAGCACTTCTGTGTCTGTATGAATGCAGATTCCTTTCCAGTGAACCCCATGCATTCTTCATTGCCCTGAGAATTTTTCCCTGATGTTCCTCACCACCCAATGGAGCAAGCACTCCTCTATGCCCCTTCCTCATGGCTGCACTGGGGAGCTGGGGGCTCTTAGGGCACTTTACATTCACGTGACTGTGTTGGCCTTGGTGTCTGGGCCAAGCTCCTCATGCAGCAGCGGCAGGAGCGCCTGGCTGGCAGAACCCTGCCTGCTGCAGCGTGGTTCCACTTCCTTTTCTTCTGCTTCCCTCCACAGGGCTGGTCACCATCCTCTAAATTAATAGATTTTCTTTCACATAATTGAAGACAAGTTATAATCATCACCTGATAATATTAATTATATCAATAATTGATATTGATTATATCAATAATCATCACCCTGATTACTTCTGAGCACCAGAAGGCAACATTGACAATGATGTTTGAAAAGATAGAAGAAAGATTTAAAATTCCTAGGAAACAAAGTGCCCACTCTTGTGCCCCCCTGACTTTGCATTTCCTCTTGTTCTGGCTACCAGGTCAGTGTCCCCCTTCTCTTCAGCTGAGCGGGCGAGCCTGCCGTGACAAGCTGTCACCTGCCTGTTCAGGGGCTCTTCTCGAAGGCTCAGTCACCTGCTGGGATGGGGGGGGCGGCGGTGACAGGCCAAGCTCAGTGTTCAGTGAGGCCCAACAGTGCAAGGTGGCAGGAGGGCTGGAGGCTCCTTGCTGTGGGCCAGCACTTCCACTTTCCAGGCAAGAGGGAGCGGCCCCACAGCTGTCACTGACAGCCCCTGGGGTTTGCTCCAGACTTGGCAGAGGAGGACAGTCTCAGACTCCCAAATCACCTCTTTGAAATTCAGAAGAGCCACACTGTCATCTCCCCTTCTCTCTCTGACACAAAAACACACAAAAGATAAGCAAGCCCTAACTCTCTTTTACTCAGAGATCTACACTGCCAAGTTTTCTCTGTCTCCCACTCTCGCACACAGATTGATACATTCTCACACAGAATCTGGTTCTCTGTCTCTCTCTGTCTCTCTCTCTCTGTCTCACCCACACATACACACACACACACAGTATACTAATTAAACTCCAACTCTCTCCTACCTCGCTTGACCCTGGTATTTTGAGAGAACCAGAGCCCCTGTTTTCTGGGGGAGCCCAGGCCATCTCGAGGTGTGACAACAGCACCTCCTCTAATGGCAACACACAACTTGGGGTCTCTGCACTATCAGACATTGACCTCCAGGTGTTTGGTAGCTGCTGCTTCACTGGATGAGTTCTCTTCCTCTCTTCCCAGCTGTGGGGACCGTGTAGATAAAACCAGTAAATTCATTCATGTTCTGGGGGATGATGAGAACAGAGAGTCCTGCGGCAGCCACAGCCTGAACATGCCCTCCAGGCATTTGTCGTGTAGCTGGCATTTGAGCTGAGGACATCTCCCCCACCACAAAAGCCTGCCCCCATCCTCAGGGGAAATCAGGACTGTCTTCTTTGCAGAAAGTGGGATGTGTGCCTGGGGAGGTCCAGCCTGGTTGCCTTTATTCCTCCCAGGCTCCAGATAGGAAACCAGATAAAAATACACTTTGCTGTTTGCTCCTTTTTTTTTTTTTTTTCTCCCTAGCTTGGGTTACCCATTTTTACATTTTTACAGTATTTTTGCTAACGTCAACCATGTATCTTTGGTGACTTGAGCAGATTGTAAGAATGGGCAGTATAAAAATATCCTCTTTCAGTGGAAGCATGAGGTAAATGAGGAGGGGAGTGAGGGAGCTGCTGTCCCCGCTCTGTGCTGTCACTACTGCAGCCAGCCCTTCATGTTTCGTGTGTTATGAGTGAGACAATGCCTAAGCATAGAAAAAAGCATGATGGGGTGAAATCCTGGCATTTGGCATAAAGAACTGAAAAGGGGGGCCATATTTGCTATAGGGAGTGATGAGCTTTGGAGGGCAGCCTTGGCGAGCACCCTGTTTAACAGCTGTAATTGGCACTGATACTGGACAGCACAGGCCATGCCAGCCGTCTGCTCTATGCTCACCTCCTATTACTTCTCCTTTAGGGTCTCCGTGCTTCAGCCATTGTGGATTGCTTGCATGTCCCAGCCTCTCTCTTATCCCTGGCCGTTGCACAAGCTGCTCTCTGCCTGGACTTCTCTCCTGCAGTCACTTTGCCTGGTTAACTTCTACTTGTTCTCTAGGGCTGAGCATAGTGAAAATAATAGTTAACACTGGGCTGTGTAGGTGCTGATGAGAAACTGAGGCACAGAGAGGTAGGTTACTTGCCCCCATCGCACAGGTGGAAAGAGGCAGTGCTGGTATCCAAACCCAGCCAAAGGCTCCAGGAGTTTTTAACCACCATCAGAAACTGCTTCTCTACCAGCTCCTGCCTGCATCCCCCGACCCTTCCCTGGTTGCGGAGTCTCCTCTGGTTTTCAGAATGCCTTGTACCTACTCTCATCTTCACCTTCTCTCGCTTTTCAATGTTTTTAACAATATATTTTAAGCTTCTGTTTTCTTGTCTGCCTCCCCACTGTCCTGTTCAGTTTGAGGGCAGGGACACTGGCTCATTTCTGGGACACCAGCTTCTCAGCAGGACTTGGCACAAAATGGTGCTTATTGCCTATTTCTTGATGGGATGAATGAATGAATGGAGAGATATGAATCCCTTAGGTAAACAAAACTGGCCAAGGTCTGGCAGACAAGCTGAGGGCCAAGCAGAGAGCCAATTTAGAAAGCTCCATTGTGGGACTGGAGGCAAGAAGGAGAAACAAGCCTAAGGGCGGCCCTATAGAAAAGGGCATCTCCAGCCTCCGGAATCTTGACCTCCACTGAAGGGCTGGCAGGACAGTCAGCATGTAGAAAGACCACAGCACTGGGACCATTCAACCCTCGTGAAACCCGGGGCTATCTGCAGGCTACAGAGTTAGGAAAACCTGCCCCCCAGAGGTGGAATGCAATGAAAATGGGGCAGAGGGCAGCATAGCATGACCTTGTAGTGGCAGGGCTCTCTAGGAGGCATGCTTCATCACTCTTCTTGCCTTTTGTATCATTGCGATTCCTTCTGACCCAAATGTGTTAGCTTTTACATTGCCAGGGAACAAAGAAAACCATAACTTGTATCTCATGTAGCCAATCTCAGTTAGTTCCAATAAGTTTATGACAGTTACACTCTCTCCTCCCACCCACCTCCCCTGCAGCAACATTGGAATCAATATATAGGGAACCAGGGCACATGTGGTGTGTCCACATAAGGCTAGAGGCCAGCACAGGCATGCTGGTCACCTTGAGCTTCTCTAACTAGGCACAGCAACATAGCTTGTGCATGAGGCAAGAATAGCCTGTCTGTCATAATTCACAAGATACGGGAGTGAGGGTTTGAAAGGAGTGCATGCCAAGTTTTTTATTGCCTGCCTTCAACCAGAAACCTGATGGTTGGGCTGACCATGCTTTCTCCTTTCAGGGAGGGAAGATCCCCGTGAGATGGACAGCTCCAGAGGCCATCGCCTACCGCAAGTTCACTTCAGCCAGCGACGTTTGGAGCTATGGGATTGTCATGTGGGAAGTCATGTCATTTGGAGAGAGACCCTACTGGGATATGTCCAACCAAGACGTGAGTGTCAGCAGCACTTTGTCACCACAAACCCTCATCGAAGGGATCCCACAGGCGGTAGCATACCAGTTCTTCCTGTTTTCAGCTCATGGCCTCATAACCTGAACCTGCAGTGTTCAGGGCAGGAGATACACAGACACCCTTAGCATGGATGTTGGAACTAATCAAAGAGCCCAGCATGGAGGTGTGAAAGTCCCTATGACCACAAAGCCTGTAGAGGTGCCAAGGCCACAGTCCCCAACCCAAGAGACAAAGGGCTGTTTAATTCCAAATGGCTGAGGACCATGAATAGATCAGCCCCAAATTAAGCAGCAAAGTCTACCCTGCTTCTAAGCATTCAGATTCTGTGTTTTCCTTCCCCATGCACGACAGAGGGGAAGGAGGCACTGGACTGAGGGCCAGGGCCTGGGTTCCCATCCTGCTCTGCCTCTGATGGCTGTGCTCCATTGAGCCAGTTGCAGTTTCTTTGTGGGACTTGTACCTCCTAGCTTTAAAGAGAGGAATTGTCAAGGGCCTTTCTTCCCTGAGAATTCACTCTTCTATGATCCCAGATCACCTATCAGTGAAGGAAGGGGTGGAAAGCTTTCCAAAGCTGGTCAGCTTCAGATGGACCACAGGAGAGGGCCTCTGTCTGCGGGGAGGTCAGCACTCCCCCAGGATGCCCTCATGGGAAAAGGGTGAGAAAGGAAGAGAAGGGTCATCTAACATGCTTTAAATAGAGGCTTTTTGGAATGTTCCACATGAGAACCTTTGCTCCATACTTACTAAAAGGTGAGGAAGCCTTTTTAGGATGATTTGCTTTGATAAGTCTCCAATGAAAAGTCCTGCCTGAATTTCAACACTGCCTCTCACCCTGAGCTGATCTCCGGGGACCAGGCCTCTTTTGTGCTTTGAATACATACCCTCCCCTTGGTGCTGAGAGGATTAAAATTTGCAAAGCTGCATATCTATGTTCTCAGCTTGCCCTTCCCGTCACTTAGGGAGAGGGGGCAGTTTTTATCCTTCCCAACTTGCAACTAAAAGAGAAAGAACGGTCCCCAGTTCAGATCTGAGTCCACTGGTAGCCAGCCACGCTCTAACCCCCCACTCTGTGCTGGGGTGAACACTGAGGAACTTGTAAGCTGTGGAGTCAGCAATCTGCTCTCCTGCCACAGGTTTAGTGCCATGGCAGCTGCTCAGAAGATTGAGAAAGGTGGCAATTTCCCAGAGAGACTGTGGAAAGAGGAGCTGGGGTACTTCTATGACAGTACTCCCTGTTGCCATGGGCAGAGTGGCTCCAGCCTGGAGTGGGTGAAATGACTGCATCCTTAACCAGGTCCTGAAGTCAACCATGGCTGGTGTCTACGTCCTCTATTATCTGTGATTAGCAACACCTTGCCTCTGCTCCTGGAGCATGTCAAATCAGTAAGTGGTGGAGTTAGTACAAAGCCTGCTTTCATGAAATCAGCTGCACCCTGGTTCTGTCTATACCAGCTGCTGAATGAGTATAACATGTTAGCTAGGAAAAGCAGACCCAGCAGGGCGCAGTGGCTCGCGTTTGTAGTCTCAGCACCTTGGGAGGTGGAGGCGGGTGGATTGCTTGAGGCCAGGAGTTTAAGACCAGCCTGGTCAATATGGTAAAACTTTGTCTCTGCTAAAAATACAAAATTAGCCAGGCGTGGTGGCGCATGCCTGTAATCCCAGCTACTCGGGAGGCTGAGGCACAAAAACTGCTTGAGCCTTGGAGGCGGAGATTGCAGTGAGCCAAGATCTCGCCACTGCATTCCAGCCTGGGTGACGGAGCGGGGCCCTGTCTCAAAAAAAGAAAGAAAAGAAAAGAAAAGAAAAATCAGACCCATCTTATCCTGCCCAATACCTTAATCTGATTAAGAACAATTCAGCACCTACAGAATGAATTACAAAACTCACTGACAAGCAAGATTTCACATTCAAGATATTTTCTGTCAATGCTGAAAACAAATAAAATTTCTGATATTAGACTTCCAGAATTCCCAAATTATTCATTCAACACACAGTCAGTGGATGCTAGTTGTGACTAAGCACTGTGCTTGCTGGTTCTATTCTTGAGGGTTTTATAGTCCAGTGGCATAAACATGGGGCTTTGAGAACATTTGAGTGGAGGAGGTAAGGGAAGACTTCCTGGATATTTGACATTTGAGATGGGTTTCAGAGGGAATAAGAACATCTGTAGAGTAGCAGTTTATTCTAATTTTGCTGTGCTTCTTCAAAATAAAGCCCCTAAGCATTGTCTCAAGTACAATTTTGCTCCCTGTGGGAGGCAAGAGGTGACTTCATGCCCATTCAGAAAGCTTCTTACAACCTGGCCTGGGAGAGAGCCAGGAGGGGCTCCCAGTTGCTGGACTGAAGCCTCACTCATCAGAAACCACCAAGGTGGTGGCGGTAAAGGATTTTACAGATGACAATTGAAAGGTTTTAAGGAAGAGAATTGCAGAGGCAAGTCGGAGTGCTGGTAATTAGGCTTCCAGAGCCCAGGAAGGCCTTTGAACATGTACAGAGAGTTTGTCAGCCAGAGAGAGCAACTTGGAAGTTCTGCTGCTTGGATCTGATTGACAGAGATAATGAGAGTGGCAGTGTCTGTGGAGAGGAACTGCAGTCTTATTGAAACATCAGAGCTTGACTTAACCCGCTCTACCCTGGTTTCTCCACTACTCTGAGCTCCTCCACTTCCCTCTCTCCAGTGCAAGGTCGAGTAGGCACTACCCACAGCCTGACTCACTAATGGGAAATACGTGTCTGGGGGCAGCTGGGAGCAGGCCCTGAAAATGCAAGGGCAAGAGGAGGGGCTCTGCCCATTTCCCAGAGGAGTTCTAGTCACTCCATCCAGTCCCAGAGAGCACCTGGGGTCAAACTACCTGCACCTGATCCCTACCGAACCTGCGTACCTACCATTTCTCAGTACAGGTGAATAAAGGCAAGCCCTCACCACACCTCCTCCCTGCCCCTTTAATTAGATCCCAGGACATTTGCTTACACTGGCCTTGGCAATGGCCAAAAGAGTTGTTGCTGAACTTTCAAAGTGAGACAGCAGAGAGCTCTTGGTAACAGTTGCCTGGACTGGTCTCCTTACCCTCACAGCTTTACTTTTACTTCTTTCTGGAAATGCCATCTGATTTCATTCTAATCTTCAATCTTCTCAATAGCCACTTATCTCATCCTCTTATGGACCAATGAAAGAAGCCCAGAACTCACTTCCATTTTCAACTCTGCTCAGTAGGACACACTAGGCCTCCAACCTTAGGCCATCTCTTTCCATACAATTCAAACCTGGTCACTGGCGTTTACAGCCATCATCAGATAGCCAGAATGAAGGTGTTTCTCTACTCCTCCCTGTTCCCCATACCTGCTAGTGAGGCAAGTGTGACAGAGAATGATCTCAAAGTCCTATTAGAAGACCAAAGTTATTTTCTGATATAATGATGTTGTAATTTGACTATAAATTTTATGTGCTGAGAAATTTAGAAAACACACAAATCCTAAAGAAGATAATACAAATCTCCAAAGGCATAGTACTTCAATCAAAGACTTGAATGGATAAATGCTACTCATATACCAATGAAAGACCTCAGTATTTTTTCCTTTGGACTGAAGGGTAAAAGCACACTTTTTTCCCTATGCGCAAGAAGCATTAATGCTCCCAGATTATCCGCTCAAGTAATAAATACAAAATTATTTACAAAAGTAACAAATGGAGTAAAGTCCCATTTTCTAAACACAGACATGGTAGAGGGTTCCCACAGCTACGCTCTACCCTGCAAAGTGAGAAAAGTCCTTGGTGCTTTTAAACGCTATCTTCCTGGACCTCCAAAATGAGCAGTAGTAGCTCCCTTCTTTGCCGGGAAGACATCTACTATAATAGACACAGCCGTAATGACACCTTCTGTGTGATGAGGATTCATCCTACTACTCATCTGTGCTGTGCTCAACACACATCACTTCGGTGTCATTTAATCTTTGTAACAATCTCATCTGTGAAGTTTCAGGAAGTCAGGTGACTCTCCTAAGGTTCTATAGCTAATAAGAAATGGAACTTGGATTTGAAACCAGCCTTCCAAGGTCTATGCACTATGTAGTACTATCACCAACACAGCCAAATGGACCTGTGCTCCTAGCTGACCCGCCCAGAAAGGAGAAATCAGTGGCTTTTTGATGTCCTCTTAAAAAGAAAGTAAACATACCAAACAAAGAGCAAATACAAAACATAAATACCAGAACAGTCTTCAAAAAAAAAAGTGGCTCGTGCCTGTAATCCCAGCACTTTGGGAGGCCGAAGTGGGCGTATCACAGGGTCAAGAGATCGAGACCATCCTGGCCAACATGGTGAAACCCCATCTCTACTAAAAATACAAAGGTCAGCAGGGGATGGTGGCGCGTGCCTGTAGTCCCGGCTACTCAGGAGGCTGAAGCAGGAGAATTGTTTGAACCTGGGAGGTGGAGGTTGCAGTGAGCCGAGACTGTGCCACTACACTCCAGCATGGGCAACAGAGTGAGACACCATCTCAAAAAAAAAAAAAAAAAGCCAGTGGGATGCCATGATGCCATGCTTTGGAGGCAACAAGGGAAACAGAATTGAGTTCCATTCAGTCTAGAGTTTACAGGGAGAAGACTGAGCATGTGTATGGGTCCTCATTCTCTTGTTCCCTTGCCAGAAGAGTTTGGATCAGCTGGTCACACCATGGAGCTGTGCTCTCACAGAAAGGCCCTGACTCCAGTGCTCTTTCTTGTTCCAGGACAGGTGGTAGAGCTTGTCAGTGAGGAAAATTAGTATCTGGGGCTCTAGCATCTAACGATCTGAGCAGAGATGGCATTAGTTTAGGGGACCACCAGGAACATTAACTGGCCTGCACTGGAAGACTTTGGGGACCCCTAGCACCATGAGAGGTTGAATTTGGACTCTAGCTCCTCCTGCTGGCCCTACCTAACTTGCCCTTATGTAACCCAGAAGGAGCTCCAGGGGCCATTCAATGGGTAATCCCACTTGGAGATTCTGTGACTGGGACCCGCAATCTAGTTATTTAGAAGGAACTGGAAAAGGGTGCGGGGTCTGTGAGCCAGGCTGATGGGAATGCCCCGCTGCTCATTCTCATAGATTACTTAGTTTAGCTCCATGCCCTTGTTGCATACCGAGAAGACATCAGACACCTCCAGGGGCTGTTCTCCAGGCTGAGATTACTCTGACAGCCCAACAGAGGCCTAGGAAATGCAGCTTTTGAAGTATTCAAAACCTAAAATCAAGCACCGCTGTGATTTATTCCCAGCCCCATCTTTTGCTAGATGCGTGCCCCTGGGCAAGTTACTTCACTGTTTATGCCTCCATTTTCTCATGGAGAAATGGGGTTAAAACGGTTGTCCTCAGAGGATAGCAGGGGAATTTGATTGACTACAGTTTAGAGGAGAAAAAAGATTGTCAGTGCAACACAGTGTTCAAAAGAGACTATTCCCAGTCACTGGATTTTTGAATATAGTGATAAAATTGATATGGTTTGTATGCTTGATTTTCACCCTATTCAATGGAAGAATTAATAAACCTTGATTATCTCCAGTGACTTGGTTATCATTTTATCTCATGTCCTGTCTCATGTCCTACATACTGTGCATAGAAATTGTAAAAACTAAACTAACTGAAAATACTCACTTTTTGACCAATTTATAAAGTATATAAAAAAGAAAGAATAATCAGTTGAAATGAATTGGATTATTTATAAGTAGAGGCAAAAACACCAAAAACCCCCTGAAGTCCAAATTATTTCCTTTGTTGTTTAAAATGCTTTAACTATTTATTTTAATATAAAATCAATGCAGGATTATTATAGAAAATAAAAAATTCAAACAAGCAAAGAGAAAAACATTAAAAACATTCAGGTTTCTGCCTATCCAGAGGCAACTGCTATTAACACCATGTTGTATATCCTTCTAAGGTCTTTTCTATGCATGTGTATAATAGTTGGTTTTTATTTCGTTTTTTACAAAAGCAAGATTATACTATACCTGAAGTTATGCAGCCAACTCTTTTGCCTATTACAATATGAGCATATTTCCATTTCAATAGATAGATTTTTGTAGTATCACTTTAAGGCCTACATCGTATTTTAGGCCTTCTGTTGCATTGTAGGTGTACCATAATAAATTCATATGTTTAGCGCTTGGGTCACTTACAATTATTTTTTTAATGTAAAAAGCACAGAGTAGGCATAATTGATTTAAAAGGATTTGAAGTTAAGATGTACTGGATGAAAAAACACAAAGATCTGAAAAACAGACAAAGTACTTAATGTTCCTAAAATCTTTACAAAATTACTGTCTGGAGTTTGTGAAAATTACCAAAATCTGATTGACAGTATTCATTTTGGACCACCTTGTTATTTTGACTGTTGTCATTGATTTGAACCAATTTGTTTAACCAAGTCCATTCATGTTGCTGCCTCATGAGGGTTATGACAAATAAAGCAGAGGAGGCATCTAGAGGGTCTCTAGCATGGAGTAAGTGCTCCACCAATGCTAATCCCTTTCCTCCCTTTCTCTTCCCTTCCAAATGAAAGAATGAGTCCACCACAAGTTTTGAGGACATCCTTTATAAATAGTGGGTTCACTGGGTTTCCCATGTCTTTGTTTCATCACCCCTGGTGCCACCAGCTTCCAGTAAGGCAGAATTGGGCCCTATGTCTTCTTAAAGAGTGGAGATGCTCAAGCTGTTCACTGGCTCATTCTTCAACAAACATTTACCGAGGTCCATGTGTGTCAGGCCCTGCACCAGGAACTGGGGACGTAAAGAAGTACTATGATGTGGCCCCTGCTTTCTAGGAGCCCAAAGTCTAGGGGGATAAACCAAGTGCACAGAAAATCCATTACAGCGGAAGGTGTGCGAGCACAGAGCAAGGGCATCTGAGCCAGCCTGGATATAAAGGGGATGATTTGTGAGTGACTGGCTGGTGGCAGTCACGCAGTCACACCTGTTCCTTGTATGTCACTGCAGGTCATCAATGCCATCGAGCAGGACTACCGGCTGCCCCCACCCATGGACTGTCCAGCTGCTCTACACCAGCTCATGCTGGACTGTTGGCAGAAGGACCGGAACAGCCGGCCCCGCTTTGCAGAGATTGTCAACACCCTAGACAAGATGATCCGGAACCCGGCAAGTCTCAAGACTGTGGCAACCATCACCGCTGTGTGAGTCTAGTGAAATGGTGATCCCTAAATATGGGTGGTTTCATGGTCAGGGGCATAGCCAGCAGCCTCTAACCGTGATCATGTTCAAATTTTTTAAACAGTGTCTAGTTACAGTGTGGGCCTTATGTTGAGGAGAGCGCACATGCGTGAAGAAAGACAGGTAGGAGAATATTGCAATGATCGTGATAGAGAAAATAGTGTCTTAAATCAGGATAATGGTTGTGGAAAAATGTAAATGAGTTTTGGCAATTTGGGAGACAAAATCTTTATGACTTGGTGAAGGATTGGACATGGATGTTGAGGGTGAGGGAGATGTCAAGATAGCACCCGGATTTCTGGTTTGGATACTTGGGTATCTGCTTTGAAATGTGCCAAAGAAGGTCGGCAGTGGTTCTCATTGCTCCATTTTTGTTTTTTTAAAATAGCTACAGATGAAACTAGGAAAAAATGTTACCAATATATCTGGGGAGGTTGTGGTAAAATATGCATATTTTTAAAAGGATCATGTCTTTGAATGGTGAGGCTCCTAAATTTTGGTTTACAAAGGAGTTGGGAGCCTTCTGTTCCCTTCAGACTGAACGCTATGTCCATCTGCCTGTCTGGGTTAACTGACCTGTGACAGTACCCAGAGGCAGAGACACTGGCCACCTGGATGTAGAAGTCATGCTGATTTAGGATTCCATGAGGAAGAAAGGTTCAGCCCAGGGCTCCACTATAATCCTCATTCCATCAGGAATGCTGCCTTCCGTGAAGTCAGCTGTCAGGCCAGACTGGGGCACTGTCCATGCATCTCTGCAGTGTGTGGTCATCTGCCCCTCTCTGTCTCACCAGGCCTTCCCAGCCCCTGCTCGACCGCTCCATCCCAGACTTCACGGCCTTTACCACCGTGGATGACTGGCTCAGCGCCATCAAAATGGTCCAGTACAGGGACAGTTTCCTCACTGCTGGCTTCACCTCCCTCCAGCTGGTCACCCAGATGACATCAGAGTAAGTGATGAGAATCTCTCTGTCCAGACCACACCTAGGGGTCAGTGCTCCTTCCCTGCTATTGCAGATGCTGTGAGTCCTATTTCTGGCCTCATCCCTGGAGCTCTATCTCTGTATAGACCAGGCCTGGACAGGGAGCACCTTGGAAAGATGTAGGGGGATGTGAGGGTGGGGTGGGGAGGTGGAAATCCACTCTGGGCCCCAAATGAGAGTTCTTCAAAGTTATAGCCATATGTCATTTGCCTAATCACCCAGAGTCTCTTCCCCATTTAAGTTTTTAAACTCGACTCATCAAAGAGAGCATCCAGATGGAAAGAACACAGCCAGCCAGTACTTTAAATAACATAGCAGGAAAAGCATTGCACTGATTCAGCAACAGTCTGAGATGTGTGGGGGGCTTGTCCTTAGATAGCAGTTGTCAATAAGCATGCATTTCCATCCCCCACAATTATTTACCAGTCTGTGGCTCCCACAGGAGTTTGGAGGAATACACAAAATAAAATTATTCAAATAAGATGAGAGCCAGAAAGAGTTTTAAAGATCCATGTGGTCCAGCATTTCCCCTAAGAATGTTCAGAGAAGCACCAGTTGTGGGTAATGTTAATAGGTTCTCCTTGGAAAAAAGGTCCTGCAGTCAAATAAATTTGGGAAATATTGTGCACTTTATCACCCTCTTGGAGATTCACTGCTCATATTAGCATTATAAAGGCCATGAGAAATCCTGAAATAAAGGAACCCATTTAAAATTATTAAATACCATAGAACCATATTTTTGAGGGGCAGAGTTTTATAGAACTGTAGTCTGGGAAATATTTATCTAGTTCTACCCCTTCCATTCTGCAGATTCTGAACTTACGTGACATTAGTGCTCACAAGTGGCAAAGTTGAGACACAAGCCTGCTTTTCTGGCTGCCAGTTCAATGTTCTGCTACCTGTCCACCCCAGGGTCTCAGTGGTTCCCAGGCTTCGCTGCACACTGGAATCACCTGAGGACCTTTAAAAAATATTGATGCCTGGTTCTCACTCCCATACCTTCTGATTAGTTGTGGTGAGATCTGAGCATCAGAGATTTTTAAAGCTCCTCAGGTGATTCTAATGTGCAGCAAAGTTTGGGAACCACTGGATTAAGGTTGGCAAGGGTCAAATTTCACCTTCTATACTCACAGAAGCTCACATAATCCTACCTAGGAAATTAACTCTACCCTTCACACACACACACACACACGCACGCACACACACACACACAGGGGGACTTCATGGGCTCCGTGGGCTACAACATGTACCAATAGCACATATTGTGGAATCTGGCAGCCTGTAATACACATTTCCTATGGTAGAAGATTCATTCATCCATCAATCTGCAAACACATATTGATCACCTATTATACAATGGGCACAGTGCAAGGTGCTGGGATTTCCTCCTTGCAACTGGGGCAAACCGGTTGCTGAGTCCCAGGAAAGAGTGGTGGTGATCCACCTCGTAGCTGAGCCCCCAGGGACAGCTTCCTGACATTCTGACAGTTTTTCTGTCAGTATTCCTAGAGTCCAGCTCCACCTCTCTGAGGTCTTTTTTTTTTTTTTTTCCCAGAAATGGTGGAGCCACCACTTTCTCCAGGGAGATGGTTTGAATGTATGTCTAGCTTTGGATCCACTGAACAACAGAATACATTTCTTAAAAACTAGATTCATTTCCTGGTGATGCCATAAAAAGATGGTTCCTGCCATTAAGAATGACTGTCAAATAGACAGCAAAAATTAATAAACAGAAAAGAAGCACTTCCCAGTGAAAAACCAACTTCCTCATCTTTTAGAGTGAAAATTGATGCCCCTAGATAATCAGAGGGACTGAGTTCAGAGATAGAATCAGGTGTTTATGAAGACTGGCTACTCCATTTTCCCACTGTGATTTGCCTGCGTATGGGGGCCATTGTCACATAATCCCCCAGGATCTAAAAGAATTCTCTCAGTCTGAGAATAGTCACATGAAAAAGATAAGGGGAAGACCAAAAGGAAAGTGAAACTGTAAATTAAGGGATTTCGTTCAAAGTAAAGCATGTCCACACACTATTAGAGCAATTTGATTTGTTTATTGAGAAGTAAAAGAAGGAAAAGGAAAATAAGCAACTTAATAAAATAGATTGTGGGACAATCTGTGAATTCAAAATTCAAGCATGCCTCCCTAAAGTATTTGCCAAAAAGACACGAACACTTTGACCATCTCAACCAGCAGCATCCCTTGGGAGACAGACCACTAACAGAAAGGGGCATGAGGCGGGACAGCCAAGGCATTGTGGACAGAGATCCAGCCAAGGGTTCACCAGGGTCTGATGTGCAGTGTACAAAGCAATAAGCTGTGCTGGATTTGGGGGGCTTTAGAGGAAATACAGTCAGGACCTTAGAAGAGTTCTGCCAGCATCCCTGCAGGGGTGCTGAGAACCAACTTGTCTTGTATTTGAATACCAGCTCCACCACTGCTTACCTACTGTGTGACCTTGAGCACATTACTTAACTTCTCTGAGCCCTGCTTGCCTTGTTTATAAATAATTTATAAATTATTATAAATAATAATGCCCATCTCATTAGTCTGTGATGGGAGGTTAATGGAATGGCACATGCAAAGCACTTGATCCATTATCTACCCATAGCATGCACACAAAAAATGGTTACTGTTAAATTTTTATCATCATTGAGTTTGCAGTGGTTTCTCTAATTTTGTGAAATGCTTTCACATAGGTTTAAATGAGATAGTGTATGGCACGTGGCATGCATTCAAGCAGTGTTATGTATTATTGTTAACTGAGAAAGAATGCATGGGTCTAGCACAGGTCAACTATAAGCCATGAACGTGTTCTTATTAATCCACTTCAGTGCTCTATCCTGGACATATTCCTTGGATTCCTGATTGGGCAGATATTTTAGTTATTTTGAGACCACTCTTCTTAAAAATACATACATTAAAATTCAAACGGAGGCAGAAAATGGAAACTCAGGGGAAAACATCAGAAGACCAGGTGAGCCCCATATCTTTTCAGTCTCAGCGGGTGATCACTAATTTAGGCAGAAAACTCCACAGAATAATTTAAGCCCCATATAGTGTGCACTTGGAGTGTTAAAAAATAGCAGAGGAAAATTCCAGTCCATGTGAGGTTCAGGAGACAATGAAGGGGCTGCCTTAGAGCCCGTACATAAGGAACACACCCCTGGAACAAGGGGCAGCACTCCCAGGATTGTCTAAGCTGAGGGGGTATTAGAGAAGAGGGAGAAACTGAAAGTGAGCAGGAAAATCTCTAATTGCAAGTTGCCAAAAACTTGGGTAAACTTAAGCTAGTTGGATTTTTGTAGCATGGCTACTTCCCAGGAGCATGGCTTTAGTGATGAGTTTTGATCTGCGAACAGCTGACCTAACACTAAAGTGACTTTTTTTTCTGGCTCTTTCCTCCTAGAGACCTCCTGAGAATAGGGGTCACCTTAGCAGGCCATCAGAAGAAGATCCTGAACAGCATTCATTCTATGAGGGTCCAGATGAGTCAGTCACCAACAGCAATGGCATGAGAACTCTTGTTTCTTGGGGAAAGAGAGGAGGGAAAAGCGCCAAGGTCAAGGGGGACCAGAGGTTGACCACTGTGGAATGTACTGGAGACACTGGCTTCTCAGCTGAGGAATGCATTTCCATCAGTGAAGAATCAACCGGACCTGTTGCTAATAGGCAGCCTTCATTTCTCAGTGACAGAAGCATGTTTGAGATGCCGTGGGAAACCAAATATATAATAATAAAAATATAAAAAGGTGATGTTCAACAGAAGTGAAGGCAAAACAATATGCATCAGGAGAACAAGAGTAAACCCAGCTCCCATCCTCAGTGGGCTGGAGTTGCCCATCCACAGGAAGAAAGGGAAGGAGGTAGAGGGAAGAAACAGAAGCAGTGTTCCATTTTCTTCCTCACCAATGACATTCTTTTCTTTTCTCCTTTTGTACTCCTCCCTGAGAGTCCCCTCCCTTCTCCCACACTCGTTTCCCTTTGCTCATGACTCCTGTAGGGAAGTTTCTTCAAATAAAACCCAGCTCCTGAGTCTCCAGATGTTGTTCTGTCAGTTGCCAAAGGACTTCGCTGACCACTGCATGGGGATCCAACCAATTCAATTAATGTCTTCATATTGAAGAAGAGATGTACCTTCAATTGAAAACCTCGTTTTTCTTTTGTTTGCATTTTCTGCAAAAAGGAAAAAGAAACCACAAATTGGAGAAAAAAAAAAAAAAAGAAAGAAAAACCTGTTTCCGTGTGCCAAAGCACACATATGTATGTCTGCGTTATAAAATGACTGTGCTTGTTCATAACAGATGCAAACAAGAAAGAAGAACTGGGAAGTCTTTGTCCCTAGGAAATCCAAAGGGGCTGGAATATGGTGTTGGTTTGGCTTTCTGGTTGGCCCAATCGGCCTATTGGCTCAATGGGAAGAGAGGAGAGGGAGAAAAATAAAATGAAAGGAAAAAAATAAAAAGCTTGCAAATTCAGACAGGAAACAGGTGAGTGGTTTGAATTGGATGCAGTGTGGGCCATCCTGGAATGATACTGACTGATTAATTATTCCTGATAACATCTGAAGAAAAGGAGAAGGAAAGTGTTTCTGGAGAATGTTCTTTCACATCACTGGAATCTGCAATTCAAGAAGTGACAAGGGAGAATTCTTGCTTTACCTATGGACTGGCTTAAGCCGCGTGGCATCCGAGGAATGTTTCAAATGTGTCTGTGTTTCTCTTTACATTCCTTATTGTACCTCATCGTTCAATTCACTTTTGTAAATTCCACCTAACATTTAATTATTTTTAATTTCTCCTTTTACCTTAATCTCCTTGCTAATTTTATCTGTCTAATTAAAATGAGCAGAAGCATGTCTGGGTTTACGTAAAATGGTGTCAGAGTGTGTATACCTGGACCCCAGTGGGTTGTCCCCAAATTTCAAGAGAATCCTTAAAAACTGTCTTTCTTGTTTCTAATGTGGGAGGGAGGGAACACATCCCTGACCCCATGAATGCCAAGAAGCAGTATATATTAAACTCACTGGCACTGATGTGACCCAAAAGAAAAACTGAATAAAAGAGGCTTAAGAAGTCGCTGGCAAATAAACACAAACAATGACCATGAATACACTATCAACCCTGATTTTAGTTTACACACTGCATTTGAAAAGTCCACATCCAGGCCAATTTTGTAAATGTAGACTGCTTGCTTGTGGTTTATCTATGAATGTGCAGTTGGGAGTGGAGAGATATGAGGCAGTGAAAGGTGTTATGGTAGCTCATTTAATACATATTTACATTGATAATAGCCTTTTCCCCTAGTCATTGTTAACTTTGATATGGGGTGGTTCTTGCCTTCTAAAATCACTGGCCAAGATGCCCTGAACAATTAACCCCCTGAGAGCAGCCCACTGGCCTGGGGGTACAGCATTAATTCAGGGGAGCTCATCTTAAATCACCATCCATGTGCTGAACCCCTGGAGAATGGAAGTGGATGGACAGAACTCCTCTCAGCAAGTTTGCCTGAGGCTGCAAAGGACCCCAAACCACCACACTAGTAGAAGAGAAAATTTCCCTTTATTAATTGCTTACCAATTCCATGCACAATTTACTAATTACCCCAAAGACCCCAATCCATGAGTATCATTCTACTCTCAATTTTCCACAGGAATGAATTTTAATCTGTCACTAAATTCCTCTGGCAGAATCTTTAACCCCGAATTCTCACTGCCACCTCCACCAATGCCAGCTCATCTTCTGGTTGTGGACAAAGCAGGGTCAAGGTGAAAGTCCTGTTAAACCCTTTGGCTTGGTTTCACCATAGATCCCAGAATGGAGAGAGCGAGAACCCAAAGTGCACAAGAGGAAAGCATGAGGGGTCAGCAAAGCCAAGGCCAGGGTGCCTCGAGGCCCAGTTTTCAGTGAGGTGGGCACGACCAAGATCTAGACACCCCCAACCGCCACAGATGCCCTGCACAAGGCCCCACCCCTACACCCCAGATGAACTACAGGAACACATGAAGCCTGAAGGGAAGGAGATGTGTCGCTAGTGAGTGAGACACATTACCTCTGCAGCACGGGGCCAGTCATGAATCTTTCTGAGCCTCCGTTTCCTCATCTGTGTAATAGGAAAATATTACCTACCTTCGATGAAGGGTATCTAACATTCATGAGCAGGTTCTCTATGCCAGGCACTTATCTAAGTGCCTTACATGCATGAAATCTCTTCCTCACTGTAATCTTGTGAAGTAGTAGCAGGTAATTTATTGTTCCCAATTTTGGATGAGAAAACTGAGAGACAAAGGCCCTTCACAGATCACACAATGGTGGAGTCAGGATTTTGACTCGGGCAACCTGACTCCTTGCTCTTAACCACTTACCCCAGTGGGTCTCACGCTTGAGTATGCATTGGTATCACCTAGAAGTATTGTTAAAACAAAGATCATAGGCCCCACCTTTGGGCTCCTGATTCAGCAGGTCTAGAGTGGAACTAGAGAACATGCACTTCTCACAAGTTTCCAGGTGCTGCTGATGCTGCTGGTCCAGGGACCATGCTTTGAGAACCACTGTATTACCCCAGCCTACCTTCCTGAGAATTAGTGATAATAGACATAAAGCTCCTGCTTCAGGAAATCATAGTGATCAAGGTTCTTGAGATACCCAGAAAGAAGGGAATGAACCCTCACACTTTTGGCATGAAGTGATGGGAGAGGCTGGTTCCCATCTAGTGTCTCCTCCACTGGCACATTTAGCTTCAGGGGGCTTTACGCACACCTTCAAAGAAGCTCCGTGGGGAGAATACTGTCAGTGAGACCCCCAATGCTCTAAATTTCAGCTACATATGCTGCCTCATCATCTCACAGAAGACTAAATCCAATTTGGACTCTTACTTACACTTACTTACTTACTTACACTTTGCACAATGGTCAGTGGCCCATGGCCCTGAGAGCCAGGTTAAAGAGATGGAACCTGCAGCCATGCTGTGCAGCCCAGGGCGTGGGCTGAAAGGGGACTGCTCAGCCAGCACAGAAAGGGGACTGCTCAGCCAGCACACCTGCAGCCACTGGGAGTCAGGTGGGCAGAGGTCACACGGGGGCAGGTGGGAGGTGTTTAATTAATGTTCCCGGGTCAAGGGTAATGGAAGTGGAGGTGATTTGTGGAGAATTCTTGGAGATTATGCCCCACCTTTCCACACCCTCTCCCTGTCCCTTCCAGCACTCAAAGACATGAATGACTGTAGAGAGGTAGATAAATCGACAGATTATGTGTTTATTGTATCACCTGGGTGTCCAAATACATTCATACACTACTGAAATTATGTGCTTCTTCCCACCTTCCACCTCTCCATGTATCTCCTTCCCACCACATTACATGTGGAGCCAGGCCACTGGGTTCTTGCCAAGGCCACCTGGGATAATGGAAATTAAATGAGAACAAAGTTTTTCTTAACTGTGCACTTATGAAGAGAGCAGAGAAACCAGTGAGGGTCGAGGAATAGGACTTTAGGAATATCGGAGGGCAGGAAGACTGAGACATACAGCAGGAAGAAGAGAATTTACAAAGTATCAGTTAAAATGAAAGGTTCTAACAGTTCCCTGGCGTTCTAAGAAGGCCTTTTGGCCTTTTGGGGGAGCCTGGGAATCCATCATCTTTTCAGAAATATTAGTGACTCTGGCACCAACTGGCTGAGGGCATAGTGAAGTCCCTGTCAGTGAAGCAAGGGGGAAGACACAGCCATGATGGGGATCAGCCACACAGAGGCACCATCCAGAGCACTCCAAGGACACAGAGTGCTAAAAGAGGCCTTACGATTCCTATCAGCGTGAGTTCTGCATTGGCTGAGACTTGCAGTCCATGTAGAAGTCATAGAGCCATTTCTGAAGTAGCGAGAGGTTTTGTATTGTCCAAGATATCATTGGGACATCGGGCAGGGGCACAGTAGAGGGGAATCCCTGAGATCACAGAAAGGTGGCCAAAAGAGGAAGGGTATGTCTGGATCACACTGCAAGGTCATTCCAGTTGACTGAGGTCCAGTGGCAACTATGTTCACCACTAAGGAGTCTCCTGAGACCAGCCATTTCCAAATGAGAACAGTTATACAGAGGTCTGAGAACAAATTCTTAGTCCCTCTCAGAGAGTGCAAGCCCTGGTAGGGGGTGGGAGGATGTGTTCTGCAGACCTGATGAAGGGTGGATGGGGTGGGTGGGCCTCCATCACTCACCGGGGAAAAAGGAGAGCCCTCCCTCCTGCATCCCGCCTGGGCTGGCCTTGTTATCACAGGTCCTTGAGGGGTTCTCATGCCACTGTGAGTCATGACTTAGCACATAGTATCCTAGCAGAACCTTGTGGTAATTCTCCAAATGAAAGTGGCCACAGGGCACATCCTACTCACCTATGTACCCAGCACTCAACACACTGTCTGACACATGGAAGATGCGCAATAAATGTGTGGTGATTGAAATAAGTTTGAACTGAGAAAGTTTAACATGTCATTATTTCACCTACAAAAGTCCATGACCTTAAAGAGCATGCTTTAAAATAAATTAATCCCTGGGTATTTGGTTGGAATCTTTCTCAATTACTCTAACTGCTATCAATCGTAGCCTATTCTAATTTTAGTTTTTTGAAGTTTAAAACGCTCCTTTTAAACCCTGTTTGAATCTTTAAAATAATGTCACAGTTTTCCCCAGAGCCCATGCCTGGGGTGAAGCAGCCTCCCACTGAGTGTCAGTCATTGTGCAAAGGCCTTGAGATGCAGGAATAAATTTGATGTTGTCCCTGGTACAATGGCAGCAAATTCAAAGGGCATTGCAGAGCAGAGCTGAAGGATGGCCCAACCCTCTGAGAGCAGAACCAGGGCTGGGTCCTGCTGGAGGATGTCTGGCTGAGCAGAGAGGATGGGCAGCACTTCTCTGGCCAGTGAAACTTCATTGGTGTTTTGTACAACTCCCTCTACACACCTCGACTCTAAGGCTTTCTTCCAAGAGTTGTTTGTCCTTTCTAAAGCCACTATTACTTTAAGAATTCCTGTGGCCTCCCTTTCACCCGAAGAAAAAAACATGTTGAAATAAGAAAACAAAACAAAATTTTGGGTAAATGAGCTACTTCTAAGCAACCGAGAAATACTCTTAAATGAGAGAAGTTCTCTTTACCCCAAGAAAACTTTGGTTTTTCTCTTCTGGTCTTATTTAAATTCATAAATGCATGTACATGAACAACTGCTATACTCTGAAAATGGCTTTCTGACAGAATACAATGACAAGTAAATTTCAACTACAATTTTTATAGCAGAACTCAATGTTGTAAATAACTCCAATGGGAAAATGAAGAGGGCTATGGAAGCATAGAGGCTGGCACTACCATTGTCCCAGGCAGTTAAAGAAGGCAACCCCAAGGTAATCTGCTAAACTGGAACCTGAGGAATGGAAGGTGTTATCAAGTTGAGGGAGTGGTGTTGGTGGAACTCAAATTGTAGATAGAAGGAACAGCAAGGGCCGAGGTTCAAAAGCCAGAGAGTACATGGCGTGTTTGTGGGCTCACACACTGCTGGAGAGGCCGGAGAATCCCGTGCTCCCTCTGAGCAGCTGGACGGGTAGCAGGGGCTAGAACATGATAAGGAATCCAGGTATTACTCTGAGTGCAAGCTGTGGAAAGTAGGTTAAAGCAAGGGAGTTATATTTTATACAAATCGCTCTGACCACAAAATAGAAAAGGGAATGGCAAAAGTCGATTCTGGGAGACTAGTTGAAAGGCTAGTGTAATAATCTCAGCAGATCCTGGCAGTGTGGGTGAAGGCGTAGAAGTAGCAGTGGGGATGGAGAAAGGTGGATTGATTCAAGAAATAAAAAAGAGGCGAGAGCAGCAGAAGGGAAAGGGGGATTGGCTTTCAGGGGTGAGGGAGGGAAGAGTTGAGGATGACACTCCAAGTTTCTGATTTGGGAAAATGGGTGGATTTTGATACCATTCACTGACATAGAGAATACAAAAGGAGGAAGAAACTGTGGGAGAGGGGGACAATACGAATTCGAGTTGCCTGTGAACCACTGGATTTAGGGCTGCATCATTCAGCAAAGAAATTTGGTTTGAAGATACAGATTTGGGAGCCATCCTTTGTCTAGATGGTAATTAAAGCCACAGGAGTAGAGGAGTTTACTGCATGAGAATGTGAGTGGAGAGAAAAGTGAGCCCACACGGGACCCTGAGAAACAACCATATTTAACCAATGTCCAGGCAAAGGAAGGCTCACAGAGGAGTCTGGACAGAGTCAGTACAGAAAAAGAGAAAAATCAGGAATGTGCAGTGTCCATAGAGCCAGTGGAAAATATCTCAGGGAGAGAATGGTGGTCCCAATTCCCAGTGTTGCCAAAAAGGGTTACTATTAGGTAAGGATTAAAAACTGCCCATGACTTTAACCACAGGAAGGCCTGGGTGACCATGGTAAGAGCAGGTTCAGCAGAGATGTGTTGGTAGAAGATGGTAACTGAGTCGAGGAAAGAGAGAACATCACAATCTTTCAAAAAGGGTGACTTTGAAGAGGCGAAGAAAAGGATGTAGCTGGAGGCGCTTTTCGGTGGTTGTTATTTTGTTATTTTTTAGTGGGAAAGACTTGAACATGTTTAAAAGCTAATGAAAAAGATTCCACAGAGAGAGAAAAAGAGAAAGAGGGTAATTGAGAAGGTCAGACCCCCAAGAAGGCAGGGAGTTCAGGTGGAGGGATGGTATGGCTTAAAGTGAAGCAATTCCAATTCAGTTTGGAGGATGAACAAAGGAAGCATGACATGAGTTCCTAGCAGAACTCAATCTCACCTTCCAATTTCTGTGTCACAGTCTAGTCATTTAGTTCCCACAGCCTTTCGTGATGAAGAGCCATGATTGAACTCACCCGCCTTGCCATGGCAATATGAGAATAATCAGGCAAACACACCCATTTCTAGTGAAATGGGAGAGTGGGCAATGAGAGGATCTAGTGAGAAAGGAAGATGAAAACATCACAGGCTCTTCTCCTGCTCAGAAGCCCTCGGTGGCTACCCAATACCAGTTTCTGGTCATGTCCACCTCTCCAGGAAATGAAGGCTGCAGAAAGTGCCCCGTGTCTAAACTGGGTGGCTAGAATGAACTGCTTCCAGTTCTGGGCAGCTAGTTCTCCTTTTGCTAGATTGCTGTGGCTTTGTGTTGACTCTTGGAGAGCTCCCTCAACCCCATGCTGAAGCAATTGCCTTCCTCCTCCAGCATACACTGGGAAAGGTCTGGATCCAGGAGGCTGAGCACACAAGCACCTAACCCTAAATGCCAGTGGAGTATGGCATGCCAACTGGACTTCTGTGTGATCATAGACACCTCAGGGATCTCTGGCCATAGTCAGGACGTTTCCAGAGAAGAAAATGCTGATTAGGACTCCTGTACCAAATTTGGGTATAAGGTGACACTTAAACCTTACATTTATAAATGTAGACATTTCCAACTGTCACCCTTATACCCAAACTTGGTACAAGAGCCCTAATCAGCATTTTCTTCCCTGAAAGTAAAGGGAGTCTTCTCTTCTTAGTGGAGTCCTACATTCTTCTTAGAATGTGAAGGGAATCTTTCTACCAGCTAATTAGAGGAGGTGCTCCTGGGTTGGGGGCTGAAATTATGGCCACTTGAGAAGTTCTCAAAAGTAATAATCATAAATTAAATAATATAAATGGTAATAGCAATTGCCATTTTTTTTGAGTGCTTACTACAAGCCAGGCAAACTAATTACTTATACAACTGTTATTATACCCATTTTGAAAGTGAATTAACTAATGAGGTTCAGAGAAGTTCAAGTAGCTTGTTCTAGATCACACTGAAAAGCAAGGATTGGAACTGAGCCTATTTGCCTGAAGTGTGTTCTCTGAGTTACCAAGCTATACCCCCACCTGAGCCAGACGCCTTCCGGAAATTCCTACTGGCCACCTCAGTCCTACCGCACAGTGCAGGCAACTTATCTACACTCTGAGGCTTTATGTCTATAAAATGGGAATAATATTTAACACACAACGTTTTGCAAGGGTGAAATGAGGGGCCACACGTAAATCACATGGTCTTGGTCCTGGTTGTTGGGAGTACTCAGTAAATGGTGGCTGGTATCAGTTTATTATCCTTCTAGTTATTTGGAAACATGATGTAAAAATAGAAAATGAATGGGTCCCTGAGGTTTGTTGTAAAAAGTCATCTTGCCTTCTGATAAGGGTCAATCCTTAACCTCCGTGGATGTGGGGGTTTTGTGAACTTCATGGTTACGTGTATCTGTCGTCGTAATCATTTCTCCCCTTTGCATTGCATGTTTGCAGAGATTGGAGCTGAGCTTTGCCTTGCTCCTGGGTGGATTCCCAGGCTGCTTGCCATATTGGACCAATGGCTAGATTCTGGAACTTCAATATGTTGTATAAGTGCATTGCTTGCTCATTCACACAGGCCCATGGCTTTTCCTCCCTGCTACTAAGTCAAATATCCTCTTCTGATTAAAGTCCAATTTCTGGGCCTATCAGTCCATACGAAGAGATTTTTTCAGTTAAATAACTGTTCAGAGATTTTCTTGTGACTGAAATGTCATCCTTGGGGTCAATCTGTTAGGTTTCCAAAAGTGTGCTGAGTGCACCATCAGTGGGTGAGAGGATTTCAGGACACATGTATCCACATCCTTTACACATTTATGTTAATGTGCACTGGAGAAAAATATAGGTAGCACAAAAACATATACATTATTTCACACTAATTATAATATTCCTTTAAAAATAAGTTTATAAAAGTAAAACTGGATATTGGTTTCAGGGAAATAATGGTAACTAAAAGATAGTACAATTAATGTGTGGATATGGTAAAATATTATAGAGGGAACTGAAACATTGAAATGTGGAAACCTATGAATCCTTATCACCTGTGTCCCCATTTCCCACCACCACCCTTCTGGCACCCATCAAGGCTGTCACGGTCCCTGGTGGCCACTGCTCAACCCCTGCCCTGTCCCACCTCCTCTCACCTGGCTGCTTCCTGGCTGTGCTTCAAGCCTCAGCTCTACTTGAAGGATCTCAGATTCCTCCCACTTGGGTTAGCTGCTTCTCCTCTTTGCCCACTACATTCTCTGTGCTTCTCACCATCACAGTGTTCAGCCCTCTGTACTAGCACGGTCTGTTCATGCATCTTTATCCCTGGGAGCTCCGTCAAGCAAAGGAGCATGTCTTATTTGTGGCCGAATCTACTGGCCTGGGGCACTGTCTTCATACAATAAATCTGCTGAATAAATGAACTAATAACTGAATCCAGGCACCTTTGCCATCAGTCACTTCCAACTGAGGAAAGCAAAAGACCAAGCATGCTCATTGATTACATTGATTCTTCTTGAAGTTACTTCACCTCAGGCTCAAGGTTGGGCCACGTATATTTCAACTCTCTAGGACTCCGTGGACATAACCCTGATCACATGATTTCATTTGTGCTCTCTCTAAATGAAAATACAGCAGCTGGGCAGGGCACCTGGTGGTGGGTCTCCCTGTAGGATAGAGCAGATGGCACCAAGCCTTTCATCTATTTTGCTCAGGAAGGGGAGAGCTCCTCTGCCTATTGGTGACCTCTAGCCTTACTCACAGTCTGGTATTTTCCAAACGCAAAGTGCCTACTGCAACTTTGAAAGATATTCTCTCTGACATCCAATTTAACAATTAACAATTTTTTTATTGTTTTTTTCCCACCATGGGGCTCAGCTCCTGCTGAGATGTTTCACAGAGAGGGCAGTTTGCCAAGCATTAACTTGTCTGGCCCAGGGGGCATTACTATACAGCTGATTTCATTTGAGTGAACATCATTCCTTTGGTCTTATTTGCAAACTGTCATATGCTACTGAGATTTAGTTAACTGTTTATGGTTCTGAAACTCATGGCTAGCCAGAGTGCAGGAAAACTGAGCATCTCTTCCAGACTCTAGTGCAATAGATCTAACCCAGGAGATGGCAAAAGATTTCCACTGAAGGCCAGATAGTTACTACATTAGGCTTTGTGGACCGTATGGTCTCTTTAGCCACTATTCATCTCTGCTATTGTCCCGTGAAAGCAGTCATTGACAATATTTAAATTGATGGGTGTGGCTGTGCTCCAATAAAACTTTATTTATAAAAACAAGTGGAGGATGCGGTGGTATACGTGCCATAGTTTGCTGAGTCCTTGTGTAACTTAGTGATTAAGACCTCCTGCTCTGTAATTGGGCCAACCCGGACATGACCTGCCTAAGGTGGACTGGAGGGGTTGTGGCTAGACTCAGAGAGCTTGGGGCAGACTTCAGGAATCTAAAATATTTGTAAAAGCCTCACCAGCTAAATCCTGATCCCTGGGGCTATCTAATCAACCTTATTAGGCCATCCTTACTAGTGGGTCTTGCAGTCATTCTTGAAAGCTGATTTCAGGAGAATCTTAGTGTACTGTAACATGGCTTACCACCACAGAAAGGTATAAACAAAGCAAGCCTCCCAGAATATAACATGAGTGGTGAAAAACAGATGGTTTGTGATCAGTGTTAAAAAGCCAGTGTTCCTGGACTAAAGCATCAGGAAAAGGAACCATCAGTAACTGCGGACTCTGATTTCTTGGCAAATGGTGAGACCTTCTCTGGAGAGTCAAGAGGAAAAGTAGAAACATATAAGCAGGTGACTCAGGAGAGTGCAGCCATAGTGAAAGGCCGGAGGAGAGTCTTCAAAAGGAAACATTACGTATTTGTGTATTTGTAAATTATTTATTTGTATATTTGTTCATCCATTCATTCATAAGTCTTCACTAGAACCCTATAAATGCCAGGCACATCTTTACTATAAGGGAGCTCACAGTCTAAAATTTCCCTAAAATTTTAAGGGAAATTAAAAACAACATGAGAGGTGCCACAACAGTGGCAGAATCCCAAGGGAGGGCTGCAGAGCTGGTTTGTGAGGGTTTGGGCCTTCTGGATTAGCGATCTGAAAGGAGGCAAGGTGGTCATTTCCAGACAACACCCAGCTGTTCGCCACACGCAGGCAGCACCAGGTTTGCCCCTAGGAGAGGCAGGCTTGAGAACATTGGCCCCAAGCTCACCCCCTTCTCCCCTCACCAGGGCCCATGTTGCTGGCTTTGATGGAAGTACCTTGATGACCAGACCCTGCCTAGTCCCCACCCTGGCTCCCAGGCTACCGGCCCACGTCTGTGGCCTCTGAGCCCCCAGAGTTTCCCTGAGCGCTGGGGAGAGATTTACTGCCCTCCACACATGATGGGGAAGTCATCCCTTTTCCAGCCCATGATGAGAAGCAAGCATAATCAGCTGCCACACACATGTAATTAGAAGAAATAAGAGCAGTAAGAGGAAATTGGTTAAGTAAGCCCAAAATGACTTTTTTATAATGAAGAAATAAATCTCAGATAAAAGAAGCTAACTGAAGCCAGAGCACACACTATCTTTCCTTTTGATGCACATCCTATTTTCAGAAGAGAAGCCAAGGTCACCTCACAATGTGGGGTTCCACCTCATCCAGACCATGGGGTTGGTGACTCTGCTACTGGGGCGCAGGTAGAGAGGGTTTTGCATGAATCCTATGTGCCCTAGTGCACTTCTGTAGACCCAGGCAGCTGTTTCTCTGATCCCAGGGTTCCCAATTGCATTCTTATCTCAGTCGTGTTCCCTGTGGCAGAATCTGCATCCCTGGGCCGGGCCCTGTCTCCTCACCCCCGTTCCTCTAAATGTATTTGATGTAACTGCCCATTGGGAAGCTGCCCCTCATGCATGCTCACCGCCCCTCACTCCTTTCTGACTCCCTCCTCCTTTGCTCTGGGAAATTCTTTTCAGCTGTCAGTCCCACTTCTACGTTTCTATGGCAACCACAACCCCCAGCCTCATTGCCTTTCCCCACCTTGCATTTATCCCCACCTCCCTCATCCTTTTGCAAGTAGGATTTTCTAGGAAAGCTGCTGATAGACTGGGGTTCCAGTAATTTTCTTCATAAAATAAACAGTTAAGCAGAGGGAGTTGGGGGCAGCAGGACCAGCTGAGGGGGCCACTGGGAAACAGAGAGTTGAGAAAGCAAGCAGTATAGTGCAGTGCACATATGAAGCAAGAGTCCTGGGTGCAGCAGTTGACAGCCTCAAATCCACCTGGGCCTGCAGTACCGAGTGAGATGTGGAAGCCTCCCCCCAGGCATGCAGGGACAGAGGGCCAAGTGTTAGCACTGACTGGTGGCCATCACAGCTGCACAGCCAGGAAGGGGCAAGGCGGGCCAGGCCCCAGGGGAGGCATGCCTGCCAGGCTGCTCTGACACAGACCAAAGGGAGCGAGGACACGAGCTGCAACCCGCAGGGGAAATTATCCCAAATATCCTCATTACAAAGGCAAGTGCCTCTGAACCCATCAGCGCTTAACTGCCGGAAGTGCCCTCTCCTTGGAAGACAGGGCCATTTTACCAACTCTAATGGCCATTTACATCCATCCTAGTCCTCTGAGAGTCACAGGCTTCTCTGGGTACTGCAGGCCACCAAGCAGGTGTCAGGGAGAGGGCAGGTGCAGGAAAGTGATGGCCAACAGGAGGGCACATGGCTGGGGGCCAAGGAGGCAGGCCACTTAGCTGGAGGCAGTAAGCATGCAGGAGCTCAAAGAAGAGGGTAAATATTATTACATGCCTTTTTATAAATAAAAGAAATATGTTTTTGGCTGCTAATGACCTTCAAATTAGCAGCTTTTTCAGAAAACACTTATGTATTTTTAATTCCAAACATAGCTGAGTGTCAGTTGCAGCAGCAATGAAAGCAGCAGGGCAGCTGGGTAGTTTTAAATAAGAGGAAACCGAGATCATTATTTTTGAAACTGTCAGCTTTTACGCCTCTTAATGGATTCACTTTCTATCATCTCCCCCCACCCTCCTACGGTCTTTGAAGATTCCCAGGCATTCTCTGTGGGAGAGAGGAACAGAGGCACAGCCTTGTCATGTGGAAGGACCTGGGCTTTAGTTCCCACCTTGTCTATAAGGACATGACAGTAACTGGCAGGGAGACTTAGCACAAGGTGCTTCCAAAGAGCATGGGAGAGAAAAGAATTTCAGCCTGGGATACAGGGATTCCGGGTTTCTTTCTCTAGCCTGCTCCTGATTTCATGTTAGATAAAGAGATCAGTGACCTGAGACTATCTGAAGGAAGAATGGAGAGGACAATGACAAAGACAATGGGGGAGAGAAGGAGACAGGTGGAAAAATGCTGTGAGAGGCTGAGGGGTAGGGAAGATGAGCAAGCAATAGGGCTGCGCTTCTCAATGTGTGGGTCTCTGGCCAGCCGCAGCAGCAGCCGATTCACCTGAGAGCTTAGAAATGCAACTTCCCATGCCTCAACCCAGATGCACTGGATCAGAAACTCAGGGAGAGGACCCACAATCTGGGTTTTTATAAGCCTTTCAGGTGATTCTTATGCTCACAAAAGTATGAGGATCACTGAGCAGAGGAATCGTGGCAGAGAGAGGAAGAGAGGAGTCAATGGCAATGGAGAAGGAGGAGAACAAGAGAGAAGATAAATGTGGGGATGAGTCAGTGGGGCGCCAGACCTCTAGCCCTCCACACATACACTCCACATTGTTTTGGAACCATCAGCCCTCAGGGATCTGTTCCACTGACACTGGCACTCAGTCTCACCATGTGGAGCCTCTTTTTACCAGTGGGTTCCTAGCAGAGCTGACCTCTAAGTCGCCAGTGACCCCTAGCTATACCAGGCTTCTTCCAATACAGGGAGAGGGTGCAACATCATTTCACTAGTCTGAAAAAATGGGGTTTGTGCTCCTCTTTTGCGCATGTGGACTGCTGAGCAGCCTTTTTCACTGTGTACTTCACTTTTATTTCCAGCTACCAGAAAGATCAGCTGCCAGGTTGAATTTTAGATAAAAGTTGAGCTCTTTTCCAAGCTGCTGGGCCAGTGGACAAACAGCAAAAAATATTGCCTGTTTGGTCATGGAGCGCCTAGCACTTAAAGCATGATTGGCCCTAAGTTAACAATGATTGTCAAAGTTAACAAATATATGCCTTCTATAAATCTAGCCAACAGACCTTTATTAAGTTTCCACTTTGTGCAGAGGTAACTCTGGCCTGACAGCTGCCTCCTTGGTAAAGACTGGGGGTAAGGACACTTGCTGAGAGGCCCCGACATCACCCAGACCTCAGACTGGTACTCACTTTCTCCAAAGACTCTAATCTTCTCAAGTCCCATGACCAAATAGGAAATATTCTTGCTGTTTGTCCACTGGCCTGCTTGTCCACAGCCACTCTGGAAATGTGAAAACATCTTAAGGAGGTTCCTGGGACTATTCTGATCTTAACACGGCTAAGTAAAACGATTTGTTTGATATTTATTTATTAGGGACTCTAAGCCACCTGGAAACAGGCACTATTTTCAGGTATTTGGGATTCGTCACTGAACAAAACACAGATCTAGGTCCACAGTAGGATTTAGCAAGGAGCACAGATCACTAATACTAAACGTAATTCATAAATTATCTAGTACCTTTGAAGGTGAAAAGTACAGAGAAAGAAGAACAGTTGAAGAGTGGGGAAGAGTTGTTTCGAATTAAATTAAGGTGATTGGACAGAACTCACTGAGGAGGTGGGATCTGAGCAATTTGAAGTAAAGGGAGTGAGCCATGATGGAAGAGTCTTTCAGGCAGAAGCTGCTGGAGCTATCACCTGGTGTATTCAAAGAATAGCAAGTCGATTTTCCATTTGCTATCGAATTTAAGCCTCATCATGCCCTAATGTACTAGATATTATTACTAGCATTTTACGAATGTAAAAACTGAGGCTTAGGAAGGCTGCATGGGTTGGCAAAGGCTGTCCAAATAGTGTGTGGCAGAGCTGATATTCCAATCCTGACTGAACCGATCCTAAAACACGTATTATTTTTTTAAAACATACCTTGCTTCCTAGTGTGTGAAGATGGGTGTGGGGATGCTGACAAAAAATAAGACACAGAGACAAGAGAGATGCTACAGTCAGTAGGCACAGGTGCACGGCAAGGGAGTTAACACCAACTATGGTTTGACCTTCAGACAGTGAAGGAGACATCTCTACCACGAACAATGGTCTCACACTGGAAAGTATGAAACTCATGCCCAAGAGAAGGTTCAAGTCCTACACAATAACAAACAAATTAAAGAGAAGGTTGCCATTCTAAGAGAATTTAAACCTCCTGTCCCAAATGACTGATGTTACAAGACTCTGCCAGAAGTTGTCTGATGGTGAGGAATTGAGGCAATCTGGGTGAACATTGCTGGGAAAGTCAATAGCCAAAATGTAGTGAATGAACATCACAAAGTCCTATGTGTTCCAGAAAATGGGCTACTAGATTTTCACACAACCAACTGCATAGATTTTTAAATTTTATTTTAATTTATAATAGATAATAATTGTACATTTTATGAATATGTACATAGTGATGTTTTGATGCATGTAATATACAATGATCAGATCAAGATAATTCCCATGTCATCTCAAACATTTATCACTTATTTGTATTGGGAACCATGGGTGTCCTCCTTTTATCTATTTGAAACTTTATAATACATTATTGTTAACTATAGTCATCCTACAGCGCTATAGAACACTAGAACTTACTCCTCCTATCTAGCTGTAATGTGTCCTTTAACAAATCTCTCCCCTTCCCTTCCTTCCCCTTCCCCTTCCCAGCCTCTAGTATCCTCTGTTCTACCTATTACTTCTATGACACCTGCTTATTTAAAGATCATAGGTTTGAATAGGCAAAAGAAGAGAAGGATGGGTATATAATATGACAATACACATTTTATAAGAATATACACAACCAAAATATCTGCACTGAACACAATATAATGGCTGTCTATGGTTGGGAAGGATGAAGATAATCCACCCCTTCCTTACTTACTTCATTTGCTGCATATATATATCTTATGTATACATAAACAGATATGTATATGTCTGTTTGTGGATATCCACAATGCTTCATTAGTCTGCCAACTTTTGTTCCAGGACAGCGCTATCTTAATTCACACAGCCTCAGTGCACACTTTAATGAATAATAAGAGTCATCTATCTTTACCTACTTTTATAATTTTTATAGCTATTTTCATCTGTATGTTTTCCAGGTAAATTATGAGATAATTTTGAAAATTCCAGAACAACAATATATTTACTGATACAGCTCTAAGTATTAAATTGATATGGAACAGAATGGACATATTTACCGAATATATCTTCTTATTTACAAATACGGCATTTCTCTCCATTTCTTCAAGTAGTCTCTTACAGTCCTCAGCAAAATTTTGTACTTTGCATACATATGCTGTATATTTCTTTCAAAATTTTATGTAATTTATATTTTGCTGTAGTAAGGGATCTATTCTTTTTTATTATAACTTCTGTTTAAAAATATATTTTAATAATTGCCCAACATATTGAGCATTATTTTTGTTAAATAGTTATTTAATGGATTCTATTATTTTTTTTTTTATTTAGGCACATAATAGTACAGTCTATAATAAAAGAGAGTATTAATTCTAAGTCATCAATTTTTAAATTTAATTTTCCTGCCTTATCACATAGTCTAGAACTTGTATAAAAATATTCAGTAATAGTATTGGCAAACATATTTATCTTTTTTCTTATTTAAATGAAAATGTCTTAATTGTTTCACAATGAGATATAATTTTGGTTGCTGCTGTTATATACTTATTGAAATAAGGGCATTTCTTTTTTTTTTTTTTTTTTTTAAATTTATTTATTATTATTAAACTTCAAGTTGTAGGGTACATGTGCACAACGTGCAGGTTTGCTACATATGTATACTTGTGCCATGTTGGTGTGCTGCACCCATCAACTCGTCATTTACATCAGGTATAACTCCCAATGCAATCCCTCCCCCCTCCCCCCTCCCCATGATAGGCCCCGGTGTGTGATGTTCCCCTTCCCGAGTCCAAGTGATCTCATTGTTCAGTTCCCACCTACGAGTGAGAACATGCGGTGTTTGGTTTTCTGTTCTTGTGATAGTTTGCTAAGAATGATGGTTTCCAGCTGCATCCATGTCCCTACAAAGGACACAAACTCATCCTTTTTTATGGCTGCATAGTATTCCATGGTGTATATGTGCCACATTTTCTTAATCCAATCTGTCACTGATGGACATTTGGGTTGATTCCAAGTCTTTGCTATTGTGAATAGTGCTGCAATAAACATACGTGTGCATGTGTCCTTATAGCAGCATAATTTATAATCCTTTGGGTATATACCCAGTAATGGGATGGCTGGGTCATATGGCACATCTAGTTCTAGATCCTTGAGGAATCGCCATACTGTTTTCCATAATGGTTGAACTAGTTTACAATCCCACCAACAGTGTAAAAGTGTTCCTATTTCTCCACATCCTCTCCAGCACCTGTTGTTTCCTGACTTTTTAATGATCGCCATTCTAACTGGTGTGAGATGGTATCTCATTGTGGTTTTGATTTGCATTTCTCTGATGGCCAGTGATGATGAGCATTTTTTCATGTGTCTGTTGGCTGTATGAATGTCTTCTTGTGAGAAATGTCTGTTCATATCCTTTGCCCACTTTTGGATGGGGTTGTTTGTTTTTTTCTTGTAAATTTGTTTGAGTTCTTTGTAGGTTCTGGATATTAGCCCTTTGTCAGATGAGTAGATTGCAAAAATTTTCTCCCATTCTGTAGGTTGCCTGCTCACTCTGATGGTAGTTTCTTTTGCTGTGCAGAAGCTCTTTAGTTTGATGAGATCCCATTTGTCAATTTTGGCTTTTGTTGCCGTTGCTTTTGGTGTTTTAGACATGAAGTCTTTGCCCATGCCTATGTCCTGAATGGTACTACCTAGGTTTTCCTCTAGGATTTTTATGGTATTAGGTCTAACATTTAAGTCTCTAATCCATCTTGAATTAATTTTCGTATAAGGAGTAAGGAAAGGATCCAGTTTCAGCTTTCTACTTATGGCTAGCCAGTTTTCCCAGCACCATTTATTAAATAGGGAATCCTTTCCCCATTTCTTGTTTCTCTCAGGTTTGTCAAAGATCAGATGGCTGTAGATGTGTGGTATTATTTCTGAGGACTCTGTTCTGTTCCATTGGTCTATATCTCTGTTTTGGTACCAGTACCATGCTGTTTTGGTTACTGTAGCCTTGTAGTATAGTTTGAAGTCAGGTAGCGTGATGCCTCCAGCTTTGTTCTTTTGACTTAGGATTGTCTTGGAGATGCGGGCTCTTTTTTGGTTCCATATGAACTTTAAAGCAGTTTTTTCCAATTCTGTGAAGAAGCTCTTTGGTAGCTTGATGGGGATGGCATTGAATCTATAAATTACCTTGGGCAGTATGGCCATTTTCACGATATTGATTCTTCCTATCCATGAGCATGGTATGTTCTTCCATTTGTTTGTGTCCTCTTTGATTTCACTGAGCAGTGGTTTGTAGTTCTCCTTGAAGAGGTCCTTTACGTCCCTTGTAAGTTGGATTCCTAGGTATTTTATTCTCTTTGAAGCAATTGTGAATGGAAGTTCATTCCTGATTTGGCTCTCTGTTTGACTGTCACTGGTGTATAAGAATGCTTGTGATTTTTGCACATTAATTTTGTATCCTGAGACTTTGCTGAAGTTGCTGATCAGCTTAAGGAGATTTTGGGCTGAGACAATGGGGTTTTCTAAATATACAATCATGTCGTCTGCAAACAGGGACAATTTGACTTCTTCTTTTCCTAACTGAATCCCCTTGATTTCTTTCTCTTGCCTGATTGCCCTAGCCAGAACTTCCAACACTATGTTGAATAGGAGTGGTGAGAGAGGGCATCCCTGTCTTGTGCCAGTTTTCAAAGGGAATTTTTCCAGTTTTTGCCCAATTCAGTATGATACTGGCTGTGGGTTTGTCATAAATAGCTCTTATGATTTTGAGGTACGTTCCATCAATACCGAATTTATTGAGCGTTTTTAGCATGAAGGGCTGTTGAATTTTGTCAAAAGCCTTTTCTGCATCTATTGAGATAAACATGTGGTTCTTGTCTTTGGTTCTGTTTATATGCTGGATTATGTTTATTGATTTGCGAATGTTGAACCAGCCTTGCATCCCAGGGATGAAGCCCACTTGATCATGGTGGATAAGCTTTTTGATGTGCTGCTGAATCCGGTTTGCCAGTATTTTATTGAGGATTTTTGCATCGATGTTCATCAGGGATATTGGTCTAAAATTCTCTTTTTTTGTTGTGTCTCTGCCAGGCTTTGGTATCAGGATGATGTTGGCCTCATAAAATGAGTTAGGGAGGATTCCCTCTTTTTCTATTGATTGGAATAGTTTCAGAAGGAATGGTACCAGCTCCTCCTTGTACCTCTGGTAGAATTCAGCTGTGAATCCATCTGGTCCTGGACTTTTTTTGGTTGGTAGGCTATTAATTATTGCCTCAATTTCAGAGCCTACTATTGGTCTATTCAGGGATTCAACTTCTTCCTGGTTTAGTCTTGGAAGAGTGTAAGTGTCCAGGAAATTATCCATTTCTTCTAGATTTTCCAGTTTATTTGCATAGAGGTGTTTATAGTATTCTCTGATGGTAGTTTGTATTTCTGTGGGGTCGGTGGTGATATCCCCTTTATCATTTTTAATTGCGTCGATTTGATTCTTCTCTCTTTTCTTCTTTATTAGTCTTGCTAGTGGTCTGTCAATTTTGTTGATCTTTTCAAAAAACCAACTCCTGGATTCATTGATTTTTTGGAGGGTTTTTTGTGTCTCTATCTCCTTCAGTTCTGCTCTGATCTTAGTTATTTCTTGCCTTCTGCTAGCTTTCGAATGTGTTTGCTCTTGCTTCTCTAGTTCTTTTAATTGCGATGTTAGAGTGTCAATTTTAGATCTTTCCTGCTTTCTCTTGTGGGCATTTAGTGCTATAAATTTCCCTCTACACACTGCTTTAAATGTGTCCCAGAGATTCTGGTATGTTGTATCTTTGTTCTCATTGGTTTCAAAGAACATCTTTATTTCTGCCTTCATTTCGTTATGTACCCAGTAGTCATTCAGGAGCAGGTTGTTCAGTTTCCATGTAGTTGAGCGGTTTTGATTGAGTTTCTTAGTCCTGAGTTCTAATTTGATTGCACTGTGGTCTGAGAGACAGTTTGTTATAATTTATGTCCTTGTACATTTGCTGAGGAGTGCTTTACTTCCGATTACGTGGTCAATTTTGGAGTAAGTACGATGTGGTGCTGAGAAGAATGTATATTCTGTTGATTTGGGGTGGAGAGTTCTATAGATGTCTATTAGGTCTGCTTGCTGCAGAGATGAGTTCAATTCCTGGATATCCTTGTTAACTTTCTGTCTCGTTGATCTGTCTAATGTTGACAGTGGAGTGTTGAAGTCTCCCATTATTATTGTATGGGAGTCTAAGTCTCTTTGTAAGTCTCTAAGGACTTGCTTTATGAATCTGGGTGCTCCTGTATTGGGTGCATATATATTTAGGATAGTTAGCTCTTCCTGTTGAATTGATCCCTTTACCATTATGTAATGGCCTTCTTTGTCTCTTTTGATCTTTGATGGTTTAAAGTCTGTTTTATCAGAGACTAGTATTGCAACCCCCGCTTTTTTGTGTTCTCCATTTGCTTGGTAAATCTTCCTCCATCCTTTTATTTTGAGCCTATGTATGTCTCTGCGTGTGAGATGGGTCTCCTGAATACAGCAGACTGATGGGTCTTGACTCTTTATCCAGTTTGCCAGTCTGTGTCTTTTAATTGGAGCATTTAGTCCATTTACATTTAAGGTTAAGATTGTTATGTGTGAACTTGATCCTGCCATTATGATATTAACTGGTTATTTTGCTCGTTAGTTGATGCAGTTTCTTCCTAGCCTTGATGGTCTTTACATTTTGGCATGTTTTTGCAATGGCTGGTACCAGTTGATCCTTTCCATGTTTAGTGCTTCCTTCAGGGTCTCTTGTAAGGCAGGCCTAGTGGTGACAAAATCTCTAAGCATTTGCTTATCTGTAAAGGATTTTATTTCTCCTTCACTTATGAAACTTAGTTTGGCTGGATATAAAATTCTGGGTTTAAAATTCTTTTCTTTAAGAATGTTGAATATTGGCCCCCACTCTCTTCTGGCTTGAAGAGTTTCTGCCGAGAGATCTGCTGTTAGTCTGATGGGCTTCCCTTTGTGGGTAACCCGACCTTTCTCTCTGGCTGCCCTTAAGATTTTTTCCTTCATTTCAACTTTGGTGAATCTGGCAATTATGTGTCTTGGAGTTGCTCTTCTCGAGGAGTATCTTTGTGGCGTTCTCTGTATTTCCTGGATTTGAATGTTGGCCTGCCCTACTAGGTTGGGGAAGTTCTCCTGGATGATATCCTGAAGAGTGTTTTCCAACTTGGTTCCATTTTCCCCCTCACTTTCAGGCACCCCAATCAGACGTAGATTTGGTCTTTTTACATAATCCCATACTTCTTGCAGGCTTTGTTCATTTCTTTTTCTTCTTTTTTCTTTTGGTTTCTCTTCTCGCTTCATTTCATTCATTTGATCCTCCATCGCTGACATTCTTTCTTCCAGTTGATCGAGACGGTTACTGAAGCTTGTGCATTTGTCACGTATTTCTCGTGCCATGGTTTTCGTCTCTTTCATTTCGTTTGTGAGCTTCTCTGCATTAATTACTCTAGCCATCAATTCTTCCACTTTTTTTTCAAGATTTTTAGTTTCTTTGCGCTGGGTACGTAATTCCTCCTTTAGCTCTGAGAAATTTGATGGACTGAAGCCTTCTTCTCTCATCTCGTCGAAGTCATTCTCCGTCCAGCTTTGATCCGTTGCTGGCGATGAGCTGCGCTCCTTTGCCGGGGGAGATGCGCTCTTATTTTTTGAATTTCCAGCTTTTCTGCCCTGCTTTTTCCCCATCTTTGTGGTTTTATCTGCCTCTGGTCTTTGATGATGGTGATGTACTGATTCGGTTTTGGTGTAGGTGTCCTTCCTGTTTGATAGCTTTCCTTCTAACAGTCAGGATCCTCAGCTGTAGGTTGTAGCTGTAGGAGATTGCTTGAGGTCCACTCCAGACCCTGTTTGCCTGGGTATCAGCAGCAGAGGCTGCAGAAGATAGAATATTTCTGAACAGCGAGTGTACCTGTCTGATTCTTGCTTTGGAATCTTCCTCTCAGGGGTGTACTCCACCCTGTGAGGTGTGGGGTGTCAGACTGCCCCTAGTGGGGGATGTCTCCCAGATAGGCTACTCAGGGGTCAGGGACCCACTTGAGCAGGGAGTCTGTCCCTTCTCAGATCTCAACCTCCGTGTTGGGAGATCCACTGCTCTCTTCAAAGCTGTCAGAGTCGTTTGCGTCTGCAGAGCTGCTGCGTTTGTTATTATTTACTGTGCCCTGTCCCCAGAGGTGGAGTCTACAGAGACAGGCAGGTTTCCTTGAGCTGCTGTGAGCTTCACCCAGTTCGAGCTTCCCAGCAGCTTTGTTTACCTACTTAAGCCTCAGCAATGGCGGGCGCCCCTCCCCCAGCCTCGCTGCTGCCTTGCCGGTAGATCACAGACTGCTGTGCTAGCAATGAGGGAGGCTCCGTGGGTGTGGGACACTCCCGGCCAGGTGTGGGATATGATCTCCTGGTGTGCCTGTCTGCTTAAAGCGCAGTATTGGGGTGGGAGTTACCCGATTTTCCAGGTGTTGTGTGTCTCAGTTCCCCTGGCTAGGAAAAGGGATTCCCTTCCCCCTTGCGCTTTCCAGGTGAGGCAATGCCTCGCCCTGCTTCAGCTCTCGCTGGTCGGGCTGCAGCAGCTGACCAGCACAGATCGTCTGGCACTCCCCAGTGAGATGAACCCAGTACCTCAGTTGAAAATGCAGAAATCGCCGGTCTTCTGTGTCGCTCGCGCTGGGAGTTGGAGACTGGAGCTGTTCCTATTCGGCCATCTTGCTCCGCCCCCCAATAAGGGCATTTCTATCTGTGTTTTACTAATAATTTTTATTTAGAATGGATATTGTATCTTCTCAAATGCATTTTAGCATTTAGAGAGAAGATAATATATTAAACCAGACTTGAATTCATAAAGTAAACTCTACTTTATCTTGGCATAGTTTGTTTTTAATTTACTAGTGGATCTGATATGTTACAATTTTACATAAAATTCTTGTTCTGTATTAATAACTATGATTACTGGATAGTTTTCTTATTTGTGTATTCATGCTAGCTTTTTCAGCATTTTACTATCAATGGTCCTGATTAATTGTCATTTTAATTAAATTATAAGGGAAACAATGTCCAAATTATGAGTCAACAGCTTGACAAATTCAACAGCTTGGTAAACTCAAGCAAATTCACTCACGTAACCACCACCCAAATCAAGAAATAAAAAAGTTGCTGGCATTAAGTTTCCTCCCACTAAGTATGCCCCCAGACTGTTAGGAATTCTTTTGAACCTTATACAAATGGAATAATATAGTATATATTATTCTGTGCTTGATTTGTTCTGCTCAAATCATATTTATGAAATTCATGTTCTTATAATAGTAATTCATTCATTTTGACAGCTGTATAATATTTATTTGTATGATCATATCATAATTTGTTTCTTTACTCCATTGCTATACATTTGGACTGTTTTCAGTTTTCTATTATTATGAATAACTGTACTATGAATATTCTGACATGTGTTCTTTGGTGTACATGTCTTTGATACATGTGTGCATGCACTTCTATTACTACATACTTATAAGTAATATTGCCAGGTCATAGGACATAGGCATGCACTGCCTTAGTAGGTACTTTCAAATATTTTCCAAAGTAGTGAAATAAAATGTAAAGTTTCTCCCAAAGGGACAGTTGCCAATTTTTTAATCTAAATCCAAGAAGCTCTTGGGGCCAACTTGGCTGAGTCCTTGAATATACTATTTCCATTTGGTAAGTGAGACTTGTTGAACACTTTCCAACTTGTTAGTCACTGAGGCTGAGCTGACCCACCACAAAATATCCAGAGAGTAACAAGCACTTCATGGATCAGGTGTTCAGTTTTGACAAGTGCAAACTAACGGATGCTTTTCCAAAGGGGTGTATCTTAGAAGAATGCAGGAGAAGTCAGAGGGGAAGTCATGTGATGACGGAGGTCATAACTGGAATGATGCAATTTGAAGATGGAGGAAGGGGTCAGGAACCAAAGGATACAAGTGACCATTAGAAATAGGCAAGAAATAGATTTTCCATGCAAAGTCTCAGAAGGAACCATCCCTATCAATTCCAATGGCCCATTGAAAATATCTTTAGACTTCTGACCTCCAGAACCATAAGAGAATATATTTGTTGTTTTAAGTCACTAAGTTGTGACAATTTGTTATTGTAGCAATAGGAAACTAGGCTGAATAATAAGCAATATTCAACCTCTTTTAAAATTAAAGCCTAGGCTACTTAAAAATGGGGAAAAAAATGTGTATGGGGGGTGAGTGGGGCCGTGTACTTGAGTATTGTGAATGTACCCACATAGTCCCAAGAAGCTTTGTTTGGCGAGCAGAGTTTGTACCCTATGACTGGCTTGGACTTAGCTTACACAGTGGTGACCCTCGAGGAGCCCACATTAATCTGTAGCATCATTTCCCATTACCAAGATAGCACCTCCTAAATTCCCATTCAATTTCCACATAAGGAATAGGGGAAGTTTCCAAGGTGGCAGGACTGACAGCAAACATTTATCACAATTTCTTTAGGACAGTTTCTCATTCTGCAGTGGATCACTTTGATCATTATTGTAAACCCAATTCAGGGCAGTAAGGCTCTGAATACTAGTCAATGTATCATTTATGGTTTCCCAAAGGAGTTTGTTTTGAGGAAAATTCCCTTATTTTAGCCCGTACCTATAGCAAAAAGCTCTAACAGCTCTGACCCTGTTACTGTCATCTACAAATGGATCTACAGAGGGCCTGACAGACTGCATGAGGGGTAATATGCAGTAATACCCTAATATGACTTGCTGTTCCCACTCTTCCTTAACAAACATTATGCATCCCATGCCCCCTTCATCTCCCAGGTCAATCAGCCAACGGTTTATCAGTCTTCCTGGTTTCTGCACATAGTGGTCACAATTCTTCATTCTTTTCATGCGAAGTACAGCTGCGTGTTTTTGCAAATGTTATTTGATAAAGGTAGATCTTTTGGCTCCCTCCTCCCAGGAATAATATTAATATTACTTATTACAATGGGGTGAATTTGAAGCTGACACCAGAGTCATGAGGAAATACCCACAGGAGAGGAGAGTTATAACATCCAAGTCCCTTTTTAGTCAGTTTTCTTTGAATCTATTTCCCAGCACTTGACCTGCAACCACATCTCCAATTCCTTCTCATTAACCCACAACAATGTGGAGGACAATTTATGCCTGGTTGAACATACACTTTGGTCAATACGTGTGCTCTCCCTAAATCCCATTAGTCAGTTCACCAGGTCCTCATCCTTTCTCTTCCAGAAAGTCACACCTCTGTCAGCATCCATCTTCACTGCTAAGTGTCAAAACTGTGGAGAGTCAGAGAGTTTACTCTACTTGTAAGCTAAACAGTCACCTTGCCACCGTTTCATGAATGCCGGTAGAAGACGTGAGACTCTTGGTCAGAGATGAAGAACAATTTATTACTCATAGCAATAGCAGTAACTAAAGTGTCGTTATTTGGGGGCCAGTTCCCTGAGCCTCAATTCCCTTAGGGTAACATGATGAGAGCCAGATGACACCTGCCACAGTGTGCTGCTTTACAGAAGACGACCCCTGAACTTACTCAACAGTTAGTGTTCTCTTTGCTCCAGAAAGAGGCTTTATCTTATTATACTGGATAGTATTAATAATTATGCCTGCAACTTCCTCCAGAGGGTGACACTATCTCTGTCCACCAGGGCATAATGCAAACATTCTTGGAAAATCATCCAGAACAAAGGGCAATCACTGTGTGGCCCACAAGACATGCAGAAAAATCCATGGAGAATTACCTCTTAACCTAAAATTTGTGTAAAGTTCATCGTTTTGAGATAAACATTCCTGTGAATGTATACAAATACTAGAGTCATATGACCACTACCAGAATCAATGTAGAATACTTTTTAATCACTGCACAAAGTTTCTATGTGCTCCTTTGTCAAAAGATTATTTCTTTTATTCTCAGCTCCTCCTGGCAACCAATAATCAGACTTCGGTCTCTGTAATTTTGCCTTTTCCAGAATGTCATATAAATGAACTCACAAAGAACACAACCATTGGTGTCTGGATTCTTGTGCTTAGCACAGTGTCTTTGAAATTAATCCATGTAATGTATGTGTCAGTAGTTTATTTGGTTTTTATTCCTAAGTAGCATTCTATTGTATGCATATAAAACAATTTCTTCATCATGCATTCACTGGTTGATGGACATTTGGATTATTTCTAGTTTTTTGCTATTTTGAATAAATATGCTACAAATATCACTATTCAGGTTTTCTCTATACAATTCTTTGTGTGAACATATGTTTTCATTTCTTTCAACTAATCATTTTGGCATAAATTCTTGGGCAATGTAAGAAGTTCTTGTTTAACTTTATTAAAAAAAAAACAGACAAACTGCTTTCCTAAGTGGTTGTACCACTTTTCTTCCCTAGAAGCAATCTATGAACATTGTCAGTTACTTCACATTCTTGTACTTGATATGGATTTTTTGGTTTTCTGGCTTTTAAAAATTTCAGTCATTCTAATAGGTATGCAGTGGTATTCCATTGTGCTTTTAATTTGCATTTTCATATTGATTAATGATGTCAAACATCTTTTCATGTGCTTACTTACCATCTTGTGTGTCTTCTTGGTGAAGCATCTGTTCAATTCTTTTTTCCATTTTTAATTGGGCTGTGTTTCTTCTCATTATTCAGTTTTGAGAGTTCTTTTTTTTCAGTTTTAAAAATTACATATCCTTGTGGCTATCATAAGGAGACAGCTCAAGTGTATATCAATAGCACCCTGAAAATTCCTGAACTTTTAAAAAAAGTTGTATATATTTAAGGTATACAGTATGATGTGTTGATATACATACATGCAGTGAAATGATTACTACAGTCAAACAAATTGACATATCTATCATCTCACATAGCTTCCACTTTTTGGTAGGTAAAAATATCTAAAACCTACTCTCTTATCAAATTTCCAGGATACAATATTATTAACTACAGTACTCAGGCTATACTTTAGATCACTAGGGTTATTTATACTGCATAACTGAAACTTCGTGCCCTTTGACCTCCATTGCCCCATTTTTCCACCCCCTTACCTCTGGTAACCATCTTTCTTATCTCTATTTCTATGTATTCAAGGTTTGGTTTTGTTTTTGTTTTGTTTGTTTTGTTAGTTTCCACATGTAAGTGAGATCATGCAGTATTTTTCTTCCTGTGTCTGGCTTATTGCACTTACCATAATGTCCTTTAGATTCATCAAAGCTTTTGCAGCAATGGCAGGATCTCCTTTTTTAAGGTTAGAAAATATCCATAAATATACACTACAATGTCTTTATCCATTCATCAACTGATGGACATTTAGGGTGTTTTCATATCTTGACTATTGTGAACAATGCTGCAAGAACCATGGAGCATGGATAGCTTTACTATCTTTACAAGGTGGTGATTCCATCTCCTTTGGATGGTGTACCTAGATGAGAGGTTGCTGGGTCATATGGCAATTCTAATCTTTAATTTCTTCAGGAACCTCCATGTTGCTTTCCATACTGGCAGTACCATTCTGCATTCCCACTAGCAGTATACAATGGTTGCTTTTTCTCCACACCATTGCTAATACTTGTTATTGCTTGTCTTTTTTAAAAAAAAAAAGTACAAAGAATAAAAGATTAATTGGCTCATGGTTTTGCAGGGTGTGGAGAAAGCATGGCACTGGCATCTGCTTCTGGTGAGGCCTCAGATAACTTACAAACACAGCACAAAGTGAAAGGGAACAGACACATCACAGCGAAGAAGAAGGAGCAAAAGACAGTGGGTAGGGGTCAGAGGGAGGTGCTACACACTTAAACAACCAGATGTTGCAAGAACTCATTCAGTGTCTGGAGGACAGCACCAGTACACGAGGGATCCTCCCCCATGACACAAACACTTTCTACCAGGCCCCACCTCCAACACTGGGGATTACATTTCAGCATGAGATTTCAGCAAGCACAGATATCAAAATCTTGAATTTGCATATATCATCTTGATTCTGCATGAAACCTGTCCACATGGCTATCTCAGGCTTCCACACATGACAGTTGGGTTTTAAGGAATTGTGAATGGAAGCTACAGGCTTCCTTGAGGGCATCTTTAGAAAATGCAAATCATCTAGTCTATTGGTCCAAGCATGTCACAAGGCTAGATCATATTTAAAAGGGTTCAACATTTCAAAGGGTGCTGAAATAGACTCTACCTCCTGCTAGGAAAATGGTCAGTGTCACATTGCAGAAAAGGCACTGAAAATATATGCTAAGTCGTATTAGAATTACAGGAGTTTTACATAATTTCAGAACATATACGTATATATACATATATATACAACATATACCAATAACATATTTACACAAATATAGAACAAAGAAAGCCAGATATCATTTCATATTTGACAGTGCTTCTTGTATGATTTTTGTACCATATAACCCAAATGTCATTTTTGAACTTTAGAGGACCTAATATCTAAAATATTAGGTAAGAAAGAGAAAGAATTTATAATTTGATTTTGGAAAATTTTTCAAATATCAAAGGTCTAAAACACAGGATATCACAAAATAGAATCCCAGGTCATCACAAGGAATTTATTTGGCCAAAATGGTAACTCCAAAAATATTTTTACCAAAGAAAAACCTCTACTCTGATAAAAGAGACTTAGCTTTCCAAACAAGACCCAATGAAGATAGCATGAGGCCAACTGAATCTGTCTCTTCTCTCTCTCCTCCTTTTTTTTTTTTCTGCCATTTACCCAAAGGAGAAAACAAAACCCTTTCATTACTTTTAACATTACATAAAAATCTTCTTCAAAAGGGAAAAATAAATTTTATGCTTGCATTAGTGCATCTTTAATGTTAAAGCTAGTTTTTTAAATACAATTTTACGTCTCTACCCAGTTTTAATTAGTTTGACTATAAGGTAAGATTTGCATACACTTTTCAGAATGCTTTACAATTTTCCATCAAACAGCAGATCGGTTTTCTAAGAAAACCCTGTTATTCAGACACATGGGTCCAGATTCTGGTCCCACATCATTATGACTTCAATGTTTTAACCTAAGGAAAAAAGTTAAATAATTTCTTTTAAATCTTAGCCAACTTGCTTATACCCACAGAATTTTTTATAAGATCAACCCTTTACAAACCCTTTTCACTTTGCTTAAAACTTCAGTTTTGTTCCATTGCTCTTTTAGGTTGAGACAGTCATTAAAACCCTCTGAACTAGACAAAATTACATTCCTTTTAACAAAAGCCATACTCCTGTGCCTTCTTACAATCTTTTACCAAAAACACATTCCCTACACACCTTGTATGTAAAACTGTTTCTCCAGTGGTCTCAACTACACATTACAATGTTAACTGTTAGCAACTTTTATTTTTAGTGAAAAATTTGATAAGTAAGAGATTTTAATTACATATTAGGGGTGGAGCCTAAGACATCAAACAGAAATTCAGATAAGGTCTGACTGCTTTTAGCATAGCTAGTGGGCATGGCTCTCCATATGTCCCCAGCCCTTACCTGTAATCAAATTCTCCAAAGTAGGTAAATCGAACAATTTTCAAAAGTCAAAGAAACAGTTTGACCTTAAAACATTTTGCAAATCTGATATCTGACCTTAATTTAGACCAAATATCTACATTTTCAAGACATTTTATTTTACCAATAATCTTTAAAACTGTCTTTATTTCCAAAAGATTACTAATGTCACATGAACAAAAAGGCATTAAAGTTTCTATTTTTCTGACAAAATATTTGATTTAAGCACTTATTTTTCTAAACCAATGAATCAGAGCTCTTTTATATATAAACATACAACACATATAAATAGACAGACAGAAGATTCAGCACTTATAAAGTTTTTCATTTGTCAGTTTCTTAATTGTATGACTATTCTCCATTTGAGAAACCTCCTCAAAATCTTCCTGATTGAGGAGAAGTCTCCTAAACCAGGACTCTTCCTACTAGTTAGAAGGAGCTAACTGAGGTCACCCAAGAGCTGAACAAACTCTCTGCAATGAGCCTACAGACACAGACACCCCATGGTGGAGCTACAAACAGATACCCTGCAATGGGGCTACAGACACCCCACCATAGGACTACAGAACCAGTCAGGAGGAGGAACAAGGCATTGGCAGAGCCTAGGATGCTCACCAATCTAGACACCCCACCATGGGGCTACAGGCTGATACCCCATGATAGGGCTACAGTTAAGGGACATCTCCCCAGGACTATTTCCCTATTGCAACTTAATCCATGCACACTGGGCTGGCAGTGCCCCACCAATAGAGAGAGTACCAGAGTCAGCACCCAGTCCAAGAGAACCAGGCAGCCACTTGGGCTGGCTTCTGGATCCATCACTGGAGGGGGGCCACTGAACCACAGGCAGGTAGCCACAAGGGCAATCCTGGACAAATCCCCAACTTTGTAACCACCCAAGGGATTCACCTTGCCTGCTGCCTAGACAGAGCCAATTCAAGATTGGGAAATTGCAGTAGAGAAAGGGTAATTCATGCTGAGTCAGCTGTGCAGGAGACCAGAGTTTTATTATTACTCAAATCAGTCTCCTCTTGTCTTTTTTTAAAATAGCCATTCTAACAGGTCTGAGGTGATATCTCTTCATGGATTTGGTTTGCATTTCCTGATGATTAGTGGCATTGGGCACTTTTTTTGGGGGGGTTTTGGACATTCTATTTTTTTCTTTGGAGAAATGTCTATTCAAATCCTTTACCCATTTTTTTTTATCAGATTACTTGTCTTTTCCTATTAGTTGTGAGAGTTTTTAAATATAGTTTTGATTTTAACTTCTTATGTGGGAAAAACTGAAAGCTTTTCCTGTAAGATCTGACATAAGAGAAGGGTGTCTACTCTTACCACTTCTATTTAACATAGTACTAGAAGTACTAGCAAGAGCAATCAGATAAGAAAAAAATTAAAAGGCATTCAAATCAGAAAGGAAGAAGTAAAATCATCCCTGTTTGCAGATGACACAATTCTAGATGTAGAAAACCCTATAGATTCCACTAAAGCACTACTGGAACTAATAAATTCAGTAGAGTTGCAGGATAAAATATTAATGTATAATAATCGGTTACATTTCTGTTTACTAATAATGATCTATCTAGAAAAGAAATCAAGAAAACAATCCCATTACAATGGCATCAGAAATAATAAAATAGGAATAAGTTTACCAAGGAAGTGAAAGATCTCTACACTGAAAACTATAAAATGTTGATGAAAGAAATTGAGGAAGATAAAAATAAATGGAAAGATACCACATGTCCACAGATTAGAGGAATAAATATTATTAAAATGTTTATAATAACTAAAGCAATATACAGATTCAACACAATCCCTATCAAAATTCCAATGGAATTTTTCACAGAAATGCAAAAACAATTTTCTGTGTAATCACAAAAGACCCTGGGTAGCCAAAACAGTCTTGGGAAGGAAAAACAAAGCTAAAGGCATCACATTTCCCAATTTCAAATTTTATTACAAAACAATAGTAATTAAAATAGTATAATACTGACATATATAGACCAATAGAAACGAATAGAGAGCCCATAAGTAAACCCAAGCATATATAGATGTTCTTCGACTTACAATGGTGTTGTGTAACAGCAAACTCATTGTAAGTTTTAAAATATCATTAAGTTAAAAATGCATTTAATACACCTAACATACCAAATATCATAATTCAGCCTAACCAATCTTAAGCGTACTCAGAACACTTATATTAACCTGCAGTAGGGCAAAGTCATCTAACATAAAGCCTGTTTTGTAATAAAGTATTGAATATCCAGTGTAATGTTTTGCATACTGTACTGAAAGTGAAAAACAAAATGGTTGGATGGATACCATTATAAAGTTGAAGAATTGTAGGTTGAAACATTATAAGTCAGGAACTGTCTGCACAGTCACTGAATTTTCAACAAGGCCACCAAAAAGACACAATGGGCAAAGGATAGTCTCTTCAATAAATAGTGTTGTAAAAACTGGATATCCACATTCAAAAGAATAACACTGTACCCTTATCTTACACCATACATAAAAGTCAGCTGAAAATGGAGTAAAGGCCTAAACCTAAGACCTGAATGCATAAAATTGCTAGCAAAAAAAGGAGAAAAAACAGGGAAAAAAGCAATTTGATACTGGCTTTGGCAAGAATTTTTTGGATAGTTCACCAGAAGCATAGGCAACAAAAGCAAAAAATAAACAAATGGGACTACATCAAACTAAAAAGTTTCTTTAACTTTTAATTTTTCTTTTCTTTTCTTTTCTGTTTTGTTTGCTTTTTTGGTTTTGGTTTTGTTTTGTTTTGTTTTTAGAGACAGGGCCTTGCTCTGCTGCCCAGGCTGAAGTACAGTGGTACAACCATAGCTCACTGCAGCCTTGAACTCCTGGGCTCAAGCAATCCTCCTGCCTCAGCCTCCCAAGTAGCTAGAACTACAGGTGCAGGCCACCATGCTCAGCTATTTTTTAAAAATTTTTTTGTAGAGAAGGGGTCTTGCTATTTTGCCCAAGCTGGTCTAAAACTCCTGACCTCAATCCATCCTCCTACTTTAGCCTCCCAAAGTGTTGGGATTACAAGTGTGAACCACCATGCTGGGCCCAAGCTAAAAAGTTTCTGCAAAACAGTTCTTTGTGTATTCTGGAGAGATGTATTTTATCAGACTTTTTTTCTTGCAGACATTTTCTTCCAGTCTATAGCTTCTCTTTTATTTTGTTAACATTCAAAGAGCCTAAATTTTAAATTTTGATTAAATCAAATTCAGTTTTTAAAATATTTTATACTTTGTGCTTTCGTGTTCCAGTAAATCTTTGCCTAACTTTGGGTAAAAATATTTCCTTTTATTATTTTCTTTGATAAGTTTTATAGTTTTGTGCTTTATATTTAGGTTTTTAATCCATTTTGAATTTTTTTCACATATGATACAAGGTATAGATTGAGGGGTGTGTGTGTGTGTGTCTGTGTGTGTATCCAGCTGTGCGATCAATATTTGCTGAGAAGATTGTTCTTTATCCATTGAACTACACTGGCACCTTCGTACAAAGTCAGTGGAATAAATATTTGGATCTATTTCGTTATCTCTATTCTGTTCTATTTATTAGTATATCTAATCGTTTACATATATTGTACTGTCTTAATTATTGTTGCCTTATGGTAAGTCTTGAAATGAGGAAGAAATATTCCTCATTTCATAAGGAATATTATGTTCTTTAAAGAAAAATGTTTAACTGTTTTAAGTCCTTTACCTTTCCATATAGATTTTAGAATTAGCTTTCTGACTTCCACAAAGGCCTGCTGATATTTTCAATGGGTTGCAATGAATTTATAGATTTATAGATATATCACTTCCTTTATTTAGGGCTTGTTACCCTTTGCTAATGTTTTATAACTACAGCTTACAAATTTTAGAATATATTTTGTTAGTATTTTGTATTTATAATGCTTTCATAAGTGGAATTTTTAAATTTATATTTTCAAGTGTTCATCTGTAACATACAGAAATACAATTTATTTTATATTGATCTTACTAAATTTACTTATTAATTCTAGTTGTCATTTTATACATCCTTTGAAATTTCTACATAGACACTCATATATGTGCAAATTAAGACAGTTTTATTCCTTTTTTCCCAATCTAGATGCCTTTCTTCTTTTTCTTGATTTCTTTTTCTTCTTCCTCTCTTTCTTTTTCTTTTTCTCTTTCTTTCATCCTTTTTTTTTTCTACCTTATTTCCCTGGCTGGAACTTCCAGTAAAATGTATCAAAACATTCAACAACTATAAAACTTACAAAAGATAATACATGATAAAGTCTACATGACCTTGGACTTTGTGATGAATTTTTAAGTACAACATCAAAAGCATGATCTATAAAAAAATTTGATATATTGGACTTCATTAACACCAAAATTCTGAACTGCTGGAACCACTGTTAAGAGAATGAAGAGACAAGTTACAGACTGGGAGAACATATTTGCAAACACATACCTGATAAAAGGTAAGTATCCAAGTTATACAAAGAACTCTTAAAATTTAACAATAAAAAAATTCAATCTAATTTAAAAATGGGTCAAAGATCTGAACAGACACTTTACCCAAAAGATATACAGATGGGAAATAAGCAATTGAGAAGATGGTAATCATCATTTGTCGTTAGAGAAATTTGTTAAAGTATACAAAATTACAAGTAGATAAGAATAATAAGTTCTAGTGTTCTATAGCACTATAGGACGACTATAATTAACAATAAGAGATTACATAGTTTCAAATAGCTACACAGAGGATATTGAATGCTCCCAACACAAAGGAATGATAAATGTTTGAGATGTGTTAATTGCCCTGATTCGATCACTATACATTGTATATAGCAAAACATCACTTTGTACCTCAAGAATATGTACAATTATTGTTTGTTAATTATAAAAATAAACTGTAATAAATAGTTAGAAAATACATAAAATAAGGATATAATGCAACACACCTATTAGAATGACTAAAACCCAAAAGAACTGACAATACCAATTGCTGATAAGGATGTGGAGGAACAGAATCTCTCATTTATTGCTGGTGGAAATGTAAAACAGAACAACCACTTTGGAAAACAGTTTGGCAGTTTCTTACAAAGCCAGACATATTCGTATTATATGATCCAACAATCACACTTCTAGGTATTTACCTACCTGTTTTGAAAACTTATTAATGTGTACACAAAACCTGCACGTAAATATTTATATCCATTTTATTTATCATTACCCCAAACTAGAAGCAATCAAGATATCCTTTGATAAGTGAATGGATAAACAAACTGTGGCACATCCATAAAATGGAATACCACTTAATAATAAAGTGAAATGAACCATCAAGCTATACTAAAACATGAATTAATTTTAAATGTATATTGCTAAGTAAAAGAAGCCAGTCTGAAAAGGCTACAATACTATGTTATTCCACTTATACGGCATTTTGCAAAGAACAAAACTATAGAGATGGTAAATAGATCAGTGACTGCTAGGGGTTTAGGTCAGGGAGAGAGAGCTGAACAGGTGAAACAGGGATTTTTAGAATTGTGACATTATTCTGTATGATACTACCATAGTGGCTACATGACACTGTAAATTTGTCAAAACCCATAGAACTTTACATCACAAAGAGTAAACCTTAATGTATGCAAATTGTAAAAGATCATTTAGGAGGTTAAGGATCCTAGGGTGGAAATTAGAATGTGACAAAAGAATAAACTATATTACAAATGCATGGAACAAACACACTGAAGGAGACACGAGAAAAGGTGCTGATCAAAGTACCTTTGGAAATGAAAAGAATCTATAAGACTGAAAACAAAAGCACTTGACCTTAAGTACTGTACTGTAGTTGGTAATGTTGCTTCCCGTGAAGGTACAGGTCAATAATTCTGAAAGCACTATACATATATACTGGAATTGAACAATTAGGTAAATGGATGGCAGATGGTAGGACACAGATTTCTCACTGTTAGTGTAGGATTTTGCAGATGAGCATGGAAGGAGGATAAAACAATTCATATGATACTGAATTATAGTTGAAAACGTCAATATGAGTTCATGTCTAGCTTAATATACATTGAAATGTTAAATATAAGAATATTTATAGACATGTATATATTGATAGGTTAGCATACACATATCTATTCCCTGCTCTGTCAGTTGAGAAGGCCTAGAAGCAATGCCATTTCGATAGCAACAAGCATACCAAAAACTCCAGCTTCGGTTTTCATATCATTCTCCAGTAAAAAGAATAGGACTCTTCATTTTATTTCATTTGTATTTTTATTTGTTTGGAGAAATAGCTGATTCTAGGACTGGAGCAAGAAATATACAAGATAAGCTTAGAGCATCTTTCAATGCCATAAAGACGTAGGTGGGAACTGAACAATGAGATCACTTGGACTTGGGAAGGGGAACATCACACACCGGGGCCTATCATGGGGAGGGGGGAGGGGGGAGGGATTGCATTGGGAGTTATACCTGATGTAAATGATGAGTTGATGGGTGCAGCACACCAACATGGCACAAGTATACATATGTAGCAAACCTGCACGTTGTGCACATGTACCCTACAACTTGAAGTTTAATAATAATAAATAAATTAGACTCTCGGGGGGGCGGAGCAAGATGGCTGAATAGGAACAGCTCCAGTCTCCAACTCCCAGCGCGAGCGACACAGAAGACCGGCGATTTCTGCATTTTCAACTGAGCCTCTGCTGCTGATACCCAGGCAAACAGGGTCTGGAGTGGACCTCAAGCAATCTCCTACAGCTACAACCTACAGCTGAGGATCCTGACTGTTAGAAGGAAAGCTATCAAACAGGAAGGACACCTACACCAAAACCCCATCAGTACATCACCATCATCAAAGACCAGAGGCAGATAAAACCACAAAGATGGGGAAAAAGCAGGGCAGAAAAGCTGGAAATTCAAAAAATAAGAGTGCATCTCCCCCGGCAAAGGAGCGCAGCTCATCGCCAGCAACGGATCAAAGCTGGACGGAGAATGACTTCGACGAGATGAGAGAAGAAGGCTTCAGTCCATCAAATTTCTCAGAGCTAAAGGAGGAATTACGTACCCAGCGCAAAGAAACTAAAAATCTTGAAAAAAAAGTGGAAGAATTGATGGCTAGAGTAATTAATGCAGAGAAGCTCATAAACGAAATGAAAGAGACGAAAACCATGGCATGAGAAATACGTGACAAATGCACAAGCTTCAGTAACCGTCTCGATCAACTGGAAGAAAGAATGTCAGCGATGGCGGATCAAATGAATGAAATGAAGCGAGAAGAGAAACCAAAAGAAAAAAGAAGAAAAAGAAATGAACAAAGCCTGCAAGAAGTATGGGATTATGTAAAAAGACCAAATCTACGTCTGATTGGGGTGCCTGAAAGTGAGGGGGAAAATGGAACCAAGTTGGAAAACACTCTTCAGGATATCATCCAGGAGAACTTCCCCAACCTAGTAGGGCAGGCCAACATTCAAATCCAGGAAATACAGAGAACGCCACAAAGATACTCCTCGAGAAGAGCAACTCCAAGACACATAATTGCCAGATTCACCAAAGTTGAAATGAAGGAAAAAATCTTAAGGGCAGCCAGAGAGAAAGGTCAGGTTACCCACAAAGGGAAGCCCATCAGACTAACAGCAGATCTCTCGGCAGAAACTCTTCAAGCCAGAAGAGAGTGGGGGCCAATATTCAACATTCTTAAAGAAAAGAATTTTAAACCCAGAATTTTATATCCAGCCAAACTAAGTTTCATAAGTGAAGGAGAAATAAAATCCTTTACAGATAAGCAAATGCTTAGAGATTTTGTCACCACTAGGCCTGCCTTACAAGAGACCCTGAAGGAAGCACTAAACACGGAAAGGAACAACCGGTACCAGCCATTGCAAAAACATGCCAAAATGTAAAGACCATCAAGGCTAGGAAGAAACTGCATCAACTAACGAGCAAAATAACCAGTTAATATCATAATGGCAGGATCAAGTTCACACATAACAATCTTAACCTTAAATGTAAATGGACTAAATGCTCCAATTAAAAGACACAGACTGGCAAACTGGATAAAGAGTCAAGACCCATCAGTCTGCTGTATTCAGGAGACCCATCTCACACGCAGAGACATACATAGGCTCAAAATAAAGGGATGGAGGAAGATTTACCAAGCAAATGGAGAACACAAAAAAGCGGGGGTTGCAATACTAGTCTCTGATAAAACAGACTTTAAACCATCAAAGATCAAAAGAGACAAAGAAGGCCATTACATAATGGTAAAGGGATCAATTCAACAGGAAGAGCTAACTATCCTAAATATATATGCACCCAATACAGGAGCACCCAGATTCATAAAGCAAGTCCTTAGAGTCTTACAAAGAGACTTAGACTCCCATACAATAATAATGGGAGACTTCAACACTCCACTGTCAACATTAGACAGATCAACGAGACAGAAAGTTAACAAGGATATCCAGGAATTGAACTCATCTCTGCAGCAAGCAGACCTAATAGACATCTATAGAACTCTCCACCCCAAATCAACAGAATATACATTCTTCTCAGCACCACATCGTACTTACTCCAAAATTGACCACGTAATTGGAAGTAAAGCACTCCTCAGCAAATGTACAAGGACATAAATTATAACAAACTGTCTCTCAGACCACAGTGCAATCAAATTAGAACTCAGGACTAAGAAACTCAATCAAAACCGCTCAACTACATGGAAACTGAACAACCTGCTCCTGAATGACTACTGGGTACATAACGAAATGAAGGCAGAAATAAAGATGTTCTTTGAAACCAATGAGAACAAAGATACAACATACCAGAATCTCTGGGACACATTTAAAGCAGTGTGTAGAGGGAAATTTATAGCACTAAATGCCCACAAGAGAAAGCAGGAAAGATCTAAAATTGACACTCTAACATCGCAATTAAAAGAACTAGAGAAGCAAGAGCAAACACATTCGAAAGCTAGCAGAAGGCAAGAAATAACTAAGATCAGAGCAGAACTGAAGGAGATAGAGACACAAAAAACCCTCCAAAAAATCAATGAATCCAGGAGTTGGTTTTTTGAAAAGATCAACAAAATTGACAGACCACTAGCAAGACTAATAAAGAAGAAAAGAGAGAAGAATCAAATCGACGCAATTAAAAATGATAAAGGGGATATCACCACCGACCCCACAGAAATACAAACTACCATCAGAGAATACTATAAACACCTCTACGCAAATAAACTGGAAAATCTAGAAGAAATGGATAATTTCCTGGACACTTACACTCTTCCAAGACTAAACCAGGAAGAAGTTGAATCCCTGAATAGACCAATAGTAGGCTCTGAAATTGAGGCAATAATTAATAGCCTACCAACCAAAAAAAGTCCAGGACCAGATGGATTCACAGCTGAATTCTACCAGAGGTACAAGGAGGAGCTGGTACCATTCCTTCTGAAACTATTCCAATCAATAGAAAAAGAGGGAATCCTCCCTAACTCATTTTATGAGGCCAACATCATCCTGATACCAAAGCCTGGCAGAGACACAACAAAAAAAGAGAATTTTAGACCAATATCCCTGATGAACATCGATGCAAAAATCCTCAATAAAATACTGGCAAACCGGATTCAGCAGCACATCAAAAAGCTTATCCACCATGATCAAGTGGGCTTCATCCCTGGGATGCAAGGCTGGTTCAACATTCGCAAATCAATAAACATAATCCAGCATATAAACAGAACCAAAGACAAGAACCACATGTTTATCTCAATAGATGCAGAAAAGGCTTTTGACAAAATTCAACAGCCCTTCATGCTAAAAACGCTCAATAAATTCGGTATTGATGGAACGTACCTCAAAATCATAAGAGCTATTTATGACAAACCCACAGCCAATATCATACTGAATGGGCAAAAACTGGAAAAATTCCCTTTGAAAACTGGCACAAGACAGGGATGCCCTCTCTCACCACTCCTATTCAACATAGTGTTGGAAGTTCTGGCTAGGGCAATCAGGCAAGAGAAAGAAATCAAGGGGATTCAGTTAGGAAAAGAAGAAGTCAAATTGTCCCTGTTTGCAGACGACATGATTGTATATTTAGAAAACCCCATTGTCTCAGCCCAAAATCTCCTTAAGCTGATCAGCAACTTCAGCAAAGTCTCAGGATACAAAATTAATGTGCAAAAATCACAAGCATTCTTATACACCAGTGACAGTCAAACAGAGAGCCAAATCAGGAATGAACTTCCATTCACAATTGCTTCAAAGAGAATAAAATACCTAGGAATCCAACTTACAAGGGATGTAAAGGACCTCTTCAAGGAGAACTACAAACCACTGCTCAGTGAAATCAAAGAGGACACAAACAAATGGAAGAACATACCATGCTCATGGATAGGAAGAATCAATATCGTGAAAATGGCCATACTGCCCAAGGTAATTTATAGATTCAATGCCATCCCCATCAAGCTACCAAAGAGCTTCTTCACAGAATTGGAAAAAACTGCTTTAAAGTTCATATGGAACCAAAAAAGAGCCCGCATCTCCAAGACAATCCTAAGTCAAAAGAACAAAGCTGGAGGCATCACGCTACCTGACTTCAAACTATATTACAAGGCTACAGTAACCAAAACAGCATGGTACTGGTACCAAAACAGAGATATAGACCAATGGAACAGAACAGAGTCCTCAGAAATAATACCACACATCTACAGCCATCTGATCTTTGACAAACCTGAGAGAAACAAGAAATGGGGAAAGGATTCCCTATTTAATAAATGGTGCTGGGAAAACTGGCTAGCCATAAGTAGAAAGCTGAAACTGGATCCTTTCCTTACTCCTTATATGAAAATTAATTCAAGATGGATTAGAGACTTAAATGTTAGACCTAATACCATAAAAATCCTAGAGGAAAACCTAGGTAGTACCATTCAGGACATAGGCATGGGCAAAGACTTCATGTCTAAAACACCAAAAGCAACGGCAGCAAAAGCCAAAATTGACAAATGGGATCTCATCAAACTAAAGAGCTTCTGCACAGCAAAAGAAACTACCATCAGAGTGAGCAGGCAACCTACAGAATGGGAGAAAATTTTTGCAATCTACTCATCTGACAAAGGGCTAATATCCAGAACCTACAAAGAACTCAAACAAATTTACAAGAAAAAAACAAACAACCCCATCCAAAAGTGGGCAAAGGATATGAACAGACATTTCTCACAAGAAGACATTCATACAGCCAACAGACACATGAAAAAATGCTCATCATCACTGGCCATCAGAGAAATGCAAATCAAAACCACAATGAGATACCATCTCACACCAGTTAGAATGGCGATCATTAAAAAGTCAGGAAACAACAGGTGCTGGAGAGGATGTGGAGAAATAGGAACACTTTTACACTGTTGGTGGGATTGTAAACTAGTTCAACCATTATGGAAAACCGTATGGCGATTCCTCAAGGATCTAGAACTAGATGTACCATATGACCCAGCCATCCCATTACTGGGTATATACCCAAAGGATTATAAATTATGCTGCTATAAGGACACATGCACACGTATGTTTATTGCAGCACTATTCACAATAGCAAAGACTTGGAATCAACCCAAATGTCCATCAGTGACAGATTGGATTAAGAAAATGTGGCACATATACACCATGGAATACTATGCAGCCATAAAAAAGGATGAGTTTGTGTCCTTTGTAGGGACATGGATGCAGCTGGAATCCATCATTCTTAGCAAACTATCACAAGAACAGAAAACCAAACACCGCATGTTCTCACTCGTAGGTGGGAACTGAACAATGAGATCACTTGGACTCGGGAAGGGGAACATCACACACCGGGGCCTATCATGGGGAGGGGGGAGGGGGGAGGGATTGCATTGGGAGTTATACCTGATGTAAATGACGAGTTGATGGGTGCAGCACACCAACATGGCACAAGTATACATATGTAGCAAACCGGCACGTTGTGCACATGTACCCTACAACTTGAAGTTTAATAATAATAAATAAATTAAAAAAAAAAAAAAAAAAAAAAGAAATGTTTAAAGAACAAAAAACCCATAATGATGAGGATATGACAAAGGGACAAAGGAGCCAACTGAAAGAATTGTCAGTGGCCAAAGCTGGAACAATTTGAGCAAGAAAATAAAATGGTATTAGATTATAAGCCAAGGTACAAAATAAATATTCAGGAGTTCACACTGACATAAATAAATCATTGAATAAACAAGCAAATACATCAGTCCGTAAATGGGGGAGGAGGAGGAGGGGAGAACAGACAAATCAGCAATGCAAAACTCCCAGCAATTCAAGAAGATACTCCACATAAAGGAAGTGAAGTGTAAGTCCCTACTCCTTAGGTGTGGGTCGCACATAGTGACTTCCTTTCGGAGTCAAGTATGAAATGGGGGAAAAGGGAGGAGCTTTATGGTGGAGAGGCCTGACTCTCTCACCCAGGTCATCAGGGTTAACACCAACAGTGATAAGTCATGCTTATAATGTGTTTACTTTACATGACTTGATGAAAATGGCACTTTACCTCTGATCTTCCTCCCAGTCCAACCATGAGAAAAGCATCAGGCACACCCCAACTAAAGGACATTCTACAAAATACCTGATCATTATTACTCAAATTGTCAAAGTCATCAAAAATACAGAAAGTCTGAGAAACTGTCATAGGCAAGCAGAGTCTATGAAAACATGGTGACCAAATGTAATGTGACAGGATCCTAGAACTTTTCTAGACATTTGGTAAAAACTAAGGGAATCAGAATAAAGAATGGATTTTAGTTAATTATAATGTACCAATATTGGTTCATGGACTGTTACAATTTAATCATACTAATACTGATAATAGGAGAAACTGGGGTGGGGTATATGGGAACTCTGTACTGTCTTCACCATTTTTCTTTAAAACTAAAACTATTCTAAATTTCACAAGTTTATTGAAAATTTAGGATGATAAAATTTCATAAGTAGTGTCAAAATAAATGCTTTTAGCACATATGACAACAAAAGACTAATTTCTTTAACATACAAAGAATTCCTATAAAACCTTGAAGATATCAATAACTTAATAGAAAGGTGGTCCAGGTTTAACTAGATAGTTAACAGAAATGAAGTTGCAAAAGACTTTTCAGCTTATAGAAATTTGATCAATATCACTCATAGTAAGAAAAATGCAAAGTAGACTACACTGAGATACCATTTTCACTGATCAGATGGGTCAAGTCTGATAACATACTTTTTTGGAAGGTAGAAATAATTATCTTCACTCTTTGTGAGAACATAAATACGTACAAACTCAGTGGATGGGAACTTGACAATACATATAAAAATGAGCAATACGTACACACTTTGACCAACTCTTTCAGCTCTTTTGACATCTAGGAATATATTCTCTTGAAATATTAATCTATATGTACAAAGATATTTATACAAGGAGAGTCACTGCAGTACTGTTTGTATAACATCAATTACTTTTTTTTTTTCTGAGACCTAGTCTTGCTCTGTCGCCAGGCTGGAGTGCAGTGGCACAATCTGGGCTCACTGCAACCTCTGCCCCTTGGGTTCAAATGATTCTCCTGAATCAGCTTCCTGAGTAGCTGGGACTACAGGCGCATGCCACCACACCCAGCTAATTTTTTTGTATTTTTCATAGAGATCAGGTTTCACCATGTTGGCCAGGATGGTCTTGATCTCTTGACCTCGTGATCCGCCAGCCTCAGCCTCCCAAAGTGCTGGGATTACAGGCATAAGCCACCACGCCCAGCCACATCAATTACTTTTTAAAAGCCAGAAATATATCATTAGTGGACTTGTCAAAAAATTACACGTATGTAAAATAGAGAGTGAAATACAATGTAGCTATTAAGAAAAATTGAAGTACCTCTACCGGTACTGACATGTAACAATTGCCAAGATACAATGAGAGAAGAAAAACAGCAAAGTTCAGAATATTGTGCACCTAAAATTAACTCTTATTAGTATACAAAAACAACAATTTAAAAGAAAATTGCATCCCTAGAAAACTGGACAATTTAAAGAGTGCAATCAGAAAGCAAAATGTGTTTTTAGTAATCAAATATGATTGCAAAAATAAAAAGATAAATTCCATCCTGAAATAATAAGAGCCCAGTTGAAGACAAAGCTGGTTCTCTGGCAAATAAAGTTATGATATATGTCTCAAAACATAGAGCAAAATTAAAAGTATTATTGAAAGTTAAGGAGCTGCCAGACAGATACAGCAGGTTCCACACCCTTATAGAAGAGATTTAAAAGGGGTAAACTGAAAAAAGAAAATGGCTAGTGGCAAATTTTCAAGGAAATGTTAGAAGAAAACACTCTGGAGCTAAAGAAAGAGACTCTTTTGACTGAAAGGTCCTACCAAATGCCAACAGAGATTAATGCATAGAAGCTTTTGACAAATTACAGATTTGTAATGTTTTAATAAGACCACTCATGAATATCTGGCTTAAAAATCATTGATGTTATACAAACAATACTACAATGATTCTCCTGGTATAAATATCTTTGTACATATAGATTAGTATTTCAAGATAATATATTCCTATATGTCAAAAGTGCTGGTTAAAGTATATACGTACTGCTCATTTTTATATGTGTTGTTAAATCTGCATCCATCGAGTTTGTATATATTTTTATTCCCACCAAGACTGAAGAGAATTCAGTATCTTTCTCCCAAAAAAATACATTATCAGGCTCGACTCACCTGATTAGTGAGAACAATATCTCAGTGTAGTCTTCTTGACTTTTTCCTTATATGAGTGATATCAAAAGTTCTGAACTCCAAAGAATAAAAGATCCTACAACTTCCTAGAGATAAGAAAACAAGGTTACCTCAAAAGAAGAAAAAATCAAATGGGTGCAGACTTTTCAGGTCCAACAACGAATTCTAGAAGACAAAGGTGGAATGCTTTCAAAATTCTGAGGGACAAATTATTTGAACCAAGAATTCTATGCCAGTCTAAATGATCAATCAAATATGAGGGTGAAATGACAATTCAGAAAGGTTAAATTCCATTCACGTACATTTTCTGAAACGGAAATGCTCAAGGATATATTCCCAGATAGCCAAAAAGGAAATAAAAGAAAGAAGAAAACATGGACTTTCACAATGAGGTAACTGCTGTGCAGCAATTCTAGGGCATAGTCCCATAAAAACAGGAGGATGGAGGACTTCCATGAAGAAAGAAAGAACATTTTTGAAGAAATAAGAGGATTTCATTCAATCCATCGTATATAGAGAACACATAAAGGTCTTCTCTTAGTCAAATGCGGAAGAATCTCCGGATGTTTAGGAAAAATGAGAAGCTGCCCAGCAGAAACATAATACTGTCATTAAAAACAAATGAAACATGAGGCATGGCCATGAGCTGGAAGGGAGCTGAGAGCGGTGTAAGAAAAGTGTAAAGTATTCGGCTTTTACTTTCTAAGCAGTCTTCCTTAGTAACAAAGGAGAGAGTGTATTTTTGAAGGGGGGGACGGAAACAGAGGCTTGGGAAGTGCAATGAGTTTTTTGTTGTTGTTGTTTGTTTGCTTATTTGTTTGTTTGTTTTGAGACAGGGTCTCACTCTAACACCCAGCCTGGAGTTCAGTGGTGCCATCATGGCTCAGTGCAGACTTGATCTCTCAGGCTCAAGCGATACTCTCATCTCAGTCTCCTGAGTAGCTGGGACTGCAGGCAAGCACCACCAAACCCAGCTAATTTTTTTGTATTTTTTGTAGAGATAAGATTTCTCCATGTTGCTCAGGCTGGTCTCAAATTCCTGGGCTCAAGCAATCCACCTGCCTTGGTCTCCTAAAGTGCTAGTGTGAGCCACTGCACCCAGCCTGCAATGAATAATATTTACATAGTCTTAATATTTAAAGTGCTATTTTTTTTGGAATTAACTTATGGGTAGGTTATGGCTAAAATAACTAAACTATACTTACAGAAGAAAAATAAAAGTTACAAACTTCGACCACATAAAAAGTGCAAGGAAGAGACAAATGTTTATTTCTTCCCCATATATTGTGGGGAGTAGATAATGTCTAAAATGTTAAAAAACAGAAGTTTGATTATGTTTAAGAGATAATCATTTAAAAAACTAGAATTAATGTTGTCTGAAGTTAGAACATAAAAGAAGATGAGCATATTATTTAATGGTACCCATCAGAAATGCCAAAGATAAGAGGCGTTGTAAGTGGTTACAGCAGAGAGGAACTTCTGTGTTTGGGCTGAAGTGGGACAACTAGGGTAACATTTTCCATAGTGGTCTATACTGTACAATGTAAAATTGTATAATAATATGCATGTTTGCTTCTATAATAAAAATACAAAAAATTGCTTATATAATAAAAAATAAAATGAAATAGATTACTAAACCAATGATCAGGGAACAATTAGAAAATAAAGAAGCGATTAATTAAAGCCATAATGAATTCCAAAAAAAGGACCTTGTTAATGTGGTCTTATGAAAACCGAAGTGGAACACTTGTATTCTGGTCTTGGCTTTGCCAAGAACTCACTTTGGCCAAGTCATTTCCTCTCTTGCGCCTCAGGTTCCTTATCAGTAAAATGAAGGTATGAGCTTGATGTTCTCTAAGTCCTCAGCTATAGCTTTCTAATATTCTAACTTGAACTTTCCTTCACATTTGGATAAAATTACTAGATGAGCAAATTAAGGGTACCCCCATAGATATCTGTGGGGTAGATATGTAGATAGTGTGAAGTGTGTAGATAGTGTGAAGGGGTAGATAGTGTGAAGATATCTTTCACACTATCAGGGCATTTTCACGTGGTTAGTCTTTTTATGATTACCCATGTGATTAGATTCAATGATGTGGGCTGGAGGGCAGCCCAGCTCCTGAGTGATCAGTCACTTCTAATGAGTAGGATTGTAGGCTTATGGTAATGTGGAAGGCAGCATAGTACATAGCTCAGTCTTTATTGACAGGGGCATCAACATATCTACATGGGACCTGCAGAGAGGTACTTAGGATTCCTACTGCAGAAAGTCAGCCACCAGAAGCACAATGATGAGATTTGTGGGAATAGACCCCAGACCCCAGGCTGGAGCTCCTTGAATGGCAGGCATAAGGTGGGGTGGATATAACATTCTCTGTGAGGAAAGGACTCATTCTGAAGGAGGAGAAGGAGAAGAAAGGAATATGTCACCTGTCCACTCAACCTCAACAGAAGTGGGTCCAGCTTCTGGAGGGAGGGAGTTGTAGTGACAGAATTGTTCTTCCAAGGGCACTGAAAGGAAGAGAGAGGATAGCTGTACTGTTTGGAGGGCACCTGCATTAGTTTCCTGGGGCTGCTGTAACAAAGTGCCAAAACCAGGTGGCTTAAACAAAAGAAATGTATTGTCTCCCAGTTCTGAAGGCTGGAAGTCTGAAGGCAAGGTGTTGGCAGGGTTGCTTTTTTGTGAGGCCAAGAAAGAATATATTCTGTCTCTCCTCTAGCTTCAAGAGGCTTCCTGGCAATCTTTGGCTTTCCTTGGCTTGTAGAAACATTACCCTAATCTCTGCTTTCATGTTCACATGGTGTTCTCCTAGTGTGTGTGTCCCTGTGTCCAAATTTCCACTTTCATAGAATGATACCAGCCATATTGGATTAGGGTCCCACCTACTCCACTAAGACCTCATCCTAACTAATTACATCTGAAATGCCTCTATTTCCAAATATGGTCACATTCTGAGGAACAGGTGGGGTGGTTAGGACATCAACAAATGAATTTTGGAGGGCTCATGATTCAATCCATAGCACTTCTTAATTAGGCGAATGTCAGAGCCCTTCTTATTCCACAGTACGGAACTTTTGGAGAAAAGAATATTAGGACCAGCCAGGAAGAATGGTTTCCAGCTCATGAACTGCTGTGCGGTAGGTGACCTAAGGGCAGCATGATTAGGCACAGCTGGTATGGCTGGTGATGGGGGCTCAAACAAGGAGAGGGGAGCTGCAACACCTGCAAGAGGTGGCAATTACTTACGACATACCAGTCGGCTTGGGGGTAGTTGACTCCCCAGTCTAGTCAACTATTACTCTAATGTTGCTGTACACAAACAAAATCAAACTTCCCAAGTTACATGATTTTTCTCACTCAGCATTCTGTGGGTTGATGGGGGATGGGGCTTTATTCCTCAGGCTAGGAGCCAACTTCAAATCTTCTCCTAGGGCTCTCAATTCCAGGAGCAGTGGCTACCCAGAGCTTGCACTTCCCAAGGTAGGTGGTGTGCAGCAGAAGCATAAGTCACCAAGCCAAATTGCACCAACAAGTTCAGACCTCTGTTCATATCACCCTGGCTAACATCCTATTGGCCAGAGCAAGTCACCTGGCCCAAACCTAGCATCAGTGGAATAGTTGTGTATGCACTGACTACTTTACTGAGAGATGCTACATTTTTGCAGCAAAGGGAATGGATGTATGAAATCTTCCAGGAAGGTAGTGAACAGGCAGAAACAATATCTACTGTCCAAAACTCCAGCTTTTTTCTCTTTTAAATGATGAAATTAACCCATTTGGAAAATAGTCAAAAGCAAAAGGTAAAAATAAAAGCTCCACCATCTGGAGACAGCCATTGCTAATATTTTTTTTTCTTTTGCTTCACTGTTATAGTGATCCTCATAAACCACCCTGTTCCCCTCCCTGCAGTTATTCCCTCTAGGCATGAAAAATCAGGGCATACTTATTAGAACTGTGAAGGAAAGAGCTTCTATGCTTAAGAATCAAAAGTTAAAAAAAAAAAAAAGAAAAAGGAAAAAGAAAGCATTTAATTCACTGGAATACTAGAACACAGCCAGCTACATGAAACTCAATAAGAAGACATAAAATATACTACATTTAGATGAGAAAAAAAAAAACTGTTCAAGATGGAGAGATGAAAACTTAATAACACTTCATGTGAGAAAGATCTGGGTGTTCCAATTTATCATAAATAAAACAGGAACCAATCACAAAGCTGATTTAACAGATGTATCCAAGCTAAGAGTAGAAAGTGTGTGTATAATATTATGTGTGTATCTGTGTGTGTGTGTGCGTGCATGTGCATGTTCATTATTTTAAATGCAGAACACATTTTTTGAGAGATATACAAGAAACTGCTAACATGGTTATCTCAAAGTGGAGGAGGAGTATTGGGGAGGGAGTTCTATACTTTTCATTTTATTTCCTTTCATATATATGAAATTTTTTACCATGAGTGTATATTATTTTTATATTGTAAACATTGTTTAAATTGAAAGAAAATGTAACAGAGATGATAGAAATACTGTTGGGGCTGGATAAAGCTTACTCAGTTTGGGCATGCTGGTTTTTATTATTTTTATTACAATGACATAATATGACAGCATAAGAGAATGTTCAATATATATCCTTATAGTTTCAGTCATAGCACATACACAATTCTGTAACTGTGGTTTTATCATTTGACTGTAGCAGTGGTTAGGCACATAAGCTCTGGAATTAGTCTGCCTGGGCTCTTGCTGTGTGATCGTGAGCAAGTTACCCACCCTGACCAGGCCTCTTTTACCACTTTTAAAATGAGAATACTATTGCTATCTACTTTGTGGGGTTATTGTGATGATTCAAGGAGGCAATCACTATTATGCTTTGAACAAAGCCCAGGGTGTAGTCAGTGCTCTCTTTAAATGTTAGTTATCAGCTAACTAACATTTGGTTCATTATGAGTGCTTCTGCAGCCGTCTATATCATTTCTATATATTTTCTATGCATAATGCATAATATCTCACAGCCTGGATATGTCATAATTTAATCAATCATTCTATTGTTTGGCATAGAGGTTACATGTAAACATATCCATGTGTGTGTGTGAATTGCTATTGTACGTGTGTGTGTGAATTGCTATGAAGGTGCTATAAACACTTCTCAAGCTTTAATATGTGTGAATCCTACTAAAATGCAGATTCTAATTCAGGAGAACCAGGACATGGCCTGAGACTCTGCATTTCTAGCAAGCTTCCAGGTGATGCCAGGACTGTAGGTCATAGACCACACTTTGAGTAACAAGTTATAAACATCTAATGAAAATAGAAGGATTAAGAGGGACTTAGAAACAGTTACTGGAGAAACAAGGGTGATTTGCCTGGCTACGATGAGATGTTGTGTCTCTCGGATACCTTCAAATATTTGGAAGGCTGTCACATAAAAAAGAATCCTGATTATCTGGAACTTCAGAATACAGACTAGTGTATAGAAGTTCTAGAGAGACAAAATTTCTGTCAATATAAGAAAGAACTTTCTTATAGGTCCTATTTACCTCTACAGCTTTAGGAGTCTGTGAAGTAACATCATCAGCTTTGCCAGTTACCACAGTGACAAAGCTAACACCCCTCAGCAAAGCTAGGGGAATGTGGAATCAAATGTCCCCAACATGCAGTGGCAGCTTGCAGGGAAGGGACTCTTCCAAGAAAGTGCATCAAGTGGAAAGCCTTCGGAATGTTGTCAAGGAGGAACCCTGGAGTTCCCATGACATTCTTCATGCCCCTATGGAGATTCGCAGCGTCCTCTTTTGCCCTGAGGGGGTGTACTGAGACTTTGTCACATTGCTGGACCATTCTGCCTCTGAGTTCTTCACAGAGCCAGACTCTTCAAATCTGTCTGCAGTCATACTGCTTTCTAACTCCAGTTTCCTGGCTCTTGGTTTCTCCATGAACTTGCAGTCTACAGATTGCCAAAGCAGCAGACTTCAGTGACAGATTTTTGCTCACCACGTGGCCGGGAAGGATCTGGGCATGTCCTTCAATGGGATGTAGACATCTCGTCCTCCTGCTGGCAGAAATCAGTGGCACCTAAATTCTCTCTTCTCCATAAGTGGTGGGCCTGGTTCTCTACCCACTGAGCAGGAACAGCTGTGGATCTGTGAGAAAGGAAGAGCACCAGATTTCCCATCCCAGTTTTGCTTGGAAACAGAGTACTACCAGGGTCCTTAGGTGAATTCTGAAGGGCAAAGAAAAGAGGGGAATCACTCAGGAAGTGAGTTGGAGATCTTCAAGGACAGTCCAGGCTCTGAGTGGCGCAGTACCCATGGAGCCAGCAGGGGAGGAAATATCCTAGATCAAGACAGTCTGGCCTGGGGGCTGGTGAGTGAGACACAGGGGAGACCCTCTCGCCAGCAATATCCTACAGCAGGACCACTGTTGTCCTGAGTGACAGCTCTCTCCCAATTCTAGAACCATCTTCCTCCTTCTCAATCCAGCACAAAACCTACCAGGCAGAGCCTTTTCCTCTCCTGTCAGTCATTTTTGCTACAAAAGAAACTGGGTACAAGATTGAACTGTTTTTTTCTCACAACACTTCTGACACTACATGTCAAGGGTGGGGTTATCACACCAACCAATTCTCCAACTCTCTGGACACCAACTGAGTGTCCTACAATTCAATTACATTAACACCAACCCCATAGGTAAGGACTCAGTCCCACAAGAATGCCCCTACTTCAGATGTCAGTCTTAGGTTACCATGTGTACCTCTGGCTATAAATGGGGGAGGGGCATCCCACAAACCCCTGTGTGGGCTTGATAATTTTCTAGAATAGCTCACAGAATTCAGGAAGGCACTTTATTTACTACTGTCGTTTATTATAAAGATTAAAACTCAGAGAAACAGTAAAGTGGAAGAGATGCATGGGGCAAGGCATTGAAGGGGGCACAGCACTTCCATGCCCTCTCTCCAGGCACACCACCCTCTCAGCACCTTGATATGTTGTTCACCAATCCTGAGGCTCTCCATACCCCATTGTTTATGGCTTGAATGGAGATTACATTAAGGATTGATTAAATCATTGGCCGTTGGTGATTGACTCATTCTCTAGCCCCTGTTCCTCCCTGGAGGTCAGGGAGGTGGGGCTGAAAGTTCCAATCCTCTTATTATGCCTACAGCTGTCTAGGGGCTCCCAGCCAGCAGTCATTTCATCAGCATACGAAAGACACTCTGATCACTCCGAAGATTCCAAGGTTAGGAACTGTGTGCCAAGAAATGGGGACACATATCAAATATTTGTTTTGTATTATATTACATAGGTTAGTGAGATACTTTGCAAAATTAAAACTTGGCTGGGTGTGGTGGCTCACGCCTGTAATCTCAGCACATTGGGAGGCCAAGGCGGGCTGATCATGAGGTCAGAAGTTCGAGACCAGCCTGGCCAACGTGGTGAAACCCCATCTCTACTAAAGATACAAAAAATTAGCCAGGCATGGTGGTGCACACCTGTAATCCCAGCTACTCAGGAGGCTGAGGCAGGAGGCAGAGGCTGCAATGAGCCAAGATCGCACCACTGCACTCCAGCCTGAGTGACAGGGCGAGACTCCATCTCAAAAAAAAAAAAAAAAAAAAAAAAAAGAAATTATAACTCAAGACTAACATCCTCTCTGTGTTATCTAAGGAGCTACTATAATAAGACAGACAGCGTTAGAAAAGTAAAAGACCACACTGTTAGTCACTCACAGACACTGCTGTGAAAGATGGAGAAAACCCAGAAGGCGGGAAGCACCTCCAACATTCGGCCGGGATGGGGTCAGGTAGCCTTTCTCACATGTCCATCTCCTGACCAGATGATGAGTCTCCAAGGGCCGATACTGTCCATTTGTCTTGTATCCCCAGTGTCGACCTTCATGTATCACACAGAGCTGGCTCTTGATAAACACATGCTGAATTACTGTGTCTTTGGATGAGGGCGAAGGTCCAAGAAAGGACAGAAAGGAGATAGGAGAGTAGCAGCATGGAACTCTCCAGCACAAGTTCTCGCACATCATAAAGATCCACCCCACAAGACAGTAAACCAGCTTACCAGGTGCACTGCCTTTTTCATTACCATCTGAGAAATGGTTATCATTTCTCTCCTGGTCAAAGAATAGGGACATTAAGTGAATCAGCTGAAGGATTTCTTGAGTGCACGTTATCACTATTCTTCCCTATGCCAGCATGGTCAAAAGTTACATAACCCTAAACTCCAAGCTACTCACTTTGACATACCCAATATCTTGGAACAGAGCATGTACCTGACAAAATCTGTCTAGTGGAATGAATGCGAAGCATGAGAAAACAATGGGGCATAACATGAGCACCTTCTCTTCAGTTTATTTCTACAAGGGGAAGGAAGAAGATGTGAAGAAAAAAGAAAAAAAACGAAGGAGAATGATCCCCAGCTGATACCTAATTATTCAGCCTGGAGGAATTCTGAGCTGAGCTTGTGTTGAGTGTGACTGACGCTGGCAGGTGGGACTTTAGCCTGAGCTGTGCTGGTGGATACACACTGATCGCCGATGGTGGTGATGGGGGGCTCGTCAACAGCTCATTGTACATTATACTTGTTAGGTTCTGAGTCCCTCTTCTAGCCCTACCTGGCCTTGTACTGATCTCCCTCCCTTTGATTATCTCACAAACATGTTTATTAGGCAATTAAATGCTTAATTTGGATAAAAGAAGGGAGGGTGTGAAAACAATAGTTCACATGCACGTATAATTAGTATTGAGTGGGTTAGATTGCATAAGACCCAAATTGGATGTATGGAGAAAATGAAGCTGGAGAGGTAAAGTTGAACTTTTGGTTGAGAATGGGGAAGATAGGTGTCAGCTTGATCTTACCACTGTCTTAGTGAAACTGTATTTTATTGTATCTCTCCTCTCCACCTCAACACAAAACACTCACTTAAAATTATTTGTTTTCTTGACAGTAAGTCTACAAAGCCCTTTAGATCACATGAATGCTATGGTAGGTTTAAATGCATTATCAAAAGGAGGGGTTTTACATGCTTTGTGTGCATGACCTGGTTTGCAGCATCTTTCAGAGCTGGGGACCAGTGGATGAAGGAGAAGGCCTTGTGCAAACTAACCAATCCACTATTTGGTGGGTTGGCCAGGATCCAAAGATTGATGAGTACTAAGACCCTAGGAAAAAGTACATGTCCAAGCATTAGGCAACTGAAGATTGACCAAGTAGTGTAGTAAGAAGGAATGGTCTCCTTCCGGAATAAAAACAAAGCCCAGTCACCCATGTTTGGAAGTACATTAAATTTAATAGATACCATTTACTCAGAATTTACTATGTTCTAAGCACTGTTCTGTTTTGCATATATTATCTTAATTATTAGGTTGCTGTAATAATCTTGTGATAAAAGTATTACAGATTTTATTTTGCAAGTGAGAAAACTAAGGAATAGAGATATTTAAGTAATTTACCCAAATCATAAACCTAGTAAGTGATGGAGACAGGTCTGTAACTCAGATCCATCTGCATCCAAAGCCTATGCTTGTAACTACTCCACCACTACCAACCTACTAAGGAGGGTGGGTTTCCATGTGGGGAGAAATAGTTGAATGAATCAGCTCAGATTCTCACTCCCAAGGTTCTGTTCCCTTTGCGATCTCACTAATAGCCACTGGCTCCTCCTCTGGGTTGCTCTCGGTGGTCCTACTTCCTCTTTCACATTCTGCCCAAACAGAATCCTAAACATAGCTGTTATGGCTACAACCACACCATAAGGCTAGAAAAGACTTTACCTGATACTCAGGGTGCCACCACACCCCCTCATACCATCAGGATTGTCTTGTTTGTTTTTAATAGGGTTGGCGGTCCATAAATGTTCGTAACATGGCTGCTAGAGTTTGGTTTTGTTTATCCTCTCCAAATCTCATGTTGAAATTTGAGCTATAGTTTTGCATGTGGATCTAATGGGAAGTGTTTGGATCATAAAGGTGAATGACTCATGGCTGTCTTGATGCTGTGCTAATGGTAATGAGTGAGTTTTTGCTTTATTCGTTTCCATGAACGCCAGGTGTTTAAAAAGAGCCTGGAACCTCCCTGTTCATGCTCTCTCTCTCTCTCATTTCCTCTCTCATCATGTGATCTCTGCACACACTGTCTCCCCTTCACCCTCCATTTAAGTAGAAGCATCCTGAAGCCCTCACCAGAAGCAGATGCTGGTGCCATGCTTTTTATATAGCCTGCAGAACTGGAAGCCAAATAAACCTCTTTTCTTTATAAATCACCCAGTCTGCGGTATTGCTTTATAGCAACACAAATGGACTAAGATAACGGCATGAGGTAACCAATTACAAAATAGGAACAGCTTTCTAGAGTTCATTGCTGTAGCCCTTTTTACTGGCTGCCCTGCACACTTATCGGGGACATCATCAAAATACCCTTTACAACCCTGGAGCACATGCTTAGGTCTCTTAGCATAAAACAGAGTTCCTCATGAGACCTCCAGAAAGGCAAATGGCCTCCTATCCCCAACTGGCCTTTATAAAGTCAGCATCCACGTGACTGTCCAGAGGGACACCCTTACACTTCAGAGGAGACAGATGCAAGGCACAGTCCAAGCACAGCAGATCATGGGGTCAGTGCAGGCAGAAATGGGTAGGAGGAGATCTTGCCAAGTTCTCCTTGCAGGTAGGACAACAGGAAAAGGCAAAGAGGTAGCACTAAACCCAACCACTAGCAGTTGGAAGCCTAGAGCATGAGGGTAGGGAAGATAAGCACAGTTCCAGTAGTTACAACATCCCAAGATATAGTCTGGGAAGACATTTACTATAAGATTATGGCACAGGATTCAAATCTGAAGCAACGAAGGACCCTGGCAGGTGTGCACAGCATTGAGAGGGCATCAGCGGCTGGGTCCAGGGATGGGATGGAACCTGCAGGTGGAGATCAGAAGGGAGGAGGCGACAAAGACTGAGAACAAGACAAAATCTGAAAGGTATCAGGACCACAACACAGACTCAGGGGAAGGGAAAATATCTGGGAAGCTTCAGGTCAACCAGGCCCTGCCACAGATCAGGAGGAGCTGGAACCCAAATATGAGGTTTTACCAAAGTAAATGAAGCAAGTTTCCACAGGGTCGAAAGAAGATCAAGGCAGAGGACTGATCCCAGAAAAGGGTAAGCACTTTGGTTCTGTAATTCAGGACATTTGAGATGGAACCACAGTGAGATTGATGGAACCCGAACCAACATGTCACAGACCCCAAGCTCCTTACAGAGCTCCTGCCTGGAGCTGGATGTGGTCCCTGAACCTGGCAGGGCTGTGCCTGCATGCAAGGGTTAAATAGTCCTGCTACAGTGGAGGGCTGCAAGAGCCACTAAGCAGGCAGCCCATCTCATCATTCTCTTTCCATCTAGTGTGATATCAACTGAAGATCAGCCATCTGTGCAAATCCAATAGACATATAACATGGATATGTCAAGTAAATCAATCTCTAATTGACCTGGACCAGCCGTTTCTGTTTCTCACCCTGAGCAAGTGCCACTCAGGAGCTGGCTGACAGTGCACTCCACAATGTCATGACCTTCCAGCAGGCTGTTCCAAGCTCCAGTTCACTGTGCCAGGCTCTTCTCCCTGGGGTGCCAGAGCAGATTTGGTGTATGCGCATGGCCTGACAGCAGTCTGAGTATCACCAAGGGAACCTTCATGCCAAAAGCTGTGCAAAGTTATGTCAGTGTCCTCAGCAGACTCAGGGGACACTAACCTCACTGCCAAGAGCAAGAAGCTCAGCACTTGCCCATGAGGAGTTGAGCCATAGATCTAGAAATCTCTGGTCTTTTCTCAAGGGTCTCTAATCCCCTGGGCAGGAAGCTTAAAGCCTGGGTTCTCAGCACTGGTGTTAAGGCTGCCCTTCCCCAGCTGCCTGGCTCTGGGTTAATCCCAACCCAACCACCAAGAGGCAAGAACTTCATTTCTCCCATGATAGGTTGTGAGTCCTGGCCTGGACATGAGTCCTTATTCCCATTAGTCTCTTCTCAGGGCTGGATCCTGCTACAATAACCTGAAGAAACTGTGATTCTGGAAGGCAAGGCCTACCCACATCATCTCCGTGTAGGGAGGTTCTGGTACTGAGGAGGGGTGTGTCAGATTGAGGGATTAATTAATGAATGAAGAAATGAAGACGGACACAAATGAGAATCATCTCTATCCATGAAAGCTTTTACTGAGGAGATGTGTCCAGAGGAGGAGGCAATTTCTATTCTTTTGCTGCCAGTATCCAGACCTCGGTAGAATATGGTGTGCTCCGATGACAGAACGGCAGGTTTCTGTAAACCACTATTACCAAATCATTAATCAGGGATTTATGTCCTGCTTTCAGAATCAGCCAACAAGAGAGCTCTCCCTCTCTCAGGGCTTGAGGCCTCTTTTCCCTTGCAGAGGGTAGGGTGAGACAACTGCTTTTGCACCGTCATCTCAATTCCCTCATTCCTCCTTTTCCTTCTTCCTAACAACCATCAGTCTATACATAAACATACACACCCATACTCACACACACAGAGCTGCCCACAGTAGCCTTAATTGCACCTATCCAAGCATTAAGCATCTCTCCTCTATCATTTCTGTGTTTTCAGATGCTACTGGAATGAAGCTCTCCATTCATTATTTGGGTCACAACCAGTAGTGACCTAAGGCTGACAAACTAGAGGCTAATCAATGATATTTGGACCCAACACATTTTGATATTTCTCTGCTCCCATCCCTGCATACCACACAATGGCACAATGGGCTGTGACGGTGCTGAAGTGATGTGTGTCCTTAGGGTAGAGTTTTGGGAGGGTCTGTGGGCTCCAGCAGCTCCACCTTTGGGTATAACTCAGGGAAAGCAATGCCCTTGAGACACTGGTGGTGACAGATTTCACAGACTCCATAGCTGTAGAGGAGGCCAGGCCCTTTGTCTCGCCACAGTGAGCAGAATGGGTCCTGAACCAGCAGCCTGTAGACTCCCCTTCCTGCCTGAGGCTCTGCCATCTTCTCAAAGGAAGATGAGGCTCAGCTCTGAGTTCCAGTCTTTCCTGCCAACAGCTGTCTCTGGGAACATAGTCAGCTCCTTTTTCCTTTCTCCATTCTCATCTCAGACACACAGAGCCCATTCCCATATTTTTGTCCATTACCAACTCTTCCCACCAGTCCTTCAGAGAAGAGAACTATAGACGAATTGCCTTCATTATTTCTTAGGTGTTTGGTTTCTTGCTGGATGACAGACCTTGTATATGTAGCACTTATTCAGACTGACCACAGCATGAGCACAAAAGGGATCACCATCACAGGCCGAGGTCAGCCAAAGAACCATTATTATGTTCTCTAGTGGAAGTATCCCTCCTTTGAACAAGAAAACATCTAGTAGAGCAAAGGGGCAGCATGGGGGAAATTCGAGATGGTGGAAATATTCTGTATCATGGTTAAGGAGTGGAGAAATGACCATGCATTTGTCAAAACCCATGGAATATGTGTGTATGTGTATATATACATATGTAAGTATACACTTGTGTGTGTGTATATATATGTATGTAAGTATACATGTGTGTGTGCGTGTGTGTGTGTATGCAGAGAGAGAAAAAGAGAGGGAGAGAGGGCACTTTGAATCATGAGGATAAGAAGCAAAACTAGGGGATTATAAGGAGTGCCATCCTTTTGATTCCTGGACCTGTATGTTTGTAATCTAAGAGATACAGCATATGAAACATATTGTGGGATAATGCCCACCTCTTCCAGGGTGTCATTTCCTAGCTGGTGTCAAGATGGACTCTTCAGCAAGCCACTCCTGCCCTCTATTCTTCTGCTAAGCTATGGAGGGCATAATCCAGGGCCTTCCGGATCAATTTCCTAGGAGTGTAGGTATTTCCAGGCTCTGGACCCAGGTAGTATTCATCCATCCCTGTGTCACAAGCTTCTCGTCTTGCTCCTTCCCAGATTCTAACCATGCATTCAATCTGGCAGTCACGGCTCAGAATTAATGCAGTTCCTCACCTCAGCTCATCTGTCTTTCCAGGTAAAATTGGCCTGTTAGGAAGATTTCCCTTCCCTGTGGCGTTTGACGCCATCTCTAAGTGGGGACATAACTCCCAGCATTCGCTTTTTGGTGGTACTGACATAGGCTATTGGAGCCACCTGAAAACCAAACTCTGAATCTTCCAATTGCTATTTATTTATTTATTTACTTATTATTTTAAAATATTATTAAGGGAGTAAATGCACTTCTTTGTTACCTGAGGATTGCATGTGTACTGGTGAAGATTGGGCTTCTATTGAAACCATCACCCAAATACTGAACATTGTACTCAACAGGTATTATTATTATTATAATTATTCTACCCTAACTGCCTCCCACTCTCCCCACTTTTGGAGTCCCCAGAGTCTATTCTGCTCACATTTATGTCCATATGTACTCAATATTTAGCTCCCACTTATGAGTGAGAAATGTGATATTTGGTTTTCTGTTTCTGTGTTAGTTCACTTAGGATAATGGCCTCCAACTCCACCCATGTGGCTGCAAAGGACATGATTTTATTCTTTCTTATGGCTGTGTAATATTCCATGGTGTGTGTGTGTGTGTCTGTGTGTGTGTATCACATTTATATCCAATTAACCATTGCTGGACACATAGGTTGCTTCCATGACTTTGCTATTGTAAACAGTGCTGCAATAAACATAGGAGTGCAGGTGTCTTTTTACGTAATGATTTATTTTAAAGCCACAGGGAACTTCATGGAGGTGTAGGCGCTATGTGATTTTCAGGAAGATAATGTGGTAATCAGGAATTAGTTTTGTTTCCCATATATTTTCAGTTCTCCACTTTTAAGCACACAGTAGGACTGCACTTCCTGGCCTCCTATTTGTTGAGTGGGAATATGTGACTAGCTCTAACTGATGAGAAATCACCGGTGTTCCTCCCTTGAGGTTGAGTATTTAGTTGATTGTATGAGTCCCTCCAAATCTTTCTTTGGCTGCCTCATCAGCCTGGGCCCTGAATGACTGTGATGATCACAGTCACTCCCACTAGCTCCTCCCTGGCTGACCCTCAGTCAAAGATAGTGTTGAATGAGCTAGATTAGAATATTTGTTATTTTAAGCCACTGAGATTACTACAGCATCTGCAGTATCTGTTACTGCAGCGTAACCTAGCCTGAGTGATACAGATGCTGAGGTGGTCCTAGTCTCTGCAGGGCACGTGATTGATTAATTACAGATGGTGATTGTTACAGGTAAGACCATTCACTGATCCTTGACTACCACACTTACAAAACTGACTATTATGAGAGCCAACATAGCTTTGCTTCTAGCTGTGCCTGGTAAATCTACCTGTCATCCTAAGATGATTCCATCCCCAGGGACAAGCAGGGCCCATTTTATAAGGGCGTCTTATCCACAGTATTCTTGGCCCAGTGGGGACTATTAGTAGAGCATTTTTTGAAGATTTTGGCATTTCCCTTATCATTTATTCCTCAAGGCAACAGGGTAGGTCTTTGAATTCCCTTCTCCACATCTCTGAAGAGATTTCTGGCCTTTTGTTTCACCCAGCATGGGTCAGTCTTCAGTAGAGATTTTCATTAACGGAAGAATCAAATTGTTGGAATCCAGCCAACTGCCCAAGCAAGCACACAGCAGGTACACTTTCTGATGGTAGACCTATAACAATAGATTCTGCCTCATTTATGATTATATTCCATCCCCATTATTTAAGCATTCTCAAAATTTATGCCCCCCAAGATTTCCCAGACGATGGACCTGCAACTTTCTCCAGGCATAACTTTTGCTTCTGTACCCTGATTATTCATTTCTCCCTCCAGGCCATGTTAAGTCCAAATCTTGTTTATTCAGAGAACGACAATGAGATGGAGGCAGAGACTCAGTGCCACTTCTGTAGGCAAGAGAGGGGCAGGGGGAGTATTGCCAAGGGCTTGGAGAGGCAGGGTCCTCCAGTCCTTCAGTGCTCACAGATATCTCCATCCCAGTATCACAAGCTCCACCCAACCACACTGCTGGCTGATAAAGTTACAAATTGACTAGTGTTGTCATTCATAAACCAGCAGGCTCAATCCCTGAATTTTTCTAAGAATTATCAGCTCAACAGCCACAAGCAATGAGAGATTCTTTAAGGAGAGTATTTTGATGTTTGAGCTCAGCTTAAGTTATTTACATAAAGCTATCAGATACTTTCAGAAGGACCCATCCTCCCCGTGTCTCTCTCCAGCAGCTGCTGGGCCCCAGCAGTGGCCCCTTATTGGGCTCGTGTCATCACAGGTGAGCACAACAGGTAACTAGATTCTCTGCTCATTCTCTGTATACTTATGCATTCCATTTGTGCCATGACCAATTCCACATACCCCGAGGGCCTGTTGCCTACGGCCCTGGAACCAATTGCTATATCTGCCAAAATTCTGCTGCAACAACAGAAACCAATTCTGATTCACTCAAGCATGGGGGTGGGGTAGAAAACAAAACCAAACCTGGTAGAGGCAGAGAGTCTGTGTGAATAATGAGTCAGAATTATCTTGAGGTAGCTCAAAGAATTGAGAAATGAAAAACTATCCTTGGAAATTGGAATCTTGGGGACAAGGATGTTCTATGCATCTCAGCAGCAGGAACTAGGAGAGGTTCTCATATGATGCATGCCAAACTTTCCTTCTCCTTTCCCCACAATGTGAAAATTCCCAGGGTAGGCTATGTTATTTGTTCAGCTTGAAACACATGTCCAGTCATGAAAAGAGTCAGGGTCTGTTATTAGATGAAGAGGAAGAAATGGGTGTCGAGGAAGAAATGAGTGTCCACGTAGGAGAGCCTCAACCACTTCACCTAGCCCAAGGCCACATGGCCCTCTTTTTTTCTGAGCAGACCTCTTCTCACCTACCCTGTGATAGGGGAGAGTGGAGAACAAGGCTGCTTGGCAATAAGCACATCATTTGTTTATAGGGGAAATTTGAATCTCTGAGATCCAGGACATGGGGACCCATGGGCCACTGGTCCTGGCTCTGTCCAGAAGGAAATCCTCTGAGACTCTCTTCATTAATCTCCCAGATTCTCCTACCTTCATTTACAGAGCAGATTTCTCAGGCATTGCAGAAGCTTGAGAATGGGAAACAAACATGCAGAGTTGTGAACTTTCTCTTTTGCTGTGGGAACTTTCTCTGTGCTGGGGGATCTTAGTCAGGAATGATACTGTTCTCTACCTCCTTTGAATGGAATTAACACACCCCCGGATGAACCCTTTGTCTTAGTCCATTTTGTGCTGCCATAAAAGAATACCATAGACTGGGTAATTTATAACAAACAGAAATGTATTGGCACATGGTTCTTGAGGCTGGAAGTCCAAGATCAAGGTACCAGCATCTGGCAAGGGCCTTCTTTCTGTGCCTCCCATGGCAGGAGGTGGAAGGATAGGAGAGGGTCAAAGTCATCCTTTTGTAAGGATCCCACTCCTGTGATAATAGCATTAATCTATTCATGATGCTAGTGCTCCCCATGATTCATGGGGTGTCCTCATGACCCAGATACCTCCCAATAAGCTTCATCTCCCAACACTGCCACATCGGGGATCAACTTTTTAACACATAAACTTTGGGGGACACATTCAAGCCACAGCGTTCTCTTAGCACACTTGACAAGAGAACAGCTTCACTCAGGAAACTCTTTCAGTGGTTTACCAGCAGCAGCGTCTCTTGGGAGGACTGATCCCCTCTTGAGTTCATGAATAGTAGCACATTTCCTCCCTGAAAGTATGAAAGCTCACTTCGCCGACAATGTGCATCCCCTCAGACAGCACAGGAAGAACTGGTCTCCAGGGATCACTATACTCTGGATGACAAACTCTCCTAAGGCTCCATATCCCAGCCCAAAAGAGTGTTGGAAAAGTCCCAGGTGGCTGTCCCTGACTAACAGTCTTGTAAGTTTCCAGAGATCCTTTGGGGTGACCAGCAGTTCTTTCCCAATCATGACAAAATGCCCATCGTACCATACAGACTCTTACCAGGGCTACCATTACTTTCTAGAGGTAATGCTGACTGGTACCAGGTCAGAACCCTCTCCAGGAATCTGCTAAAGCCCTGCAATGTCCCCTGCTGCCTTTCTATCTGCTCCCTGTCTACACCCTAGCCCCCTAGCCTCATTCTTGCCTTCACACCTGGCTTCCATGCCACCAACTATTTATTGTTTAAACTCATCCTCTTTAGATCCCTCTTAATCACATTTTCAGCCCCTCTCCCCAGGAGAGCTGGCCACTTCTTTGTGCCCCAATCATCCCATATTTCTGTTAGAGTACCTTACCATTTCTTGTGCAATTATTTGCCTAGCCACCTGCCTTCTCCAATACATGATGAGCTCCTCCAGGGAAGTGATCATATTGTTCACATCTCTGTATCCTGAGGGCCTAGCACCATGCTTCGTGAAAGTCATTCAAAGCATTTATTGAACGAATGGATGGATTGGTAGAGCAGCCCATCCTCTGTGTACTTAGGACAATGCCCTGATCCAGGACCTGGTACAGGAAATAGCACAACCATGGTCTCACTTTTTTTAGCAAAACTTGATCCACACTGTGAGCTTTTCAGAGCCTCCTCGTATTCCTCCCTGATACCACTTTGTAGATTTTCAAATAGTTTCAAAGCTTTCACTTTTTACCACTAGTATCACCAGGCCTTCTCACACTGTCTCTAGTGACAGAGAATAGGAAGATGGGAGAAGAGTTATGCAATGCATCTTTCCATTTTTAGTAAATTCCAAATTTGTTAAAGCTAGGTATCAAGATAAGCCAGAAAGCAAAATTGGATGATGAAAAGAGAAGCAGACTGGCTTGGGTCTCAGTGCTTGCTGCACAGCTCCCTTTTCTGATCATGGGTTTTACTATCTATAAAAGAAACAAACCTTCCTCAGAGACTTACATGCAGTTTAAAGGAGCAAAATAGGTTAAGCACCTAGCATAGCAGTTCCTGGCACATGGTAGGCATGTGACTGTCACAAATATGAACAGTCAAGAGGCTGATTACATGATAATTTTCAGGAAACATCTAAAAACAATAAAAATCTAGGAAAATCAGAAACATGAAATCTTAAGAGGAGCTTGAGAGAATATGCCATTAATTCATATACTTTTTATCAGAAACTCTTTCTTCCCCCTGCAAAAGCCAGCGATCCTACCCCTTTCAGAGAAAGGCCTGGCCTTCAGTCCCAGGGATAACAGTGACTTGACTCTGAGAAAGAAGTGGCTTACATCTACTGAAGCTGAACATACACACACTTCAAGACACATCAATTTCCTCTGACAGAAATGTGTTCACAAATTCATCAAAAATCACCTATAAGACTATTCACAGTACCACTGTGCATGATAGCCTGAAATGTGAAACTACCCAAATGACCATTAACAGAAGAGTGGAAAACGTAATAGTGGTGTATTCATACAATGGGATATTGTACATCAGTGAGAATGAATGAACTACAACCTCATGAACTGACATGGCTGAATCCCATCATTGTAATGTTGAGTGAAAGAAGATAAGCACAAAGGGCTACATGCTTTGTAATTCCATTTATATATATTCCAGAAGCAAGAGAATCACATCCGTGCTGTTAAAAGTCAAGATAGTGGTCAACTTGGAGGGGGACAATTGATAGGAAGTGGGGGATCCCAAAAAGCGTGGTTCCTGGGATACTAGTAATGTTATGCTTCTTGATCTGGGTGCAGGTTACATGCATATGTTCAGATAATTTAAACTCAACACATTGAATATATATATATATCCCCACAATCATACACAGAAAATGTGGCTTATGGCAAGACTTCCAAAAGAGTGGCTATGTGGGATGTCTGAGTGAAGTGTAGTTCCTAGATCTGTGGCAATAGGACACCCACTCCATGCCAAATAGAATACAGAATTCTCCCAATGATTGCATGACATCTCATTAACTGCTTGAAGCCAAAGAAAACTTTCGTAATCAATTCTGGTTCTAGGATTTCCTTAAATCTGCCCATGGTTAAGGATCTGGTGCTTGCAAAACATTTTACCTCCAGATAATTGGGCAGGTATGTCCCCTCAACTCTATCTCATGACCTAAATAAGGTAATCCTTGTCTCCCCTAAATTTTAGATCCATCAGATCATTGAAAGTTGATGCCAACTTTATTTGAGATAAACTTCAAGCCTAGGCACTTTAATCTAAAATTTTCCATGAGGTTCATTTCCTTTAATTTGAAATGCAAGTAAAGATTACCTAAGATCTGGAAGCATGTATTGATCTTGTCATCAACTGTTTCTACCACAGACAGAAATCAAACCTGGCCCAAGTTGTACAACCTCATTATTGACCCAAACCTATTTAACTCTCTTTCAAAGATTTTAATGCAAGTATGAGACTGCAAGTAATGTAATTCTTTCTCACAAAATTACCAATGACATAAAAAAACCTGTGTCCTAGATCTCTCCTGATCGTTTTTAGATGATTTGAATTTGCATTTTTCTGCTAGAGAAGAAAAAGATGGCCAGCATCTACTGTCTGAAAGTAGTGTAATATTCCAAGGAGGAGTCCCACAAAGTAGTTTCTGTTCTGCTAAGAACAGTTAACCACTAGTTATGTTTGCAGCAGGCACTGCTGGTTGGTGGGCCCAATAGCCATCTCCAACCTCCTTATCCCTTGTCACCCTTCACTATGGAAGATGAAGAGTTAAGTACTTTTTCATCCTTTGCTACAGCAGAAATGGTCAGACTACACATCTATGACCAATAAGACTTAAGCAGAAGTTTTCTGGAGGCCCTGTTTTATTGATTAATGAAAAAGCCAGCTGGCATTTCCTTTATCATTTCTTCCTGCACTGACTATGAATGATGTCTGGAAGTGCAGCAACCATCTTACCACTGTGCAATATAAGTCAGAGCCTGTGAAGGATGATGAAGAATAAAAATGAAGGGGCATGGACTGCCTACTTCCAAACAAGAAGGGCTATTATGAAGATAAGTCTCAGAATAGTTAGCAAAACAGTAATATAAACTATCCAGGATGTAACATAACAGTCTACTTGGTGTGGGTGCCGGAATATCTTGCAAAACTATCTGAAAACTAGGCCCCAATGTGTTTTTTTTTTTTTTGAGGGAATTAATGCTTAATTATTTATAGGGAATTTTCCATGATGAATCTGTATCACCTGCAAATACAACTTACTTGGTCCTGCAAGACCTGCTTGAGCTTGATCATCTATATTTTCACTTAATAATGGATTGCCTCTATACATGCCTAAACTTGTGACATGAAGGGTCTAATTATACTCAATTCATGATGAGCAGCTTAGATCACATGTCACCTGGAGTTCATGGGCAGACGTTCAGGCACTTCTAAGGTTAAATAGCAAGCAACAAGCTATTTCTCAAAAGGAGAATAATTATCTGTAGAAGAGAGTTGAGATTTTCTCTGTGATTCTCGCAGAGGACACATAAACCTTCAGAAACTTTCTGTGATGTTGGATCGGCCAGGTCATAAGATCAAGTGGCAGAGCAGCTTTCCCTGAAGAATGGACTTCTACAGAGCCTCCTCTTTCTCTAGGATTCCCCTAAACTTTTTAGTTTGCTTGATAAATGGATCTGAACATTATACCCAAATGTGGTATATATTACCTTTGAAATCTAAGGAAGCTCCTCAAATGTTTCTTCCTCTTAGTAGTAGATGGTGCAAGGTGTAGCAACTTGTCTTTCACATTGAAGGGCATATCTCATATGATGCAGATCACAGAAGCCGTAGACATGTCACTGATGTAGTAAGCTCCTGAATTTTTATGGGATTTATCTCCAATTCTCTGGCACTGATGTCTTGTTTTTTGGGGTTTTGTTTTTTTTTTTTTTGTTTTTTTGAGGTGGAGTTTCACTCTTTTGCCCAGGCTGGAGTGCAGTGGCATGATCTCAGCTTACTGCAACTTCCCCCTATCCACTGGATTCAAGAGATTCTCCTGCCTCAGCCTCCGAGTAGCTCGGATTGCAGGTGCATGCCACCATGCCCAGCTGAGTTTTGTATTTTTAGTAGAGATGGGGTTTCGTCATGCTGGCCAGGCTGGTCTCCAACTCCTGATCTTAAGTAATCCTCCTGCCTTGGCCTCCCAAAGTGCTGGGATTACAGGCGTGAACCAATGTGCCTGGATGCATGGATGTATCTTACCAACACATCTAAAGTACTTTGTACTTTTTGGACCAGCAGTGACCAGTGTGAGATTTTGTGGAGTGTCAAGATGATAAATATTTCTGCAATGGGCAGGAGAGTTGGAATAGCCTGAGGGAAGCACTGAAAGTGTACTGTGGCCCCTTCTATGTGAAAGAGAACAACTGCTTGTGGTCCTTGTAAACTGATATAGTGCTAAAAATCATTTGCTGTACAAATAGTTACGTAACAATTTCCAGGGGTTGTTGTGTTGATTTCTTCCAGGAGAGATTCCACATCTAGAACAGCAGCTATGATTGATGTTAGCACCTGATTAAGTTTATATTTCATTATAGTTTGCATTTTACATTTTACATTAATATTTCATTACGTTTACAATTTTCCAAGATCCACTCATCTTCTACACAAATGAAGCAGACCAAATTAAGAGGGACATGGGCAGAATCACCACCCCGGCATCTTTCACATCTTTAGTCTCTGTAGTTTCCCTTGAGACATGATTTTGCTTTGGAATTACTATCCAATTAGTTAGGACAAGTTACAGGGCTTATGTTTGGCCTTTCTATCATAAAAGTCTTTATTTCCTAGATCAGGGAGCCAATGTGAGGGTTCTGTAGTTGCTGAGTAGGTTTATTCTAATTATACATTAAAAAGCTTGGAAAATAAACACAGTGAGGATCTGTAGACCCACTGGTATTACTATGATACAGTTTGGGGCCTAATTTATTTATTATTTTACTTTATCTTATTTTTTGAGACAGAGTCTCACTCTGTCACCCAGACAAGAGTGCAGTGGCATGATCATAGCTCACTGCAGCCCTGATGTCCTGGTCTCAAGCAACTCTTCCATCTCGACCCCCCAAGTAGCTGGGACTACAGGCATGTGCCTCCATGCCAAACTATTATTTTTTTTTTAGTAAAGACAAAGTCTTGCTATGTTGCCCAGGCTGGTCTTGACCTCCTGAGTTCAAGCGATCCTCCCACCTTGGCCTACCAAAGTGCTGGGATTATAGGCATAAGCCACCACACCTGGCCTGGGTCTAATTTATTACCAAACCTCCATAAGCCTTCACTCTGCCAGCAGACTATTACAGCATTTTGAATCCTTAAGGATTAACATTAAGTCAGAACTAGTGTCTAATAATTTCTGCAAGTTCCAGGTACACGTATTCTCCTGTGTGGAATTATCCTGGTAAATAGCTTCAGATTCCTTTGGAAAAGTTGCAAAGAAATGCATGAAGGTAATGTTGCAAGGACCTTCTCAAGAGAATCCAATCTTTGCTTCAACCAAAGTCTCTGGGCCTGTGAAGTGGCTTAGACCTTAAAACTGGGTAGCAGAGCAGGATTCTCCATTTTGGCATCCCTATCCAGTTTTCTCACCACCAGACTCTAGTTTGTCCTGTTATATAAATTAAGTAACATCTTAATAGGTTGTCCATCTATTTAATTCCTAGGGACACTGTGATTATCCAGCCACTGCCAAAGACTTCTGCAGGCTAAAACCAATTTTTGATGACCATTTCATTGTTGCTGCTCATTGTGGTAATTATGTCCACCTTGTCTTTGGAAGTTTGGTGTTGTCACATGGCTTCTGCTACTTCAGAATTCCATCAACCTTATCAAAATCAGGAAATCTTCTCAGTGGCAGTAGCTCCCAGCCCACAGATGGCCACCGAAGAGCTACGCAAGAATCCTGGTGCTCCCTCACTGATGCTCTTCTCAATACCTTAATTAAGGGATTGCAACCTGGACGCTTTCAGTGGATTTAGTGGGGCTGAGTAATGTAAAAGTTGTACAAGATAAATCTACCTCAACATTCTTACATTGCTGAGCATTTTTATTCTTTTCTCTATAATATGCCAGGGAAGTTTGAGCCTCTCAACATCATTGAATTTAAGTTTCAGTCAACTAACCAAGCAACCATATAGATAAATTCAGCCTCATTCACCTCATAGAAAATCTTCTTGTTCTGTCACCTTATAAACACTCCAGGACTATTTTCCAGGCCTATGCTTACATATATTAGCAAAGTCTTACCATTTTTTTTTTTTTTTTGAGTATAAACTATTTCCCTCTGGGACAGATTTTGTACCTGTCCTCTGGAATATGTGTAATCTGACTCTAGTTACATGTCTAGAAACAATGAAGGTGAAGAACTGAGGCAATGGCTCAGGTGAGGATGGTGCCAGAAGGGCCAACAGAAGCTGAAGGCTGGAGCCCATCTTCTGCTGCTATTGAAAGGAAGATGAAGGAAACTGGAAAATTGAAAGAAATTCCTCATTTTCCCTTTCCTCTTCTCCAGTCTTCCTCTAATGCCTCCCATTGGAAGAACTTAATGGGAAGCCAGCTCACTAGGGAGCCTAAGAAATACAGTTTGTAGAGTCTTGCCCTACTGTCACAGAGCAAAGTATGAGAGAGTGCTCTTGGAGGTGAGATGCCATGGATAAATAGCTGATCCTGGCATGGCCCCAGCGTTGTTGTATTTATTCATTTTGCCACACAGCATCCATTCACCTTCTTCCAGAAAAAAGCAATACCATTGCCTTTTTTGGAAACGACCCTTTCCTCATTTTCAGTCATGCCATTGAGGTACAATGACCTACTCCCAGCTCAAGAGGTGAGCCTTAAATGGCTTAAGCTAATCAGAACCTCGTAACTACACTGGTCACAATGAGGAAGGTATACAGAGGCAATATAACAAAATTCAATCAAAGTGAGTGAAATGCTGGGAAACGTCTTACAAATTCTGGAACAATGGAAGAAAGAATCTCAAGCCTGATCCTGGAAACTGGTAAACTAGAGCTACTACTAGTATTGCTGTAACTTCAGTCTAAGAATAAAGTCAACGCATGAAAGAGAGCAGAGCTAAGACAGAGACAGTCAAGTCCTGGTGACATTGTAGAGCCTCAATCAAGCGAAAGCCAGCATTATCCTAGAACATTTGCATTTCAGTAATCATATACTCTTGTTTTTCTGAGCTAATGTACACTGTTATCTACAAAACACAATGCTCCAAAGAACTACTACCCAACAGTAGTAAATGTTACAAGAAGAATGTCTATTTCTCTAGGGAATCATTCACCATTTCTCCCAACCCCACTATTACATTTATGGCTAAGGCCGAATTTTAAGCTCATAGTCAAAGACCAGGGCAAAGTTCAGTCATCCATAGAAAGATCAAATCCTGGAGCTAGACCTCACTAGCATGGTGTTAATAACCAAACAAAATGTACTTAGTTATGGAGTTATAGTCTGTCAGCTTCAAAAGAGTATTTGAGGTGCTTATAAAACATGAAAACATACAGAGTAGAATGATGCAAAATGAAAACAAATATAAACCTGAAAAAAAGAGCACAAGAATAGATGCTGGCTGCAGTCTGTAGTTAAGCCCTGAGTTACCTTTGCTTTGCTTTTTATTTATTTATTTATTTATTTTTTATTATACTTTAAGTTCCAGGGTACATGTGCAGAACGTACCTTTGCTTTTCTTAATAATGAAAAAGAAAAGAGAAATAAACAGATGTATACAGTCCTCACACTCTGAAGAAATGAAGCCCACAAGTTTGTTTGCAGAAGGAAGAAGGCATCAACATTTACTTAGTGCCTACTATGTGCCAAACACTTTCCATGTGTTATTTCATTTATTTCTCTGAGTAGCTTGGTGGGAAAGTGTTCATTTCAAAGTTTCAAGGAAAAGAAAGCAGAGGTCATAGCAATTAAATACCTTGCCCCTGGTCCCAGCCGTAGAAAGTAGTGCAGCTAGGATTGAGCTCTGATGTACCTTGTTCCAAGCCCACTACTTACTATACTTAAAGGTTATACATTGATCAGGAGAAGTAAGCAATATTTATTTAGTGTCTAAGAGGATCCAACGATCTTTACATATGCAGTTGACCTTCCCAACAGCCCAGAAAGGTAGCCGAGCAACCCCCATTTTACATATAGGAAAGCCACAGTGAACATTTTCCTTGGTGCTGAATAAAAAGAAGTTTCATTCTGAGGGACACCTCAAAGAAAAGATATTGGGTACTTGATAAACAATTTCTTTCATCTTAATTTGACAAAAACACAGAGCATTTTTCTGGGTGAATGGTTCTTATGTAAATGAAATATCAAATCCTAGTTTGGCAATGGCATGTCTGTGGGGAACTAAAACAGCCCAGGCCAGGCATTTTGGTTTCTGATGACCTTGCTAAATAAGAGGACAGAGCTTAGGGGATCCAGGAAAATGGGGAACTAGCATGTTCCAACTGTCTCTCTCAAATTGCTCATGTTTTGAACAGACCTGTGGGAAAGGCTGGGTCTCTGTCTATTTGTGCTGGATTCTCTAGACTACAACTAGAATGATCTTTCTAAAATGCAAATCTGAGCATGACATTCTCCTGCTTAAAAACCCTTATTAAAGGCTGCACATTGCCTTCGGGAAAAAGTCCAAGATTTTTAATTTGTTCCTTTATGACTAAGCCCTCACATGCTGGCCTCATCTATTACCTCTCTCTTCTTCTTCCTAAACTCTGTGGTCTAGTCATACTGAGATACTTTTAGCCCCTCAGTGAACCCTCTTCCCACCTACTGACATTTCTTCATGCTGCTTCTTCCTCTAAGGATGTCCTCTCTTTTGCTGCTCCCTCCCCATGCCATCTGAGCATGGTCTACAACTATTCACATTTTGGGAACCAAATCAGACTTTTCCTTTCCCCGGAAAGCCTTCTCTGTGTCAGTCCTTGACTGAGATGACCTCAGCACCTGGGCTCATTTGCATACTGGCACTCCCACTGCCCCACCCTCGGGCACCTTGTGTCTTTTCACATTGGGCTCATTCATTTCTCTGCCAAGGTCTCAGGGCAGCTACCATGTCTAAGGTGTTTGTTGAATGAACCAGTTGATACAATCAATAAATTAAGCGTATCGAGCGTGAAGTGTCTTCATTGAAAGAAATTTCCATAAGTTTCAGTTACTAGATGTACAGGTAGAAAAGATGACAGCTAGTTGTAGAAGTCTGAATTCTGAGTTAAATTTTGCCCACGACATAGGGATTAAGCTATGGACCAAAATAATGTATTGATTCAAAATGGGCTGAAATTCAGTCACTGAAAGATGGTGTCACCAGCCAGGCACCATGGCTCATGCCTGTAATCACAGCACTTTGCAAGGCTGAGGTGAGCAGATCGCTTGAGCTCAGGAGTTCGAGACCAGCCTGGGCAACAAGGTGAAAACTCATCTCCACCAAAAATACAAAAAGTTTGCCAGGCGTGGTAGTGCATGCCTGTGGTTCCAGCTACTGGGGAAGATGAGGAACAAGAATCACTTGAGCCCAGGAGGCAGAGGTTGCAGTGAGCCAAGATCACACCACTACACTCCAGCCTGGGCAACAGAGCAAGATTCTGTCTTAAAAATAATAATAATAATAATAATAAAGATCATATCACCTAAACTAGCTGGACCAGCAGCCTCTGAGCCTGGAAGTCGTAATTTCATCCAGGAAGGCAACTGGCCAGGGCACCTATGAGATAGAGCATCTGATGTTCCTGCTCCCAGGACCCGGTATGGGCTAAGCCCTGAGGTTGCAGAGAAGAAACCACTGCTACTTGGATTTTGGACATGAGAGCAGGGGGCTAGTTCTGTCAATGCTCACACTTACTTCAAACTTTATTTTGCTCATTGTAGCACAGGAAGTCATCTTGTGGGTCTATTCCTAGCTCAGTCTCCTGAACTACATGCAGAGTGGTCCAGAGAACACATACATCTTGTACACTTCACAGAATGCCAATTACCCCAACTTCTCAGTTCCTGGTCTCCCAAATGCCAGTTGAGCAAGGAGGTAAAATTTGATAGAGTCCCAAAGTAGCCATTGAAGGCTCAGAATTGCTCTAGTGTCCTCTAGTTTGGGGGTCCTGTCACCTTGGGGCATATCTCCACCTCTCTGAGCCTGAGGTTTCTCATCTGCAAAATGGGGATAAAGATAGCTGCCCTGCATACCTCGAGGGTTGTTGTAAGGATCAAATAAGATAATGGCTGTGAAAGAGCTTTGAACACTATAAAGTGCCATGGAAATTTGAGAGAGTGTGATTAAGAGAGCGGCTGCTCCCACACTTACTTCAAAGGGGAGAAACAGGGTGGAGAAGGCTGACATGCTCTGCTTTTGAAGTGCACAAGAGCAGCTCTCAGCAGAGAAAAAACAGCGTTGCTGCTTAAAAGGCAACTTTCAAAACAACCATTTTCTCTCTGAAGGGAGAATATAGTTCGCAGTACTTCAAAGGCTGGGGAAAATTTCCAGAAAAAAAAATGATGTTCTCAATCCAACTTTTAGTCAAGTCAGAGTTATTAAAAAAAAAAAAACCTTCAGAACTCTTCACTTATTTAAAAAGAATTTTAATGCATTTAAAAATTAAAAACTGCTAAGAGGGGCAGACAAAGGCACAGTTTCCCGTTCCTTAGGATTGCACTGCGGAGGGTGGACGTGGTGACTCTGCCCGTCGTTCACTGCTTCCTCTGATTAAACATTCTCTCTGAGGCTTTCCTCCCTGCCCTGATAAATTTCATACCAAGAATAAGTCACCAGGAATAGACCCTTATCTTCTCCTATCCATCTCTGACACCTAGCTATCAAGCACAGTGAGATTATTTATTGGGTTTTTATTTCACCCTCCTTTAAATATGGCAGCCTGCAAAAGATCAACTTCAAGAAGCCAGAGCAGAATTACAATATCCTACTTAAAGGGAAAAAGCAAACCTACCTCCAAGCAAGAGAAACTCCCTTTTAAAACAACCAAATACTGAAATAAATAAAGCTCTAGCCTTCATTCTAGTGAGCAGTGAATAGCAATACAGGAGTACCTGGCCGTGATACCTGGGAGGTGAGCCAACTGGAACTTGGCCAAACCTGTACGGAAAAGTAGCCATGTCTTCCTTCCAGCCCCCTGTCCCTTTCTGTTACTAGCTTTGTGCTGAGAAAACAACCTGGAACTAGGGTCCCCAAGGTCCCCAGGAACCAGGCTTGCCCCTCAACTCTATCCTTGAGGGACTGTCTAATCCCCTGTGGCCATCTCAGCAATGTAGTTACTGAGACACATGGCTTATTTTCCCCATAGATTATATCTACACTTATGGAACATGATCAAATTGGATCTCTCTTAGGCAACATACAATGCTCAGATGGGTGTTCACGGGTTCTACTCTTATTAAGCATGCATAATCAGACAGGGGGAAGGGTTGTGCAGGGGAGGGTCCCAAAAGAATTCACTCTTCCAAAAGAGGTGACCCACAGAGAGGAAGCTCTTTTCTCTCTACACTCCCCACCAGCTCCAGCCTCAGAGTTTATTTTTGCAAAGGGCTTTGAAGGCAGAAGTTAAAGAAATCTCAGTGGTCTGAAGTCAGAGAAAGGCAGCTGCCAAGGGAAGATTAGTCCCGAGGAAGGGAGAAAGAAGGCCCACAAGCAGGGTGATGTCATAGGAGAAGCTGTCTAAGCCCCAGCCCTTCTATCGTAGTTTTAAGCAACCCTGTTTAATTAAAGTTGCGCCTCTTGCTGGCATGAGAGCAGTGGAAGTGTCAGTTTGCTTGTCAGGAGCTCCTTTGCCTGGAGCACAGATCAGAGTACCCCTGGCTGAGTGCCAGGCTTTGTCTCCAGCACAGATGGGAAGGCCAGGGGTAATCACCCCGCCCTGGTCAGTCACCTTCCTGGGTGAAATTACAGAAAAGTAGAAGACAGCACTCCATCTGATTCTTATTCAGCACCACTTCCAGAGAAATAATGAGGACAATTAAGCATAACGTTCTGATTTGGGCATAATGTTCTGATTTGGGCAGGAAGGCTGCCCCAAACCTTCCCACTCCATGGATTGCTTTGTAGGAGAGTAAGCCTGAGGTGGAAGTGTGCTGTGAACTGGCCCCACCCCGGTGACCCTCTGGCCTTCAGCTCCACAAACGTAACCAGGTGATGGAACTGTCTGAGCTCTACAGGGCATACGCAGGAAGGGGTTTTCCCCCGGTCTTTGCCTTCAGTTGTGCCTTGTCAAGTCTCCCCTTCTTACCTGTCAAATACATATTGGGAAATCCTAGGCTCTCTGGTCAGTTTGGTCTAGATTGCAAATTTGGATTTCACCTTCCTCATTAGGGGCCAGGCTTTGGCCATGGAGACTTGAAGTAGGGAGGAGAGGGCACTGTGTGTGCTCTCACTCATTCCCATATTTCACACCTGGCATTGAGGAGAGTATAGCCTTCCCAGGGTGTGTCATCCGGTGGTCAGTGTGCCCAACACCCTTCCTGATAGTATTACTCTTTCTTGGGGTCCACCTATGCCGCTATAGACCTGATGTCTATCATTCATTCTCTCTGCACTCCAAAGAGACTATCAAAGATCACTTCTGTGTGTCTGGGGAACACTGGCAAATGGAGGGTGCCCATCAGTTTTTGGGGCAGATCAGTTCACAGTTTCTCCAGTGCAGGTCCCTTGGAAAAGCCCTTTTCCTCAGCCTGGAAAGGGGTTCTATTATATCACTCTCCTATCATGCCTAGCTACCCATTTTGTAGACTAGGAAATTCAGATTCAATCAGTAAGCACAAGATATGATAGTGTCATAAAGAAATTTACAGGAAGGCAGATCAGACTGCTTTGCTGAGTGTGCGATTTGTAAGAAGTCGGTATTTTAGAAATCACAGATTGCTATCTGTGTCTCTGAGGTTATTGGGGAAAACATGGCACTGTGACAACAGTCTGACCAGGACCAGCATGTATCTGGCAAAGAGTGAATGTGACCTTGGGCTTCTATACATTTTGATGATGATAATGATAATAGTAATAAGAAAAATAACAAGGATTTATTGAGCATGATATATTGGACACCTCTTATAACCTTCTTCACATCTTTGTAGCCCTTTTGCTCCAGCGTTCATTGGGACAATCACCTTTTCTAATCTGATGGCACCTTGCTTCAGCTGCACCTTGTCTCTCTTGCTTTGTGTGGGGTAATTTAGGAACCTGCTGACACTTCTGTATGCTGTCAGAAGGTATGAGAATGTTAACACACAAGAAGACCATCCGTCGCCAATGGACAATGATAAATGCTCCCCTCTTCATGCCTCAGGTGGACAATTCCAAGATGCATGGCCTTGCATAAAAGATCCCAGCAGGACTGAGCCCCAGTTGCCAACAGTGGTGACCAACTCAAGACAGTCCCATGTATTGGCCTTCCCTCCTTCCTGCTTCAGTCCTCTCAGAACCAGCATGTGAGTCTCCTGGCTCCCATTTTTGTTTTCTGCCTCATCTTCTCACCAACATTTTCTGCCTGCAAGTCTACCTTAGGCTCCAGAGGGGACCCAGGCTAAATTGATGAACCACATTTATTCGTCGGTGTACTTTATGTGGATTATTTGCTTTAGCCCTCAAGCAAATTCAAGAGGTAGATACTATCTTGTCCCCCTTTGTGGATCAGGAAAGTGAGGTACAGGGAGGGTTGAGTAACAGAAGCAGAGTGCCCTAAGGAAGGATTGGTGACTCCAGTAAACTCAGGTGAGAACCCACCCCCAACCTGGAGGGCTGTGTTTGCTTCTGGGCTCTGACACCATCATAGGGAGAAGAAGACTCAGGAACAATGAGGGAACAAAACCCAAGCCTTAGGAGAGAGAGTTGGAGGAAATAAATGGCTGAGCCCAGAAAACATTCAGAGGCACATGACAGCAGTCTTCCCTTCAGGACTGCATGCCAAAGAGGGAATTATTTGTCCCAAGTCAGTCGGGAAGACAGGACAATCACACTACAGGGAGGCAAGTTTTTGCTCAATATAAGACAGAACTTTCTGACAGAGCTGCCCAACCACAGAATGAGTAACGCTGGCAGACTGCACACCTGATGCTGCAGGTGAGAGAGCTGAGGGTGTGTGGAAGGCCATTTAATGAGAATGCTATAAGGAGAATCATATGGGGGAATTAGATCAGATTAGAATAGTATTCTAATTTTTAGATCTCTCTATTCGCCAGTCTAAGATAGCCTGCATCATGGCAATCCCTGGTGCTCCTTTGAATTCGTGCTACTCTTACAGCCACTAAGAGGTGAGATTTCACGGGGTACGGGGGAGCCAAATGTCTTTCTAAACTAGAAATGCCCTGCTGTTTAATGAATGAATAAAAAGGTTTATTCTGCTAAGTAAAGTTTAAAAGTGGAACCCTTTCTCTAGATTAATTTCTATTCCTAGTAGTACTTCAAACAGGGATGGGTACAAAAAACATTCCTAGAAATGACCATAGTATGCAACTGGGTTGACATGGTTATCAGACGTAAGCCATCCATTAGCTCCAAATTGGCTTGATTTCTCATCTGCAAAAAGCCAGCTCTGCCCCAAGTCCTCCGTGATGGGCTTGTAGCATCTTCCTGACTATAGAAGTCACTTTCCTCAAAACCAAATGGAGACTCTGCAGATGCACAGAAGGAGCCTGGAGTCAGAGACAGGGCAGATATGGAACCAACCCAAGAAATGGGTCAGTGGACCTGCTGAGTAGATTTTTCCTGATCTTTTGGGGGCTGTGAGGGCTGAGTGGATGGATGAAAGACTTTCTGCTGGAAGCTGAGTTGTCAAGACTGCACTCCTCCCACAGACACAAGAGGTAGAAGGATTGTTGTCACTAACCTTGCCCTTGGTATGCAAATTACACATGCATGGAGAGAGTTGGGCTGGAAGGGAGCCCCTTGCCTCTATTCAGATTCTCAGAGAGAAGTGGTTTAGAAAACAGGCAGTTTATGGGGGGTGCGGATTTAAGGAAATAAATGAATAAAGGGCCAGCTTGGGAGAAGTCCCGGCCTCACTGTGTACTCTATCCCTCCTCTAAGTCCACTGACTATATACAACTAGGAAGAGTGGCCTCTGGTCCTTGGTGAAATTTGCCTCAATTTCTGGAGGAAGAAGCCCAGATTATGAGGAAGCTCTGAGCAAGGAGCAATATATCAGTGAAGGTTTTAGGGCCACAAGCTGCCTCAGCTCCAGCTCAGCAATGCTCAGGATGGAGGAAAGATCCTCATCAATCAAGAACATGGTCCAGGAGGGCGTTGTCCTCAGACTAAACAGATGCCCTGGGAGAGCTGGACCCCTCCCAGCCTAATCATGCCAAGAGGGAAAGGATATGCACCTGGGCTCCTCTTAGTTCTCCTCGTCTCCACTGCAGCTGCCGGCCTGGACGGCTGCAGCAGCTTCCCCAGGATCTCCTTGTTTCCTCACTTGACTCAGGACCCATCCATTCTCCACATGGCAACCAGGAAGAATCTTCCCCACAGGGGTGTTTATTGTAAGTGTGCCACTTACAATCAAGTCCAGACTCCGCACCACAGCCCGGGAGACCTTGCATCATCAGCCCCTGCCCTTCTCTCTGGCTTCCCTCGCCACACTCCAGCCACACAGCACAGTTCCTGCTTCCTGCCTGTGAGTGCTTGTCCATGCAGTTCTCTCTACCCAGAGCCTGCACTCCCTATTCTTCATGTAGCTGCTCCTTCTCATCCTTCAGGACTCAGGGTTATTTTATTTTTTTAATTGAGACAGAGTCTCACTCTGTCACTGAAGTGCCGTGGCATGATCTAGGCTCACTGCAACCTCCACCTCCCAAGTTCAAGCAATTCTACTGCCTCAGCCTCCGGAGTAGCTGGGACTACAGGTGTCCACCACCACTCCCGGCTAATTTTTGTATTTTTAGTAGAGACGGGGTTTCACCATATTGGCCAGACTGGTCTCGAACTCCTGACCTTGTGATCCACCTGCCTCGGCCTCCCAAAGTGCTGAGATTATAGGCGTGAGCCACCGCGCCTGCCTCAGGGCTCAGTCTGAAGCCTCCTCCTAAGAGTCCTCCTTTGACCTGTGAAGCTAAAGAGACCCTGGACCTGTTTGTCTTCAGATCCATTCCTTGCCTACCCTGATATTTTGCATCTTGGGGTAGTGGGGGATGGGGAAGGCTGATTACTGCAGGTTGTATTTTCCATGGGCCCTTGTCCACTGGCCTCTGGCAGGTTCAGTCAGTGGGAGGATGGACAGGATATTGGAGGGAAGAGGAAGGAAAAAGCTGGGGGATTCCCCTCCCCTTTCTCATTGCCTCGTGTATCTCCAGCAGCTTTTGAGGCAACTGGAAGCCTTTGAAGGGTGTTAAGCAAAAGAGGCATTGTCCAGTTTATTTTTTTAAAAAATCACTATGATTGGCATGTGGAAAATGTGTTGGGCTTGAGGATAAGATTTAGGAGGCATTCCCAGTGAGAAATGGTAATAGCTTGGACTAGGGTGATTGCAACTCAGAGGGAGAGAAGTAGACAGATTAAAGCTGTCTTTGAAGGAAGAATTAACAGAACTTGGTGATTGTTTGGATGAGATGCTTGAGGGAGAGGTAAGGTTGGGAATGACTTCCAGGTTTCTGGCAAGAACAACCACATAGATATAGATGTCATTTATTACTGTGACAAAAACTAGGATGAAACAGATACTGTTCTATTCGTGGAGGTAAAGTTCATATGCCTTTCTGTGGTCTTTCTCCTCTATCCTCTAATACCATTTATCTGTCTAATCTATGATCGAACATCTATATATCTATTTATTATCTATGATCTATCTAGCCATCATGCCTTGAAGTTTGGATTATACTGTATATACTATGTTGTGATTTGATTTTCCAGTTGTTTGTTCCTATTACATAGATATCATTTGCATTTTGTGTATTGACTTTATATTCTGTACTGTGTCAAGTTCATAAATCAGATTCTATAGAATGTCTTGGTATATAAATTCCTAAATAATTATTATTAATTATTATTATTATTAGTCGACTATCTGCCTCCTTAGCTTACATAATTATTTATGTAAACAATTACATTGTCTATAAATAGTGAGTTTTACTTCTTTGTTCACAATCTTCGTGGCTTTGCTTCTGTATTTTGCCTCATGATAATGACTAGAACCTCGCATACAATGTTGCATACAAGGGGTGAGAGAGAATATTCTTGCCTCAATACCAATCTTAGGGGGAAAGTGTTAAAAATTTCATCATTAAGTACAATGTTAGCTATAGGATTTTTTGTTTGTTTTGGTAGATATTTTTCACCATATTGAGGCTATTTCATCCTATTCCTGGTTTCTGAGAGTTTTTACCATGAGTAGTTATTGAATTTTGTCAAACGTTTCTCAACATCTCTTGAAATAACCACTTTTTTCCCTTTATTTTCATTCTTTTTAAAAAATTCCACTTTATTAAGGCATAACCAACCTACAAAAAGCTGTAAATTTTTAATGTTTACAACTTGCAAGTTTGGAGATAAGTGCATACCTGTGAAATCATCACCATAATCTATGCTGTTAACATATCTAGCCCCTTCAAATGTTTCCTCTTGCCCTCTTTATTAATTATTATTTTGTGATGAGAACACTTAACAGACGTACCCGCTTAGCGAATTTTTAAGTATGTAATACAGCATTATTTAAAACAGGCACTATGCCATATATGCAGTAGTTCTCTAGGGCTTATTCATCATGTATGACTGAAGCTTTGTACCTTTCAACTAATACCTTTCCATTTCCCCCTCTCTCTAGTCCCTGGCAACCACCATTCTACAGTCTGCTTCTGGAAATTTGGAGCCACCGCTTCAAGATATTCAGCATCCTTTAAGTCAGCTATCTGCCTCCTTAGCTGAGTGAGATGATGGTCTGCTTAGGACCCACCTCTCTGCACCATAGCAGGGAAAGCCAGGCAGAAAACCAGGTGAACTTGGGACCATTGGTTAAGTGGTGTCATGTAGTATCTGTCCGTGTGTGTCTGGCTTATTTCACTTAGTAAAATGCCCTCTTGTTTCATCCATGTTATTGCAAATAGTAAGATTCTATTCTTCTTAAAGGCTAAATAATATTCCATTAGATGTATATACCTATTTTCTTCATTCATTTATCCAGCAATGGATATTAGATTGCTCTCATATCCATTTTGAGTAATGCTGGGATGAACACGGAAGTGCAGATATTTCTACAAAGTGCTGGTTTCAATTCTGCATTCTTGGGATAAATCTTACTTGGTCAAGTGTTTTACTCTTTTTATATAGTGCTGGATTCAGTTTGCTAATACTTTTTAAAGGATTTTTTGTTTATGTTATTGTCTATCCTTTTTTTCTTATAATGTATGTGGATTTTATACCTAAGATGTGGACTTTTTTGTGGGGTTCTCATTTGAATATTCCAGGGATTCAGCAAGGACTCTTCATTCTGACTAGATCCAAACTCTAAGGTCCGTGAACAACACTGTGAGACCTTTGATATCCCTGTCCAGCTTGCACCCTGCAGCACCTACTCCCTGCTCGCCACTACAGGTCCTTTCTCTATGCACTCGGAGCTATCTCTCCCAGATATTCAGCAGCTTCTAAGTCAGCTATCTGCCTCCCTCGCTGAGTGAAATAATGGTCCACCTGGGATCCACCTCTCTGTACCAGGTAGAGAAAGTGTCCCCAGACAGAAAGTAAAGTGAACCTGAGGCCATCTCCTGTTGAGTTTCCTTTTCTCAAGAATTACAGTTCCGCTCTGCTTATTTTCCAATAGCTATAAACAATTACATGTATTTATTCACTTTTATAGATGATGATGTTAATGATTTTTTTCTTTTAGTTGTTCATTATAAAGGACATTGCAAAGAATACAGATAAAGAGATGTGTAGGGTGAGGCATGGGGGGAGGGATATAGAGCTTTCATGCCCTCCCTGGGAATGCCACTCTCCAGGAGCCTCCACATCCGCAGCTGTCCGGAAGTTCTCCAAACCCAGTTCTCCTGAGTTTTTGTGACGCTTCACGACATCAGCATTCTTTCCCCCAGAGTGTAGGGCAGGATCCTCTCCGGGGAGGGTCTTAAGGCCCACAAGACAGTAAAGATTTTAGTGATGATCATGTGGCTCTAATTTTTGCTGAGCAGTCAATTGGTCATTTTTTTCAGGAAAGATGCCTTTTAATTCAGGCAAGTTTCCTTAATTTCTTCACTGACGAATGCCTTCCTTCCATTTCTCTGTTCTCTCTCTTGGGAATTTCTATTATTTAGATGTTGGATCTCTAAGACGTTAAAATGTTCTTTGATTTATCTTCAACGTTATATCGCTTTCCTTTTTGTACTACTTTCTGGGTGATATCTTCACCTTTATCTTACAATTCTTCTATCAAGATTTTCACTTTTGTCATCATTTTTTTCTTTTTCAAGATTACATTTATTGCTGTCTGAATGCTAATTTTTACAGTCTCCTATTCTTTTCTTTCATGAAGATAATATATTTTACTAGCTATCAGATAATATTAATGATCGCTTTTAAGTTTTCTTATTCTTGCACTTTCTTTATTCCCTCCAATTTGCTTTATTTTCCCCCTTGTTTTAGACTCTATGTTTTCAGTTACAGAGCATCTTTGACTTTCTGGTGATTCTTGGTTGCCGGCTTATGTTTTTAATTAGGAAACTAAAGGTCTGATTGGCAGTGCTGTGCAAGTGGTTGGGCTTCCCCATCATGGATATCACGTATGGAGTACTGGCTGATCTGCTTCTTTGGGAATCCTCAATTTCATTGTCCTCCAATTTGTCCTCCCAGTCTGGTCAGATTGCCCAGAGAAGATTCTTCTCATCTCCTTCCTGGAAGGTAAATCTAGCTTCTGAGGTTCTGAGAGCTGAAAGTGAGAAGAGGCTGGTGGCTTCAACATTCAGTCTGTAAACTTGCTTGTAATCCCTCTTTTTCCCTTATGGTAATCTCACCCTCACATGGGCCTGATGCCCCCAAGGCAGAGACCTTCTCTTCAGCCTCTGTTCACTTAGAAAAGTAACTATACTAGCCCTCAGCTATTTCCAGAAGCCTTGAGGAGACAGCATTTTTTGAAGACCATCTTTTCTAAGAAAATGAACACCCTTACTACAATCAGCAACCCTTAGAAGGTGAGGAAGGCCTAGTACAAATGGACTGTCATATTGCATCAGCACCTCTTGATTTGAAAGGTAGGTCTCCTTCTGGTGCCAGAGCCTGGACACTACAACCTACTACAACCCTATTAGATACTCCAGCCTCCCTGGGGCCATTTTCTCAGAGACACAGACAAGCCTGAAAACCACACCCTGTCTGAAGCAGCCTCCTCTAGAAATTCATGGACTTGGGCTAGTCATCTCCTCAGTCTTTTCTCTTCCCACTCACTCTCAGGGCACACCAGCAGATATAGAAAGGGCTGGAGGGAGGACATTATCAGGTAGAAATTTCTTCTGCTGGTTGAGATATTTCATTTTGATCCTGTCTTCAGAGCTATGTTATGATACAGTAATGTCATGATCACTTCACAGCCATGGAAGGAATTATTTCCACTGGCATCTTTCATTTCTGATCCCCTCATTCCCATGATCCCCTCATCCTCCTGTGTCTGCCTGCTGACAAACCAGAGCTGTCAGAGCCACCTGTCACTGCAGGGGGAGAAATACCTTTTTGACAACTGTATCTTCCTCTAGCATACTCTTTGTACCTGATGTCTGCCTTCCAACCTGCGTTTGTGACACTTCTGTTATTTCAAAAGCCCTCATGAAATTCTCCGAAAAGGAATCTCAAACCCAATTAATTTAAATTCATTTTCATTTTGAATGTGCTACATGACATATTTAGGAGGGAGTGTGTGTATCATAAAGCCAAAGCAATAGGAGGGCCTTGTAAAGAAACAGCCTCCCTCATTAAAAGCAAACACAGGAGCATCCAAGGATTGTAGCAGGCAAGGGCACCAGAAGGTGACTCTTATTATGGCTGTGGTAGGAGTGGGTAGGGGATGCTTGGTTCTAATTCTGGTTTTAGCCACACACTGGTGGGAGAGATTTTCCCGGGTGGAAAAAAAAAATAGTCTTTCCCTTTTTTCCTTTAAATAGCACCCACTCCCCCCAATGATAATAACAATTTGCCCTCCCCTTCACCAGCCTCACCTTACCCTTGGATAACATGACAAAGCCACATCTGGGCCCCAGGAGTTCTTAGTGCCTTACTAAACCCAAGCTTGCATGTCCCTGGCTCCTGAGTCAGGTTGTGTTTGCTTGTTTTGATTTTTGTTTAACTAAATACCAGCAGAAAAATTTGTAAAAATATTGTTTACAAAGGAAGCAAGTTCTTGTTCTGCAAGTTCAATGGCAATCCTTTGGCTTTAGATTTCGGATGGTGACCTAAGCATATGCATTGCCCCCTCTGCCCTCAGGACCCCACAAAAGTGTCAGTAACATTTGGCAAAAAAGAATAAATTTGTGCCAGCACTTAAACATAAGGAAGAGTGTCATCAATGGAACAGAAGTAATAAAAAATTTATGGACAATAGAATACAGATGTGACTGGATTGTCGCAACTCAAAACCCACAAGGGAGAAGGCTCTAGCAGCAGTAAGTGCAGTTCCTCCCAGGGGAGCCCCAGAGGGTCTCTCAGTTTGAGTTTGGCTGTGGAGTGATAATCAGGATCATTAGTTGGAGGATTGTCTACAGTAGTGGTTTTCACATTATTTTGAATCAGGTACTCATTATGCTTTTTAAAAAATGAAGCACTCACCTACAATTTATGTAAATTTATTTATAAATGATATAAATGTATACATATTTTTTATATAGCAATATACATATTGCTATTCTCATTAGCAAATATCTCAACATAATTTATATTTGGATGAGATTAATCATTAATGATCATGAGTGAAAATTTATCTTCAAAATAAATAGTCTTCATGATAGTTTTGAACTTTATGGGGCCAAATTCTCATAGGATCTTATGCAATCATCAATATTTGCATCACATAATGGGGTGAATAAAGGTTAGATGTATCAGCTTTGCTATTCTCTAGTTGTTTACCAGTGTTGGCACTTTGAGTTATCCTTGATTCACATTTTCTATGCCAGAAATTTTAATCACTTAACCATTTTGCAAGGATTAGATTCTTTTAATGGAATGTATTATCCATAAATCCCTTTAACCAAGAAGATATAACTGCAATTCATCATAAGACAATCAAACAAGCAAACAAGTGGATTATGGAACTCTTACCTCTTACCTCAGGAATGACAATCCATATATTAAAATTAGTAAGCCTTGATATCTTTCATATTTTAGCTAACATTCAGGTAAGTAAAAGTTCCAAGATTTTCTTTGCACACCCAGTGGATATCAGCTTGAACAACCCTCAGGGAGAGTACCCCACCAGCATTCACTGGGGTGTTATCCCCTGGGCTGGGTGGCACTCTACTTTCCTGAGGTCCAAGGAAGCTGGCGGAAGCATTCAAACCTAGCTGACACCCTGAGGCTTACAGTGTGGATGCTGAGAAAAGTGAAGAGAAAAGACTGGGAATTCGACCAACCTCCTCAGCAGATGAACTACAATGAGACCTGGCAACAGTGCCACTCCAACAAGGGTCAAGTCTAGTGTATTCAGGCAGGGGTGGAAATCGTAAGATGAGCCTACTTATCTGCCGAGCTTAGCATCAGGCCTCCCGCCGTGCCTTACCCACAATAGGAAAGTGTTCCTCGTGCACTATCCGTACCAATCAGCTGTGCCCTTGACTCATAAATGTGGAAAGTCAGCCAGGGTCTCCAGACCTTTAAGAAAAATCAACAGCATGAAAGTAGAAGGACAAAATAAACCAAAACAACATTAAAGAAACATAAACAACAAGAAGAAAACAATTTTAAAATTGTACTTGAATTCTTGGCTTCATTAGAGAAGAAAGAGCAATCATGGGGTGGTGGGGGGAACATGATTAAAAATTTGAAATCTGAAAATTGAAGTGATAAATATCTGGGCAAAAAAAATGGAATAAACATAAATAAAAACTAAAGTAGTGAATGAGGAGATAAGAAAATCTTCTGTAGTAAAAAGACAGATGGAAAACACAAGAGTAAACATTTTCATAAGTGAAGTAAGAAAACAAAATCCAAAACCCATTTAATAAGCATTCCAATAGGAGAGAGTAAAGTCAATGAAGATAAATCATCAAAAAAAAATGTCACTCTAGTTGGACAAGATGACATAGGTCTTATTTTCTCTCCTTATCACTGCTAAGCACAACTATAAACCCTGGAAACAGAGCAAGAGACAACTGAAGAAGAACTCCGAAAAGTGGTAAGAGAAAGATGAACTGGTTTGGAACCTTAAGACTACATCAATAACAAAGAGGTGGTGTCTTGCATTCCCACACCCAAGAGAAGAAAGCTACCCCAACCTCGTATTTTCCAGCCCCAATCTGGCAACAGAAGGCTCATTCTTCCTCTGGATTCAACAAGAGTACTAACAACATGAGGCATACCCAATACCACTGGCAAGGGGAATTCATTAGGAGCCTTGCCAGAAATAAGCAGCCAGAGGAGGCACTCTTCCCCCCAGCTCTGACTCCCAGGCTTGAGGGTCACCTTTTCCACCAAGAAGTATAAGGGCTGGCAGGTGAAACCAGCAGGAGACATGCAGTTACAGCAGATGGCCTGATTTGGGAAACCCCTTTGTCCCTATGTGTTGAGACTCTCCTCTCTTGCCCAGAGACCCCAGGCCAGGAGGCAAGGGACCCAGCTCTAGCAAGCAGCCTGGTTCCAGAAGCTTCTTTGTCACCCCCTGTCCTAGAATTCCATCTCCCACCCAAGACAACCTGGGGGTATGTGTGAAGATGTAAAGTGGGGCAAGGGATGTCAGGGGATTCTACCACACTCCTCTTTTATTGAGGGATACCTGGTGGCCACACCTGAGGAAGCTCTTTCTGCCCCACTAAGGCCTTATCAGCAAGCATCAGTGGGAACCCCAGGGGTAGCAGACAAACTAAGAAAACCAAAATAATACCATAAAGACCTTGAAAATTAATCTGCTTTTGAAATCACAGCCTACAAAAGAAGGCCAAGACCTTCTTTCTAAACCTAAACAGGTGACTGCCATTCCAGATGTAGAGGAGAAAGAGTAGGGCAGAAAGAGTATTTGAAGAAATCATGGCTGAAAACTTCCCAAATTTGGTAAAATACACAAATGATTAGAACTAAGGATCTAAGTGAACACCCCTGAAAATAAACCCGAATAAATCCATGCCAAGGCACATCACAATTTAACTTCTGAAAACTAAAGATAAAGAAAACATCTTGAAAATAGCCAGACAATTAGTTACCCATATGGGAATACCCATTGGAATGATGGTTTCTCATCTGAAACCATGGAGGCCAGAAAGAAGTGGCACAATATTTTTTTAATGCTGAAGGAAAATAATTGTAAAAACACAGATTCTATATCCTGTGCAACTATTCTTCAGGAATGAAGGGAAAATGAAAACACTCTCAGACGCAGAAAAACTAAAAAAAAATTCATTATTTGCAGACAAATCCTTAAAGATTGGCTAAAGAAAATACTTCAAACAGAAAGAAAATGGGAAAATAATAAAGCTTCAGGAAGGAAGAAGGAACAATGAAAAAAGTAGATATATGGATGGGTACACACAACTAACTACCCTTTTCCTCATGTGTTTTATACACCATATTTGATGACTAACAAAAATTATAACACCATCTGACATCTGAGACAATGATATTTAAAAGTGGAGAAGGTAAAGAGATCTAAATAGAAGTGAAAGTTTCCACACTTCAGTGGAGATCACAAAATGTTGATACCAGTTGTAGTGGGCTGAACAGTGGCCAAAAGATGCCCATGTCCTAGTCCCCAGACCTGTGAGTAAGTTATCTTACATGATAAAAGGCTGTGTAGATGTGATTAAGTTAAGGGTCTTGACATGGGGAGATTACCCTGGATTATGCAAGGACTCAATGTAAACACCACGGTCCTTATAAGAGGGAGAGAGGAGGATCAGAATCAGAAAAAGGAGATATAAGAATGGAAGAAGAGATCAGAGAAGAGAGAAAATCCCACTCTTCTGGCTCTGAAGATGAAGGGAGGGACCACAGGCAGAGAAATGTGTAAAACCTTGACAAGCGAGAAAAGGAAATGAATTCTTTCCTGAAGCCTCCAGAAGGAATGCAGCCCTGCCAATACCTTGATTTTAGACCTCTGACCTCCAGAGCTATCACAGAATAAATTTATGTTGTTTTAAGTCACTAAATTTGTGATAATTTTTTATAGCAGCAACCGGAAACTAATACACAGTAGACTCTTATAAATCACGTATGTATACTATAATGCTAGAGTAACCACTATGAACACTATATCAAACGATATTACACTAGGGAACATAGCAAATCATCAGTCAATGTAATAAACCATATTAATCAAATGAAGACAAAAAAGCACATGATAATCTCAATTTCACACAGAAAAAGCATTTGACAAAATCCAAAACCCTTTTCTAATAAAAAGTCAACAAACTAGGAAGAGAAGTGAATGTCTTCAACCTGCTAAAGGGTATTTATGAAAAACTCACAGCTAAGATAATTCTCAACAGTGAAGACTAAAATTTTCCCCCTAAGATAAGAAATGAAACAAAGATGACTGCTTTTGCCAATTCTATTCAACATTGTACTGGAAGTTCTAGCCTGGACAGTTAGTCAAGGAAAAGGAATAAAAGCCCAAAGATATGTAGCATACAACATCAACACACAATAAAATGTATTGTGTTTCTATATACTTGCAACAATCTGAAAAGGAAATTTAAAAAACAATTATATTTACAATAGCGTCAAAAATAATAAAATATTTAGGAATGAAGTTAACCAAGAAGATGCAAGACTTGAATACTGAAAACTACAAAACATTCTGAAAGAAATTTAAAAAGACCTAATAATGAAATTACATCTGTTCATGGATTGGAAGACTTAATATTGCTAAGATGGCAGTACTCCCCAAAGCAACCTACAGATTCAATGCAAGCCATAGCAGAATCCCATGGCCTTTTCTGCAGAAATGAAAATGTCGATCCTAATATTAACATAAAATTGTATGAATAGCCAAGACAATCTTGAAAAAGAAAAACAAAGTTGAAGGACTTGCATTTCCAGATCTCAAAGTTTATTACAAAGCTACAAGAAATCAGAACAGGGTGGTACTGGCATAAGGATAGAAAAAAAGATTAATGGAACAGAATTGAGAGTCCAGAAATAAAGTCATGCATCTATGGTCAATTCATTTTTTGACAAGGGTACCAAGATCATTCAATGGGAAAAGAATAGTCTCTTTAACAACTGGTTCTGGAATAACTGGATACCCACTTGCAAAAGAATGAAGTTAGACCTCTACCCACGCCATATACAAAAATTAACTTAAGATGGGTCAAAGACCTAAATGTAAGAGCTAAAAATATGAAACACTTAGAAGAAAACATAGCGGTAAATCTTCACAACTTTAGACTTGGCAATGGATTCTTAGATATGACACCAAAAGCACAAGTAACATAATAGAAAAAATAGATAAATTGAAGTTCACCCAAATTAAAAATTTTGTGCTTCAAGAGACACTATCAAGAAAGTGAAAAAACCTACCGAATAGGAGATAATATCTTCAAATCATGTATCTGATAAGTGACTAATATCTAGAAGATGTCAAGAACTCTTACAATCTACCAATCAAAAGACAACTCATTCAAAAAATGGGCAAAGGACTTGAATGGATGTTTCTCCAGAGAAGATATACAAATGGACAAAAAACACACAAAAAGATGCTGAACATTACTAGTCATTAGAGGAATGGAAATCAAAACCTCAATAAAATATCACCTCATACCCACCAAAATGACTGTGATCAAAAAATGGAAAATAACAAGTGCTTCTTCCTCAAAAAGGGTCTAAATTATCATATGAGCCAGCAATTCCATTCCTAGATATATACCCCAAAGAACTGAAAACAGATGTTACATCAAAAACCTATACATGAATGTTCACAGCAGCACTATGCACAATGGCAAAAAGTGGAAGTAACCCAAATGTCCATCAACTGATAAATAAATGAAAATATGTTACATCCATATGATGGAAATATTATTTAATCATTAAAAGGAACGAACTACTGATACATGCTACAACATGGATAAACCTTGAAAAGATTATGCTAAGTAAAAAAAAAGTCAGATATTAAAGTTCACATATTATATGATTCCATTTATATGAAATACCCAGAATAGGTAAATCCACAGAGAAAGCAGATTAATGATTGCCAGGGGCTGTGAGGAGGGGGCAATGAGGAGCAACTGCTTAATAGGTACAGGTTTCCATTTGTGTAATAAAAATATTTTCTAGTAGAAGTGATAAATTACTAAATGTCACCCAATTCTGCACCTTTAAGTAGTTAATTTTATGCTATGTAATGCTACTTTTAAAAGAGCCAATCCCCAAATCACATACTGTATAATTCTGTGTATGTAACATTTTTGAAATGATAACATTTTAAAAATGGAGAACAGAATAGGGGTTGTAAAGTGGCAGAGTAAGGGATAGAAATGTGTGTGGTTATAAAAGGGTGGCTACGAAAGGGATTCTGATGGTATTGGAATTGTTTAGTATCATGATTGTGATAGTGGATACACAAACCTACACAGGTGATAAAATTATATAGAACTTAATTCATACACACACAAGTACAAGTAAAACCAGGATAACTGAGTAAGGCTAGTGGATTGTATCAATGTTGATATCTTGATACTGCTATACTATAATTTTGCAAAATATTACCATCCAGGAAAACCGGGCATAGATCTCTCTGTAATATTTCTTAAAGCTGCAAGTGAATCTACAGATACATCAATTAAACAAAAAATATGGTATAAATGAATCCAAATCAGTAATCACAATTTAAATTAATTAAAATAGCATCTAAATAGGTCAAGGTCACCAAGAGTCATACCTGAAACAAAACAAAGCATAAAGATTGAAAATGAAGGGACGGAAAATGATTTACCAGTGATAATCAACACATGTCTATTTAGTGCCTCCTACATCCATGGCACAGTTACAGATACTGGGACATAGCCATAAGCAGAAAAACAAAAAATAGATGATGTTTTGGTTTGCTTGGAGCATACATATACCACTAGAAGTGGTGAAGGAAAATAGATAAACAGTGAAAAAAAATATATATATATATATGACGTCAAAGCAAGACATGGACACTAGAGAGTGACTGGGAATACTATTTTATAGAGGGAATTAGTGAAAGACTATCCAATAACATTTAATCAAATTTTAAACAAAAGAATGCTAATGTAGGGATATTAATTTTACTCGAGATATTATACATGGCAAAATAATTTATAAAAGTAAAAAATGGTTGCCCAAAATGATAAAAGAAACCATCTAGAAATAAATTATAACAATCACAAGTTCTCAACTGAGATTCCATTGCATCAATCATGGAACGTACATCATTAAAAACATGTAATCCTTAATGGTTAAATGAAGGCACATCTGACCTCTACTAATAAGAAAAAGAACTTTTAAGCAAAACAGCAGCCAGTTTTCAGAATCCTGCCTTTTCCACTAAAGTAGCTCTAGATATTACAGTCTATACCAACACAAATCATGTCTGGAGTCAAGGTAAAGAATCAACAGGGGAAGGAGACCAGCAAACTTGTGGTGTTTTTGTGAAGATTAAATGAGGTCATGTTATTTATTCATGTGTCTTATTTACTGTTTAACACATGGTAGACACTTGGTTTTTCAGTATAGTAAGACAATGCTGCAGTAACAAAAAAACTCCTAAGCCTCGTGGTCTTAGTCTGGAAAGGCTTATTTATCACTCACATAAACTGTATTGCAGGCCACATTGCCCCCTTTCATCTGGTAGCTAAGACACATAGGATATGTGATCTCCAGGGTCAGTGCAGTCAGAAAAGAAAGGTTTGAAGGGTTTTTGGAAAATGTTTGTAAATACCAGCCTGGAACCAGCTCATAACATCAGTTCCACCTACATCCCCATGGCCAGAATTTTGTCATATCATTCTAAACTAACTACAAGGGAAGCTGGGACATGTGGCCTCCCTGTGTGTTCAGAAAGATTAAACCACATGGAGGTCACATATTGCTGTGGTACCATGGTATTCAATAAATGGAAACTCTGCCCTCCTGCTATAGCATGTTTCTTTCGCTATTACTTCTAAAGCCATAAAAATAATGATAGTGACACCTAACACTTGTTCAGCTATATGGCAGGCATCACCTACTTTTCATTATCTCAGTTTGCACAACAATCCTACCAAATACGTTTATTATGTATTTCTATAAATCAAGGCTCAGAGATGTTGGAACTGCCTGAAGTTATAAGCGAGTAAATATTTGTCTTACTACTAGTACTCCCTCTACTTAAAAGAGAGACTGTTTTCTCCAAGGGGCTGGGCGACCCCAACATAGTCTCCCTGGCAGATGCCAGTTTTTCCTAGCTCTAAGTCACCTGCCTAGTACATAACCATTGGAACATCTGTAAAAAGCTTCCCTCCACAGTAATTTTTCTTTGATTTACTGGTTGTGTTAAAATTGTTGTTCTATAATGGTCATGTCTAGAGACTGTTGCACTTAAAGGGAAAATTGCCCTAAATAAAAACGAATGATACTAAAATCCCTTCTCTCCCAATGATATGATTCTCCTGTATTTTGTTCTCCTTGTGTGCACACCGAAAAAGCTTCTTTGGTCTATTATTTCCCAATTACCTCTTCTGGTATTAGCTGAGAGCAGAGAAGGAGGATGGGATCATGAAGCTCATAACATTTGATCTTTTCCAGGCTTCAGCAAACCTGTGAATCATTTTCATAAGCTAAATCAATATCGCGTGTCACCTGGTGGCAGGTAAGGGCAATCTGATGCTTTTTCTAATACCTTGTGGACATTGATTTTTCCACATATCAAGAGAGGACACGAAATAGGGAATGGATGAGTATGCAAAAGTAAAGCGACCACACAGCTCTGCAGGTTGGTTCGGGGCTTGCATGTTTCCCGACTTCACTCTGATTTCTCAACCTCTCCCAGCCATACCCATTGCCCTTAGAGGATTTCCAGGCCCAAGAGTCAGGAGAATCCTGCATAGCACCCATGTATGAGAGTTAACCTGGATCCTGCATTTACCAGCCGAAATAGGACAATTCCTCTGCTTTCTCTGTTTTTTTTTTTTTAATTAATTATTTTTATTATTATACTTTAGATTCTTGGGCACATATGCACAATGTGCAGGTTTGTTACATAGGTATACATGTGCCATGTTGGTTTTCTGCACCCACTAAGTCATCATTTACACTGGGTATTTCTCCTAATGCTATCCCTCCCCTGGTGTCCCACGCCATGACAGGCCCTGGTGTGTGATGTTCCCCTCCCTGTGTGCAAGTGCTCTCATTGTTCAATTCCCACCTATGAGTGAGAACATGCGGTGTTTCATTTTCTGTCCTTGTGATAGTTTGCTCAGAATGATGGTTTCCAACTTCATCCATGTCCCTACAAAGGACATAAACTCATCCTTTTTATGGCTACATAAAGGGCTGAGCCACCCAGATGGCATGGCTAAAAACTGCTCTGTCAAAGAAGGAAGGTGGAAAACATGGTTTTCAAAGTTTGATCCTCAACCAGCAGAATCAGCATCACCTGGGAACTTGTTAGAGATACAAATTCTCAGGCCCCAGCTAAGACCTACTAAATCAGAATCTCTGGTAGTGGGACCCAGCCATCTGTGTTTTAACAAGACCAAGAAGATTTTGATGCAGCATCTAGTTTGAGAATCATTGTACTAAAAGAACTTTAAGAGATCATTAGACTGAGCTCTCTATTTCACAGAAATGAAAACCGAGGCCTAGGGAAAGGGAGAACCATTGCATGCCAGGATGGGGACCCAGTTTCCCAGCCTTGGGACTTGTTCATTCAGCTCTAGCCTTTGCTGCTTCCTCTGTGCTATAGTTTGGTTTGTTTTCCCTCCAAGTCTCATGTCAAAATTTGATTCCCAATGTTGGGAGTGGGGCTTAGTGGGATGTGTTTGGGTCATGGGGGTAGATCGCTCATGAATAGATTAATGCCTTCCCTGGGATAGGGTGTTACTGAGTGAATTCTTATTCTATTAGCTCCCAAGAAAGTTCCCCTGAGATCTGGTATTAAAAAGAACCTGGCATTTCCCCATCCTCACCTTGCATCTTCTCTTGCCATGTGATCTCCACATAGGCCAGTTCCCCTTTTCTTTCCATCATAAGTGGAAGCAGCCTGAGGCCTCACCAGAAGCAGATGTTGGCCCTATGCTTCATGCACAGGCTGCAGAACCATGAGCCAAATAAACCTCTTTATAAGTTACCCAGCCTTGGGCATTCCTTTATAACAACACAAATAGACTAAGACACTCTGGGTAGCCAACAAGATAGACTGGGTCTGGACAGGGTGATCTCCCAGATCTCAGAGTAGCAACTGTAACACAGAGGTGAAGTCCAGAGCTTCAGAGCCACACAAGAGTCACTGCTGAGTGACACTATTGTAAGGACAGTGGGGAGAGCCACAGCATCCTGGCAACTGGGAGGTGCTCCTTGGCCAAGGGTAAGCCACTGTGCAGTAAGTGGACCAAGGGCATTTAAAGTCCCACCAGCTTAGTTGTTGCTAAGGTAACTCCCAACAAACCCACAGATGCATGTGTTTTGGGGAAACATGTACAGGCTAGACACTAGCAGGCTTGCCATGTAGGTATGCTTCCTCCCTGACAAAGGGCAAAGGCAAAGGATGTGTTCATCCTTCCTCCTAGAAATTCTGATACTGTTCCTGCCTCCCTACCTCAGGCCTGCTCATCTCTCATCTGGTCTAGAACAGGAGCTTCTTAAAGGGGTATCCCATCCAATGTCACTGTTCTCCAGCCATTCCCCACCCAAAGCTGAGAGATATCGCTGATCTGCTCATGCCTCTCCCTACTTAAAATAATTCCCCAGATTCCATCACTTCAGGATGAAATCTACATTGCCCCACTGGTTGATTCAGTCTTCTCAACTTGACTCTGGTCCTTTCCAGCTTCCCCTCCACCATGTGCCTTTCTGAGTCACATCCTTCTGGGGAAAGCACTTGCAGTACCAGGAGTGCCACTCTCTCACACTCTTGTCACTTAAGTCCCATTTCCTTCAATGCCCAGATTGGGATCTACTCATCGAAGGAGTCAGAACCCCTTGCCTCATCAGCTCTCTGACAGCAGTTGTATAGGTCTCTAACATAGCCCTGATTATGGTTTTGAAATATACTTGTCTGTCTCTCCTACCAGACAGTGAGCTCCCAATGGCAGAGACTCGGCATAAAGTTAGCATATGACGATGATGCCCTGTAACCCCATTAGCAAGTATATGTGTCCATATTGCATATACCCTAAATATTTTTAATCACTGGGGTATTGAACCAACTTATCTTCTTACAGTGCCACCTCAGACAGGAAACACAAAGACGTTCAAATTCTTCTAGTTCCCTCCCACCCTTTTTTTTTTTTTTTTTTTTTTTTTTTTTTTTTTTTTTTTTGAGACAAAGTCTCGCTCTGTCACCCAGGCTGGAGTGCAGTGGCACAATCTCCACTCAGTGCAACCTCTGCCTCCTGGGCTCAAGCGATTCCCCTACCTCAGCCTCCCGAGTAGCTGGGATTACAGGTGCCCGCCACTGCGCCTGGCTAATTTTTGTTATTTGTAGTAGAGACGGGGTTTCACCATGTTGGCCAGGCTGGTCTTGAACTCCTTACCTCAGGTGATCCGCCCACCTTGGCCTCCCAAAGTGCTGGGATTACAGTTGTGAGCCACCATGCCTGGCATAGTTCCCTATTTTTTATCCTAATTATACATTATTCATTCAGGCTGGAAGACCCCTTAAAATGTCATCTCATCCAGTCCCCTGCCTTGTGGGAGGACTGGAGGAGGCTTCTGGGCTCTATTTTGCAACAATCTGTCAGTACACCTAAGTCAGTGTGGAGAAGACACAGACCAAATGCTGGTGGGTGACGCCTGGTGCTGACGCTGCTGCAGACCCATCCTCTGAGCATTCCACTGTCCATGGGCAGAAGGAAAAGCCTACCGGGCTGGACCGAGACTCAGTCTAGAGTATTTACCCAGAGAAACTGTTTGAAATACATTATGTGTCACTTGAAAGTTACCAGGTCTCCTTGCTTTTATCTAAATTTAACCCCATTACTTTTACTCTCTTGATAATAAAGCAGATTGAAGTGTGTGGTAGAAGTGGTTTGAAATACAAAGCCTTCTTCCTCTCTTATTTGCTTTCATTTTTGTTTATGTCCTACCTTGGTTAAACAAAATTGAGGCACTTAAGGAGTATTATAAATCCTCATGGGGCTTCTCATCTTACAAATGGAGCAATGGTCAAAACACTCTTGTTCAAGGGGTTGTTTGAAGCCCAGATCACATTTTCTATAAGGCTTTGTTAATGGTAGTTTGCAGAGACAACTCAAGTAAAGTTGAGGCAGAAACGGGAAAGTACCACCTTGATCTTGCCTTTGAACCTGGGAGTCATCAGAGGATGATTAAGAAAGCAAGCGAGTCTACCATATTGGCAGAGTATTCACCAAGAAACCACAGACTTACACAACCAAGAGGGAGGGAAACAAGCGAGGGCACCGTTGATAACCTCGTACCAGATGGAGACATCTGGGTGCATCCTCCAGCTGTCCTTGGGGCACCCGACATCTGGGTGCATCCTCCAGCTGTCCTTGGGGCACCCGACATCTGGGTGCATCCTCCAGCTGTCCTTGGGGCACCCGACGTCTGGGTGCATCCTCCAGCTGTCCTTGGGGCACCCGACCACAGCCTGGCCTGACTGCTGCAAAGGACAAGACCAAGCTGCAAAGGACAAGGTCTGCCTTGGTCACCAGGGAGGAGGATAAGGCTGCCAGGACTGCCTGGAGACCTTGGGTTCTCCTGAGGTAGCATCAGCCACAGCTTCATTCAGCCTGTTCCTCAACTTAGCATGAGTTGTCCTATCTGTGCCTCTCTGCTCCAGAGTCTAGCTGCTCTTTCTTGCCTAAAATATTCTGAGAGTCTCATGGCTAGCTATTCCTTCTTCCAGAATGAGAGAGAAATACTCCTAAGATGTATAGCAATAGTTCTTCTCTGGTTCGTTTTGATATTGTGGATACTCCAGCTCAGAGTGGCCCTGTGGGAACTTCCCAGAGAGTGAAGCTGGGCTAGCTCTGGTCACTGGTGGATCAGTCGAGATAGACTAGGTTACGCTGCACCAGCAAAAATTTCAAAATCTCAGTGGCGTAACACAACAAAAATGTCGTAGGCCCCTACGAGAGTTCTGCTAAGATTAGACATGCAAGAACACAGAGTAATAGAGGCTTCTTTTGGACAGGTGCTTCCATGACTGCCACTGTGTGGGAAGGAAGCCTGGATGTTAAAATATTCTACTTGGAAGGGACACAGTTTATGCCTGCTCATATTACATCGGCCAGTATAAATCACACAGCCCCACAGAACCTCAAAAAAGGACAGAAGCATGGTCCGAAGATGTGATCAGAAGGCAAAAGACAAGCTGGAAATATTTAGTAAACAACCACACCAGCATCTTGTGGATCCACAACCCGCCTTCCCAAGTATGGAGAGCCTTCCAGGTCCCTCTCGCACCGTGTGCCAAGAACTACACAGAACCGTGGTGACGCTTCTGGATATAAACCTGGTCTGTTCAAAGACCACACTCATCTTTCAGCCTTCCTAGAGGAGCTTTAATTATAGCAAGTGGTCCTGTCATCTCCGTCACAGAATCTCAGGATATCGGGCAGAGTAAAAAGAATGTTACCCAGTCTGCTCTGCAGCCTCCTTGAAGAAGTAGACTCACTCTTTTTAAGAAAATTATAAAAAGAAGGAAAATCCTAGAGACTCCTCTCCTCATCTATTCTGGTGCCAAATAATTATGTCCTTTAAGTTCTTCCTTTCCTGATTGTATAAAGCACTTGGAAATCAAAACAAACAACAACAACAACAGAACACAAAGCAGTTAACGAACATTAAATATTGAAAAGAGATATCATAGTGTGTGCGTGGGAGAGAGAAAAAAATAGATCTCCCCAACCCACGTACCCTCCCTCAGAAAAACTGTCTAAGTTGGGTGGCAGGCTATGATATAATTAGAACAATATTGCCCAATTGCAAAGACATGTGCCTGTTTTTATGAAATGGAAGCATCTGCTGAAATTATTTGAGGTGTCCCATCACTAATTAAAAGAGCTTTCATTTATAGAGGATGCACCATATGGGTGCTGTTGATTCTTGGGTTGCTGGATGTGAACGAGCACTGGGGGAGTTGTTGGGGCAGGTGTATGGTGAGAAATATCCGGGAAAAATATGATTTAGCCTTCTAAAAATTCTATTATGCTTACAAGGAGGTGGGGGCGGGAGAGGTGCTGCTGGAAGCTGTTTAAAACATGGAAACGTGACACATCATCCCAGGTTGCCCCCAGTTTCATCTTTGTCCACTTATGAGCCTTGCCTCCCAGGCCTCTCTATACTCTTTAACTTGCCAAATTGCTACATTGTCTTCAGGGGACTTTCCAGATAAAGATATCAGTTATAGAACTTGTGGAGCCCTGTGCAAAATGAAACTGTGGGGCTCCTTGCTCCAAAGTTATTAAGAATTTCAAGACTGTGACAGCAGAGCATGAAACCAAGTGCAAGTCTTTTTGAAGAGCCCAGTGCAGCTACACATGTCATGTACCCGAAAACCAGCCCTGCAGGACAAGATCTGCTGGAGAAATGGGGGCTGAGAGGTGGCAAGATTAAAGCAGAGAGCCATGCCAGACAATCCTCACCCCAGCACATTTTAACTACACTCTGCCTTGAAGACCACACAGCACATGCTCTTGGCAGGACAGGCTCATGGCAGAGCTGTGATTAAGCCCAGATACTGACTTCTGGCCCAACATGCTTTTCTCTACTTTATAACTCAGAAAATTCTGCCCCCTGAAGTCCTACTTTGCATTATTCTCACCCACCACATACATACTCTAAGAGCCCAAGTACATGTGAAGCACTGTGAAGTAGTCCAAATAGGTGTCAGGAAAAAAAAGTCAATCCCAGCTCAGTTGGAGACAGATGCACATAGGAGACATCAGTAAAGCTGATTCTTATAATTCTCAATAGCTAGAAGAATCATAGCAGATTATTCAAGATGTGTATTTCCAACTGTGGGGTTAATACCTGAAATGCACTTGAGACAATTATAAAATTCTTTCTTTTAAAAAAGATATTAAGGGCAAGGAAATAGTCAGTGAACTAAGGTCTCAGATCTGGAGCTAGTGTTTTTTCTTTGGTTGGTTGGTTGGTTTTTAGTGTTTTTTAAGTTCAAGGGAATAATTTCACTCCAAAAATACTTTGAGGTACAAGAAATATCCTCATTTTTCATATTCCAGTTTTTAAAGAATTATCTCAAGGAGGCAGGAGAGCCACAATATCCAATGGATAAAATACCTTTTTAAAAAACAACAGTTACAACACATCAAAATTTGCCATGTGCAGGCAAAGCTGTGCTTTTAAAGAAAGACCTAAAATCAATTACCTAAAACTTTCAACTTAAGATACTAGAATGGGAAGAGCAAGATAAACCCAAAGTAAGTAGAAGGATGGGGATATTAGAGCTCTGAGCAGAAATTAATGAAATAAAATGCAGGCAAAAAGTATAGAAAATTAGTTTATCTAATTTTCTAGCTCTGGCTATTGGAAAGTTCAACAAAATTGATAAACTCTAGCTAAACAGACCAAGCAAAAAAGAGAAAGAACATACATCAGTAACACTAGGAAAAAAAGTGTTTATCACCACCAATCCTACATATATTAAAAGAATAATAAGAGACTACTATGGGTAACTTTAGGCCAAAATAATTGACAGTTTAGGTGAAATGGAGGATTCTTTTTTTTTTTTTGAAAAATACAACTCACCAAAATTGACATAAGGAGAAATTGAAAAACCAACAGTGCTTTATCTATTATGTTTTTAAAAAAATTAAATTTACCTCTCAAAGAAAACTCCAGGGAGATGATGTGGGAAGCAGAATTATGGCTTTCCAAAGATGTCTCCATGTTATCCCTGGACTTCGTGACTGTGTTATGGCGAAGAGGAATTAATACAGTGGAAGGAGTTAACGTTGCTTATCAGCTGGCCTTAAAATGGGGAGAGTAGTCTGGATTAGCCAGGTGGGCCCCATGTAATCACAAGGGTCCTTAATGTGAAAGAGGGAAGCAGAAGGGTGAGTGTCAGAGTGAGGGCACCTGAGAGAGAGGTTCACCTGGCCACTGCTGACTTTGAAAATCTAAGGCGCCCTGAGTCAAAGACGGTGGGCAGCCTCTAGAAGCTGGAAAAGGCAAGAAAACAGATTTTTCCTCAGAATCTGAGGAAATTTAGCCCAGCTGATGCCTTGACTTTAACCAATGAGACCTATTTCAGAGTCTGGGCCTTCAGAACTGTAAGACAATAAGCTTGTGTTATTTTAAACCACTAAGTTTGTGGTAATTTGTTATAGCAGCAGTAGTAAATAGTTTTTCTGGTTCTTCCTATCAAACAGTCAAGAAAAAATAGCACTAATGTCACATAAGTTTTTAAAAATAGAGAAAGAAGGATCAATGTCTAATTCATTTTCTGAATATTTTCTTTCTTTCTTTTTTTTTTGGGGGGGGGGGTGGCGGGGACGGAGTCGCCCAGGCTGGAGTGCGGTGGCGCAATCTCGGCTCACTGCAAACTCCGCCTCCTGGGTTCACGCCATTCTCCTGCCTCAGCCTCCGGAGTAGCTGGGACTACAGGCGCCCGCCACCACGCCCAGCTAATTTTTTTGTATTTTTAGTAGAGACGAGGTTTCACCATTCACAGGATGGTCTCAATCTCCTGACCGCGTGATCTGCCCGCCTCGGCCTCTCAAAGTGCTGGGATTACAGGCGTGAGCCACCACGCCCTGCCTTCTGAACATTTTCAATACCAAAACCTAACAAAGACATAGCAAAGGTAAAAAAATTGCGGACCAATATTCCTCGTGACTATAGATGTAAAAATCTTTAACAAAATAATAGTGAGTTGAATTTAACAATGTATATATAAAAGATAATGTACCATAATGTACCATAATTAAGACTTATTCCAAGGATGCAAAGTTGGTTTAATATGTGAAAATCAACCAACTTAATTTACCATGCTAACAAAATACAAAAGTAAAAAAATATATAATTATTTCAATAGATGCAGAAAAAGTATTTGACAAAACTAAACAATCATTCATGACGTTAATGTACCCTAGAACTTAAAGTATAATTAAAAAAAAAAAAAATAGTTGAGAACTTTTTCAACCCAGGCTTCTATATCTAAAAACAATGCAAAACAAAACAAAAAAACAGCTAATATCATACTTAACAGTAAGAGACTGAATGCTTTACCCGCTAAGATCAGGAAAATGCCAAGAATGCCCACTGTTACCACATCTACTTAGCATTTTTCTATAGATCCTAGTTATGGTATTAAAGCAAGAAAACATACAAATATAGACAAGAAATGGAGAAAAATGCAAAATCTCCCCTATTTGTAGATGATGTAATTGTTCATATGGAAAATCTCAGGGAAATTACAAAAGTGATTATTAGAATTAATGAATGAATTCAGCAAGGGCATCAATTATAAGATTAATATGAAAAAAATCAGTTTATGATTATACACCAATAGCAACCAAATAGAAAATGAAATTTTAAAAAATCCTTTTAGGACAGCACCAAAAATATAGTATATGTAGGAATAACTCTAAAAAAGAGGTTTAAGACCTCTATACTGAAATTATAAAACTTTGCTAAGAGAAATTAAGAGAGACCTAAATAAATAGAAAAATAAATTATTTTACTCTTATAGGTTGGAATAGATGGAAGTTTTCTCTATATTTAATGCAGTCTCAATCAAAATTTCAGTAAGCATTTTTATGGAAATTGACAAGCTAAAATGTATATAAAAATTCTAAATTCTGTATAAATTTATATAAATTCTGAAAGTTATATAAAAATGCAGAGTTCTTGGAGAGCAAATTTTAACAAGAACAACATTGGAGAACTTATTTCACCTGGTTTCAGTAATCAAGACAGTTTGATATTGGTAAAAAGATAGACATACAGAAAGAACAAAGGAACAGAATATAGAGCTCAGAAATATACTGCAGGTATTTCAGAAATCAATTGATTTCTGAGAAAGATGCTAAGGCAATTCAATAGGGAAAGGAGAATGTTTTTGAAAATGATGTCCAGATAGCTGTGTGGTAAAAAATAATAAGCATTGATCTTTCCCTCACACCAAACAAAACAATTAACTCAAAATGAATCATAGACCTAAATGTAAAACTCAAAAGTATAAAATTCCTAGAAGAAAACATAGGAGAATATCTTTGTGATCTTGAGGTTTGCAAAGATATCTTAGACAGAATATAAAAAAACATAAACCATTAAAGAAAAAATGATAAATCACACTTCATCAAAATCAAAATGTTCTGCTCTTTGAAAGACATCATTAAGAAAACAAAAGGCATACCACAAACCAGAAGAAAATATTCACAATACAAACATCAGACAGAGAACTTAAATCCTGGTTAGACAAAGAATTCTTGTGACTCAATAATAAGACAAACCAATGGGCAAAATAAATGTGAACAGTCACTTATAAAAGAAGATATCCAAATGGCCAAGAAGCACTTGAAAAGATGCTCTACATTATTAGTCATCAGGAAAATGTGAGATAAAACCACAATGAAGTACCACTAGATATCATTAAAAAGTCTGAAATTTAAAGACTGGCCACAGCAGTGTTGGAGAGGATGTGGAGGAACTGGAACTGTCATATTCTGCTAGTAAGAATAAAACCGTTTGGTAGTTTCTTTAAAAATTAAATATACACCTACCATAGGACCAAGCCATTCTATCTACCCTTAGGTATTTACCCAAGGAAAACACAGAGACTTATATATAAATGTTCAAAGCAGCTTTATTTGAAATAATCAAGTAGCTGTAAACAACCCAAATGTCTATTCACAGATGAGTGTCTAAACAAATGTGGTATATCCACACAATGGAATACTATTCAGCAATGAAAACTAATAAACTGTTGATGCACACAAAAACATGAATGCATATGACAATAATTATGTTGAGTAAAAGTATCCAGATAAAAGAGTGCATAAAGTATGATTCAATGTATATGAAATTAGAATGCAAAATGATCTGTATTGACATAAAACAGATCAGTGGTTGCCTAGGAATAAGGGTGGATGGAGGCAAAGATTACAAAGAAGCAGGAGGTAAGTTTTGGGGTTAAGATAAAGTTTGACATTTTAATTGTGGTGATTATGTAGCAGGGGAGACAGTTGGATCTCAGAGAACTGCAGCAGCTTGAAGAGGGTGGCCAGTGCTCCAGAGGCAGGTCTCAACATAGACGTGTTTGTCTCCCAGTTCCTAGTCTACAGTCCTTTTTCAACACCACCAGACCTCTGAAAAAAGAGTTCTGTGAAACCCACATGTGCAGTAATCCCTAAGATATATAAACACATTGAAAAACATCTTTGGGAGGCTTGTTAAACAGAGATCTTGAGTGATTTCACAAAAGTAACAGAAAAACTGGTTTCTGGATGCTAACAGATTGAATCCCCAATATTCACTGCAGGGGAACCTTCCAGCAATAATTTCTGTTTTTGGAGTTCTCTACCCTCAGCACCATTTTTTGGTTACTTACTATGACACAAAGGGAAGTTTAAGAACATTGCCATGCCATTTAGAAAACTGGTGGCAGAATCAGGATTCAAATGCAGGCAGCCTGACCTCAGGGCTTGAGCACTTAACAGGGATCCTACTCAGCCTCTCTTCCTCTGCCCTAGGCAGGCTCTCCCTTGAGCATACAGTTACGTTTCCTTGTTTCCTTGCCACCTGTCCAGATTATGCAAATCAGCTTTCCAAGGTGATAGATGTGTGGAGTCCTATCCTCAGTAATCTATTTATAGAAAGACCACAGCAATATAATTGCAGCAAGCAGGCAGTCATATATTTATTTGGCCACAGTGGTTCAAAGTATAGAACCAATCTCCTTGGACTGAATTCCCTTAAATAGGTACCACTTCCCATCAGTGTAAATTTCAATAAACAATTGTCACTGAGAACTTGTGAAACACTTCTTTGGGTACCTTGGTGGGAGAGAGCTTCTAAGACCTCAAGGAGTTGTAAGTGAGTTGGGGTCACAACAGCCAGCATGGGAGAGCAGTTGAACATATCTGTCGAGGTTCAGGCAGAATTCAGGTGATGGGCTCTGGGCTGGAGAGGTAACAGAGGTCACGGGAAGAGAAAGAAGAGTCAGAAAACTTCAGGCTTGATGAATAAAGACAACCTCATGGCCCATTTTTAGCTTCTTCCTGGGTCCTTTTGTTTATGTGGGAGAAGGTTTCTGATCATTCTCTCCAGAGGATTTTCCAGAAAGCTCTATCTTGGACTTCTTCAAACTCCTTGGCCCTGAAGTGCTGGAGAGAAAAGAAATAGCACTGTTTCTGTGCCTTGAGTCTGAAAAAGAAGCAAATCAAGCAGCTGGGAGATCCAGATTTTGCTCAATAACCACCTACAAAGAACGGAACAAAGAATCCTATAATTGGTTTACACCCAAGATAGGAAAATGATTGTTTTAACCAAGGTAACTTTGTATATTTCTGAATTAAAATAATTATGTTTCTGAATCAATCAAAATGTCCAATATAAGCAACCTCCTTGCTAAAATTACCGGGACTTACCAATTATTTTTTTAAAATAAGAAGTATTTCCCTCCCTCAAGTTAAAATTATCAGAAATCAATTTCCAATTTGTCCCTGAGGAAGTTTCCAGGTTGGTTCAAACCGTTCTCTAGTGCATTAGCATGTTTTGAGGGCCATTCATCTCATCAACAGGTGTGTCAACTTAGGGCTAGCCAGCATCTGTACTCTCTCCCAATTAGCCGCTTCCTCCTTCTGCCCAAAGAGGGAGCTTAGGAGACAAGATCAAGTTGCAGATGCCAAGAGGGGATTTAGCCATGGGGGCTGTGTTGACTAAGACATTTGGAAGGGACCAGCCAGGGAGAAGGGCAGACCTGAGTTTGGGAAAGACAAGAACACACAAGAGAAGTTTGTGAGAAAGAATTAACCTCACCAACCAATTATTTACACAGGGAAAGCAAAAGGCAGAGGCAGATGCAAAGTGACCAATAATATTCTTCCTTTAAAAATGAGAGAGGTGACTGTATAATGATTACAGTAGTAAAATTGGGATTAGGGAAAGGACAGTTGAGCAGCCTTGTGGTCCTGTGTTGATCTGGGGGCCTCAGTGTGGACATCAATGGCACAGCTGATCCCATGGGAAAACCTGTGGGTGAGAGCAGGTGCCTGTCACTGAGGCTGGATGGGGCAGGGATCATTACCTGGCTGTGTCTTTCCATGACAAAGAGAATTTTATGGACAGCAGACTGTCAGTGGGTCTTCGGAGTCTTCAGAATAAAGCAAAATCTCCCCAGCCTGGCCCTCGAGGCCCCCTGTGAATGGACAATTGGGATGATTTTCCACTGACCAATCAAAATGGACAGTGGCCATAGTGCTGAAGAACACTGGCCCTCAAGGCCCCCTGTGGTGCTAAGCATTAATCTTTAGCTCTAGGTTTTGGAAACTTCTCAGGGCAGGGGGTCAGGGGGAGCAATGTCCTAGGTTGATGACAGCATATGGAGCAGATTTCGGTACTTTAACAGTCAGCATGGTCCTGTTTCATTACCCAGCTAACAGCATTATCTGCAGTGGCCCCTTAAGATGAACTCTCTCGCCAGCAAGGTTGGTCTCCTCATAGCCCCCTAACTTCTCACAGCAGGCTCTCTGGCTTTGCTTCTGATGTTCTCCTGCCTGGAATGTCCTCACTCCATCTTGAATTCTTGCTTAAAGCAGAGTATGTATCCAGCTCTTGCTCTCTCTTTGCCTAAGCAAAAGTGATGCCAAGTGCCTACAACCCAATAAGCACATACTGCTTAGAAGTGTCCTACTTTCAGATAGAAAGCTCCTTGGAGGTGGGAATGGTGCCTGATACTTACATCTTGCTCCTCCTTGTGGGTTCCCTACAGAATCTTGCACACTGCCAGGCCCATTGCTAGTCCTTAGTAAGTGCTTTCTGCTGGAAACTGACCTTATACAAGTGATGCCATTAGAAGGGTGGGAGAAATCAAAGGTGAAGAAGCGAGAATTCCCATCCTCTCTTTCCCTATCCCTACCTTTATGGAGCTCCTTTTAGGCTTACTGTACTTGATCTGTGTGTTACCAGTAACATCTGATGAGTATTCAGCATTTACTAGCTTTTAAATACTTCATATGTACATGTATTTAACCTTTACAACAAACTTGTGAATTAGGTATTATAATTATCCCCATTTCATGAATGAGGTATCTGAGGCAGAGCAAAGCAAGGTGACTTGCCCAAGGTGCCTCCAGAATCCATTTACTTAGCCCTTTGTTATACCAGCTGTCTCAGATGAGTGAGGCTCTCTGCAGCATAGCTTGCTTCTTGGGTTTTCTTTACAATGATTTTAGAATCGATCCTCCTGTACCTCCTCCATCCCAATATAATGCTGATTTCTTCTTTGCAACATTACACTAGAAGACAAGCCAACACTCACATAAGATCAATTTGTAAACCAATGGAATTTATCTAAATTTGTTTGGGATCAATGGGAGTCCCTTTCTGCAAGCCCCTGTGGAAAACGGGAATCTGGATTGAACTTTTTAGCTGAAACTTGTAGGCCAGTGCCCAAATACTTTGTAGCTGTACTGATAGGGCCACACTGGTTGTGTTGAGAACCCATTGGAAGAAGTAAACCATTTGTTGCAACTTAGTAGTGTTTTAATATTAATTCTTATGGATACTTTTTGAACACCTTATATGGAGCAAGTATTGTCCTAGAAGATGTATGTACATTCTCTCATGTAATCCTCCCAAGAATCTGATGAGGTAGGTGTAATTATTATTCCATTTTAAAGTGGAAGAAAAAAAAGGCACAGTGAAGTTTACTAAGTTTTAAAAGCTCTCACAGGTAGCTGATAATGGACCCAGGATTCAATTGTTGGCAGGCTTATTTCATGCCCAAGTACCTAATCAGGATTTATGTTTATCTTATTGTTTTACAATTTTCATTGGTACCTGGAGTGATGCTACATACTAGAATATGGTGTGCTAGAAAGCAGGCTCAACCGAGAATCAGGTACCATCCAGAGCCTGAACCCAATCATCAGCTCTTACGGGTCCCCTTATTCAAAGTCTGTAGGATCTTATGATTCTCTATCTCAGTTGATAGCATGTTATGTGGTTTCATATATATAGACATAGATATTAATATATATATAATACATATCCTTATTCTGCTCTGGGCCCCATCCCAGACATCTTAGACTCATATTTGGTATTAAACCGCACACAAAATCTTAGAGATGAGATATTGCATATTCATTTTACAAATAGGGAAACCGAGATTCAGCAAGGTTGAACAACTTGTTACCCACCTAGGGAGTGGCAGCAGAACCCCTACCCTAGTCTTCAAATTCCTAACCCAATGCTCCGTGGGAATCAGCCACCTTCAGATGGTAGTCAGGAACCACCTGTCAATGGACGTTGTCACAGGCAAATGTCAAGGGGGAATATTAAAAACAAAAAGAACATCAATTGTTTGAGATGACTCAGAGAGAATATTTTCTGCCATCCCATGGCTCATGTTTGCCTCCTTGCGTATGCTATAATTCTGTCCTTGTAAAATATCCCTCCCTATGTTCTTTGCCAATCCCATGCCCACTCATTTTTGAAAAGTTGGTCAAATGCCATCGCCTCTGGGAAATTTGGCTAGCTGAGTCTTCCCCTACTTCCTCCAGGCAAGGTGATTCTCTTTCTCCTGGGCAGCCCTACAGCATTGGGCATTCACCTTTATGGGCCTCTCATGGTCTTGTGGCCATTATTTTGGCATCACAAAACAAAGGTTCATGGCTCAAATCCCACGGTGTTATCTCCTTCAACAAAAACAAAATGCTTAAGTTTGATTTCCAGCTCTTGCACTTACTTACTAGTCAAGTAACCTTGGGCAGATTGTTTAACGTCTTTTTGTCTCCACTTTTAAAATCTGTAAAATGGAGATAATTGGCTTCTTATGAGGACTGAATGCACAGTGCATGCTAAGTGCTTGATGCATTGCCTGTTCTGTAGCAGTAATATTAATAAGTTCTTCATAAATGGGAACACTTTTTTCATCATCCTGTTGCTGTCTGTACATCTGCCTTCTCCTCCAATCCATGACCCCCTCAAGGACAAGGCCCTGTTTTGCTCATCCCTGTCTCTGCAGAACCTATCAAGGAGCCTCCACCTGATAGATGCACAATGGATGTCAGTGAAGTGACGAAATTTTATGCCTCTGATACTTTGATATCTCTTAGATGCCCCATCTTCCAATGCTCAGCTCCAGAACTGAAGGGCTGCCCACCTTCCCCTCATCCCCCTAGTCAGGCCTCGTTCTCCTCAGCAGCTCTTTGTCTGGCTCCAGCTTACAAGGCACCTACTCCTGAGCTCTCTAATTCCCTCTGATTCATCACTCCCAGAGCTCCATGTCCAACATGGCTTTATGTAGCAACAGAAGTGGCAGTTCAGTGGTGTGTGCAAACTTTGTTTTCATTTCGAATCAATGAAACTTTTAAAAATCTTACCTTATTCCTCAAAGGCCCATAAAGCTCTTCATGGGGCTCAGGAGAATTGCTCACTGTAAGATTTTAAAATTGCTTTCAAGTTACTTATCATTCATTCAAGCTCACGCTATTCTTTAAAATTCTTATTGATTTTTGAAACAGTCCTTTAATTGATATCAAAAAGCAATTACATTTTCCAGGCTGTAAATCTGCTTCACTCCCAATATTAAATTCATCATCTCTGTAAATAATTTTCTCTTATTATGCATACGTATTAACCAAACTATAAATAGCATCATTAGTGTACCCATGGTTGCCTTAACAATCAGTGACCCTTGAATTTGATTTAGAAAAATTGATTCCTGCTGAAATTTTCCTCTAAGTTAAATTGCCATTCCTGCTAAATGTCTGGGGAAATGAAAGCATTAGAGAGTAGCTACCTTCCATTTCCTCCTGGACTTCAATATAGCAGTTATAAGCAGATATTTGCATAGACTCACCTGTTGATGAACCACCCTAGTAAAAATCATTGTAGACGTACTTGTTCTTATCTGATGCTCCAGTTTGGGGTTTTAGGAAAAGAGACTTCTCAGCAATGTGCTCCCTTCTAAACACACAGAGGGACACAGTGCGTTCATCTTGAAGTCTGATGTCCAGCTGTGGGAGACTGTGGGGAGGCTGAGCAGGGTGAGAGAACAGAGGAATCTTGTGATTCCCAGCAGAACAGGCTACATCCACAGAGCATGGAAACATCGAGAATCATACAACAACATGGGGAAATGCCCATGGTGTAACATCAGGAGAAGGAATCCAGGATGATATCTAGGGTACATCAAAGGAACATAAAATATGAAGGCATGTGGATAAGGACTAAAAGGAGACAGGAAAATCAAAGCAGTTGATTTAGGATAATTGGATTATACATAAATTTATTTTTTTTTCTTTTTTCCCCTTGCCCCCTCTTTTCTTTATTATTATACTGTTATTTTCTTAATACAGGTAAAAAGAGGGGGAAAGGAGGAAAATAATATTTGGGTTAGAGTAACCTTACTGTCAGCCTTGGTTAGAATCATTTACCAACTCTGAGACTCTAAGGAACTGTGGTGTGATAGCAACTTGTGAATTTTGTGTTAGACCCAAGGGGGAACCAAGCAGTCAATCAAGTGGCTGGGTAGCTGTGAGCAGGCTGGGGAAGCTCCACCGAACATGCGTCTCCTGATAAGCCAATGTGGTGATGTCTGTAAGGCACCCAGCACACCAGGAGGCATTCAGGCCGTCACCTTCCATCTCTATAAAAGAAGAATATTTATTTTTATGCCATCTAAACATTGAGTTATTTAAAATCTATGGGAAATAACCTTTAAAATTATAAAATTATGTACAAATGCTATTTTTATTAACTGAAATGAGAGTATGTTTCAAAGGAGGAAGGCAAAATGGCTGCCCAAAGGACCAGGAACTATAACATTTTCTACCCAATGGTTCCCTTTCGGAGATCATGGTGTCTAAAAGTCTGCCAATGCATCTGCACATCTCTGGGTCATGATGCCTTTGGGGTATGAGGACTTATTATGACAATGCAACTTCCCCATGGGACAAGAAGGATAATGAATGGTCATTTTTTGAGTCTTTACCCTGAAACAAATTTTGACAGTCAGAGTTTTGTTGGCTTGAGAACAAGACCTTTCAGCCCTAGGATGGAGACCTAAAGGTATGTGGGCTCCCCAAAGGCACAGGAAGAATACAGCTGAAAAGGCCACTAAGGTACTGTAGGCTGAGGGAGTCCCCCATGGTCCCCTCCACATTAACATACATATAATTGTGGTTTCAAAGGAGGAAAGAAAATTGGATAGAAGAAAGTGTTTTAAGGCATAATGATGAAGAGTTTTCAAACATGGTTGCAAACATCAAGCTTTAGATGCAAAAAGTTCTGTGAGTCACAGGTAGAATTAACTCCAAAGAAAGCCAAGCCTAGGCACATTATAATAAAACTGCAAACATACACACAAATCATAATTTATCCACAAAATTAGACACATGTATACATCCATTTAGCCAACACCCAAAATAAAATAGATGGCATTTCCATCACTCTAGAAAGTTCTTTCATGATCCTTTCTAGTCATTTCTTACCCAGAGTCAACCACTATTCAAGTTCTATTACTGTAGACTAGTTATGCTTATTCTTAAACGTAAGATCATATTGTAAGTAGTCACTTGTGCCTATCTTCTTTTGCTCGATATGTTTTTGAGATTCATCCATGTTTTTGTATGTATTAGTAGTTTATTCTTTTTTGTGGCTCAGTAGTATTCTATTGTGTGGGTGTACCTCAGTTTATTTATTCTTTTTCCTATTCATGATAAAGACTCTTAGCAAAGTCCCAGAACAGGAGAACTTCAATCTGATAAAAAAGTATTTATGGAAAATCTTCAACTGTCATTCATTTGCTTCCTTGTGCTGGCCACTGGGTTGTAGGTTTCCCAGTTCCTTATGCCCTCATCTCAATCACCACAGGTTATGTAAAAGATTCAGGTGAACATCAGCAAAAGTCACTTGAAACAGGCTAGAATTAGTTACCTTTTGCTATAATAAGGTTGTGAAACACAATCTTAAAATCTCAGTGGCTTACAACAACAACTATTCATACCTTCCTCATGTTGTATGTTAATGGCTGTGGTCATATGCTGTGGCTATCCCACATCTTTCCATTCTAAGACTCTGGTTGAAGAAGCACCTACCTAACCAGAATGAGATGTTCTTAAGGCAAAACAAGCAGACTGGCAATCGATCTATAAGCCTCTACTTAGAATTAGCACACTGAAATGTCTGCTCACATTCTGCTAGTCAAACTAGCCACTTGGCAATGGTGGCAGGGGCGGGGGAGGGAAGAGGAAAGGAAATGTATATTATGTGCTAAACAATGATATACTCTACCACCAAGGTGGAGTACATGAGCAGAAGGGCCAGCGAGTGCACAGGTCCCCAATTCCTTGAGCAGCCTGCAAAGGCAAGTGGGGGTACCAGCTCTAGACACATAGAGGGCTGTTGTCTAGGGGAGGGAGCCTTCCCCTCTACTACTCTACCTTTTATGGTGTGTGCCTGAGAGCAGCCTCATCTCAATAATGAACAGTTTAGATTCAAGTTCTAACTCATCTAAGTTTCAGACTGTACAGGGAGTTGTTTGAGAGGCCAGTTTCTAGCACCAACTACCCAGTAGGAAGTTAGACTTCAATGGAAGAGAAAGCAATGGAAAAGCTGTATGGAAACTCTCTATCCCAGTCACATCATTGACAGGAAACAGGAGCTTGCACAGTAGTCCTCTTGAGTAGGGCCCACAGTGGCTCTCTTCCTCACACCAAAATCTGATGGAGAGAATATGGACCCTTCCCTGATCACTTGACATGCAGTTCACTCTGAAGAAGCACTCCCTCCCCTAGACAGTCCTCAGCTCTGCTGCCAGACTGCAAGCTACAGCTAGGTTTTCTGTTCAGCTTCACAGTTCCAATTGCCTTAGCTCCAGAGACACAGGACAGGCTGAGTGGTCCTGTAATGCAACCATCTCTTAGGTTAAGAGGAAACACTCCTCTCTTTCTTCCACAGACAGGGGAGAGGACATGCCAGTACCCCAGCCATTTTTTACAAAGACATTCTCTCTTCAGACCTGTTCAGCCTCAGCCATTCTATAAGCTGGTGGTGGGTGACCACTTAATGCTATCACCCTGCTTTGGACTATGAAACTACTTGGCACTCAACATATTGATTTTGGACCATAGTCAAAACTGAATTATAAAGATCCTCATTTTAAGCCTTGATAAAGCTGAATGGTGGTAGAGATCTTCACTTTAATATTCACTATAACTTTTTGTTTGTAATATGCCCTAATACAAATTTTTAAATGATGAGAAGTAGTTACGTGGTCAAACAAGGCCTTTTTAGAAAGGCAATATTTTAGTTAGCAAAGAACCAACAGAATGCAAGATGGGAAGTTTGTCACAGGCTAAGGTGACAGCAAGGGCAAAGTCCCCGAGTTGGTAATAAGTCCAGCATGTTCTAGAGGACAGCAAGAAGATCTGTAGGGCTAGAGTGAAGTGAGTGAAAGGCAGAGTATAGTAGATAAGATCAAAGATAGGTAGGGGACAGATCTTGCAAGTCCTTGCTGGCCATGGCAAAGAGTCTAGATTCTAGCATGAGTGTGGAAGATTTAAAGGGTTTTGCACAGGAGCATAATATAACACAGTACACACTTTTAAAAGATTCCTCTGGCTACTTTGTGGAGATAACCTATTCTGGGGTGACAGTGAGTGCAAGGAGACCATTTGCAGTGTTCTGAGGGAGAAATGGTGTGTGGCAGAGACCACCACCTATACCTTCTCCCTTGACTCACAAGGAGACTGCATTTCTCAATCCCCTTTGCCATTACCTGTGGACACTGACTTTTTGGGCAATGAAATATACATAGAAGTATTGCATTTCAGTTCTGGGTCAAGGTGGTTAATAAGCAGCATGTTGTCCCTGCCTTCTCTTTGCCTGTCTCCTGCGAACAGAGAACTCTGGAGAATTAGGAGATGGAAGTGGCCTGGGTCCCTGAAGCCCCCATGGAGAAGGCTTCTTGCCAATTGTGAACACCTGCATACACTCTAACATGAGGGGAAAATAAGCTTCTCTTGTGTTACACCATTGAAGTCAAGAGGTTTGTTTGTTGCAGCAGCTAGAATTCATGTAACTAGCAAAGGGTGTTACAGTGAGATTGGTGGGAAGCGATCAAATTTAGAAAACACAACATTCTGAAAGTAGACACTATGCAAAGATTGTGCCAGTGACTGTGTTAGGCAACACGTACATTTTGGCTCTAATTCTCACAATACCTCTGAAAATAAGGTTTTATTATTCCAGTTCTACAGTTGATGAAATGAGCCTCAGAGATGTTCAATAACTCACATAGGGTCATACAGCTAATAAGTGGCTGAGTCAGGATTAGAATTCCAGGACTGTCTCTCTGTCATGCTGCTACACTGTCAGGTATGCTGGGGTAAGGGTTACTTACAAGGAGAAAATGAAATAAAGAGACTAAAGTCCTCTGAATATGCTAGTTATTATTATCATTATGGAAATAGGAACGAGGCAGTTGGAGAAGAGAACTTCTTGTCTGAGTCACACCTGGATGATGGGCATATGTCTCTGATTGGGCCTCTGCTGGATCATGACTCTATCTGGAGCTTCAGAATGTGAGCCCTTCAGGTCAGGGCTTGTTCATCTTCATAGCCTTAGAGATGGATGCAGCCCCCAAGAGGCACTTAATATGTCCCCATGGAACAGTGATATTAGGTATGGATAAAAGTTTGTTCAGCAATAACATGTCCAATGATGATGAAGTCTGCTGAAGAGATCACACCATCACACAAAGGTGAGGCTAGTTACAGGATTCTGAACCCTCTGACACTTGATTTCTAACCATTCTTTTAATGTACACTCGCTCAGGCCTCCCTCAGTAACCATAGGTGCTGTGGGTCCCAGCCATGGGGTCCCCTCCTCATCTTGGGAGACTGTGTCCCAGAATGGTGGGCAGGAGAATTCATCCTGACAATATTTTTCTTCCTCTCACTGAAATCTTTTCAAGTTTCTTGCCTCCCTGAACTACACTGGATTCCTCCATGGGGGTCCTGAATGCTAGTCCCTTTTCTTCTCTTTGTAGTCTCTTACCTTGCAGGCGTCCTTCTTGCCAAAGAGAAGCATGAGTACGTTTGTCCATGCCAAACTGAGTGATAGGTGTGCCAAGAACTCACAAAAGCGGCTGAGATTTATGGCTACCTCTCCTTGTTTACATTTATATTGCATGGACCCTGAAGGTGAGAGCCTTTCTTCTGAGACATGTGCATTGCTGGAGCAGAAAACAAAAGAGAGGAAGGGTCTGCAAGAAACACTGAGACAGAAACAGCCACAAAAGTGCCAGGGTGGGATTGAAACCACTCAGACTAGAAAACAATCACCCAATCAGACAATGGAGAGTGTGATTTAGCCCCTGGAGTGGAAGTTTATGAGGTCTATAACCATGGACAGTATAATAACACCACTCTGATAAACTGTATTGAGTATTGGCAATTATTCACTGCCTCTCCACCCAGCCCATGTTTCCTTGTAGGTGAAGTATAAACTTCCCCACCCTATTGATTTTAGGGTTAGACAAGGAACTTGTTTTGGCAATGAAATGAGAGTATGGATGTGATGTAAGTCATGTCTGAGCAGCAGTTAAAAATATACTTGTGTGATTTGGCTCTGTCCTTTTTGTTCCTACCCTCTACCATAAGAATAGCATGTCTCAGAGAGTAGCTACTCCTTTCTCCTGGACATAGAGCCCAGTTCCGTCCAGCCCAACAGAGTCCAACAAAGCTTCACTAACCTGCAATTCTCATGAAAGTGAATAAGAAATAAGTGCTTAATGGTTATGAGCCATTGAGGCTGTTTGTTACCATGACAGAAGTTAACTAATGCGATCTTTCACTTGCATAATGAGGGTTTTCTCAAACATTACCTTCCTGAGCTAATACTTGGTCGTGTGTGTGTGTGTGTGTGTGTGTGTGTGTGTGTGTGTTTACAAGAGGGGCTATCCCAGGCAAGGTAGGCTTCATTTTCCTCATGATCAAATGAAGAGGTTGAGTGTTAGAGGGTGAGTCCAGTGTCAAGTAGAATTCCCAGCCAGACCTCAGCATTGGAAACCCAATGTTCTTCCCACATCTGACAGCTTCCTGGCCACACCAAACGTGTCCTGTCCTCTGGACAAGAGACAGTTTCCTGGGGATCCAGCTAACAAGCTAGATTCCCATTCATTCCCCACCCTGTGACCACAAGGCCCATAACCATTGGGGATGAGTCTCAGGCATCCATAGTCTTAAGAGATGATTAAAAAGCTCCAGGAAAGACTCTGGTCTATCAATCAAAAACATCCATGGCAGCCTCACCTCCAATCCATATTAGCTGTGACCATAGGGCAAATCACTTAACCTTTTATCAAAAATCACAATAAGAATATTTGAACTCTCTTCAGAGCTCTACAAGAACCAAATGAAGTAATTAATAGCTGTGAATCTGCAGAATGCACATTGCCTATGGCAAAGTACTGTGAAAGGGGAGCAACCCTGTGCATCCTGGGCATTTAGAAGGCTGAGCAGCAGGCACTGATGCCTCTCGCTTTAAGTTCAGTGCCCCAAGGTGACTTGCTTTTCCAGTGTTTGCAGCCAGAGTGGCAACCTCACTACCACCTCCAAACAGCCGAGTGCGGGCCTGGTCTCCAGCACAACTTACCGCCGCTCAGGGGTGAAAATAGGAGGGATGGGCACCATGCCCAGTGAAATCATTTGGAAGACTGGAAAAAGCTGACAAAAAGTCACCCTGAATAATAGGTCTGAAGGTACCAGACCAACTCAGCAGGTTACAAAATCATTAACCAGGAAGGCTGAAACGGATTCATCTATCCATTCACTCATTAATCTTTTCAGCATTTCCTCTGGGTGCCTCAGTGCAGGAGTGTTGGGAGAGCACCTTGATGAAAAAAGATTCTCTTCCTGTTCCTCTGGGACTAGAACCAAATTTAGCATTATGTGGTTCACAGCCCTATTTGCCCAGGTGTGGAAACTGAGGCCTCAATGAGGGGAAGAGCCTGCCTAAAATCACACAATTAACCAAATCATCTCATTTTCAGTCAAATCTCCTCTACACTTCACTCTGCTAAAGAAAAATACCCTGTCTTCAGATCACACTTTACAGAAAGTGTTGTATATGCATATATGTATAAGTGTGTGAGTGTGTATGAGTGTGCATCTTTGTAAATGAGTGTGAGTGGACGTGAGAGGGTATGAGTGTGTGTGTTTGTGTCTGCATCTGTGTGTGTGAGTGGAGGTTAGGGTATGTCTTGTGTGTATGAAGGGGTGTGAGCATGTGTGTTATGGGGAAAGCATTGATGAACGAGGGTCTAAGTGAAGATCAAGCACAGGGTGTGGAGATCACCCTTCCCAGAGGGGCCACATCTTCTCCATGGACAGCACTAATGAAGCACTACCCAACTCTTCTTTCTTAACACCACTCATCAGCCATCAAAGCTTCTTTCATGCAATGTAACCTTAAGTAACATTTCATTTTAGTCTAGGTTTTATATTCCTACCATCTTCCATTAGCTTCAACTTTAGTCCTTTACTAAAATAATGCAGACTGCTGTGAGTTTGTCTTATACACTCTTTACCCTCCAGCGAATGGGCAAGAGGTGACAATCCATGGGAAGAAAAGAAAAATGGCCCAGGAACCAAAAAATCTACTCCTAGATAATCTGCACTCATGGGCCTATGAGAAAATGTAAAATGTAAAGAAAATGTAAAATTTTGACATATTTTCAAATTATTCTTTCTAATCTTACAAGCCTAAAATGGAAACGTTGGCAGTCCCAGAAAATTAGTAACTTGGATATAGGAAAACTACTATACAGCTCTGCTTAACACATGCTCTGGCATACTTAATCTATATTCTAAATTTTGGAAAGGCCAAAAGAGTTTGGCTTCTTTAAGAAAAGGGCTGTCAGAAGAAGGCTGCACAATACTGCACACTGCAGGCTCTGAAGCTGAATCTTTAGTGTATCTGAGGAGTCTATTCATCAGAAAAGGCAGGCCAGGGGAGTAGAGGGAGCTGGGCACGAGACAGAGAGCAGAAACTTCCTCTGCCTGGAACTCAGCCTTCAGGTAACCACGGCCTGATTGGAAGGGAGCCAGTGTGAACCACAGGAGCTTTTCGTTTTCTTTGTGCTCTGACCACAAAAGGACAGGAAACAAAAAGTCAATTGTCTTTTAAAGAGACTTGGAGACAGAGAAAGGAGCAGAGATCCCAGGCAAAAGCCAACCCAGAAGGAATGTGGGCCAGAGGTTCAGGACAGGCAGAAGCTAGGAAGACTGTTAAAAGGATACCTGGAGGATGATAGGAAAATCCTAGGTCAAGCAGCAATTAGTCACAGCTCACATTCACATTCAAAGGCACCAATCTGTGCCCCGCTGTTCTATTTTCTTCTAGACTCCATTGCAACCTTGAACTTATTCACCTCCAAGAGGATAAAGTTAATTAATGCACATTGTTATTCTTTAAAAAGATTTCTTTGTATAGAAGAGTCATGACTGACTGCATTATGAGCTCTATCACGGAGATATCCAGCTATTTAAACCTAGAGAACAGGCAACACAAAACCCACGCAATCCCAGACTGAACCTTTCCTGTGTAGTCCTTGACAATTGCCAGCTCAACAGCAGTGGCTCCTTGTGGTAGGAAAGATGTGGCAGAAATAAAATAGTGAGTGGCAGGCCACGCAAAATTTCCTTCCAAAACTGTAAATCTACCCCCTTCTCTGCCACTGAAAAAAAAAAGTATCCAAATATGAATAAGTGAGTTATATTGTTATAAAAATAATTTTGAAACTATTGTTGGAGGAAGACACATGAATTACTTTAGTTATTACAAATGTGGACCACACACCCTTTTGCTTGCTTTAATGTCAAGCCGCAAACCATGGTCTTAGATAAATGAAAGAGAAATGAGGCAAGTGGGGAAGTTTTCAGAGACCCAGGTCCTCTTGAGATCTCAGGCTCCATGTCCTAAAGATAGAGAGTACAGGAACGTCTCTGGGATCTCCTTCTCACCAGCCTCAAGGACACTTTGACAAGTTCCCAAGCAGAAACTTTTTAGTTCTCCTGGCCAAAAAGTATAATCACTGTTATATTATTTTGCTTGGATTCTCTTCATTATATAGGTTCTCTAACTCACAAAATATTTCCTCCTACTCATTTGGAATATTTTTTGTCTCAAAACTGCAGCAAAACATATCTCCTTCATACTAACATCAGCACGATTGTTCAGATACCAGGAACTTTTGAAGTCTTCTTTATTTTTAGTAATTTTACAAAGCACACTACACCTACTCCCCACTCAAACGGCCACTAGTTTGGTTTTTTTTTTTTTTTGGACATTTGTGACAATTGTTTTAGTCTCTCCATATCCTAATTAGAACAAAAATTATACACAAAGCTAGTTACTTCTGCTATATTCCACAGCTATTTTGTACAATCCACTATTATGGAATTTATCAAACAGCATTTTAATTATTTGTCCAACTTATCTCTCTCTCCCTTGCCAGATGATGATCTCATTGAAGGATGGGATCATGTCACATTCATCTTTGTATATTCCTCATCAAAAGATCTGCATGTAGAAATTAATCAATCAATGTTTAGTTTTGGATGGATAAATAGATGGACATAAAAGTTTGACATGATCTGCTTTCCAAAATGTATGAATGTGCTCTGCTTCTCATAATGAGGGAGACCTGTAATAACCCAGCCTCTATTCTTCTCCCTTCTATGTTGAAATGTTTACAGCCACAGGATCATCAGTCAGCAGCCTAGAAATGGTCTTTAGTGGGGCAGATTGAGGTCCCTCTGAGTTGTTTGAGTTCCTGATCTCTGCCCAGATTTCTTTCATACTAGTCCAGCCAAAGAGTTGGAAAGACTTGGTCCCGTCTCATGGTGCCCCCTGTCTGCTCACAAGTGCTGATGTGAGCCAATGGGACTCCACCTGCCTGATTACAATTTGCTTGGTTCACTGAGCCAATTGCCCTGCCTTGGTTCTTACGATGACTGTGATGACATTTTCTAGGCTTAGCCATTTCCTCTCACTCCATATGCCTTTTTAGTTCTCCTGGCCAAAAAGCATTCTCCGTAAATGATTGAGAAACTAATTTATACCAAAGAGTAAATGATTCACAAGGCTTTGTGTATTACTTCTCAGGACCTTTGCAACTTAAAGGGGACAATAGCTTCAGTCAAAAAAGAAATTTCAAGTTGTGTCATATCAGACATAAGCATGCTCTCAATTCTTTCTGGCTGGGCATACAGTCTCTGCCCAGGGCTATTGGCTGTAGTGTGCTCTTCCCCTCCTCAGTGCTATCCCCTCCCTGCCATCCTCACTCATATACAACCTTGGCCTCTTAATCATAAGACCTCAGGGTCTACATGGATGATCATCCAACACTCTAGCTTCCTCGTCCCCTTTTTCTCTATTCCACATTGGTCATGTAGTCCCCAAACCAGCTAAGCCTTATCATTATGATTCATTTTATGCATCGATCTCACTCCTTCTCCAGGTATCTTCTCACTGGAACGTCCAGCCAATTAATTCCTTTCACTCTCTGCCACTCTATCAGCTAGTTTCTTTCCTCATTCCCGTCCTTTTCAAACTTAGATCTCATGGTCCATCACTCCATAACACTTTTTTCAGAACTCTAAATTCTGGCAATCTTTTTGTCACACTCATCTGGCAAAAATCCAACTCGATGAATCTAACTCTCCTCTTGCTCTGAGATAGGGCATGAGCTGCTCAGTTTTATTGAGAAAGTGCCACAACAGGGCAGATCAATTTCAGCATGTATTTAGTGTAACTATTCTCAGATGGGCTCTCAACACTGCCCAGCAAGCATGCCACTTTCATCTCATCAGCTCTGCTACACACTTTCTTCTTGAGCTGGCTTCCTCAAACCTCTGATTCTCCCACCTCTTTCCTTACTCTTGGCTTACAACCCTGCCTCCTATTTCACAGGGAACACTGAGTCCATTTCACAGAATTCTCTTGCCTTCCCACCACCAAGCACACAAGCCCACCCACTTCCCTCCTGTTCCCTGGCCTTTTCTCTCTCCCACCAAACAAGGCTAGTTTGTCCACATGACTTAAGATCCATCTTCTCCCGCCTTCTTGGGAAGCACATTGTCCATGATCTCTTCTTTCTCTAGTTTCCTCTCAAGTGGATTTCCCTCAATAGTATTTAAATACCGTTAAGTCTTTTCCATTTAAAAATAGACCTTTTACAACCTTGAATACCCCTCCTTCTATTGTCCTTTAAACCAAACTTTCTGATAAAGTCCCTCCCTATTTCCTCTTTACAGTTACTCACTCCTCTCACTCCCCAACCTACTCTAGGCTGGCTTCAGATTCCATCACTCCACTGGAACAACTGTTGCTTGAGTCACTGGAGGCCTCCAAATTCAAAGGGCATGTTTCAATCCCAGCTTACTGCCCCTGTCAGTTACACTGACCCTGCTGGACATGCCTGCTTCTTGATACTCACTGTCTTCCTTTTGCTTTAGTTTTATTGTAAAGAAATTATTGCCATACCACTGCCTTACTCATAGATTTTTCAGCAATCTCTTCTCTAGATCCTTTACAACTTTCTCCTTTGAAAATTGACTACTTAATGTTAGATTTCCTCCAGATTTGGTCCTAGTCTCCTTCATCCTCACACTCTAAACTCTCTCTCTTGGAGAGCTCATCAATCTTGTGGCTTTAGATTCCACCTATGCACAGATGAACCCTGGAATCCAACTTCACCTTGGTCTCCTGTTCTTTAACTCCTTCATGCTCTTTATTCTGCCAGACTATTGATCTCTCCTTGAATAATCTAGTCAGAGGTCCCACATCCATCATACCTCACAGCCTCATACAGATGTCTTGAGATCAGAATTTCTGGGAATTCCAAAACCAGTTCACCCAGCATCCAGCAGTTTTTCTGACCCCACACTGCTGGAGAACATCCTGTAACACAGCTCATTCACTTCAACCTCCCTTAGGCCATGGTTTGAATGTGTCCCCAAAGTTCATGTGTTGGAACTTAGTCCCGAACCTAACAGTGTTGAGAGGAAAGACCTTTAAGAAGTGATTAGGTTGTGAGGGCTCAGTCCTCATGAATGGAAATGTTATTACTGAGTGAGTGGCTTCCTTATTGCATGAGTGTGTTTGTTATAAAGTGAGCTTGTCCCCTCTTGCTCTCTCATGCTTTCTTGTCCTTTCTGCTTCTGCCATGGGATGATGCACAAGGAGGCCCTTGCTAGATGCCAGCACCCTGATTATGGACTTCTCAGACTTCAGAAATGTAAGAAATAAATCTCCGTCCTTTATAAATTACCCAGTCTGTGGTATTCTGTAAAGCAGCATAAAATGAACCAAGACAACTGCTATGTTTCTCTGGTGTGGCGAAGGATTGAGATGGACTTTGGTATCCGGTAGACTCTAGTTAAAACTCTGGCTCTGCGAATTCCTTGTTGCATAACAAAACGTTTTATTATTTAATGAGGTTATGTTATTTAACTTCTTTAAGCCTCAATTTCCTTAAGAATAAAGTGAAGACAATAATGTCTAGGAAGTAAACTAACTATATAAATCATGAAGTAGTAGGCACAGAACAGTGCCTACCATATAGGATACAATCATAATGGTAACATTATTATTGTCGTACTTTTATTTGATTTTGATGATTCCTTATTGCATTCTTCTCTGTTTTGACCCTAAGACATTTCTATTATTCCCAAGTCCTTTATGGGTAGACATTGACTTCTCTACATACTTTGTAAAGAAGATCAAGGTCATCCACCATGTGCTCCCTCAGTACCCTCCCCTGGACTTCAAGGGTTCCTCTACATGGAGCCTTTCAGTCCTCCCTCCTGCAAGCTCTGAAGGGTGTGCCTGTTTCCTTATAGGACCAGCCCCTCTTCAGTGCATCCTGGCTGCCATAGCTCAGGCACCTCCCTCCATGAGTTATCCACTCTATCTTTTTAAATCAGACTCTCCTACTTCTCCCTGTATGCCAGGACAGAAATTTCATCTCTCCTCGCCCTAAACAAAACACACATATTTTTAAAAACTTCTCTTCACTAACAAGCTTCTTGAATGGAGCCTACATCAGTTGCCTTTCCCATTCTCTTCTCAGCCACTTGCCATACACCTTCTATCCTCTCAGTTTTCCCACCCTTTAAAGGACAGTGTCCCTACAGGGTCAATCAGTGTCCACCTCTCAGGTCTCCCCTTTCAGAACTTTCTGCTCCATATGACAGAGTTGACCACTTCCTACTTTTGAGCTGTCTCTTCCCTGGGAGGTTTGGTTTCTTGTCCTCTACATTTAGCTTTTCCAGTTCAGTCTTTGTCATAGTCTCTTTTCATTAAGTATATTTGGTATAAATTTCTATCCATAGACTCAAGTGTTTAAGAAATATTTTCTTTTAAAATGTTTAATTAATCAACTTGATTTCAACTCTGAGCTTCCATCTTGCTGGGTTGGTGATTAATTCAGCCTGAGAAATTCACAGGGATTTCTCTTCCATCTCCCCACAAGGAGTTGTGCCATGGTCCTAAGGTAGGACACAGAGCTCAGACATAGGGAGGTCCCTCTAATATTATTATAGAACATTGGTTCACCCTGGATTACCACTGAAAATCCCACTGCCTCAGCCCCTTCTCCTTCCTCATCAAGCTGACTGAAGGGAAGCTTTGGCAAGGCTGGCAGCCTAGCACCTTGGGCCACCACTCTGAGGTCCTGCCAATGTTCAGAGTACTGCCAGAGACAGGGAACATGACCCTGCTGCTCTGCTCCAAAACCACAGATTTTGACTGGGAAGTCTCTCTTCAATCACTGGGAAATCCTCCTTATCTCTACCATATTCCTCTTCTTCAGACAGCCTTGACCTCATAAACATCCAGAGCCCTCTCTCTTGAGGCACATATGCACAGAGTTTGCAACCTGCCTGATTCTGGGAAGGAAAAAGAGAAAGCAAAGATGAATCAGTATATAAAAAAAGTATCCTGCCATCCTGAACTCATGAGAGTGGATGCCAGCAGATGGGATGGGAGTGGGGGTTGTAATATTTTATTTCTTTTTTTTTCAACATAGCAGATTTGACCAAATATATTTATGATGATAGGAATGTGAGATTACATTTTTCTTTGCTTGCAACTGCATTTTTAATATCTCAAAATGAATAACAAAATTTAAAATCTCCAATAAAAATTTATCTTCCAAATAGGCATTTTCCAATTTATGTCTGTACACAATTTTCCTTGATGATTCACCTATTCTAATGTTTTCCAGTTTTCCCACAGCACAAGTGATTCTGAAATTGATCTTGCTGCCTCCAAGCCATCTCCTATATGTCAGAATGTCATATCCAAGTGATCCTGGACACCTATATTTGCATATCTGACAGGCAGCTCAAGCTCCACCTGCCACCCTTGACACAGAGCCTGCTGCAACCCCCCATCCAATCCATCATCAAGCCCCATCAACTTGACCTCAGAACCTCTCAAATCAATCTTCACCCCATTTCTTCTTCCACCCCTAATCCAAGATACCTTTGCCCCTCATCTGAAAAACTGCCACTGTTCTTGAGAATTTATTTACCTACTTTCCAATCTGTGCTCTACACAGCAGCCTAAATGAGATTTTGATGCCCAACCCCCATGTCACATGAGGTCACTTCCTGCCTAAAGCTACCTAATGGCTTTCTTTTAGAATAGGTTTCAAACTCTGCAGGTTGGCCTTCAAGTCCTGACCTAGTCTAAATTCTGTTTCCAGTTTGCTCATTCTTTCCCCTCGTTCTCCATACTTCAGCCAACACTCGCCTCTTTCAGCTGCCCCCACACACCAAGCTATTTCCCACCTTCAGGGCTTCTTTCAACCCCACCCCAGCATCCCCCAATAAAAGTTCTTCCCACACTTCCACACTGTCTCTAAAATCCCCTCTTCACACACCAATGCTTTGAACTGCTCAGCTGAGCATGGTGAGCCCTTGATTAACACTTCTTAATACTTCCCATTGCTCTTAGAGGGTGGTTCAAAAGGCTTAACATGGCCCACAAGCTTCTGCAGGATCCAGCCCATCTGGGCTTCAGCCACACTGGCCTTCTTTCAACACCTCCAATGTGCCAAATTCCTTCCTGTTTCCAGGATGTTGCTCATGCTGTTCCTCAGTATGAATCCTTACCCCTCACTCTTCACCCAGGTAACTCCTACTCATCTAGGTTTTACCTAAAATCACACGTCCCAGAGATTATTCTCCTGACTTCCTACCTAAATCTTGAGCCTTTCATCTTCCCAGGGCTCTTATTACAACTTGTGATGATGTTTTTATTTTGTGATTGTTGTCTTTCTTCTCCACTCAATGAGTATAGCAAACTCTGAACATCCCATCCTGCCTTGTTACCTGGTGGGCTAGTTGATTGTTAGGCATATAATAGGTGCTCAATGAATGTTGACTGACTGACTGACTGACTGAATGAATGAATGAATAGTGAATGCTTAGATTTAATGCCATCTTCTTTTCCCTCCTCTCCCCAACCTGATCCACCCTTCTATTGTGCTTCTACCCTCAATCACTGGCACTTGAAACCACCCATCCTCAGGCTCAAAATGCTAGTATTACCTTTGACTCCTTGCTCCTCCTCATTCCTTCTACCAAATATGAGTCAATATAGATCAAGTTGACCTCTAAATAGCTCAAACACACATCCCCTCTTTTTCTTCCCCAGTAGTAAGCCCAGGTTACCTCCCATTTGGATTATTAAAATTTCTTCCTAGCTGCCCTCTCTCCCACTGACTCCAGTCTGTTCTCCCTGGAATCAAGAGAATTATTTTCCTGAAGTTCAGATTGACCTCTTCCTCCAGATAGCCTACCATTTCACACAAATCAAATCTGAATGGAACATTATGCAGCAATTAGAAGCAACAGATTAGATTTAAGCATAGCAATATGAGTGAATCTTAACAACATATTGTTTAGTGAGAAGAGTAAGAAAAAGAATGAGATTATTATAACACAATATCATTTACATACATTAAAAATACATGCAGCAAACAGTAAACATTTTGTAAATACATAGACAAGCAAAAAGATAGACATCAAATACAATAATGCAGTTTCCTATGGGGAGGAGGAAAATGGGAAAGTGGTATGGGAGATAAAAGAAAAAATAAATAGAAGAAGAGAAGAGCTTGGCATGCCCATCATTGGCTGGGCCCAATAATAATAATTGGGCAATGAACTGAGAAGGAAGATAAACTCCACTCACTGCAGCCAAGATTCACAAAGGAAAAAGAATCGGCAAAACAACTTGTATCTCAGACAAGTAGTATTCAATTCATTTTTGTATCATTCTTTACAGTGCTTGGGACAATTTTTTGCATATCTTTGGGGCAACAGTAAATGTGCAAAAAGTGCATTTGTTTTAACCAGGCAAGCCCCATACCATGCCTCAGTGCTGAGAAAAACCAGTCATGTCCTCATCTTACCCAACTGGAGACAAACTTTCAGGTCCTGGCTTATCTACCTAATCACTTCTCCCTAATCATCACTTCCTCCAAGCACAATAATTCTCTTAACAACTTGAGCTCACTACTTTTTAGAAATTCTGATAAACAATTGTGAGCCTTTGAAGTACATATATCGGAAATATATTAAAAACCGCATCCTAATTTTATCAGGTATAGTCTCCCATAATACATTTTTAAAAAGAATTAGAAATTACATTTTTATGATTTTTGGTATGCTATGCTTAAGTCCCTACCTACCAGAAATTATGGAATCCAGAATGAAAGTGCAGTCTCAGAAACCACAAGGTCACTAGGAGATCAGCTTTGCGGGCAGAATTCAAGTTTGAAGGAGAAGTAATAAATATTATGGACTGATTGGCTTAGTTATCTCCATTTGTCTCCTTCTATCCATCACAGAATTGAAAAGGATAAATAGTTGATCATGGATTCCTGATGCCATTTAGGACTGCAAGACACTGAGAACATCTCCTTTCCTCGGGATGAAGATGCTATGTTTTTGTAAACTTTTATTTAAAATTACAGACAAAATTGATCTTAGTGGGGAAGCCAAGCTTCTCTCAGCCCCTGAATCTAGCTAATGAAAGTGTTAATGGTTTCAATAGACATTGTAAAGCAAATACCCATAAAAGTTTGCACAGCACACCGTTATATGGCCCCATAAAATCCACAAGGCAATTATGGAGTTATGAGCTCCCTGCCCACCTCTACGAGCACCAAGGTTAGCACAAGTGGAGGTGACAGAGGACCCTGGCAGAAAGGAGGAGGAACGTTAGAGTTGCACCATGTGCTGACCTAGGGGAGACCAGACATCTCCCCCAGCCCTCAGCTTCCTTGTCTGTGAAATGAATATTTGATCTTAAGTCCAAACTCCCTTTGCTACTCTTAATTTCTCTGTACTTCACACCAGAGGAGAATGTTGGCATGCAAAGTACAAGCATTAGTCCTTCTAGTCACACTCAGTGCCAACATTTATTCAGTGTTCATAGTGGACCAGGCATAGTGCTAAGCACCTTATACTCAATATCCCATTTTCTCCTCACATCATGCCTATGAACCATGCATTATCATTATCCCCATTTTACAGATGAAGAAACTGATTCCAAAGTCTGAGCACTTAACCACTGCAACACACTGGCTCATAGTAGTGTAGTGTTCAGGGTGGGGCGCACAGAAAGCATTAGCTCTCTGCCTTCATCTTTGCCATATAACATCCACATTGATTCACAAGAGGAAGGAATCAATATTTCATAATTTTGCAGCTGTAGAGCACAAATGAGGGTAGAAAACTGAGACACAAAGTTATTAGTTGTGATCTAGATGCTGAACACCATATTCAGGGCCCTTGCCTCTCCAACATTCCTCGTTCTCCTCTGCTCCCTCTCAGTCCACCTGCTGCTCCTGGGGATCCCTTGAAACATGACAATCCAGTTCCTGGAATAGTGCCCATTTAGGTAGTTCCCTCATCAGCATGGCCTTCATCATCCCCAAAACTTTAACAATGCCTTCACATTGATTCGGTGCTATGCAGGTTGCAAAACACTTGGGTGGGCTACCACCTTAAAAAATCTTAATAAAAATTGTTAAAATGATGTTGAGGAAAACAAACCAGTTACTCTGTAGACTGAAGTTCAGTTTGGCTTCTTCTTATGTTTCCTCATGAGTCAATTCAGGTTGTGCATTTTTACCGGAATTCCAGGAAGTGATGGTGTGTTCAGCTCAGTGCATTCTGTCAAGAGGCATCTGGTGCTGATTTGTTCCATTACTCAGGATATTAAGTTTGATCACTGAGTTCAGGTAGTGCCTACCAGGTTTCTTCACTGTAAAGTTCCTCTTTACCCCATACAATTGAAGGAATGTGTTTGGAGGTTATGTAAATATCTTATTTCTCATCTTTCTTTCAGTCATTATTTTAACACCCGTTGATGAATCTTACCTGAAACAATTACTACTGAAGTAAAGTGGACAGGTAGATAGATAAGCAAAAGAGAGAGAATGATAAAGCAAGTGTGGTAAAATGTTAACATTTTGGAAGTCTAAGTGAAAGGTTTTTGGGAATTCTTTGTACTATTTTTGCAATATTTTATAAGTACAAAATTGTTCCCAGATAATGATTTTTTAAGGATGTCGATTAGCACATGAATTGGTAGAAGGGCTATAGAGCCAGACTTGGGGCTACCCAGCTAAAAGCAATGTTCCAAATTTGGTCAAAATTGCCCTGCCAAACAGACCTCTGGGGTCCCTTACCTTCCCCAAACCAGAGATGCTGCCAGTATCCCTCCCCTCCCCAGCACTGAGCACCAGGCAAGGTCACCAGCATCATGCTGCCAGAGCAGCTTCCTTGGGGCCCCCACTTGCCTACCACCTGTGGCACCAAACTGGGTGGATATGTGAGCAATGGGGCCTGTGTCACAGGCTTACCAGGCAGAGGGCAGCTGGAAAAGTGACCTCCTGCCATTTTCAGCTTCTCCCACCTGGGCTCATAGGATGGGAGAGTCTTCAACATAAGTATAGGAGGATTCAGTTTGCTGGGCAGCCAAAAAAAAAAAAAAAAAAGAAAAGTCCAGGATGTGCCAGAAAACATCTGTGCAATCTAACCTCTCTGAGGCCCTCTCTGTTACTTGGCAATCAGTCCATTTGTTCTCTGTGTACCACATTCAGCTCAGTAGTTATATTTCAGATTTTTTTCAGCATTCTACAAACCCTCCGCCATCTAATCGCTGACCTCTCTTACTTGATCATATCCTCATTTCCTTCTTTAAAGAGACTGGAGGCTCCCCATGGGAGAGCTCAGACTACTCCTGTGGTCATAAGGGCAGACTGATGTGGGTTCAAGTCCCGACCCCATTACTTACTGATTGAGGACACTGAGCAAACTACTTACCTTCTCTGAGCCTCAGCTTCCTCTCCTGTAAAGTGAAGCTAATAATAATGACCTTGCAGGGTGTAGCCTAGAAGTAAAGGAATATATGTGAAGTAAAGCATACTGCCAGGTGCATAGTAGGTACTCCATGACATTATTTTCTTCCTTTCTCTTGACCTCTTATAACAGACACCGGTGTGTTGCTCAAATTGGGACTGAAAAACTTCATTTCCAGCTAATGAAAGTGCTTTTGGGGTTGCCAACCCTCATCGGGAATCTTCCTTGACCAAAGAGAGACAGTTGACTCACCCGGGGTCATGCCTCTTCCTGGAGCAGCCTGTACCCAGTGACCAGTTGATGCAAATGTGTAAAGGTCCAGCTCCCTTATCCCAATTCAGGACAATTCTGAAGGGTCATCACAGCCCTAAAGCTCCCCATGGGATTGGCTGAGGCCCTTGTCATGACTGCATCACAGCCCAACACCACACTGTCTACTCTGGATGGCTTCCCTTGTCCTTATATGGAATGATCTGGAGAGCACTCCCTCATTAATGTACTGCATGCCAATATCTGTCTGAGTCTGCTTCCTGAGCAACCCCCTGTGACAGAGCTTTTCCCTGTCTTGCCTTCAGGGAAAGCCATCCCTTTCTCGTCTCGTATGCCATGGAATCTGATTCCATGTCCTACCATCTGAAAACAATCTCTCCTGCCATCTTGGATGTTACCTTCAATTACAGATGTGTGTTAACAGTGTCTTTCTATTTCCCACCCCTAGCCTTGTTGATGGGACCCGCTAAATCTTTCAAGGCCCATCTTAGGTGGTGCCTTTTCCAAAAAGCCTTCTTTGCCTTCCTCAGTGGAAAGCATCCACTCTCTCCTCTGATTATTTTATCCCCCTCTCCTGACCTGGCACTATGTGCAGCCTCCTGAGTTAGTATGCAAGTCATTTGCGAGTTTACCTGTATATCCACTCCTTGCCTCCCACTCCTCTGCTCTGTGGCTCAGAGGCCTGACACAACAAATTGCATTTCCCAGCGATATGTACCCACTGATTTCTGGTTAGGGCTGGTAGGAGGCATGGATGAGAGCCTGGTAGGAAGAAAGAGAAGAGAATCCAGGGAATTTCTTCCCCTTCTCTGCTTTGGGGAGAGACATCTCTGGCAAGGTCTGCGCCCACCTTGGCTCCATCAAGTAGCCCCAGCTCCTGGGCTCCAGTCACTGTCTCTTCCTGTTGCCTGACCAGCTTTGAGGGAAAATGGTTTCTCTTGTTAATATCTGGGTTGCCTCACGGTCCCCTGTGTTCAGTTCTTCCAAACCTGCTGTAACTATTCTCCCATAGAGCAAACTCCTTCAATTGAACTAGCTGGTTTGGATTCTGTTTCCCTAATGGTTACAGATGTTATTTCTGTATTTGCCTTACCCTCTTTCACAAGACTGGGAAGATCTCCTGGGCAGGAACAGAGACAAAGCCTGCAGCCAGTAAAAGCAAAATTGGCTCTTCTCCTTGCTGGTAAGTTCGTGGGTGAACACCCGCATTTGAAAAGCTTAAAATGTATTATTCTTTAAAACAAAGACTCCCACAATTAACTAAGGTTGCCTCCTCTTCCTGCTTTCCAATGCAGTTTAGAAGAATCCAGGAATCCTTGGCCATTTTGTACAGAAAAAGCCTTCAGCAGCTTAACTAACCTTCTCGACTAGGTTAGTCGAGAACCCTAACGCTAACCCTAACCCTAACCCTCTGCAGTGTCTCCTACTATTATGAAGGCTTAAAAACTTTTTTTTTTTTTTTGTTTATGGCAAAGTCCTGCTCTGTCACCCAGGTGGGAGTGATCTTGGTTCACTGCAACCACCACCTCCTGGGCTCAAGCAATCCTCCCACCTCAGCCCCTCCGAGTGGCTGTGACTACAGGCATGCGCCACCAAACCAAGCTAATTTTTGTAATATTTCTTTTGAGATGAAGTGTCACTATGTTGCCCAGGCTGGTCTCAAACTCCTGGGCTCAAGCAATCTGCCTGCCTGGGCCTCCCAAAGTGCTGAGATTACAGGAATGAGCCATCATGCCAGGCTGGTTTACAAACTTTTAATGTTGAAACAAAATATGTTTTACCCAGCTGACGTCTCAAAGAATTATCTCCAGATCTTGCTTGTGGTTTTGAAGATAAATGTTAATAGCAAAGCTGTTTGTAAATATCTGAAACAAATGTAGGCCTTTAATTATTTTTTGCATTAAACGTTGACAACAATTGATATTCCCCACTCATGAGCTACAAACATTGTGCATGTGTACATGGGTATATATTCTTCTTAATAGCAATTATTGTTCCATGATGACTGGGGAAATTGCTCTGAGGTTTAAAAGTGTATTTGCATCTACACCCAAAGGATTGTGGATGGTGATGCCTACTGTCTCATCCACCTTATTTAAAATTTGCAATAGGAAACACAATTCAATCTAGCACATTTCTAAAGCCCAGTGGAAAATAGATTGGGCAGCAGAGTCAGAAAATGCAAATCCAACGTTAAACTCCAACCCAAACCCATCTGCCTAGGTTTTATTTCCTTTTTTTCTTCCCCAAGGTCAGCGGTGCTGACTCAGTAGTGCATTAAACACAAATGTGTGAGTTCGGCCCTGACCAGTCATTAATCAATGTGCAGCCACAAAGCAGCATCCAAGGGTTAGCAATCTACTTCAGGGTGCGGGGCCCATGCAGGGAGAAATTAAACCAGGCTTTAGAGGTAGTTAGGGGCACATCCACTTCCTCTGCTTAAAGGACATAGTTGGTTGAAATAAAAATTTAATGCCAAAACAGAATTATAAATATATGTTATATTTTAAAGGTGTGCATTTAACAAGTTGACTTGTTTAATGGTGGAGAAAGAAAGAAGAATGGGCAGAAGGAAGGAAAGACGGAAGGTAGGGAGCGAGGAAGGGAGGAAGGAAGGAAAGAAAGAAGGAAGGCATTGATTGTACGCTCAGCCTCACTGAAAATAACAATAAAAAGTTTACACTTGAGACCTCTGGAGATAAGAGGCCTGAGCAAAGGACCTTCTGTCCCTGCTCCTGCCTCTCAGAGGTACTGGGGAAAACAGTGCGGGTTCAAGACCAGCCATTCCCAACCCGGCTTCAAGTGCAGATATGATCCACCAGAGAGCCTTGGACACTTTGGTTAATAGAAATGGCTTTAACGTGGAGGAGCCTCATGAGGAGAGGGGCTGGCCTGGGCCTCTTCATCCTGATCTTTCACCTTAGATTAAGGGTCCAGTGCTGCTCAGTCTGGAAAGCAGGTACTTTCCCCTCATATGCTGCCTGTCCTTTGGCAAGGGCAGCCTCCTGCTGTCAGCGTGGAACTCCTCCTGGGGCCCTTGAAGGAGGCAGGATGCATGTTCAGTTCTCAGGGAGAATGCAGGGTGGAAGGGAAGGCTCAGAGATGATTTCTCCTGGGGAGTCTCACACGACAGCAACTCCCTCCTTTTGTCCCCTCCCCTTCTCTTTAATCTCACTTGCAGGAGCCACATGATGTGAATCACAGCTCCAGCCCTACCTGGGGAGGGGTGCAAAATGCCCCTGCTAGCGCTTGCTTTCTCTCTCTCTCTCTCTGTCTCTCCCTCACCCCCTCACCCCCCTCTTTCTCCAACAGAAGGGACTCCAGAATATTGTCTTTATTAAGGAGAATCATAAGCCCCAAACTGCAGGTCCCCTGCTCCTAATGCAACAAGGTGGGGGGAGCACTTCAAGCATGGAGGCTGGAGGAGCCTCGAGCAACAGTAACCTAGCAACAGTGTCTCAGGATTTGAATGTAATTATACCCCAAGCGTGATAAATACTCGGAAGGGCTCCTTATGTGCAGATCATACTAAACAAGTCTTTGAAATTACTCTTATCAAATATTGATAGAAGAAAACTTTTTTTGAAAAGAAAAATGAAAAACTCTAAAGCGCATGGACAACCTTTCCCACCAAGTGCCCTGGCCAGTGGGAGAACACCAGCCAGGGAAGTGCAGAAAACCTCAAAACCCCTTTCACAGGTGATGTGACAGGTCTGAAAGAGCAACCGGCCCTGGGAACAAGAACTTCCTTGCAGATGCAGTGCAGCATTGGATACTGAGGTCTGCTGTCTGATCACGAAGTCAGGAGAACTGACCTGGGACTTGGGCCTCAGTTTTCTCATTTCTAGAGTGTGTTGAGCAAGATGACCTGTCAGTTCTGTGCTAGCTGTGCCCTGAAGGAAGAGTGGAAGTGAGAGGTATGAAGTAGGCAGCGCAGGCAAGAGCAGTCCAGACAGCAGGAACAACATGGATACAGGATCCAAATCTTTTGCATCCTCAATACCACGGTTAGTTTGATAGAGTCCAAGACATTGGGGGCTCAGTGTGAGGGCTGAAGCTGAGGTGAATAGTCCCGGGTGCTGAACAGCCTTGCAAGCCTTGTTGAAGAGCTTAGGCTTTATTCCAAATGAAAACAGGAGTCACTTCAGGTGTAGATGCTGTGAAGTATGTATATGAAGGGCAGTGGTGGCACAGTCAGATGTAAATGCTGGAATAGGTCTCTAACTACTCCATGAGGATGGCTGCTGGGTCATCCAGTCCAGAGGCTGTTGGCAATAATTGATTTCACAGAAGGTGGAGGATTTAAGGCAATCATCAGGAGCAGCCCTGTGACATGGAGCTGGCCTTGAGGTGTCTTTATTCAGATGCTTTGTCAAGACTCCTAGGACAAAACTCAGAGCTTCCACCATCCACCTATGTGCTGCACCAGGTTAATGCAAAAGAAGGCCCTGAACACCCAGTGTGATAAGATCCTGAGATCAGTATAAGGCTGACCAAGACAAGCCTGGAATGAGGAAGTTTGGAGACGGAGAGTCTGCTCTGGAGAAAAGAACAGAGGATTTAACAGTAGAAGAGAGGATATCAGGTCTCTGTCCTAACATCGGTTATCAGTGGTACAGAGCTCCGAAGATGGAGACTAAAATCAGAGAATAGGAAAAGAGAGAAATGTCTTACCCAGAAACTCAGCCTGTGTCATTATTATTTAGGTGTCCCTGCCCAGCCTGACACTATCCTACTGTGGGATCTATGCCAACCTCTTTCTCGTTGGGGCAAAGTGCTGGCCAGGCCCTCCCATCAGGCTGCTAGCCTGGGCCTGGGTGACACACAGCAAGCCCAGTGTGTCCAGATCTGCTTCCGCCTTGCTTCATCCCTGAATGCCCTCATCACAGGGGAGAGCCCTCTGCTCTGGTGTCTCTCTCTGAGACTGCTGTGAATGTGTTTCCTGCTTGTTCAAGGAAATCGTCTTCCTTTAGATGCCACATCTTTAAAGTGCCTCAGATCTCATCTGTGAGCTCTCTTCTCTGGGTTGAGCTCCCTTGATGGCACTGCAGGCACCTCCCAAGAAAGTAAGGATAGGAAAGGCAGGTGGATCCTGCTTGAAGGAAGCACTGTTTACAGAAATCTCCTTGAACAAACTAGCTAAAGAAAGGCAGATTGTGTGATTTTCATGGGACTTTTCCTCGAGATTTCTGTAAACCCCCACAGCCCCAGAGCACCACCAATAAGTGCATTTAAAGAGTACTGTATGATGAGCTGAAAGGACAAAGGGAAGAAAAATATGAATACCAAAATGCTAAGGGCCACTTTCTTTTAAAATCAGTGGAAATGGAAGCATGGTTGACCCTAGACAGATAATAGATAGTTACTGGGGGACCAGGGAGGGAGGAAAGACACCAGCATTAGGGCAAAACTTTCTAGGGGTCTCCAGATGAACAGTTAGCAAGATGAGGGTTGCAGAAAAGATCAGATTTGTTACTTGAATTTAATCTTTTGACTTCTGGAAACATTTCTGTCTTCTGTGTGCTTGTTTTCTGATATGAGGAAGGAATCACTGGATATGCACATTCACTAGATACTGCCAGATTGTTCTCTTACTTCTCCAGGATTAAGTTTCTCCCTTGGGAATTAGCAAATTTCTCTCTGCCATTCCACCAAAGCTGAAGCCCCTATATTGTGCCGGGAATAAGAAGGACACTTACCCAGCTGTATCAGAAAGCTAGCAGGAGACAGACAGCACATGCGAAAAGAGAATGCTTCAAGGACTAGTTATAAAGATCTGAGCAGGTGTAGGTGAACCACAAGAGACCATGCAAAACCTGGGGCTGGCACCAACAGAGCCATTACCACCCTATAAGTCAGGAGAGATAAAGATTACCAAAAGGAGCTGAAGGACAGAGGACTGTATAGACCAAGTCACCTTAAGAGGAACAGTGACTTTCGATCACTGGACACAGCCAGCCCAAGGAACCTCACAGAGAGAGAGATGGAAAAACTAGTACCTCAATCCCACTGATTTCCTGCCAGAGCTCCCCATTAATAAAACCCAACCAGAAGCCAGAAACCATAAAAGCCCTATCTGTGCTGTTTGCACAGGTCAGAAGTTAAAGAGGGGACCTCTGTGCTGGCTTGGGATCCCAGAGTGGAACTGGAACCAGGGATGCTCACAGAAAGCCCAGGATTATGAACTTTGACATTATAGACCAGTTGCTTCCATTATTTTATCTACAAGGAACCCATGAGGTTGGTGTTCCTGTTACCTGTGAAGCATACTTACCATTGCTGAGGTAGTGTGCTAAGCACTTAAGAACATTCACTAATTTAATCATAACAACAAACCCCATGGTGGAATCTGAAGAAAGAAGCGGTGGTTAAGTTACAAGCCAGAGTATGCAACCAGGCTACCTGATCCAAAGCAGTATGATTTATATCAAGCATTATACTTTGAGTTGACATAATCCAGCCTAACACATGAAATGGAAACTCTTAGGCCATGTAGCCTTTTCTTACAGCTAATTTTTATTGATTTTAGGTCCAGATGATCAGGGTAATAATCTTTGTTAAAATTCTAAGATATTTTAAACATAAAGAAAAACTGCCGGGCATGGTGGCTCACGCCTGTAATCCCAGCACTTTGGGAGGCTGAGGCGGGCAGATCACCGGAGATCAGGAGTTTGAGACTAGCCTGGCCAACATGGTGAAACCCTGTCTGTATTAAAAATACAAAAATTAGCCATGCGTGGTGGCAGGTGCCTGTAGTCCCAGCTACTTGGGAGGCTGAGGCAAGAGAATCGCTTAAACCCGGGAGGCGGAGGTTGCAGTGAGCCGAGATTGTGCCACTGCACTCCAGCCTGGGCGACAAGAGCGAGACTCCATCTCAACAAAATAAAAAAAGAAAAACATAGATAATAATACGATGAACACCGAATGTCCAGCAACCAATTTCATCAAATCTTACTATTTTGAAATATTTGCTTCAGATTTTTTCAAATGAAAAAAGGTATTACAGATAATCTTAAAGACACAATGGACTCCTCCACAATTCTTTTCCTTTCTCACCTTTCCAGAATTAACCAGCACCATAAATTGGGGGTTTTTCATTCCTATCAGTGTTTTAATACTAAATATTTGTGTCCCATAAGTACAAATAAGCTAATGTTATTTGCAGCCTTTGAACATATATATGAATAGTTTTTACATTATATATTAAATTGCCAGTTGTATTTATCATTCAAAATTATATTTTTGAGACTTATTCATGTTCACACATATAGATTTATCTTACTAATCTATAGCGTATTCCATTATATAATAACATCACAAATTATTTCTCCATTTTCCTGTTGATTAACTTTAAATTTGTTTACATTTTTCTTCATTACAAAAATGTTGCTATGAACGTATGTATACACACACATATGCACATATACATGTGTATATATACACATATATATACCAGAAAACATATATATACATATATACATTTATGTATATATACACATATATATGGATATGTATATATATGAACATACATGGATATGTATGTGTATATATGCGTATATACATATATATGTGTATATATGTATATACATATATGCGTATATACGCATATATACATATATATGCGTATATATACATATATGTGTATATATGTGTATATACACATATATACGTATATATATGTTTATACACATATATACGTATATATATGTTTTCTGGTACGAGAAAGGAATTACTGAACATGCATTTTACTAGCTATTGCCAAATTGTTCTTACCAACAATTTTGATAGTTTTTCTTCACATTTTCATAATATTGGTTTTGTCAGATTTAATATTGTCAATCTGAAGCATGTGAAATGGAATCTCATTAGGGTTTTAATTTGCATATTTCTGATATTTAGTGAGGCTGAGTATCATTCTGTTTATTGACTATTTGAGTATCTTTTCTATAATTTGCCCAATCAAAAGTTTACCAAATTTCCTATTTTTTTCTTATTAAGTTGGCATTCTCTTTTTTTTTATTTTTTATTTTTTATTTTTTTTTTTTGAGACAGAGTCTTGCTCTGTCACTCAGGCTGGAGTGCAGTGGCATGGAGTGCAGTGGCTCACTGCAACCTCCGCTTCCCAGGTTCAAGCTATTTTCCTGCCTCAGCCTCCCAAGTAGCTGGGATTACAGGCACCTGCCATCACACCCAGCTAATTCTTTTTGTATTTTTAGTAGAGACAGGGCTTCGCCATGTTGGCCAGGCTGGTCTCGAACTCCTGACCTCAAGTGATCTACCGTCGTCAGCCTCCCAAAGTGCTGGGATTACAGGCATGAGCCACTGTGCCCAGCTTTTTTAAAATGTTTACTTAAAGTTCCAGGATACAAGTGCAGAACATGTAGGTTTGTTTTGTAGGTATACATGTGCCATGGTGGCTTACTGCACCTATCAACCCATCATCCAGGTTTTAAGCCGCACATGCATTAGCTTTTTGTCCTAATTCTTTCCTTCCCCTGACCCCTGACCCCCCAACTGGCCCCGGTGTGTGATGTTCCCCTCCCCGTGTCCATGTGTTCTCATTGTTCAACTCCCACATATGAATGAAAATATGTATTGTTTGGTTTTCTGTTTCTGTGCTACTTTGCTGAGGATAATGGCTTCCAGCTTCATTCATGTCCCTGCAAAGGATATGATCTCATTCCTTTTTATGGCTGGATATACTTCTTGGTATACGTGTACTGCATTTTCTTTATCCAGTCTATCATTGATGAGCATTTGGGTTGGTTCCTTGTCTTTGCTATTGTAAAGAGTGCTGCAATAACCATACAAAGACTGTGCATGTATCTTTATAGTAGAATGACTTATATTCCTTTGGGTATATACCCAGTAATGGGATTGCTGGGTCAAATGGTATTTCTGGTTCTAGATCCTTGAGGAATTGCCACACTGTCTTCCATGATGGTTGAACTAACTACATTTCCACCAACAGTATAAAGGCATTCCTATTTCTACACAGCCTTGCTAGCATCTATTGTTTCTTGACTTTTTAATAATTGCCATTCTGACTGGTGTGAAATGGTATCTCATTGTGGTTTTGATTTGCATTTCTCTAATGATCAGTGATGTTGAGCTTTTTTTCATATGTTTGTTGGCCGCATAAATGGATTAAAGACTTAAATGAAAAACCCCAAACCATAAAAACTCTAGAGGAAAACCTAGGCGTGGACAAATATTTCATGACCAAAATGCTGAAAGCAATTGCAACAAAAGTCAAAATTGGCAAATGGGATCTAATTACATTAAAGAGCTTCTGCACAGCAAAAGAAGCTATCATCAGAGTGAACAGGCAGCCTACAGAATGGGAGAAAAATTTTGCAATCTACCCATCTGACAAAGGTCTCATATCCAGAAACTACACAGAACTTAAACAAATTTACAAGAAAAAAAAAAAAACCATCAAAAAGTGGGCAAGGGTTATGAGCATACACTTCTCAAAAGTAGACATTTAAGTTGGTATTCTCTATCTGTCTCTGATACTAATTCTTAAACAGCTACATTTTATTACTTTTCTCTTCTTCCATTCTGTCACCTGACTTTCACTATGCTTTGGTGTTTTTCATTGATACATATTTTAATTTTAATATGGTAAGATTTAATTTTTTTTGCACTTTCTGTGTCTTGTTGAAAATAATTATTCTCAATGTCATAAGGTTAATTTATATATTTCTTCTAAAATGGGCAGCATTTTGCTTTTTTATATTTATGGCATGAATTGAGGAAATAATTTGGGTTTTAAACTGTTATACAATTGTACTATTTATTGAATAAGTTTATTTCAGGGCTAGATATTTTTTATTCATTAACTGTCATATAGTTAATAGATGGGAGTTAAAGGATTCCATTTAAAATTGATATGCCAGATAATGAAAGGTTAGGTAAGAAAAAGAGGATTTAGAGTCATACAAAGTATTAATATAAAGGTAACTACTGGAATAAAAATATAACCCTCTATAAACACCAGAAAAAATTGTAAAAGGCCAAAAGAATATACCAAATACAGCAAGAAAAACAATGAGTATGCCAAAAATATGACACAGTATACACAGTAATCCTAACATAATATGACTGAATTGAGAACAAACATAATAGTTCTATCAGTCAATGTGAATGAGTTTAACTTCTCTATTAAAAGAAAAAGAGTTTTCAAATAGGCTCATAAAGCAAAATCCAGCTCTATGAAAGAGATACACCTAAAACACAGTGATTCAAAAAAGCTAAAATATAAAGGGATGGACAAATATTTGCCAAACAAATGGAAGCAATAAGAAAATAGGAATAGTGCTTGTGCTATCAGCTAAGTAGAATTCAATCCAAAAAGCATTATACAAAACAAAAAGACCACTTTACAAATGAAAAGCCGCATTCTACAATGAAGACATAACAGTTCTTTATATATATGCATGAAATAACACAACAATTACCTTTATAAAACATAAATGACAAGAGAAATAGATAGAAATACAATTTTTTTTTTTGAGACAAAGTCTCACTCTGTTGCTCAGGCTGGAGTGCAGTGGCATAATCTCTGCTCGCTGGGCTTAAAATATTTTCTGGTATTTATAGAGGTTTATATTTTTATTCCAGTAGTTACCATTATATTAATCTCTGCCTCTCAGGTTCAAGTGATTCTCCTGCCTCAGCCTCCCAAGTAGCTGGGATTACAGGCATGTACCACCATGCCTGGCTAATTTTTGTATTTTTAGTAGAGACAGGGTTTTACCATGTTGGCGAGGCTGGTCTTGAGCCCCTGGCCTCTAGTGATCCGCCCATCTCAGCTTTCCAAAGTGCTGGGATTATAGGCGTGAGCCACTGCACCTAGGCTACACTTTTAATAGAATATTTCAATACAACACTCTTAGTACAAGGTAAGCCAAGTGCACAAAAGGTATAAAAGAATATAAAAGGTCTAACAATCTAATTAACAAGGTAACGCTTTAGGGTATATATCTTAAACAACACATCCTGATAATGGAGAATACATACACCTTCTAAAGAGCATTTATGGAACATTTATAAAAATTAGTCAATATTATGTTCCATTTGTTATTTATCTATTCCTGAAAAACAAACAAAAAACAAAACAAAACAAAACAAAACACTGTGTTGTCAGTAAGCCTTGACACCTGGTAAGGCAAATCTTTCCATCTTCTTGTTTCTCAAAATTGTCTGGATTCACAGATCCAAAGTAGTCAATGAAGCCTGAGCACAAGAAATGAAGAAAGTAACACCAAGGCAAACTAATCAAATCATATAAAACCAGTGATAAAGAGAACAACCTTAAAAATGGCTGGAGAAAAAAAGACAGCACACATAGAGAACAATGCAGATTTCTAGTTTGAAACAATGTAAGCCAGATGAGGACAGAGCAACATCCTAAAACTATCAAAAGCAAAAATACCTGTCAACCTGGAATTACACACCTAGAAAAAAATACCTTTCAAAAACAAAGGCAGAAAAAGACTTTTTCAGACATTCAGAAGCTGAAAAAATCATCACCAGCAGAGCTGTACTATCAGAAATGTTAAAGGAAGTCCCTTGGGAAGAAGGAAACGATAGTAGATGGAAATCTGGATCCACACGAAGGAAGGGAGAGGAGCACAATGGTAAAGATGTAAAGCCAGTTGGGGGAATGGTAACCCCCGGAAAGATATGGGCATGTCCCAGTTCCCAGAATGTGGGAATGTTAGCTTATTTGGAAAAAAGGGTCTTTGTGATATAATTAAGTTAAGGATCTTGAGATGACATCATCCTGGATTATCTGGGTGTGCCCTAAATCCAACCACAATTGTCCTTATAAGTGTGAGGCAGGAGAAAGTAAGACAGAAGAGAAACAGAAGCAAACACACAGAGAAGAAGGTGATGCAAAGACAGAGGCAGGGATTGGAGAGCTGTGCTACAGGCCGAGGAGAGCCAAGGAGAGCTGGCAGCCACCAAGAGCTGGGAGAGAGGCTTGGAGTGGATTTCATTTGCTGTATGCCACCAAGTTTGTGAGAATTTGTTATGTCAGCCACAGGAAACTAATACAGTGGGTAAATCTAAAATATTTTTTTCTTGTTTTAAAAATTATACTGCAGTGCAGGGTGGCTCAAACCTGTAATCCCAGCATTTTGGGAGGCCAAGGCAGGCAGATTACATGAGGTCAGGAGTTTGAGATCAGCCTGGCCAACATGGTGAAACCCGTCTCTACTAAAAATGCAAAAATTAGCTAGGCATGGTGTTAGAGACCTGTAATCCCAGCTGCTTGGGAGGCTGAGGTGGAAGAATCACTTGAACCCAAGAGGCAGAGGTTGTAGTGAGCTGAGATCGTGCCACTGCACTCCAACCAGGGTAACAGAGCAAGACTGTCTCTCAAAAAAAAAAGTTATACTAAGAAGATAATTGACTGTCAAGTAGAAGTAATAACAATGCATTCTAAGGTTTACAACACATTCAGAATTAAATATGTAACAATTATGGCACAAAGATCAGGAAAGGATAAGTGGAGAAATGCTACTGTCAGGTTCTTACATGCAAGAAATGATATTATTATAGTATTATTTTAAAATAATAAAGATAAAGATGGAATTACACAAAATATTTAACATCCATAATTTATAATTATATTTTCATAAAACAAAATTAATCTTTCTAGCTACCCTAATTTAAAAAAATTTTTAGTATTTACTTTATTTGACCCTTCCATATAGTTTTCTATTATAATTATATATATAAATTTATATATAATTATATATATAAACTGACTGTTAATCTGTAGAGCTGATTAGTTTCTGTGCTCTCCATTGTTTCTTTTATTCCATGCCTTCCTTCCTGATTCACTTTCCTTTCTTATATTGAGTCTCTCCCAAGATTTTTGTTTATATTTGCTTGTTTTTTACTTTTAGAGGCAAATGATTGAAAAATTATCTTTTCTTTTTTGATATTTTAAAATGTGGTTTTTTTTTTTTTGCTTCCTCTAAAGTGAAGTGTGCATAGGTATACAGTTTGTCACTTTAACACTTCAAATGCATTATTTTATTTTATTCTAGCATCTATTGTTGTGGAGGAGAAGTCTGCTGTCAATCTGATTGCTTATTTCAAGCTCTGCCTTTGTTCTCCAGTAATGCTAAGGTTGTGTTCTACCCTCAGTGTTCCACAATTTCATGTGACACATCTCAGAGTGGATCAAATTTAATTATCTTTAACTACTCCAAAGAGAGTTTAGCTCTTAAGACCCATGTCTTTATTTGATTCTGAAGGAGTCTTAGCTATTTTCTCTTTAACAAATTTCTCTGCTATGATTTCTATTTTCTCTTGAAGTCCCTATGAATGTTTGTTGGATTGCCTTAAACTGTTCTCCATATTTTCTTAACTTCCCTCTTAAAATTTGTTATACCTCTTTCCCCTTCTGTTATAAATTCTGGACACATTCTTCAGTGTCATCTTCTAATTTACACCATTTCTCTTCAAATATATCTAGTTTATAATTGATCTAATTCATTGGGTTTTTATTTCAGTGACTATAATTTTTATTTCTAATATTTGTTCATCTGATTTTTATGTGTATATCTGTTCTTGTTTCATTTCACTGGCTTTGCTTCCTAATTTTTATTTTTAATTGAAATTAGCTATTTAATTGTCTCAGATTTTAAACCTACTTTTCAAATCTTTCTTTCACTCTTAAATGTATTTTGGCTTGAGTAAATATTTATTCTGATAGATATTATTGGTCTTTCTTGGCTTTACATTTCTTCAAGATGTTTAGAATTTGGGATTTTAGGCTCCCCTTAAGAGGGTCTAAATGGGTTGCTATACCTATTTTTTTCTCTCTCTCTCTATTCTCAGTACTCACTCACTCTGTCCAGCAATTGTTTGGCTGTCTCTTTTCAGTACTCCCATTGGAGGGTCTCCAGTCTAGAAATTCTTGCCTTACACTGGCAGCTCAGATTCCCTGCCCAGAAGGATGTCAGTTATAGAACTGATCCAGTCACAAGGCTGTGGAAGGCTGGATCCATGTCTTGCCACAGGCTGAGTCTGTGTCTTGAGTCCTTGCCCGCTAGGTTCACAGGTTGCCAGGACCGTCACTGTGGCAGGCCACCAATCATTGAGGTTTTTTTCTTTAGGATTTTTCATGAGCTGGGATGTCCTTTCCCAGGCACTAGCATCAAGCATTAGGTTTTTTCTGGCCTCTTATCTTGCACAGAGCCCCTTAGTTCCATTATCAAACAGACTGCTTACTTCTGGCTGTACTTGCTCTCTGGACTTTCTGCCAGACACAGAGAGGAGCAGACACATGCCTTCAGCTTTGCTCATTTCCCTGCCTTTCTGTTTTGTTTGAGGTATGCAGAGATGTTTATCTTGTGTTTGAGCCTGTTGGTATTCTTTTTTTCTTTTAATTGTTTATCTATCATTGCTATTCATTTGTAGCACTGGGAACATCAATCCAAATGTCTGAACATAGTGATGGTCTTAATAGATGACCCAGAAGTGGCTTTTTAATGTACTAGTGTATGGTTGATCATTTGACCTTTTGAAACTTAGAAATAATTCTTAGTATCTCAACTTTACATCACTTAGGCTCAAGGATTTGGAGCCATCAGTCTTAGAGCCACTGGCATAAGATATGCAATTTGAGAAATTTAGAATGGTCCTTCTTAAAATATCTTCCCCACAACCTGGGAGGAAAAAAAAGCACATCAATTTTAGTGTAAATTGAACACATAGTCAACCTGCTGACTGTATGGAATGTGGAAGGATCTCACTTGAGACCCCAAAACTATCAACCCATTAGCATCTAACAGGAGAGTTTCATTTGCCACTCTGACTTCCAGCACTGGGCAAACAGTGGCATCCGAGGGACAGGGAGCTGTGACAAGATGTCTGAGTCAGCAAAGCTGTCAATCAGGATACACGAAGGGCCAGTTACAGATTCGTGGTGACAGACTCCAGCACATCTGAGTCCTCTGGACATGGGGAACAACCAAAGAGCAGGTCACGGTGTGTGTTTTCTGCATGTCAGGGGTATAGTCTGGTCTGTATTTCAGTGCACTTGTTCTCTCAATATGCAGCTGATGATTTGTGGTTTTTCAGCTAGATCAAGAAGTCCACCACAGACATAAAATAATGATCTATTTCTTTCCAAAAGATTAAGTTAATGGGTGCAATTTTTTTTAAAGTTGAAATTCTTTTTCCATTGCATTTCCTTAAACTTTGGAGTTGGCTGCACCTCTCAACCACTGATCACTAGTTGAAGCTAAAGAGGCCAGGTCTCATCCAACATCAGCTTTGTGCAGCCTGCCAGCCTCATCTTCACAGTAGATTTGATAATTAGACTCATGTTTATTACTTTTATTCTGCCAAAATGTGGTTTCTAAAAATGTGTTTTTGATAAAGGCAAGACCCACTTTAAAATAGTGTAGTTCTCTGTTTGCAAAATAATTTTCACAGAATGATGATCCTGTTAGCTATTTGTTGGAATTACCCAGAAATTTTCTGTTTTTCAAAAACTGGGGGGAAATACTCGATTTCAAAAAGTTAAACTTTAAAATTTTTACTTTGGAAATGATCAACTCCTATAACACTCGCATGTGTAGTATGATTCCTCGAGATAGGGATTGGGGGTTTCACTTTTCTGGACACATTTGGTCATGGAAACTTATTTTTCAGAGCACTTTCAGGAGCTTCTATTCTGCAGAACCCTCGGTGGGAAATGCCATAAAGTCCTACAAAATGGTTTTATGGTATTATTAAGGAGAATAATATTTCATGGTGTTCTGCAGAGAGTAAAGTACTTACTTCCAGGTGCCCTGCAATCCTAAATGTTTTGAGAACCAACTGTTAATTATTAAAATTCCCCCGGTGGCAGTGTGGCTGCAGCAAAGCCACCTGGCAATAGTTCCAGGAAGGTGGACACTGCCGTAGGAAAATTATACAGTGTGAATTATGAAAGGCTGAAGTGCTCAAGAAGGGGGAATGGGTTTCAGAGAAGAATCGAGAGAAACTGTGTCTGATTGGATGTGAGCAGTTATGAGACGGGGGACCAAGGATTGGTTCATTCATTCATTCATTCAGCAAATGTTTTTTGAGCACCTATCCTGTGCCAGGCATTATTGTTCTAGGTCCTGTGGGTATATCAGTAACAAGAGATAAAAATTATTGACCTCTTGGAATTTATGTCTTTCTTGTGCTTTAGGGCAACTGGGTGGGGAGCCATTCATGGAGAAAGGACTTCTGAGGAGAAGCAGCCTTAACAGGCAGCATGGGGGAATCTGGCACTCTGGAGGATGCGGAGGCTTTGGACATCCAAGTGGAGATGTTGGTGAGATGTAATCTGGAGCTCAGAGAGAGCTCTGAGCTGGACGTAGAATTCCCATACATGGGTAGGAATTGAAGCCATGAGAACATTTACAGTGCCCAAGAGCGAGTCAGTGGAGTGAAACATGAAAAGAGTCAAAGAACTTGTTTTTAACAAGAGAGGAGTAAAGAAAGGGCCAGGAAGCACAAAGAAGTTTTTCAATAAAAATCTAGTGGATGAAAATAAATAAGTCTCAGCCTGAGAGACAGACAATAAACCAGGAGAGAGTCACGCTAGGAAGACAAAAATAGAAAAGAGTTTCACAAAAGAGAGTGAAGTCAGCCAAACGCAACAGCATTAAATTAGGCCAAGGGCCATGGGAAAAAAATAGGAACATGTCTTTTTATCCTGCTTTAACTATTGACTTCCCTTTAGTTCCCATGGGGGGTCCTCCAGAACCCCGTTTATTATAAACAAATTTTCCTATAGCCTTAACCTTTTCACAGTCACCCTATTCATTTTCTGACTCATCTAAAATCTGGGTCTCTGCTTTCACCTTCCGTGTCTTGCAAGAATACTGTTTCTGGAGGTTTCCTCAAGGGGAGGCAGCTCGTTCTCCCACACCCCAGCTCTCCTTGGATCTAGAGATGATATGGGAGACTTTTTACTTCTCCTTGTGCTGTCTACTGACCCAAAGGTTATTAAAATATTAAAATATTGGCACCTGACTTCCATTTTGAATTTTCACTTCAAGTTTACCTCACTGTGAACCTAAATATCCCTGCTCATAAAACCTCTAGCCTCAAAGTTCCTTCTCCTTGATTACCACCTCTTTCACTCACTCCACTCCTGCAGGCTGCTCTGTGTACCTGCCCTGGATTTTATGATTGCTGAGCTTTCTCCCATTTGTGATTTCCTGAAGCCCCAGTCCTTAATTCAGTCTCCTGCTCTCACAGCCTCTTTCTCCCTCATTCTCCTGCCTCACCATGAGGGTGCACCCCAGGGCAGGGGCTTCTAGTCCCAGCTCTGGGGATTCAGCATACCCTGCTTAGAATCTGGGCCCTTGCTCTTTTCCCTAGCCTGCTTCCTCACCCTGTGATTTGTCTTTCATATTGCTCTCTTCTAAAGCCTACTAAAATTATAATCTGATGATGACACTCTCTATTAAAATCTATTCAATGGTTCTCCATTCTCTATAGAGCAAAATGCAAACTTTGCAGCAGGACAAGCGCTTCCAGCAGGACATAGAAGATCCTTCATGACTTGATATCCACCCAGTCCTCTAGCCTCACACTTTCCATGCCCTCCCTCCCTCTGTGTCCCCAAAACACCTGTACTGTATGCCAGCCACACATCTATCCTATATCACCACTACTGCCAGAAAAGCCTCTCCCACCCCCATCTACTATCCATTGTTCCCAACCCTTCCGATACCTACACAACCCTCAAAGCCCAGTTCTGGCTTCACAATCTCTATACCTGAACCAAGAGCTACAATTCATTGACTATCTCAGTATACCCAGTATACACTGTATCCCAGGCAGGCCTCAGTCACAGATTCCATGGGGCTACAATGCATTCTGGTGTCTCTTTCTCTGTCTCTCCCTAGATATCAACCTTTTTTGAGAACAAATCTGTGTTTACTTCATCCCTTATACCTCAGAACCTGGCTGGTGTAGTGGTCATCAATAAATATTTGATGAATGAATTAATATTTAGATAAGTGAGAAATTACAAATTCTGATTAGGTATGTTAGCTAATAAACTTGGAATCAAAAGGCTCAGATTCAAATTCCACTTCTACCATTTGCTATTTTGTGACCTGGGACAAGCCACTGGTAATAACAGAATCATTCACTGAGTCTTATCCCATGTTAGGCACTATCTCATTCCAGCCTGATGGTAGTTCTGCTGTCATCCTCATTTTGTTGAGGATCAAATAATGGTACTTCATAGTGAGTATTACAGCTATAATAGGGCAAAGCTGAGACTCAGACCTAAGCTAAAGTCCAAAAACCTATGGGTGTTACCGTTCTGTCCGGTGGCCTGGATAATTCTAATCTGACTCTAGCAATAGCTTCTGGTCTACTTTACTGGGTTGTTGTGAGGATGAAAACAAGTTAATATGTATCACAGCATAGGGTTATGCAAATGTTACTTCTTTTTTTTTTTTTTTTTTTTTTTTGGAGACGGAGTCTCGCTCTGTCACCCAGGCTGGAGTGCAGTGGCCGGATCTCAGCTCACTGCAAGCTCCGCCTCCCGGGTTCACGCCATTCTCCTGCCTCAGCCTCCCAAGTAGCTGGGACTACAGGCGCCCGCCACCTCACCCGGCTAGTTTTTTGTATTTTTTAGTAGAGATGGGGTTTCACTGTGTTAGCCAGAATGGTCTCGATCTCCTGACCTCGTGATCCGCCCATCTTGGCCTCCCAAAGTGCTGGGATTACAGGCTTGAGCCACCGCGCCCGGCCCATGTTACTTCTTATTATATATTTTAAGTCATTAATTCACCAGCCCTACCTCTGATCCCTTAAGAAGTTAATCATTTGACCACGTTAATAGCTTAAAAGTATCTGTTAAATAGAATTGAGATTCAACACAGGATTGAAGCCAATTACAGTTTCTGATAAAGTTAAACGGTTCTAATTTATTATTATTATGAGTTTCATTGTTATTATTATTAAACAAAAGCCAAAAATTATTTCTGGCTCAGAAATAGAAAAAGCAAACTATTTCTTGAGCCCAAGACACAAAGACCATCCCTCCCGAAGGCTCAGAGGTGGCATAATAAAGAGCTCCTGGAGTAATCCTCCCTGCGTTGCATTGTTAAAGCTCTCCTACCTCTCCTACGGGACGCTCATGGGCTGTAATTGCTCTAGTTTGACTTGGCCTGTCAGGCTACCTGAATTAAGTGAGTGAATTGAAATTTTTAGTGGAATCATCTGGGAAGTCACCTTTAACCCTCCCCAGCGCTCAGCCCAGCCCACTGCTCATTACAGCATTACAGTGGAGACCCCATCACCTCCACCCACTTCCTTTTAGGAGAGTGCATGCATCTCTTTCTCTATGCTGGAACCTGGTAGAGCTCTTACTGAATGAGGGTGGAGGAAGGCAGGCAGCCAATGGTACTCTCTGCGCCTGAGTACCAGGGCCTCAAAACCCAGCTTTTAACATCAGCCTGCTCAGGGATGGGGCCACACTTTGAATTAATCATCCTTGGACTCTAGGTTAGAAGCCCAGAGTTTAATTCCCCTTCTTCTACTTATTAGTTCTGTGGAATTTAGCAAATCATATACACTCTTGGACCCCCAGTTTCTTCATTGTGTCTGAATTACTCATAGCAAAGAAGTCAAAAGGCAGAGGCAGGTGAAGAACGGTAAAGTGTGAGGCTGACTCAGTTCCAATCTCAGGCACAGCACCCCTTTCCTTCATCACTCAACAGACATGTATTACGTGCTGACTGTGTGCCAGGTACTGTGTTAGGTGGAGGGAAGATTAGATTGAAGAAAACATTATTTCATTCCTTGATACATATTTATACACTCATACAGCACATCAAGAGGTATTCTAATAATCTAGAATGAGAGGTGAACAAATGAATGATAATAGAATGTGGTTAGTACAGTGATGGAGATAAGAGTAGAATGTACATGGGCCTAGGGAAGAGGAGAGTTTCCTAATTTAGACAGGGAGGGAGTTGGAGAGGCTTTCTGGAAGGGTGATGCCTGACTTAGGTTTTAAGAGCTGAATCAGAATTTGGGCTGAGAGAAAGATAGTGTCTTTAAGCATGAGTGAGTAGCAAGAAAATTTGGCAAAGGTGCAAATGGTGTGTGGAGTATGCTGAGGACTTGGAAAACTATGTGAAGGTATAGTGATGTCATTACAAGGTTTGGAATAGGGATGTTCTGCAAAGAGGTCTACAATTTTTAAAAATTACTCTTGAGAATGTAAAGTTAGGGGCGACCACAGTTGGAAGCAAGGAGACAAGTCAAATAAGCCTTTGCATTGATTGATGCAAGAGCTGATGAGAAAAGTGACAGTAGAAATGGAGGAGAATAGCCTTCTTTTTAAATTAGCAGCATAAAAATAAGCAGCCAAGATAAAACATTAAAGACAGGAGCAACAGGGAGGAGAGACACTAGCTATTTTGGTCTTCGGCCTCATAAGACTGGTCCTATTAGCAGCCTCTTGGAAAGTGTCTTCATATGGTCCCCTGCTCTCCAATGGTTAACTTCTGGGCAACATACACACACACACACACAAATGCACACACATGCACACAAACATACACATGGATGCATGTGTGTATGTGTGACACATGTATCTTGTGAATGTAGGCACTCACACATACACAGAACATACGTATATTGAGCAATCCACATACACATACATGAATACACATAAGCACCTGCACAAATACGTACATGCACAGGTACAAATCCATATGCACACACATATGCATCAATCCATTTAAAGAAAATATTATTATTATTTCTACTTTCCAGATAAGAAAACAGAGGCATGGAGGTTAAGTGACTGCCCACAGTCACACAACTATTACATGACAGAGCCAGGATTTGAACACAAGTAATCTTCTTGCTCCAGGCTCTCTGCCTCTAATCTCCATGTAAAATCACCTCCAGAAGCAAAACACGGGTTACCTACAAAATAAAAAAATCATACCAGTTGCATTAGTTCATTTTCATGCTGCTGATAAAGACATACCTGAGACTGGGAAGAAATACAGGTTTAATTGGACTTGCAGTTCCACATGACTGGGGAGGCCTCAGAATCACCGCAGGAGGCAAAAGGCACTTCTTACATGGTGGTGGCAAGAGAAATTAAGGAAGAAGCAAAAGCAGAGACCCCTGATAAACCCATCAGATCTCGTGTGACTTACTCACTATCATGAGAATAACATGGGAAAGATCAGCCCCCATGATTCAATTACCTCCCTCTAGGTTCCTCCCACAACACATGGGAATTCTGGGAGATACAATTCACACTGAGATTTGAATGGGGACACAGTCAAACCATATCGTTATGCTCCAACCCCTCCAAATCTCATGTTCTCATATTTCAAAATCAGTCATGCCTTCCCAACAGTCCTCCAAAGTCTTAACTCATTTCAGCATTAACCCAAATGTCCACAGTCCAAAGTCTCATCTGAGACAAGGCAAGTCCCTTCCATCTATGAGCCTGTAAAGTCAAAAGCAAGCTAGTTACTTCCTAGATACAATGGGGGTACAGGTATTGCATAAATACAGCCATTCCAAATGGGACAAATTGGCTAAAAAAGAGGGTTACAGGGCCCACACAAGTCTGAAATCCAGAGGTGCCATCAAATTTTAAAGCTCCAAAATGATCTCCTTTAACTCCAGCTCTCACATCCAGGTCACGCTGATGCAACAGGTGGGTTCCCATGGTCTTGGGCAGCTCTGCCCCTGTGGCTTTGCACGGTACAGCCTCTCTCCTGGCTGCTTTCAAGGGCTGGTGTTGAGTGCCTGAGGCTTTTCAAGGCCCACAGTGCAAGCTGTTGGTGGATCTACCATTCTGGGGTCTGGAGGACGGTGGTTCTCTTCTCACAGCTCCACTAAACAGTGCCCCAGTAGAGACTCTCTGTGGGGGTTCCAACCCCACATTTCCCTTCCACACTGCCCTAGCAGAGATTCTCCATGAGGGCCTCACTCCTGTAGCAAACTTTTGCCTGGCATCCAGGTATTTCCATACATCTTCTGAAATCTAGCTGGGGGTTCCCAAACCTGAATTCTTAACTTCTGTGCACCCACAAGCTCAACCCCACATGGAAGCTGCCAAGGCTTGGTGCCTCCACCCTTTGAAGCCACAACCCAAGTTCTATGTTGGCCCCTTTCAGCCATGGTTGGAGCGGCTGGCACACAGGGCACCAAGTCCCTAGGCTGCACACAACACGGGGACCTTGGGCCCAGCCCAAGAAACCACTTTTTCCTTCTGGGCCTCCAGGCCTGTGATGGAAGGGCTGCTGTGAAGGTCTCTGACATGGCCTGGAGACATATTCCCACTGGTCTTGGAGATTAACATTAGCGTCCTTGCTACTTATGCAAATTTCTGCAGCCAGCTTGAATTTCTCCCCAGAAAATGGGTTTTTCTTTTCTATCACATTGTCAGGCCGCAAATTTTCTAAACTTTTATGCTCTGCTTCCCTTATAAAACTGAATGCTTTTAACAGTACCCAAGTCTTGAATGCTTTGCTGCTTAGAAATTTCTTCCGCCAGATACTCTAAATCATCTCTCTCAAATTCAAAGTTCCACAAATCTCTAGGGCAGGGGTAAAATGCCGCCATTCTCTTTACTAAAATATAACAAGAGTCACCTTTGCTCCAGTACCCAACAAGTTCCTCATCTTCATCTAAGACCGCCTCAACCTGGATCTTATTGTCCATATCGCTATCAGCATTTTGGGCAAAGCCATTCAACAAGTCTCTAGGAAGTTCCGAACTTTCCCACATTCTCCTGTCTTCTTCTGAGCTGTTCCAACCTCTGCCTGTTAACCAGTTCCAAAGTCGCTTCCACATTTTTGGGTAGCTCTTCGGCAGTGCCCCACTCTACTGGTACCAATTTACTGTATTTGTTTGTTTTCACACTGCTGATAAAGACATACCCAAGACTGGGAAGAAATACAGTTTAATTGAACTTTCAGTTCCACATGGCTGAGGAGGCCTTAGAATCATGGCGGGAGGCAAAAAGCACTTCTTACATGGTGGCAGCAAGAGAAAATGAGGAAAAAGCAAAAGTGGAAACCCCTGATAAACCCAGCAGATCTAGTGAGACTTATTCACTATCATGAGAATAGCATGGGACTGACTGGCCCCCATGATTCAATTACCTCTCCCTAGATCCCTCCCAAAACACATGGGAATTCTGGGAGATACAATTCAAGTTGAGATTTGAATGGGGACACCGTCAAATCACATCACCAGTCTCAATATCCCCTTTGTAATCCACACAATTTGGGAACCCCAAATTTTTAAAAAATTAATAATATCTAGAGTTTTGACGAAAAGATGTTTCTAATCCAATAATGTTATACATAACAAATTTGTCTTTCAAGTGTAAAAGCAAAAGAAAGTTATCCTAGTTATGTAAGTATCAATCCTGAAAGATTTAGTGGAAGCTATACTTTTACCAGCTAAGGGAAGAAGCAAATTAAGAGTCAAATAATTATAAAATCAAGATGTGAGTGGACTGTTGGCTAGTCCTGAAATGAACTATAATAGAGAAAAATCTAAATAATTGCAAATATATGCAAAACTAAATACCAACTTCAAAAACCATCATTATAAATGGTTTTTGATATGTTAGAAAAGATAATTCTAATATATCAAATAATAATTAAATTCCATTATTTTAAAACCCCAGATTGTATATATTCAAAAGATAATATTTTATCCTTAGAAACAGATTGAAGAGTAAATAGAAAAACTTAATGTTAACTACCAAATGAAGAACCGAGTAAACACTTTTCCAATCTCAGGACAAGAGAAAAGTAAAGACATCTTTGCCCTTGTAGTAAAAAATCTAAAGCAAAGTAAAAACAAACAAAACACCTAAGCATAGCTAATCAAGAGCATTACAAAGAATGAGAAAAATTGGAATAAAGGCATTATAGGACTAAATACAAATAGATAAAATTTCCTATTATGAGGAAAGAACACTAGAATTCTGTTAAATAAATAAATAATATTTTTTAATGTCACCCTGAAACAAGTGATACAAAAGGTTGAAAAGCAGAAAAACAGGCAAATATATGTAAGTAAATGTAAATCTTAAATGTGTATTGCAATATTAGTAGTTGAAAAACTAGAAATCAAGGCCAAAAAAGCACTAAAACATATGAATTTAATTTAGGATAAAAATTTAAATCAATTGCTATGAAGAAAGATTTGAATTTAATATTAATAAACTAATAATTTGCAATGAAAAGATAATAGTCATCAATCATTGTGTATTGAAAACTATTGCATCAAGATATGTAAGGTGCAAACTAATAGAAATAACTTATAGAACAATAAATTTACAAAAGCACAATGGTGGTGGGCAGTTTGAACATACCTTTGTAAATACTAGACATATTAAATAAGCTGCAAAGCAAGGATATTGATGATATAAATAATTTATTACAAGGGAATATTAATACATTTTATACATATATATTTATGCATATGTGTACATCTCTATATAATTTGAAGTCTGTACTCTAAGAGCAAAGATTACACAATTCTTTTCAATGGCCCAGCTACACTTACAATACACTCATCATATATCATTTATAAGTCCACAAAAAAAGATGAGATAAAAATCATACGAGCTACAGTGAATACACTTAAATTTAATTTTGTAATTTATATTGAATGTCCCAAACACTTTGAAAGATTTTAAAATCCACTCTCCTAAATAATTCTTAGATCAAAGAAGAAGTAACATTTTCATTTGCATATAATTTTGAAAACAACAGTAATAATAAGAAGACTCCAGGTTAATACATATTGGATGCATCTAAAACTAATCTCAAGGAAAATCTAATGAATCTCAAATGCTTTCAGCATTAAACACAAATGAATGAAAACAACTGAATCCCCTACTTTTAACTAAATAATTAAATAGAGAAATCCTTAATAAATATAAGGAAAGATGAAAAACTAGTAAACTTAAGCATAAGTTAGTAAATTATAAAATAAAATCTGTAGAACTGATAAAAAATAAATCTAAAAGCAGATTATATGCCTAGTAAATAAAATAGCTAATCAGGAAATACATAAAATTAAGGGTGAGAAAGGTGCATAATCAAAAATAGAGATTTTTTAAAAATCAGTTTTCAAAAGGCTGGAATTTTAGAAAATAATTTTCTAAAAGAATATAAATCATCAAACTTGACTCAAGATTGAAGAAGACCTAAATTGATAACCTGGCTGGGAGGAGCGGGGTGGTAAGCTGGGAATATTTTCAAATAATTGAATACCTTCAATGACAGCATCAGACCCAGAGAGTTTTATAGGCAAAGGGAATTCAAACTTTTAAGAGACAGAAAACTTCTATATATATTCACATAAGTCAATATATAACATATATGAAATCATTTGTATATGTATGGAAGTTTTCTGATTCATTTTTTAAAAGCTAGAACAAGTACCTGCTTTTGAAAAAGACATACTGACAATGGTAACCTTCAAAATAAAGTATAAACCAAGCTTCCTTTTTAATATAGAGGTAAAAGCAATTTTAAGTACAATTGAGAGTACATTTTGTAATTCAACTGAATTATTTCAAGATTAGACTCTATCATATTATTTCATTAGAGGATAAAATTCACACTTGAGGGAGGATTTAAAAAAGTGTTTTATAAAACTTAACTGGGCATAGGAGAATGTTATTTTAACATGAAAACGACTGTATCTCTTAGGCAGGGCTTAAACTGCTTGCTGAAAATGTAGAGACATGAGCCTCATCCTAACCTCTGCACCTGAAACATGAATTCTCAGGTTCTGTATTGTTAACAAAAACACAATTAATTCTCATAAACGCCAAAGTTTGAGAACCACTAATCTCAATAAAACTAGCTAATGGCATAGTTAACATTGAAATAAGAGCAACTTTCCTCCATTAAATTCACGGAAAATATAAGGGTATATGCTCTCAGTCTAGTCAATTATCTCAACTCTGAAAATAAAAGATGTAAATATTTGAAAATAATATCTAACCACTATTATTTGAATTATTATCATTATCACTCCGGTAAGCTCCAATTAATTAAAGATGCTTCAAAACGAATAAGAGCATTCAGTAAGTTGGACAAAAACTGAGTATATAAAAATGAGTAACTTTGTTATATACTGGCAATAACTGGCTAGAAAAACAATGGGGAGAAAGTATTCGATTTATAATAGAATAAAATAAATGTATAAGAATAAACTTATCAAAAATTATTTAGGGCCTTTATAAAGAAGACCTTAAAACTTTACAAAGGCACATAAAAGCATATTTGAATAAATTGAGAGAAATAACATTTTCTTAGAAAGTAAGACTTAATATTGTAAAGGTATCAATTAAATAATAAATCATTTAAAATTTAACCATCAAATTGTTTCAATACAAACACCACTGTTTGAAAGCATACCCAAGGAAAATAAACACAAGAGAATAGCTGGAAAAATTAAAACAAAACTAATGACAGGGGCTTACTTTACCTGATATTAAAATCTATCATAAACCTATTGGAATTAAAATAATTTATTACTGGTGCAGAGATAGTTGGGAAAAGCAGATCCCAAAGACAGTTTACATAAGGGCATGAAGACCACTCCACGTTCTTGGTTCTTTTCTGTGCCCCCTTCACATCTGTAGTTTCTAGGAGCTGGGTGCTCTGAAGTGCCCTCTTGAAATTCTTTCCTGCCTGTTATGCTCATATTTTGATGATCTTATTTCTTTTCATGGCTTTAAATACCTTTTCTGTGCTTTTGAACATGAAATGTTCATTTCTAGCATGTATCTCTCCCGGAACTGCAGATTCTCCTGCCCATTTGTGTGTTCGACCTCCCCCTTGGAAGTCCCCACAGCATCACAAATGTCACACATCCAAAACCACATTCTTAATGTTCCTATCCAAATTCCTCTCCTAGGTCCCCAGTCTCAGGCACCATTGCCATCCTCATAGTTGGTCACATCAAAAGCCCCACAGAGACGTTTTGATCTCTCTCTTTCCCAAATCCTATATTTAATTAATCAGGAAAGCCTGTGGACTCACTTACAAACTGTATCTTGAATACAGCCACTTTTCAACGCTGTTTTGCCACTCTTACCCAAGCACTGTCATTCTTGAAAGAGCCTTCTCACGGGTCTTCCTGCTTCCCTTCTGACCTCTTTTAATCCATTTTTTATATGGCAGCCAAAATGATTCTTATAAACCAATAACTGGCCATTTTCTTCCTCTACTCAAAAACCATTCATAGCTTCCAATCATACTTAGAATAAATAGCTGAAATCCTTACTTGGTCCCCAAAAGCCCAATATGTTCTGGTCTTGACTTTAGTGCTGTGTTGGTTCAACAACCAGTTGTGAAAAAAAGGCATGTCCATATACACATATGTGTGTTTATTATACATTTCACTGATATAAAGGATATGTTGCACACAATTTGCAAAGGGCAATACACTTTACAGTATTGTTCATTGTAAATTCCATATAGTCAATTAATTCTCACAGAATGCTTTCACTGTTTTTTGCCAGACTTGTGTATCCTTAGCAAACCTATGGCTACAATCGATGAGTGAGTATAGTTCCAAAATGAATGTTGCTTGACATACTTCTTTACATTAATTCGTAAGAAGAAAGTGAAACAATGAAAACATATGCTAGAACTTCACTTGCTCATCAGTGGTGCAAACATTGTTTTGCTGGATTGGATAATCATTTGTAAATACTGGGAGATTATTTCCTCAATTTTTTGTGCTCTTCATAATGTAAATGCTACAGACACAACACATTTTCAAGCTTAATCTACATTAATGTTTTCTCTATCATTTGAAGTCTAGACAATCGACGTAAGAATTTGTAAAAGCCCTGGATTTATAGAATTTGCTGATTTCCATGGTGTAGATAGTCTCACCATGGCTGATTTCAAGCTACCAACATGTTGTCACTGAGCTCAGAGTAGTGGAGGGACACATGGTAGCACATGGTTGTACAGTGTTTCCACCATGCAGATAAAATAGGTGCAGTTAACCTCCAGAGCAGAGCTGATAGTCAATTATAATAAAACAATTAAGAAGTAGAGAAATTTGAGTATTTTCTGCCTTCATTTTTGATACAATGTACTTCATTTTAAGTTTAGATAATTTAGCTTTTGATCATGGCTACATTTAACAACTGACTATCAAAATTCCTGAAAATTAGCGAGAGGGCTCTCCCAGACAGGAGAGAGAGCAGCCTTCAGCATCCTGGCCGGGCCTCCCCAGCTCTCCAAGTCTTCACTTTGCTCCTGCCACACTGGGTTCATGAGAGCCCTTCGGCATGTCAAGTGCCTTCCTACTGCAGGCTTGAGCAGATGCTGTTCCTCCAGAGGGCCCCAGAGCTCACTCCGCTTCACACAAGTCTCTGCTCAAAAGGTGCCACACGCCCGTGGCTGCCGCAGTCCAAGCAGTCAGGCTGTCTCTTCTCTCTTGTGCAGCTTCACCTGGCTTCCTAGTGTTGGTCATTATCTGACATTGTACACACTTTGTTGATTGTGTGACCCCACTACTCTTCACTAGGAAGCAAACCCCAAGAGGGAGGTCATTGTCTCTTTTGTCACTGCTATATCCTTATTGCCTAGAACCATGCCTGACATATCACAGGATCTAAATTATTTTTTGTTGAATAAATTTAGGAATAAACTTAATGCTATCAAAATTAGAATCTGGCATATCAAAAAAATCTATAAAGCAAACCACAGAAATGGACAAAGGAGTAACATCATGAATATATAGAAGCTCTTCCAAATCATCTGGTAAGTAAAAAATGAATAAGAATAGCAAAAACAAAGGATATAAATACGCATGACACAAAAGATGAAAAATATCCACCTGAAAAATGTTTTATTATCAAAAAAATACAAATTGAAGCAATACATTTCTAAATAGTTTTCTAGAAAATTATATATGTGCATATATATAAAAAACATATTGTATGTATACATATTATACACACACACATGAGGATAAGAGTTAATAATCTAACATTGGCACGATGAACTCTTACATACTGCAGGCAGAGATATAAATTAATCTAGCCTTCCTGAAAGACAATATGGTGTTTTTAAAAAACATAGAAGTTTCATGCATGGTGATATAGTTTTATAGGTCCCTGCCAAATCTCATTGTAATCCCCAGTGTTGGAGGTGGGGCCTGGTGGGAGGTGTTTGGGTCCTGGGGGCAGATCCCTCATGGCTTGGTGCTGGCCTCAGGATAGGGAGTGAGTTCTCAGATCTGGTTGTTTCAGTGTTTAGCACTTCCCTCACTCATGCTCCCACTCCGCTATATGAGATGCCTGCTCCCATTTTGACTCTCACCTTGAGTAAAAGCTCCTCAAGGCCTCCCCATAAACCAAGCAGATGCCAGTGCCATGCTTCTTGGACAACCTGCAGAACCGTGGGCCAATTAAACTTCTTTTCTTTATAAATTACCCAGCCTCAGGTATGTCTTTATAGCAATGCAAGATTAGCCTAACACACACTAGGATGAAGGATTTCTACTTCTAAGAATTTATGCTGATAATGGAATCAAGGATTTTTGCAAAAATGGGGTTTCCTCTCTCCCAGTGCTGTTTATAATACTAAAACCAAACAAGAAAAAGAAGAAGAAAGAGAAAAAGGAGGAGGGAGAGAGAGAAGATGAAAACCTTAATATTAAACAGCCAGAAATTAGAAAACCAATTTATGTTATAGCTATGAAATGGAATATGATATACTTATTTTAAAAGCAGTTACAGTGGAATATGTAATAACATGAAAAAAAAATGTCCAGGGTGTATTGTCAAGTGAAAATCACAAGATACAAAATAGTTTATATAGTAATATTACACACGTAAAAAATCAATATAAACACGGAAAAGCAACTAGAAGGAAATGCATTAAAACATTCACAGTGATTACTGTCTCTTTGAATAGTGAGATTAGGGTGATTTTTCTTTCTTTTGTTTTTCATTGTATTTTCTAATTCTCTGCAACAAACATTTATGTTTGTAAGTAGAAAACATAAGGACAGTGGTTATAACACTTAAGGAAAGAATTAAAGCACTTCCTGGGAATTCCCAAGATGTTTGGGACTGTTCAAAATGGCTACACAGACAAAGCACAGGAAGAAATAAGTGAGGAAAAGACAGGTGAAAGGAGTATAGATATCTCTTGAGTTCTTCTCCTTTACCTCTGAGGAAGAAACACAAGACCAGAGAAGATAGACACCCAAATTGCTTACACCTGGGTATCCGTAGCAAGGTTCTCAACTTGAAAAAGCTGGGCCTTTGTAAACTCTTTAACAGCGTAGGAAGTGTTCAGCAGAGAACTGCATAGACTCAATAGCCTGGAGATGCTCTAGTAAACAAGTTCCTTTGCAAAGAGGGACAGTCTTAGAGTAGCTCCGCCAGGGCCAATGCCTGTACATTGGAAAAGGACTCTGCTTGCAGGACTGCACAGTAGGAATCGTGCAACCTGAGCCACAGGTGACTGCGGGTTGCCTGTGATGTTATGTCTACATCTCTGGCTGATTCACCCTTGCCTCAGAGCCAGGCCAGCCTTAGAAAATCCCTTTATCCTGCCTGGTCCCTGTTGGCAGGCTCAGCAGAAAAATTAATGCAAGTTTCATTCAATTTTTAATCAAGATGCTAATATAGTGTACTAATGATGAAAAGGGTGGGCAATTCTTTTAAGTGTCAAGAACTTCAAAGACACAGTGGAAAGGATGTCAGAATGTGAGAATCAGGCACAACCATGAGCCAGGAGCAATGACAATGGCTCAAAGGCATAACTGGGCCCTCCACTGCATTGCTCTGCAGAGAGCTGGTGGCCCTGTGGTCCAGGAAGGGCTACGAGAGGAAGAGTTTGATTGGACTGACACTGCCTCTTGAGGGAGGCCCAGAAAGTTTAGGCAGACCCTTCGCCAGAAAAAAACACAGTCCCCCAAGGCAGAGGGAGGGCTTAGGGTGAATTATATGAAGGTTGTCTGTGATTCAGAGGCCTGAGACCCAGGCATATTTTCTACAGCGAGAGTACCTCCCATTCAATGGGCAATTTAACCCCACGGGGGTTGTCAGAGCTCTGAGAGTAAAAGGCATTGAAAGGTTTTCAAAGATGTCCCTGAATTGTGTAGAGAAAAGAAATGCATTGAAAGGAAGTATATTCAAAGAAAGATCCTCAGCAATTTTAGGAGTGAGATCCAGACCAACCTTGGAGTTCTGAGCATACAGAAGTTTCCATTGTGGTGACCAGCTGAGGCATGTACCCTCAAAACTCAGAGATGCACAGATAACAGGCTGGGAACCCCACTATGAGATAGCATTCATATTTATCTGGAGACAGCAAAGAGAATGAGCATCTATCCCTGCGGATTTTCTGTTGACGTTTGAAGAACAGTCTGGTGCTTAGGTGAAAATGGCAAACCCCACAGAACCCCTCAAAAATGGGAGGAGATGTGAATAGAATGGGTTGCTAAATAAAATAAGTAACAATAATAAATTATCATTTAAGCACATGAATTTGCTTCCCTTCTTTCCAAATTCCCATTGGAATGGTCAAGAGAAAGGGAAAAACAGTAAGAAACAAAAATCCCCAAAGAAAACTGGGAAGATCTTTGAGGAAATTTGATAATTTTAATCAAAAATAGAACCAGATGGATGAATCAGTCACTAGTTTTTGTTCCAATACAAATTATGGAAAAGGCTCCCTGGAAAGTGAAGTTAGGCAAAACCTTCAGCAGAATTTCTCATCTCTGGATCCTCTAAGCTCATAGAAATGGAGTCTAGAACTGAGGGTGAGCCATGAAGCAGAAGGAAGCCCTACCCTGCTGAATCACTTGGGGGCAGCCTCAGAGCTTACCCAGAGAAGGTCTTCCTGGAACTGCATGCAAAGTGCCCCTGGCACTGGTGCCTATGATGTTGTCCTGGGGCCCCAGGGCCAGGACCTCGTTCTAGGAGAGTGATGTGGTGAACAGATCACTTCCACTGGCCAGAGCAATATTTCTTTCATCGGAAGGCATGAAATGGAACCACCAAAATAGTGCTGACATACTGATTTTGGGTGACACTCACATTGGACACAAAATGAGTTCAAGTCTCTTGGTCCACCGCTGGCCCTTAGGCTTGGGCTACATTGGGGACTGTGGATTGGCACTCACTTAACCATGTTCAGACTGCCTGCTGCCTCCGATCTTCAGCACCAGAGAGCAGTAAAACGAAGGCAGTAGTCTTTTACCCTGTGTGCTCACCACCAGGGTGGTGGCGCCATCCCCTCTATGGGGATGTATGTGTCAGGCAGTCCTCTGGGGGTGATGAAGCTCTTTGGAGGGCTTTTGAGACCATTTTTCTACAATGCCAAAGTGCCCTTTCAACTGATGTCCTCTCTTGTCACCAATAGATGTGACATTGTGCTTTCCTGGATCAGTCTTAAACTGTGAGGGAGGAGGGACAGACATTCTTTGGATGAATGAGACCACTCTTTTTGCTCTGCCTGCAGGTCCCTCACCTAGCCTTCTTGCTGGCAGCAAGGGTGCTGTCAACATCAAGAGAATGCATTCAAGCATGCAATGATTATAGCTTAAAGAGTTCCCAAGAAGACATAGTTGGAAGATGTGTCATTCTACATTTATGCTATAAAATTTCAAGGTATGAATTGAGAATTTAACATGACCAGAAAAATGAATTATCATGCACATTTTTCTTCCCTCTCTGAGAAGGAATTTCATTTGTGGGCAACAAAAACAAAGCACGGTAACAACCTTTGAGAGTCCTTAGAAATCTGTATGCACAGGCAGCTTTGGTAATGCAGTGTCGTAAGTAACAATGTAACCAGCATTAAACAAGGGTATTAGAGAACTTCAGAGTCAAGAAAATCTATATCGTTTCAATACAAACAGGTATAGAAGAGGTGTAGCTTTGTGTCTAACAACATAAACACAACTTTTTCTCCTGGTGAGAGGTATAAAATTAGTCAGGTACTGTGCAAATGACAATAAAGAGAGCACTAATAAAAACCGGAAAAGATAGTTCCTTGACCTGAACCGGCACAAAGAGTGCTTGGACACCACATAGTCTTCATAGGCATTGACTGGACAATGAACAAAGACATAAGTACCTTTTCTTTACCCATTTCTTTACCCATTTAGTTGAAGTCTCAATCTTCAACTAAACAACTCACTACACCTATGTCATTAACAACTCATTACACCTCAAATGGGCCCATGAAGTTTGTGATACAGATTTTAGTCAAAGTGTTATATTGACAGTATTTGCTCAGGACCCTGGACACCCTAGAGATAACCCTGGTACTGTAGTTCTGAGATGGGGATTTGCGTGGAGGTTGGTTTATTGGAAAGTGCTCTTGGAAACAACATTGGTAAGGGAATCAAGGAAAAAGGCATGAATAGAGGAAACAACTGAACTGAGACATAGTTGCAACAGAGGGCCTAGCCAATCCTATGTCAAACTTTGAAGCCAAGATGATTTTCACAGATGCCTTAATTGGGGCAAGAGGACCAGGACTTTATACCCCTATATCACAGGCTATTCCCGAGAAAAGAGTGCAACCATGGGTGAGGGCAATGCCTGGGGAGGGACTCAGCTGTGAGTTGTCAGTAGGCAAATCCCCTAGCAGCTGAAGGAAGGAACACCTCAGATCTGAAGGAGTCAATCTGGACAGTGGTCCATAGCAGCCCCTATAAAAAATATTAAATGGTGATGAGTAGATAAATCCAGTAAAACTTAGAATGGATGTCTAAACAAAGATAATGTAATTACAAAATTTAACGTGAATTTAACATCTAATTCTTTTTTTTCTTTTTTTGAGACGGAGTCTTGCTCTGTCACCCAGGCTGGAGTGCAGTGGCACAATCTCAGCTCACTGCAAGCTCCGCTTCCCGGGTTCACGCCATTCTCCTGCCTCAGCCTCCCGAGTTGCTGGGACTACAGGAGCCCGCTACCATGCCCGGCTAATTTTTTGTATTTTTAGTAGAGGCGGGGTTTCACCGTGTTAGCCAAGATGGTCTCCATCTCCTGACCTCGTCATCCGCCCGCCTTGGCCTCCCAAAGTTCTGGGATTACAGGCGTGAGCCACCACGCCTGGCCAACATCTAATTCTTAAAAGAGAAAACACATAATATATACATTTTTTAAAAAGTAAATCTAAAAGGCCAAATTAGTCAACAAAAACATGGGTATACAAGAATTTAGGGCTGGAGTGAGTTATAATCATGCCACTGAACTCCAGACTAGGTGACAGAGTGAGACTCTGCCTCAATAAAACAAAAACAAACAAAAAAAAACCTGAGGAATAGTGGAGGACAGGGAAGTAGTATAGATAAATAGAATACATTTCTTCCCTTATACAGAAGGAGAGTAAATATATTTAGAGAAATGTGCATTATTAAATTAAATGTCAGCGGAATAAAAAATGTGTGAACTTCCAAAATACATTCCCAAAAAGACCAAGGAAGTCTGAAGCACTATTGCAAAATTTAGCCAAAGAAAAACAAGAAAGTATAAAAATAACCGAAGTATAACAGAATATATCAAATATACATTAAATCTGTCAAGGCTAACCTAGCCTATTAAGGCATCTCAAATATGTTAAGTGAAAAATGCAAATAATGCTGTTTAACAAGACATACATGAAACAAAATGACATAAGAAGTTTAAAATAGTGGGATGATTGGACAACTGTTTCTATACATATTTTTAAAACTAAATAGGTAGAGAAAAGCTCCTGGCACTTCATATTTAAGCCGTAAGATTTTATATTTTTTTAAAAAAGCATTTAAATGCATGGCTGAAGAACATTTGTGCATTTGCAATCAAAATATACAAAGCACAAGAGGAAGAATGTTTCCAGGAGCAAAAGCAAAATAAAACAAAATATGCAGAAAAAAACAAATTGCAGAATAATACCTGCCAAGATAGCAGATATTAAAATTACCAGAAACAGAATAGCAATATATTTTTAATATTTTATGGAAAAAATAAGATATTCAAAGCATTAGGAAGAAACAAAAAATCAACATGCTTGATTTGAAATAATACCAAATAGAACGTCTAGAAATAAAAACTATAATTGAAATTAGATCTATATAAATATTAACTTGAAAGTTAAATATAGTTTAAAAGGTTGCTATGAACTAGGTAATACACAAAAGTTATTTCTGAAAATATAGCCCAAAGATAAGGAAAACATAAAAGGTTAAAAAAATATAGGCTAATGAGTGAAAAATTCCAACATGTCTAATTGTAATACATGATAGAGCTTATAAAGTTAATGAAGGAAAAGGCATTATTCGAACAATGAATGATTGAGATTTTCCCCAAATTGATGAAAGACACCAATCCTCAGATGCAGGAAGTCCAACAACTTGCAATGGGATGAAGTAACAGATATCTAGAAAAATTTAGTATACCTTCAGAACAAAGACAAAGACAAGATCGTAAAAGCAGTCAGATAGAAAAGATAGATTACCTGCACGAGAATGACATGCTAGGAGAAAATTAGTATAGTATCAGTTAAGTATCATTGTACCCAGTAGAATTCTCTTTCAAGCACAAAGGTGAAATTCAGGCACTTTGAGCAAGTACTAATGAAAATGGTTTACTACCAACAGACACTTGAGAGAAGCACATACTTTAGGAAGAAAGAACTTGTTTATTTGTTCTAATAGAGTTTTTTGTTTGTTTGTTTTGTTTTGTGGAGTCCTTAAGAGTTTCTATAGTTTGAATAGAGACAGTTTTACTTCCATCTAATATGGATCACTTTAATTTTATTTATTTATTTATTTATTTATTTTTGCCTATTGTCCTGGCTAGAATGTCCTGCACAATGTTAAATAGAAGTGATGAGGCTGGGCATAGTGGCTCACACCTGTAATTTCATCACTTTGGGAGGACAAGGTGGGTGGATTCCTTGAGCTCAGGAGCTTGAGACGAGCCTGTGAAACATGGTGAAACCCTGTGTCTAACAAAAACACAAAAATTAGCCAGGCACAGTGGCATATGCCTGTAGTCCCAGCTACTCAGGAGTCTGAGGTGGGAGAGTCACTTGAGCCTGGGAGGTGGAGATTGCAGTGAGCGGAGATTGCAGAGAACACAGATCGCACCACTGCACTCCAGCCTGAGTAATAGGCATGAAACCCTGTCTCAAAAAAACGATGAGAGTGGGCTTTTCTTGTCTTGTTCCTGGTCTTAGGGAGAAAGCACTCAGTCTTTCACCATTAAATCCATTAAATATGATGTTAGCTGTGGGGTTTTTGTAGATACCATTTATTAGGCGGAGGAAGCTCCCTTCTATTTCTAGTTGAGTGCTGTTTTTTTATATCATAAAGTTTAATCATAAAATGGTGTTAGAATTTGTCAAATACTTTTACTGCATGTAATGAGATGATGTGTGATTTTTGTTTTTTATGATTAATATATTACATCAATTTATTTTCAGATGTTGAACCAGTCATGTATTCCCAGGATAAATCCTGCTTGGTCATAGTTTATGATTCTTTGTATACACAGTCATGCATTGCTTAATGACAGGGATATGTTCTGATAAATGCATTGTCACATCATTTTATTCATTGTGTGAACATCACAGAGTGTATTTACACAAACCTAGATGATACAGCCTGCTACACACCTAAGCTATACGGGATACCATATTGCTCCTGGGCTACAAACCTGTACAGCATATTACTATACTGAATACTGTAGGTAATTGTAACAGAAATGGTATTTGTGTATCTGAACATTTCTGAACATAAAAAAGACACAGTAAAAACAGTATAAAAGATAAACGATAGTACATCTGTATAGGGCACTTACCATGAATAGAACTTGCAAGACTTGAAGTTGCTCTGGGTGAGTCAGTGGTGAGTGAATGTGACGGTTTAGGACATTACTGTACACTACTCTAGACTTCATAAACACTACACTTAACCTACATTAAACTTACTTTTAGAATTTTCTTTCTGCAATAATCAATTAAATTTTGCTTGCTATAACATGTTTACCTTCTAAACCTTTAAAAAAGTTTTAACTTTTTGATTATCTTATCATAACACTTAGCTTAAAACACAAGCACATTGTACAACTGCACAAAAAGATTTTCTTTATTTATATTCTCATTCTATAAGCATTTTTCTATTTTTAATTTCTTTTTTACCTTTAAACATTTTTTTCTGAGAAATGAAGACACAAACACACATATTAGCTTAGGCCTACGCAGGGTCAGGATCATCAATATCACTGCTTTCCACCTCCACATCTTGTCCCATTGGAAAGTCTTCAGGGACAATAACATGCATGGAGTTGTGATTTCCTAAGAAATGACAGAGACAGAATAGAAATATATTTTTTAATATTTTATGAAAAAAAGATATTCAAAGCATGAGAATGAAATGAAAAACCTCCTGAGGGACCTGCCTGAGGCTGTTTTATGGTTAACTTTATATATGTATATATAAAGTTATAAATATATAGAAAGAACACAGTTTAAAATAATGATAAAAAGTATGGTATAGTAAATACTGGGCAATAGGAATTTTTCAGCTCCTTTATAATCTTAATACATGAGCAAACAATAAAATAAAAAAGAAAAATGCAATAGATAATTTTGATAAACTAAAAAACTGCTTTTTTAAGGCTAATAAAATTGACAAACTTCTGGCAGGATTGATTTCTTCTTAATAGAGAATTTTTTAAAGAAAAACTTTTTACAACTCATCTCATGAGGTTAATGAGAGCTTGATATTAAATCCCAATGGAGAGTCTGAGAAAAAAATCTTTGACTGATGCCACTCACAAACTCAGATGCAAAAAGTATCCAAATAATATATTAACAGCACTCCTACAGAAATGCACAGAAAATATAATTGCATTATGACCAAGTTGAAGTCCATGAATGTGTGTTTCATAAGAAAGTAGAGGAGAGAAAAGGCATATGGTCATTTCATGAAATTCAACAAATTTTAATGGCCAAAAATAAATAAATAAATTGTTAGAAATAAGGAATAGAAGGAACATATTTAACTCCAGAAAAAGTATCTTCTAGTTCTAACAATTAACATCGTACTTGCTAATTTATTGTTCATAACTGGCCTCCCCAAGGGAGTTGTACAAATGAGTGATCTTATTGAGAAACTGAGGATCCCCTTAAGGAATTGTAGTAACCATTGATCTTCTTAAGTTTAATGTAATTTAATTTAAAGTTCTGGGATATATGTGCAGGTTTGTTACATAGGTAAATATGTGCCATGGTGGTTTGCTGCACCTAGCAACCCATCACTTAGGTATTCAGCCCCACATGCATTAGCTATTTATCCTGATGCTCTCCCTCCCCTGCACCCCCTAACAGGCCTCAGTTTGTCTTGTTCCCCTCCCTGTGTTCATGTGTTCTCATTGTTCAGCTCCCACTTATAAGTGAGAACGTGTGGTGTTTGGTTCTCTGTTCCAGTATTAGTTTGCTGAGGATAATGGCTTCCAGCTCCATCCATGTCCCTGCAAAGGACAGGATCTTGTTCTTTTTTATGGTTGCGTAGTATTCCATGGTGTATATGCACAACATTTTCTTTATCCAGTCTATAATTGATGGGCATTTGGGTTGATACCATGTCTTTGCTAATGTGAATGGTGCTGCAGTGAACATATGCACGCATGTATCTTTATAAAAGAATGATTTATATTACTTTGGATAGATACCCAGTAATGGGATTGCTGGGTCAAATGGTATTTCTGTAACCATTGATATTATTGAGAAAACCATTTCAGCTGTGTAGAAGAACAACACTCTGGGAAAGGTCTTTCAGTGGACCTTTTGCTTCACCTGCTGCGTAGGAAACTATGGCTCTAACCAGATCCCGGTAACATTCAAAAATATCACTGACTTGGTCCAGTGTCTGTGGTTGGTGGCCCTGTCCACAATGGGTATTCACCTCAGCAAGATACCTTAAATCTTACATCTGGAACTCTCTGCAACCAGTGTTCATTTGAGGGACCTGATCCTCACTGTCTCTTCAGATATATACAAGTAGCATGCTTGTCAGCTTGTCGGCAGTAGTCATATTCAGCTTCCTAGGGAAGAGCTCTGGACTATTTTCCATGGGACCTGGACTACCTGGATCATGAGGCCCACCTCCACGCCCACCACTGTCATTGCTATCAGTTGCTCACAGGTGAGAGAAGAATGTTGGTTTATAGTGAGAGCTGGATATGAATATTATTCTGATAGGAATAAGAATATAGCTTTCACAGTATCTGTAATCAGACTCAGTTTCTTTTTGATGACAAGAGAGAGTACTCTGTGTTTCTATCAAAGAAATAAGAGGTGAAGACTGGACCACCTCAGAGGAGTCCTAAGTTTTGCAGTGAGGACTTACTAGCGGGAGAAATGAATGACCAGAATGTGGAATATCTAACCCTCATCAGCAAAGGATGTTTCAGTGAGTCGCTGTGGCTCCAAACAGATATTCCTCAGTAGATATTAATCAATAGATCTTGCCTGCAGCAATTATTAGTGTAGTGATTAGGTGATTTTCTATTTCATTCTGAATTAAATTTATTTTTATTAAAGCAATATTATTTTCCAAAGAAAAAAACTCAGGAGAGAAAGTGACTTGATTTTCATTTCTGACAATAGTACAATAGTCTGAAGTAGGAAACTTGAAAACTCTTTACAAATGCCAGCTAACGTATTACAAACATCCTATTGCATGCATAGACATAGCCCAAGAAAATAAATTCCCAGATTTCAAAAACAAGGAGAAAATGAAAAACCAAAGGGCCTGAACTAATCCTGTAGCAGCTCTAGGGGGGTTTCTTGGTCTCAGTAACACAGGGACATTAGTTTTAATGACCTCATAGGGAAATGAAACAAGGTCTTGATCCTGCTTATGATGAGGAATAGAACTGAGACTTCTATATAAAAGCCAGGTTTCTAGAAAGGGTTCACATTCTGTAAAAGGATAGTCTAGAAAACATCAAAACAAAAGCTTAGAGAAAACAAAAGGAAGTTTTCTTGTTCTGGTCTAGCCTCTCAGCATGAAAAAAAAAGTGTCTCATGGGCCTATGCTTACACAATTATAGGTGTGAAATTTAAGCTTTCTGCAGGACCTTTCTACATTACAAATATACATAAAAAACAATTCCAGGATGGTGATATTCTTGGAGCATCTGACAGATGCAAAATAAAAATCAATTTGTAAAGACATACCTTTAATCTAGGCTGTATACATTTCCTACAGATAAAATTATTTAAACATGAGCTCACAATGAAAACTCACAAAATATGTGAAAAAACTTATTTTGCTTCATGAGATCAGCAGACACAATGAAAGGATTTGATGGTCAAGAACATCAGATATAAAGCTATAAGATAGAAATGACATGAATATTATTAAAATGATTAAAATGTAAAAAAAAAAAAGCAGAAAAAAATAATGCACTATCTAAAAAGAATCAAATGTCAACTAACAACAGAACTCCAAATACGTGAAGCAAAAACTGACAGAACTGAAAAGACAAACAAACAATTCAAGAATAGTAGTTGGAGACTTCAATGACTGGCTTTCAATAATGGATTGAACAAGTAGGCAGAAGATCAACAAATAAATAGAAGACTTGAAAAATGCTATACATCAACTTGACCTAATAGACATTAACAGAACATTCCACCCAGTAAGAGCAGAATAGACATTCTTCTCAAGTACACATGGAGCACCCATGCATTAGACCATAAAACAAGTTTTGATAAATTTAAAAGAACTGAAACCATGCAAAGTGTGTTCTTCATAATATAATAAATTAAAAAACTAACTACATAAAGAAATTTGTTTTAAACACAAATATGTGGAAATCAAACAACACAGTCCTAAATAACCAAGAAGTGAATGAAGAAATCACAAGGGAAATTATAAAATATCTTGAGATGAATTAAAGCAAAAAAAAAAAATACCAAAACTTTGAAGATTCTGCTAAAGTAATGTGTAGAAGGAAATTTATAATTATAAATACCTATATTTAAAAAGATGCAAGATATGAAATCAATAACCTAAATTCCACCACAAGAGGAGAAGTAAATTAAACACAAAGCAAACAGTGTGCTAGCCCATTCTTGCACTGCCAAAAAGGAATGCCCAAGGCTGGGTAATTTATAAAGAAAAGAGTTTTAATTGGCTCACAGTTCTGCAGGTTGTACAAACAGCCAGCAATATCTGCTCAGCTTCTGGTGAGAGCCTCAGGAAACTTACAATCATGACAGAAGGTGAAGATGAGCAGGTGCATCACATGGCAAGAGTGGGAGCACGAAAGGCAGGGAAGGTGTCATACATTTTTAAATAATGTGAACTCACTCATCACTAAGGGGATGACACTAAGCCATTTATGAAGAATCTGCTCCCATGCTCCAAACACCTTCCACCGGCCCACACTTCCAACACTGGGATTACATTTCAACATGAGATTTGAAGGGAACAAATACCCAAACCATATCGTTAGGAAAGAATTTAGAGTAGAAATTAATAAAATTGAGAACAGAAAAAAATAGAGAAAATCAACAAAACCAAAAGTTGGTTCTTAGAAACAATCCAATATTGACAAACCTTTAGCTAGACTGACCAAGAAAGATGAAAATAGACTTAACTACTCAAATCAAGAATGAAAGAGAGGAAATGACAATCAACCATACAGAAATAAAAAAAATACATGATATTGCTATGAACAACTCTATTCTAACAAATTAGATAACTTAGATGAAATTGATCAATCACTAGAAAGGCATAAACTACTAAAACTGACCTAATAAGAAATAGATAATCTGAATAGACCTATAACAAGTGGAAAGAATGAATTAATAATTTAAAAGCCAGCCACAAGGAAAGCCCAGCCCCAGATGGCTTCAAAGGTAAATGTAACCAAACACTTAATGAAAAAGTAGTACCAATTCTTCACAAATGCTTCCAATAAACAAAAGAATAGGGCACAATTCTCAGCTCATTCTATGAGACCAATACTACCCTGATACCAAAACCAGACAAATAAATCATGTATAGAAAATGACAGACCAATATCTTTTAGAAATATACAAGCAAGAAACCCTCAGCAAACTGAATTTAGCCATATATACAAAAGATTACTCACCATAAGCAAGTGAAAATTATCCTGGGAATGCAAAGTTGGGTCAACTTATGAAAATCAATCAATATAAAATATCACACTAATATAATAAAGAAAAAAACACATCACCAAAAGCACATAAAAAGATGCTTCATATTATTAGTCATCAAGAAAATGCAAATCGAAACTACAATGAGATACAACTCCATATCCATTAAAATAGCCAGAATAAAAAAAAGTCACATACTCATAAATGCTGGGGAGGACATATACAAATCAAAACCTTTAGGCATTTTAAGTGGGAAGGCAAAATGGTGCAGCACTTGAGAAAACAGTTTGGCAGTTTTGCAAATTGTCAAACATAGACTTACCATATGATTCAGCAATTTCACTCGTAGGTATTTGCCCAAGGGAAATGAAAACACATGCGCACACAAAAGTGTGTGTACAATGTTAATAGTGTTATTCATATTCATTGTAAGGTGAAGCAACCCACATGGTTAGCAACTGATAAATGGATATACATCATGTGCCATATTCATGTAATGATGTAGTATTTAGCAATTAAAAAGAGCAATGTGCTGATACATGCACTTTGGATGAACCTTGAAAACATTATGCTAACTGAAGAAGTCAGATAGAAAAGCCACATACTGTCTGATTCCATTTATATTAGAATATCAGAATAGGCAAATCTATAGAGACAGAAAGTAAATTTGTGGTTGTCTAGGATTTAGGAAGGAAGCAAAATGGAGAGTGACTGCTAATAGGTGGAGCATTTTGTTTTTTAGATTGTGGTGGTAATTGCACAACTGTGTGAGTATACTACAATCCACTGGATTGTATACCTTAAATGGGTTAATTTTATGGTATGTGAATTTGATATGGTTCTGTGTCCCCACCAAATCTCATGTTGAGTTGTAATCCCCAACATTGGAGGTGGGGCCGGCAGGGGGTGATGGGATCATAGGGGTTGATTTCTCATGAATGGTTTAGCACCATCCCCCTTGGTACTCTCCTCATGATACTGAGTTCCCTTGAGATCTGGTCGCTTAAAACTGTGTGACACCTCCCCCCTCACTCTCTCTTGCACCTGCTCCCACCATATGAGACACCTACTTCTCCTTCACCTTCTGCCATGATTGTAAGTTTCCTGAGTCTTCCCCAGAAGCCAAGCAGATGCCAGCATCATGTCTCCTGTATGACCTGTGGAGCTGTGAGCCAATTAAATTATAAATTATCCAGTCACAGGTGTTTCTTTAGAGCAATGCGAGTACAGGGTAACACAGAATTATATCTAAATAAAGATGTTTTTAAAAAATGACCAACTATAATGAGGCACTGAAAAATAAAGAAATGGTGCTACAGGCTGAATTGTGCCCTCTGTCCAAACCCCTATATGGAGGACCTAACACTAGTTCCACAGAATGTGTCTGTATTTGGAGGTGGGGTCTTTAAAAAGTCAATTAAAGTAAAATTAGGTCATATGGATGGGCACTAATTCAATATGACTGGTGTCCTTATAAGAAGAGAAGAGGAGGATACAGAAAACATACAGACTGAGAGGTAATCATGTTAGGACACAGCAAGAAGACAGCCATTTGCAAGCCATGGAAAGAAGCCACAGAAGAAGCCAAACCTACCAATGCATTGATCTTGAACTTCTAGCCTCCAGGACTGTAAGAAAATAAAATCCTGTTGTTTAAGCTACACCATCTGTGGTTTTGTTAACCCTAGCAAATTACTACAGATGGAAAACACAACAGAGAAGTAGGAACATGGAAAACAGACCAAAGGGTCTAATATATATCTGATAAGAGCTCCAGAAGAAGCAAATAGAAAGAATAGAGAACAAGCATTACATGGGTATAAAGAAATATCTGAATCTATCAAAGTAATGAACATTCAGATATAGAAACTGGACAAAGACATTCCAAAAAAGAAAAAATAAGAACTGCAGACCAGTATATCTTATGTCAATAAATGAAAAAAAAAAAGGCATTTGACAAAATTCGATATCCATTCCTGATAAAGCTCTCATCAAACTAGAAATATATAACTTCTTTAACCTGATAAAAGACAGCTATAAAAAGCATAAAGTTAACATCAGCCTTAATGTTACATAAAGACTGAATGCTTTCTCTCTAACTTGGGAAAAAAACAAAGATATACAGTCTCACTACCTCTACTCAACATTGTACAAAAAGTCCTACCCAGTGCAATGAGTCCAAAAAAAAATAAAATGTATACTGGCTGGAAAAGAGGAAATAAAACAATTCCCATTTACAGGTTACTTCACTGGCTATGTAGAAAATTCCATAAATGTTGGATATTTGAATTTTGGAATAAATCTAAACAAAATGTGTAAGGCTTAATTGTGCCTATGTCATAAACCTAAAAATGTAAAAATAATAGCACATACAACAGAAGTTGAGAACTAAAGGGAAGAATAGATGGGAAAAAAAAGGAAGGCTACTAATTGCCTTGTTATATAGTCAAGAGTGAAGATGCTGTCTAAATAGATAAATCGAGTAATAAAGATAGAGTTATATTGTTTAGAGAGTTATTCTTCTCTGAAATTTTTAAAAGTAGCAGATAGAACTAAACTTGAGACAAACAAAAAATGGGAATTGAAAGGGGATAAAAAGCAAGCAAAATTTCACATTACTGCTGGAGAGACAGATAATCCAGGCCACAGGGGAGCTCCTTGACCCTACCAAGCTCTGAATCTGACTTGGGGAGCAGTTGGGAGACTGTGAGAAGGTAATGGGAAGTGCTCCATGTATGAAGGAGGCCATTTCTGATCCTAACACATTGTGGGATGTTGGGGAACCTGCCAGCCAGCACAGGAGGCAGTCACCGGTTTGGAGATCTGATTTGCACTCTTTTTCCCAGAGGAGGAAGAGTCTTCATGGCCAGAATTGAGAAGCAAGTGTGATTTGGGCTCCAGCTGTTGGTGTAGGAGTTGGGTGCCAACCCTTTGCACGACCAGACAAGGAGGAATTTGGCCTGGGAGCCATGGTTTGTCCTGGGCAGAGTTTTGTGGCCTGGGGGAGTTTCTCAGTCTGAAGAGAAACTGCTTGTGACTTGGCTGACTGCTCAAGCTTGCTGCCAGTGACAGGCCATAGGAGGGATACTCACCAGGTCAGGAGCATGGGAGTGAGGTGGATCCCACTACTTCCTACTAGGCTATGGAGCCCAAGCCACCCAGCTTTCCCAGTGATAGCCATTCAGCATAGCAGCAGTTGCTCTTCTTCACCCTGGAGCCTTGTTCCAGGAGCCTGAGAACTGCCTTCTGACCTCCACTGGAACTTGCACTTGTGCCCACTAATGGGAGGCCCACGTGCAGGCTTTTCTGCCCCAGACCTCCCCAGCATTGCCCATACTCCCACCCCTGCCTGAGAGTATTGGACCAGGACTGCTGGGAGTTCCACAGCCCAGCACGTTGCCTGGGACACTTGAGCGCTTCTTCTGGTTGAAAAAGGTCAAGAATAAACCCTACTACAGTCTCCACAGCTGGCTCTCACCGGCAAGAGCTGCCTACTAGCTGAAAGTTCAACCTGCACAGTCCATCTGCTGACACAATTGCACAGCACTCGAGAAAGAGACAAGCTTTGTGCTACCTCTGTTCCATCATTGCCCACATCACTCTCACTTGTAAGGGGTCTTTGAGCCTGCTCACCCACCTGATACATTGCTACTACAATTGGAATTTGAGAAGGCTACCACACTAATGTTATTTATAGCAAAGGAAATCATACAGTGTCTATACCACTGAATGCACCCAGAAGCAAAGCCAAACAACCCTACTCAACATATATCATAGACATACCCTCAATAAAACATCCCACCCCAGAGAAATTAAATTAATAAACAAGAAGTGAATGTTAGCCCAGATGTGAAGAAATCAGTGTAATAATACTGGAAGTATGAAAAAACAAAATGCTATCACACTCAAAAAAAAAAAAAAAAAACAAAAAACAAAACACAGTAGTTTTCTAGCAATTAATCCTAACCAAAAAGAAATATTGGAACTCCCAGATTAAAAACAAAATTCAAAATACTGATTTTAAAAATGTTCAGTGAGATACAAGAGAAACCTGATAACCAATACAAATAAATCAGAACATCTATTCAGAATAAGAATGAGAAATTATCAATGAGATAGATATCTTTGTAAAACAAAACAAAACAAACAAACAAACAGAACTTCTGGAAATAAAAAAAGGAGTTACAAAATACAACTCAGGCCGGGCGCGGTGGCTCAAGTCTGTAATCCCAGCACTTTGGGAGGCCGAGACGGGCGGATCACGAGGTCAGGAGATCGAAACCATCCTGGCTAACTCGGTGAAACCCCGTCTCTACTAAAAAATACAAAAAACTGGCCGGGCGAGGTGGCGGGCGCCTGTAGTCCCAGCTACTCGGGAGGCTGAGGCAGGAGAATGGCGAGAACCCGGGAGGCGGAGCTTGCAGTGAGCTGAGATCCGGCCACTGCACTCCAGCCTGGGCGACAGAGCAAGACTCCGTCTCAAAAAAAAAAAAAAAAAAAAAAAAAAAAATACAACTCAAAGCTTCAACAGTAGGCTACATCAAGCAGAAGAAAGAATCTCAGAACTTGAAGTTAGGTCTTTTGAATTAATTCAGTCAGACAAAAATAAAGAAAAATAAAAAGACAAACAGAATGAAAAAAGCCTGTAAGAAGTATGGGATTACATAAAATGGCAAAACTTATGAGTCATCGGTATTCCTGAGGGAGAAGAAAAAGTAAAATATTTGTAAAACCTACTAAAGGAAATAATTGAGGGAAAAAACCCTAGTCTAGCAATAGATACAGACATCCAGATAGAAGTTCAGCAAACACAAGGAAAATACACAGCAAGAAGGATCTCACCATGACTTATAGTCATCAGGCTCTCCAAAATCAACATTAAGAAAATAAATCAATCAATAAAATCAGCAAGAGAAAAGCATCTAGTCACCTATAAAGGAAACTCCATCAGATTAACAGTAGACTTCTTGGCAGAAATCTTACAAGCCAGAAGATATTGGAATTCTATTTTCAACATGCTTAAATTAAACAAAAAACTGTCAATTACAAATTTTGTGTACTTCTAGAATAAGCTTTATAAAGCAAGGAAATATAGCCTCTCCCAGATGGGCAAACACTGAGGAAATTGGTCACCTTCAGACTTGACATACAAGAAATGCTCAAAGCAGTTCTAAACATAGAAACAAATAGTTGATACTCACCATAATAAAAACACGCAAAAGTATAAAACTAGGAGATCTTATAAAGCAACCATGGAAAGGAAGAAGAGAAAAATACCAAATGGCAATATGACAGAATTTCACCAAACCATAAAGACAAACAGACAAAGAAAAAACAGCAAAGAATATGCGAGGAAACTAGATAACAAAATCATGAGAGGAACAAAACCTTAAATATCAGTATTAACCTTGAACATAAATGGACTAAATTCTCAACTTAAAAGATATAGATTGGCAGAATAGATATAAAACATGAATCAATTATATGCTGCTTACAAGAAACTCACCTTACTGGTAAAGACACATATGGACTGAAGGCAAAGGGGTGGAAAAAGATATCTGACACAAACAAGAACCAAAACCAAGAGTAGCTATTTTATATAAAACAGAACAGACTTTTAATCAATGACAGTAAAAAACAAGACAAAGAAAGCCATTATGTACTAATAAAGGGGTCAATTCAACAAAAATATTTAACAATCTCAACATATAAGCATCAAACACCAGAGCACTTAGATTCATAAAACAAATATTACTAGATCTAAAGAAAGAATAGACAGCAATGCAATAATGGTAGAGGACTTCAACACAATCTTACTTACAGCACTAAACAGAACATCAAGACAGAAAATCAACAAACATTGAACATAAATTGGCATTTATGTAAAACCTAACAGACATTTACAGAACATTCTACCCAACAACTGCAGAATATATATTCTTCTCATCAGCAGGTGGCACATTCTCTGATATAGACCACATGTTAGGCCACAAAACAAGTCTCAATGATTTTTTAAAATGAAAATTAAATCAAGTATCTTCTCAGACTATAGCAGAATAAAACTAGAAATAAATTCCAAGGGGAACTCTTGAAACTGTACAAAAACATGGAAATTAAACCACATAATCCTGAGCAATTTTTGGGTCAACAATGACATTAAGACAAAAATTTGAAACTTTTTTGAAATGAATGAAAATGTAAACACAACATACCAAAACCTCTGGGATACAGCAAAAGTTGTGCTAAAATATAAGTTTATAATATCAAATGCCTACATCAAAAGTCTAGAAAGACCACAATTAACAACTTGATGTTGAACCTCAAAGAACTAGAAAAACAAAAACAAACCAAGCACAAAGCTAGCAGAACAAAAGAAAAACAAAGATCAGAGCAGAGCTAAATTAAATTGAGAAAAAAAAGAACAATACAAAGAATCAACAAAACAAAATGTTTTATTCTTTGAGAAGATAAACAAAATTTAGAGACCACTAGCTGAACTAATCAAGAAGACAGATGATCCAAACAAACATACTCAAAAAGGAATAGGAGACATTACTGCTGATACCACAGAAATACAAAAGATCATCAAAGATTACTATAAATAACTATAAGCACAGAAACTAGAATACCTAGAGGAAATGAATATATTCCTGAAAATATACAACCTATCAAGATTGAACCAGGAAGAAAGAGAAACCCTGAACTGACCAATAACAAGTAGTGAGATTAAATCAGTAATTTAAAAATCTCCTAATAAAAAAGCCCTGAACAAAATGGACTCACAGCTGACTTCTACCAAATGTAAAAAGAAAAGCTGGTACCAATCCTTCTGAAGCTCTTCCAAAAAATAGAGCAGAAAGGAATCCCTTTAACACATTCTACAAAGCCTGTATCACCTTGATAACAAAGTCAGACAAGGACACAAGAAAAGAAAACTGCAGACCAGTATACCTGATGAATTTAGATGCAAAAATTATTAACAAAATACTAGCAAACCAAATCAAACAGCACATCAATTAAAAAAATACACCACAATCAAGTGGGTTTTATTGCAGGAGTATGAGGATGATTCAACATACACAAATCAATAAACGTGATTCACCACATAAACAGAATTAAAAACAAAACCATATAATTTTCTCAACAGGTGCAGAACAAAATTCAATAAAAATTCAGCATCCCTTCATAATCTTAAAAAACAACCTTCAATAAGCCAGGCATAGAAGGAACATACCTCAAAATAATAAAATCCATATATGACAAACCCACAGCCAACATCATACTAAACAGGAAAATGTTGATAGCATTCATCCTAAGAACTGGAACAAGATAGGATGCCCATGTTCACCCTTACTATTCAATATACTACTGGAAGTCCTAGCCAGAGCAATCAGGCAAGGGATAGAAATTTTAAAAGGGAAAGTCAAATTATCTCTGTTCATTGGTGTTATAATCTTATGCCTAGAAGACCCTAAAAACTCCTTCAAAATATTCCTAGATTTGATAAATAAATTCAGCAAATTTTCAGGATACAAAATCAATGTACGAAAATTAGTAACATATCTATACACCAATAATGATCAAGCTGAGAACCAAATCAAGAAGTCAATCCCATTTACAATAGCTATTGTAAAGATACTTAGGAATGTATTTAACCAAGAAATTCAAAGATCTCTACAAGCAAAACTACGAAACACAAATGAAAGAAACTGTAGATGACACAAACGAATGGAAAAACATCCCATGCTCATGGATCAGAGCCATCAATATTATTAAACTGACCATATAGTCCAAAGCAATCTACAAGGTCAATGTAATCCCCATCAAAAGACCAACATCATTTTCACAGAATTAGGAAAAGCAATCCTGAAGTTTACACAGATTTGAAAAAGAGCCTGAATCACCAAAGCAATTCTAAGCAAAGAGAACAAAGTGGGAGGCATCACATTACCTGACTTAATTGTACTGCAAGGCTATACTAACCAAAATAGCATGGCACTGGTACTAAAATAGGCACATAACTCAATGGAAAAGAATAGAGAACCCAGAAATAAAGCCACATGCTTACAGCCAACTGATCTTTGCAAAGTCAACAAAACATACACTAGGGAAGGGACAACCTACTCAGTAAATGGAACTGGGGAATTTTTACTGCCAAATGCAGAAGAATGGAACTGGACCCCTTATTTCCCATCACATACAAAAATTAACTCAAGATGGATTAAACACTTAAATGTAAGGCCTGAAACTAGAGGAATCCTAGAAGAAAACCTAGGAAAATTTTTTCTGGACTTTGCTAGGCAAAGAATTTATGACTAAGACCTAAGAAGCAAACACAACAAAAGCTAAAATAGACAAATGGGATTTAGTTAAACTAAAAAGAAGCAAAAGAAATAATCAACAGCATGAACAAACATGCAAAGTGGGAAAAATACTTGCGAACTATGCATACAACAAGGAACTAACATTCAGAATCTACAAGGAACTCAATTCAACAAAAACAGCAAAACACAAATAATCCCATTAAAAAGTGGGCAAAGAACATGAAAAGACATTTTTTTAAAGAAGACATACAAATGGCCCACAAGCATATGAAAAAATGCTCAACATCACTAATCATCAGAGAAATGCAAATTAAAACCACAATGAGAAATTATCTTATACCAGTCAGAATGGCCATTATTAAAATATCAAAAACAAAAAACAAAACACAGATGTTGGTGAGGATACGGAGAAAAGGGAATTCTTATACACTATTGATGGGAATGGAAATTGGTACAACCTCTATGGAAAACAGTATGGAGAAATCTCAAATAACTAAAAATAGAATTTTCATTTTATCCAGCAATTCCACTACTGGGTATATACCTAAAGGAAAAGAAATTATTATATCAAAAAGATACCTGCACTTAGATGTTTATCACAGCACTATTCACAACACAAAGTTATGGAACCAACCTATGTCCATCAACACACGATCAGATGTGGTAGATACATACCATAGAATACTACTCAGCCATTAAAAGAATGAAATTACGTCTTTTTCAGCAACATGTATGGCACCGGAGGACAATATCTTAAGTGAAATAACTCAGAAACAGAAAGTCCAATACCTCATGTTCTCTCTTATAAGTGGGAACTAAAAAGTGTGCACACATAGGCATAGAGTATGGAATAATAGACATTGGAGACCTGAAATGGTGAGGGAGTGAAAGAAGAGTGAGAATGCACAATTACCTTAGGGGTACAAAGTACACTATTTGTGTGATGGCTACACTATGAACCCAGACTTCAGCTCTATACAGTATATCCATGTAACAAAACTGCATTTGTACCCCTTAAATTTATATCCAAAAAGGGAGTGAAATTTATTATTTTTCATAATGGGCAATTAATAGATATACTTAAAAAACCACTTAGCACTGATAAATCAAGAAATAGATGCAAAAACATTAGCATTATGAAATAAGAACTAAAGAAGTCTTTGAAATGTTACTAGCATCGGAGGTGGGGAAGAAAGCTTTTTTCATTTTATATCCTTTTATACTGTTTACATTTTTATTTCTCGGGTGTTTATTGCAATAAACATAAAAAATAGTGAAGTAAATATTAAATAAAGAGGTGGAAAGAGATTCCGGGAAAATATGAGCAAACCAAAAGCAGAAGGTAATACAGAATCCCAGGAAGAAAACAATTAGTAAAACAAAAGAGTACAGAAGATTCTACCCAAAGTGCTAATAATAGGTGATGGGATCATGGTATTTTTTACCTTTTCTTATCTGCATTTTCTAGTATTTATGCAGTAGTTACTGATTACCTATTTATTATTAGACAGGAAAAAGAAATAAGAAAAAGTGAGAATAGCATTATTTGTTTCCACCAAGTTTCACAGTGAACACCCAGCATAGTAAATCTCTCTCCCCAAGGATATCCACCATGCTGACCACCTGGCCTCCTGGCCCTGCTAGGCCTGAAATTCCATCGTTCTACAGCTCTGCACCTACCTGGGAATTATTCCCTCTGTCCTAGAGCTCACTCTACTGTTCCTACATTTCCTAATTCTACCCCTTACATTTTTCTTCTCTATTTAACAGCATTAAAGACATAAATATTGACAAGATCATAGGATTTCTTTTTTTCTTTGTAACTGGACTCATTTGGAGGGTGCTTACACACACACACACACACACACACACACACAGCAGCAGCAGCAGCAGCAGCAGCAGCAGCAGCAGCAGCAGCAAAATAATTAATGAAATCACAGCAAAGGAAATTTAAGATATGAGATGTGGTTGGAATCCAACACACACAACAAGTCCTGTACACTGTACTGAGATGAGCCAAAAATTGTGGATTTGAGCTTTCCAACACTCTCCCATCACCAGAAAAGGGGGAGAAATACTCAGTTAAAAGATTCAGAGAATCCATGAGTTAGGAAACAAACTTCATACTGCTATGTGGCTGTTGGTGTTTAGGAGAACCACAGTCCTATTCGACAAGGCAAGCTGAAAGGGGTTTCCCTTAGAAGCCCTGGGTCCAGGGTCATAAAGCAGCATTGTATTCCTTTGAGCTTGAGACCCTTCTGTTCCTTCCCACTGGACCTGAATGTCTCATTTCCTTAGGGCTCTCACTTCACAGTGCACTCCTTGTGCCAATTAAAGTTTCATGACTAGCCTGGCCTAAAAAATATTCTACTAGGCTGGATGTGGTGGTTCATGTCTGTAATCCCACCACATTGTGAGGCCAAGGTGGGAGAACTCTTTAAGCCTAGGAGTTCAAGACCAGCCCAGGCAATATAGTGAGACCCTGTCTCTAAAAACAAAATAAAAAATAAAAAAATTCTACAAGTTTATCCTCCCCATCTGACAGACCAATCAGGAAACTGACACCCTAATAGCCTTCTAAGTTATTCCTACATAAACCCACCCTGCCTGTGAACAAGTGGCGTTTGTAAAAGTTGAGTAGACATAAGGGAAATAAAAACAAAGAAATGTGAGAATACTACCAGATTTATGCTTTTTAGCTGCACATTTAATTATAAATACCTGCAAGTACTTTTAGAGAAGTACTGTATTTGGCAGACTTTTAAAGAAAAGTTACAAAAGATTTACGTTTGCCAAAAGAAGACAAATGATCACCTAAGTACACCAGATATTTAAGCATTCAGTCTAGTCATCTTTAAGATATCAAGCACCTTTATGTCAACTTTAAAAAAGAAAAATCTTAAGACAATAGAAACAATTCAATTGATTCCTAGAACATTTGCTCAAGGAATTATTTAAATACACCAAAAAGACTTCAAAAACTCAAAGAGTAATATGTGTTTTCTGATAAATCCAGGCGACATATGACAAAAGGAGCTTTTCCTGACAGTCCAGTACAACTGCAATTTCAGATCTAAAGGTTATGTCATCAAATCATCAAATACGATTTATTAACCGCCCCCGGGAGCAGGGCACACAGCAGCGCAGTGTCAACCAGCGACAGTGGTGTTCACACTCATCAACACGAATGTGAACAGCCTAATCTCTGCGTGTGGGAGAGAAACAATAAAATGGCAACAGTCTGCACAGAAGTCGTTTAGCAAAATGGAAAAATAATGCCAATTCTTAGCAAAATACAAAATTCAATTTAAGAAATGAAACCAGTTGCATTTAGAGAAATCTGCCCACATGCTTGCCCCAACCCCTGAAAAATCATCCCTCTGTGTTCTATCTATTCATGTATTTAGGTTACACATCTGCGATTTTCATTTTTTTTTTCTTTAAGAGCTGAGACTCATACCCTGTCATAGCTTGTCTAATTGCAGCTGTAACAATGTTGAAATCCTCAAAGGCATAAATGGTAAATATTTATCACTTAATTAATGGTAATATTTTAGGATGTTTATGACATCTCTCGAGATGATTGACAACATGATGGGGCTACTGCAAACCAGAACTTGAATTTCATGATATGGAGTAGTGGTAAGGTTGGATTGAAAGATTGGATTGAAATTAATCCAGACCTTAAACTAAAGCTCAGTCTCACTTAGTTAATTCATCATAAAATGCTGTCAATCAAGGCTTTTGGTAGGGTATAATATGGCAGTCAACAGGCGAAGATGATCAATTTTAGGATACGCAATGTGGCAGCTTGTTTTTCCCAAGGATGGCCACAACAGCTCCCATCCCACATGCTCTTGACTCTGCCATGCTGCATCAGGAGATGGAGTCTAATTGTCCTCCCCTTGAATCTGTGCTGCCTTGATGACCTACTTGTTAATGACCGAATAAAATGAAAGTGATGCTGCTTGAATTTCAAGACGAAGTCAGAAAAGGTCATAAAGCCTCTACCTGGTTCTCATGCAACATTCACTCCAGGAGAAGTCAACTGTCATATAATGAGTCTAATAATTCTGAGAACACCATGGTAAAGAGGCCACAGATAACTGCTCCTTCAGGTAGTCCCAGCTGAGCCCAGCTTTCATCCATCCTTCCAAGACATCAGACACATCAGTGGTCTTGGACTCTTCAGAATAACTATCCAGCAGTTGAACCACAGAATGACCTCATCTCATGCTACAAGGAGCCAGAGAGTCACCCAGCCAAGCCCTGCCTGCCTATCAGACCCACCAAATGAGATATAATAAAAACAGTTATTGTTTTAAGCCACTAAATCTTTGGCAAGGTTTTCGACAGCAGAAGGTGACCAGAACGTGAAGGCAAAATATTACCAGTGATAGCAGGAAGCGTCCAGAGACCCATCCACAGCCATGGCCATGCTCTCTCTGCAAAATCCACAGCCATCCACAGCCATGGCCATGCTCTCTCTGCAAAATCTCCATGAGATTCCACATAGGCCACTCTCTGGTCTTGCAGGGCCACTTCACTCTCTGTGAAAGTGTTTATTTGAATGCCAAAAGACCCTAGTGCATCTAGGTACTTTTTTCACATCATTAACCATTTGACAGGGATGCTCAGAGTGCAGAGGATACTAAGAGATTAAAAGCTTCTGCCCACAGAGGAGGAATCAGAAATTAAAATAAGACATTTCTGAAATTGTCATGTGATTGGTGAGTAAACCCATCTTGTTCTACGTGAAACTTCAAAAGTGTTTTCACTGATTAAATGAGAAGAACTAAAAACAGCTGTTAACCCTATGTTCTCTGAATGCTGATTTGTATTCAGAATATATTTCTCAAAATGTTTTAAGCATGAGTCCCAATAAAGTTAATCTAATCTGTAAGCCCCATAGACCAGGGCCATAAGCTAAGGAAAGAGAAGGATTACAAAAAAAAAAAAAAAAAATCTGTCTCTTCTCTGGGAGCTGGGCCAATCCTAGAGGAAATTTAAGAATATGTAGTTTTGTCTTTGGTCCTCTGGTACTTTCTCCTAGTTCCTGGAACCCTAAGGTCACTCCCTAGCGTGGAATTACATTCAAGCCTACCCTCAACTCCAGCACCTTACACCCTGGTGAGGCATGGTCTAAAATTACTTCTCAAATTTCTTCCCCTAACCCCCAGGGAATAAATTTTTACTAAGATAAATGGTTGATCGCCTCCTTCTGCCTTTATTTACATTACTGGGATTTCAGGCTGCTTGGTGAAGTGAAGAGAAAATAATCAGGGGACCAGCCAGCAGACAGAACAGCTCTCCCATGAGCATCTTCTGGTTTTTCACAGTGCTGTTTTCCCTCCATTTCTGAACCTGTGGATTGTTTCTAGCTCCATGGCCGTATCTGCAATAAGGAAGTCAGTGATTGGGATAAGGGATAGCCTAAGGGTAAACTCACCTAAGTTTGGGTAGTTTGTAAATGGAAAACTTCACATCATCCGAAAGGTGAAGTCAACAGAGGATAGTTCCAAAATCATGCAACGTTTAACAACTGGTTCTCTGAAGAAAAAGCCCTGATTTGTTGCATTTACCAATTTCCATGATGTAAATGCTCCCACCGTGACTGATTTTAAGATAACCAATGTGCCATCACTGAAAATGGACTTAGGTAATTATGTACATAATCACATCTCCTGAACCAGGAAGAGCCAGCTCCAGCCATCACTGCTGGCATCTATGACAATCATGTCTTACTCCCAAGCCCAAACAGATAAGATAAACTAGAGATGGGTTTCTACCAGGAAGCTATTTTTGAGAAGAAATTGTTCATCAAAGTCTAAAAGATACAGATCAATTTTTGTCCATGCACAGCACTGCCCACTTCCCTGCCCCTAAAGTCCTTCTCTTTTCACACCTGGAACTACTTGGTTAAAGGAGCCCCCTGATGACACAGGGGACTCCTTTCTGGTAATCATGTTCCTGGTTTGCTTTGTGTGTCCAAGTCCCTGTCTCCACAACTTGTCCATCCTCCAAGTGACTCTTAGTCCCTCGCCTCTGTCCCTAGAGACTGGTGCCCTGACTTAAGCCATTCCCTACGGCCAGAGCCCTGCTCCTTGTTGACTGGTATCCCCAAGGCTGATCCAGGCTGTGCTGTTTGGAGAAGGAAAAGGACTTCAACAAGTTTTCAGTGTCATGTTGTTTCAGGCTCCCAGCCAGTGTGGGAAATGGATTATCTCTGCTTTATAGGTGAAGACTCTGAGGCCTAGACACACTCCCAACATTATACAGCTTTACAAGGGCAGAGCCAAATTTCAAACCAGATTGGTTGAAACCAAAGACCAGCTGTCTGAGCTTAATACTCCCTGCAACCCCATCATACTGTTTGTATTTCGCAGGAACCTAGAGTCCAGAGGAGATGATCTAAGGATTCCGCGAATATTTTATGCAAATTTTCTTTTAACATATTTTAATCATTTATGTAGAAATATACAAATTAAAGCAATATGTAAAGTCAATGTATTTTATACCAAATATGGGTAACCCATATTGACAGGTTAGTTCATGCAGACTTCAAAATAAATCTTCCTTATTATCTTATGGATATGTAGATTTTAAAATAAAGTTTCCTCATTATCTCATTGATGTATTTACACTTGTCATGTATAAAATTGTCATAGGAACAGAAGTGGGGCAAAAGTATTACACCGTGGCAAATGCCAGGATTTTTGGTTTATTTGTCTTACCAAAGTTGGATGTATGCCTCAGGAAGGCAGAGACTGTTCTGTTTATTGCTACATCCGAGGTGCCCAACCGAGTGCCTGGTATAGAAGGTGCTCAAGGAATCTTATCAGATGAATAGGTGAGCAAATAAATGAATGAAAAGTGAAAATTAGTTTGATGGTTTTGAAATTTTGAGTGGCTGTATGACAGAGACAGATACTAGAATATATGAGAGTTTTTAATGATATTATTAAACATCTCATAATGTTACAACATAAATTTGGAAAGTGTTTTCTACCATACAGTTGTGATTTTAAACTGAAGAACCCATTTATCAATTCCCTCCAGCTTGTACATTTACCAGTTAAGGGATGCAGGCCATTCTGAGAGACTGAGAGTAACTCAACTCTGGAACAAAACTATCTTACCACTTCTCTTTCAAATCTCTGGAGCAGTTTAATGGAAGAGGATACTGAGCTCATGAGACAATCTTTCAGGAATTAATATGTACAACTATCTAGCTGTGTGAATCAGGACTTTTTCAAAATCATGCAGCTTAACAAAATGCAGACATAAATAAAATACTGAGACTGATCTGAGACTGCCAATATTATCCCCCAAAAAGAAAACTGATCTCAAAGTCTGTGTTCATCTAAACAGCCTCATTTTTCTTACTATCTGGTTACCAATGAATGAATATTATACATTTAAACTTAGAAAATCAATGCATTCCAACCAAACCTTATCTGTTTTATAAGCCAAGGTTCTTTTGTCATTTGAGAGAAATAAAGAATTTCACTGATAACAAAAATTTAAAATTGGATAACAATGGCCCTACACGATAGTGTTTCCATTCTCCTGAACCACAGCCATTGCCTGCTCTAGGATGCTCTTTTGTGGTGTTTGGAGGTCATCCCCCATCTGCTGAAACCACCCACAGCACCTCACTCACGCGCAGCTTTGTAGGTGGGATGAGTCCTCAGCCCTTTTCTGTGGACCCTAACCCACGGTGGTCAGGGCAGGGAGGAGAGCACAGGTTTGAAGCCAAGGGCCCAGGGTTTACTCCATCTCTGCCACTCACCAGTTGTGGACAAACAACTTAACTTCTCAAACATCAGTTTCTTGACTTGATGAAATAATCACATTAACCACCTCATTGGGTTGTTGTCAGGATTAAACAGATAATTTGAGCAAAGCATTTGTAACAGAACTGGGCGATATTATTATGATGATTATTTCTATTTTTATTATCATTATATTTTAGCTCTTAGGTTTAATCCACATACATAAGTCACCTTGCTTTATGTCTGTTTGATAAATGTGTTCAGAAATATCCAGGAAAATATTAATGAATTATAGCTAAACAGAAAAGCATAAAGGATTACATAATGGATTGCAGTATTGCCATGTCTTGTCATTTCACGTTTGATTAGTACAATGTTTCAGAAAGATGCTATCCAGCCTCAGTGTTCCAAGTGGCAAGAAAGGGCCCAATTATGCAAACCGTTATCACTGATGCACATTTGATCCGCACCATCATTCCTCACTGCTTATCTGTGGATTGTTTGAAAGTAGTAAAGAAAAAAAACATCCAAATGCTCCTAACTTTAAAATGTATTCATGCGCATCCAGATCCTGAGACAGGAAGGAGCTTGAGAAGTCACAGTGTCCACAACCCTGCCCCTGGGAAGGGCACTCAAAAGGTTTCTATAACCTTCCCAGGGAAGGGAAGCTACTGAGGGGAGCCCCTGAGCTGGAGGTAGGAGGAGGCTGAGCCAGGTGGTGCCCTGTGGCAGCTTCCCAGGACATGGCGCTCTATGATCCAGACCCAAGAAACTATAAGCGGGGGACCTCCCTGCCAGAGCCAGGCTCACTCCTTCCTGCCACCTACTGCTGAGCTTGAACTGGGATGTGGCACCATTGGATGTGTCTACCCCTCTTCCCCCATGCAGCCCCTGGTCTCACGCTGTGGTGAGCTGGGACAGGATACCACAGAAAGCCAAAGCCATTTCTTTTTCTTTTCTTTTTTTTTTTTTTTTTGAGATGGAGTTTTGCTCTTGTTGCTCAAGCTGTAGTGCCACGGCATGATCTCAGCTCACTGCAACCTCTGCCTCACAGGTTCAAGTGATTCTCGTACTTCAGCCTCCTGGGTAGCTGGGATTACAAGCGCGTGCCACCATGCCCGGCTAATGTTTTTTGTATTTTTAGTAGAAACGGGGTTTCTCCATGTTAGCCAAGCTGGTCTCGAACTCCTAACCTCAGGTGATCCACCCCTGTTGGCCTCCTAGCCATTCCTTTTAAAAGAATCTCCAGCTTCCCCAAGTCAGGCTCCTACTCTGACCCTTCTCAGATCCCTACCATCTGCCAGTACCCTGACCCAGGCTTGTTGCCAACAAAATCACTGCCTCACAGAGGAAAAGAAAGCTAAGAAAGGAGGCTGAGGGGCGTTTAAAAACCACTTGACCCCTCTCACTGGATAGTGACATCCCCTGGGTCTGGGCTACTCATTCACGTGCCCAGCCATCACCTACTGAGTGCCCGCTATACTCAGGTGCTGTGCTAGACATCAGACATTTGAACGCGGAGAAAGCAGAGCACCTGAGTCAACCTGCTCACGGTGTAGGGAGTGACACAGGGTATAGAGTAAGAGGGAAACATAAGTGCTGTCAAGGGCACCTCACCCAGACCAGGAGTTTCCCAGGCTTGGCTCCTGGGAAAGTAGACTGACATGGAGTCAGCAGGCAGGGTTTATTAAGGAGTGTCCTTGGGACTGGCCTCTGTGGAAGGGAGGGGACAGAAGCAGGGTTGGGCAGAGGGAGGATTCAATCCGTGATCAGACCCAACAGAAGTCTTGGGCAACACCATGGAGACCTCTGAAGCTAAAACAGCCCAATACAGTTTTAGGTCTTTCTACTGTTGCATCAACCCATCATTGAATTGAGCCACACTAATAACAGGCATGAGCTTGAGCAGGGTGGCTTTCTGCAGTTGAGGCAATTCCTGAGGAGGCTGACAGCAGAGTGCTACTACTGACCACAAACCCCACAGCTGGGGCCACACATCCTTTGATAAAGGGGGATCTGGGTGGCATCAGTCAGTGTCCACCACAGGAGCCAAGAAAGGTCTAAAAGGAGGTGATTCCTGATATGAGTTAAAGGAGAAGCAGGAGTGAGCCAGGTGAGGAGCAGGGATGGAAGCTCCTGGAAGAGGATACCTGAAGGATAAAGGAGCAGGCTGTTTGGTCCCCACCAAGTGTCATCAAAATGGGTGTGAGCTCAATGCCAGACACAAACTGGTTTTGAATTAGCTGTCCCATTTAACTACAGCTAAACAAGCTGCTTTTCAATTCCAACCATTCTTCCAAATACCATTTTATGAGCCATTCACAGTTCTACACACTGAGAACAGTAGATGAACTGCTGGGACTGTCTTGACCCCAAAGCTCCCAGGCTGGGATGGAACTTCAGATGGTAGGATGACAGAGCCAGAGATGTGAGTAGGGCACAAGGGCAGCAAGACGAGCTGGAGCTGCTTGGAGAAAGTGGCCCCAGAAGTTCATTGTGTTGCTTATGGGACAGAGTCCCTTTTCTGGAGTGTGAATCTTGACAAAGGGCCAGCAACCTTTTGGACCAAGCTCCCTTGGGGAAGTGTCAACGTACCAGAACCCCTGTTTCTCAGGTCACGCCAGCCTGAGTAGGAAGTGAGTCTCACAATTCTGCACTCAGGAGTGCCACCACCATGTTTCCCCAATTCTAGCTCCTTCCGTGTCTACCAAACATTCTCCAAATCTCTCTAGGAAGTCCTGGGGTGATGCATGGGTGCTGCACTTTAGACATCTTGAGACATGCCCCCCGCCTCCTCCTCCTTCTGCTCCATCCTCTTCTCCTCTTCTTTGTTCTCCAGTGCTTATGCTGCTGTTCATAGATATCCCCTCTCAGTGTCTGCTGATGCCAGAACAGAGGAATCCAATGTTGGGTCACTCTCAGCAAAGGCCAATGTCCACAGTGAAGGCTCTACACAGTCCCTCCTTGCTCAAAGTTGCTCAGCCCCATGTCACTGAAGCTTCAACTCTCAGGGCCCTGTGCCATTGTGGGGAAACAGTCATATTTAAGAGACTGTAGGATCCAGTCAAAACCACCTCTCCCTATTGCCCTGGTTTTTTACATTGACAACAAAATCAGGTGCCTCCATGTTCTCTTGCTTTTCCTGTGAGACAGCTTGGTACCTTGTGAAAAAAGGTCCCTGAAGACAAATCCCTGCAGTAGCACAGCTTCTATCAAACTGGACCCAAGTTTTGTAAGGAAAAAAAAAACCAATTTTCCAGCCACTAGATAATCTCCCACAGCCCAATATCCCAGGGTGGGAAGCATTACCAAGTGTAAAATGAGGGAACCCAGGTCAGCATTGCCCCAAGGGCGTTCTGGTGATGGTAGAAAAATGGAGGTAAAATATTTGAAAAATATTTGAAAAATAAAAGGTACGCCAAGTTAAACAGATTCATTTCCTATTGGACTTCTCAGAACCTTTGACATTTCAATATGCAGCGTGAATCTCCAGGAGGGGTATGTAGACACACTAGCACCCATGCTCCTGTGTATACAACCTCCTTGACTCTAGATCATCTCTGGGGCCACTGCTCTGCAGAACACATTTTAGGTCTCCAGTCAAATGCCCAATTGCAGAGATCATTCTGTGTCATTTCATGGAGTGGAGAATGATGAGCGAGAAACAGGACGGCTGCCTAGGTGGGGCTGCCACTACGGCCAAGGCATGAGTCACCCAAGGAAGCCAGGTGCCCCAGCTGAGGCTTTGGCTACCCAATAGCTGGGATCCCAGCTCTGCTCCCTACTCTTGCTCTGCTGCTGCTTCAGAGGTAGGGTTTCCCCAGGAACATTACTGAACTAGCCAGTATTTTTTCAAGTGAAAAGGATAGAACCTCTACTCAAGCTGGTTCAACAAAAAAGTCAAGGTAAGGCTTTTATTGGCTCATGTAACTAAAAAGTCCAGAGATAAGTCTAACCTCAGAAGAAGCTTGGTCCAGAGCTTTGCTCTCTTTCCATCCGTCAATTTGCTTTCCCCAGTGTTGGCTGCATTCTTATGCACACTTTTTCTTTGCAATGGCTTTTAGAAGCTTCAGGCTTATATTCTGCTATCTTAACAATTCCCATTAGTAAATATAAAGCTCTTACTGTCCCACATTTCTTGTGAAATGCTAGACTTGCACCTCATTGGATTGGATGGTGTTACATACCCAACACTGAGCCAATAGCTGTGGCCAGGGACACGAATTTTCTAGGCTTTTTACATGTGCTGGAGACGACATGCACTGGCCTGGCAGTGGGGCAAGAAATGGTTCCCCAAAGGAAAAACTAAGGAGCAGCTTCAGGATGGGGACATGGATGCTGTACATACAGCGACATCCCACTACAATACCATTTGCTGACACAGCTTGTAGGACCTGTTCTGGACTTTGCCCTCACTCTGTAGCCTGGAAGAAGTAGCAGCAGAGGCCCTACATGTGACACTTCCTCTCTCCTACATGTCCAGCATGACCAGTTCCCCATGTCCTGGGTCTCCCACTGCCAAGATGGTCACTTGTCCTGCTGCACTGAAGAAATGCCCTAGGTGAAGATGAGCAGGAACTGTCTGCATAATAACCACAGGGATCCTTCTAGCACCTGGCTGAGCAATTTGCTCTCAGATATTTGTGGAATGAATTTGGAATTGGGGAAATGGGAGGGGGCCTGGAGGAGGAAGATAAATAAATACAACTAAAACCTAAAACCCTGTGCTAGTCATTAATTTCAACTTCCTCTGCAATCAATCCTCTCTGACAAGGAGGAAAGCCAGCTGGCTGATGTTTCACAGACTCAGATGATGCAGAGCTGAAAGGGGACCTCAGAAACTTCTAACCCAACCTTCTACTCAGCACAAAGAATCCCCCATGTGAGCTCCCTGGTGGGGGCTTGAATACCCCCAGTGACACTTCTGTCACCATCAAACAAAGAGACCTCTTTCATAGCTAGGTAGCCTATCTTGAGCTAAAATCCACCTACCAGAAACTTTCAGCCACTGATCCTGGTTCTACCTCCAGGCACCATCAGCATGATCTGAGTCACCAGATCATGGCTTGTACTACTGCACCCCACCCAATTCCCATCTGAGGCAGGTGCCGCAAGTGGCAGCCAATGCAGATGGTGGCAGCCAAGCAGACACTTGTGAATGGCGTCAGGCTTTATGGCCACAGCAGTGAGCCCTCCTGAATGATTGACCATAGGCCAGGACCTGAAACAGACTTTTGGCTTTTTATCACCTTCTATTCACTATTCACCATTTGAATCTTAATTGGCCCCTTGGAATCTGATTTTACACTGACTCTCCAACTTAACTTCAGCTGCTGTTGACCTCATTCTGGCATCACTGGACCTGATCCTGCCTTATTTTGCAGCTATAGAGGCTCTGGGCAGCTCATGATCTTTCTCTGCTGCAGTGCTCCGGTGCTGACTATCTGACTTCTCTGCTGTCTGACGGTAGGCATGCCCTTCGCCCATTGATGCCTTGTGTGAATCCGAAGCCTCCTGTTCTTCTGGACAGACACAACCAGGCCAGAACATATGGCTCAGTGAGTGGAAAGTGAGCTCTACCTTAGTCCTCCCATGCCTTTTCCTTGGGCAGTGAATAACCTGCACAACTGTAAGCAGCAGCCCTGACTGACATCTCCCTAATAGGTACTGACCATCCAGAGGCCTACTTGACACTGGCTTTCTCTGCAGGACCTCCTGGAATTCAAGGCTGGCCTCTCCACTGCCTTCTTTACTTCAATTTGCTGTCTGAGCTGCCCCAGACCATGGGGATCCTGAGAGCTGGAATCATATTGTAATCCTCACTGTGCTCAACAGATGTTTACATGATGAACATGAGTGACAAAAAGGACAAAAGAAGCCAGCTTTCCACACCCTGGATGGCAGACCCTTGAATGAGTGAGGCTTTGCTGTATTGAATTCAGCCTGGCCTCTCTACCGAGCACTCCCTCACTCATGTGTTCCATCAGAACTCATTATTTACGGGCTCCCTGTCCAGGACTCTCTGCTCCTTCCTTGATGGGCATTCAATCAGTCAGGGCTGTTGGGGGAGAAGAGAGGCAGAGGAGGATGGAGAAGACACTCTCCTTTGCAGCTTTCCCCTTTCTCCTACTGATCAGAGGCAGCCTTTGGCCTTGACCCCAGCAGACACAGCTCCCAGCCTCTGCCAGGGCTCCTCAAGTAAGAATGAATAGCCACTCTGTTAGTAATTGGTTAGCGCTGAACCCTGAATCCAGCAAGTTTTAAATTTAGAACTTCACTAGCTTTCTGCCACCGTTCTACAACCTGACAGCCAGTCTTCCCCAGCTCTTACAGCCTCATGACACACGACTGCATGCGTCACCCACAGAGGGCCCTGAGAGGTGAACAGGCATTGCAGCACTGTGATGTGGGTGAGACACACCTCACGGCCCGCCCTGCCGACGGCCCCTCTTCCTGCCCTCTTCACCTCCTCTTCCCGGCGGGCCCATGGAGGCAGACTGTCCCGGCCTGAGAATGCACCTGGCAGGGCGGGCCGTAGAAGACCCAGCCATGCGGGGCTCGGTCTGCTTTCCCGTGAACATCACTGTCTGCATGCGGAATTACACTGCTGAGGGGCAAGCAGAATGGATGGTGGAGGCTGACAGGCCGCAAGACCCCAGAGCAATTTCACTTGGTTTTGATTCATGGCTTGTCAGAGCGCTAACCAAATATTCCATTTTCATTTTCGCTCTCCACTCTTTCCCATTGACTGGCATCATAATTGAAAACTCCAGCATGAAGAGCTGGGACCACCTGTCTGCAGGGCCCTCGACTCCGCCTGCTCCGAATGTCTTTCTCCTCAAAGAGGAGGGCAGAGGGAAAAATCAGCAAACAGATGGTGTGAGGATTAGATTCACGTGGACCAGCCTCGGCTGACTCTCAGCTGTCTCAGCTTGAGCAACCTTGGTCTCTCCCACCCTCTGCTCTGCCTTTTGAGCTTATTTCTATTTGTTTGCTCAACTATAAAAAAGGATGCAGGGCCAGAAAGATAGGCTGAGTTTGAAATCACTCTTTTCACTCTCTATTTGAAGGTCTGCCGAGAGCTGAAGCTGGCAAGAGGAGAGTTTTAGAAGATGGAGTCAATCAAACTTGCGGAATTTTTTAAATTTCCTTTTCTCAAATAAATCTCTTAAAGGCTGGCACCAATCACAACAACACCTCACATTTATTGAGCACCTACAACTTGCCAGGTGCTGCTCTAAGAATTTTAAATAAATTAGCTCATTGTATCTTGGCAAGAACACTATGTGCAAGGTACTATTTTTATCCCCATTCCACAGATGGGGACACTGAGATCAAGAGATGCTGAGGAACTTGCTGAAAGTCAAACAGTGAAGAACTATTCAGGAAGGATTTTGAGTCTGAACGCCTATGCCATGCTTCCCAGCACTCAAAGGAGCAAGATCTAAAATAGACGGGCAATGGGCATATGACATACAAATGATAAATATTTATTTTAAATGGAAGTGAATATAAGAGTTTTTGTCAGTACAGTAAGAGGTGAAAACGGTGCACGAATTTCAGCAGTCCCTGACTGTTGGAGGAAAAATGGTTCAGCTGCCCCAGTTCTGGGGTCCAGTTGGAAAGGGTGAGGAAGGAACAGAAAGAATTAAAAGGTTCTGAGCCAGCATGGGTAGAAACGTGATATATGTAGAAGCAGGAGCTGTCAATACCTCTGAGCTCCACTGGTCATTGTGCTGTGACCTCAGCAGGTCAGCTGCCCGGCAAGGGAATGCAGCTGAGGCTGGGAAGGCCTGGGATGGATAATTGAGCAGACTGGGTGCCTGTGGACCCACACCTGGTCAAGTCAGAATGCCATTCAATGGGGTGCTCTGGCTGGGGTGGGAGTGGATGACTGCCAGGAAGAATGAAAATTTGGGGCAGGGACTCAGTCATAGGCAGCCATCCACATGGCTGAGACTAGGAGGGTACAAGATACCATACCTGGTGGAACAAAAGTTACCCAAGACAGTGCCAGTGATTGAGTTCCTCAAGTGCCTCAGGATGGAACCTCATATCTATACTTTTATCAGGTGCCCCAAATAATTCTGGTCATCAGCCAAGCATGGAAACTATATAGCAGTAGAAAAATGAAGGTCTGAAAGTGTTGCATTTTCCCATTTGCCAGTCCCCAGTTTGCCTGCCTGGGCCATGCTTCCTCCATTAGCCTATACAGGCTGCCTCCCCACTCCCCGGGTTCAGGGCTGTTAGTAATTGGTTAGCACTGAACCCTGAATCCAGCAAGTTTTAAATTTACAACTTCACTAGCTTTCTGCCACCATTCTACAGCCTGACAGCCAGTCTTCCCCAGCTCTTATGACACACGACTGCCTCATGACACACGACTGCACCCCACCTACCCCTGCTGCCTGCCCCTACTGCCTAGATGCTGCAAGCTGATACAGATGCCATGTCCTGCTGGCTCAAAGACAGAAAAGGAGGATTTCCTGTGTGTGTCATGTTGTCCCTGTCCCAAGTTGTACTAGTTCCCTATTGCAGTTCTAACAAATTCCCACAAACATCATGGCTTTGGAGGTCAGAAGTCTGAACTGGGTGGCACTGGATTAAAATCATAGTGTCAGCAGGGGGGTTTTCCTTCTGCCTTCTCCAGCTTCTCAAGGCACCCGCATTCCTTGACTTGTGGCCCCGCATTGTTCTGGCCTCCACTTCTGTTTCATATCAGCTCTCACTCTGGCCCTCCTCCCTCCCTCTTATCATGACCCTTGAGATTACATTTCGCCTACCCAGATAATCCAGGATAATCTCCCCATCTGAAGATCCCTAATTTAATCACAGCTGCAAAGTCCCTGTTGCCATGTAAGATAACGTATGCCCAGATGCTGGAGATTAAGATGTGAATGTCTTTGAGGGAATATTATGTTGCCTACCACAAAGTTAATTATGCACACACTCACTTTTGCTCCTGTGCTGGCGAGGGATGTAAAAGCAGGGAATGTAAGGACTGGGCACACAAACTCAGGCAGTTTGAAGGTGAAGGAAAGGCCACCTTGCCCAATAGTGAAGATGACCAGGCTGCTCCTGGACCGAGTCAGGTGAGTGGAGACAACAGCAGAGGGCCCTAGTGTGTTTGGGGGTGGGTGTGACTGTGTGTGCACGTGTGTACACATGTGTTGGGGAAGTGCTTATGTGAGGCACTGAAAGCAATGCTGAAAACACCCCCCCACACTCCCCCAAGAGAGAACAAGAAGATGGCACCCGGCACCCTTCTTGTTTAAAATGGCGTAATAAAAACATGCATCTCAGACTCCCAGAATTCATTGCTGAATTAATTTCTCCATGGAAGCCCAAGAATTCGGGAAATTCAGCCTTCCTCATCTCAGAAACAGAGGTCTGAAGAAAACAAATTGCTGTTTGTTGTCTCAGGCTTGACTGCTGTTAACTGCCTCTGAGAGGCAGGGCAGCGGTCGGCTGTCAGTCCCTCAGCAGCCTGACACAGGGCCTCTGAATATGGATTCGCTGATGAGAATGGAAACGCTTGGAGCCTTTTGTAACAAGCTCTTCTGCTCTCTGTGTGAAAACATCCTTCCTTAACTCCTCCTCTTGAGCACACCGGGTGGGAAAGCCCCTGCAGAGGCACTCTGGGCCTGGCTGCGTCTGGCCGGCCCCCATAAATCACGCCTGCACAATAAAGATGCTCTATGGAGGCCATTAGAGGCCTGGGGAGCAACGGCGCAGGAGTGGATGCCCAGCAAACGGGAGGGGAGCAGGAAGCCTCCTAGACAAGGGAGCTGCCCTGTCAGTTCAGGAGGATCCCTGGGAAGGGGGACAGGGCCACCATGTGGCACAACTCCAGGAGCACCACTGACATTGACAGGGCCCTGGAGGAGCAACGGGAGTGGTTTCTGCAAAGCCGACACAGCACAGCTCTTCCTCGAGAGGTGTCCGGTCAGGCTCCAGAGCAGTCCGCATGCCCAGACCACTCACTCTGGGAGGGGCGTTGCAGGCCTCTCTGGGTCCAGGAGGCTCTTGGTTAACCCCTACACTTCTGGAGTAAGGATGAAGCCCCCTCCCAGGGATTTCAATAGTTCTTCAGAGAAAGCATCTGAATAACCCAACTGAGGGCTCAAACTCATTTGAGAGCTTGCAAGATGGAGGGGGACAATTTTCATTCTCTTTTAAATGAAGTCAAATTTATATTTTATTTCTGAGGAGTTTTGTTTATTTTCCTACCTATGACTTTAGATTTTTTCCCTCCATGTACCTCCTATTTTGCGATCAATTTTATTTCTTAAATATTCCTCCCCTGTCCTCTTCTTTTCCCTCCTTCATATTCCATAATTTCTTCTCAGCTCCTGAAAATATCTCCTCTCCCGACAGATTTCCTTTTCCTATTTCCAAACCATCCCCTAAATACATGTTTTAATAAGCTCCCAACACTGATCTCCTTACAAATCATTCTTTGCCAGTCTGCAATTGAACCAATGTCTTGGTTAAAATGAAAATTCCCCAGGGCACACAATAAATAATAAAAAAGAATAACATAATCGAGAGGGTTATTATTCTGAGCAGAAGAAAATAATGTGAAGCAGTTGGACTGTACTTCGTGAATCTTATGCTCAAAATGCAAACATGAGAGGAGGTGGTGGGCAGGAGCCTCGCTCCGCAAGCTCTCGCCCTTCTGGGAACTCTAAGCAGCAGCATATGTTGAGGGGACTGATCTTGGGAAATGAAACATCTTTTCTCACAAAGACCTGCCTTTTGCAAGATGTGGGGAGTTACTCTTGGAGAAGGAAGCAACCAATATAAAATAAGACTCCTGCAACGTTAACAAATATTTAGCACCAGGCACTGCACCACACACTGGGACTACAGGGAGGACAGACACAGCAGTGTGGCACTTGCAGGTCTCAGGGGTGAGAATTCAGGGGAAGCAGACTTTCATGGTGACACAGGCATGGTTTAGAGTTAGAGACACGGGATTTCAGCCCTGGCTCTGTCCAAGAAACTTTGAACAAATTGCTTACCCTCCCCATGTCTCAGTTTCCTCATCTGTAAAATGGGCATAGTAAGATGATCTACTATTGTTGTGAGGATGAAATGAAATCATTCCTATGAACACCTGAGTGTAGTCCATGTCACAGAGTGGGGACTTACTAAATGATCAACCCAATGTAAGTGTCAATAGTCCTCATAAACTAAAAACTGAAGCCCTCTGGACCCTGAGGACAAGACTCGGGGACTTCAGGCAGGGCTAAAGTGATGGAACACAGGACAATATACAGGATCCCAGATGCCTGGCTAGAGCAGGACCACAGAACCCCCAACGTGAAGTCTTACCCAGTGCTCCATCCCTGTAGGCTAAAAGGCTTTTCTGCAGCATTGGGCGCTTCAAAACATAAATGCCTATAACCCTCCCAGATGCCAGACAGAGGGGGAGGGGCCCCTCTCATGGTGAGGTCATGACCAGGTACAGCCTTTCAGTTTGTCACGACACTTCCCAACATTGCTGCTCCTGGTATTTAATGCTGTTTTATTTCACAGGTGAAACTCTGAGGCACAGAGGAAAGTGGCCCGAGGCAACAAGATAAGGCAGACTTCTGCCCATTGTCTGGATAAATGCAAACACACCTGCTGCAATAGGAGGCAGCAAGGGATTCCTGGATGAACCTGAGGGTCCTATTGCACAAGTAGCAGGAAGATCTGGCCCCCTTGGCAGGTACAAAGCAACCAAGGACAAGTAGGTGTGCTCTCCCAGTAAAGGAGGTTTTGTCTCTCAGTCCAGTGAGGTTTAGTACAGACTGACTCACCAGCAGGATGCGGGAGAGGCTGGGTCCTGACTGCTCACTAGCCAGGGCTGTGGGTCTAAGACAAGTCACTTCTGCTCTCCAGGCCTGGGTCTACTCAGGATTGGCTTGATTAGAATAGAGTCTCCGGCTCACAGATCCAGGTGGCAGAGTGGTGCCTGCCTAGCCTCCCTTCTCACCCTGCTCCTTCCCTCTCTTTCTCTCTCCTCTCTTTCTTCCAATGCTTTTGGATACCTTTAATGGACTTTCTTGTCCTCCATTTCCTCATAGGTTCTGCCATTCCAAATTGTCTTACTCCCATCTCTGTCGTTCTTTATTGCCTACCTGGTCCCCAAGACATTTGAATTTGCAACCTTGGACAAGGTTTCCTCCAGGGCCTTGCTACTCAACATGCGGTCCAAGGACCAGCAGCACTCCAGACATCTGCCAGCATACACCAGAGTTTGTTAGAAATGCAGACTACTTGGTCTCACTCCAGATGTGTTGAAGTGGAAGCTGCATTTTAATAGATTTATGTGCACATTAAAGTTTGAGACGTGTGGGCCAGTCCAGGAGATTCCCTCTGAGATCCTTCACAACCCAAGCCCATGTTTCCTCTGCTCCTCAGGGCACATAATGCATCTGCCCCATCCATACCCCCTCCAAAAGTGGATCATTCTGTGTACAGAGCGTCGATGAGTTTCCACCGAAGTGTAAGAATGCTTTCAGGAATTCTCTCTCATACGGATGTTCTTGCCTTAGCATGGTCTTCAGGAAGATCGCTTTTCAGATTTGGTGCCTCAAAGATGGGCAGTTAAACTTCTACTGAAATCACAGACTTGGTGCTCTCATGGAAAACTGGTGATGCTGGAGAGAAATGCAGACGTGGCAAATTTTAATCCTGCTGAAACATAATCAGCTTTTGCTTCTGCAGCAATTAGCATAATATTACCGATAATGTTTTACATGGCAATTTTGCTGTAAACATTTGTGCTAATTTGCCATGACCTAATTATTTTATGACATATAATTAGGAAGTATTTTTTCAAGTCGAAATATTTTTGTTTTATGTTTCTATAATCCTTTTCTAGAAAAAAAATTGAAAATCGGCACTCCCACAAGTGGAAACACACAATTCTCTCTTAGCTGTTGTTTGTGACACTTTATTTCCCTAAATAGGAGGAATTCCCTAGTGCTGGCACACTGATGATCATGCATTTCCTTGTGACTAATTTGAATTGGGCGTCATTGAACCCACCCACTCCATTATTACACCAGGAGATTGTCGAATTCATGCTGCCAGCCTCCTCCCAACACCCACTCATTCCCAAACATACAAACACTCTCAGTCTGGCAGGGGAGGTGGCTAATGCTTGCAATGAGAGAAGGAGGGTTGGGTATCATTTTTAATGAATGTGAAATTTTTGGCTAAGAGAAGAACATGAACATTGTATTATCCTCCCTTAGACAGATTGTTCCCAATGTGCTCTTAACAGCCTCCTCCCATCCACAGGATGCCGAAGTGAACAGCCTCAGCCATATCTTCCATCCCCACTCTCTCCCTAGTTAGAGGTCTGCAAGCTTTGTTGTGTGTATTCTCCTGGGGTGTGATAGGTGAGGAGGAGGGTGATGCCTTTCTTCTGCCCAGGTCATCATGAAGACAGTCCTGTCATCCATCTGGCCTGGCGGCTCCTGCTATTACCCACTCCAGGGCAGGTCTGCTTAGCAGTGGGTAATGAGATCACAGACCTTCAATGGTAGGCAACACCATCTAACCCCAGGCACCTGGAATAGACTCAGGAAGACAGCCAGTCTGTGGAAGGTTGACTATGCCAACTAGGGTCACCTTTTGAGGCAGGTTGAGGCGAGCCAGAGAATACCCTGAAACTCACACCCCAATTTTCCCATGGAAGAGACAAGGTCTCAAAAAACTGGGCCACAGAAGTAAGGGCTAGAGGCTAGAGACCAGGGAGGGTGAGGGCAGTCAATGCCATGAAAGCAGAAAGCAGGAGGTACCAGGGTGACCATGGCAGGCACTTCCAGGAAGAGGCACAGATATGTGTCCCCAGAGGAACTCCTCTAGGACAAACTTCACAATGGGTTCATCCTATGCCCAAGTAGAGTGGAGAAGAGCCTCAACCCTGGAATGCATCGTTCCAAATCCTGGCTCCACCACTTACTCGATGTGCCAACTGGGGCAAGTTCTAAACATCTCTGTGCCTCCTTTATTGACTCTTCTGTAAAATGGGAATAACAGTGATATTATCTATCCTCCAGGGCTGTTATGAGGATTACATTAATATTTATAAAGCCCTTACATAACAGACATTATGTAAGTTTTTACGAAGCAAAATAAAATTTCTTACTCTTACAGATTCCCACCAAGACAGGAACAGAACCTGCAAGGAACAGGCACCCACGAAACTGACACAAGTGAGCAGCAACATATGTCAGATTCTTTAATGATTATTGAGCTAATAATTGTTTAAAATTTGTTGCAATGACTAGTTTTTTGTTGAATGGATAGAACATTTACAGAGCATATACTCTGAGTTAGGCCCTGGTCATGTCCTTGGGGAATACAAAGATGAATCAACAAGACCTCACAGTGTAGCAGAAGTAGGCACACAAACCAATAGTTGCACCTCAAAAGACAAAATTAATATGCACGGAGAGATCACAAAAAAGGAAACAGGGTTAGCACAAAAATCTACAACAGGTTCCATGTTACTATTTTTAACATTTTAAACTATAGATTTTAGCATACTTAAAAGTTTGTATCAACTTTATTAAGGAAAAATTTATGATCCATAAAATTCACAGATGTTAAGTGCACAATACAATCAATTTTAACAAATGTGTATGGTCACATAAGCACCATCACAATGACAATATAGAATATTTGCATCACCTCACTTAAATCACTTTTAATAATGCTTTGTTGATACTGTGTTAAGTGAAAGAAGCAAAGTACAAAACTTCATGTAAGTTATAGTTATAAATGTGTGTGTGTGTGTGTAAATGGGCATGGGGAAAAACAGAAGGAAAAAAATTGTAAATAAGAATTACAGCTGATTTATTATTTCTCTCTCTAGTTGCTAAACATGATGACATGAGTATACAACTCATATGGAAATAAGTGAGTAGCTTCCAGCTATCTGATGTTGTAGAGGTAAGAAACCATGTGACACACACACACACACACACAAAAATGTCACCTGAACAGGGTCTAGAAGGATGTAGAGTTTTCTAGGTATGTGGCAAGAGGAGTGGGAGAAGGAAATGCCAGTCCGAATAAACAGTATGAGCAAGAGCACAGTGGTGTGAAAGGGCACAGTGTTTTCAGGGAACCTGGTGATTCTGTGCAGCTAGAGCAATGTAGGAGGGAAAGAGAGAGTCTGGGGTCAGATAATAAAGGATCCAGATTATGAAGTTCCCTACATGTGACTACAAGGACTTTGAGTTTTGTTTTATCAGGTATTGAAGGACCATCAAAGTGCTTTCAACTGAGCAGTGAGCCTACCAGAATTACATCTTAGAATAATCACTTGGTGAGCAGTGAGGAGGAGAAGCTAGAAAGGTTGAGCTCTGTGGCACAGTGACCAGTTACAGGTTCTTGCCGAAATCTAGGTGCAAAATGAGAGGTGCCTGAATTCAGGAAGTGACCCTGGAGATGGAGACAGGTAGACTCTACAGACCTTGCAAATAGACTGGATATGGGGATAAAAGACCAAATGGATATTTGTGCTATGCACTAAAATAAGACTGGGAGTAAGACAAGGGCAGGTTTAGGAGTCAGATATTCAAGATTATTCAATATTATCTTCTGGTGCCTATTAGACACTCAAAGGCAGATGTCAAGGAGGGAATTGAGTTTTTGAATCTGGAGCTCAGGAGAGAAGTTTAGGCTTAATACGTACATGTGGGAGTCCTTTGCATAAAAATTTTATGTATATTCCAGAGACTGGATGGGCTCTGTTTGGTTTACCTAATACTGTGTAGCAAACCACCCACAACTGAGTAGTGTAAAACAAAAGCTATTTTACATGCTTACATATTCTCAAAAATTATGTAGGACAGGAATTGAGGCATGACACAGCAGAAATGCTTGCCTCTATTCTACAATGTCTGGTTCCCTAAATGCAAGGGATGTCTGAAAAGAGGTGAGTATATGGGAGGGTATAATTGCACAGAGAGCATTTCAACAGGCACAGAGTAGAAGGAGAGATGTGGAGTCTGATTAGTAGATGTACAAAATAGTTTGGAGATGAGACTATAGGAGATTATGGATGTCCAGGGATGATTTGATTTTTGCCAGTTAAACAGGGATGTATGGACTAGTGGAAACGATGGGACTGGTCCTAATAGTTCTTGGAGGAGGGTGGATAACAACAGTTATTGCTGTGGTCCTAAATGCATCCCTCAGTGGTGTAGAAACATAGAGGATGGCAGGTCTCCAAGGCCTGGCCTGAATCACTGTGTATCTGGGAGGAAGAACTCTGTGTGATTCCTTGAAGCTAATAATGCTCACGGGGAGAAATTAAATTAAATGTGATTCCTTAGCTATGCATAGGGTATAGGATAGGAATAGGCATAGAATGGAGAAGGAATAGGATGAGAGTGTCCAGTACCTGGGGTTTGGGGGAGAGTGGGGAAAGGTAGGATGCTTCCACCAAAATGGGAATGGAGGTAGACTCTATGGTAGTGAAGGTGAAGATGTAATCCCTTTGTGTATGAATAGGTTCATTAGCAGCTGTGTTTCCTGTGGATGGGGATTGATTAACTGTCCTCAGCGGACTCAGTATGGAAGCCGAGGGATCAAGACGAAATGCTATCTTGTGTACTGATGCTAGTTTACGTCAAAGTTTAGGGCCCACCAAAGAGAAGATACCCTGATAAGCAATGCATGTTTTCAGTCAAGACCTCTAAAATGTTCTGCCTTCGGTTTAAAGGCAATTGAGAATAAATGAGCCCTCTAAAACAGGAAACCAAACTTTGAAACATTTTTATCCACTATTAGGTAAAGGTGACCTTCCCCTAACTTAATTACTTCACAGAAGAGAAATTTTAATCCTCTGTGGAGGAAGATAATGTTGAACAGAACTTCTATAATTTCTCATATACATTTTCCAGCATTCCATAAAATATAACCAGGCATGACAGGAGTCAGGATGAAATTTTCAAAGCTGAAGAGGGAAAAAAGAGAAAGAAACAAGCCTACAGGTGACTACTTTGAAACTATTATATTCAGATTTTTAAATGATTAAATTAATAATTAGTCATTAAATTTAATATTTAAAATAATATTAAGATATATAAGAAAATAGATATCAAATGGAGAATTATCAGAATTGATAAAATGAATCAAATGTAAATTTTTTCTTTTTTTTGAAACTGACAAATACAATGACTGGAATTAAGAATTAAATGTATGAGTTTAAACAGTAAATTAGACACAGCAGAAGTCTAGATTAATACACTGGAAATACCAGGACAATAAAAATAAACAACCTGAAACATAAAACAACACGAATGGTAAATACAGAAAAAAGTAATGAGGTATATGGAACAAGTAGAAAAACTTAACATATGTGTAGTTGAGATTCCCAAAAGAAAGAGAAGAGAGAATGAGGCAGAAGCAATATTTGAAGAGAAAATGACCAAAACTGACAAAAGATACTGATACGAAGCCTCAAATAGATGAAATATAAGTAAAAGCATGCATGCAGAAAATAGGAAAACTACTTGCTGTGGTTTGAATTTTTGTGTCTGTCTAAAATTCATGTGGAAAGTTAATCCTCAATGTGATAGTATTAAGAGATGGGGCCTTTGGGAAGTGATCAAGTAGGAAGGGATTTGCCCTCATGAATGGGATTAATGCCCTTATAAAAGAGACTGCAGAGCTCTCTGGCTCTTTTATCTCTTCTGTCATGCAAGGATACAGCCAGGATTAATCCCTTTTTGCTCCCTTATACCATGTGTGGATGCAGCAAGAGGATATCAACTTAGAAGCAGAGAGCAAGCTTTACCAGCACCAAATGTACTGGCACCTTGATCTTGGACTTCCCAGCCTCCAGAACTATGAGAAAATTAATTTTTATTTCTAATTACCTAGTCTCAGGCATTTAATTATAGCAGGACAAATGGACTAAGACCCTACAATAAACCCAGGACAAAAAAAAAAAAAAATCAAAAAAATCTAGAAATTCAACCAGAAAAAAAAAAAAAAAAAAGACCTAATAAGACTTACAAGTTACTTTTAATGGAAATTATGGGAAAAGGAAGACTATAAATGACATATTTAAAGTATGAAAGAAAATGAGTCTTAACTTAGAATTCTACACCCAAAAAATATAACCTTCAAAAATAAAACAAAATAAAGACATTTAAGGCAGGCAAAAATTGAGAATATTTGTTATCAGGAGGCCAACACTAAAATAAATAAATACTAGAAGTTCTCCAGCAAAAGGAAAATGACCTTATATAGAAACAGGCAAAATGGAAAGGAATAAAGAGGATTCAAGAGAGTGAATACATGGATAAGACAAAGTAAATATTGACTTTAAAATAATGTCTTGGATGAGTTTAATATATAAGTAGAACTAAAATGTATTTTTGTGGAAATTGACAGGCTGGATTTAACATTTATATGAAAATGCAAAGTGCCTGAAATAGCCAAGACAATAGAGTTAGAGTACTTTTCCTACTAGATAGCAAGATTTTTATAAAGCTAAGATATTTAAGACTGCAAAGAATGGTGCCAGTATACACAAATGAAGCAATGTCATTAAACAGCGAGTCTAGGAACAGATTTGTTCATATTTAGTCACCTGATTTATGACAAAGATATGACTACGATTTCTGTGGGGAAATTATTGTCTTTTCAATTAATATTGCTGGGCCAACTGAATATTTTCATGGGGAATAAAAGAATCTTGACCCCAATCACATCACTTACAAAAATCAATTCCAGATGAATCATGGACCTAAATATGAAAGGTAAAACAATAAATCTTCTAGAGGAGATAACATAGGAGAATATATTTATAATCCTGAGCTAGGCAAATACGTCTTAAACAAGATACGAAAAGTGCTAACCTTAAAGGTAAAGATTGATACATTTGGGAGAAGATATTTCCAATATGCATATCTGACCAAGAACTCATGTATGTGTGTATGTGAGGCCAGCATCATCCTGATACCAAAACCTGGCAGAGACACCACATATAAAGAAAATTTCAGGCCAATATGCCTGATGGACATTGATGCGAAAATCCTCAATAAAATACTAGCAAACCGAATCCAGCAGCATGTCAAAAAGCTTATCTGCCATGATCAAGTCGGCTTCATCCCTGGGATGCAAGACTGGTTCAACATACACAAATCAATAAAAGTAATCTATCGCATAAACAGAACCAATGACAAAAACCACACGATTATCTCAATAGATGCAGAAAAGGCCTTCGATGAAGTTTAACACCCCTTCATGCTAAAAACTCTCAATAAACTAGGTATTGATGGAATGCATCTCAAAATAATAAAAGCTATTCATGACAAACCCACAGCCAACATCATACTGAATGGGCAAAAGCTGGAAGCATTCCCTTTGAAAACCGGCACAAGACAAGGATGCCCTCTCTCACTAGTCCTATTCAACATAGTTTTGGAAGTTCTGGCCAGGGCAATCAGGCAAGAGAAAGAAATAAAGGTATTCAAATAGGAAGAGAGGAAGTCAAATTGTCTCTGTTTGCAGGTGACATGATTGTACATTTAGAAAACCCCATCATCTCAGCCCAAAATCTCCCTAAGCTGATAAGCCACTTTGGCAAAGTCCCAGGATACAAAATCAATGTGCAAAAATTACAAGCATTTCTATACACCAAAATAGACAAACAGAGAGCCAAATCATAAGTGAACTCCCATTCATAATTGCTACAAAGAGAGTAAAATACCTAGGAATCCAACTTACAAGGGATGTGAAGGACCTCTTCAAGGAGAACTACAAACCACTGGTCAGGAAATGAGAGCAGACACAAACAAACGGAAAAACATTCCATGCTCATGGATAGGAAGAATCAATATTGTGAAAATGGCCATACTGCCCAAAGTAATGTATAGATTCAATGCTATCCCCATTAAGTTACCATTGACTTTCTTCACAGAACTAGAAAAAACTACTTTAAATTTCGTGTGGAACCAAAAATGAGCCCTTATAGCCAAGACAATCCTAAGCAAAAAGAACAAAACTGGAGGCATCATGCTACAAATTACTTTTTTTAAAAAGACAGACAACCTAGGAAAAGGTAGGCAACAAACTTGAACAGGATGTCCAGTAACCAAGTGGCCCACAAACACTTGGAAAGTTGTCCACCATTAATGGTGGGTAGAAAACTGAAAATTAAAATCACAATGAGGTACTACTACGTATCCGCCAGAATGGCTAAAATGACAAGGACTGACAATACCAAGTATTGACAAGGATGCAGAGGAACTGGAACTCTCACAAACTCCTGTTGGAAAAGTAAATTGATACAATCCCTTTGCAAAATTGTCAGTATCTACTGAAGCTAAATATACACATGCCTTATAACCCAGCAATTTCACCTCTATTAATATTACAGAAATGAATGCATGCATTCCATAAATGACTAGGAAAGGGCATGACAGAAGCTTCTAGAATGCTGGTAAAGTATATCTTTACCTTAGTAGAGGATATATAAGTGTGTTCACTTTGTAAAAATTGATCATCTATATTCTTATGCTTTTTCCTGTTGTACTTTTGTAAGTTATACTTCAACAAAAATTATTCAGAAAGGACTGGCACCCTAAACCTTACACCCATTAAAAAAAAACAAACAAAACAAACAAAATTACAAACCTTTGAAATTCAGATGACTAGAAGCTAGACAGATGGCACAAAATAGAGACTCGAAACAGACATTCATATTTAATCACTTAACTGAAAAAAGTGTTACTGTATTTCTGTGAGGAAATCATGGTATTTTCCATTTAAATTGCAAGGCTGAGGTTTAAGAAAAAGAATGAAATTTGAGGCCAGAGCTTTTCCCAGATCTTGACTAACATTCAGATGCTATGAGTCTCTGAAATCTTAGTCTGTGACTCTTCAGTGGAACAAAAGACTAGGGTTATGAAGGGAAAGGACCATCTAACTTTATCTAATAGATTGTATGCATTGCCTGGCCCACAGTACCGAAAGGTTTGTCACTCCCTGCTGCCTTGTCCTGGTTCCTTGGCTGTAGTTTCTTCACCAATCAGGTCCTTGGTTTAAACCTTCAGAACACTCATCATCTCTGGCAGGCATGAGTTCTGTCCAGGATATGCCCCCTGAGACAGCACCACGGCTTTTGGAGCAGAACAAAAGTAGTGCTATCTATATGAATGATGAAAGCATTATGTGATTTCCAAAGGGAAGATGCAGACCATGAACAGCCTTCACTGTCACCAAAGCAGCTGTAATCAGAAGACCTATAAATATCTACTACACAGCATCTTCATGAGAAGTTTTCCCTCTCCTAACATTGACTCCTGCTAGCAAACAGGGCAGTTTCCAGTTCCCAAAAAAGGGCCTCCTCAGCTGAACAGAGGCTGAACTTAAGCAAGTGTTTCTCTTCATAGCCGGAGCCTGGAGTATCATCACTGTGGGGCTACCTCCAGGGAAGCCAGGCCCAAAGAAGCAGAAGCTGCTGTTGCTGTGGTGACAGAAAAGCATACAAAGTGAAAGCATCGGACCGTAAGTTCTCATGTCTGGGGGGAGAGTCTCCCTCAGTGGATGCACCTGGGAAGAGCCCTTCAAGATATAGAACACGCAAACTTTCAAACCTGTGCTGTTGCTCTATGGACACATCTGGGGAGTTTCCAGGCTAGTTGTGTCCTAAGAAAGTAGGGATTCTCTGAACACTCACTCTCTTGCTTTCCCGCATCTGCGTATTTCCTCCCATCATTTCTTCCTTCCAGAACACCTTTCCCCTCTCCCTCACTAGCTGTAAAAACCCATACCCCACTCCTGGGCCCAACCAACATGGCACCTCATTCCAAAGCTTCCCTCAACCTCTGTCTGACCTAGTCATGTCACTACTTCAGTGCTCTTTGCTGCCTTCAGAATAGAATCTAAGCTCTCCTGACCACCTATAGTGTCATTTGTTACCTGGTGCAGTGCTAATTTTGACTACTTTACTCCATGAGGACAGAAGCCTTTCTGACTCCCTTCTCCTCTTCGCTTGGCTTTGCATAGGGCTTGGCACATAGGAGCCAAATTAATCGACTAAATAAAAAAACGGCAATACAAAGTTAAATGTATCCAAACAGAAAACTGCAGAGGACGCATGCATTCATCTCAAATTATTTCTGAGCAATAATACCTGGAAACCAATATTACCTTTCCCTAGAAGCATAATTCTACAAGATCTCCAAGTTAGAAAGAGGCCCCAAAGATCACTGCCTCTAGGCTGACCCTCCAGCCTTCGTTAAGACTAAAATTCACACCTTCCTTGGGATATCCAGAGGAGAAAATCATAACCAAGAAGATAGATCTTCAGGGTGGGGAGTGTGGAGCAAATCTCTTTCTCCTCTGGGTGGGTAGGTAGGAGCTTCATTTCTTAGCTCTCAGATAAGAATAAAGAGCATTCATTTATTCACCATTCTGAAGAATGGTGTGGCCAGTGGGGAAATGGACATAGTCATGTGTGCCAATAGCTTTGTTCATAACAAAATATATAAATGAAATTTCATGGTGACAAAGAAAGGCTCTCCCAACATTACCTAGCAAGTCTAGAAGGGTACATTGATGCAAGCACAAGTACAAGGCAGTATGTTAGATGCTATCATCACAATGTGTGCAAAAAGCTATGGAAGTCTGGGGAGGGAGGCGTGACCAAGTTTACCTGGAAGAGGCAAAGGGAGGGAGTAGCTGAGCTGAGTCCTGTGGATCAGGAGGGTCAGGTGAAGGGAGCAACACTGCTAAAGCTAGAAAGAGCAAAAGGCATGGTTGAAGAAAAGTAAGGATTCAGTGAGGCTGGAGTATAGAGTACAGGATGAAATTTGGTAAAAATACGGCAAGATAAGGAGATGGTTGCCAAGTAGGCTTTAAAAATCATGCCAACTTTGAACTTGGTCCTGAAGGCAGTGGGCAGTCTTTAAGCTGGACTAAGGTGATTTGTGGAAGATAACCAGACATCAGAATGGGAAACTGACTGAAATCAGATAGTCACAGAAGCAGGAAGACTGGCCCAAGGCTTTTCACTCAGTTCAGTAGAGGGTAGGAGGCCTGCGCGTGTCTGGGACAGTAGGCTGTATTTAAGAAACGTGAGTTTAGAGAACTTGATAGAGATCCAGGACCTGTTAGTGAGAGGATGAGGGAAAAGAAAAGCAGGATGGCTGACATTTTTGCCGTGAATAACAGTGAAATAGTGGTCTCATTCACAGAGACAGGGAAAACAAAAAGAATAAAAGACACAAGGGAGACAATGAGTTGAGCACTGAACCCGATGAGCGTGAAGTGGTGTTCTGCATATGACTGGGTATAGACTTAGGGACCATGGGTAAGTAGTAGCTGGGCCTAGGCGCTCCATCTCCTCACCCACATCTCTACCCCTTCCCACCCCTCCTTCTCACTCCCACCCTACTTTTCCGATTTTGGCACTGACGTGTCCTGTTAACTCATTTTATCTTGGATTCATCCTGGACGCCCCAGGAACACATCACCTTTCCAGTCCCCTTCCTCAAACCTCTACTCTCCTCAGTCACACTGTAGTGACAAAATAATAAACTCCAAATATGTCCATGTGCTAATCCCTGCACTTGTGAATATGTTAACCTATCTAACAAAAGATTACGTGATGTGATTAAAGGTAAGAACCTTGAGATGGCAGAGGATCCTGGATTATGCAGGTGAGTCCAATCCAATCCCATGAGTCCTTAAAAAACAGGGAACTTTTCCAAGCTGCAGAAAACCAGAGTGATGGCAGCATGAAAAGTACTTAGCTCCCTGTTGCTAGCTTTGAAGATGGAGGCGCCAAAGAATGTAAGAAGCCTCTAAAAGCTGGAAAAGGCAAGGGTACAGATTCTGCCCTAGAGCCTCCAGGAAAGAACACAGGTTTTCAAATGCCTTGATTTTATTTAGTCCCATGAGACTCACATTAGCTTTCTGACCTACAGAACTGTAAGATAATAAATTTGTTTAAAGCCACCAAGCTTGTGATAATGTTACAGCACCAAAGGATAATTTGTTGCAGCAGAAATACCCACCAATATCTACTCCTCTCATTTCACGGATACTCGGCAAATCTAATTCCCTACTGGAATCAATTGACAACTTTGCAAAAACGTCTATAGGAAAGAGATGCTTAGGGTGCCCTTTTAAGATCAGCAGTTCTGGAGTTCCTAGAGGGCCAAGGACTTCATAATAAAAGCAATTCCTGTCTCGGATCTGGATGAGATAACCTGGTGAGAGAGTAAGGATTGAGTTGGGAGAGAGCCCTGGGCAAGATGAAGACAGGCCAGTATATGAGGCAGGGGTGTAGGGAGAGGGAAAGGAAGGATCAGGATGACACAATGTCAGCAAAACCAGGAGAGGACAGCATTTAGTAGGTGTTGATCAGAGATGCTCAATGCTACAGAGAGAAGTAAACTGAATCTGACAACAAACAGGTCCTTTGTGGTCTTCAAAGAAAGAATTTCAGTGAAAAGACACAGCAAAAGCCAAAATGTGGAGGGTTGGGGAGATACTGGAGGAAAAAGTAAGAAGTAAATAAGCCGTGAAGAGTGAAAAGCTCTTTAGAAAAGACTGGATTATTCATCTTTATATCTGTAGTACTCAGCACAATGCCAGAACACAGTGGGTGCTCATTAAATGTTGAATCAAGAGAAGTACTGGAGTCAGTAGGCATAGACCAACATTTCTCAAACTTTACTGTGCGTACAAATCACCTGGGGATTCTGATATAGTAAGTCTGGCCTGAGCTCTGAGATCCTGCTTTTCTAATAAGCTCACAGATGACGCTGTGCTGCTGCTGATCTTCAGACCTCACTTTAAGTATCAAGGAAGGTAGACCACCACACCCAACCACCCTGTAATCACAGCTCCCTTTGCTTCCTGGGTACCATTATGATCCCAGAAGTCAGTATGACTTACACAGAACTATAGGATTTGCTGACCTCATGGTACACAACTGCACAGTGGAGTCAACCCAGGCACCAACCCAATCCCAGCATCTGGGAGTAAACATTCCTAAAAGGCTCCACTCCAAACACTTTCCACATTGCAGGATTTTTTACAATTCCCCCCAACCTCAACACCACTGTCAACTCCTCCTTCACCAGCATAACAATTCATACCCCACCACTGATCATAGAAAGGCTGAGTCTTTGACTTTAGGCTTGGGGAGGGGTGTTTTCACCCGGTGACCTCAGGGATTCCAAATGCATGGATTTTAAAGTCACCATCTGAATCAGGACACTCCCAATATAGATATTGCTCAGAGTGGGAAATGGCTCCTGGTGCCTCGCCCTCTTCCCACAGGGTATGGGGAGGACCAGTATGCATATATATATGTGTGTGTGTGTATATATATATCTCCTAAAAGCAAGCCTGGGGAACGTGAAGAATCTCCATCCTCTTTACCTATATCCCAATAAAAAAGAAAAGCTATTAAACACATTTCTATAAATGTTATGCAGGATGTCACTCAATGGCACTCACTGTAGATATAGAAATGCAGAGTGTCAGAAGGCAGTGTTTACCGTTATCAGAGATGTTATCAAGAAAACCAAAGGTGAGAGTAATTTGAGCAAAACTAGTGAGATAGGACTTTCCCCTAAGAGTGAGTGCCTGTCACAGTTCACCCTCAAACACATTTTCATAGCTCTGTTTTTATGTTGTTCCAGTCCATACATTAGAGGAATTTGGTTCATGGGGAAAAGAAAATTGAATAGCAGCTAAAGGTCAGTGAGTCAGTCAGCTCTTTCAGTTGAAAGTTACAAAAACTTTATCCTTATTGGTTTAGGCAAGAGAGAATTTATTTGCTCACATAACTGAAACACCCCTGGATATGGCACAATTCAGGACGTACACAACATCCCCTGAGTTCGTCTCACAACTCAGCCGCCTCTGGGTTGGCTCCAAGTCCAGGCTCTACACAGGGTCCTCCAGTAGTTTCAATCTTCACATACCACAATTAGCATGTCTAGGACAGTCCATTTCCCTTAGAGAGCAGACCAAAGTCCTGGGTTGGGACTCATTGATAACACCTGGCATGACTTGGGTAGAGTGTTCATCCCTAAACTATAGAGGGTGGGCTGGAGGTACGGTGCTCTCCTCAGTTGGTTTAGTCTGGGTCATGTGCTCCACCCTGGGGTTGCCTTCTTTGTCAGAGCCCTTGGGATAGAGGAAAGAATTAATTCCTCTCAATCAAATCAAGGTCCCGTTGTCACAGTAAGGGATAGTGGTGCTAAGAGGAAAATGCAACAAATATCTGCCACACCCAGATCTGTACACACATTCAGGTACAAGCCTGTTACAATGAAAAAAATCCAAACTCATGATGCTACCTCTGTGACGGACACACTCCCTTGCAGGTCTTTTCTGTCTCCATTATAATACATTGGATATCTCTGGGCTCTGCTGCGCAGGGGTTCACACCAGCTTTTGATGACCCATTTAACCTCATGTCTGGGGCCAGCCTCATCTTCTATCCTTATGCCCCGTGCTGAAGGTCAAATGAAGGTGACAGTGCTTCATTTAACACTTAGAACTGAACTGATTCCTTTTCTTCTGCTTACCTCCTCACTGTCAGAGCATTTGGTGGGGGGTGGGGTGGGGGGACTCTTGCCAGGCTTAGAATAACAGAAACTGAATAGGCCAAACACCTGACCTTCATGGCAGACTGGAGTCCCACTTCTGAAAAATCAATGTCTCCATTGTTTTTCTTTTTTGTGAACCAGAGTTCCAGATTTAGAGAACAGGATACTGTCAATTGCTAGTGTGATGAAAGAGTGGCGTGAAGGCATTGTGTTTTGCAGGAGGGCCAGGAGAGGAGATTTCAGTAACTGTGGCTGTTGGGAATTTAATAGGTTTTTTACTTTGCACTGTGCTTAGTATCTACAGAGTGCTTCCTGCTTCTCAATGATACTTGTGTTGACCTGTCCATTGGCAATCCAAAGAAATCGATCAAGGCAATTTTCTATCTAAATCTATTAGCTCACCAAAAATCTAGGCTAGGTATGCAAAAAGTACTTAATATAGATGCTTCTTAAGGGCCTACCATGTGCCGAGTACTCAGCCAGGCTCCAGGCCAAAGGGTTAAGATGTAATAACAAAATACTAAAATGAGATAAGATATTAAAGAATATCTGGCCTATTTCCCTAGTATATCTGAGATCAGGAGGAGGAGGAGGAGACTTACTGAAAGTTGCAGGCTAGCACTGCAGGGCTAGGGTAGAACTCAGGGCCTTGATTCCCTCTTTTTCACGAAGTCAAGTTTCTGTGAAGATGGCTGTAAATGGCTAAGATAAGCAGGCATCTAAAATAGTTTTGTTTTTTAAACTATATATAGATTCCATTTAAGCTTAAATTCTTAAACCCCAGTCCTCAGTTACTGCCTGATAATATGCACACTGCAGCTTCTCTTTACCATCTTAATATTGGTAGAAAGAGGGCCAGTGGCTCCCTGCCCAGCTGCAAAGTGGTGTCCTGCAGCAGGTGGCTGATGTCCAGGTTCCCTCAGAGAAGGCAGGGTAGATCATAATTGCTGACTAAGTAGGAAGTCAGGAAGGGAGGGGGCTCATGTCCCTGGCACCAGTTCCCATATGTAACAGTACAGAGATCTGTGGATGGTAGATCTATCTTATGTCTTACAAATGCCATCCAATCATCTAATCATAATTATATCATGCTCAGCCCCATCCTAATCCCTTGGCAAGGCCCTAAGTGCCCCAACTTAGATCCAGGACCACAGCCAACTCTTGATGCCGTCTTTCATTTGTTTTGGCTTCTGTCATTGAATGAGCCACCTTGCAAGTCAAATACAGGGGGTTTTACTTCCAATCCAGATGTGTGCTACCTCTCCAACAGAGGCCTGGCCAGGCACTGACATCGGCGCCCTGGGAGTCAAGCTGACACTATGACCAGGGTCAGACATTTTATACACAGTATGTAGCCCACTGTAGTCTGAGCAGTTTGGATCCCATCTCTTATGTCTCTCCCAAGTCAAAATCAGGTTGCCATGTACCTGTGAGAGCAAAGGTAGCCCAAATTCAGCCTTTAAATCAAATGTAGGTGAGGGATTCAAACACCTGTAAAAGTGAGTCAAATCGAGCTCCTTGCCAGAGACGGTATCCCTCCTTTGAAATTTTCCTTCCAGTCACATCTTGAACAGAGTGAACCATTCATTCGATAACTATCTTTGTTTACTATATGTCAGGTCCTTTGCTAGGTAGAGTGTGATAAAAGTGCTTAAGAGAACATAGTCTCTGCTCTCCCAAAGTTCACAGACTTGTGCAATACAAATGAACAGAAGTACAGGAACCTACAACCGATCTAAACTCAGAGGTCAGGGAAGGAACCTACAACCGATCTAAACTCAGAGGTCAGGGAAGTCACCCTTGAAGAAGTGAGGTTTAAACTGAGACCAGACTGTGAGTAAGAACGAGCCAGTGAAAGAGTGGAGTGTGTCCCAGCAAAGGAATAGCAAGAGTGAAGGCTCTGAGGTGGGGCATTATAAAATATTAATGAGGACAATGATCATGGTGGTGTCTATCATTTATTTAGTGCTTATTACATGGTGGTTACTTTATATGGATTAACTGATTTGATCATTACAAAACTTAGTGCCATTATTCCCATTTACAGAGGACAAATTTTGACTTTGGAGCTGAGTGAAGTTATATAAACTTGCCCCAGCCCAATAGCCAATGATTGATTTTTTCCAGCTATATTGAGCTTTGAATGACAAATGAAAGTTATTTACATTTAAGGTATACAGTGGGATGATTCGATATATGTATACACTATTAAATGATTACTGTAATCAAGCTAATTAACATATCCATTACCTCATATGGTAACCGTTTTTTGTGTAAGAACACTTAAGATTTACTCTCTCAGAAAATTTCAAATATACAATACATTATTATTAACTGTAGTCACATGCTGTACATTAGATCTATTCATATATATACACACACCTACAAACACATATACAAATACATATATATATACAAAAACACACATGCCTCACAATTTCTTTCTTCATTCACTTGGCCTTTGTAAATAATGCTGCAATAAATGTAAGATTGTAGTATCTCTTCAAAATAATGATTTCATTTCCTTTGAGTATGTACCCAGAAAAGGAATTTCTGGATCACATGGTAGTTCTATTTTCAACTTTTTAGGAACCTCCATATTGTTTTTCATAATGGTTGTACCAATCTACCTTCCCACCAAATGTGTATAAAGGTTCCTTTTTCTCTAAACCTTCACCAACATTTGTTATCTCTGGTCTTTTTCCTAACAGCCATCCTAACAGTTGTGAAGTAATATCTCATTGTGGTTTTGATTTGCATTTACCTGCTGATTAATGATTTTGAGCATCTTTTCACATATCTGCTGGCCATTTTTGTGTCTTCTTTGGGAAAATGTCTATTCAGGTCCTGTATTAGGGTTCTCTAGAGGGACAGGACTAATAGGATAGATGTATATATGAAGGGGAGTTTATTAAGGAGTACTGATTCACATGATCACAAGGTGAAGTCCCACAACAGGCCATCTGCAAGCTTGGGAGCAAGGAAGCCAGTCTGAGTCCGAAAACCCCCAAAGTTGGGAAGCCAACAGTGCAGCCTTTAGTCTGTGGCTGAAGGCCCAAGAGCCCCTGGCAAACCACTTGTGTAGGTCCAGGAGTCCAAAAGCTGAAGAACTTGGAGTCTGATGTTTAAGGGCAGGAAGCATTCAGCATGGGAGAAAGAGGAAGGCCATAAGATTCAGCCAGTCTACTCTTTCCTTCTGACTACTTTATTCTAGCCACGCTGGCAGTTGATTAGATGATGCCCACCCAAATTGAGGGTGGGTCTGCCTTTCCCAGCTCACTGACTGACATGTATATATGACTCAAATCATGTCATCTCCCTTGGGAACACCCTCACAGACACACCCAGGAACTTTGTATCCTTCAATCCAATCAAGTTGGCACTCAATATTAACCATTACAGGTCCTTTGCCCATTTTTTAATGAGGTTATTTGGTTGTTTGGGCTTTTGCTTTTGTTGTTGTTAGTGGTGTTTTGGTGTTTTGTTTTGTTTTGTTTTTGCTATTTAGCTACATATGAGTCCCTTATATATTTTGGATTGTAACCCTTATTGCATATATGATTTGCAAATATTTTCTCTCATTATGTAGGCTGCCTTTTCATTTTGTTGATTACTTTCTTTGCTGGGCAGAAACTTTTTAATTTGATTGTGACATTGTGAAATATATATTTAGCCTTTGTTCCAGTCTCCTGACATATAGCTCCTAAAATCCTTGGAATCTCTAGAGTGATAAAAGTGTCTTCAGTGTACTGAGTTGACTGATGGCTGGGGGCTCCTGGGTAGCCTGAGAGGGTCATGGGAACTCTGATTTATGGCTACTATTCAGAAGTTCCAGAAGCCCAAACTTGCAATTGACATCTGAAGTAGGGGATGAGCCCTTAACCTGTGGGATCTGACAGTATCTTCAGGTAGATAGTGTCAGAATTGAACTGAATTGAATGAGAGGACACCCAGCTGGTGTCTACTGCAGAATCTGGAGAACTGGTTGATTGCTTAGTATGTGAGGAAATACCTCCACATATACGTCTGGTGTCAGAAGTCTTGTGTGACTGTGTAAGAGTACAGCATAAAAGGAGAAACTGAGTTTGCTTTTCCCTATATCTTTATATAAACGCAGTCCCGCTTGTTTATTTTTGCTTTTGTTGTCTGTGCTTTTGCTATCCTATCCAAAAAACTTATTGTCAAGACCAATGTCAACAAGATTTTTCCCCTAAAACTCTTTGAGGAGTTTTATGTTTGGAGTATTACATGTAAGTCTTTAATCCATTTTGAATTGATTTTTGTGTGTGGTAAAAGATAAAGGTCCAATTTCATTCTTTTGCATGTGGGTATCCAGTTTTCCCAACACCATTTATTGAAGAGACTATCCTTTCCCCATTGTGGAGGCTTTGTGAAAAGTTGGTTGAACGTATATGTATGGGTTTATTTCTCAGCTCTCTATTCTGTTCCATTGGTCTACATGTCTGTATTTATGCCAGTATCATCTTGTTTCGATTACTGTCTATAGCTTTGTAATATAATTTCAGGAAATGTGATGCCCACAGGTTTGTTCTTCTTCAAGATTCCTCTAACAATTCAGGGTCATTTGTGGTTCCATGCAAATTTTATGATTGTCTTTTCTATTTCTGTGAAAAAATGCTTTCAGAATTTTAATAAGGATTGGTTTGAATCTTTAGAATGCTTTGAGGAATATGGACATTTTAACAATATTTTTTCTTCCAATCCATGAACACAGAATAGCTTTCCATTTATTTATCTTCTTCTATTTCTTTCATCAATGTTTTATAGATTTCAGTACACAGATTTTTCACCTCCTTGATTAAATTTACTCCTAAGTATTTTATTCTTTTTATACTATTATAAATGGGATTGTCACCTTAATTTCTTTCTCAAATAGTTCATTGTTAATGTATAGAAATACTACTGATTTTTGTATCTTGATTTTGTGTTCTGCAACTTTAGTGCATTTGTTTATTAGTTCCAACAGGTTTTTGCTAAAGCCTTTAGGGTTTTTTATGTATAAGATTATGTCATCTGCATATAGATACCATTTTATTCTTCACTTCTGATTTTTATGCCTTCTATTTCTTTTCTTGGCCAGTTTCTCTGGCTAGTATTATGTTTGGTATTACGTTGAATATAACTGGTGATATTGGGGATCCTTGTATTGTTCCTGATTTTAGAGGAAGCATTTTCAGCTTTTCACTCTTTGGTATTGGCTGTATGCTTGCCATACGTGGCCTTTATTAAGTTGAGGTACATTTTTTCTATGCCTAATATTTGAGGGTTTTTATCATCAAAAAAATTTAAATTTTGTCTAATGCTTTTTTCTATATCTATGGAGACAATCATATGATTTTATCCTTCATTCTCTTAATGTGGTATATCACACTTATTTATTTGTATTTGTTAAACCACCCTTGCATCCCAGGAATACATCCCACTTGATCTGGATTGATTTGTATTTGTTAAACCATCCTTGCATCCCAGGAATACATCTCACTTGATCTGGATAAATGATGCTTTTAACGTGCTGTTGAATTCAGTTTGCTGGTATTTTGTTGAGATTATTGCACCTATGTTCGTCAAGGATATTGGCCTATAATCTTTTCTTGTAATGTGCTTGTCTAGTTTTTGTATCAAGATGATGCTGGCTTTGTGAAATGGGTTTGGATGTATTTTCTTTTCTTTGAATTTTTGACAGAATTTGAGAAGGATTGGTATTAATTCTTCTTTAGATGTTTGATGGAACTTACCAGTGAAGCCATTTGGTCCTGGGCTTTTCTTTGCTGGGAGATATTTTTATAACTCATTCAATCTCCTTATTCATTTTTAATCTTTTCAGATTTTCTTACCTCTTCATGATTCACCCTTGGTAAGATGTATGTTTCTAGGAATTTATCCATTTCTTCCAGGTTATCCAATTTGTTGACCTGTAATTGTCCATCGTAGTCTCTTATGATCCTTTGTATTTCTGTGAACTGTCTTAAAATAATTATTTTGAATTCTTTTCTAGGCAATTCATATATCTTTATTTCTTTCAGATTAATTGCTAGAAAATTGTTGTGTGCTTTTGATGGTGTCATGCATCCTCTTTTCTTTCTGTTCCTTGAAGTCTTGTGTTGCTATCTTCACATTTGAAAAAGCAGGCACTTCCTACAGTCTTTAATTGACTGGCTTTGGGAAATAAATAACTGCAGTAGCCATCAAGGGTGAGGATTCTGAGATTTTTTCAGACTTTTTCTATGCATGGGCTTGCTCCGCCTTTCTTGTTCCTTTTTTGGTGGAGGGAATTATTAAAATTGTGTGCCTTTTCTCCATCCTGCAAAGCTAGACCGGTTGCCGAGAATCTTCCATTTGTTTTCCTTAGGGCAATGCCCTAAAATGCTCAAGTTTGTGTGTCTTCTCCCAGTCCCACAGAGTCAAGCCAGTTGACTGCACATGCCTGCAAGCCACCTGCAAAGGCTTACACTTACTGTGTGGAGCACATGCATGGGGAGCCAGTCATCAGGGGGACTTGGAGAGGAGGTGAGGTGCATGGACCATTGAGGGCATCCATGGGCCAGTTAAGGGGCTTTGCAAGGCATCTCAAGTGGCTCCTAGGTAAGCCTCCTGAAGGAGACTGTGAAGTAGTTAGTAGAATACATGGCCATTTGTTGAATTTCAAGCCCTATTGCTGTGAGTCCCCACCACTTTTCCCTGCTCCCAGCCTCTCACAGCCATGGCGATCCCATCAGCATTCTGTGTGTGGTGAGGAAGAGCTGGGCCTCTTGTGTATCATTTTGCACACCTGGGAAATCCAGCTGCTCATTCACTACTCTTGCTTTCTTCCATGAGAGGGCTCATGGGCCACAGGAGCCTCTTGTGGCAGTGAGCTGTGATGCCTTGGGGAAGTGGTGACATGGGTAAAGTGAAATCTATTCAATGTATCTGTTCTTGAATTTTTGGGTTTTTTGGCTATTTTGTTTGTTTTGTTTTTGCTCCAGTGGCATGCTAGAACTTCTCTACTAGACACCCAGTCTCCCACAACGGTACTGTCATCCACAGGTGGTTGTAAAAATCAGTGCACTGTGGGGAGATGATAGTAGAAAACCCTTATTCTGCCATCTTGCTGACATCATTCCATCTTAGACAATTTTTATTCACAGATAACAGTGTGCTAGAGCCAGCTCAGAGGGGCTTATGAGAGCAAATCGTGCACCATGATCCTTTTCCCAACTCCACAATCAGCGGCTTCTTGTTAGTGCTTTGAAATCAGGGCCAGGCACGGTGACCCACACCTGTAATTCTAGCACTTTGGGAGGCAAAGGCAGGCAGATCAGGAGATCAAGAGATTGAGACCATCCTGACCAACATGGTGAAACCCCGTCTCTACTAAAAATACAAAAATTAGCTGAGCGTGGTGGTGCATGCCTGTAGTCCCAGCTACTTGGGAAGCTGCGGCAAGAGAATTGCTTGAACTCAGGAGGCATAGGTTGCAGTGAGCCGAGATTGCACCACTGCACTCCAGCCTGGGCGACAGAATGAGACTCCATCTCAGAAAAAAAGAAAGAAAGAAAGAAAGAAAGAAAGAAAGAAAGAAAGAAAGAAAGAAAGAAAGAAAGAAAGAAAGAAAGAAAGAAAGAAAGAAAGAAAGAAAGAAAGAAAGAAAGAAAGAAAGAAAGAAAGAAAGAAAGAAAGAAAGAAAGAGAAGTCAGGTACGGTGGGAATATTTACACTATAGAAATCAGAAAAATTTTAAAAGAATGGGGTCTTGTTTTGTTTTGTCTTGTGTTTTCTAGAGAGCCAGTTAAACATTTAGCAGCCCATGGCAGTAAAAGATGGGCTGATTCCTGGAACAAATGTCTCATCTTCTATATCTTGCACTCCTTTCTCTCCAACGTTAGCAAAGAAGAGGGCTTTCCATACTGTAGTGCTCCTAAGAACCACCTCCATTAATTGAATTTTAAACCAGGCAAGTTTGGCCCTGGAGCTTGCACTCTAGATGACCACCATTCAGTCATTCATTGATTCATTTCTTCATTAGCTCATACTGACTACCTGGCTAGCAGTTGGGGATATAAAGAAAAGATAGGTACCTACCTCCAAAATCTCACAATCTCTCAGGGAAAGCAATTGGGCAGGTTTAAAACCAATCTCTTGTAACGCATCCCCACCCCAAGACTTGTCTACCCAGTAGACTAATATTACTGATTCCTAATATTACCAGGACCCAGAACAAGGATACATATAGAAGACTTCTATGTTAGTTTCCCAGGGATATTATAACAAATTACTACAAAATGTGTGGCTTTAATGGTAAAAGAATTATTATCTCATAGCTCTGGAGGCTAGAAATCTCAAGTCAAGGTGTCAGCAGCATGCCCTCTGAGGGCTGTAGAGGACAATTCTTCTTCACTTCGTTCAGTCTCCAGTGACTCCAGGTATTCTTGGCTTGGTCCTTCTTGCTCCTCCTTCACAGGCCTTTTTCTCCTGTATCTCTGTGTCTTCTCCTCTTCTTATAAGGATACCTGTCATTGGACTTATGACCCACACAGTTAATCCAGAATGATCTTATCTTGAGATGCTTCATTTAATTACATCTGCAAAGACCCTTTTTTCAAAATGAGGGCACATTCTTAGGGAGAAGGGATTAGGATTTAGACTTATCATTTTGGAGGCCACAATTCAACTTACTAAACACACATACCATGTCTAAATATTTAAAACATATAAATCAAACTGACAAACTGGCAGATAACTTATGTTTCACCTTAATATTTATACCATTATGATGACAAAATTTTAAAATATGTGCAAGCTATAGTTTCATATGGCCAAAAAGAAAATATCACGATAGACTAAATTTAATCATTATTGCCTATGTGTAGGTGGCCTATTGATAGGCGTATAATATTTGGTTAAGTAATAAATGCATACATAATTCATAAATTATTATGCATTCTATGAACTTTATTTTTCTTTCTATCAGTTAAGTAAAATTACTAAGTATGTTCCTATAATCAAGAGTTTTATGTAATTTTTGTTCAGTTGACAAAAATGAGGATAATAATGACACTCACTCTACAAGGGAATTGTATTTAAAGTGTACACAATTTGAATAAATTCTCATTTAAAATGTAAATTGATATCAGGCGTGGTGGCTTACGCCTGTAATCCCAGCACTTTGGGTGGATCAGTTGAGGTGGACGGATCATCCGAAGTCAGGGGTTCGAGACCAGCCTGGCCTACATGGTGAAACCCCATCTCTACAAAAAATAAAAAGAAATTAGCCAGGTGTAGTGGCATGTGCCTGTAGTCCCAGCTACTCGGGAGGCTGAGGCAGGAGAATCGCTTGAATCTAGGAGGTGGAGGTTGCAGTGAGCTGAGATCACGCCATTGCACTCCAGCCTGGGTGACAAGAGTGAAACTCAGTCTCAAAAAAAAAAATTAATTAATTAAATTAAATGTAAACTGAGTATAAACATTTGTAAAATTAAATTTATTTCTCAAAGAATCATGAATCTATTTTTCTTCCAAAATATTCAAACTTATTTGTTAAATTTAGAGGTAAAATATATATTGTAATCAACGAATATTGCATTTTTAAATAATTACTTAAATCATCTCTAACTTTTCATCCGCTATTTTGAAAACTTAATTAAAACTTAATAAATATGTCATAAAAATAAGATTATTTGCAATTTGAGCATTCAGTGCCCTTACAGTTGACCGTGTTAGGAATTGGTGTCACTGTTGGTGGGAATGTAAATTAGTACAGCCGCTATGGAGAACAATATGGAGGTGGGTGTCTCAAAAAACTAGAAATAGAACTACAATATGATCCAGCAATGCCACTGCTGTGTATATATCTAAAAGAAAATATATCAATATATTGAAGAGATATCTACATTCCCATGTTTATTACATCACTAACCACCAAACCAAAATGTGGAATCAACGTAAGTGTCTATCAATAAATAAATAGATAAAGAAAATGTGGTCCATAAGCACAATGGAATATCATTTAGCCATAAAAAAAGAATAAAACACTGCCATTTGCAACAAAATGGATGGACCTAGAGGACATTATGTTAAGTGAAATAAGCCAGGCACAGCAGGACAAATTTTGCATATTCTCACTCATATGTGGGAGCTAAGAATTAAGCAAATTGAACTTATAAAGATAGAGGTAGAATGATAGTTACCATAGGCTAGGAGGGTGGCAGGGAGTGGGGGTAAAGTGGGGCTAGTGAAGGGGTGCAAAAATACAGTTAGATAGCATGAATAAGATCTAGTATTCAGTAGCACAATCGGGTGACTATAGTTAACAACAATTTATTGTATATTTTAAAATAACTAAAAGAGTAGAATTGCAATGTTTCTAACATAAAGAAATGATAAATGCTTGAGGTGATGATTACCCTAATTATCCTGATTTGATAATTACACATTGTATGCCTGTATCAAAACATCACAGGTATCCCATAAATATATATAACTATTATGGACCCATAATAATTATTTTAAAAAACAACAAAAAAGAAGCAATGCCATACTTCACGCATGTTATATTCAGACCTAAACTATTCCTCATCTACCGTGAACAACTTTTGTGAATGCCATATTAACTCTAAGCACTACCAAAACCCACAAATTGGAGTGTAAAAGGAAGGGGAAAAAAAAAAAAAGAACGTGTGACACTACTAAAAAATCTTATTTTATTATGCCAGAACCTATTGCATTCATGTACCTGAGAGGAAGGATTTGATATGCTAATTTGTCTTTTCCCTTACCTAAGTGCTTCCACTGCTTAAGTTTCCCTTGTCTTTTTCTAATAACAACAGCAAACCCACATACCTAAATGAATTGATTTGTGTTGTGGGGCAAGAGATGTGAAGAAGCGTTTCCCTGGGGCCTGAATGGAGATAGCATTGACAGCAAATGTTCCAGGTTGCAGGTTATGATGCGCCAGCAGAAACAGCTGGATCTCAAGCGAGAGGCACTGGTGTGTTCGTGTGTGTGTATGATCACGATCATGATATATATAATCCCCTAAATTGCAAGGATTAGGACAGAGACCACTCTTGCCTTGGGTATATTCTGGAAAATACCTCCTAGAACTCTGTTATGTCTTTATGCTGAGTGTAAACCCACCTGGCTCTCCAGAATAGAGCCTGCCATCCAGTACTCTGGCATCCAGAGAGAGAAGCCTTGAATACTCTGCCTTGGTGCTGTTGTTTAGATCTCTACTCCTGACCATTCCGATGCTAACTACCTTCCCATCTGCCTTCTCTATCACCTTCCCACAGTCTCTGAGACTATGTTTATCTTCCTCTGGAACCAGATGACCTGTGTGTCCCCAGATTCTCCTGGTATTCCGTTTGACATAACCCCCAGCTCTGTTGCTACAGACTAGCCTGTCAATCATTGCATCCACTGTCTTTGCTGAAGTCTATTAGCACAGTCCAGCTCTGGCTATCTTTAGGAGTGCCACCTAAGTTGGGTCCCTGGATGATGTATTTGCTCTCACAGCTTCTGAATGGTATGCTTTCCCCCATCAAGAATTAGTTGAAATTCCAGGCTGGCCTTGCTAAATAACAGCATCCCATCTTAGAAAATATCAGACAAATCCATGTCTCCCACCTCTGGCTGGGTGAAGTGCTTTATTAAAAATAAGAGTTGCGAGTGATGATCCAATAGAGAAGACTAGCCTGCAAAAGTTTTGGGAGGAAGTGTAGTTTTTAAGTTTGATTCTGAATCTTTAAACAGGGTTTGGAAACTTTTTCCAGTTTTCCTATATCCAGCCCAATTCACACATTTACATTACCAGGCTAGCCCTATAGGTAAACAATAAAGCATTGTTTTTAGCGCCAGATGAAAGCAAATTTGAATCTCTGCTCCACTTCTTACCCTCTGTGTACTCTGAAACAAGTTACATACTCTTTCAGAGCTCAGATTTCTCATCTCTCAAAAGGGGTAACAAAATACATCTAGCCAGTTTGCAATGAAGACTAAAAGAAAATGTGCTTTAGCATAGTGTTTGCACACACTAAATGATTAGTAGTTGTTGGTTCTGTTCCCCTCATTCAGGCTCCACAATTCTCTAGCCACACTCTCAAATCTGCTAATGGATACCTTATAACTTGGCTCTGAGTGGGGCCACTACTTCCTCCTTTTGGATGAGCAATTAAGGACTCAGGGGACAGCCTGTAGCCGGGAACTTAACTAAGTCAACTAAATCCAATAAATGACTTCTTCTATTATGTAGAAATCATGGGTGCTCGTAGATACTAATTGGCTGTCTTCTCTACTTTCCTTTATAGCATTTAAGTAGTTCCTTAACACAATTTTATTTTGGAGCTTCCTAATTATATTACTCCAGGCACCTACTGTCAGTGAGCTTGCCCATGGAAAAAAAAAGAAGAGTTATTTATGCATTTTTATATTCCACAAGTACTTATGGAGGTAACTCTAGTGATCTCAGCACTGCAGGGCATGCCAAAGTATAAGACATGGTTCCTGCCCTTGAGGAACTTAAAGACTCACTGGCAAGAAATAATAAATATGTGGGAAATGATTAAATCAGAAGTGTATAAAATGGATGATGAATATTTAAGGGGAATTATGTTGTGGAAGAGCCCAATAATAATATTATATCTGTAATTTATTTTTTAACCATTTTTATATATAAAGAAATGCAGTAGCTAGAGAATGTACCATGGATCAGGGAAATAGCATGAACAGAGCCTTGGCAACTTGACTGAGCCAGTGGGCGCCTGATCCAGTTGCAGTGACAGCCCCACGTAGAAGGGTCATTTCATTTCCATAAACATGGGCAAGCTCTAAATGATAGCTATAATCCCACAAGTGTTATTCCTGCCCCTGGCCTTTCTCCTACTTGGGACAATCTATCATACTCTAGTATAACAAAACATTCTAAGTACCGTGTGATAAGCATCACTCTCCCATTCAAAAACTTACAATGGCCCTCTACTACTGCTGAATCCCACTGCTCACTGAATCCAGACTCCTCTGTGATATCCTTGTAGATCAGATAGAGCCTCAAAGTTTGGATTGTGGTGCAATTAAGTAAAGAGAGGATAGCAAACTAGCAAACTGGATTTGAATCCATTCAGCCATCACCTAGTTATGTAGACCCCTAAGAAATTCAACTTCCTTGTGCCTCAAATCCATAACTCATCAGTTGCTGATTACAACTGATAGGGATTACAATAATTTAATACATGTAAAGGGCTTAGAATACTATTTGTCACATGGAAAATGCTCAAGCACTATTGCCTATCAGTAGAGGAATGAACATATTGATTAATGGAACAAGTGAACCTGGAGAAAAGTTTCTACTCCCAGCCCCTAAAGCTCAGTTTGTGGGCCAGTGAAGACATAGAAGATATACTTATTCCATTCGTGAAATGATATAAAGTGGATAGGAATAGCAAATATGTTGGATGACAAATAATGTTCCAACACTATGCTAACACGCAACTGAAAGGGACAGATCTAACAAGATACAAGGAACAGGAGTAAACACAGCCCAGTACTTTATGTGCTGGTAAACCAACTCTCTAGAAGATAAAAGCCCGTGATTCACAGTATTTGCTAAATTCTGTGATATAAAGACTCCTACCACAGCTGATGTCAAGTTACCATGTGATTTCCTGAACTCAGAATTGGGAAGAGATGCTAGCTAACATTGGCTCTCGTGAGCTGCTGTGGGCTTGTTCTAGTACACCACTGAAAACAGAAAGTCCTAAACCAGAGTTTAAAACAGAACTCTGTGTTTAGTATGATATAAAACGTGGCATAGTGCCTGGCCCTAAAGAGTTTCCATGAACTGAGCAACTGTAAATCCAGCATGCGAGAGAAGCAGAGAAGTGAAATGGCCTGAGAGCTCTGGTTCTGTAGCCAGATATTAATGGATTCAAATTTCACCTTCCCTACTTGCTAGGTGCATGATCTTTGATAAATCACTAAACCTCTAATCGTAGCTCCCTCATCTCTAAAATGGAAATGATTATAATAATGATAATAATGTCTGCCTCGTAAACTTACAGAGTTGAATGAGAAATGTCATGTTAAGAAAGAGTTTAGCAGACTGGGTATGGTGGTCCATGCCTGTAATCCCAGCACTTTGGGAAGCCAAAGCAGGCAGATCCCAAGGCTGGGCAACATGTTGAAACCCTATCTCTACAAAAAATATAAAAATTAGCTGGGTGTGGCGGTGTGCACCTGTAGTCTCAGCTACTCAGGAGGCTGATGTGGGAGGATCACTTCAGCCTGGTGAGGGTTTGAGGCTATAGTGAGCCAAGATCACACCACTGCTCCAGCCTGAGTGACAAAGTGAGGCACTGTTTCAAAAAAAAAAAAAATGAAAATAAGAAAAGAAAGAAAACAAACAAACAAACAGAAGAAATAAAGAGTTTAGCAGTAAGAAAAGGACAAGCAACCAAAAGGGGAAAAAATGGGCAAAATAATGCGAATGAGCTATGGCTGCCATAACACACCACCCAGGGCTACTCGCTTAAAACAACAGATATCTATGTGCTCTGGTTTCTGTAGGTTGACAGTTTGGGCTGGGCTCAGAAAAAAATGGTTCCCTTTATCCTCAAGAAATTAGCTGGGCTCAGTCTCATGTTTGCAGTGAGCTGGCAGTCAATGGCCTCACTCATGTGTTTGGCAGTTGGCTGGACTAATGGAGGTCACCAGGCCATGTGTCTCTCATCATTCAGCAGACTAGCCCAGGATTTTTCACATGGTGGTTGTTGCAGAGAAGCAAGAAACAGCACCAATGCACAAGAACTTTCCAAGTCTCTTGGCCTTCTTCAAGTCTCACGTTTTCTTATCTCCTTAGCCAAAGGAAATCACATGTCTATGCCCAGAACCAGTATGATGGGAATTACCCAAGGATATGGATTCATGAAGGAAAATTATTGTGACCATTTTTGCAAACTAGCACAGTGTAAGAATAGGAAATTGATAAAAGAAAAAATCCAAATGGCAAAAAAAAAAAGCATGAAAAGATGTCCAACCTCACAAGTAAAAGGAAAATGCAAATTAATATGAGATATCATTTCATGTTTATTGGCTTGGTAAATAAAAAGCCTTGTTAAACTAAGGACTGGTTGAAAATGGGGAAATGAGAAATCCTATATACAGGTACTGGAGCATAGACAAATTATGACACACTTATAGAATTCAGTAACTAAAATTAGGTTCCTAGGGATCAATGCTGAAAACATAATTCTGAGTTACAGAATATCAAACAAATAAGATTTGATACTTTATATATGATATTTTATAAACATATATGTAATAAAATTATAAAACATGGGTGAGAACATACATCAACTTCAGAAAAATATTTATTTATTGTGATGAAAGAATGAAAAGCAAAGAATGAAAAGTAAAGGAGGCTTTTATTTTATCTGTATATTTTTTTATCCAAATACTTGAAGTAATCATGGTAAAAAAGCAGGGTAGTGGAGGGCAAGGAGGGAAGTGGAGATGGTCAGCAGATATAAAAGCAGTAGAAAGAATGAGTAAGACCTACTATTTGATAGTACAACAGGGGTGACTAAAGTCAATAATAACTTACTTGTACATTTTTAAATAATGTAAAGAGTGTAACTGGGTTGTTTGTGACTTAGAAGATAAATGCTTGAGGGAATGAATGCCCCATTCTCCATAGTGTGCTTGTTTCACATTGCATGCCTGCATCAAAACATCGCATGTACCCCCAAAATATATATACCCACGATGTACCAACAAAAATTAAAAATTAAAAGCATAAATCAATAAAAAGGAAAAGTAAAAGATAAAAGAAAAATATATGAAAGTTAAAATTATGAAAAAAGCAAAAAAGAAAAAAGAGAGCATGTGTTAAATTCCAGAGGTAGGTCTATGAGGATTTGCTATGTTCAGAATATTTTAAATATTGTATGTTTGAAATATTTCATCATTAAAATGACATTGAAAGAAATAATAGCTGACATCTTCTTTAAGAAGAAACGGCTGGAGGAACAAGTTTTGTAACTGTTTAATTGGCTGCCCCAAAAAACCTGCTTTTAGATTACATTTATGGAAGTATAGATTGTAGAAAGAAGGTGTGTACAATCCTGCTGTACTCCGTAGTGTCAGACCATGCCATGCTGGAGCACACTTGAGAAAGGACATACACAAATGTGAGAGTGGCCATTCATTCTGCCAGCCACACTGCTTGAGTCCCTACTTGTGCTGTCAGCATAACAGGCCCTGAGGATAGCACAGAGGACACAACATCTTGTGTCCCTGCTCTCAGAGGGGTTTGGATCATAATCATGAAAGACACAACTCCAAACACCATCATCGCAAATATTGAAATCCCTAGAGATCAAAATTCCTAAACAGAAGATGGGAAAGTTTAATAGGAAATGCTCATGTTGTTGTGTATCGAATCACAGAAGAATATCAAAAAGAGCAGCACCACATAGAAAATGAATGTGAAAATATTCTTTGAGGAAAGCCATGCCCTAATAGAAAAAAGCAGCCATTTATCGTGATGCAAGACACCAAAATATAGTCAATGATAGTGAAAATTAGCCAGCCTTAAGGACAACCTCTGTGCAATTGCCATAATCTATCCGTATAATATACTTTTTCATGTCGAATGTTTTTTCTTTCCTTTTTGTTAGTCATTTTCATGATTTTAAATTGTTAACATTGTATTTTACAATTTGCTAGGCTGTGTATTTCATCTTTACATCATTTTCAATATTGGAGATATAAATTGCATAGAGACTTTAGAGAGTTCTAATTGGTTTTATGTATTTTTTTTTTTTTTGCAGATTTGACTCCAGAAAATGCATTCTCATAATGTTGACTTTGTGTGTAAGCATTGTGCGTGTAAGTAAAAATGTTGAAACTTCCTCGATAAATGAAGAGATCTTCTTTTGGTACATCTGCATTTGTGAGAAATAAAATGTCTCAAGAACTCGACTCTTTGGGAGACTGCATATGTGATGGTGACCCACCATGGTTCTTTTTTTTTTAATTGATCTCTTTAAAATACTGTTAGGTTGCTCGTAACAGTATTTCATAATACTGCAGTTCTAAAGCTGCGTATACAACCATAGTGATATGTGTTTATATATTTCCCTTTTTCACCTATTTCTTTATGAATACAGTTCATCTGCTCATAACTTACATCCATGTGACTGTCATTAGCATATCTGAGTGTTTATGCCTCCAAAAATATGTACGTTATTATTGACTATTTTATTGTATAAAGTGGCCTGTGAAGTGTTCTGTTGCATTTTTATGTTTCTCAAATAAATTCCCTTTTAAAATGTAAATAAATATCTTTAAAATACTTTTTTATTGTTTTTCTCAGAATTGTACTTTTGGGATTGTGATCTTTCAGGATTTGCACATTCAGGACGGTGGCACTCAGGATTGTGTCTTTCAGGATTATGATCAGCTTTCCTCTTGGACGTTTACCTTGCCTCCCAGTCAACATATACAGCAAACTTAAGAGCACACAGGATATAGTGGGTGAGGCAGTGGAGAGCTGATAACATAGCAAGGAGATGAAAAACTGCCCAAGCCAAGTTGTGTGGGGAAGAATGACAAGGCTTCCCGCCCCCACCTCTCTCCCACACTGACTCTTAGTCTACAGGGAATGCTGGGCTTTAGATAGGAGCACTCTGGGTACCTTCCTGCACAGATACACTCAGCATCACCTGGGAGAAATCTGCATATGTGCCCAGGGATCTCACTGGAGCTTTCCCTGAAGCCCAGACTTAGTGTCCCCGTGAGAACTTCGCCCTCAAGCAAAGCAGAGGATCAGGGCAGTGTGCTCCATCCATCAGCTCCTCAGCAGCCTTTATCCCTTCAAGGCTGAACTGCAAAAACAGTTATTTTTTGCTGTACTGTATTTTTATTTCTTTTCAACTCCCTATTTCCTATTCAGTAATTATTGCCAAGAAATATTCACAGAAAACATGCTAGGTTTCTGACAGTCTGTCATGTGGGAGCTCTTCCTGTGCACTGCCTGGAGACTGGAGTCTGGCTGGGTGAGGTGCAGGGAGAGTGGTTCTGGCCACCATAAGGAAAAAGTCTAAGGCTGCTGGGTTCAGACCAATAGCAGGTAGCCTCTTTGGAGGTTTGCGAAGAGAAGACACAGGAACACTGAAGAATAAATGGCTGGTCAGCCTTAAGAAGTCTATACAATGTCTTCATTGAATTTTTCTGATTCTAGAATAATTATAAAACTGTTAAAAATTAAAGACATGTTTAAGACAGTGTGGCTCCATAATTTTATCTTGTAGGGAAAACCACTATTCACACTTTGATCTGTATCTTTTCAGACATTTTTCATTGCATATGCAAACTTTTAGATATGAAAGGGGGATCATGATATATATAGATTGCCTTGCGACTTGCTTTTCCCTCCCGCCATAATGTTATATTTTGGAAGCATTCCCCATATCTGGATCTGCATGACTATTCATTCTTTTTATGGGTTGCAATATTTATTCCTTCACAAATACCTACCAAATGTGAGCACCCACTTACTGTCAGGTACTCTTCTAGGCACGAAGGAACACAGTGATAAGCAAAAGAGTTACGTCCTCATAAAACTTTACATTCTAGTAAAGATAAAGAATTATACAAACAAAAAGATATCAAAGAATGTCCAAGAAATACACGCTACGAAATAAAATAAAGCAGGTTAGGGGGTTATTGTGCAACAAAGAACGCTGTTTTAAATTGCATAGTCACAGAAGACTTCTCCCAGGGATTCTGAATCAGTGATCTATCACTGTGTTTCAAATTACCCCAAGACTTAGTGTTTAAAACAATGGTATTCATGATCTCACAGTTTCTGTCAAATGGGAATCCAGGAGAGGCTTAGCTGCACCCGCTGCTTTAGGATCTCTCTCAGGCTTCAGCTGAGTTGCCAGCCAGGCCTGCAGTCATCTGAAGGTTGTTAGCAGGAATTAGTTTCCTACAGGCTGTGCTCTGGGAGCATCAGTTCCTCATTGGCTGTTGGCTGAAGGTCTCCCTCAGTTCCTTGCCATGCGGACTTCTCCACAGGGCAGCTCACAGCATGGCAGCCTGCTTCCTCACAAGCAAGAATGCCAGGGAGAGGGAGACAGAGGAAGAGAGGAAGAGCATGCAAGATGAAGTCATAGTATTTTGTTATCAGATCTCAGAAGTGACATCTCCCCTTTTAAAATATTCCATTCATTATTAGTAAGTCACTAGGTCCAGCTCACACTAGAAGGGAGGGAATCACACAAGTTGTGAATACCAGGAGGGCAGATCATTTAGGGTCACTTTCAAAACTATTCACCACATGTTGATATTTGAACAGAGGTATAAATAGAGTGAGGAGACAGTCATGTTAATATCTGGGGAAGAAAACCTTCAAAGAAGGAGAAACTGCAGGAGCAAAGGCCCTAAGGGTGGAACTGCCTTGGTCTGTGGGACAGCTATAGCCTCTAGGGGCTGGAGCAGGGGGAGAGAAAGAGCAGTGGAAAATTAGGGTGACAACGGGGAAAGGATCAAATCATGCCAGGCCTTATAGACCACGGGAAGGGCTTGGGATTTTATTTTAAGAGTAATATGAAGCCACAGTATTCCTTAGTTTGTATTATCGTAATTTACCTGCTTAACCTACTGATGAAGATCACTTTTAATTTTCTGTTTCTAAAAATGCCACACCCTACATATATGTATGTGTGTGCATTTATCCTGCAGGTATGTATGTATCCTCAGGGGACTTTCTCTGGACCAGAAAGTATGTGCATTTAAAATGTAGATACACACCTATTGCCAAACTGCACTCACAAACACTTTCCCAATTGACTCGCCCATCAAAATTGCGCAAAAGGAAAGTCCTGGCCAACACTAAGTAGAATTAAGCTTTCAAGTATTCGTTAATCTGATGCAGGAAAGTGGCATTTCATTGTGATTTGTATTTGTTTCCTCTCTTAAGAGGATGAACATTTTTGCATCTATAAGAAGGATGAATTTCTTTGCATCCTTCTGTTTCATCCTCTGCAGGGTCTGGTGGGGTCTAAGGGTCCTCTACGCTGACTGTCTCTAATGGCTGATGGCCCCACAGCCCAGGAGCTGGCCGGCTGTCCAGCATTGCTTCCCTTTGTTTCCTGTGGTCTCAGGGGCCACTCTGGTCTTCCTACTGCTGAGTCTTTGCCTGACCTCCTTTCCCCACACACACCTCTATCCACTTGTCAGACTCAGGCGTCTCCTCAGTGTCTGGCATCCAGCTGCCTCTGCCATGCTCTCCATCAGATTACAGGTGCTCAGAGCCCCTCCACAGAATGCCGGGTGGCCTGGTGAAGCCACAATCAGAGAGGTTACACCGGGCTTCTATCCAGCTCCAGCTCCTGTAATTCTCTGATCTTGGGCAAAGTGCCGAAACAGCCTGTGTCTCCATGCTTTCTCTAAATGGAGGTCAGAAATAATAGTCACTTCTTAGTTATGCTGTTATAGGATTAAATGCGAAAGTTAAACAAAATACTAGGAATAGTACCAAGCACTTAGTAGGTAGTCGGTAAATATGAACTCTTACCATCATCCTACCTACCTGAGTGCATTTGAGATGCAGTGAGGGCATCTGAGTTCCTGGAAGGCAGAAACAGTACTTTACTCATTTTTGTAATTCCAGAGGTACTTCATACAGTACCTCTGTATGACAGAGCCTGTACAAGACAGCATTCAATAATTATTTGTATAATTATTTGTGTATGTGTCAAATCAAGGAATTCGCACCTGAATAAATGAATGAATGAATTGAATGTGCAGCCCTAACATGGAGGGATTTAACTGCCAACTGTTATCTTGTGTACAGTTGGTAATCCTTGAAGGATCTCGTGAAGATTAAATAACATAAAATAACGTTTTAAGAAGGAATTTAAGAAATAAGTAAATTTACAAATAAGATTTTTTTAAACCTGCAGATTTCCCCAGTTCCCATGAAGGAAAGCGGCCAAAACACATTTGGAAACGTGTTTTAAGCTGTCTGCTCTTCAGACTATGCATGCATAGGCTCCCCAGCCCTCCCCCCACTTCTGTAGCCCACCCTGCCTCCCAGTGGTGCATTACCAGGCAGAGGCCCTTCTAGAGATGAGCACACAAATGTGCTCACTGTTTTTGCCTCAGGTGCTCTCTCCAGCATGCACAGTGGTTTAAAACTGAGGCAAATAACCACAGCCCGCAGGCCACATTCAGCTCGCAGATATATTTTGCTTCATGCACACAGTATTTTCTAAAAATTAAATTAAAACTCAAGAGATTTAAATTTTTTAAAGTACAGATACCTTGCAAAAACCTGAGGTGTGACTACAGGGACCAGCACTTCCTCATGGAAGCACCAATCTTTTTCATGAACCCCCATAGCAGCAGTCCCCTTAGGACAGGCTTGCACTTTATTTTCAGGTCCCCAGGACCCTACATTCTTATCTCATTGTTTATGTTGAATGGATGCCGAGCCACATGAGTTTTCAAACCTTGTTTTACAAGTATCATTCCAAGTAGACATTGGCCTTGCCTTTCACTAATGAAATCCTCACTAATGAGTATTTCAGCCCCAAATAATTCCTCAAACCTACAAAGCAACAGTTCCTTAACCCCTGACGTGGTTTTTGAGAAAACATCTCTATAATCAGATATATTCAAGCAATGTCTACAATTCTAACCTCTTAGATACTGAGTACTTGTTTGGCTACCACTTTTTTCAAGGTGTGCCTCCATAAACATCCCATGGAAGACATTTTGGGGAACACAGCCTGGGAAGATCCAGAGACCTTCAATACCTGAAGAGAAAACTCTACACTCACAGATACACTCACAAAGACAATCTCTTAGAAATAGGAACAGCACTGCCCATCTGCAGCCCCTCACCAAGGGAGGTGATACAAGAGAGACGACACAAGCCATCCACTGGATAAGTCAACTGCAGAGGAAGCTGGGGAAGAGGAAGACCCATTGCCTTTGCTCAGAATTCTAGAAACAGACTCTGAGATGGAGATGTATGTGCAGGAGTTTTGCTGGGTCAGGCACTGGGGAATGCAGAAGCTTCAGATAACCCTGCGGGAAGCTTGGGAGTTACGGACTGCAGAGTATTCAGAGTTGTCTTCCAAACTGAGGCAAGGGTCCAGGCCTTTGTAACCTGGGAAGAGAGTATTACCTTGGGAAAGGCAGCTCTCACTAGCCAGATGCAGTTCCCAGAGAGGGATTCATCTATGGCCATCAGTAGCCAATACAGTACGAGCAGATAAGTGTGTCAGTCCTGAAAGGGAATCTGACTGGAATTCACAGATCCACTACATCCACTTTCCTCCTTCAGGGTAAAATAGAACAATCTTCTTTCCAGCCACTGGCAGCAACAATTGCTATATGAAAGCCAGAAGGTAAGACCTGGAGGCAAGGCTCTGGCTTATTGCTTCTAACACTTAACACTGGGAATGGCAGTACTCTTTCTGAAGCACAGTTCTGGATACAATGCTACAATACTCAAAAGTTCTCAGTGGCTCCCAGTTTTCTCCAGAATGATGCACAAACTCCTTAGCCTGGAATTCTAGGCCCTTTATCATCTGCCCCAGGCTACCTTTTCAGCTTACTTCTCATTATCTCCTGCAAAGCTCAATACTGACCAGTAGTCTCCAAGCAGTCTCCATAGTTTACCTCCTTCATGTCTTTATTGTTGGTTATTCCTGCTTCCTAGAAAAACCATATCTCCCATCTCCATATATCTAAATCTTATCCAACTTTCTTGATTCAGCCTGAATGCTTCCCCAGTTCTATCTAACTGGAAGCAATCTTTATCTGATCTTGTAATAATATTGTTTTTGTCATGAATTATATTCAATTTCTCCCATATACTTAACCATACACTCCTTGAAGGCAGGACTTAGCTCTCATTAAGTGTCTTGTGTATCACAAATGTTCATTTAATTTTTATGTATGAATAGATAGATTGATGGATATATGGACATATGGGTGGACAGGAATATAGATGGAAGAATGACAGGCTCAGGATAGATTCCTGCTATTGAGATGATGTCTTCACTGTCTTGTCTTCATTCTGTTCCTTAGCTCTGTGTATTCTATTTAATTTATGAATAAGAGGCGAATTGGTCTAAAAAGAACTAGGTTGTATTTTCCATACTGAAATATTCAAATTGCTTACTGAGCACTGGAAGCAGTGGGGAATCACTGAGCCCCCTTTTCAAGCTTGTTACCACATTTGTGCATAAGAAGGAAACAGTGCCTACGTCCCATTTGAGCTTACTACAAAACAGTCCCTGAGCCAGCTGTTATATTTCAAGTGGTACCACTCTGAAGACTTCTTGAACCTCAGATGGTTATTAACAAAACAATATGCCAATCAGTTCCAAGAAACTAAATCAGAGGCAATGAGTTTTGGCAGCTGCTTGGCTCATGAAAGGTGACACCCAATTAGAGAATACGGTCAACCCCAATGTGTGCTTTCGACTTCCCACGGTATTTATAGCTGCAGTCATGGATCTGACAGCCAAGGATCCCACTTGGAGACACAAACTCTTCCAGAAGCCATACTAATAACCGCTTACTGATGCCTGATGCTGCACTTCATCTGAGTCGTCAAAATGACTCCAAGAGGTAGGGATGGAATGTATTCTCATCTTCTCTTGAGGCCTCAGAGAGAAAAGACTATCCCAGCATGGCATGTCAGTAAAGTTAGTGTAGCAGCAGGGCCACAAGTAGAACCCAGGCTTTGACTCCTTCTCAACAGCAATCCCCTTGCTATGTGACCTCATCCATACCTTTGCCTCTAGGTCTACAAAGAAAAATTATCAAATATAGAATAATTTATTAATAATTTATGCAAGTGACATCATAGCCATTTTTAGAATTTCAGCACAGTGCCTGGTAATTATTCATAATGCCTGATCTAGATTATTTCTGCAAAGTTTAATTTCAATCTCTTTTGTCCTGTCCTTATCTATTTAATATCTTTTGGGAAGAGGACAGGTTCTAATTTTCAAAAGAGCAAGATGGTCCCTAGAAACTCCTTGAGAAGATTGTGTAACAGAAGAAATGTGAACCCCTATTGGGACAAACATGTTTCCTGGGACCAACTTTGACTCACTAAGAACAATCCCCATTAGATATGCCTGTTGGTGAGAGGACCACAACAGAGAATTAAAAAGATGCAGTAGACACAGTGCTTATTGATTTTAGCAATGTCTTTGATGGAGTTTCCTATAATATTGTTGTGAACAAATTACAGAGATATGGACCTCATGATAATACCATTGAGTGGATTTATAACTGGTTGAATAATTTTGGAGATGATGATTAACTGGTGATATGATGCTATAGGATGCCCTGAACTGTGATATAATGAAGAATTTTGATCTCTGCCTCTTTCAGTCCAAAGTTTTTATCAAGTATTATTAAATGTTTGCCCCCTTGAGCCTGCATACCCACTGACCAGATGGAGAGAGGTTATAGGCAGGAAAAGAAAATGGGAAAAGAACTGAAAACTATATTAATTAAGTTACAAATAAAGACCTTGGAGATATTTAACTTTAAATGTCTGAAAGACTGTCCCAACAAAAAGGGAATTTTTTCTTTCTTTCTTTCTTTCTTTCTTTCTTTTTTTTTTTTTTTTTTTTTTTTTTGAGGGGGAGTCTTGCTCTGTCCCCCAGGCTGGAGTACAGTGGCGCCATCTTGGCTCGCTGCAAGCTCTGCCTCCCGGGTTCATGCCATTCTCCTGACTCAGCCTCCCAAGTAGCTAGGACTACAGGAGCCCGCCACCATGCCTAGCTAATTTTTGTATTTTTAGGAGAGACGAGTTTTCACCGTGTTAATCAGGATGGTCTTAATCTCCTGACCTCGTGATCCGCCCGCCTCGGCCTCCCTAAGTGCTGAGATTACAGACATGAGCCACCGTGCCCAGTCCAGAATTTTCTTACAGTGTGAACCCTTGGGGCAGGGCTGGAGCCAGTGAGTAAAAGTTAAAAGAAAGCGCATTTTTGTTCAGCAGTATAAGAAAAATGCTAAAATTTCAGTTTACCATGAAAGTCTACATGCCAGGAAGAAACTGAATGAATGTTAAACAGACTCAAAATTAAGAGAAGCTATGACGTGGGCCTACCTTATGGGATGTGAGTCCTCCGGGCCAGGACAGACAGCTTAGGCACCAGGGAGGTACTCTGAGGATGTGCCATCACCACAGTCACCACAGACCTGAACTGGCTCTCTGCAGCTTTGTGGTCTGTATTTATGGTCCGTCCATGCATCCCTGTGCCTTCCTGCCCCTGACTGGTGCCTGCACTAAACACTTAGGTCTTGTATTGTGCTTAAATCCTTCACACCAGGCCTAAGGGTTCGGCCTAAGTAGTTTCAGCCTCTCAAGGGTCTTCTTAACTAACCTTTTCTGCTTCTCTGTGGTCTTGACATTGACCCTGCCCAACCCTGCATGTCCCACAAGCTGTGGAGTTCCCCACTGCACATGGTGCTTCATTAAAGGCTAGAAAATTAAGGATGTGAATGACAATAGGATGGACAACCAAGAGTGCTCATCAAATCTCCTCCCTGAAGTTATTTAGAAACAAGAGCCTTCTTTGTTAAGATTTTTCAGAGGCCAATTAACCAAGTGAGCCACATGGCATCTGGAAGGGAAGGGGAATGGAGTTAGCAAGGGTTGAACCCCTACTCAGTGACTGTCATTGTGTTACGGTTTTTGACACACATCACCACATGGAATACTCACAATACTCCCTTGGTTAGGTCTATTAATCTCTTTTAAATGAGAGGTGACAGAGATTCATAGGGTTAAGTAACCTGCCCAAAGTCATAAGGCTGGCAAGTTGCAGAGCCAGGATTGGAATTCAGCATGACCCTCCAGCCTATTTCAACCCTGCTACAGGCCTTTTCCAGCTTGGAAAGTCTAAATCTACCAGGTTTTCATGCAACGCAATTATTGAATTACTTGTAGAATTTCATTCTTTTGAACGGTCTGTTTTGCAGCAACACTCAGGAAAAAATTGTCACTTCACATGGCTTTGATTAGCAATATTAATACTGTTTTAGAAAACATAGATTACAGCAATACAGGGAGCTGGCCCTGAAATTAAATTCAGAATGATAACTCCAGAATTTCAGATTTAAGGGCAGAAAGAGGATGGAGGTCAGCTGGTCCTGGCTCCTGAAGAACCATCCCCACTCCCTGTTTTAAATTTTGTCTCAAGAGCTACCTCCCAACTGAAGCACTTGTCTCTGCAGTAATACACCAAAGAGTCATTTTCTGCACTTTTGCCTAAAAGCTGACTTTTACAGAAGAATCATAGGTATAATACAATATAGGTTTCCATTTGATATAACCAATTTTCCCTAAAGAAATTCTGCACTAAATTAAAATAGTGAGCACTATAACATAAGTGCATAGTCTCTGGAGTTTAGCTACTAAGGTTCAAACCCAAATTCCATCACCACTTCCTGACCATGACTTTCCTTAGCCTCAATTTTATTCTTTGGAGAGTTTTAAGGATTTAACCAGTGAATATATACAATACAGAGTAAGTGATGTATTGTGATTTTGTTTACTTTTTTTTTTTTCAAGGACAAGGGGAAACAAGATCATTGTGCAATATGTTCCCAACTCAAATGTTGGGTACATAACATTCCCAACGGACAGTTTTGAGCTTAGACTCTGCATTTCCTGTGTAATCCAGAACATCTCTATAACTTACCACATCTGACTCACTCTCAACTACTGAAACTTCTCAATGATCAGAGCTGAGCACTTGTAAAAATATGTGATTTTAAGAATCTAGCGATTCATTTTCTGGACATTTTGTTTGTTGTTAATTTGACAAAGTCACTTATTAACCTTAGTTTACTATGTTCATTTCTACCTAGCAGTTCCATTGGGGGTGATTCCCCTTGATTGGAGTAGTATGGGAAAGGAACAAAGAACTTTCCCAACATCCTAGAGGTATCCTCTATTCATTGATTAACTGGTTCACTCATTCATTCAATGAATAATTTCTTGAGAAACCACTGATGCCCAGCTCTGAGCTGAGTTCTAAGGATTCAGTAGCAAGCCAAGCAGACATAGTCTCTGCCCTCATGGTGCCTGTAATAAGATATATGACAAACAAGTAAACAAAGAATTAAACAATGATATCATAAAAAGCACTACAAAGGAAACAGAAAGGGCTTATGACAGAGAACAATGAGAGGGAACAAAACTACTCAGACAAGATGTTCAGAAAAGGCCTCTTTGAGAAGAAAACGCACTCTCATTTCCTGAACCCAAAAAGTTAGAAGTCAGCTATGACAGACATCACCATTTGTCTACGTAATACATTTCACTTCTCCCTTATTTTGCTTACATGCACAGCACAGTGTACCTAACTAAAGCACGCACATCCCAGCTTCGGCCAGTGAGGTATAAGCTATAATTTCAGAGAAGGTGTTTCTTCCCTAATATAAGGACTGCCCTTTCTTGCTTCTCTTCAGCAACTTATTTTATCTGAAATATGGACAAGATGGCTGGTGCTGTGGGAGTCATCTTGCAAATAAAAGGGAAAAGCAAAGAAAAAAAAGTCTTTTCTCTGATATTTTTGAGCCAATGGCCCAGGCAACCATTTTTAGACTTCTAATTGAATGAAAAAGAAAAAAAAAAAACTTGTATATGTGGAAGTACTGTCGTCAGAATGTTCTGTTATTCATAATCAAATGAATCCCTCACTATTATACCAGCCAAGCACAGCACAGAAGGAAGGGCATTTTGGGAGAAGAAATAACATGTCTGAAGACCTTAAAGCAGGAAAAAGCTTGGCATGTTTAAGGATAAAAAGGCCAGTGTGGCTAGAGTACAGCAGGCATGGAGGAAAGTGGGAAGAGCTAAGGTTGGACATATAAGGGACGGGTCAATTAAGCCTGCAGGCCAGGGTTAGGAGTTTGAATTTTATTAGAGGAGTGAATGACAGCCACTGGTTGGCTGATAGATACTCTACAAAGATCCTCTGCCTGCCCTGTGGTGAAGGACTTGGAGGAGGGCAGGAGCAGAAGTGGGGAGACAAGCCAGGGCCATTGCAGTTGTCCTGGGGAAAGAAGACATTGGCGTAGGCAGGGACAAAGGCATTGGTGGTGGAGAAAACTACACTGAAACGGCAGTGTGGCAGCCAGTTTGAGAGTAATTTGGCAAAAAACAGATCAGTACAATATGTGAAGAATTTAACCATTGCTTGTGACTCAAGAGGATCAAACTACTTATTGCCACAGGCCAGGTAGGTGAAATAATATTAAATATAGCAGTTAACATTTATGTGTTATGGTTGACAGACACTGTACCATTAATCCTTATAATGGCACTATAAGGTAGACATTGTGATTATCCCCATATTACAAATGAGCAAACTGAGTCATAATCAAATTAAGTAACTTGCTCAAAGTCAAAATGGTTAATAACCTGGTGGAGGTGGGTTTCAAACCTAAGGCTGTGTGATTCCTTGACTCAAGACACAAAGGGCTTAGAAACTGCTCTTAGATGATTTTCCTTTTCTTTGTATATGCTTAGTATCACACACAAAAAGTCTCCACATCCTCCATTCATGGACTAGATCCTTATCCTTGAGGGTGACGGAGGGAGGAAAGTCTATATGTTCTGGAGAATAAAACCTGGGCACATTTATTGAGCCTTTATTACATGCTAGGTTCCCTGCGTTTATTACAGCCACTTTACAGGTTGGGAAACTAAACTGCAGCGAAGTTATGTAACTTACCCAAAGTTACAAACCTAGTAAGATTCAACCCAGGCTGTCAGACATGTTTAACCATTGCACATAACTGTCTCCTTCAGAGGAGTTTCTTCTTGGATTCAAAGTCTGAATCTTGCTCATCCCGCACAAAAGTTAACCTGAATGGTGTAAGGGTCCAAACAGCTGCTGTTCCACTAAGCCAGAAACATCAAGCCAGTCAACACCTTGGGATCAGTGGTGGTGAACACATTGGGACTGACGATTATTTCAGCTAAATGCAAATTCACTGAACTAAAAGCCCAACGAGGACCAAACCAAGCATAAAGATGGCCATAAGACCCCGAATTAATTCTGCCTACTTCTAGTTCTCTTTAGTTATAGCTCAAATGTCACATCCTCGATGTTATCCCTGCTGACCTTAGCTAAAGTAATGCTCCCCTGCTCAGGTCACTGACTACCCCACACCTTACTTATCCTTCCTCTTAGTGTTTCTAACTCTAGAATAATATCACTTTATCATGCGTTTATTGTCTGTCTCCAGCCACGAGAATGTAAGCTCCATTTTTCCAGTGCCTACAATGTCTGGCACATGGTAGGCATTCAATAAATATTTGATGAATGAATGATTGAATAAATTTGTTAATTTGCATTGGCATCTGGGGAAAACACTTCAAGCTTTAGACAAATATACAGGTTTCTCTTCAACTTAAGCACCTGGGACAGTAGAAAGAGGGACAAACAGCTAAACTGATAGGATAGCATCAGAAAATGGCACCAGGATTAATGCAGGTGGTCACTTGTTAAAAGCTCCTTCCTAGGAATGGTAGCCTTCTTCTATTCCCATGGGAGGTGGCATGACCCACTGCAGGGCATTTAAGTAAGCCACTAGAAGTTCAAGTTAGAAGTTCCCACCCTAGTGGAAGCTACAAGAGAGAGAGACAGTGGTGGGAGGGTGCCCTGGGAGAGCACACTAAGGAGGAGGCGCAGTCCAGGGATGGGCCCCGTGACCCCCAGCAGGGACAGCAGGCAGAGCCCTAGGAGCACAGCGGAGCAGGTGCTTGTGGCCCTCACCTGCTGGTTCATTATTCTCATCAGCAGTAATAGAGGTTCCCCTAAGAGCCACACTCTCTAGCCTGCCTTTCAGTGTGGGCAGCAGCAGGAGAAACGGTATGCATGGCTAGTGCTTTTCTGGATGTCTGCACCCCACTGGGAATCATTTCTGTTTTGCTTCAAAATTTAAATAAATAAATAACACGAACAAAAAAACAGAGGCTCTCTGATGCAGATGAGAGAGTCATCCCTTGCTCATTTTTGTATTCCTGGAAAGAACATAAACCATACACGATCTTTCCCTGTTTTTTGGTACAGTTATTGCAGGCTGGTTTTCTCGTTCTCTTTTGAATACCTCGAGCAGAACACCCCTCGTGTTGTTAATGACTTCAAAGATACCGGGTCCACTGTGCGGCAAGTGATAAAAATGTACACAGCATGTGTTGGATAAATTAATAAACTCTCCAGAGCCTCCGAGTCCTCTGGCCCAGCAGCACCGTAATGAAATGTTATTCTGAAGTGGAGGAGGTGGGAAGGAGAAGGGGAGCAGTATTTAATATATGCAAATTAACTAGTATGCAAATTGCCACTAAGTTAAAAATAACGGACTGCGAGAGAAGCCCATTTTTTAAGCAGCTTGTTTATTCATTAGCCTAATTTCCATTATCAATCCTTCTGTTTTCTTCTTTATTAAGTACTCACATTTGGGGAAGTTTGCTTCCTACAAATTGTTTTGCTCCAAAACCCATAACACTGGTAAGAACAATCACCACACATTAGCTTTACACGGTCTCATTCTTGATTTTGTTCCTAGCTTTCAATGTCTTTTTCTCTTTCTTTCTTCCTGTCCCTTTCCTTTTGCCGTTTTCTCCTATCACTTTTACTTGCCTTGTTTCTCTGGCACCTTTTGTTTCACCGCTGAATGCGGCTCCATGAAGCGTCGGGCAGGGGCGAAGAGAAGCCTCCTGTCCTATGAGGTCTGACTGCAGGGACCTGTTCTTCCAGCCACCCGCCCCCATAGGTGGACTCGGATGCCAAAGGCACCAAAATCCAGCTCCCCAGCACCTCAGGGCGTGTGCTATCATTATCCCTCACCCAGCAACAGAAAAGCCAGAACAATGCACGCCCTGATTCGGGTCTGTATACGGCCTGCTCTGCCTAGAGACAGACCTTACACAATGTTAAAGACAAATTGGCAGCCAAAATCCCCGTCTTTTGTCTCAAGAAGTATCCACCTTGCTATGAGCGAGCTCTGGTGCCCCCGAGAGGCCGAGAACGGTACTGATTGCTGGGCCGGTTACGGTACGGCAGGTGGCTGGAGTAGAGCCTACACAAAGCCCTGGGCAGCAGCATGTCCAGAGGGGAGATCCTGAAAGAAGGGGTGCCCTTGAGCAGGTCGGGAGGGGGCTCAAGAGAATAGGCTTTGCCAAAGCTGCACATAGCTTGCAAGGCTGGTTTTTGTTTTAACTGTTGTCATTTTTCACAGGGTTTGTAATCACATAGTTATTATGAAGCATCAAAATTATTTTTTAACAAGAGGTTCTTGGTACATGGTGCTTAGCTGCAGCTGTGCAAAGCTGTCTGTGCCATTCCAGACCCCACGGAATGTGCATCTTAGACACACAAACACATACTCTGAGGGTGGTGTCCTAAAGAAGCTGTGGCTGAGACCCACAGTGGAGAATCCCAAGGCTCGCCCTGCCAGGAGCCCTGCTCCACAGCAGGCTGTGCTGCAAATCAGCTGCAAGGGATTCAACATGAACACAAATTCCCAGAGCAAATAACTCTAACTCCCACTCCCTCCTGAGTTCCCTCAGTTGCTATTGCTTATAACTCTCCTGGGAGACACACTATGTCAGAGTAGGAACCACATTTTTCAGGTTTCAGCTCAAGGTCAGAGCTCTGTTATTCCCCTGCTAAAGTACCTATTACTCAGGGGCAATGATGTCAAACGTAAAAGGTCACACTTTGGCAGCTGCTAGGGATTGTCCACAGACAGGTGGTGGCTGGGGAATGAATTTGCACCAGTTCCTTAAACTCCAGCATGTACTGCAATCTCCCATTGTTCTTAGGGCTAAAAATGGTGTCAAAAGGCCAAAGACCTGAAAGAGGCAGATGACACCAGAAACAGTCACTGACACTAAGCTCAAGATGGAGTCAGAAAGATAAATCATTATTATTTAAGCTCTGCACGTTTTAATACATACTCTCTTTGCAATATTTCCATAGAATGAGGAAATAAATCACCCTGCTCTTGACATTTTTAATAACTTTAAGAATGTGGTTAGGGTAATGCTCAACTTTATTGACATATTGTATGGTTCATCCGTCTCATCAAACCTCAATGAAACTTCAATGAATATTAACTGAGGACTCATAATGGATTAGGTACTGCCTGAAAAATCCCCCAAACAGTCCCTATCTGCCCTCCAGGAGTTCTAACTTATTGGCTTGACTCCTGTCTGTGGAAATCAATAGCCCACAGGGTAAGGTTTTATGGAGTTGGGGGTAGGGACTGTTCAGATTCTAGCTGGAGGACTTGGTTCACTGGGCATGGGAACACCTCTTCTTAGACTCTGGCTATGTGTCCTCAGGTTTAGATGCCTTTCTTGAGCAACAGACACAGACATGATGAATGGGAAGAAGACAGAACCTAATGCCACTCAACAACTATGCCTCAAAGATAGTAGATGCAGCCTACTGTCTGTGATGTGTCTATGACACTGTTCTTCCTGGTTCCCTGCTTTCACAGAACAGAAAAGACAGGCCTAGAGTGAGACCTTAAACTCGCCAAAGTCACATAACTAACTATTTTATAGCAGAATAAGGAGCAATAACCAAGTGTCTTGATTTTCAGGCCAACTCCCTTTTCATTAGTAAATGATAATGGTGGTGTACTTTACAAAGGGGTAGGGGAATAAAAGGAAAGGGGGTCAAATAATTCAAGTACTAATATGATAATATTTGACCCATTTCTCTAGGATTCACTTTTTGGCACCTTGAATTCTCAAAAACACAAGTTTTCTCTCTCACTCTCAGGATTTTTTTGAGCTGGTGCCTTTGCAAGAATACTCTGATCTCCAATCTTCTTCTCCTAGCCATTCTTAGACATTCTCCAGGCCTTTGTTTGGGTATCACTACCTCTAGTAAGCTTTGCCCGGTTCCTCGCATCTGAGCTAGGTACCCTCTATATATTTTCAAGGTCCCCACCGCCTGTCCTGCATCACAGCTCCTACCACACGTCATTGTAATTTTCTTTTACTTCTCTGCCTCCTTCAATATTCTGTGAGCCCCTGGAGGACAGAAACTATATCTGTCTTGCTCAATCAAGATTATCTCTACAGACTCTAAAGTTAATAACTCTAAGAACATGGTTATAGTCAACTTTATTGATATAGTGTACAGTTCATCCATCTTATCAAACTTCAATTAAATCTCATTGGCCATTAAACGAGGGCCCAGAATGTACGAGGCAGTGATGCCTGGCACAGAGTAGATGCTCAATAAATATTTTAGAATCCATAAAGGAAGAGTGGAACTTAGAACCTCATCAGGGAGAAAACGTCACTAGCCATTCCTGTCACAGAAGTATCCAATTTCTCCCTCCCCACTGAATACATCCTTGGCTACTAATGTGAGCATTCCAGAGTGAGACTTACACTGTCTGAGAAAACACGTAATAGGCTATGTAAAGATAAGATAAAGGTATACACATTTGAATATGGTCCTTCTTATTTATAAGTGTAAACCTAACCCTCAGGAACCATATCTTCTGGCTAGCAAATGGCAAGTAAACAAGAAAATACTGGACAGAGAAATAATTTTGCAGAAAAATTGCAAAAGTTGTTTAATATCTTTGCTACATAAAGAATTCATATAAATTGATTTTTTTAAAAAAAAGAATAAAGTCCTCAATAGATAAGTAGGCAAGGGACATAAACAGAAAATTTCTATAAGGAAAGCCTTAACTAGTAAATAAAAATGTAAAAAAAATATCCAGCCTTGCTCATTAAAACAATTGTGTGGTGTAGGACCTGGATCCAGAGATGAGAAAAGTTGCCCCTCTCACCCCAGGCTTACTCACAGTAGGACCTATTATTGCTGCTGTATTTCAATGGGCAAGGTGAGACATTGTTTGAGTAGAAGCCCTCAGGTCTTTAATAGGCTGGGAGAGATGCAAAGAGCAACACAGTGAACAGCACAAGAATGTGAATTCTGAACTGGCAGCTAATAGAGTGGCAGGAAGCTGGACAACAAGAAGAGGGATACAATGGCACGGAGGTGGCTTTGCTTGTTCCAGGATGCAGTGCCTAATGTGGCTAGCCCACTGCCTGGCACATGACAAACACTAGAAAACTGTGGGACTAAAAATACAATATTGCACATGGAGGAGAAGGAGTCAAAAATATAAATGAATGTTTGAAACAAGGTAATATGTTTAAATAGGACAGAATCCCAGGGGCTTTATGATTTGTTGTGAAAGTGTGTTTTGGGCTTCTTGTTCAAACAGCTGCCATGTAGGGTTCCCTCTGGTGCGCCCACCAGAAGGGAAATGAGACTCATTCATGTATCATATCAGCATGGCTCCCAGGTGCCTTACAAATTCAGAGATGGGTCTGAGAAACAAAACGATAACAAAAATATGATTTACCCTATTAAACTTTCAGAAGTTAAAAATAAAGATAGTATTTTATTGGTGCCATATAAATATAAGCACAACAATCTTTTGAAGTTTTTTTGAAAGCAGTCTGGCAATATCTATCAAGCACCATATATCAATTAGTTATTGTGGCAAGAATGTTGTGTAACAAATACATCAAGAGAGCCTGTAAAATCTGCAAGGAGTCACACATGTGTTTGTCTACCTGGGCAAGGCAGAAAACAGGGTAACGCCAACCCACGAACGGGAGGCAGCTCAGTCACTGAGCTCCTTTCCGGAGCTCAAAGGGCAATGCATAGAGTTCAACTGAATTCTCATAATTGTACATTAAAAACTCATTGAAAGGAACTTCATGGGGTGATAGAAGTGATCTATATATTTTTTTATTATTATTATTATTTTAATTTTTTTTAACAAGCCTGCATGTTGTGCACATGTACCCTAGAAGTGTTCTATATCTTGAATGGGGTTAAGCAGGCATGTTCATCTTTCAAAACTCATTAAAATAATCACCTAAAATATGTTAATTTTATTGTATATAGCTTATTCCCCAATAAAGTTGACTTAAAAAAATAAAAGCCAGTTGAGAATCACTTTAATTTTAAAATTTGAATTATAGAAAACTGGTTTTAGCCGAAAGCAGGTTGGAAAACTTAAGTTGAATCAAAAAGTATTTATAGTTCTTTCAGTTCTGGCTAAGATGAAATAACAGGGACTGAATTTTGTCCTCCTGTCTGAAATAAACAAGGACAAAAGAACACACGAAAGAACAGTTTTCAAGACATTGGCTATCAGGCAAAACAACAGATATCAGGGCAGCAATGCCTGAGAGATGGAGAACAAGTGAGGGGAGCTGTACAATTGCCCCAGCTTGCTGCCTTTAGAATATTTCCAGACCATGGAGCAAGAAGGGGGATACCAGGCAGAGACCAGTGAACTTCCCGAGTTTAGGGTACAGAGCTGAAAGTCTTGGGAGACAATGCAGCTAGAGTTCCAAAGACAGAGAGAAGAGAGATGAACAGAGAGAGAACTCTAAAGTCAGCCAAGATCCCCTTGTGTATTCAACAAACTATTGATCAGCACCATATACTGAGAAAACTACTCAAGTGTAGAAAAAGAACCCCCAGAAAAGATTAGAGAGAATAGTATCTAGTGTTCACATAGGGGCAAGAATACTGCCTGTTCTTACCAGCAAGACTGGAAAATGTCATCATTCACCAGCATGAGGTAGAGCACGCACAAAGGGCTTGCCTAACTGGTAGGGAATAATTAACTGTAGGCTGAACACAGTTTGGTCTCACCTAAAAATACGAAAAGCAATAACCTAAAAGATCAAACTGTTGCCAAGTAACTTAAGTGTATCACAGAACAAGGCTCAAAAATATTTACAGGAATGCAAAAATATCCAGCACCCAACAATGGATAAAGAAGTTTAACTCATAGTGATAAAGAGGTAAATACACTGAGGGGGCATGATAATCCTAAATTTTTATGTTCCAGAAAAGAGAACTTCAAAAAACAAGAAGCAAAAACTGATAGAACTTCAAGGAGAAACAGACAAAGCCACAGATGATTGTGGCAGATTTTAATATCCTCTCTCTAAACAACTGATAGAACAAGGAGACAGAAAATCAGTAAGGGATATACAAAACTTGAACAACACCATCAACCAACATGATCTAATTGGTATTTATAGAATACACTCCACCTAACAATGGCACAATACACATTATTTTAAAGTGCAAATGAAATATTTACCAAGATAGATTATATTCTGAGACAGAAAATAATTCTCAATAAACTTAAAAGGATTAAGTTCTTAGAAAGTACATCTTCTGGTCAAAATGTAATTAAATTATAAATCAGTAACAGAAAGATCTCTGAAAAATCACTAAATACTTGAAAAGCGAACAACATACTTCCAAATAACCCATGGGTCAAAGAAGAAATCAAAAGTGCAATTAGAAAGTATTTGAAGTGTAAGTAAATGAAAACACAACATATCAAAAGCTGTAGATGCTGCTAAAGCTGTACTTAGAGGGAAATTTATAGCACTGAATGTCTGTATTAGAAGAAAAGAAATGTTTCAACTCAGTGAGCTCAGCTTCCACACTAAGAAACTAAAAATGACAAAGAAATTAAGCCAAATATAAGCCGAATAAAGGAAATAACAATTATCCAAGTGAACATCAATGAAAAAGAAAACAAATGCAACACAGAAAAAAGTGAGTGAAGCTAAAAGCTCATTCTTTGAGCAGACCAATAAACCTCTTGCCAGACCAAAAAAAAAAAGACAAAAATCTCTTGCCTTTTTTTTCTCAGTAAAAGAGAGAGAGAAGAGGAGAGGGAGATACAAACTAGCAATTATAGGAATGAAAGAGGTAAAATCACTACAAATTCTACAGTTGATAAAAATATTATGGAGTATATTATGAACATCTTTATGACAATAGATTTTACAACTTAGGTAAAATAGACAAAATCTTTGAATGACAAAAACTACCAAAACTCACTCAGGAAGAAATAGTCTGAATAGTTCCATACATATTAAAAAATTTAATTTGTAGTTAAAAACTACAAACTACTTGGAGTCGCATAAAGAAACTCCAAGCCCAGATGACTTCACTAGTGAAAACAGTAAAGAAAGAAATAACAAGAAATGAAGCAAGGAATAAAAACTTACCAACTAATCCCCATGAGTTCCACATTACCCTAATACTAAAAGCAAGCAAAGATATTACAAGAAAAGGAAACTTCAAACTAATAGATCTCATTAATATAGATACAAACATTTTAAACAAAATTTTAACTATATCAAAAGAACACAACAGAGAATCCAAAAATAGACTCATATATATATATATGAACAATTATTTTTGACAAAGGCAGATGAGCAATTCAATAGAGAGAGATTTACTTTTCCAAAATAGTGTTAAAATGATTGGATAACTATACACACACAAAAAAATGCATTATATGCAAAAATAACCTCAAAATGGATTATAGGCCTAAATTTAAAACCTAAAACTATAAACTTCTAGAACAAAACATAGGAGAAAATCTTTGTGACCTTGGGTGAGGCAATGATTTCTTATCTATGACACCAAAATCCCAATCCATAAGAAAATCATAAATTTATATTTCATCAAAATTAAAATGCTTATTCTTCAAAGGATACTGTTAAGAGAATCAAAAGACAAGATACAGACTGGAAGAAAATCTTTGCAAAGCATATATCTGATAAAGGACTTGTCTCCAAAATATATAAAGAACTCTCAAAACTCTGTAATAAGAAAACAACCCAATTTGTTTTTACATGAGCAAAAGGTTTGAAAAGCCATTTCAACAAAGAAGATAGACAGATGGCAAGTAAAGTCCTGAAAAGGTGCTCAACATCATTTGTCTTTAGAGAAATGTATATCTAAATTACAATTAGACAGTCCCACATACCTACTAGAATGGCTAATGTTAGAAACACTGACCATAGCAAATATTGATGAGGATGAGCAAGTATTGATGAGGATGCAAAGCCAGTGAAACTCTCATATACTGCAGGTGAGAATGTAACATGGTGTAACCATTTTGAAAAACAATTTGGGATTTCATAGCTAACATATACCTACTATATGACCCAGCCATTCCTCTCCTAGGGGTTTACCCAAGAGAAATAAAAGCATATGTCCATACAAAGATTTATAAACATTTGTTTACAACAATTTTATTTTTAAAAGCCCAAAGTGAAAACAACCCAAATGTCCATCAATAGGTAAATGAATCAATAATTTGTTGCTACATCTATACAAGACTACTCAATAAGAAGAAGGAATGAATGATTGACACAACAGTGATAAATATCAAAATAACTATGAGTTAAAGAAGCCAGTCAAAAAAATACATACTGTTTGATTCTATTTATATAAATTTTAGAAAATGCAAACCAATTCATAATGACATAAAGTTTATCAGTGGTTCCCTGTGAACAACAGGACTGTGTGAGGGCAGGTAGATGAATAGATTACATCCCTTTGGGAAAACTTCGGGAGGTGATGGATAGACTCATTATTTTTATTTGGTTGATGGTTTCACAGGAGTATGCATGCACCCACACTTATCAAATTGTACATGCTAAAAATGTGCAATTTATTGTGTGTCAATTCTATCCCAATAAAGCTGTTAAAAACAAAAGTTATAAAAGTACAAGGGACGAGCAACATTTTAAAGAGATAGTATACTTTCATTTTTGTTTTATTTTATTTTGTTATGTTGGTGCAGTGGGGAGCTTTTGAATGGGGACTGGAGAAAGAAAACTTATACTTCAAAAGAAAAACTATAGTACACCTGTTGTTAGCTGTTCTTGAGGTTTTTGTTTGTTTTTTTGTTTTGTTTTGTTTCTGTGGTTTGAACTAAATCCTAAATTCTTTGTGGGTTACAAGTCCCCAAACCAATGCTTTCAAATCTTTACTTTTAAAACGGGGAGTTGCACTCCTTACCCTAGTACTCAGTATTTACCTTATAGTACACTGTTCCCTTAAATGCGATGCTGAAACTACAGACGACAATACTGACAGCTTTGCCATACAAGCCTTGGAACCCCAGTCAGGCCTGCATGAGTACACTCAGACAGTTGCAAAGTGGTTTCACTCCTTTCACCTTGGGGTCCACACCTACCCCTACTACACCCCTGATCAGCAGGAAGAAATTAGAGCAGTCTTCACCCTTCTTCCATCTTCATTAGCCAACACCTTAAGATTAAGGTGTTAAAGAACCTAAAAGCAGGGATTGAAACCACTTTTGCAAAATTATGACTGAGGCAGTGAAGGAGATCTAACTTAACCAACTCCATTTTGCTTCTAACCTCTAAGCTGTCCTTGTTCACTCCTGGGCATAAGCTGAACTAACTTCGGGAGGAACTTAGTTTATACTTTAAAACAAACACAATAACAGCCCTTTCCCAAAACAAACCTCGCTCCTGTCTGGGTACTAGACTACTAACATTAGCCACAGGATTAGAAATTATGGTTTAGGAGTCATGCTGCTGGAGGCTAAAGATTCTGACCCTCCCTAAACTCCTAAGATCAAGGCTTGAGATGTTTTGCAGACCTTGCATATGATAGATGAACTGGCACCAACCAGATTGATAAACTGGCTCATCTGATCTTGTGACCCCCTCACCCATCCAGGAAATGACTCAGTGCAAGAAGGCAGTGACACACTATGATTTCATCTCCAACCCAACCAATCAGCACTCCCAGACTCACTGCCCCTCCCCACCCACTAAACTGTCTTTAAAAACTCTGATCCCCGAATGGGGGAGACTGATTTGAGTAATAATAAAACTCTGGTCTCCCGCAAATAAATAAATAAGTAAATAAAAAGATACTGCTGTAAAAGAGTGAGGGAATAATGGAAATGTCTTCAGAGAGTGAGGGGAAAAAAACAAGTGTCTCAGAGCTAGATGAAAGGAAAACAGGGGTTGGAGGAGATAAGTATAGCCAGGCTCCATACAGTAAAACCCAACTTATTCAGTTTCATCTGGAGCCATAGGATGAGATGGCATAAGGAAGTCACAAGGAGTGGGCGTTATCTGATAGCTGTTCAGGGAAAGGGAGAAGATCAGCCAAGTTTCTGCCATTGCTTCTCACAGCTTAAGAAGAGTCCCCATTGTTGACAGCGACAGAGAAAAGCTACCAGGAGCTTAGCAGACCCTGGAGGACTTCATAATCCAACTTCCCCTAAACCTCAGAACTTCAGGAAAACTCCAAGAGGAAACAAAGCTTTACAAATTTTCTGGATGATTTAGATCAGTGATCTCCAAATAATTTTGATTGCAATCTGCTATAGGTAAAAAAGAATCTGAGCATGTTCCCTCTAAATAGGGTCACTCACTACAAAATTACATCCCCGTATGCTGTTATATCCATACAACATACTGATTTTTTAAAAAGAGCATCAAAAGTAGAAACTGTACAAGTATAAGACAAAAACAAATAAAAAATCAGAGTTATAATATTCTTCCTACCCTCCATATTCCCTTGCTTACTGGGTGACTACATCTCACTTTGGGGATCACTGAGTTAGATAAAGCATTCTAGTCATGTACAGTGGACAAGAGTAATCAGACTCAGACCCAGTAGGCTGTGTCAATATTAGGAAGAATAGAAATACCTGTGATAGCAAAATGTTGGAAACAATTGGTCTATTCAAAGAAGAATAACCAGTCAAATTTATATCCATTTGTCAGATAATTAAGCAACCATTTAAAATAATATTTTCAAAGAATATTCCTTGACACAGAAAAATGTTCATGATGTGGTATTACATGAAAAAAAAGAACAATGAATAATAGGAAGGTTCTAATTTTAACAAATGAAAAACTATCAATGGGTCATAGAAAAAACTGGGCAGAAATGTATTCAGGTGTGACTGAATTGTGGCTAATATTACTTTTCTATCTGATCTTTTCTGTACTGTCCAAATGCTCTACAATGAACATTTTCCTCTATATAATTATAAAAACACAATAATTTGGTAAAGAAAGCATTGCAAATAACTCCACCAGGCAGTAAAGATCAGTGACTCCGAGGACACACCTACAAATCTAGTAAGACATTAAAAGGGTTAGAAAAAAAATTTTTAAACAAAAAATCAAAACTGTAAGCATAATGTAAAGGAATCTGGCCTCACAGCAATACTCAGGAAATACATTCACCCCGACCCTCTACAGACATGCACCCTGCATGCACTGATCACGCCACAGGCTCTAGGCAAGGCCCTGGGGGTGTAAAGATGATTCCGATGCAAGCGCCCTGCCCTAGAGTATTTCAGTCAGTTGTCTTGTGTTCTCATGCTGTGTTATCAGAAACAAAAAGCAAAAATACTTCCTTCCCTTATGCAAAACAGCTTTTTGTTTTCCTGTTAAAGCAGTTAAGAGAAGTAAGTTCTCGCCACCACAACCCGAAAAGGTACGACAACTAGAGATTCTGACAAGGACAAATAAAATGGGTATATCAGACAAGGGGAAAGGTTAGACTCTTCAGTCTGAAGGCCAAAAGGAGAAGACATCTGCATCCACAAAACCGAGAACCAGCCAGGCATGGTGGCTCATGACTGTAATCCCAACACTTTGGGAGGCTGAGGCGGGTGGATCACAAGGTCAAGAGATTGAGACCATCCTGGCCAACATGGTGAAATCCTGTCTGTATTAAAAATACAAAAATTAGCTGGATTTGGTGGTGCGTGCCTGTAGTCCCAGCTACTAGGGAGGCTGAGACAACAGGATAATCGCTTGAAACCGAGAGGCAGAGGTTGCAGTGAGCCGAGATCCCACCACTGCACTCCAGCCTGGGTGACAGAATGAGACTCTGTCTCAAAAAAACAAAACAAAACAAACAAACAAAACAAACAAGAACCTTGAGGATTCATGAGGCACGGATTTACGCACCAGATTCCAAAACTCTGTGACTAGGGGATATCCTGTGAAATGTGATCCAGGTTTAGTTCCAGACGTAAAATGAAGCAATTTCTCTCATGGTGAGTAATAAATGGATTGAAACTTATTGGAATTCATCACCCCCAAGAGGTGGTGCTGGCAGGAAATATAAATGCCTTCCAAAAAGGTTCAGACAAATTTAGGAGTGACAGAATTGTGAATGACCTCCCTTGCTCACTTCCTCTTGCTCTCTGACTCTAAAGCAGGCATGGTCTTTAGAGGCTGGGCTGGTGTGTGCACTAAAGGATTTCCCCTAGTGGCCAGGCAAGGTCAGGGCCCCCATTCCATGCTCCTACAGCATCCTATATTTAACTCATCATAGCCCTTACCACACTGTATTACAGTTCTTCCTTGATATGCCTGAACCCCTGTGAGGATGTGACAGAGGCAGAGCCAGTACTGAGCAGGTGCTCAATAAATGTGGGTTGAAAGAAAGAGTGTGTGACTCTACCTGTCCTTTCCCCAAGCCTGGGAGATGTGCCAAGCACTGCATTTAATCAAGGCCAAATTTTGAGAGCTTCCGACACTGGCAGGAATGCTGATTACTCTCTGGTCCTCACTTGCCACTGCTCCCGACTCCAAAACCATACAATCCTGGAGCATAGAATCTGGTAGAATGGCAGCGAGCCCTGGCTGCTTAGGATATGCTCTCAGAGCAAGGGCCCCAAGTGAAGTCACACAAGAATATCTCATCTGAGGAAACGGCTCTTAGAAGCTCCTGGGCGGCTAATGTCTTTTATCCCCCCTCCTCTTACCATCCCCCAGACTTGCTCAACAGACAGCTCTGTTGTCCACTGTTGTGGGCTTCTGAGCTTTCATCTGCAAATCAATTCCCTGGAAATTTCACAATAAAGTACACTGAGCTCTGTTATATCAAGGACACAGTCTCCTATATCTCCTCTAAAACCTTGTTTCATAACATTAATCTTATCCAGAAGTGTGCCAAGATTCTTCAGATTGAGGGCATGGGGATTTTAATTTATTTTTCTATTAATGATCAGCATCCATGCTAAACTTGTAAATATTACTTCTACTAACGCAGTGCAATGCTCATTTTTAATCCAAATACACAAAGTGAGCAATTCAGGGACACACTTTTCCCCAATAGGGCTTTTGCAAATCTGTATTTGGCTTAGGAGACAAGAGAAGGGAATACTTTGTATTCTGGGAAGTTGTAGTGGTCAGCTAGGATTCAGTTTCCTCATTCTTAAGATTTCTCCAGGATATATGGGAAGGAGAGGAAAAATAAATCAAAAGTAGTACAGATCATAACACCACACAGTTGTTAAAGCTGAAAAGGATTTTAAGGACTTTCTACTCAAAAGCCTTTTTTTTACAGGTATGAAATGTAGTCACAGATGAGGATGTATGGCCCACAAGTAACTGTACAAAGTCCAGAAACAGCAACCTCCTTCAGGTTCTCAGAAATGGGATGGAGTGACCACAGTGGCAAAGCACTCTATTGCTGAGTTCATAATTACCATTCAGGTGCCAGTGCCCACCAGGGTCATCATATGCCACAGGCTCTCCCGGCCGGTGCTCATTTGAAATATTCTATTACACAGGTCCCATAAATGGAGTTTAAAATGTCAGATATTTCCTCTGATTTGGGGTTCCCAAAATACACTCTCTAGAATTACACAAAACCTGTAGAGGTAAAAAGTTAGGTCCTGCTGGGAATCCCGGGAGCCTAGACCTAGACCCTGCCAGGACTCAGATCCCAGGCATGCTGAGCCCAGGCCTGGAGGTGTTCCAGATGTGTTCAGGGCCTCCAACACAAGAAGGAAAAGACACAGAGAAACTAAAGATAAGTGGTTGCCCACAATTATCAGTCTAGAGGCCATGGGAACTGATGTTTCTGGGCAGTCAGGTGGGAGGAGAAATAAAGGTCACAATCACTCCCTGAGCAGTCTCCACAAGGGGCATTTCTCAACAGTTTTCAAGATAACAAGTTGATATGATGGTTATAAAGACTATGATGGGAAAAAGCATTATGGAAAGCAGATGTGAAATACGAGATTGGACTGTCACTAGTCACACTGTGAGTCTCTACGGCAGATGGACTTCAAGTGACAGCTGCTTTCTGTGCTCACCCTCCTACCACCCAGCAGCTCCACCTCTGCCCTGTGAGACCTGGGTTATCCTTCTGGAGCTGAGGTAGGAGAAGGGCAGAAAACATGCTGATATGATGGGGATCTGCATCCCAAAATATCTCTGTTCCCTATTGAGCTAGATAAGGTAAGGGCCAAACCAAGGGACAAAAGTACTCTACCTTGCAGTCAGGCAGTGATTCCTTCAAGGAAGACTCAAATGACACACTTGCTGAAACTCTGCACATGGTGCTCAATGCCCTGAGAGTCTGGCCTGCTGAGAGAAGACATAAGCCACAATAGGGTTCATAAGCTGATGTTTGTGGATCTGACTTGCAGTCCACTTGTCCCCTTGAGAACAACAGTTCCAAAGTATGGCTGAATGTCCGTTGGCCTGGGATTGCAGACTGCTAAAGGATAATGAGACGAATAGCAAGATCAGGCAATAGCTGGACAGTGTAAGTCCAGGCCAGAGTCTCTGCCATCCAACACCCTGGACCACAGAGGGCTTTCCTTCCACTGGGCTTAGGCATGTGACACTTAGGTAAATAGTGACACACTTCACAAGGGAGAACAAATATAATTTTTATTAATTATATATTTAAAGTGCAGTTTATTCAGCAATTTGCTCTTTTTTTCATTGCATTTAACTTTAGGGGTGTTAGTGGTGGTGGTGGAACCCTTTTGATTACAAACTGAGATAAACCACCTGTCATTAAGATATCTGAGATCTGTTTGTTCTTGCTTGTTTGGAGGAAGCAGCAAGACCTTGAGTACAGGAGCAAGAACTACAGTAGGACCAAGACAGCTATTATGCAACACACTATTTCAGGTGGACACAGAAAGCTCCTCTTTCAGAAAAGGAACTAAGGGAGGAAATGAAAAAGGAAAAACTCATGGAGTCCACCTTTTGTCATATTGTCACACTTTTTGGACTATACATCAGTTTCCAGTTTTTCTGACGCTTCTGTAACTTGAAGAAAATAATCTCATAAGCTCTAAGATCTGTCTCTGGAAGGAAAGGTGGAGAGAAACAGACTAGACTGTGATCAAGTAACCAAGAAATATGTGACTTCTAAGCTCTGTCAGCGTTTTGAACTGTTGCTGCGGGAAGTCAGGGACCCCGAACGGAGGGACTGGCTGAAGCCGTGGGCAGAAGAACATAAATTGTGAAGATTTCATGGACATTTATTAGTTTCCCAAATTAATACTTTTATAAGTTCTTACACCTGTCTTTACTGCAATCTCTGAACATAAATTGTGAAGATTTCATGGACACTTATCACTTCCCCAATCAATACCCTTGTGATTTCCTATGCCTGTCTTACTTTAATCTCTTAATCCTGCCATCTTCTTTATAAGCTGAGGAGGATCTATGTCGCCTCAGGACCCTGTGATGATTGCGTTAACTGCACAAATTGTTTGTAGACCATGTGTGTTTGAACAATATGAAATCTGGGCACCTTGGAAAAAGAACAGGATTAACAGCAATGTTCAGGGAACAAGGGAGGTAACCTTAAACTGACTGCACCAGTGAGCCAGGCGGAACAGAGCCATATTTCTCTTCTTTCAAAAGCAAATAGGAGAAATATCGCTGAATTCTTTTTCTCAACAAGGAACATCCCTGAGAAAGAGAATGTGCCCTGAGGGTAGGCCTATAGACGGCCCCCTTAAGGCGACCGCCTTTTATGGTAGAAGCCGAAGGGATGAAATAAGCCCCCATCTCCTGTAGCACTCCCAGGCTTATTAGGATGAGGAAATTCCCACCTAATAAATTCTGGTCAGACAGGCTATCTGCTCTCAAACCCTATCTCCTGATAAGATGTTATCAATGACAATGCGTGCCTGAAACTTCATTAGCAATTTTAATTTCGCCCCATCCTGTGGTCCTGTGATCTTGCCCTGCCTCCACTTGCTTTGTGATATTTTATTACCTTGTGAAGTATCTGATCTCTGTGACCCACACCCTATTCATGCACTCCCTCCCCTTTTGAAAATCGCTAATAAAAACTTGCTGGTTTTATGGCTTGGGGAGCATCACAGAACCTGCTGACATGTGATGTCTCCCCCCAATACCCAGCTTTAAATTTCTCTGTCTTGTGCTCTTTCCCTTTATTTCTCAAACCAGCCAAGACACCTAGGAAATAGAAAAGAACTCATGATAAATATCAGGGGTGGGGCTCCCCTGATAGACTGTGATTGTATGGAGACCTTGAATAGATGATCCTCTGCTTAGAAGACACTTCAATGACTGTTTGGGTATAGGAACCTGGGTCAAGAGCTTGGTTTAGGTTGAAGAGGGGAGATGAACTGCTCTGTTTAAGAAAGTGATAGGAAGATAAAGATAAATTGAGTCCAAACACAGACTTAACAAGGAATACTGAGCTGCTATAATCCCAGTTTAGGAGAGCTGAGGCCATCCATGCCTACTAGGGAGTCCTCCATATTCCTCCAACTCCACATTCCCAAAAGCTACGATCCTGTTGATCCTGTCTCCCCATACATATGCTTTCTCTCTCTCTTTCTCTCTCTTTCTCTCTCTCTCGCCTCTCTTTCTTTCTCTCTACCACCCCTGCCCAGGGCTCCTCATGGAAATCAAATGTCCCCTCACTTTGGGTAGCAGCCAGAGTATCCAAGCTACTAAACCCCCACCCTAGACACCCACTACTTCCTACTCCCCTCCATACTCACCACAGACAAGTCTTCTGTGAATTTCTAGGTTTCTGGAATGCAGGGCCAGGACTGGAAGAGAAGATGAAGATGAGGATGGAGAAAGCTTATAGACACACAAGCCAGCGATCATCCCTCTTCTTTCTACACCAATTATGGGTCTGTGCTTTCCTGTTTACAAATCTCACCAGCCTGGCTCTGTATCCCAAATTTGATGCCTTAATGTGTTATTGTGTGAGGCAAATAACTCTATTGCCCAAGCCTAAGACTCTCCCTATTACTTGGGCCTAACCAGTGAGGAAAAATGGAAAAAGGCCACTGTGGGCTAGTAAGATTGCCCTCTCAATTTTCCACCAAACCAGGTTCAGAAGGACAGCAACTATGGAAAATGAGGAACACTTGGAGCTAAATGTAAAATATAAATTTAAGATTAATTAAATATGATATTTCCTTGTATTTACAATAGTGGTAGTTGAGGTAAAAAGGCATATGAAGAATGTTGCTCCATTTTTAAAAATGGCAGCTTAGTAGAGGGTTTTGGGAGTGGGGAAACTATTTTCCCAACAGGGCCTTGCATTGCTTAGACTTACTACAGAGTCTGCTGGGAAATGGAGTCCATTTGTCTAATAACGGTATGCCTGCCCTATCTGCATTCCTCAAGTCATTATGATGTATCAGGTACTACTTTCTTCTCCAGATGCTAATCCCAACAAAGCTATTTCTTCTGGGGAAAAAATAAATGAATAACTGGGAGTCTGTGGTTTGTGACTTGGGAGCCAGAAAATGTAATAGAAGTCTCAGAAGGAAGAAAGAAGGCAGCAGGGCAGGCCTATTGGGGATTACAGCTAATTTTAGAATCGTGGCATTAGTTATAATGCTTCTTATTCAATTTTAAGTGATTGCCTATAAGCTCTACCCACTACCCACAGACAGTCCTTAAGTAAAAGTCTCTGGTGCACATAAAATGTGTTAGTGCTAACTAGGAGTAGATTTAAGGAATTGGGGAGGCCTTCAACTTGAAGTAAAGATGTGTGGAAAATTAATGGTGGTCAAAGTAGGAAAGTCACAGGCAAAAATCCAAAATTCAGGAAAGCAAATTACTAAATTAAAAGCTAAGTAGGAGAAACACCAGCTTCCAGGTAAACTTTAATATGAAGTTACTGGTTGTTATAGACTGAATGTCCTTCTAAAATTCATTTGTTGAATTCCTAACCCCTAATGTGATGGTATTAGGAAAAATCAGCGTTCACATTTCTGTTTTGTCTTTCTTCTGATGTTTTACAGTTTGATTCAATTCAGATACAAAAAAGGGCCATATATTATAACTGTTGATATCTAGCTTGAGTATCTTTTAACCTAAAGGTTACCCTTTCCACTCTCTCTCTCTCTCTCTCTCTCTCATCTTTTCTTTATAATTTAGTTGATAAGTAAACTGGATTGCTTTTCCTAAAGGGTTTTCCACTGTCTGAATTTTGCTAATTAGATCCCATGGTTTCACTTGATGAATTCCTCTGTTCCTCTAAATTGCTAGTGCTAAGGACTTGATATAGATTCAAGTTTGTTTGTTTTCTTGTTTCTGTTCTTTTTTTTTTTTTTTTTTTTTTTTTTTGGCAAAACCACTTCACCGGTGGAGTTGTGTACTTTCATTAGGAGATCCATAATGCTCACGTGTCTCTGTGTTGTTAGCAGTATTGATGATCATTGCCTAGATCCAACAATTCATTTGTGATTACCAAATATTAATGCTCTAATTATATCATTTCTTCTTCACTTAGCATTATCTGTATAATAATATAAAGAAGAACTTTCCCTTATCATTAATTTGTTTACTCTGAGGTATAGCTCTTGTAGAAAGGAAAGATAATTCCTGGATAATTTCCTTATATTTACCAGCTTTCAGAATAATAAATTAGTTTCCTAATTTTCTATCAGTTACTACTGAGTTTCTTCTTTACTGTTATTTTTTAGCCACCTCATAAATTTATGAATTCAAATATATTTGATATGATATGAATCCATTAAACTGTATCTGTATCAGTGGCCAAATCATTCCATTTTTGGATAATGGTAGCCTTTTCAATTTGGAATCTAAGTCTTTGACAAAACCTTAGTAGTCTTTCATTAATTATCTCCTTGATTTTTAGTATAATATGATATTTAAGGCTTGCCTTGTTCATTCCCTGTTTCAGAATGGGAATAAGCCTTTTTTGTTAAGAACAGTCCTTTTCAGGGAAATATTTAGAGACCATAGCGTGGATACTAGGGGTGCTCATTGCTTCTGGGTTGGCCATTACTTCTAGCAGCACATCAAAATATTAATCTACCACAATCAAGTAGGCTTCACCCCCAGGATATAAGGTTGGTTGAACATATGCAAAACAATAAATGTGATTCACCACTTGAATGGAACTAAAGACAAAAACCACTTAATTATCTCAATAGATGCAGAAAAGGCTTTTCATAAAATTCAATACCACTTCATGTTTAAAACTCTATATAAACTAGATATTAAAGAAACATACCTCAAACTAATAAGAGCCATCTATGACAGATCCACAACCAACATTATACTTAATGGGCAAAAGCTGGAAGCATTCACCTTGCAAACCAGCGCAAGACAAGGAAGGCCTTTTTCATCACTCCTGTTCAACATAGTATTGAAAGTCCTAGCCAGAGCAAGAGAAAGAAATAAAGGGCATCCAAATAGGAATAGAGGAAGTCAAACTATGCCTGTTTTCATGATATGATTCTACATCTAGAAAACCTGATAGGCTCAGCCCAAAAGCTTCTTTAGCTGATGAACAACTTCAGCAAAATTTCATGATAGAAAATCAATGTGCAAAAATCACTAGCATTCCTGTATACCATCCACAGTCAAGCTGAGAGCCAAATCAGGATGGCAATCCCATTCACAACTGCCAGAAAAGAATAAAATACCTAGGAACACAGCTAACCAGAGAAGTGAAAGATCTCTATAGTGAGAATTGTAAAACACTGCTCAAAGCAATCAGAGAAGACACAAACAAATGGAAAAACATTTCATGCTCATAGATAGGAAGAATCAATTTCATTAAAATGGCCACCCTGCCCAAAGCAATGTATAGATTCAATGCTATTCCTATCAAACTGCTAACATAATTATTAATAGAATAATGAAAAACGATATTAAAATTCATATGAAACCAAAAAAGAGCCCAAATAGTCAAGGTAAACCTAAGCAAAGGAACAAAAGCTGGAGGCATCACGTTATCCAACTTCAAACTATACTACAAGGCTACAATAACCAAAACAGCATGGCACTGGTACAAAAACAGGTACATAGACCAATGGAACAAAATAGAGATCCCAGAAATAAAGCTGCACACTTATGACCATCTGATCTTCAACAAAGCTGACAAAAACAAGCAATAAGGGAAAGACTCCCTACTCAATAAATGCTGCTGGGGTAACTGCCTAGTCATATGCAGAAGATGAAAGCTGGACTCCTTCCTTACACCATATATAAAAATCAACTCAAGATGGAGTAAAAACTTAAATGTAAAACCCAAAACTATAAAAACCCTGGAAGACAACCTAGGCAATACCATCCTGGACATAGGAACCAGCAAATATTTCATGACGAAGACAACAAAGGCAATTGCAACAGAAGCAAAAATTGACAAGTGGGATATAATTAAGCTTAAGAGCTTCTGCACAGCAAAAGGAACTATCAACACAGTAAACGGACAACCTACAGAATTGGAGAAAATATTTGCAAACTATGTATCTGACAAAGGTCTAATATCCAGCATCCATAAGGGACTTAAACAAATTTACAAGAGAAAAACAAACAACCCCTTTAGAAAAGTAAGCAAAGGGTATGAATGGACACTTTCCAAAAGAAGACATACATGTGGCCAACAACCATATGAAAAAAAGTTCAATATCCCTGATCATTAGAGAAATGCAAGTTAAAACCACAATGCGGTATTATCTCACCCCAGTCTGAATGGCCATTACAAAAAAGTTAAGAAAATAACAGATGCTGGCAAGGTTGCAAAGAAAAGGGAACACTTACACACTGTTGGTGGGAGTGTAAATTAGTTCATTGTGGAAAGCAGTATGGTGATTCCTCAAAGAGCTAAAAGCAGAACTACCATTCAACCCAGCAATATATCCATTACTGGGCATAAACCCAGAGGAATATAAATCATTCTATCATAAAGACACATGCATGCAAATGTTCACTGCAGCACAATTCACAACAGCAAAGACATGGAATCAACCTAAATGCCCATCAATGACAGATTGGATAAAGAAAATGTGGTACATAAACACCATGGAACTCATGCAGTCATCAAAAAGAACAAGATCATGTGTTTTGTGGGAATATAGGTGGAGCTGGAGGCTATTATCCTTAGCAAACTAACACAGAAGCAGAAAACCAATACCACATGTTTTTACTTATAAGTGGGAGCTAAGTGATGAGAAATCATGAACACAAAGAAGGGAACAACAGACACTGGGGTCTACTTGAGGGTGGAGGCTGGAAGGAGGTAGAGGTGCACAAAAGGTAACTATTGGGTGCTGGGCTTAATACCTTTTTACAGAAACAGTTTGTACAACAAACCCCCATGCCATGAGTTTACCCATGTAAGAAACCTTCACATGTCCCCCAAACCTAAAATAAAAGTTTAAAAAATATAAAGAAAACCACATATACCATGATTTTCTATACCCATCCTCAAAAAATTAAAAATAGGATTACCATATGCTCCAGCAAGTCCACTTACATGTATATACCCAAAATAAATGTGTATATACCCAAAATAAATGAAAACAGGGTCTTGAAGAGATATTTGTAACCCATCTTCATAACAGCATTGTTCACAATAGCTAATACATGGAAGCAACTCAAGCATTCATCAATAGATGAATGGATAAATAAAATGTGATATGTACATATAATGAAATATTACTCAGCCTTATAAAGGAAGAAAATTCTGCAATGTGCTACAACATGGGTGAACGTTGAGGAGATTATGCTAAGTGAAAGAAGCCAGCCACAAAAAGACAAATACTGTGTGATTCCACTTATGGGAAGTACTCAGAGTAATCAAAATAATAAAGACAGAAAATAGAATGGTGGTTGCCAGGGGCTGTGAGGAAAGAGGAATGGGGAGTTATGGTTTAACAGGCACAGAGTTTCAATTTTATAAGATGAAAGGAATTATGGACATGGATGGTTGTGATGGTTACTCAGTATTATGCCACTGAGCAGCCTGGAATTGACTAAGTTTCACATGAGATTAACTTGGACTCTGCTCTTAGTTACAATCTGAGATGATCCAGGAATACCTTTACACTATCAATGGTAAGTTTTATTTTGTGTGTATCTTACCATAATAAAAAAATAGAAAAAACTTATACCACCTCTCTCACATACTGACATTACCTGCCTGGCCCTGGAAAGTTGGGAACCCCTGACCCAGACCCTAAATTCTAAGAGAATCCTAACCCAAAGATTTAGAGATTCTCTGTATTCTGTGGCATTTTGAAACACTTTCCGCCACGAATCCTTTTGCTAGTTTGCAGTTCAGTCAAACTCAGTAAGTATTTTTTCACCCATTCTGTCTCTATCTTTAAATCTTGAATCCAAAAGATTTGTATTAATATCGTTTGACAAAAATATCTTCGTATAGCTCAGTGAAATATTTCACTTTATCCTGTTTTCTAAACAAAAATACTTGTAGATTCTTAAAAATCATTGATTTGATTTCACCTAGTGAGAAAAGTGAAGCCAAAGTAGCATATCTTATTTAGATAAAGTAATTGCAGTGGCATGAGTAACTTTATGTTAGTCCTCCTTGATTAACTTTAAGATGAATCCTGACATTAGTTCATGGAAGTTATTCTATTATCACAATAGAATATTTCTGCTGAGGAAACCTTGCCTCTGAGGAGCAAATGATTGGCCTCTTTCAAACTGCTTTAGAGGACTACAGTTTGGAACAGTAAAACAATCTGGGCGTAGTGGAATGAACTATACTTAGAATTAGTTTATAAGAGTTTGAAGACTGACTGTCAGTACTTTGCCTTGTGCAAGTCATCCTACCTTTCTGAGCCTCAGTTTCTCAGATTTCTCTATAAAATAGGGAAATAGAATAGGAATAATTTTATCCACTTTACAGGGATGTTGGAGGTTTACACAAAATCATGAATGGAGAGAGAGAGACTGGCAGATAAATGTTTACTTATTGCTTCCTCCTTGTTATTTAAAGGTGGAGTGAAACCGTATCTTAGCAAAAAAAAAAAAAAAAAAAAAAAAAAAAACCTGGTATGTTCTTCCAAAATTCACAGAAGTACTTCAGAAAAAAAATCTTAGTAGACATTTTCCAGTCAGAACCATCATAAAGTGAGGAGACAATGACTCTGAAGAGATACTGCACTGTTGATTCAGAGGAAAAGGTAAGTTGACATTTGGAAGAACATAAACATGTGGAATTGAAGACAACATATTTCTTACAAATTTCTAGACTTCTCAATGGTTCTTGCTCCTGAACTGGATAATTTATAGAAAACTATAAGCTGTGTCCAAAATGGATATATTATACCCACAGTATTTGCCCTAACCAATGTATTAGAACTGATAAGATTGTTTCATCTATAGGTTTATGTGATGGTCCCTGGCAAATAGCCATGGAGGAGGTATCTCTGTAGCAACATTTATAACACCAATTGGGATGTTGGATTTTAATGAGTTCAATTTGAACCAAGAGCTGTTTATGTCTTTACAAAGGTTGGTCAATGAAATATGCAAAGGGCTGAGCACTTTTACCATGGCCTGTGCGCATAAAATTGCTCTATTCATAGATAGTGTAAAGGTATTCCTGGGTCATCTCAGATTGCAACTCAGAGCAGAGTCCAAGTTAATCTTATCTGAAACATAGTCAATACCAGGCTGACTTCCAGGACCCAAAGGTGGCAAAAAGATAGAATGCAAGAGTCTCATCTTGTTATTTTTTGGCCAAATTACACCTGGAATATTGTGTGTTCAAATTATGTTTCCCACACTTACAAAGGGACTTTAGCAAATTGTAGCATGTTCCAAGAAAAGCAAAATTTCTGGAAACCATTATGGATGAGGTCTTGTTCAAAGACTGAATAAAAAATGAAGATTTATTGAGAGCCAAAGCCTGTTCTTAAATGCTCCACAGTCTGCCAAAGCATTGGGATTATTTTCTGTGGTCCCTGAGGACAGAATGAATGGGTAGAGGTTACACATGGGCAAATCTCAAACCACAACCAAAATAGTGGTATTTTGCTTATGTATGACTGAATATACATTATGGGCTATCCAAAGAGATGGTGCATTCTCTGGCACTAAAATAAGCATGCAGAATCTAGACAACCACTTTCCAGCAGTGCTGTAGAGGAGCTTTACACACCAGCAGCAGAGTTGCTTGGAGGACCCCTAAAGTCACTGTTATTGTCTGAATGTTTGTGTCCTCCTAAAACTCATATGTTACAATCCTAACCCCCAAAATCATAGTATTAAGAAATGGGTCTAATGGGAGGTAGTTAGGTCATGTGGATGAAGTCCTCATGAGTGGGATTCGTGCTCTTAATAAAGAGGCTCTAGAAAGTTGCCTTGCTCCTTCCACCATGTAAGGTTACAGCAAAAAGTTGCCATCTATAAGCTAGGAAATGGGCCCTCATGAGACATCAAATCTGCTGGCCCCTTGATCTTGGACATCCCAGACTCTGGAACCATGAGAAATAAACCTATTTTGTTTATAGACTACTCAGTGTATGCTATTTTGTTATAGCAGCCTGAACAGACTAAGACTGTCACCCAGCCCTGACATTCTGCACCTTCCCAAAAATTGTAGTTCATGAGAAGCAGTGAGGCATAGTGGTGCCCTTGACCTCATGACTTGGGCAAGATACACACCCAGGTTGTAATTCTAACTCTGCCAATTTGGTCAAATGTTTTAACATCTCTAAAGTTCAGTTTCCATTATAAAATAAGAATCATAATAGGAACAACCTCCTACTGCGTTCCAAGAGTTCAGCCAAGTCATCTTGAGCTCAGCATCCCCAGGAAAGACAAAACAGGTCTTCCTCACCAGTTTGACAACACTGGGCTTTTTATAGGTGTATCTAATAATGGATTAGATGCTGTGTTCTGTTTCCTTTTGGCTTGTTTCTATAAGAAGATGAGAACTTTAAGCAGGCTGTGAATTCTTTCAATACAAAGCAATCTCCAAGGGGAAACACTGGCAGTGGTTTTGGTGTCTGCATATTTTGAGTCAGGAGCTTACCCTATGGACAGATCATCAACAGAGCTCCTAATGCCCTGCCACATGGGGTGTGAGGATATCAGTCTTCCAGTTAAGCACTCAGACTGCTGGGGATGAAAACAGCTGGCAGACGAGCTTTCTTGACTATAAAAAGGGAACTGGCCTACAGTCGTTCTCAGACTTAGCCTCAGGAATGGTGTACCCTAACCTTTGCCTAAGATGGCAGAAAAAGAGAGGGGTTGCCTGGGGGCATCTAGTGAGGGTCGCAGGGATTGGAGAGTAGGTAAAAAGGAATTATTCCACAGTTAAACAAGGAGAGGTGAGATGAGAGGTGAATTTCCAGCCACACTGCCAAGCCAACCTCACTGAGCTGACCTCAGTCATGTTCAGGATCAGCTTTCTTCCTTGTCCAAGAATGAGAAACCCAGAGCCTGTTCTTCCCATCAACTTCCTGCTGGTGCATAAAGAAAGCTCACATCTCCTGGCTGAGAAAAAGCAGCCCCACAAGGCTTGTGAATAAATGAATATGCACTCCAACCTACTGATGCATCTGTGAACTTTGATTTCACTTCTCAGGAGCACAATTTTATTACAACCAAGTGCTCCATTCTGCAAAAAAAAAATGCCACAGAGGGAAACAATGAAATTATACCTGCTTTGTTTGGACTTCAATGGCATCACAAACCACAGAAACTTTCCATGATATCACCTTCCCTTAATGGGAATATTTACTGCTTCGGTCCCTTGAGTAATATCTTCTTTCTTTCACACTCTGTTCAATTTCAGGTTTCAATTTCAGTAATTTTATTGACATGACAACGTACACAAATGCTGCTGGAGTTAATCCAGCAATGCTCCATGGCTGGGGCCCATTTTATATCATCACTGTCTTTTCTATTATTCTCCATCTCTCATTTGGTGATAGGCTGTCACAGAACAGGAGAATTCTCTGCTTGTCCTTATTTTCCCTGAAAGTTATAGAGAATTTTTCCTTCCATCTTAGAAGAAGCCAGTCTATTGCACTTTTGGGCAATTTGAGGAAAAAACATTATCCATTTTCTTCATATTTTACACACAGGAGGCTCCTCTTCCATTTCCCCAACTCCCCTGATTTAAAAGTCTCTTTCATGTAAGTTTCAAATCATCTCTGGTTGTTGTTGCTTTTTTACATTTCTATTTTGAAGTTGGAATTATGTATCTTAAACCTGTTAAAGGTTTGGGACATGTATTCATTTATTGGGCTGTGGCAAGAAATTGCCACAAACTTAGTGGCTTTAAACAACAGAAATGTATTGCCTTCCAATTCTGGAGGCAGAAGTACAAAATCAAGGTGTTGGCCAGGCTATCTCTAAATCCTCTAGGGGAGAATCTTTCCTTATCTCTTCCTAACTTATAACCTTGATGTTCCTTGACTTGTAAGTGCATCACTCCAATCGCAGATCCCATAGTTATATGATGTTCTCTCTGTTCTGCCTGCATCTGCATCCACATTTCCCCCTTCTTACACAGACAACAGTCATGGGATTAGGGCTGACCCTAATCAAGCTTGACCTCATTTTAACTTGATTATATTTGCAAACATCCTATCTCCAAACAAGGTCACATTCACAGACACTGGGGTTAGGACTTGAATATCTCTTCTGGGGGACGAAATTCAACCCACGACAGGACATTTTAAGGAAATACAATAATCTGTTAATATGACTCTCAGGAACCCCATTCTGGAACAATCGAGCAGCACAGTCACATTCAGTGGCTTACAGCCCGAATTTTGGAACATTTCTACAAGAGATGTTTAAGTCTCTAAACCAACCAATAACTGAAGTATTCGACACTCCCTATGCCCCCCAAAAGTTCTCATACTTACCTATCTGCATTGTTTGCTGGAAATCAAATACACAGAGGCTGAGACCATGAAGTACTAATAGCTAAGTTACTCACCTCACCCCATCACCTATTGCATACAAATGCAGGTATCAGGAAGATAACAAAATAATTGGAATCCAAACAGAAATCCCATACCACAGCATTCCCTAGAATGTGCTGTGCATACACACACATACACTTTACATATTCTTTTCATTAGCACTACTGGTTTTGAGATGTTTCCTCTTTCTGGAATAATCACTCATCTTTGTGAAGTAGTTCTGATGACTCAGAAAGAGCTCTTGCTTCCTCACTGTGAAGGTCAAGGGGAAGACATAGCTAATGAGCACATGGATGTTAAGGTGCACTGGAGAATGTCCCCCTCCCTATTAGCTGGCCTGACCATACTGGGTCATTTCACTGTAACCTCAGTCACAGCAGCAAATGTCCCCTGACCCTCACCTTCCAAATCCAGCCGGCCTCAAAGTCTGCCAAAAAATTTTCACCTCTCACCCCTGTGCTCTTCTCCCCAGTTCCTCTGTTTCTGCCCTGCCTAGATCTTGGTCATTTCTCAACTGGACTGTTGGAGCACTCTTCCAACTGGTGACTCTGTCACAGGGCTTGCCCCTTCCAATCCTGCTTCCACATTGCTGTAAGAGAGATCTTTTTAAACTATGTGCTTCCCAATGCTCAGAACGTGCTGTGGCTCCTCAACCCCTAAAGCAGAGGTTCTAACAACTGTGTGCATCAGAATCACTCGGAGATCTTGTTAAAATTAAGATTTCCAACTATATCCCCAGAGTCTCTCCTTCAGCTGCTGGAGGAGGGGTGGAGAATCTACACTTCTAACAAGTTCTCAGGTGATGCTGATGCTGCTGATCCAGGAACCACATTTTGAAAACCACTGGCCAAGAGAATAAAGGCTGTGCTTCTAGGTGTATAAGACAATCTGTGACTTGGTCCTGCCTATTTCTCCAGCTTCATTTCCTTTCACCCTTCCCACTGATATTTTAAACCCCACCAAAACTATCTACCTGTGTGTCTCAACAGACATCATGCTGTTGCCTGTGGTTGTCATATCCCATTCTTCCTGCTAGTTGGTTTTATCCACTTTACAGGGATGTTGGAGGTTTAAACAAGATCATGAATGGAGAGAGAGATTGGCAGATAAATGTTTACTTATTGCTTTCTCCTTGTTATTTGAAGGTGGAGTGAAACCGTATCTTAGCAAAAATAGCAAATTAGCTTTCCCACTTTATCTGTCTTCAAAATCTTGCTCAAGCATCCCTTCCTCAAAGATGTCTTCATTTGTCCCCTATTAGGTACCTTATACACAGTTCTATTATTTTCCTATTTTCCTATTTGTATACTCCCTCAGTCCTTCCCTAGCTAAACTATGGGTTCCTTAAGGGCTAGAATGATATCTTTGACTTGCTTCCCAGAATTCTCAAGAGATGCTCAACCAGCCCTTATATTTCTGCACTTAACCAGGAAAATTGGTCAAAGAAGTCCGCACAGTGAGGTATCTACTCTGCTCTTTTGTGAGCCTTATAAATCCTCATTTTCATCTGTATATAGGATATCTCTTAAAATTGTGTTTGTGATCATCCAAACTTGGTGGATGAGGAAATGTACAGCAAGGTCTGTCTGTGTATAGGACTTTTCCTTCATAATACTTTCATTGATGAAGAATAAAAGGAAATACACAAATATGTCTGAAAATACTTTAGCTATAAGCAAATATAAACTGGAAAAAAACAGGCTCTGCCACAGAATGAAAAGTACAAGGACAGTGGAAAACGATATATGCTGGTTTAATATCAACTGGGGTGAAAGAACTGCCATAGGGAGGAGATTTCTAGATCATAGAAGTCCATTACGGTCTGCACACATCTCAAGGAAAATCAGCCAGGATCATCACTGCAGAAGGTCATCACTGCAGAGTACTAAGGACAGCAAACAACCACCTCCACGTAATGATAACATGAAAGCTGAGCAGAGCCAATATGGAGACCTTGGTGGGGAGTGGCTTGGGTTTTCTGATGCTTACAAATCCAAGCGAGCCTGATTGGGAGCTGCTGGGATACTACACACCTGCCACTTCACATGCTGGTCCTGGTGAGCTCAGTGTAGGTAATAATCATGAGCAAAGCCATATTACTTTGGCTTCCTGCCAACCAGTCCTCATTGCTAGGGGTGGCAAAACTGAGTGTTCCCTCTCCTAATGCCCAAGGCTATGGGCCTGGGACTGGACCATCCAGAAAAACTGTTGCCTGGGTAGCTTTCCTTGTCCTTGTCCTAACCTCTGAGACCTGCCGGAAGGAAAGAATAACAGCGAATGGGCAATTACTATTTTCTATCTTTGGAGAAAAGAGCAGCAGAAGTCACACTTAAGTGTAATGTTGAGAATAATATAACTTTGTGCTGATCAGCCCAAACCTGTCAAAGAGAGACTTTGACTTCTAACATTACTGAACTCTGTCTCACCTAAGTGAGATAAAGTAGGTGACTTAGTAATCAATTTAGACCCTCTTATGGGCAGGCATGAGGAAGATATAAGCTAGCTGAAATAGTGCATCATTTTTTGGTAGTGGTCTTGGGGAATATGGGCCAGGAAATGGGGAGAAGATCTAACTGTAAGGAAGCTGAGACTGATTAGGGATGGGGCTGCTGTGGTGAACATTTTCTAGGTTCAAAGACCATGATGATGCAGGTACCCCTGGCATCAGCATCAGCTCAGAATCCAGAGCTAATCTCGTATTCCCCTTTTTAAAGCATGCAGTTAACCTGGCAAATGATCGCAGGTCACTGTGAAGAAGGGTCTGTGAGATACTTACCATACATACATGCAATTATACCACAAGGTTTTTGCTGAGTGGATGTGGCCTTCTACTCACAGAGCAGACTCTGGGATTGTGAACTGGAACAGATGAAGGACTGGCTTTCCACTGTGGCAGCTGAGATGGCCCTTTTTCTTATTTTACAAATGGAGCAACACTCTCATCAGCTGTCCCTCTATCACTGCACACCACCCTTCCCCACCACTGCCATGATCTGTTTAGTCATTTCTACAAACCCCTGTAAGTCAATGCACCCCAATTACCACTTGCCTATTATAGCAACCTCTGACCCTAAGGGCTGCCACCTGCCTCCATCATCCTATAACCTTATCATCCCATTGGCATTAGGGAGCCCAGGTTCATGAGAGCATCTCCCATAGTTAACCCCATCCCACAGATGACAGCCACCACCAAGTTTTTAAAAAGATTCTAGTGCCGGGCGTGGTGGCTCACGCCTGTAATCCCAGCACTTTGGGAGGCCGAGGCGGGCGGATCACAAGGTCAGGAGATCGAGACCATGGTGAAACCCTGTCTCTACTAAAAATAGAAAAAATTAGCCGGGCGCAGTGGTGGGCGCCTGTAGTCCCAGCTACTCGGGAGGCTGAGGCAGGAGAATGGCGTGAACCTGGGAGGCGGAGCTTGCAGTGAGCCGAGATTGCGCCACTGCACTCCAGCCTGGGCGACGAAGCGAGACTCCGTCTCAAAAAAAAAAAAAAAAAAGATTCTAGTGTTCCCCTCGCCTGTGCCATCTGTGTTGCCTTAAGGAAAGGGTGCACTTAGAACCCCCCAAGGGAACATATCCAGCATTGTTCTTGTGTCTTACTTAATAAACCTGTTCTAACAGTTCCATCTCCCTGAGCCCCCGACTCTTTCCTTAAATACTTTGCAAAAGAAATTCTGGTTTTTCCACCTTATTATTATAGGCCAGTGGTTTTCAAAATTTAGTGAGCATCCAAATCACCTGGAGGGCTTATTAAAACATAGACTGTAGGGGTCCACTCCAGCGTTTCTGATTCAGTAGAGGAATTTCATGTTGCCAGGTGATGCTAAATCTGCTGGTCTGGGATCACACTTCAAAAATCTCTGTGAACTGTAATCCATTGTCACATATAAGCTTCAAAGGGCCATCCCAGCAAACTATTGTGATCAATTTCAAATGCAAGTGTCCCTGTCAAACCATTGAATCCTAATTCATGGGCAAGTGCCCCAACAATAAATTTCTATCTCATCACATTCTTCTGTGGTTCAACACCCATAAGATCCATGGACACATGTGTTCTAGTCCCTGCTAGTACATATTAAGTAAGGACTTTTTTCATACTATAAGCTATTTTGTCCTGTAAAAGAGCTATACTTCTCTACTTAGGATGTGTTGACATCTGGCCTTTGTTAATGGCCTAAATGAATTGGGGTTGGAGGAGTGAGAGAAAATCTTGTGAAAAACAAGCAGAACTTTGTGAGGTGCCTACCTCAGGTGAGGTCATCGCACAATCTGCAGGAAAGAGGAGTCTTCTGTCCTCTAACAAAGGATGGAAATCCTTTGCCATTCCAGAAAGTTCAAAGCAATCTGAGAATTCAAGATCCTCTGGCTCATCTACCAAACTGCCTTCTCCCAAGTCTCAGGATTCCACTATCTTTTCATACAAGACATGACCATGACATGGGAGACTTGTCCAGCTACACATTCTGTTCCCTTTGCAGCCCCAATGCCCTTACAATTAAATGCTGGGCCTGATCTCATCACAGCCTGCCCTGTGGCTACAGAGATGAACATCTTTTTGAAAGCTTCCATAGGAATTTCTGATTTCCACAACATAATTTATCGGTTGGCTGTTCTGAGATTGTCATTTTTAAGGCTCTAATGAGGTTTTTTAAACCATTACATTATACAATTCCTATAATTATCATTGCCCCCATACTGTTCAAAAGCCATAGCCACCATATATTATAACACTTCACTTTGTGTCTGCACTTCATCCCAAGGAAACCTAAGTGAAAACTTTAGTTGTTATAATGCCACTGCCTTTCAGAAGTCACCACTATCTCACTTATTACTGGCATAAAAATTTTTATTCTCATCCAATGCATGGATAGCATAGCTCCAAAACGCCATCCAGGAGTTGACTCCCTTGAACCACTGCTAGTGCCAGCTCTTAAGGCAGGAAGGAGAGCCTGATGCAAGGGGCTTATGTGCTTTACTTACTTAAGGAGTTCAATCTCAGGTGGTAGGAATGAGGGTCAAAGAGAGTAAAGCTGGAAAAGTAAGGAAGTGAATACAGGAGCATTATATTTGCCACCACTAAGTGAGGCTGATTGCTCGATCCTGCAGGACCATCCCTGAGAAGTAATGTAAGGTCCATCCATTAGGAAGTGATGAGAGAAAATGTATCCCCTGAATCCCATCTCCCACTAAAATGGTTCATCCCATGAAGGAAACCTGCACTTCAAAGTAATACATGTTACTTGAATGGGTGTCTTGCAGCAGCAACAACAATAAAACACTAGAGCATGAGGCAAGAGCCACCAGATGCAAGCATGAGGCAAAACTCCAATGATTTTATAGGAGACAAGTTGTGTCTCTGTAAAACCACTGGAGTTTATGCATATTTGGTCACCAAAGTGCCAGCTGGGACAAGAGGGAAAGAGGTATGGACAGAGATAAATATATAAGAAATATTCAATATAAATAATGTACTAAGCACAATTCCTGTTCTTTTTCTGTTGGCCAGGGGGTGGGAAGATTGACATTTAACAAATTAATATATTTGCAGTATGTCAGATGGTGGTCAGTAGATGTATATTAGAGAGGGTCCATCAACAAATGCTCACTGTTGATTATAGATATGTTTTAAATGCAATCCTTTCAGAAAGTATGATCAAGGGATGTTAGCTTTCACGTTGCCATCCAATGTCACTAAAAGGCATAAAGAATTGAGAATCCTGGTCACTGTCTGATAAACTATTTGGTTTTAGGTAAGTCAACTAACTTCCCAGGATATCAATTTCCTCATCTTTAAATATATATGATAATACCTTCTAATGCCTTTAAAAGTTTTTAGTTTTATTGAGGTATAATTAACATATAGTAATTAAACTTCAAACATTTAAAGTGTACAATTTGTTAAGTTTTGACATACGTATACACCCATGAAGTTATCATCAAAATCAAGAGAATAAACACAAATGTTACTTCCAAAAGCTTTATTGTCTAATCTTCTCTTAATTCCATCTAGTGTATTTTTATCTCGCACACTGTAATTTTCGTCTTTAGTTCAATTTTGACCTTTTCAGTATTTTCTGTCTTTCCTTAACTTTTTGAACACATGAAATACATTTACAACTCTTTTAATGCCCTTGTCTGTATTAGTTCTTTTTTTTTTTTTTTTTTTTTTGAGACGGAGTCTCGCTCTGTCGCCAGGCTGGAGTGCGGTGGCGCAATCTCCACTCACTGCAAGCTCCGCCTCCCGGGTTCACGCCATTCTCCTGCCTCAGCCTCCCGTGTGGCTGGGACTACAGACGCCCGCCACCGCGCCCGGCTAATTTTTGTATTTTTAGTAGAGACGGGGTTTCACCGTGTTAGTCAGGATGGTCTCGATCTCCTGACCTCATGATCCACCCACCTCGGCCTCCCAAAGTGCTGGGATTACAGGCGTGAGCCACCGCGCCCGGCCCCTGTATTAGTTCTGAACTGATTTCAGTTGACAAATTTTTCTCCTCATTCTGGTTTGTATTTTTCTTCTTTGCATGTCTGATAAATTTTTATTGGATGTCAGACATTGTCACTTTACCTTGTTGGGTGCTGGATATTTCTGTATTCCTATAAGTATTCTTGAGATTTGTTTGAGGATGCAGCTAAGTTACTTAGAAACTGTTTGACCCTTTCAGGCGTCATTTTAAAGATTTGGTAAGTGGGACCACAGCTATCTAGAGCTAATTATTCTTATTAAAGGAGATTTCTTCTGAAATCTACCTAATACCTTTCAAATCATTGTATTTTCCAGTCTGACTACTGCGAACAGGCATATTCCCAGCCATGTGTGAACACTGGGCACTGTAACCTCTAATCCTTTTGGGTGATTCTTTCACTGGCCTTAGTTGTTAACCTCATACACATGTACTGATCAGTACTCAGCTAAGCAGTTGAGAGAGACCCTCCGCAGGTATCTGGCTGTCTCTCTATGTACAGCTTTTTCCTTGTTGGGGCACTGTTCCATACATTCTAATTGTTCTGATCTTCTCAGACTTGCAGCCTCCTTAACTCAGGTTGTCTGCTGGGCTCTACCCAAGTTCCCCTTCCCTGTCCCATGGCCAGAAAGCTGGGGCAATCATTGGATTACCTTGTTTTTTCCTCATTTTTCAGGTATTACTCTCCTCTGTTGAAATATATGAAATAATGGTATTGAAAACCATTATATATGTATTGAAAACCATTATTTCATGTATTTTGTCCATTTTTTTGGTTATTTCAGATAGAAAGACAAATCTGGTTCCATCTGGGTGGAAAGAACAAGTCTTCTGTAATCTTTCTAAGGATTATGCGTTAATATACTTACTGATCATGGCTCAGTTCCTAGCCCCTGGCAAGCATTCATTAATAGCAATAATTATGGTGGTTGTGATACTAGTAGTAGAAGGTAGTTTTGTGTAGATTTTCTCATTATATGTATTATAATTCAGTTGTCCCACAGCTCAACAGTTTGTAAGTGTGTGTGAGGTTATATTAGCAGCAAAAATCAAAAACAAGAAAACACATTCCTGTCCTGTAAAATCTCTCCAGTGTCTCTGGGTGGTTTCAGGGAATCTTACAAATATACTCACAATGAAGCATTTTCCTTCTATGACTGTTGCTCCTCCAGCACTCATCCCAGTTCTTTACCACTACTCCTCAGGATACTGCAGACCCTGCATCTTCCCCATTACCACTCTGCTGGGCCTATGTTTTCACCTGCACGTCTGCCAAGCATTGTGCTCTTTGTCACTGACCCAGCAGGTGCTATGGTCTCCTTTTATGCTCTCCTAGAGCCAGAGATGTCTGCTTTGCAGGATATTATCTCCTCTTGCTTTACCAGAAAGTACCAACAATACCTCAGAGTCCTTATGGTGCTGAAGGGCCAAAGTGGTCAGCTTTGGGTTATGGGATGACCATTCTCCATTCAACACCTGGTTTTAGAGAAGACAAACTACTTATGTTCCAGTATCTGCCAGACTGTTCAGAACACCAGCTCTTTCAGATTTTACTCTCAGCCTCCCTAATGTCCACAGAATACAAATACTCATTGTCTCTATCCTGTTCACTGTTGCAATTATACACATAACACAGTGACTGCTACATATTAATGCCTCAGTAAAAGTGTTTTAAATGAATGGATGAGTGAAATGGGAACTGGGCTAGGAGAAAACATAAGGACTCTCAGCCAACAACTAAGGCTTTTGTTCTAGACACATGAACTAGCCTGGCTCCTTCTCCCATTGGGGTGAGTTCACACAGGAGTCTCATCAGTCTCCATTAAACGCAGCAATCTGGCAGAAGAGCCCCTCCAATTTTCCATTCATGCCAAGATATATCTGGAACCTCAACAACACCATTTGAGGCAGTAGGCCAAGAAGTCACTGCTGTCCTATTTCCCATCTTAAATAATGCCCAGCCATGTTGTCCAGTCAAGCTCGCCAGTGTTAAACAATATGCAGCAGATGATAACAACATAGTCCAAAGAACACAACGCCTACATAATAAAATATCCCAAACTGGCCCATAAAATTGAACATTGTATTCCTTCTCCTTCTTCCAAGTCCTTCCCTTGTTGATGCAGAAGAATCCAAATTCTAAAGAAATCAATTTTCTATACCCTGTTGCCATGTGTAAAATTCCAAAATATATGCAAATTTTTACCTTCCACCACTTGCTTTCATTTCAGCTCACCCCAGCCAGAGGGGTCGCACTCAAGGCAAAAGCACCTTTGTACTCCTTCTTCAGCAGCTGTGGCCTGCTCCACCTTCCCCTGGCAGTGAGGACACCACCTTCCCACCTAGTCTCTCATGTGTTCCATTTTCTCAAAAAGCCAGGGGATTAACAGGCTACATAAGAATACCACTTCACCAATTCCAACCCACAAAATTTTAAAAAAACAAGCACATCCCCAAATTAAATGTGGCTATTGCCACAGCTTACAATTTAAGCCCCAACACTGTTATGCAACAGCATTTCCCAAGGAAGAGTGATAATGTCTCTAGGATATAATGGATCTGCTGCAAACTGAAATTACATTGCCATTACCACACAGCAGGGTCACAGCATAAGACTAACCCTTGGCTCAACACAATCTTGGAAGTAGCTCACTGATATTTTGGAAAATGTTAGTGGAAAGCATCCTGGCATATCACTGCCAGAGTTAACTAATCCCCAATGTTTTGGCCATGTTGAGGACGGCGATGTTTGCTGAAGAATTTTCTCCTGGGTCCTCTGTCTAGGATTAAAGCCCTAGCTGTCTTCTGAAGCCTGCTTCAGGCACACAGGTACAGAATATCCTAGGCATCATTCCCATGAGCTTTGAGTCCTTGGCTTTCATTTTTTTTTTCTTTTGAGATGGAGTTTCATTCTTGTTGCCCAGGCTGGAGTGCAGTGCGACTCACTGCAACCTCCGCCTGCCGGGTTCAAGTGATTCTCCTGCCTCAGCCTCCCAAGTAGCTGGGATTACAGGCACCTGCCGCCATACCTGGCAAATTTTTTGTATTTTTAGTAAATATGGGGTTTCACCATGTTGGCCAGGCTGGTCTTGAACTCCTGACCTCACGTGATCCACCCTCCTCGACCTCCTGAAGTGCTGGAATTACAGGTATGAGCCACCACGCCCAGCCCTTGGCTTTCTTTATGTGTATTGAATCTGCTTCCTGCATCCTGCATTGCCAAGCAATGCAGGCTGTAGGACTCAGCAGCTCAAATATGATTTGCAGATCTTAAATGGCCTGCAGTGTCTGCAGAGCTAGGAGCTCACCTGTTTATCAGAGGCCATTACTAGTCGTTTTCACCCCGTGTGTCATAGACATCATTTTCACTGCAGGCCACACTCTAGGCATCTGAAGCCACAGTAAAATGTACAATTTGATTATGTTGAGATGTTGCTAAAGGACTTTATCTAAAGACCCATTCCAGAGGTCTGCAGATGGCAGTTGAGGAAATTGCTGCTCCTTTGCTGAGCTGAAGCAGGAGAGTGCCTGGGTGTTCATTGTAGCAATGCTCTCAGCAGGCTGGCCTTCCAGAGTGAAACATAGATCTCCATACAAAGAGAGATGAGCACAGTGAGCAGGGCTTCAGTGGTCATTTGGTCCTTCTAGTCAACCTAGCCTTAGAGGAAGTAGTTCCGAGACAGACCTGATAGGCCATACTCCACTCAGGGGAAACTATACACCACTCAGGGAAAACCTCCAGTCACCATAATGGAAAGTGATACAGGCTAGTGGTTTAACATTTGAGTTTTGGAAATCAAAGAACCTGTATTTGAATATCTGCACCACCATGTCCTGTCTATGGGACTTTGAAGAACTTGTAGATAAGCTTTCAGAGAGTCTTTCGTCATCTGTAAAATGGGGATCATGATAGAACCTACAACCCAAATCAGGAATTTTATGTGAAAATGTATTTAAAGCATTTGCCATGGGGCCTGGATGATAGTTTATGTGCTCAGTAAATGGAAACTATTAAGCAGTATGAGGAACTTGGATTTAGACAGAGCTGGGCTCCAACTCCAGTCAGTCTCTGCTGTAGCCTTCAAGACATACATCTTTCTGGATCTTCTATTCTGCCCAAAGAATAGAAGAGTAATTGCTTCACATAGTTGTTGAGAGAGTCAATAAGAAAATGTCTATAAAGTGCCTGGTACTAAGTAGACACTAACTAAATAGACCATAAAAGTCTCACTGAACTCCTTCTGGCTGGTTTCCAGGGCAGTGCCTTTGGATTCATACTCAGTTTTACAAAGATTCCTTGGAATTGACCCATTTCTGACAGGCAGATCTCTGCTTTTGGGGACCCTTTCACATCTGTGCTTCAACATCTGATTAGCTTCTCCTATAGGGCGGAACATCTCTTAATTTTTGCCTTCCTTCCCTTCCCCTCCACCACATTTTTAAAAAAGTTATCTTTTTTTAGTAAAACTTTTAATTTTATTATAGTTTTCTATTTGCAGAAATTTTGCATGCGTGGATAGTACAGGTAGTTCTCTCACCCTTCATGCCCAGTTTCTACTGCTAACATCTTACATTAATATACTTGTCACAACTAATAAACCAATATTAATACATTATTATCAACTAAAGTCCACGCTTTATTCAGATATCTTAAGCTTTTACCTAAGGTCATTTTTCTGTGACAGGATATTATCCAGGACACAACATTGCATTCATTCATCATGTCTCCTTACGTTCCTCTAGATAGTGGCAGTTTCTCGACTTTCCTGGGTTTTGATGGCCTTAACATTAAAACCTGAGAAGTCCTGGTCAGGTATCTTGTAGAAATTCTTCAATTTAGATTTGTTCAATATTTTTCTCATGGTTATACTAGAGTTATGATTTTCCTGGCAGGAAGATTTTTATAGAGGCAAAGTGCCATTCTTGCCACATCAGATCCAGAGTACAAGCTATGAACATGACTTATCACTATTGATGTTAATCTTGATCATCTGACTGAGGTAGTGTTTCCTCCACAGCAAAGTAACTTTTCTCCCCTTTTCATACTGTATTCTTTAGAAGGAAGTCTATTCACAGTCCACATGTAAGAGCTGGGGAAGAATGTTTCACCTCCTTAAGGGTGAAATATTTACATATATTATTTGGAGTTCTTTCACAGGGGAGATGTATCTATTCTATACTGTTCATGTATTCACTCAGTCATTTATTTATGTCTCATAGATATTTTTACTTTATATTTTGGGTTAAAATGCAATATCACCTAATTTATTTTCTTGCTCAATTTGTTCCTGCTTTGGCCATTAGGAGTTCTTTCAGCTGGTTCCTATGTCCCTTTGACATACTTCCATCATTGTGTGTTTTTGAACACTTTCTTCCTTTCTGGGACTATGAAGATGCACCAGGCTCATCTTGTATATTTTCTGCCCCAGCCTTACAACAAATTACTTCTCCAGGATCCCTGGTTCCTTTTATTAAAGAATAGCATTAGAAACCGAGGTTGGGCTGCAGGTATGCTCGTTGCTACCAGAGTGTTGTATATTACATATATATGTGTATATATATACACACACATATATACACACAAATATATGTAATATATGACATATATAAATGTATATAAAATTTATATTCATATATATATACATTTCTGATATATCTGTTTATATATTAAGCTGAACATTAAGTTCATAGACCAATGTCTTCTACTCTAATCAAGTACTACATGGATTATTCCTCCTCTTGCTTGTCTATAACCTTACGCTCCATGAGTGAAAAACCTGATTCTCATCATCCACCATCCATATACCTAATTCTCCAGTTCCAGTATACATGTACAGTGGTTTCAGCATTGTTAACCTGCACTCCAATGGGAAACAACATCACTAGATGCATTACAGTCTTTATGTACGGATCCTTTCGTCTCTATAGTCTTCACCCATTTCCAAAGCTACTTAGGTCAGAATCTTTTTCCCCTATCTCTTCAATTAAGTTGTATCATACATTTGTAATACAGTTGTATTCATTTGCACCAGTCTGCATTCCATCTTGGAATGTCCTGACCTCTTAAATGAATTTTTAAATTTGTATACATTAAGGTTCACTCTTTGTGCTATGAAGTTCTATGGGTTTTAGTAAATGCATAATGTTATGCACCCACCATTATATTATGATACAGAATGGTTTTATCACCCTAAGATAATTTCATGTGCATCACATATTCAACCTTCCTCCCTTTGCATCCCTGACAACCATAGAGTCTGTTTAATGACTCCATAGCTTAGTATCTTACAAAACATTATATACCTTAAATTATATAGTATGCCTTTAGACTGGCTTCTTTTACTTAACAATATCCATTTAAGATTCATTCATGTCTTTTTGTGGCTTGATAGCTCACTCCTTCTTAATCATTGAATAATAATCTGTTGTGTGGATATACCACAGTTTGTTAATCCTTTCACTTATTAAGAATCATTTTGGTTGCTTCCAGCTTTTGACAATTATGAATTAAGCTGCAATAAATATTCGTATGCATGTTTTGTATGAATATAAGTTTTCATATTAGTTGGGTAAACATCTAGAAGTACAATTGCCAGACTATATGGCAAGATTATGTTTAACTTTGTTAAAAACCTGCTGAATTGTCTTGCAAAATGTTTGTACCATTTTGCATTCCCCCAGTGATAAGTAAGAGTTTCTGTTCCTCCACATCCTCACCAACGATTGTTATTGTCAGTTGTTTGGATTCCGGCCATTCCAAGAGACGTGCAGGTGTACTTCACTGTCGTTTTAATTTGAAAGTCCCTAGTGACAAATGATGTTAAGCATTTTTCAATTGTTTATTTGCCATCTGTATATCTTCTTTGGTGAGATGTGTGTTCAGATCTTCTGCCCATGTTTCAACTAGGTTATTTTCTTATTGCTAAATTCTAAGAACTCGTTACATGTTTTGGATAAAAGTTCTTTATCAGATATGTCTTTTGTAACTATTTGCTCCCACTCTGTGACTTGTTTTTTCATTCTCCTAACAGTGTTTTTTGCAGGGCAGAAATTTCTAATTTTAATAAAGTCCAACTTATCCACTTTCTCTTTCATGGATTATGCTTTTAGTGTCACACCTACAAATATATTGTCCAATCCAAAGTCACCTGGATTTTCTACTATGTTTTTATTAGAAGTTTTATTGTTTTGTATTTTAAATTTGTTTGTAATCCATCTTGAGTTAAATTTTGTGCAAATTGTAAGGGCTGTGTCTATGTTCACCATTTGTTGAAAAAACAACTATCATCCTTTATTTAATGACCTTTGCTCCTTTGTCAAAGATAAGTTGATTGTTTTTGTAGGGGTCTATTTCTGGGCTCTCTATTCTGTCCCATTGATCTATGTGTCTGCTCACTCATCAATACCATGCTGTCATACTGTAGCTATTTAGTAAGTCTTAAAAGTAGGTAGTGTGTGTTCTCCATCTTTGTTATTTTTCTTCAATATTGTATTGGCTATTCTAGGTCTTTTGTCTTTCCATATAAACTTTAGAATTAGTTTCCTAATATCTACAAAATAACTTGTTGGGATAGCAACTGAAATTGTGTTGAATCTATATGTCGATTTGGGAAGAACTGACATCTTAACAATATGGAGTCTTCCAATCCATGAATATGGACTGTCTATCCACTTATTTGAATCATCTTTGATTTCTTTCATCAGAGTTGTGCAGTTTATTTGCATGTAGATCCTGTACATATTGTGTTATATTTACAGCTATGTATTTCCTTTATTTTGGAGGTCCACCATTACAAAAGATAATTTTTCTATTTTAAATTCCAGTTGTTCACTGGGACTATAATAGGAAAAATTGTCTTTTGTATATTACCTTGTATCCCGTGACCTCACTATAATCACTTATTCATTGCAGGAGGTTATTCTTTTGGATGTTTCATGTAGGCAGTAATGTCATCTGCAAACAAACTGTAATGTCTTCTTTCTCCATCTACATACCTTTTATTTCTTTTTCTTATCTTACCACACTAGGCAGGACTTCCAACATCATGTTGAATAGGAGTAGTCACAGAGAACATCTAAGAGAAAAGAGTCCAGTTCCTCTCTATTAGGAATGATGTCAGTTGCAGGATTTTTGTAGATATTCTTTATCAAGTTGAGGAAGTTAATGGTGTCTATTTCTAGGTTGCTGAAAGTTGTTGCTATGAATGGGTGCTGGATTTTATCAGATGCTTTTCTGCATCCGTTGATATGATCATATGGTTTTTTCCTTCTTCATCCTGTTGATGTGGTTGACTTCACTGATTTTTGTGTTGAATCAGCCTTGCATACTGGGAATAAATTCTGCTTGGTCATGGAGTATAATTTCTTTTATATTGGTAGATTGAATTTGCTCATATTTGTTGAGCATTTTTCCATCTGTATTTGTGAGAAATCTTGATCTGCTTTTCTCTTTATTATAATTATTTACCTCATTTTAGCATTAAGGTAATTCTTGCCACATAAAATGAGTTAGAAAATGTTCCCTCTGCTTCCATTTTCTCAAAGATATGGTGGAGAATTGGTACCATTTCTCCCTTAAATAGTTGGTAATATTCACCAGTGAAATTATTTGTGCTTGGCACTTTCTTTTTTGGAAAGTTAGTAATTACTGAGTCAATTTCCTTTATAAGAGGTAGAACTATTCAAATTATCCATCTCTCTCCATGTGTGTTTTGATAATTTGTGTTTCAAGTATACTATGATTTGAATATGTCCCACAACATTGATGTATTGAAAACTGAATCTCCAATGCAACAGTGTTGGGAGGTGGAGCCTAACGGGAAATGTTTAGGTCGTGAGGGCAGACCCCTCATGAATGGATTAATGCCACTATGAGAAGGGTTTTGGGAATGGGTTCTCTCTCTTCTGCTCTTCCCCTATGTGAGGATGCAGCATTTGTGTCTTTTTGGCCCTTCCATCTTCTGTAGTGTGAGGATTCAGTATGAAGGCCCTTACTAGATGCCAGTACCTTGATCCTGGACTTTCCAGCCTCCAGAACTATGAGAAATAAATTTCTGTTGTTATAAATTAGCCAGTATTAGGTATTCTATCCTTATGAATTACCCAGTATTAGGTATTCTGTTTTAGCAAAACAAAACAGACTAAGACAAAGAAATTGGTTCATTTTATCTAAATTTTCAAATTTGTAGGCATAGGGCTGTTCATAGTATTCCTTTATTATATATTCATGCCCATGGTATTAGTAGTAATGACTCCTTTGCCTTCACTTTTGAAGGATAATTTCATAGGCTGTAGAATTCTCTATTGGTAGGGTTTTTCTTTCTTTTTCAATATTTTGAATATTTCACTGCATTGTCCTTTTCCTTATATCGTTTCAGACAGGAAGTCCACTATAATTTTTATTCTCGTTTCTCCATAAACAAAGTGATTCTTTTTTCCCCTTGCTTCCTTCAAGACTTTATCTTTGTCTTTTGTTTTCTGAAGACTGAATATGATAGTCTTTAGGCTTACTGGATCTATGGTTTGGTTTTGTGTCTATCATTAATTTTGGAAAGTTCATTGTCATTATTACTTCAAATGTTTCTTTTTCTTCCTAGCATTCCAATTTTGCATATGTTACACTTTTGGTATTGTCCCACAGTTCTTGAATGTTCTGTTCTGTTTTTGGTTTGGGGGAAGTTTCATTAATCTATTTCAAGTACACTGATTCTTTCCTTGGCCATTTTGAGTCTATCGATAAGCCTATCAAAGTGTCATTTCTATTACTCTGTTTTTGATTTCTAAGATTTGCTTTTGATTTTCTCTTAGAGTTTCCATTTCTCTGCTTAGATTACTCATTCGTTCCTGTACTTTCTCTACTTTTTCCACTAGAGCCCTTTACATATTAATCATAGTTATCTTAAATTCACTATATGATATTTCCAACATCTGTACGGTATTTGAGTCTATGCTGATGATTGCTGTGTCTCTTCAAACTGTGCTTTTCTTGATTTTTGGCATGCCTTGTAATTTTTTGCTGAAAGTTAGATCTGATTTATTGGGTAATAGAAATGAAGGTAAATAGGACTCTAGTGTAAAGATTTATGTTAATCTGGCTAGGAGTTTTACTGTGTTTAATGTTTGTTGTAGTTATAGGTACCAAGGGCTTCAAATTCCACTGTGTCCTTGTTTTTGTCTCCCTTCTTTTCTTAGGGGCTTCCCTATGTATTACTCCTCAGAAAGAGTCTGTTTCTTGCTGCCCATTAAGTTGTAACCCACTGATATTATACTGGGGTCTTGTGGTGGTAGTAAGGTGTTGGAGTAGGAAGAGCATTCTATCGTCTTTCCATTAAGTCTGAGTCTTCTACAGGACTTGTGTCTCAGTGCTGTGGACTTCATGAGGGCTTCTGACACTCTTCCAGTAGTATACTTTTCCCCCTCCTCTTGCACCTTTCCCTGACTACATTATTGTGAATCTATTTTCTTGAGGCTCTGTCCCCAGTTGACTTTGTGGGGTTTTTTTCTCCCTTGGGTGAGTTAGGAAGGACGGAGAAAACAATCCTTTTCCTCCACTGGCATAAAGTTTCAGTATTGTGCTCCAGCAAAACCCCTTCTCCTGGGTAGTGGACCTTTGCTATGGAGGAGGCTCTGGGCATGTTTCATAATGATCACTCTTCCCCTTCCCTTGCCAGAGCCACAGGGGGATCTTTCCAGCATCCTCACTGTGAGAATATGGTGGGGCTGCTAGAGGGAAAGCTTATAAATGGGATTCCCCTAAGACTGTGGCTCTCATGGGTCTCTCCCTCTCACTCTGATACACATTCAGCCTCCAGCAACTCACCCAATTAATGTTTCCAAAAGTTTATAGCTCAAGAATGTCTCTGATAAGCAAATATTAGTTGCAATCTCTTTCTGGATGTTATGTCTCTCCAGATTTGAGGGTATTAGTTTGCCCTGTGGCCACAGTTTTATGATATGCTCAAGAAAATTGTTGATTTTCAGCTTGTCTTGTTTTTCCTTGCCCTATAAGACTGGGAGTGATGACTTCTAAGTTCTTTGCATATCAGGGTTGAAACTGGAGGTCCCTCCCTTTTCATCACAATACTGCCTTTCCTTACCCTCTCACCTTACCAGGGTCTCCCCACCTGAAAGCACTACCTCACCTATTCCCTCCATCAAACCTTGTCAGACCAAGCTAGCCCACAGGGCCTTCTACCTGCTCTCAAACCTTATTTTATCATCTACTCACTGGGTATTTACTCATCAGCTCGTTTGACTTAAGCTATTAATTATTATTAAACTATTATTATAATGCTATTATTTTCTCACATATCTATGTAGCCTGAATTTCCTGTAGGTTCAACCTTTGCAAATCCTAGCTTAGGTCGCTGTAACACTGGGACCTATAGTCTGCCAAATCAATGACCCCACTCACTGAATGATAACCTTCCCATCCCTTCCACTTTCCTATCTCTCTTTGGAAGGCCCTGGTGGATGGGGATATAGGTGACTCACGTAGAGTTCAGAATGCTTCCTCCTCCTCTGTACTTCATCCTTCTTGGCCCTTTCGATGCTCTGACCAACAATGTGCTGCCCACCATTCACTTAGACGGCCTGACATTCACTTAGACAGCCTGCCATTCACTTAGACCGCCCGCCATTCACTTAGACCACCCAGCTTGCAGCTGTGCTGCAACCACTACCACCTACAAAACCTTATACTGGCCTCATGACTTCCTGGGCTCATACTTTTCCACTGGAGAAAACTCTTCCTCTTGGGTCCCAAGCACTGGTTTGGGTTTGGGTACCACAGCAAAGGGGATACCTGCTTGGGCCCCAAAGGCCAATTTTTCTTTCCCCCTCCCTCCTCATGGAGAATTTTCTCATTAATTTAATATGTTTGCACAATAGATAAATAAGAAAACTAAAAAGTATGCATCATTTGCCCATTTAAAAATATAATTATCTGTTCAATAATTCTATGCTGGTAGACAAATATCTCTCTTTTTTCTCTTATGCTGTATGAAAGCTAAATGCAAATTTCTGATGTCAATTTTCCTTTTTCCATGAACTCAAGCTGGTCAACTGTGGTGCTGAATTTATGAGGTGCAAATATACATACCCAGGTAAATGTGCATGCTGTTCACTTCCTTGGCACCTTTTTTATACATTAGCTTCATATGCACATTAGAAACTCCCATAGGTTTCTTTGGGAACAATGTGTACCTGACATGTATCAGGTAGTGAATCAACTCTCCTTTTTTCACTGATCTATTTCACCTCTCTTGCCTTGCTGAAATTATTGGTTGCCAAGCACATTATGTATATTTGTCCATCTCCAAATTTTTAGCTTACACACCATTTACATCACCTACGATGTGATTTAATTCTGTAATGAGAATACAACAGCTCTCAGTTTTGCTGCACAGTCCCTCCTCACAGCACTACCCAGTAGGGTACCCACTACTACATCAGATTACATTAAAATACAGCCTCACCTGTACCTGAGCAATCGACCACCTTCCACACTCAGGCTCTTGCTTGTGCTGATCACTCTCCTTGCTTGGGGGGCTTGTTGTCCCCACATGGTATCCACTGGGGCACAAATGAGCGTGTACTTGTATTTGAACCATAGCTGTGGAGCAGATTCAAACTCTGTGCTCCTAGTCACACTCCAGTTAGAGGGGAAGGCTTGATTGCAAAAGATTCCTCAAACCCTTGGGCTGGCACATCTAAGCTTTGGCATGGATCCTGCTGGGACCTCTCATGGTTTTTGTGTTTACTGTTGTTTTGTTTCATTTTTCAGTAAATTCTGAGCTTCTTTAACACAGGGACTGGACCTCTTTTCTCTCTAAATTCTCATTACCTAGCACAGGCCTGGCACCTACACAGAGTGTTATGTGAATTGAGTTCATTATATTTACACCAGCTTCATTAGATTTGCATGGTATGATGAAATAGAACTTTATTATGTACTCCCCACACTCCCATCCAGGAATTAGGGGGAGGTAAATTTGGGCTCTCGGTTCTTTCTTGTCAAGTTAATGCAGAACTCTTTGTGACATAATCCAGACAAAGAAGGGGTGGACACTATTAGCATAATAAGGCCAGGGTATTAGTTGGCAAAAAGTAGAACAAAATTTAAGTTAATGTGCAGAATATGAATTTCTTTTATAAACCCAGGAAGGTCAGGGAGAGATTTCAGAAGGAAATGAATCCCCACACTGGCCTGGCAGCATCTGTTTTTACCTTAGATATGAGTGGTGGCTGAGGGGGTACAGGAAGAAACTAGTCCTGGCTCAGAATTTCAGTCCTTGCCTCTCTCCCACCAGGGGAGCGGTCTCAGTAAGACTGAGCTCACCCACTCCCACTGTGTCATCTCATTTGGATGACACTGAGAAGGGTCAGTAGGGAGGGGGAGGAGCTAGAGAAGTGCAGAGAACTGGAAAGGAGGGAGACCTCAAAAGAAGACTAGAAAGAAGGACAGAGGGAAGCAAGGAAGAGAGAGGTCACAAAGCCTGCCCACACCCAGGATCCCTCCCCACCACTACCTCCCCAGGAGGCCCAGGTGCCATCAAAGTTAGTGAAGATGTCATAGACACCTAGGTTGCCTAGGACTTGTCCTTGTGAGTCAAAAAATGCTCACTCATAATGACAGCAAACATGTAATTTTCTGCTTAAAAAAAAAAAAGTAAGGCTGTATTTCTGAGACAAGTAGACTTAATAGGCCAAGAATAAAGAACTATATGAGTTAAGAGTCTAAATGTACACATTAAGTGACCTCAAAACAGAAATAAGACAGCTGGCTGAATCCTTAGCTTTAATTGAATGGGGCCAAAAAAGCCTAGAAAAGACTTAGTAAAGCTGCCTTTGAAAAAAGCATCAAACCACAACAAATCAAAGTTCCGGAAAGATTTTTTTAAAGAGCTCCAAGAAGAGATAAAAGAACTTAAGGATGATCTTAAGCAAACATGAGCTATAATGAGGAACAGTCTAAGCCAGAAAATGAGGGAGGCAAGAGGCAGACAGGCTGGGAGGAGTGATTACGACTTACAGATGAAACCCAAAACAGTAGGATGGGACATCTGAGAGCTTGGTCAGCTAAGGTGGAGCAGGAAATTCAGGTCCAAAATTAGACAAAATTAAATATCTGCTTATGTGTGTGATGTTGTCAACTTGAGGAGGGGCTGCACATTTTGGAGAAATCATGTGGACAGGGCCCTAACCTGCTTCTGTTTAAAGCTGATGATGTGGGGCTTTGATGGGCCTACGTTGGAGAGGTCAGGAACAGGAAAGCCTGGTTCTAGTTCTGTTCTCCCATGATCTTGGGAGGTGATGTGGCTTAGAAAGTTAAGACACACTGCAGTCAGCAACTTCTGGATTCCAATCCTAAATCCCCTGCTTATCAGCAGTACAACTTGGGCACTGGCCTCAATTTTCAGAGCCTTAGTTTCCTGATTGGAGAAACTGTTAGGGTTCTTGAAGAACTACATGAGAAATTTACATTTTGCTCCCAGCACAGGGATAACAGTTAGTCAATAAGCATAAATTCTTTCCATCTCTGGGGTTAGTTTCTTCATTTAAAAAATGGGAGAAGACTAGAACATTTCTAAATTCCTTCCAATCCTAGACTTCCCCAATTACGTAACAGAAGACTATGGGAAAGACTTGTGAAATGGGGAGGAAGATATAGAGCAAGACACTGAGCCTCTATGAGCCTGTTTCCTTCTCCATACAATATCAACATAATAACAATATCAACCTGACAGGATTGTTGTGAGGATTAAATGAACTAATGCATGTGTATATGTTGCATATACATAAACCCTCCTGAGCATTTGTAAAGATGAAAAGTATGATGATGAAGTGGATGCAGAAGAAACAGTTGTTAGGAAGGCCATATTGCAGGTCACCATGTTGCAAGATCCCACGATGTTCGAAGTCCTCATCTCCTTTGGCTTTTCGGTAACATTTGGCACTCTTGATGCTCTCTCCTTCTTGAAACAATTCCGTCCCTCTAATTCCACAGCAGACTGCTCCTCTGGTTAACCTTCTGCCTCTCTGGATGCTGCTTCTCAATCTCCTGAGCCAACTCCTCTTTTTCTACCAAAGCTCTAAGTGTCAGAGTCCCTCAAATCTTGGCTCTAGTCCCTCCCTTCTCCTTACTCTACTCTCTTGTCACTGAGGATCTCATCTGTTCCCCTGACTTTACACACAATCTACAATCAACCCAGATGTTTCCTTACAATTCCAGACTTACAAATTAAATTGCATGCTTGACATCTATACTCAGAAATTTCTCAGGAACCTCAAAATCCCCATCCCCAAAACTGAATTCGAAACTTTCCATTCTCAAACCCATTTCGTCTCTAGTAGTCCCAATCTAAGTCATCACCTGAGCTTTAATTCTTCACTCATCCTTCACCCTCAGCACCCTACCTCACCAACCCACAAACAAGTTCTGATGACTCTACCTCCAAAACCCACCTATATCCCACCCATTTATGTCCGTCTCTACAGCCAGTCCTGCCTCTGGCTTAAGCTACTGCCATAGCTTCCTGGCTGGCTCCTGGCTTCCCCTTCTGACCCTATTAGGCAATTCTGCATACAGTTAGAGTTAAACCAAATTACATTACTCCTTTCTGTTAAATCTTCCAATTTTTTTCCATTGTTCTTAGTATACATCCATAATTTTTTTATGACCCAAAGTTCTGCATTACCTGAATCCATCTACTTATCATAGCTCTTCAGCTAACTCACTATGCTTCAACCACACTAGCCTCTTTCAGTTCCTTAAATCTTTCTATCTTAAGTCCGTTGCATCAGCTGTCACTCCCTCTTTCTGGAATAGTCTTCCTCTATCTCTTTGCAAAATGGGTTCTTCCCTATTTCACATCCCTATTCAAGGCTCCAGTGTAAGGCAACCCTCCTCATCATTCCCTCTCACAATTGCCTGTTATTTGCCTTTCCAGCACTTACCACAATCTCTAATTGTGCAGATGACAATTAAGTCTTCTGTCTACACACTGGATTATAAGCTATACATAAGCTGGGGACAGCTGTTGTATTGATCACTGTATCCCCAGTTCTTAGCATAGAAAGTATATCATAGTGGTGTTCAAAAATGAATGAAAGAATAAATGACAGTAAGACTGAGACTTAAAAGGAAACATAGGACCCAGGGCTAAGGATGAGTCAAGTAGTGCTTTGGACAAAAGATCTTGGCAAGGCAGCTGCAGAGCAGTGGGAGACAAGATTGTTAAGGAATTCCAAAGTGACAAGAAGGTATAGGATAGTCAAGACCACAACTGAGTTCCCAGCCAGAGAGAGCATACAGGAGTGGGATACTAGGGTGGGAGGGAACCATTAGGAGGGCAAAGACCAGGCCTGTCTCTGTTGGGACTGGGTGATGCCTGGGTAAAACTCAGATAGTGGAACACTGACTCCTATCCTAAGCAGAAAATCATGGCTTGGAAAATCACCTGGGTGTAGACTTACAGATTATGAAGACTTTCCTTCCTGGTTGTCGGCCAAGTGATGGGGCAGCAGAGACACAGTAGCCCAGGTCCTGAGCTCACATTCTGTTACATTTTACTGGACTTGCCCTCAAAGACCTGGACCACACCCAGGATGCTCTGGACTTCCCTCTGGGAAGATGAACCTGAAGGCAGTTATAGCCATTAGTGGCTCCCCAGATTCCTGCATGCAAGCATATAGACAGTGGGTGCCAAGCCCTCACTGCCCTTGCTTTTTTCACTTTTCCTGCTTAAATGTATGTCCAGGGTCCTCACCACTTACCCTATCCACCTACCAGAGCAGCCCACTTACCATTCTCCATGCATCCTCTATTGCTCCCAGAATTCAGGCCTTTACATGAGTTATTTCCACTTATTAATGGTATCTTTCTGTCCACATTTTTTATAAAGCTCATGTATTCTCAAAGTGTAACCCTAACTTCTCTCCAAAGCCTTTCTAGGTGCCCCACACTTTGTCTACTTATCCTTCTGTTATAACGTACATTTACATCTTCCATGGATGAGCATTATGATTGTCAGTCTCCCTACAAAACTGAGCATCACTGAAAGGGCAACAGTCTTACCTAGCTTGTCTTTGTATTCCCCACAGAGTCTAACACGGAGCTCTTCCCACGCCAAGTTCTCTGCTGGGTATTTATTATGAAGGAGTGTACATTAGTGTCCTAACAGTGCTGCAACAAATTACCACAAACTGAGTGTCTCAGAACAACAAAAATTTATTGTCACAAAGTTCTGGAGACTAGAACCCAAAAATCAAGGTGATGGCAGGGCCGTGCCCCTTCTGCAGTCAGTAGGGGAGAACCTTCCTTGCCTCTTCCTTCTGGGGGTTATCTGGCAATTTCTGGTGTTCTTTGGCTTGCAGCTGCAGCACTTCAGTCTCTGCTTCCATCATCACATGACAGTGTCCCGTTGTGTGCCTGTGTCTCTCTGTTTTTTCTTAGAAGGATACCAATAATACTGGAATAGGACGCACACCAATTGAGAATGACCTCACCTTAACATGACATCTGCAATGACCCTATTTCCAAATAAGGTCACATTTGAAATACAGGGGTTAGGACGCCAACATACCTTTTGGGAGAACACAATTCAATCTACAACAGGATGTATATGAGAAGGGCATTTTGTCCCTGGGGACTGAATGACAGCTACAGATGTCCAAATCTAAAACACATACACAAACCCAGCCACAGCCAGGGAGGAGGGAGAGAAGAAATATGGGGCAGATTCCATTAGTGGAGACTTTGGGGAGATAGCTGATGAGGAAAGGAAGTGGGAGGGGTGGACAGAAGACGATAGAAGAGATGAGAGCCTACGTGGAAGCTTTCCCTCTGTCCCTGGCCAGACATGACGTGGATGCAGGCACAACAAGTATGTGACTGTTAGCAGAATGCAAGGAAAATACAATGAGCCCAGGACTTCCTAGGGCAAAGTGAAGGTGACCACAGGCGCCATCCTTGACTTCCTTCAAAGCCACCCCCTTCTCCTTCTTTCCTGGTTCTGATGGCTATAACTTGACTCTCCTAATGGAGAATTTAATGAAACCTTCAGTAAATGGATCCTGGATTCCCTCTCTCCCCCAAGGAATTATGAAGCTCAGTAATTTTTTTCTACTAACTTGCTGCTGATTTCTAATTACTCTTGCTCCAAATAGGACAGTTAGCATTAAAATGAAACCATGCTGAGGTTGTGGGTTCACTCACATCTGCTTTGCTTATTTCCTTAATTTGACAACATGGCTTTATGGACAGAGAGCAACAGGTAATTCCCACATTTTATAATGAGAAGTTTGTGCCCCCAAAACAGAGGAAACCTTCACCAGCATCGAGGTGAAACCTTTCTATAGTATGTCCTCAAGACATAACTACCAGATGGAGTTTAATGAGTCTGAAAAAGAATGCAGCAGCTTTCTCTCTGAAAGGATACCAGGGAGGGTGTTTTCCTTTACTTCTTTCTAATGAAAGTCACATGGTCCCAGCAACTGTGAAATTCTGAACATGAGGGAGATTCCTTTCATCTAAGTGCATATAGTAAACTTGGAATGAAGGGACAGGGGCTGGGGAGGGTGAGGGGAGAGTCCAGGTTAAAAGAATAAGTAGGCAGCAGCAACTAAGCAGAGATGGCTAGAAAATAGCTGGGTTGGTGCACGAAATATTAGCATCTCTACATGAGCATGCCTGGAGACATCTTCCAGATAAGCTAGGTGAATTTTCCCAATGTTATATTAGCCTGATAGATAGGTATTTTCCTCTTGCTATTGCAAAATTCTATGACCTCATTTGAAGTAGCAAGAGAAACTTTCCAAGGAGATGTGATTAAAGGAACCAGAGACATTTAATCGGAAAGGAATCCTCATGGTAAAGTCCTCTATCCATATATTTAATTTTAAAACATCCTGTAGCAAATCAACCTCATTTCTTCTTGCCTTCATCTAAGTGGAAACTGCTCACCTTCCACTTAGTACCAAAACTCACAGGCACATTTTTCCTCTCTCTGCCTTCTCATGTTCTCCCATTTCCATCAACACCCTAACAGTCAGTTAGGAAACAGGAAGAGACTCTAGATTCCGATAGCAAAGGGAGAGGAAATTTGGGTTCTATTTTCCTATTCTATAGTCATGAGTTCTAGATTTTTCCCCCCTCCATGTTCTTTTCATGCTCCACTTCTTTTTCGGAAGTAAAATGCATACCTGGACTCAGGATTCTAGAGGTGAAGGAAAATAATTGTGGACTTGAGACCTAAACACTCCTGGGGTCAAATCCTGGCAGCACCACTGATGAGTTGTGTGTCCTTAGTAAGGTTCATTTCTTAACAGTCTTATCTTCCTGCTTTGTGAGGCTGGAACAAGCAACATTCTTCTTCAAGTTACTGTGAGAACCCAAGGGGTATGCTGACATATAATTGGTGTCCAGTAAACATCAGCTCTTTTCTTCTGGAGGGAACTTGATCATTAATTCAGTAGGCGTTTCTTCAGTGCCTCAGCTGGAAAAGGTCATCGGATGATATGGTTGCTCTCTGCACAATGCATGTGGCTCCACGTTTGTGCAACGGCATCCTCACTATCCTTGCTGCTACACTGGAATCATCTCTGTTTCTTTCTTCTCCATATCCTTCACAGTTCTCAGAAGCAGTGCAGGACCAAGCTGGCATGGCTCGAGGGCTCAGTTCATCTTGTTTTCATACCAACTGGCCTATGACCCATCATTAGTCCTTTTATGGCTTCTGTCTAAAAAATGTCTTGTGTTTTGCCTACGGAAGATGGTTCCCTAATGAATGTCAAATAACAATAAAGCTTAAGTGTCTTCATCAGACACTTGAGCAGGCATCTGTCCTCCCAGCAGTAAAATATGCTGTGGCTTTGGAAACAGCTAAGAAATTTGAAACTAGGTTTCAACTACTTAGATGAGAGCTGTGAGTAATTTCAGTCACTGACTCAGTTAAAGGAGAAGCCTTCATGAACCTATAACTAAGCTGTGTTGGCTATGAGCGCCCCCATCCCCATGGAAGACGAAAGAAGAATCTACCAAGGAGAACCAGGTGATTGAAAGATGGGCAGGTCCCTGGAGCCCACAACACTAACTGCATAGGGCTTGGCAGGCTCCTGTGGGAACACAGTCTTCCCTCTGCTACTGCTGCAGTCTTAGGCCCAGCCTCTGTGGACACTGGTCCCAAGGACAGCACCTCCCACAGAAGCAGCATGCATAAGCAGGCCTGGTCTGCCCCAGAGCATGTGCTTAATGGTCAAGAATCCCCCAAAGTCACAAACAGAGAAAGACATGATCAGATAGCACTGACCCTATCATATAAGTTCAGATGTCCAGAAGCCAATGAATCACACCCAAAGTCCCTGAAGAGACTTGCAGAAGCTGTCCTTAAGATTGGGTAAGCACAGAAAATGGAAGGCCCTGTGGCATTTGGTACCTGATGGTCCTCAGTTCAAACCATGGTATGGCCACTGGTCAATTGTGTGGTTTGCGGAAAGCCACTGAACCACTCAGAGCCCCAGTTTCTTAGTATGGAGAGCTGGGTGAAAGGACAGGGATAGAAGTAGAAGGACACTTAGTATTTTCCTTTTGGAGTTGATGGAAACATAAGAGATAAGGTGTGTCAAATGTCTAGTATGCTGCTGGTTCTCAGAAAACAATAGCCAGAAAACAATACCCAAAAGGCTAAGGGATTGAATGGTCACCATTCTTCAGGGGAAAAAAACAAAGACTGATGATGATCCCCAGTGAGAATTATCAAGGCAGTGGTCACTAATGGCTCACCAAGAACAACAAAACTAAGCAAAGTTCAACAACCAATTCCATTTTGATAGGTCATCATATTTCTTATCAAGGAAATAAAATAAACCCGATGTACTTTGTTTTCTTCAAGAAGTCTGAAAAATATTTTTGTAATAAATATGGAGAAATTAAGGCTGAATATTAAGTTGTGTGAAATTATCCCTGAGATGGGTCCATTCTCCCATGAAGGAAGGCCTCCCTGGATCCTGCTGTAAGGATCTTCAACTGTGTCTGGTATTAATTCTTTATCAAATGATTCCTATGAAGCAAGAGTGAGAATAATTACCACATTTTTGGATGACATAAAACTAGGAGGGCTATGTGGTAAATGGATTATAGAATTAAGATTCAAAAATATCTCTGTAGCCTTAAATTATGAACTTCAAGGAAATAAGCAGAAGCTTAATCGCAATATCCTTCACTGCAGTTCAAAATGGTTGCTAGACATGGTGTCCTCCTGCTAAATGCAATGGTGTTATTGGCTGAAGCCTAAGATAAAATCCAGAAATGTAATTTTAAAAAACTCATCAAAGTCCTTTTTTTCATGAGGAGAAATAATACTATTTGGAATTTAAATATTCAGCCCACCTATAGAAGTTGGATTCCAGATACAGTGGTGTATTTGGCAGACTCATAGAAGAGAGGGGTTGTGGGGGGAAGCAGGAAGACAAAGAGAGAGAGACAGATTATGAAGAATTGACTCACACGATTGTGCAGGCTGAGAAGTTCCACAATCTGCCATCTGCAAGCTGGAGACCCAGGAAAGTACAATTCCAGTCCAGTTCTAAAGATCTGGGAACAAGGGAGACAATGGTATAAATCCCAGACCAAGGGTGGGAGAAGACTAAAGTCTCAGCTCACACTGGCGGGCAGGAAGGGAATTAATCCTCCCTTCCTCCACTTTTTGCTCTATTCAGGCCCTCAACAGATTGGATGATGCCCATCCACACTGGGGACAGCAATCTACTTTACTGAGTCTACCAGTTCAAATGCTAACCTCATAAGGAAACACTCACCCATACACACCCAGAAATCATGTTTAATCTGGGCTCCCTGTGGCCCAGTCAAGTTGACACATAAAACTAACCATCACAAGTAGTCAGCAGGGGTTGTTTTAAGACTTGATAGCTTCAGATGCATTAGGCAGCTCCTACACCTTCTTCTGGGTACTTTAAAGGGTGCTCAAAACCTTATCTGGCCCTCTGAAATTTTACGTGAAAGCAGATTCTGCTGTCTGTTTAGAACTAGGCAACCACCTCAGCAAAACTAAAGCTAACACTGGAGCTCAACTGAACCAGAGACAGGATCAGCTGGAGCCCTGGCCTCGCATTAGAGCTGTCTTCTGTGTCGAAAAGGTCTTACATTTACTTCTCTTACATGATCCATTTACTTCATTTCTGCTGGCAGGAAAAAATAAAGAACACAGTGTGCATCTCTCATCATGGTCTTTTTCCAGCGTATTTTTGCTAATCAGATCCACTTTTCATGCTTCATCTTCTCCCTTTTGAAGCCATATTGACAAAATAGCTAAGGTACATCAATTCTATTTTACTGTGTTCCCCACTTTCTGCTTCTTTATATCCTGTAATTTATTATACAGTTGCTGCTAATTCTTAAATGAACTGGACCTTTTTCTTGGCCAAACATTTGACATGCAATTAAATGGAAATGGACATAGTTGAAGCTAGTAGCTTCTCGCTTCTATTCTAATGTCAAGGCAGCAGAAATGTAGTGACCTACCCATCCCCTTGAGAACCTTTCTATTTGTAGGAAAGGTTTATTCTGTCTCCCAGGGCTGATTCCATGTGAGAACATGAAGAATTAGGGAATTGTGCAGGCAACTTTTATGACATCATGATATAGGCTTCAGAACAGAGAGAGATTTAAAACATTTCCTTTTTGTGGTTTTGACCCCAAACCAGAACAGCAAGGAGGATTTTTATAGGTTACCAAGGGAGCATTTGAGAATAATTTTATTTTTTTACAGAAATAAAATGATTTTCAAGAAATTCTACCAGTGTTTATGAGTCAAGCCCATGCTTGTCCCCAAAAGCATTGCTTTAAACCCTGTCATATGCTTTTGCTTTTCTGTCTTGTAGAATATTTATCTTCAGAGAATCTTCAAGTGATGATAAATATTAGAACTTTAGAAGTCAGAAATGAGGCTCTGGCACAATAAAATAATTTCTTAAATCTCAGTCCCATGTTCTCCCAACTCTGAGTTCTTTAATAATTTATTTCAGATTATAAGCAATCCTCTGCATTATTCAGCGTAAATTCATAATTTACTTTTAAAATAAAAGTTTATTTTCATATGGGGTTCTAAGGAGTTGGCATACTATGAGTTTTTAGGATTGTGTTTTAGAGCTAAAAGCATTTGAAGAACCGTATTTACTTATCTTTTGCCAATGACAGGGAGGCACATTTTATTAGCACTCAAAGTGTGTCCATTTGCATTTGTTACACGTCTTGGAAGACAGGTGTCACCAAAAGCAACTATTGACCCAAGGCCCAGGTTCACCCTCTCAGACCACGGAATTGATCTATTTATTCCCAGTGCTGAATGCAAACTGGCCCTCCAGAACTATTCTCTGCCCATGGAAGTTCTAGGAGACCCAAAAGAAGGACCATGAGGCTACCACAGGGATCCAGCCTCTTGTCTTTGGTCCCTGCTCATCCTTATCACTTCCAGGTGTGCTGACTGTGCAGCCCTGGCCACTTCTCTTAGACCAGGGGCACAGTGCTCCCAGACTCACAGACCTGCTGGCATCCTGCTAGCAGCTTGTCTGCCTGATGAGGGTACTGGCATTTCATATCAAAGCTGTGCTTGCCAGTTACTGTCACTCATTAGGTCTTCAGTATCTGCCAGCCTTTCCCTTGACCCTGGACCCCTGCCATCACTAACACCAGGCACTGATACCAGGCATGGTGACCATGAAGCCCAATTCATCCAACATAGTTTTGTTTTAATGAACTTTCTTATTTAAAACCACTTTCATTCTCATTCCTCTCTATACACCCCATCCTACTCCAATTAAAACTACTCAAGGAGAAATATCAATAGCTTTTGACATTCCCTTGGCTTCCTTTTTATCATCAACATTCATTCTAAATAATTGAATATTTATTTTTATTTTATTTTGTAATTGAAATATAACTTACAGACTAAGTAAAGTACACAGATTTTAAGTGTCAACTCAATCAATTTTAATGGATTTATACACCACTTTAACTACTACCCAGATCACCCTATAGAATATTTCCAGCACTTCAGACGGCTTCCTCATGCCTCCTCCCATCAGACTCCCCAGAGGTAACTATTGTTCAGAACTCTGTCACCATAGATTAATTCTGCCTATTTTTAGACATTATATAAAGGAATCATACAATTTATTATCTTTGTGTCTGGCTTCTTTATCTCATCCTTATGTCTGTCAGATTTATCCACATTACTTCAAACAACAATAATTTGTTCTTTTATAATTCTGTGTAGTATTCCATTGAGTGAATATAACATAATTTATCTATTTATCCTACTATTGATAGACATTTGGATTCTTTCCAGTACTACTATAAAGAATGCTGCCATAAACTTCTCATATCTATCTTTCAGTGGGCTTAAGAGTCATTTTTCTTGTGTATGCCTCCAGGAGTATAACTGCTAGGTCACAGAGTCAATGTGTTCAGCTTGCACGGTACTTCCAAACAGTGTGTTAAAGTGGCAGTGCCCATTTACACTCCCAGCTGCAGTGTCTGAGAGCTCCAATTGCTCCACATCCTTGTCGGCACTTGAACTGTCAGTCTTTTTAATTGTATCCACTCAGGAAGTTGTGTGGCAGTATCTAGTTATAGCGTTAGCTTGAATTTCCCTGATATGTAATAACGTTGAGGAATTGCTGTGGTCTGAATGTTTGTGTCCACCCCAAGTTCATATGCTGAAATCCTAACCCCCAAGGTGATGGTATTAGAAGGTGAGGTTTTGGGGAGATGATTAGGCCATGGAGACAGAGCCTTATGAATAGGATTAGTGACCTTATAAAAAGAGGCCTAAGAAATGCCCTTCACCATTTCCACCACGTGAAGACACAGTGAAAAGATGACCAGGTCTGAGGAAGCTGGCCTTTACCAGCTACCAAATCCACCAGCACCCTAATCTTGGACTTCTCAGCCTCCAGAACTGCAACAAATGTTTCTGTTGTTTATAAGTCACCTAGTTGTGGTGATTTTGTTATAACAGCCAAAGAGATGACCGGGCACGGTGGCTCATGCCTGCAATCCCAGCACTTTAGGAGGCCAGGCGGCTGGATTGCCTGAGTTCAGGAGATCGAGACCAGCCTGGACAACACGGTGAAACCCCATCTTTACTGAAATACAAAAAATTAGCCGGGCATGGCAGTACGTGCCTGTAATCCCAGCTACTCGGGAGGCTGAGGCAGGAGAATTGCTTGAACCCAGGAGGTGGAGGTTGCAGTGAGCTGAGATCATGCCGTTGCACTCCAGCCTAGGTGACAGAGCAAGACTCCATCTCCAGAAAACAAAAAACAAAAAACAAACAAAAAAAAAACAGCCAAAGAGAATTAAGACAGGAAATTTTCACATGTTTATGGGCCATTTGTAAAACTTCTTTTGTGATGAGCCAATTCAAGTCCTTTGATCATTTTCAAGTGGAGGTGTTTGTCCCTTACATATTACTTTTAAGAGTTCTTTATACATTCTGAGTTTGAGTCCTTGGTTAGATATTTGTATTGCAAATATCTTCTCCAAGTATGTGGATTTCCTTTTCACTCTCTTACTGGTAGCTTTTGGTGAATATGCATTGTTAATTTTTTTTAATTCTATGGCTGGTGCTTTTCATGTCTTTTTTAAGAAATGTAAGATCATAAAGGTGTTCATGTATGTTTACTCTGGGAGGTTTACAGTTTTACCTTTCATGTTTAGCTCTATTATCGAACTTGAATTAATTTATGTATGGTATGAGGTAGATTTCAAAGTCCATTGTTTTCCATCTGGATATCCAACTAATACAGCACTATTTGCTGAAAAAGATCATCCTCTTCCCCTATTGAGCTGCAATGACACATTTGCTATAAATTAGGTCTCCCTATTCTGTTCCTCTGGTCTGTTTGTCTATCCTTACACCAATATACCACTGTCTTACTTACTGAGCATGGATATTAATACAGCCACTAGGACCCTTAAACGTATTCCAGTGACCTGTCTTTTCTCTGAAATCTGCACGAAACCTATTTTCTGCCTTTCTAGGCATCTCTTGCTTTGGAAACAACGATGCTCACTGCTGCTGCTGCTCTCTCTCCCTTCTCTCTACCTGATACAGATGATTAATTTCCCACGTTCTAACAATGAGAAATCTAATACAGGGAGGAAGAGTGGGTTTTGCAGGGTTGGGCATATCTGAGGGAGATTTACAATTACCCAGAGCTCAGGAAAGAGATTGAGTTTAGAGATAAGGTCCATACATGGTAGTAGACGTTATGGACATAGATGAGATCAGTAGGGAGACTGGAGAGAGAGAGATGAAGAAACGGAGTCTTGGGATGACCAATTTTTCACATCCAAAGAGTGAAATTGTTGCTTATATGGGAGAATGAAAAGATGACACCACAAAAGGAGGAACATAAAGAGAGGCTGATATCACAAAAGCCAGGAAAAAAAGAGCAATCAGTGTCATCCATCACAACTCAGAGGTAAAGTAAGAGGACGAATGAAAGAGTCCATGGGGTTTGACATTCTAGAGGTAACTGAAAAAAACAGTTTCATGTCAGGACAGGGACAAAAGACAAGTGGCAACTGGTCCATAAGTAAATGGGAAATAAGGATGTTCAGATTCCTCTTTTTATTTTATTTTATTTTGCTTGAGACAGGGCTTTGTTCTGTTGCCCAGGCTGGAGTGCAGTGGCATGACCTCAGCTCACTGCAACTCCTACCTCCCAGGTTCAAGTGATCTTCCCACTTCAGCCTCCCCAGTAGCTGGGACTACAGGTGCATGTCAGGATGCTAGGCTAAGTTTTATTTTTATTTTTTATTTTTTGGTAGAGATGGAGTTTCACCATGTTGTCCAGGCTGGTCTTGAAGTCCTAGGCTCAAGCAATTCACCCACTTCAGCCTCCCAAAGTGCTGGGATTACAGATATGAACCACCACACCTGGCCCAGATTCCTCTTTCTAGAAACGTGAATGAGAACAGAAGATGGGCAAAAGCAGAAAATAAGATTAAAAGTGTATTTCTTGTTACACTGATTTTGTTTACATTGTTGCTTTTGTTGTCCCAAACCTTATTTTGGAACAATAAAAATAAGTGTTCTTCCGTTTCTTTTTGCTTTCACTTTCTCCCCTCCCTCTTCAACCACCTGTACCTTGGCAACTCATTCCCTCTACCATCAACCCTCTCAGCTGTGGATCAAGTTCATTTCTTGGGAGTGACAATTCAAAAAGAAGTTAGTTTATGCCTTTATGCCTTCCCTGTTTTGCCCCTTCCTACCCTGGCCCTGGCCTTCATCCTGTCTCTTCCCCCTTACACAGCCTGGCTGACCTGAGGCCCTGTCATCTCAGGTGAACCCAGTACAGAGGTATGGAGGGAGATTTTTCCAACCTACAAGAACCTTCTATTCTCTTCAGTTTTCTTCTCTGTACTCAGTGTAGAAGCCCCCTGGGAGTTGTTGTGGGCATTGAGTTCTAAAGGGCAGTGCAGATGTTGGGAGCTACTTCTGGTGACTGCACAGGGAAACAAGAACCCAAGCACTGAGCCCAGTCTCACTGGAGAGAGGAGGGTCAAACTCCAAATCTGGAGGACCAAGAGCCTGAGAAAAATAAGCCTTTGATCATTGAGCCCAGAGTTCAAAACAGTAAAAAGGATTTAATCTAGGTTAGAATGGTTTGGGAGCAGAGGAGGAAGACCCCAAGCGATGGCTGGAATACCAGAGTGAGTTCATAAGCTGCTTTCCAGGCCTAGGGGAGACCAAGGTGAGGCAGTCAAGCTGTGCTCAAGGCCCGAGAAGGCAGTCATTGGTGCTTTTATCACATGGCCCCTCACTGAACAATCTGATACACCAGAAACCATATTGACCTCAGCAACACTGAAAAATTTTATTGGTATTTTATTGAATACTGAAATCTTTCACTTTAATTAGATTAATTTCTCCAAGATCACTACATTTTTAATGTGTTTTTATGATGCCTTGGGGTCATTTCCCCTATAAGAACTATTCTAATTTTATAATTAAAAAGGGAATTATTCTGAATTTAAAATATGGATTTTTCAAATTTAACTTTTCTGGATCAAAGCTATACTATAAAAAGGCAACCACTTAGAGATTTAGAGTGTGGACTATATATGCTACATAGTAATATTTGTCCTTTCACCTGAATTAAATATAACTAACTTTAACTGACCAGTGCTGGGAAACGTCTCAGCCTGTGGATTCCTGGTCAGGATTCCAATGTCTCTCGTGGCAAACGTGAGCAGGTTGCCTCGGATCTGGCTGCAGGGCACATGCAGGTGAAGTGGCTGCCTTTCCTGGCAGTCGGGAGGTGAAAGCTGTCGCTGAATTCTGCTACCTCAGCCCCATGCTGACAAACAACACACTAATAGGCAAAGAACTAGACAACTCTATCTAGGAACCCAGCACGCGTCCTGGCAGAGTGGCAGAAAGGTTCAGTTTCCAAATAACAAAGTTTTGTCAGAGCCAGAAGCCCAACATCCCCCTGCCTAAATGGACGCTCACGGTTTCCTAGCTCCTCTCACCCAGTCAGCCTTCTCCTCCATGAGCAGCCTGAATGCCACGTGTGACCTGGGCCTGGACTTGGCAGTTCTAGAAGAAATCCCTGTTGTGATCCAGTTCTGCTGCCAAAGGCTGGGTCTTTTATGGAGTTTCCACTACGTGCTGGATGCTGTGCTAGCCATTGGTGGAAGACACTGGATTCTCACTTTAGAGTCAAAGACACTGAACTGGTACTCCAAAAGATGAAGTGACTTTGCCCCAAACAAACCACACCACTGGAGAACCAGAATCAGATTCGAACCCAGATTTGTCCAGCTTCAAATTCTACACACTTTCCACTCCACCAAGCAGCTTCCTTTCCAGAAGCTACAGGGCGTCTGTGTGAGTGGAGACTCTGCATGCTGTCACTTTGTCAGGAGCAGAGGCCCTCTGCAGGCCCTTGTCCTTGTATCTTGGTTCCACATTTGCAAAACATAAGCTAAGGCTTCTTGCATCCAGCACAATGGAAAGAAAAAAAAATAAGATCCAGAACAATTGCCTCTTCCTGAGAATCAGAGCTCAGTCTTCATCTCTAGCACCACCCAGCCCCCAGGCTCTGCACCCTGCCCACCCCTGGCCAGTGAATCCAAAAGAACACCATTAAAAACTCTGCCTTGCCACTCATACAAATTGTGTTTACATGAATGTGTGGTCATTTGCCTTCCTCACTCATCTTGAATGTGTTCGAAGAGCCACAAACATCTCAATGCTTATGAAAATGAGATTATCCAGATACATTTGCAGATCTTACAAATGGCCAGTGCTGTGCAGCATAAATGGAAAGAAAATCTCCTTTCCCCACTTGGGACTGAATGTTTGCAAATGGAGCCAGGAAAAATGGCCAAATGCACACTGATTCCTGCTAAAGATGGCTTTATCTCTATGGTTAAAATTTTTATTTTTAAAAATATTTGACATTTAACATTTAATTTTTTCATTGATGATCAAAGACTGATGTTTGGTGCTTAACATATTGTAATTAATTTGGGCAAAAAAACAAGGGGGTGTAGTCAACTATAGAAGAGATGAAGAGTAGAAGATGATCAGTTTTGTGTTCCTTTGGGGTCAGGGAAGAGAAGCAGCTTCTTCTTGTACACTTAAGGCAGGCGCTGGGAGAGATGAGGTGAGAAGGAGAATAGGAAGGCAGATGGACACAAAGAGCTTCATGGAAGAGATGAAACTGCAGCTTATCTCCAAGATGAGAAACAATTGCTTTGGTGGAGATGGAGGAAGGCAGCAGTTGGAAATGCCTTGTCCAAGAACACAGGGTCAGGAATGGGGAGGGCACACGGAGAACTGACTCATACATCATTTCATCAGGAGTTGGAGGCTGAAAAACAGTCATGGTGGGAAAGGAGGTAGGAACCCTGGAGGTCCTTGAATACCAGGCTGAGGAAACCTGGACTTTCATCTTTGAAGCAACAGGAAGCATCAGAATTATTATTATTACTATTATTTTTTTTTCTGAGACAGAGTCTTGCTCTGTTACCCAGGCTGGAGTGCAGTGGCATAATCTCAGGTCACTGCAACCTCCACTTCTGAGGTTCAAGCAATTCTCCTGCCTCAACCTCCCGAGTAACTGGGATTATAGGCATGCACCACCACACTCAGCTAATTTTTGTATTTTTAGTAGAGGCTGGGTTTCACCATGTTAGCCAGGCTGGTCTCGAACTCCTGAGCTCATCATCTGCACACCTCTGCCTCCCAAAGTGCTGGGATTATAGGTATGAGCCATCATGTCTGGCCGCATCAGAATTATTTAAGCAAAGTGTGACACAATGAAAGTAGAGAAAAATAGAAGATTATCTGCATGCTAGAAAGAAGGATAAATTGGAAGACAAATTATTCATGTATTCAGCTATCATATTTTGACCCCATCTTCTTTCATAGAAAAGTTAAGGGTTCCAATCTGTTGCTCTGGTCCAGGGTTTAGCAGATGAACATAAGCCCTCCATCCCTTCTGTAACCAGATGTTTTCTGCCTGCGGTTGGAGGAATGACAGAGCCAATGAAAGCCTGGCCAGGGCCTCGAATCCTTCCTGCCCATGGTTGATTCATCTCCACTCTCCTCTGGCCAACCTACAAGACCTGCTGAAGCTGCTTCCTATCCAGCCCACACTCTGCCCTCCCATCTCTGCTCCTGGCTGCCTGCCACTACCTCTGATTCCTGAATACAGTCACATCGCTTCAGGTCTTGCTGTTGCGTCCTTGAGTCTCTGGCAGCTCTGGTTTTGGCGTGCCTGTTCACAATCTGCCACAGTATAAACCAGCATCCCAGCAGCAGCCGTTTCTACCACAGGCCCACAGCCCAGCAGGGGGCAGGGCCTCTCCTGGGCCAGCCGTGGGGATTTGGAGCTGCTTGGGAAGGACCTGCAGAGTGCCGTGTGAGGGACAGCATGTGTCCCAAATGGGAAAGACAGGGGAGTTGTTGGTCTTGAGAATCTTCCTGGCTCTTCAGGCACAGCCTCTCACCCTTCAGATGATGTTACCTGGACTGGGTGCAAATCTCAGGCCACATGCTTACATGGGCAAGAAATTGAGTCTCATAATCTCCTTTATTTTTGCAAAACAGAACATCATTACTAATTTATTCCTGGGGGATAGAAACAATCTTAGTTAATATGGGTCTATTCCAACCTTACCCCAGCAAGGTTGTGAAGTTTTCTTACACAGTGCTAGGGTAATAGAAAGAGTTGAAGAGAAATATTCCTGTATTCCTGCTGGCATCTGCTAAGGTGTTCTCATGTCCATCTGGTCTTTGGTCATTTGTCCAATCAGGTTGCTTCAGGTCAGCCCCGATTCCTGACCATAAGGCCTCTTCAGATCCATCTATCTCTCAGCTACTGTCATACCTCTCTCCATACTGGACCACGTGAGGCTGAGACACTCATAAAGCTAGGCCCCGAAGTGCCATAATATACCTGGAGCCATTTCCTCTCTGGGATTCAGTTGCCTCAGCAGGGTTCTTCCCAGGTGTGGGTAAAAGCTTCCTCTGCCCTGGATTCCCAAACATATTTTTCCCTCTTTGGGCCACAGCTTTCTCAGGAGCTGTGCCCATTGATCTTTTTGGAAGCAGACCCTGAAATGAAGTTAGGAGTATAAGAGGTTTATTGATGGGGAGGGAGGGCATGTGTAAAGATAAAGGGAGAGGAAGGAGGATTGGGCAGGAAAGCATCAGTCTTCCAGGAAGAGCTAATAAAGTCTCCACCAACACAGTAAGGAGCACCAGAGCAAAGACCGCTCACTGCATTGGGCACAATGGCCAGGCCCTAGTATGCCAGCCTTGCAGTATCATCCTTGGCTGGAGCTTCCCATAAAAAGTGTAGGCTTGGCCCAAATGCTGCAGCAAATCCTGGAGGCACTGCATCTACAGGCTGTGAACCAACTGCACTCCTCCCAGCCCAATGACAGGTTCTTTCCGAAAAGGAGAACCCAGCAGCACACCTTCATGGCTTCACAGGGGCCTCCCACACCTGCACACTCTTCACGTTCTCTCCAGCCCCTAGCCCAGACCGGGATGAGGAATCTTAGTCTACCCTTGGTGGTGGAGGGCGTTTGCTATAAATCACTTCTTACCTCCTAGAGCTCTTTCTGGGCCCCCCAAGGACTATGGCTTTGAAAGCCAGACACCGAAAGTGGATCTTGTTTTCTCTACATTATGAAACCTCTCCCATTAAGAAATAAACTCAGAATAACCTAGGTTTACTGGAGAAAGGCCATGGGAAAGGGGACACAGTAAGGCTAGAGAACAGCCATTCATTTTTGAAATACTATGCCATCATATGTCTCCATTTAGTGAATCATTGTGTCTTTACAACAGAAATTCACTTCTCATTCTTCCAAATGCCTCCCTCCCCTTCAACAAGATAGGAACTCTTTCTCCACTTCAGCAGCTGGTTAGGCAAACGGTGTTCTGGCAATGGAGGTAACGCCGCCTCTAGGATCTCGAAGGACTAGCAGGCAAGATGAAGTACAGATTGGACTCTCTCCAATCACCATGTTGGGGGCTTTTCCGGGAGCCTTTCTATTCCCCCAGCACTAGCTCCTTCCTCAAGTGACTGATAAAGAATAAATCACAAAGGTTTATCTCGCACTTACACATGGAAGGCACTGTTCTAAGCACTGTAATAACTCACTTAAGCTCCACAGAAACCCTATGATACAGGTGCTGATATTATTCCCATTATACAGATGAAGAGAACGAAGCACAGTGAGGTCAAGTAACTTCCCTGAGGCCACACAGCCACTGACGGGAAAGACCCAGATTCAAACCCAGCTAGTCTTCCCAGTCCCAGGGCTGGAGTGCCAGACTTCTACAGTGAGCACATTGCTAGCAGGAGCTTAACTTAAAAGGGAGCGGTAACTTGGGGTAAAAGGAGCTGATCCAGACACACAGATCCCAGACAGGCAGAAGACTGCAGCACAGAGCCACAGCCCTCTGGAACCTGGGAGACACACTTCCCTCAACATACAAGTGGAGAAATGGGGACCTAGAGACACCAAATAATGAAGCTGGTGCTGAGTAAATCCTAGATGCAAACCCATCTTTTCTGACCTTATTGCTAACAACCTGTCATCATCACCAGGGGAAAATAATTGCTCATGGCTTGTGCCCAGAGTGGAGGGCTAGCCTCGTCCTTGGTGGCATTTGTCATAGTCATATTTGTGATGCTTGAAGTAGCAGAGAGAGACATTTAATGGGTCACAGAGAACAGTAAAGAAGCAGCATCACTATGAATGAGGCAGTCTCACATCTTTCCGGGAAAAAGCTAAGCTCCTACTCGGTGTTTATGATGATAAGTAATCTATGGAATCTATTTTATATGTAGAACATGCTATAGTTGAAGATGTTACCTTTCAAAGAAAATGATTTATTCCTTCCATAAATATTTATTGAGTACCTACTATATGCAAGGTACTAGAAAAAACTTCCAGGGATGAAAAAGACAGGATGTCATTCAAGGGGCTTGCAGTCTAACACAGGGAATCATCACAATAGAGACAGATGTTATCTCTGCTCTCACCTAATGATCATAGTAACAAACATTTGCCAAGTTTACACAGCACTTACACATTGATACCTGGAACACCGTTCCATTCCTCACCTCCCTCTCCAGCAGAAAACTCCTGTTCACCCTGCAAAACACTGCTCAAATGTCGAATCCTTTGCGTAGCCTTCTTTGCCTGCCTACTTTGTACCCCCAAGCAGATTCCTTTTCTCCTTCCTTCCTCCTATCTTTACTCCTGTCTTTCCTCCATTCTTTTTTCCTTCCCTACTTTCCTAATAACAGTAAATTTTCTTTAGCAGTTTCCATAAGCTAAGCATTAGTGTTAACACTTTACGGGTGTTAACGTATTTTAGTCCTCACCACAGCCCTGTGGGACGAATAGGGACACTCCACCATATTGTGGTACATGTGTCCATGAAATTGAATGGTACACAATATTTTCCAACCAGACAGCACTGTCACCCAAGTCTGCATGTAAGGATGGAGAGCTGTCTGCTGGATGCATGTGCTCTCACAGGACTGAGAGGGCCCTAACAGTCACACATGGGCCAATTTGACCTGCCATGGACCCACCCAGCCCTAAACCCCATGCGAGGCAGTGGCCCTTGCCTGGACTCTCCACTCCTCCCCACCTGAATTCCTGCCCACTCTTGGGGACCCCTCTGCCAAATGAACCACTTAGCAGTCTTCCTCTGGCACCTCCCTAGGCCCTTCAGATGACCCAGCTAGGACTGGCTCTGAATGGAGACTCACCCTCTGCCATCTTCCCTGCAGGTCCAAGCTGTCTGCAGCTTTGTTCATCCATAGACTGAGTCCCCACCACTCTCCTCCACTGCTCAGCCCAGCTGAGCTCAGCCCAGCTGCAGAGAGTAGACGCACAGGCCCAAGTAGAAAAGGTCCAGGGTGAGGGCTCACGGAGACTTCAGAGGCTGCCCAGCCAAGCACACCTGGATTTGAAACCAACCACCTGGGCTAAACCCCGGGTCCAACTCCTACTGGTTTGTGCCCTGGGCAAGTGACTGAACAACTCTAAGACTCATCCTCCTCTCCAAAACATGGGTTTGCAATAATAGCTCTTACCTCACAAAGTTCTTGAGGAAAAAATGAGATACTACAACTGCTTTGTAAACCAGGAAGTGCCATTGTATACATATTTGAGATACTCACATAGCTATTATTGTGACATACAATAGTATATATTGAGGTATTAGAGCTTAAAGGTTAAAATATAAATTCTAGAGCCAAGATGGCTAGGGTTCAAATCCTAGCTTTGCCACTTACTAGCTATGTGACCTTGGGCAGGTTAATTAGCCTTTTTGAGCTTCAACTTAGTTTCTTCTTCTGTAGTGTTTCAAGAGGACTAAATAGGTTTATCCATTTGAAGCAATTAAACAGTGCTAAGCACAGAGTCAGCATTCATACATGCCAGTTATGACTAGTGTAGGGTTCAAAAGATTAATGTGTTATGATTATATTAACTATTATTTGGGAATTTACAGAGCATTTACACATTTCTTTTCTGAAAGCACAAAACAAGTAATCACTCCTCACCCAGGGAAATGAATGGAGGAGGTGACATTTAGGCTGGGCCTTGAAAGAGGGTTAAGATTTGGACCGGTTGGATGGAAGGTAGAGCTAAGGGTGAGTGGGGAGTGAAGACAAGGAGGAATCCTGCCCACAGGATGTGTCCCGGGAACCTCCAGCTGCTGGGTTGGGCTTCAGGAAAGGTTCGTCATCTTTACTGTCGAACAAAATCACCTGAGAGCTTTGAAAAAATGTGGGTACGCAGGATCCATTCTGAGAGATTCTAAATCAATTGGTCTTAGATGGAACGTGGGCATTAATGATTTTTAAGTTTCTCAGTGTGGCCAGGTTTGAAGACCTCTGTGCTAGAGCAGCAGGTCTCAAACTTTAGCCGCATCAGAATTGCCTGGAAGGCTTATTAAAACACAGACCTTTGGGCCCCATCCCCAGAGTTTCTGACTCAGTAGTTGTGGGGTAGGGACCAAGAATATGCCTGTCCAACAAGTTTTCGGGTGTTTCAGTCTGTTTTCAGGTGTTGCAGTCCGTTTCAGTCCGTTTTCACACTCCTATAAAGAACTACCTGATACTGGGTAATTTGTGAAGAAAAAAGTTTTAATTTACTCACAGTTTCACAGGCTTAACAGAAAGCATGGCTGGAAGGCCTCAGGAAACTTACAATCATGGCAGAAGGCAAAGGGGAAGCAGGCACCTTCTTCACAATGAAAGCAGGAGAGAGAGAGAGAGGGAGAGAGCAAAAGGAGAAGCATTACACTTTTAAACAATCAGATCTCATGAGAATTCTATTATGAGACAGCACTAGGGGGATGGTGCTAAACCATTAGAAACCACCCCTATGATCCAATCACCTCCCACCAGGCCCCTCCTTCAACACATGGGGATTGCATTTCAGCATGAGATTTGGGTGGGGACACAGAGAAGAACCATATCGCTAGGTGCTGCTGGTGCTGCTGGTTGGGTACCACATTTTGAGAACCCCAGAACTGGGGCATAGGATGCATGAGGAACAGATTGAGATGAGGTTTATTCCGTTGGCTCCTGAGTGTCTGTCATGCCAGTCTATGAAGTTTTAGGCTTTACTCTGTTGGAACTGGGATGTTGAGGGGACATACACTCGTAGTTGTGTATTAGGAAAATAAACCTGGCAGCAAGATGATGGAGGGATTGGGAGGGAGAAGAATGAAGCCCAGCAATCCAGTTGGAAGGCTTGTAACAGCCAACAGCCTAGATTCGGGAAAGTACAGACTGAAGCAGAGCAGCCACACTGACAGTGAAGAAACAGAGGTGAGGAAGAGGAAGCAAATGCGGGCAGAATTTCTGAGGTCAAATTCAGAAGACAGAGTGACAGTGAGCAGTGAAGGAAGAGGAGAGAGAAGAACTCTATGGTGCCCAGGTCTCAGGTCTGAAAAATAAGCACTGGGGTCGGGGACAGGCCCATGGCAAGCAGTGACAGTGTGGTTTCTGATGGCTGCATTTGAGGACAGAGATGGCCCATAGGCTGTTCAAACCCAGAGTTTAGTCTGGTATTCAGGACACTGTTACAAGGAAGAAATCATGTAAGCAATGGTGAGAATGAAGACACTAGGTCCAAGGACAGATCCTAGGGTCACCCATCTCAGCCACCAGGAAAAAAAGGGACAAAATAAAAGCCAAGAACCAAAGGAAAAGAAGATTAAGGGGAACAAAGCATAAAATGCTACAAGGCATTACAATGATAACTGGAAAAAATTTTAAATGAAAAACAGTATAGTGAAAGTAAACTGTCAGGGAGAAAGGGCCTGTTCCAGCGTCAGCGCCTGCCTGTGCTGACTGAGGGGACAGCATTTGACCCTGCATTGAGAGCCTTATGTGGGGTTCTTGGTTCCCCACTCAGCCTGTGAGCCAATAGCAGGGCCAGTGCAAGCCTTGTCCTCGCTCTCTAGCAACCTGTCTGCCATCCTGTAAGGGACTCAAGAGTGTGTTGAGAGCAAGGCCCCTGGGCCTGGCATTCATGGTTTTTGTCATCACGAAGCTCAGACGTTGGCAGCTGCTCATCTCACCAAACGCCTGTGCACTAAGGAACGTGTTTTCCATAAAATCCCAGATAGGGTAGAGAATAGCCGAAAACAGACTGCTTGTGGTTTAAAGCTTGCCTGTGATCACAGGTCTCACACAAGCCTCTGTGAAAGGAAACGAGGAAACACACAAGAGAGCGTTGGAGGGACCGTGTTCTCCCTGACATCTGTAGCCCACTCAGGCCCAAATCACTCAGGCAGGAGCTGCAGGACAATGAGCAGTGGGTGCTGGAGCATGGAAAAGGGGCTTTGATGAGGGCCATACAAATAACATCAGAAGTCTCATGAACCACCACAGGCCACTAAGATTAGTTGAAACTGCAAGGACAGCCAAGAAAGATCCATAGAATTCTCCATCCCTTCTACCCTGAAACACAAGTGGAGACTTTGCCTACTCTCTGAATAAGGTTAGGCCACTTCTTCCACTTGATAGGTGGGACATTATTTCATCAGAAGCTTTGCTCTCCTCAAGGGGCTCTATTTGCCACCCCTGACGTCTTAATGAGGGAAGTGACTCCAGAAGGGTAAGGGGCTGAAGAGTTTTATGAAGCACTTACATGTCCTACAAGGTGTTATTATGCAAACCCCCGCTCCCCCTCCCCCCGCCCCCCTGCCCCCCACCCTTCAAATAGCCCCTGAGAGGTTGAGAAGATAAAGCACCACCAGGAAGAACTAAATGACGGGCCCAGAAGCTGCTATGGGTACTTCGGTAGTAGGTACCTGTCTGTATAGCCCACCCAGCTGCGGGGAGTTCAAGGGAAGACTCTGAGCTGGCAGAGGAAAGGGGAGGCCAGGCCAGAGAAGTCAGCACCTCTCCTTTATGCATCTCTAGCATCCTTTCCCCTTCTTGCAGTAACAGCACCCTATCACACCTCAACCCAGGTGGTTTGGAGTGAAGCTGCCCTTCACTCCAGCTGGCAGTAGACCCAGGAATATCCAGACTGTTTCATACCCCTTGCTACAGTGATTGGTGCTGAGTTGGGCCTAGGACCCATCCCCGACCAGTGGGCATCAGACACTGACTTTTGCAGGAATTGGGGGGAGATCTCTTTTTCTGCTGGAATTATGAGCAGGGAGAGAGCCCAGGCTGCTGGTGGCTCTTGCCCATTCAAGAGGAAAAACAGAGTGAAAAAGGTAGGGACATACATTCCTAATTTGGAGGAAAACTGGCAAATCTACCCATGCTTAAAACAAACTCCACCTGTAAACCTTTTAGTTACATGATCCAGGAAATTCCCTTTGGTTAATGAAAGTTGATAACATTTCTGGCACTTGTACAAAAAAAAAAAAATCTGACCATTACACCGGGAAAACGTATAAGCTCAGGCTTAAAAGCTCAAGCACTCCTCAGCTCAAACTAAAGCACCCCTAAGTCATTGTGAGAGTAAAATGCAATGACTTTTGTATATGCCCAGTGCAGTCTCTGCCACACTCAAGAAATTCTGGACACCACCCCTGTCCTCTGACACCACCACAGTCCCACAGGGCAGACAGACAAAAAAATGAGGCATCATGTGACAGGAGCACTAATAGAGATGTGAACAGGGTACCAGGGGAGCCTGGAGGAGGTGAGGGAGAACATTGTGGCCAAGTGCAGAGAATGTCTGCTTAATTAAATTGAATTGAATGGAACGGCATTTTGCCTGTCTATACCCATGAAATCATGACATGTTTAAAGCCCCCATCAGCTGGCAAGGTAGGAGAGGAGTGAGCAGAGACCACCATTTATTGAATATCCACTATGCAGCATGTACTGTGTGCTAGATTTTTGCATCCAATCCTCACAACAACCTAACGAAGTAACTGTGAGCACTGCCATTTTATACATGAGGAAATCAGGGCTCAGAAGGGTTCACATTCCCCAAACAGAAAAATCCAGGGGAAGGTCTAGCTTCAGGAATGGCTTGGTTCACAGACTCACACAATGTTGTGAGACCCTGGTTTCTTTCCGTCACTCACTTTTGCCTTCCACAGTGGCTTTGGAACCTTCACCTTGGGAGTTCATAAAATTGCCTCTATAGCTTCAGGCTTCCTTCATCCTTTCTGCCTGAAATAACTAACAAGAGCATACCCCTACCCCATGGTCCCAAAAGATGCATTCTAGTGCCTTATCATCTCTGACTGGATCGCATGCTAAATCCTGAACCAATTGCTGTGGCCGGAGAATATGATGCTTTCAGTGCCCAGGATGAGTCAAAACTTGATTTTTCGGAGCTGAGAGTTGGCTCAACTCCCTCAAGTGCATATAGATAGAGTGGAGTTGACGGTAGTAGCTCCTCAGAAGGAAACTGGATAAATAGATACTGGATGATACATACAGTGAAGTTCAAGACAAGTCTTTCCCTCCTTTCTTCTGCAATATACTTTACTTTATGAATATAATTCATCCAAATAGGTAGCCCTGGAAATGGTTGAAAAATCACAATTTTAAGTATTAAAGTAGCACTGGCTTTGGGTTCTCTGGCAGTCCTGAAAAAGAATATGGATGTAGTGGTACATGAAACACAGGGCTATAACTGCATCTCTATTTAATTCCAGTCTCCTAACCTCCTATTTAGCATCCCCGTCTATCAACCTTAAAATTTACACATACAGTGGAGCCTAGGGCAGCAGTCCTCAACCTAGCTGTACATCAGAATCACTACTGGGGCTTATATAAACACACAAACACCAGACCCTATCTTCTGAAGATCCCAGAATCAATACATGTATTCCAAGAACTCCTGGCCTACAGTTTGCTAAACCTGGCAGGAGCATCGAGGTTTACATGCTATTTGCTAAATCTGCAAATGACTGATTAGCTCCCATTTACTCTAGACAAAGGCTGAGAAGCAAAGGATATTGAAAGGATATTGACATAGGTTACAAATGAAGCCACCACATTTGGTCAGAGCAGTCACTATTAGGTAGTGTTAGGGGCTGCCTGTCTCAGGCTTCACTCCTCTTTCCATCCTGAAATTCTTTCTGTATGTTGTTCTTCTACAAACATGATCTTTGATCTTAGCATCTATACAAAAAGCTTCTGCTCACCAACCCCCAACCATTTAGTTTGAAAACAAATAAAACTAGATTGTGGGTAGTTCAGATGCTCCCAGCACACCTGACCCTGCCTTGTTTACCTGGGGAAACCAGTCCAAAAACAAAATTGCTGTTGAAGGAATGTCACCAACAGCAACAAGATCACCAAATATGTGATTATTGTGCATATTTTAGAAAATACTTTTTCCTAAATAATTTTATTTATTTTATAACAACTTCGTGGAATGAAGATAATGGGGAAATTATCCCCTCATTATGTTTTCCAGACTTTGAGATCAGAAAATAATTTCTCTCTCCTCCCAATCTGGCATGTATCTCTTCATTAGATGGTGAATATCAGACCTCCTGGGTATTTTCATTTATGCCTTAGCTTAATTTCCAAGTACCCAAGACTAACTGAACACTTAGCTTTTGTAGCCAACTTGGCTAGGGTTTGGGTATTATTTCTCCCCATCCTCAGTGTAATATCTGATCTTTTGTCTCAATAGTCTTATTTCTTATGTACCCTCTGTTACAACCTATAAAAGTCTTCTTTGGAAATAAATAATGTAAACATTATCGATAAATAGAGGTATGTGGTGTTTATTTTTCATTTATTCATCAGCCAGAAAAGACTTCTGCTTTAACTTGGTTCCAGACCCTCCCCAGTGCCTTGGCTAACTGTTCATATCATGTGAGCCCTCAGTCCTGTACCACGCCCAACAAGGCTTTCATTGACTTCCCTTCCCCCTTTTTCTCCAACTATGATTTTCCTTTCTCCCTTTTCCAACTTGTGAGGTAAACTTTGCTCCAGAGGAAAACCCTGACCAAACACCTAATTTCCCTCTGCATCCTAAAAAAGCCTCAGATCAAACAGAACAATTAACTCAGCAAACAATACCATTAGTCAAGCTCCCTCTGTACCCACCAGCCTGAAACCGAAGAAATGCCGAACAAACACCTCTTGGAGCATATGGCGGCAGGGAATTGCAGGCAGAGATTTTATGGGCCTCTCAGCGGGCCTGCTCCAGCTCTTTGGGAACCAGACTATTTAGCATATGTCACTGTTCCCAGCTGCCTTGGGGCCTTGGCTGGGGACCACAGCCTTGTGTACTTGTGTACGCAAGTGACAGCATTCAAAGTCAGGTACGGATGAGACCGGCTTCCACAGCACTGCAAACCCAGAAGGTGCCCTGGTCAGGACTCAGGCTCCTCGGGCCTGTCCAGCGGAACCCAAAAGAGGAATACACACACAAGGGTAAGCTTCCCCCAGTTATCCGAGAGCCTGACGCCTCACTTACTTTCAGCCCAGTCTGGGAAACTTCTTGGGTACTTACGCAGAAATGGAAATTCATTGAAAATCTCAATGTACCATAAGAAAAGTCGTCTTTACAGAAATCAGAGACTAAAATGACCTATTAAGGTATCTTGTCCACCCCCTATCAGCATGAGATTGGTCCCTGAAGAGCTTCAATAGCTCATTTTTAAATAACTCCAACAATGCATTTTTCCATCACAGAACTGCCTGGGAGACTGTTCTAATAGATTTCATTCTTAGAAAGTATACCCAAGATCCATCCTAATTTCTCCATTTCATCAGCTGCTCCTTGTACCATCCGAAATGATTCCAATAGCTCTTGCTGCATTCTCTCTGTGAGGCACCTGGCCATAGCAGCTTTGCCATCATGTAGTTTGTAATTTTTCTTATTTTGGAGAGGGACTGATTGATAGATTTGAAATTTGCTAAGTGCCTGTATGGTTAAAATATACACAGTCTCATAAAGCTGTGTTCTGTGGTGAAACAATCAGAAATCAAAGGGTTAAACTGAAGCAAGCATGATGTAAATTAAAGCAGATAGAGGCGCAAAGCATGGGATCTGACCAGCCTGGGTTCAAATCCTGGCTCCACCACTTGCTTAATGGTGTGTCCTTGATATGTTATAGCTCTCTGGGCTTCTGTTTCCATATGTATAAAATGGGAAAAAAATATTGCCTATCTCAGAGCATTTTTGAAAAGATTAGGTAAAAGATCAAGGATCTGTCATAGAGTAACAATGATTAAGTAGTATCATCATTATTTTTTATTCTTTAAGTGGCTTAGATGCTAAAAGGATATACTAAGAGCAAGAAGTTAGGGCAACTCATTCACACCCAGAGTAGAAAGCCACAAACATTCCTGTTTCCTGAACCAGCTGCATACATTTGCAGCACTAGGCTGAACCTCTCAGGAGGAATTAGTTAGGGAGATAAGATGTTCTCATATTAAGAGTTAAACAACATGGCCAGGTATGATGACTCACATCTGTAAATCCCAATACTTTGGGAGGTTGAGGCGAGAGGATCGCTTGAGGCCAGGAGTTCAAGACCAGCCTAGGCAACATAACAAGACCCTGCCTCTACAAAAAGAAATTTAAATTAAGCAGGCATGGTGGCATATGCCTATAGTCCCAGTACTCAGGAGGCTGAGGCAGGAGGATCACTCGAGCCCATGAGTTTGAGGCTGTAGTGAGCTATGATCACATGACCACACTCCAGCCTGGGTAAGAGAATAAAACCCTGTCTCAAAAAAATAAAAATAAAGAGTTAACATGACAATGAGATGGTAAGGTAGAGTCAGCTAAATGCCGGGTAAGTGAGGAAAGGAAGGATGCAGGTCATGAACTGAGCCCAGAGAGACTTCATCTGGACTTGTCAGGGAAAAGCCAATGGCCTCCAAGCCAGAGGTCTACTCAGAGCCCTTAGTGCTCACTTCTAGGGATATAGTCTCTAGTGCAGTATTGGGGTATTTATCTGTAGGAAAAGATCAGAGTGGTATTAGATTGTTTATTTAATCAGATAGTCAGCCCAGCTAACCCTGTGTATTCGTTTAGGGTTCTTCAGTTTATAAGTGATATATTTAAAAAAAAAAATAACCTCTAAACCAGCTTAAGCAAAAAGATGAATTTATAGAATTGATACTGGGTAGCTCCCAGATTGACCAAGCCTAAAAGACCCCAGACGTAAGAGTAATGTTCAGGAACACTGGAACCCGGGACATGGACTTCTTCAGGACTTGCTCTGTCTCTCAGAGCTGGAAAGCTGGAGAAAAATACATGAGATGTTTTAAGAAGGCTTGAATGTATGCCAGCATCAAAGAAAGTTGACAAGCAGCTGATTTGACTACAAAATCACAGATAGACTCAGAAATTGGAAGCATCAGCTACTTCTGAAGGTGGGGACAAAACAGAAAACACTGGGCTAAATATCTTTATAAGAAGCATTTTGACAGTCCCACATGCCCAACTTCATCATAACACAAAGCTGAACATTTACTCTGTGCTGAGGTCTGCAAAAGTTGTGGGCAGGGCTGCCATGGTAAAAACGGGGAAATTAAATACCAGGTGGCATACTGAATCGGGAGCCTCCTTTTCATACCTGGCTCCCAGAAATCGGGCAACCCAGATTATGCCTCCTGAGCAATAGGTTGGCATTTGCCTCACTGACAAAATAACCAGTCCAGCAGACATACAGACCCTGATACAGTGACGTCCACCATCAACACATACAGCCCAGGCAAACACTGCTTCTGACCAGTGGCCCATTCTTAAATACCAACTGAAAAACAAAGATCACTGGACATTTGAGAAGGCTTCTGTTGTCCGAAACACAATGTGAACTAAACAGAAAGAACGTAGAAGGGGAAATTAAATAATTGAGACTCTCAAAGTGGAAAAAGAGAAGATACTGTAGGCCCTAATTTTAAAAAAATACACAGACCAAAAAATTAGCTCATGGAAATTATAAATATGATTGCAAAAATGAAAAAGTTCAGTAGAGTAGAATATACAGTAAGGACATCACTAAGGAAGTAAAAGCTAAAATTAAAAATAAATAGTCACAGAGGAAAAAGAGGAGATTCTAAAAACTTACATAGGCCGGGCACGGTGGCTCACACCTGTAATCCCAGCACTTTGGGAGGCTGAGGCGGGCGGATCATGAAGTCAGGAGTTCAAGACCAGTCTGGCCAACATAGTGAAACTCTGTCTCTACTAAAAATACAAAAAAAAAAAAAAAATTAGCCAGGTGTGGTGGCAGACGCCTGTAATCCCAGCTACTCAGGGGGCTGAGGCAGGAGTATCGCTTGAACCCAGGAGGTGGAGGTTGCAATGAGCGGACATCGCACCATTGCACTCTAGCCCAGGCGACAGTGCGAGACTCCATCTCAAAAACAAACAAACAAACAAACAAAAAACTTTCATAAAGGAAAAAAAGAGTCAGGTATTTAAATGGCAATCAATTGCTCAAGGCTAGAGTGTAACAGGATAATGTATTCAGAATCCTCCAGGGAAGTGATTTCCAACCAAGAAATCTATACACAGCCCTACTATTAATTATGTATATCTATGCAATTTTGGTTAAGACAATTTTTGTTCCATTCTCAGAAACACCTGGATTTGTATCTAAGTTTAAAATTTCTTAGCTGTGTGACCTTAGGCAAATAGCATCCCCTCTCAGGTTGCTCATCTATGTCACAGGGCTGTGAAAATTGAAAGAGACGTTGTCAAAATGGCAAGGAGTGCAAGACTTGCAGCATCTCAGGTAGTTCCTTTTCCTCACCCCATTTACCTCTGTCATTATCATCCTCATTTTCTCTGTCATCCATTATCTCTAACATCTCTGCTATTACTCACCAGCATTCACAACAAGAATTTGGAAAGAGATTACAATTCTGAGACTAGAAACTCACCTAATAGCTAAAATGGGAGGACTGACTGGGCATAGGAAGGTCCTGAGGCAGTAGTGGAGAATTTGTTCAAGGAGATTGCTTTCTTCCCTTGGAAACCTTTACCTGAAATGTACAAGGCTTACAGGACAGGGGTTTTATTTGAAACCTGAGGTCAAGAAATGACTGAGGAAGAGATTGCTTTATTTTCAGGATTTTTGTGAGCCAGTTGTTAAACATAGCCATTATTTAAAAATTAAATTATAAAACTTACAATGAAATAAATTATATTAAAAACAAAAGTAATTGATACTAAAAGCTCATTATTTCCTAATTATTTGACTATACTTTATAATTATCTATGTTCTTGGGCTTACTTATCATATCTGTTATTATCTGCATGTACATTAAGTGATATCATGTTGAGAGCTGACAATCAGCCCCGATAAGAGATTTACATCACAAAAATCAACAAATGCTACAAATCAGGACTTTTCTCAGAAAGACAGTTTTTAAACATTCACCAGCACATCACTGGCTGGGGATTCAGAGTACCAGATTTCAAATGTGTCTGGTTTTCCAAGGGTTCAGTGAAAATATATGTTTTGGCAACCTCCTCAGAAAACTTTCATCCCCTTAAATATGATGATTTCTACTAACCAACAAACATTGGAATGAATAAACTGTAGGGAAGGAAAAGCCTTTTCTCTACTCTCTTATGTTCCATAAATGGAGCCTGTGAATTAAACTGACAAAAGACAGACTAACACAAGAAAAGCATACACATTTTATTTAATGTTAATATTTTATGTGCATGGAGTCTTCACAGAAAAGAAGTGAAAAAACAAAATAAGTGGCTAGACTTGGGGGCTTATATCCCATTTTAACAAAGGATGATAAATTATGGAGAAGTGACTAGTCAAAGGAGAGGGAGTTTGGGCTTCTAGGAGCAGTAAATTGTGGGAATGTAAATACATGGAGGAAACTAATGGTAGATAAGAATTATTCAGTAAGGTTTGTTAATGCAGAGTCATCTAGGTGTGGGCACTCTGTCTCCAGTGATAAGAGTTGCTTTTCTCATACTAGTACAGGAGAGGGGGGCAAATTTATGCCACCTTCACAAAGGGAAATTTATGTTCTGCTTTTAGGAAGATAAGGGGAGGGTAGAGAGCTCTTCCTGTGTCTACTTTTTCTCAGTTGCCTTCAGTTCAAAATAATCCTCATGCCGAAGTGGCATGTTTTGGGGTGACATGTCCTGATCTCCTCTAGAATGAATGAATAAATATCCAGAAAGCTGCTCTTAATACGCAGAGCTTTCTTTAACACATGAAACAGACTTCTAAAACCATATAATTCAAAACATCATCCATGAACCAGCAGCATTGGCATCACCTGGGAATTTGTTAGAAAAGCAAAATTTTAGGCCCTTTCATAAGACTACTAACTAGGAATCTGCATTTCAACAAAAAGTTTGAGAAGCCTTACTGTAAATGTCAGCCCTGGCCAGATAGTCAGAATGCTTTCCCTTCCTGCCTGAAACTCTACCAATAAGAAATCCATTGCAATTAACAGCCTTTAAAAAGCCAGATACCTCTGGGTGGTTTAATGACACAGCCCTAAAAACAATTTGTTAGAAGAGATTTCTTTCTTCCCTTTGAACCTTTACCTGAGATATACAGTGCTTACCGGACCAAGGTTTATTTAGAAAAGACAGAGGAAAGCTAAAGGGAAGATAATGCAGTCACTCCTGGAATCACTGCCATAACCTAATGCAGTTTCTTCCTTCTTTTCCCCCCTACAGTCTATTCTCCCCTTAGCAGCTAGACCAGCTTTTTAACATGCAGATCAGATTGTGGAATCTCTTCCCATTGCATTGAGAATAAAACCCATACTGCTTACCTGGACTAAAATACCCAGGAGAATATGCCCCTGTGTTCTGTCAAGCCTCAGTTGTGCTGGCCTGTCTCCTGTCTGGGTGCCAGTGGCTTTCTCTGCCTTTAGGCTCTATACTTGCACTTCCCTCTCCCTGAACTCTCTGAACCTGGCTGGCCCGGCCAGTTCTTCCCTGACTAGCTCCTTCTCACTCACTTGGTCTACGTTTAAATATCTCCTTTCAGTGAGGCCACTGCTGACCACCTAGCCTCCGCTGTCACTCTGTCACATCACCTGCTTGATTTTCTTTATAGCACTCATCACCATTAGAATGTGTCAGACTCATTTGTTTGCTTTTTAATTTCCTGTGTACCTCAAAACACATAAACTCGTGTGCAGTCACAAACTGAGTATAAGCTCCACGAGAACAGGGACTTTGTTGACACTCAGGGACTCTGTTGACAGGGACTTTGTTGTCTGGCACAAAGTGCTCAATAAACACTGTGGAGCAGATGCATGTATGAACTATCGATTGCAGGACAAAGTGCTCCACCGCCCACCACCACCAAGGCCAGCCCTGCACCACCCTGAACAGGAAAGCAAACCGTTTTGCTCTACCTTTTTCTGCTTCTTACACTCTGTGGCTGGTCTCCTACTCCCAGAACACCCCTGATATTGGTATTATGGGTATTCTACTGTGAAGAAGTTTGAAGAGGGTTCCATGAGGCAAGCTAGTTTGAGAGCTTAGAAATCTCACTGATGGCAGGTCCTAGAGTGGTTCTGACTCAGGATGCCAGATCTGTCTCCAGAGACTCATGGAGATGCCAGAAGTCAATTTTTTAAACCATTAGATGCTCATGAATACCTGATTATGACAGGGTCTTTTGTGGGAGGTCATGTTACTGAAAGTCTGCTTGCTAAGTGGGAAGTCCAAGAAAGAAGGCTTTAAGGGTGTGATGCCCACCCCTACACACACATATACACACACACAGAGAGACACATTTGTGCATAACTACTAAAAAGATGGGATGACTGTGCAGGAAGACACAGCACCAGCCCCCATGGCACTGCTCAGTGCTGAATGGTCCCCCTCGGTGGGCCTCTGTGACCCTCTTCATCTGGGATTGCATTGCTGAGCAGGTGTCTCCTAACTGCTGGGTCATTTCTAGACACAGGTTCAATATGTTCAACACAGCCACCAGGACAGGGTACTTTTTTGCCTCTTTTGTTTCCTATCCAGGCATCAGGCATCTCTCCGAGGACAGCCTATGTGCCTCCATTTCTAGGGCTTTGGGTCTTGCTGTAGCTCCCAAGTACCAGCTACTTGCAGCATGGTGGGATCACTAGGCTTTTGTAGTCTGCCCTGGGAACCCATCTTGCACTTAACCTATTATTTATATAGGAACAGGTACTCTGGGTTCATAAGAATCACTGACATAAATTAAAAGATACTGTATTCTCTACATACCTGTTAACACTATATCTCAGAGGTGAAAATCCCATGGGGCTTTAGCATCCTTCGTGTCTTCTATCTTCATATTTTAACATTGTCATAAACAGTGTAGACAATTCTCTTCTTCTTTCCTTCCTTCTAAGGAAGTCTTCCTTGTTTCTCCATTTCAGGCTTTTGCCTTATGAAGTACATACTTTTAGGGTATCTTCTTAGCCCCTGTCTCTCCCCACTTTCTTTAGGATTGTCTCTCATCTATTGACACGTCCACTAGAGTAACAGGAGAAAGTGAAGGCTGCAGAAAGAGAAGATGCACAAAACAAAGTGAGAACATATCATCCTGTACCCTGTGGGCTTCCAGCTCATCCTTAGACCTTGCCTTCCTTGAGGGCCACACATCACCACACATCCTTTAGTAACAGCTCCTGTGTGAAAGGGCTTTCCTCACTGGTAAACAGAATCAATCTGGGAGACTACTTCTTCATCCTCCGTCCCTCTCTGCTTCAACTGGCTTTTCATTCCTTCCTCATTTTCCTCTTTTGGGCCCTTCCTCGGTCTTTTTGCAGCCATCATAAGGCCCCTGGGATGAGCAGTCAGCCCCTGGCCATCCTTACCTCAGGGATCCTAGCTGCCCGTGGGCTTGAAGCAAGGGTCTCAGAGAGAGGGGTCAGGAAGAAGAGAGTACCGAGGGGTTCCCCAGGTCTTCTGCTGCTGGAGATGTGCACAACTGATTCTGTGGGAGAAATCATATGCCCACTACCCACCCTCAAATCAGGGACATTTGGATCTTTGGGAAGGGGGCTAAGAAGAGGTGGGCATGGGGTCTTAGACACAATCTTGAGGGAGGTCTTTGCCCATTTGGTAATGATGGCAGATCTGGAGAACCTAATGTACTCCACTTGGGGGAAGGGGCCGGAGCCAAACCCCTCCTTCTCAGGCCTGACTCCTCCTCACTCCTGCTCTCTTCCCACCTCAGCCACCCCCTTCAGCAGCTCTGGCCTCCAGCATCTCTTCCCTACAGGTCACCCCCCTTCTCCTCCCCAATCCCAACTCCATTTAAACACAACAGAAGCAAATTATTTATGAATAGCCCTAATTTACAATGCATCCATAATGGCTGGGAAGACACCGATAATTTATTTAATGAGCAAAGACATATGATTCACAAACAATGATTCCAGTCAGAAATTGGCGTCATTAATTTTCTGTAAGCCCTCTGTTATGATTCAGCACCCAGGGAGTGCCTCAGACCCACAAATCTCCTGAGCACTTCTATCACTCCAGCCTGAGCCCAGCTCAGGTGCAGGTCCAGCACCATCACCCTGCTCACGGGCCTTGCCACCTAGCCATGCTTAGCAGTTGCCCCCACACAGCCTGCTCTCCAGAAACCTTGCCAACCTGCCATGCAACTGATCTACCTGTGTCTGTTAATAGGAGATCATGCCAAGCCAGACATTACTGAGGGCCTTGACCCACAGATCCCCAACCCACCCACAAGTATGGGCCATAATGTGGTCTGTGCCAGCCACCAGAGCTCTACTAACAGGTCACAGACCAGGAAGCTGCCCACATGAGCCTGGCATTAAGACATTATGGATGTTTTCTGCATAAGGCTAGCCAATTTTCCCAGAACCGTTTATTAAATAGGGAATCCTTTCTCCATTGCTTATTTTTGTCAGGTTTGTTGAAGATCAGATGGTTGTAGATGTATGGTATTATTTCCGAGGACTCTGTTCCATTGGTCTATATGTCTGTTTTGTTACCAGTACTGGACCTTTTCCTTACACCTTATACAAAAATAAACTCAAGATGGATTAAAGACTTACTTAAATGTAAAACCCAAAACCATAAAAACCCTAGAAGAAAATCTAGGCAATACCATTTGGGAAATAGGCATGGGCAAAGACTTCATGATGAAAATGCTAAAAGCAATTGCAACAAAAGCCAAATTTGACAAATGGGATCTAATCGAAACTAAAGAGCTTCTACACAGCAAAAGAAACTATCATCAGAGTGAACAGGCAACCTATAGAATGGGAGAAAATGTTTGCAATCTACCCATCTGACAAAGGTCTAATACCCAGAATCTAAAAGGAACTTAAACAAATTTACAAGAAAAAAACAAGCAACTCCATCAAAAAGTGGGCAAAGGACATGAACAGACACTTCTAAAAAGAAGACATTTATGCAGTCAACAAACATATGAAAAAATGCTCAACACCACTGATCATCAGAGAAATGCAAATCAAAACCACAATGAGATACCATCTCATGCAAGTCAGAATGGCGATTATTAAAAAGCCAAGAAACAATAGATGCTGGAGAGGCTATGGAGAAATAGGAACGCTTTTATACTATGGGTAGAAGTGTAAATTAGTTCAACCATTGTGGAAGACAGTGTGGCAGTTCCTCAAGGATCTAGAACCAGAAATACCATTTGACCCTTTGAGTGTATACACAAAGGAATATAAATCATTCTACTATAAAGACATGCACACATACATTTATTGCAGCACTATTTACAATAGCAAAGACATGGAACCAATCCAAATGCCCATCAATGATAGACTAGATAAAGAAAATGCAGTACATATACACCATGGGATACTATGCAACCGTAACAAGGAATGAGATCCATGTCCTTTGCAGGGACATGGGTAGAGCTGGAAGCCATCATCTTCAGCAAACTAACACAGGAACAGAAAATCAAACACCACGTGTTCTCACTCATAAGTGGGAGTTGAACAAGGAGAACACATGGACACAGAGAGGGAAGCAACACACACCCAGCCCAGTTGGGAGGTTGGGGGCAAGAGGAGGAAGAGCATTAGGACAAATAGCTAATGCATGCGGGGCTTCAAACCTAGATGATGGGTTGATAGGTGCAGCAAACCACCATGGCACATGTACACCTATGTAGCAAACCTACACATTCTGCACTTGTATCCCGGAACTTAAAATAAAATAAAAACTAAAAATTAAAAAAAAAGACATGACAGGTGTTGATATTTTCAACTGCTAGACACCTAACCTTGAAGAACAGACGTGCATCCTGTCCATGTGCCCCAGGGTCTTCACCTTGGGATGGGGAGGGAGAGACAGAGATCATGAAAACTCTGCCTGAGCTTCAGTGTCCTAATTTCCCCTTCTCACAGAACACTCAGCATGACCTCATCTTTCTTAATCACCTAAACATATGAGGACTACAGTTTGTTGCCCACATGAATTTTAGTATTTTTAATTTCGTTATTTTATTCAACTTATCCAAGCATATGGTTAAAGAAATAAACAGTTCTACAAAACTCATATTCATACAACAAAGAGAAGTCTCCCACTACCACCATCCCCATTTTCATTAAGTATTCATCTCTATATCTTGAAAAAATAGGCTTAGATTACTACTTTGTTGTTGTTGTTGTTGTTGTTGTTGTTTTCAATCTCATTCACTCTTGTCTTCCCTCTATAAAATACAAAGGCCTAGTTCTCTTTCACCTCACCTCTTTCTCTACACACACGTATTTCTTGCCTGGGGGTCAGCAAACAAGGGCCACCTGTTTTTGTAAATAAGATATAACTGAAATGCAGTCATGTCCATTTGTTTATACTTGTCTCTGGCTGTTTTAGTGCCGCGACAGCAAAATTGAGTAGTTGTGACAGAATCCATGTTGCCCACAAAGCCTAAAATATTTATTATTTGACTCTTTACAAAAATGTTTGTCAACTTCTGGCAGTCCCTGCAGTCTATGAATAAGCTGAGTTATAGATCAATATTCAGTGATTCCATTACCATAACTATCTAAATGCCATTCTCAACTGAGTTGAGTAATGTACTATGTGTACTTTTCCTTTCCTGTACCTTTTGTTTATACTCACATTTGTAAATGCCCTTTATGTTTATTTGTTTGCTTTGAAGTACTTGTACTTAATACTAACTTTAACAAATTCTCCCCCAGTTGTACAAATCTGTTTAAATGCATTAAGGTATCAATTTTATCTACTTGAAGATAATTTCTTTATGAGCTTACTGGCCTGCACCAATATAAACTGGTAGTGCTCCATCCTGAAGCACAGACATCATCCTGGAATCTGCTTTCCTCATTATGCAGGAGGGTCCTGTTGCCTCTATTCTATACTCAGTCCCCTATTTCCAGAATCTATGTCATTCACTTTCTTGATTTACTCTAATTTTGAAGGAGCACATATTCCACTATCATCCCTACCCACCTCCACCACCAAAAAAAAAAAAAAAAAAAAAAAAAAAAAGAGGAGGTACATTTTTTGAGACTTTAAATGTCTGAAAATGTCTTTATTCCATCCTCAGATTAATTTATTGCTAGATTGAATGTCTTAGTTAGCTCAGGCTGCTATAACAAAACACCATAGATGGGGTGGCTAAATAATAGACACTGATTTCTCAGTTCTAAAGGTTAGAAGTCTGAGATGAAGGTACCAGCATGGTCAGATTGTGGTGAAGGCTCTCTTCCTGGCTGACAGGTGGCTGTTTCTTGCTATATCCTCACATGCAGAGAGAGTGAGAGTGAGAGTTCTTTAGTCTCTTCCTCTTCCTACAAGGACACTAATTCCATCATGGTGGCTCCACCCTCATTACTTCATCTAAACTTAATTACCTTCCAAAGACCCCACCATGTAATACCATCACATTAGGGGTTATGGTTTCAACATGTGGATTTGGGGAAGGGACACAGCCATACAGTTCATAACAATGGGTATAGAATTAACTGATGAAAATTATTTTTGCTTGGAAATCTGGGGACATTTCCCACTGTTTTCTATCCGTGTTGCTGTTGAAAAGACACCACTCTGATTCCTGATCATCACTGGGTTTTGTATGTTTTTATGTTGATAGTATAAATGATCTATTTTCCCCAGTGTTTTAAAGTTTCACAATGTGCCTTGACCTCAGTACATTGCTATTGTGTAGGTGGGGCACACGTGGGCCCTTTTAGTCTAGAAGCTCACTTCCTTCCATTTCGGGACATTTTTGAATTATTTATTTGATGATTTCCCTTCTGCCAAGTCTCTATTGTTTTCTGGAACTCCAGTTATTTGAAAGTTACATCTTATGAATTATCCTCTAACTTTGTTTATCTTTTTTCTCATTTTCCATCTTGTGGTTTTGACTCATGTTCTGGAAATGGTTTCAACTTCATCTTCTAATCCTTTTGTTAATTTCTTAGTATTGCTGTCATTGTACTGTCACTGTATTCTCTAAATGTCACTTTTCCTTAGCCTCCTATTCTTTTCTGATCTCTGTGAGAATATTAATAATTATTTTCCCAGGTTTTATTTTCTCTACTATTCTGCTTCCTCCCAGTAGTGCTAAGTTTATGTGTTTTGGCCCCAGTCCGTCACATTAGATACTTCCTCAATTGACTGATTATTTCCTAGCTGTCCATTCATGTTTAAAAATGGAACACTGAGAAACCAAATAAAATCTTTTTGGGGGCCTACTCAGTCATGGGCTACAGGATAGTATGGCTGGACCATTTCTCCAAGTATCTTTAATGTTACTGTATTTCATCTTTCCTCTTAGAAAGAGTCGAATCTGCAGAGAAGGCAGGCATAAATCTGGCTGCCAGTAGGATGGTAGACTTGGATCTCAGTATCTGACATGTAACTGCCACTTAATCACCCTGCTTTCACAATGATACCCCCACTTTCAACTGTGCCTGGTGTTACATTAGTTCAGAGACTCTCAGCTTTTAATATTTCCAGAAAACAAATCTGTAAACCTTTTGTCTACTGATTGGCAGTGTGCAGTGGAGAAGATGAGGGGTGAGGGAGCTGTGCAGCTTCTAATTTCATCATAAAGTAGACTTTGACCCAGTTCTATTTTAACTCTACCTTCAACCCCACTTCTAGGGGTACCTTGTAACACTAGTTATAAAGACTTTTGAGAGTTCTGGAACAGAAACTGGGTTGCTTCTTGACTTTTCCTATCACTGACAGTATTTTGCTTTATTTTGGCAGCTGAGTCACTTATCATTCATACAGTCTTCCCCACTGCCATATTATTGTAGATGTCATATCCTCTCCTGCTCTTCTTGTCCTTATAAGGGTATTTTTCTCCTTTTGTGGATCCCTTACTGTCTCTTACATGATGTTTCAGAGTAGATAAAAACTAAGTAGTCAATCTGCCACCTTTCAAAGAAGTCTCTCCATATAAAACCAGTGAACATCACCCCTTTCTCTATATCATTAACCTTCTCTACCAGACCTTACTCCACACAATACTCATAGCAGTTACTCAGTAAATAGTAGACTGGCCCCACATCAGCACTATCTGAACGTTCGTGGAATGGCTGATACGTTTCCTCGCAATGTCATCACTTAAAGCCTCACCCATATTTACCTTCTTTGTCTTTCTTTCTCCAGACCAGGTGCCGTGTACGCTGAACCTGTGATCTCCAGATAGAGCCCTGCTCTCTCCCACATCTGAGTCTCTACACATGCTCTTCCCTGTAACTAGAACACGAGCTTTCTTCTTTGTTAACTCTCCGTTATAGAGAGTTATATATAAGGTCTGTTCTATAAACCACTAACTCTTACCAGGAAATTTTAGGTTTTTTGGCCTTTGTGCACTCAGATAACTACGTATTTACCCTTTTGTAGCACTTGAAGTAGATATATACATATATATGTTTACTTATTTTTTTCTCCCACTAGAATATCAGTTTGTCTAGAACAGAGTTTGTACTATTAACCTCAGGCATCCTCAAGCCCTAACTCAGTGCCTATAATTGGATACACTTTTGGAAGTAAAAAAGGGAGGGAAAACTTGTGTGAAAAGTAGAAAGAGAGAGAGGAGGAATACAGGAAGAGAGGGAGAGATTAATCCTGGCATTCAGTTCCATTTGACCTGTTTCTTCATTCAAACCCATTTTCAGCTCACATTTGACTATTTTCCATTAACTTGTATGGTAGATTTTATTATTGCTCTCAAGCACGTGCTGCCCATCCTTATAGGAAGATTTTAGTCCCTACACCATTGGCAGCAGATTTAGCCATATGACAAGTCTTGCCCATTGAAATGTGAGTGGAAGTGATGTGCCACTTTAGAACAGAAGCTTTAAAACTATTGTGTGGTTCATCCATATTTCCTCATTTTTACCACAAGACCAACAATGTCCCAGATTAGGATTGATTACTGTTTCTGGAGCCCGAAAAGATGATGTGGAGCAGAGCTACAGTTGATCTGCAGTGAAGCTGGCCTCCATGCAGATAGAGAAATAAACCTTTGTTATTGTAAGCCACAGAATGCACAATAACTCAGCCTAAGCTGAATTACAGGTACAGCTGGTGACATTGCCATGGGTATTCAATACAAGAAGTGTCATAAAATTTGAGAACTTAACAGTTAAAGAAGGTCGTCTTATTAGCCTCGCATCCAATAGAACAATCCTCTGCCCAGTTCCCTGGGCCTTTTAAATTCTGCCCAAATTCCTTTGATATCAGGGAAGGAAGTTCATCAGATTGTAGTTCAGTTCATTTCATTACTGGAATTCAACTTGTTCAAATATTCCAGTTGGTTTTCCCCAACTGGTTCTAGTTCTGCTACCTGGAGCCACCCAGAACAATTCACTCTGTATTCCATTGCATAGAACTTCTTCAGTTTTTAGAAGTTTAGTCATGTCCAAACTAAACGTTTCCTGTCCTTATTTTGTTAAAGGACTTAGAAGATGAGACTGAAGCTCTTCTGACTCTTTAGGATAAATAAAAATGTTCTTTCTAGTTCATGTGTCCTCTGATTCCTTGTATATTCCACAAATGGAAAGAGTCCTTTACAAATAAATTTTCCTCAGTTTTACAATTTTAAAATTCACAGAAACATGCAATCAATTAGCTTGGCTTTTAGCAAAATAAATTACAAATATTTTACCAATGTGCTTTCAAAAAAGCCTTTTTTAAATGCACATGATTTGGTTAACATGTCTTAAACTAAGGCACATTTTAAATGCTTCCAAACAGTCAAGAGGAATACAGCCCTATGTAGATGTCACTGCATTCTTAGGAAACCCATAATGACTTTATTCTAATGAGCTTTTCACTGAGTTATGCATTGTGTTGCTTTTGAATACCCAAAGAGGCAATTGTTAGAAAAAACAGACTGATCAACTCCAGAAGGTAGAAGCAAGCCATGGCCAAGTAACAGCGAAAAAGAAATTTACCTTTGAATACACAATTTCCTTTCTCTCATTGATCCTTTCTATTTAATTACAAAAGTAAATCATGGATGTATACTTATCATGAAAAATTCAAACACTGTTGAACTCTACCAAGTACACTGTCCAATAAAGCTTTCTGTGATGATGGAATGTTCTGTATCTGCACAGTTCAGTACAGTGGCCATCAGCCACCTGTGGCTATTGAGTGTATTTGAAATGGAACCACTGAAGCAGAGGACCCGATTTTCATTTTTATTTAATTTTAATTAGCTTAAATTGAAACACCCATAGGTGACTAGTGGCTACCATATTTTACAGCATGGATACAGAATAAAAAGTAAAATCACATTGATCTTCAATGTCAATAAGAAGCCACCAGCACTTCGGGAGGCCGAGGTAGGCGGATCACCTGAGGCCAGGAGTTTGAGACCAGCCTGGCCAACATTTAGTGAAACCCCATCTCTACTAAAAACACAAAAATTAGCCGGGCATAGTAGCAAACGCCTGTAGTCCCAACTACTTGGGAAACTGAGGCACGAAAATCGCTTGAACTGGGGAGGCAGAGGTTGCAGTGAGCTGATATCGTGCCACTGCACTCCAGCCTGGGCAACACAACAAGACTCCGTCTTTAAAAAAAAAAAAAAAAAAAAAAAAAAAAAAAAAAAAAAAAACACGAAGTCACTGCTAATAGTTTGGTATATTCCTTGGTCAGTTTTGGGGGTAGTATGCTATCTGTTATGTCTAAGCAATACAGTGTCTTACTGCATGTGCTCTTTTTTTTTTCTTTTTTTTGAGACGGAGTCTGACTCTGTCGCCCAGGCTGGAGTGCAGTGGCTAGATCTCAGCTCACTGCAAGCTCCTCTTCCCAGGTTCACGCCATTCTCCTGCCTCAGCCTCCCGAGTAGCTGAGACTACAGGCGCCCGCCACCTCGCCGGGCTAGTTTTTTGTATTTTTTAGTAGAGACGGGGTTTCACCGTGTTAACCAGGATGGTCTCGATCTTCTGACCTCGTGATCCGCCCATCTCGGCCTCCCGAAGTGCTGGGATTACAGGCTTGAGCCACCGTGCCCGGCCTGCATGTGCTCTTGAGGGCTGTAGCCTGGATTTCAATCCTGTGTCTATTACATATTAGATATGTGACCCTGAGCAAGTTCATTAACCTCTCTGTCCTCACTTTCCTCATCTACAACATGAGGCTAATAACAGTAGCTACCTCTTAGGGATCTTATGAGAAGTAAATTATTCAATACGTTCAAAGACCTTAGAACAGTTTCTGGTACATAATAAGCACTAAATCTTATTGAATATTAGTATTAATATTATTGTATACACATTATTCTTTGGCATATTTTGCATTTTCTGCTTCAGAAAGCTTTCCATGTGAGAACACATATATCTACCTTATTTTTTAAATGTGAGCTTTGCTTTTAATTATAGAAGTAACATATGCACATGATTTTAAAAACCAGAATAGTAAAAATCTCCTGACTTTGATTTTCAGAAATAGTAGAGTAGGTAATTCAGATCGATTGTCCTCTAAGATACTGGAAGAATCATATCAAACATTTTTTAACTGTTTAGAAGAACTTAAAAGTTAACAAAACTGGAGAATTAGCAAGCTAGTATTTGGGGGAGAACAGAGGTACAGGGAGAAGAGCCCAGTCTTTGGCACTGATGTTTCCCTGATAGACTAACAAGGGATCCAAATGTTGGGATTATCAATTATCAGTGAAGTAACTGTGCTTATGCTCAAGGAAATAAAAGGCAAGATTCAGAATTTCAGAAGAAAACTAGAAACTATAGAAAAGAATCAAGTGGAAATCCTAACACTGAAAAATACAACAAAATAACAAAGATAAATTACTCACTAGATGAATTCAAATGCAGACTGGAAACATCTGAAGAGCAAATTAGTGGCTTAGAAGTAAAGTTAGGAGAAAATATTCAGCATAGAGCATGGGGAGGTAAAAGGATAGGAGAAAAAAAAGCAGAAGCAACGGTATGCATCAATCAGGGTTCTCCAAAGAAACAACCAATAGCATATACAGAGTTATATATAAGGGGAGACTGGTCTCACGTGATTATGTAGGCTAAGTCCCGCAATGTGCCACCCGCAGTCCGGAGAACCAGGAAAGAGACAGGTGTAATTCAGTCCCAGCCCAGAGGGCTAACAGCCGTGGGTTAGGGTGGGGGTGGGGGCTGGTGTAGGTCTTAGAGTCTGAACAAAAAACATCCAGGAGAAGATGGATGGTTTTTGGTTTTTTGTATTGTTTTGTTTCCCTTTTTCTTACTTCTTATTTCATCCGAGCCCTCCACGGATGGGATGATGCTGGCCCACACCGGTGAAGGTAGATCATCTTTATTAAATCTACCAATTCACATATTAATCTCTTCTGGAAATACCCTCACAGGCACACTCAGAAGTAATGTTATACCAGCTATCTGGGCATTCCTTAATCTAGTCAAGTTGACCCATAAAATTAACCAGCACAGGGCAAAAGATATTCAGGATTCTGTGAAGTCTAACTTGTGTTTAAATGAAATCTTAGAAGGAGTCAAGATGGACTATAAAAAGACAGTAGTATTTGAAGAGATAATGGTTGAGAACTTTCCAAAACATATGCAAGACATCAGCCAATAAGTCAATAAGCCCAATGAACCACAAACAGAAGAAGCCAAAATTAAAAACAAACGAACAAAAACATCCTATGCATGTAAAACTACTGCAATGCAAAGACAACAAGAAAATCAGCTGAAGAAAAATGTTAGCTGAACCTTCTAAGGAGTAACAATAAAATTGAAAGTTAATTTCTCAACAGAAACAATAGAAGCCAAAATTCAGCTGAATGGCCTCTTAAAAGTGCTGTAAGAGAAATAAAAACACCGTAAACCTAGAATTTCAGTGAAAACATCTTTTAAAAACAAAGGTTAAAAAAAAAAGGCTTGCAGAAAAAATCTGACAGAATTCATCACCAGAGGACTCTCACCAATGGCAATACTAACGGCTCTCTAGAGGCTGAAGAAAAACTATCTCTGTGGAAGGTTAACACGATAGGGCAGAATGAAGATCAATAAAAATAGGGATTAGTCTATATAAATATTGAGTTATGAAACTGGAATAATAAAGTCTCAAGAGGTTTAAAGTATCTTTAAATTAAAATACACAGAGAGAGTAAATGAAAATTAATGTGTGCTAAGGTCCTTGCATTATTTTGGAGGGGGAAATTTCCAATTAATATTAAACTTTTATATATTAATGATGCAAGTTGAAATATCTAGGGAGATCATTCTATTTCTAATTCATAGAGTTTTTATGATAAATGGATTTTGAAGACTTTCAAATGGTTTTTCCAAATCTTTTAAGACTATCATCTAATTTCCCCCTGCTTAAATTATTAATGTGGTAAATTCATTAATGAAATTTTCAACATTAAACCAATCATAAGTCCCTGCAATATTACAATTTTGACATCACCTACTATATTTTTATGTATATTGCCCTGATTAAATCTGCCAATATTTTGGGGAATTTGTAATATATTTGCACCTAGGTTTATAAGTTAATTGACTCACAATTTACTGTTCTTTCACTATCTCTGCCAACTTTTGGAGCCATGGTTATTCTAATACTGTAAGTTGAACTGGGAAGTGTTCTATTGTTTTCAGTTGTCTAAATGACTTTGGAAAAAATTAATCTTATCCTTTAACATTTTGGAAAATTATCTGTAAAACTACCTGAATCTATTTGTTTTATTTTGTTTTGTTTTGTCGTGGAAGGATTACTTTCTGTTTTCATTATACTAGTTTTGTTCAATTATATTTTGTGCTTGTGTATGCTTTATCATTTGGGGGTCCCGTTTCAAAGAACTAACTTTTGGTTATGATGATCTTATTTATTATATATTTGTTTTCTGTTTCTTTACCTTTAGCTCTTACCTTTTATTATCTCATTACTTCTCTTTTTCTTGTAAATAACTCTTTTGTTCTTTTTTGAAGTTCTTAGCTTTGACACTTAGCTCATTAAATTTCAGCCTGTTCTAATAAAAGTTGTGAAAAATATGTATAAAGGCTGAGTGTGGTGGCTCATGCCCATAATCCCAGCACTTTGGGCGGCCAAGGCAGGCAGATGTCTTGAGGCCAGGAGTTCGAGACCAGCCTGGGCAAAATGGTGAAACCCTGTCTCTACTGGGAAAAAAAAAAAAAAAAAAAAAAAAAAGAGCCAGGCATGGTGGTGCATGCCTGTAATCCCAGTTACTGGGGAGGCTGAGGCCGGAGAATCGCTCAAACCCAGGAGGCAGAGGTTGCAGTGAGCGGAGATCACGCCACTGCACTCCAGCCTGGGCAACAGAGTGAGACTCTGTCTCAAAACAAAAGAATATTTAAAAGAAGACTGATATAATTTTTTCTTAAGTATTGTGTGAGCTTTGTCACAAGTTTTGATATATAGTATTTTCATTATTATTTAATTCTGAGTATGTTTTTTTCTCCTTATGATCGATTCAGAGATGCCTTACATTTTCCAAAAGAACTAGTTTTTTTATCCCAAGTTTCTTTTTCTTTTTGTAAAAGTCCTTAAATTATAGACATACAGTGTGGTGTGTATGATATAGATTCTTTGGTATTTCGGAGTTGTTTTGTAACCTAAATCATGGTCAATATTTGTAGAAGCTCCATGTGTGCTTAACAAAAATATGCTTGCTTTAATTAATTGGTAAATGTTTCTAAATGCATCTGTATTAAATCTATCCCATTAATTGTGTTGTTTAGAAAACAACTTATAAAATCAATTGCATTTCTGCACACCAAAAATAAACAGTTAGAAACTGGAATTTTTAAAAGATACCAACCATTTACAATGGTATTTAAAAAATTGAGTACCTGACAAAGCGTGTTAAGACTTCTGTGAAGAAAATTATAAAACGTTATTGAAAGGCAGTAAATAAGATTTAAATAACTGAAGAGAGACACTTTGCTCATAGTTTGGAAGACTCAATATTATAGAAAAGTCGGTTTTCCCCATTATGTTTGTGTGTGTGTGCAAATTGACAAATGACTCGAAGTACAAATAACCAAGAATATTTAAGACAGGCTTAGGGAAGAACGAAATATCAATATTTATTATAAAACTGTGATAATTATAACAGTATGGAATTGATGCAGGGAGAGACAAATAGATGAATAAGGCATTTTGGTCCTATGGAAATAGAGAAAAAAGAAAAAAGATAAATAAGGCAGTGTGGAAACCCAGAAACAGACCCAATATGAGTGTGCACTTTATGACAGAGGTGATGCTGCAGATCAGTGGGGAAAGTTTTCTCAATAAATAGAACTGGAGCAGTAGGTTATCCTTGTTTAAAAAGAAAATAAATTTAACACCTACTTCTCACTATATACAAAACTTATTTCCAGGTAAATTACAATTCTAACTATAAAAGTTAAAACTAAAACTTTACTTTTTAAAAATAAGTTTGGGGTACAAGTGCAGATTTCTTATGTGCATATATTGCACAGTGGTGAAGCCTGTGATAAAAGTGTACCCAAAAACCAAATGGTGAGCATTGCACCCAATAGGCAATTTCTCAACCTTCACCCCTTCCCACCGTTCTACCTTTTGGAGTCTCCAACGTCTATTATTCCACTCTGTATGTTCATGTGTACCCATTGTTTAGCTCCTGCTTTTAAGTAAAAACATGCGATATTTGACTTTCTGTTTCTGAGCTATGCCACTTAGGATAATGCCGTCCAGTCCCATCCATGTTGCTGCATAAAATATTATTTCATTATTTTTTATAGCTGAATGGCATTCCACAGTGTGTGTGTGTGTGTGTGTGTGTACACCACATTGTCTTTATCCAATCATTTGTTGATAGACACTTAGGTTGGTTCCATATTGAAATAGTTTGCCTGTGTCCCCACCCAAACCTCATCTTGAATTTTAGTTCTCATAATCCCCACGTGTTGTGGGAGGGGTGCACTGGGAGGTAACTGAATCATGGGGGTGCTTACTCCCATGTTGTTCTCGTGATAGTGAGTGAGTTCTTATGAAATCTGATGGTTTTATAAGGGGCTTTTCTCCCTTTGTTCAGCACTTCTTCCTGTTGCCATGCAAAGAAGGGTGTGTTTGTTTCCCCTTCCACCGTGACTTAAGTTTCCTGAGGCTTCCCCAGCCCTGTGGACCTGTGAGTCAATTAAACCTCTTTCCTTTATAAATTACCCAGTCTCAGGCAGTTCTTTACAGCAGCACGAGAACAGACTAATACACGTCTTTGCTATTGTGAATAGTACTGCAATAAACATATGAGTGCAGACATCTTTTTGAGATAATGATTTGTTTCCCCTTGAGTATATACCCAGTAGTGGGAATGCTGAATTGAATACTATTTCTATCTTTAGTTCTTTGAGAAATCTCCATACCATTTTCCGTAGAGGTTGTACTCATTTACATTCATACCAACAGTGTATAAGTGTTCCTTTTTCTCCATATCCTTGCCAACATCTGTTGTTTTTTGACTTTTTAATAGTAGTCACTCTGACTGGCATAAGATGGCATCTCATTTAGTTTTAATTTGCATTTCTCTGATGATTAGTGATGTTGAGCATTTTTTCATATGTTTGTTGGCTGCTTATAAGTCTTCTTTTGAAAAATGTCTGTTCATGTCCTTACCCACTATTTAATGAGATTATTTGTTTTGTTCATGTTGAGTTGAGTTCCTTGCTGATATGGTTTGGCTGTGTCCTCACCCAAATCTCATCTTGAATTGTAGCTCCCATAATTCCCACATGTCATGGGAGGCACCCAGTGGGAGGTAACTGAATCATGGGGGCAGGTCTTTCCCATACTGTTCTCATGATAGTGAATAAGTCTCATGAGATCTGATGGTTTTATAAAGGGGAGTTCCCCTGCACATGATCTCTTGCCTGCCACCATGTAAGATGTGACTTTGCTCTTCATTTGCCTTCTGTCACGATTGTGAGGCCTCCCCAGCCATGTGGAAAGGTGCGTCAATTAAACCTCTTTCCTTTATAAATTACCCAGTCTCAGGTATGTCTTTATTAGCAGTGTGAGAACAGACAAATACAGTAAATTGGTACTAGTAGAGTAGGGTGCTGCTATAAAGATACCCGAAAATGTGGGAGCGACTTTGGAACAGGCAGTGGTGGAACACTTTGGAGGACTTAGAAGACAGGAAGATCTGGGAAAGTTTGGAACTTCCTAGGGACTCGTTGAATGACTTTGACCAAAATGCTGATAGTGATATGGACAATAACGTCCAGGCTGAGGCAGTCTCAGATGGAGATGAGGAACTTGTTGGGAACTGGAATAAAGGTCATTCCTGCTATGCAAGGCAACTGGAGGTGTTTCACCCCTGCCCTAAAGATCTGTGGAACTTTGAATTTGATAGAGATGATTTAGGGTATCTGGCAGAATAAATTTCTAAATGGCAAAGTGTTCGAGAGGAAGCAGAGCATAAAAGTTTGGAAAATTTGCAGTCTGATAATGCAATAGAAAAGAAAAAAAAACATTTTCTGGGGAAAAATTCAAGCTTGCTGCAGAAATTTGCATAAGTAACAAGGAGCCAAATGTTAATCACCAAGACAGTAGGGAAAATGTCTCCAGGGCATGTCAGAGACCCTTGTGGCAGTCCTCCCATCATAGGTCCAGAGGCATAGGAGGAAAAACTGGTTTCATGGTCCAGGCCCTGGGCCTCACTGCTGTGTGCAGCCTAGGGACTTTGGGCCCTGTACCCTAGCCACTACAGTGTGGCTAAAAGAGGCCAAGGTACAGCTCCAGCCATGGCTTCAGAGGATGGAAGTCCCAAGCCTTGGCAGTTTCCACGTGATATTGAGCCTGTGGGTGCACAGAAGTCAAGAATCGAGCTTTGGGAACCCTGCCTCAATTTCAGAGGATGTACGGAAATGCCTGGATGCCTAGACAGAAGTTGGCTGCAGACACAGGGCCCTCACGAAAAACCTCTGCTAGGGCAGTGTGGAAGGGAAATATGGGGTTGAAGCCTATACACAGAGTCCCCACTGGGACACTGCCTAGTGGAGCTGTGAGAAGAGGGCCACCATTCTCCAGACCCCAGAATGGTAGATCCACCAACAACTTGCACTGTGCACCTGAAAAAGCCACAGACACTGAACACCAGCCCATGAAAGCAGCCAGGAGAGGAGCTGTATCCTGCAAAGTCACAGGGGCAGAGCTTCTCAAGGCCATGGGAGCCCCCCCCTTGCATCAGCATGACCTGGATGTGAGGCATGGAGTTAAAGGAGATCATTTCAGAGCTTTAAAATTTGACTGCCTTTTTGGATTTTGGGCTTGCATGGAGCCTGTAGCCCCTTCATTTTGGTCAATTTCTCCCATTTGGAATGGCTGTTTTTACCCAATACCTCTACCCACATTGTATCTAGGGAGTAACTAACTAGCTTTTGATTTTACAAGCTGATAGATGAAAGGGACTCGCCTTGTCTCAGATAAGACTTCGAACTGTGGACTGTTGAGTTAATGCTGAAATGCTAAAATGAGTTAAGATTTTGGGGGACTACTGAGAAGGCATGATTGATTTTGAAATGTGAGGATGAGATTTGGGAGGGGCCAGGGGTGGAATTATGTGGTTTGGCTATGTCTCCACCCAAATCTCATCTTGCATTGTAGCTCCCATAATTCCTACATGTCATGGGAGGCACCCAGTGGGAGGTAATTGAATCATGGGGCAGGTCTTTCCATGCTTTTCTTGTGATAGTGAATAAGTCTCATGAGATCTGATGGTTTTATAAAGGGGAGTTCCCTTGCACATGCTCTCTTGCCTGCCACCATGTAAGACATGACTTTGCTCCTCATTTGCCTTCTGTCATGATGTGAGGCCTCCCCAGCCATGTGGAATTGAGAGTCCATTAAACCTCTTTCCTTTATAAATTACCCAGTCTTGGGTATGTCTTTATTAGCAGCATGAGAACAGACTAATACACTTGTAGAATTAGGATATTAGCCCTTTGTCAGATAATAGGACAATATAGAAAATGTCATTATGACATGTGGTTAATAATAGATTCATCAAGACACCAAAAGAAAACAAAATTTGAAGTAACATAAATTATAATACATTAAAATAAATTCTGTTAATCAAAAAATAGCATTGAGGAAGAGAAAAAGACAAGTCACAAATGGAAGCAGATACTTGTAATATATACATAACCAAAAAAGGACTTGTATATTTAACATATAAAGTACTCTTACAAATAAATAAGGAAAAGGCAAACACCCAATAGAAAAATGAGCAAAAGATGTATACGGCACTTCACTAAGAGTGAATTCTGAAAAGCCAAAAAACACATGGAAAGATACACAACCTCATTAATAACCAGAGAAATAAAACTTTTACCTATGAGGATATACAAATATTCATTCAACAGATTGAAAATAATTTAAAGTCTAATGGCACTAAATGCTGGGAGGATGTGGAGCAAAGGGAATTTTCATATGCTGTCGGTAGACATAAAAAATTGGTTTAGTCGTCTTTGACTAGGTTTATGAGAAAACTAGGTCTTTTTATAAAGCTAAACATGTGCATACTTCATGACCAAGCATCTCTACCCCAGGTCTATACTCTTGCACATGTGCACCAAAAGAATATATGCAATAACATTTATAAAAGGGTATGTTCAACCCAAGTGTCCACCAACATGAGAATGGATGAATGATATATAATACAGATCAATAATACCTTATCCAAAACACTCAAAATGAGCTTTTTTAAATTTTAGAAAGACAATAGAATGTTATCTAAAATGTCTAAAATTTTTAAATTTTAGAAAGACACATATGTATACATATACATAAGTATAAACCCACACATATATGCATGTAAGCATACCTCAGAAATATTAGTTCAGTTCCAGACCACCACAATAAAGCATGTACAACAATAAAGTGAGTCATATAAATTTTTAGGGTTCCCACTGCATATAAAAGTTATGTTCATACGATACTGTAGTCTAATAAGTGTACAATAACATTATATCTAAAAATGTATATACCTTAATGGAAAATATGTTATTGCTAACATACGCTAATAATTGTCTGAGCCTTCAGCGAGTTGTAATCTTTTTGCTTGTTAAGGTCTTGTCTGTGTTGATGGTTGCTGACTGACCAGGATGGTGGTTGCTGAAGGTTAGGGTGGCTGTGGCAATTTGTTAAAATAAGACAACACTGAAATTTGCTGCATCAATTGACTCTTCCTTTCATGAAAGATTTTCTGTAGCATAAGATGCTTTTTGATAGCATTTTCCTCAGATTAGAATTTATTTCAAAAATGAAGTCAGGGCCGCGCACAGTGGCTCACACCTGTAATCCCAGCACTTTGGGAGGCTGAGACGGGTGGATCACAAGGTCAAGAGATTGAGACTATCCTGGCTAACACGGTGAAACCCTGTCTCTACTGAAAATACCAAAAAAAAAAAAAAATTAGCCAGGCATGGTGGTGGGTGCCTGTAGTACCAGCTACTCGGGAGGCTGAGGCAGGAGAATGATGTGAACCTGGAAGGTGGAGCTTGCAGTGAGCCGAGATCGTGCCACTGCACTCCAGCCTGGTGGACAGAGCGAGACTCCGTCTCAAAATAAATAAATAAATAAATAAATAGTGAAGTCAATTCTCTCAGACGGTGTCACTCCTTTGTCAATTAAGTTTATGTAATAGTCTAAATTCTTTATTGTCGATTCAACATTCATAGCATCTTCACCAGGAGTAGAATCCATCTCACAAAACCACTTTCTTTGCTCATCCACAAGAAGCCACTTCTTATCTGTTCAAGTTTTATCATTAGATAGCAGCGATTCAGCCACATCATCAGGCTCCACTTCTAATTCTAGTTTTCTTTCTATTTCCACCACATCTGCAGTTATTTCCTCCAATGAAGTCTTTAACCCTTTAAAGTCATCTTGAGGGTTGAAATCAACTTCTTCCAAACTCCTGTTAATGTTGATATTTTGACCACTTCCCATGAATCACAAATGTTCTTAACGGCATCTAAAATAGTGATTCTTTTCCAGAAGGCTTTCAATTTTCTTTGACCAGATCCATAAGAGGAAGCTCTATTTATGGTAGTTTATATTTATTTATAGCCTTACAAAATGTATTTCTTAAATAATAAGGCTTGGAAGTCAAAATTACTCCTGCATCTATGGGCTGCAGAAGGGATATTGTGTTGGCAGGCATGAAAGCAACATCAATCACCTCATGCAGCTCCATCAGAGACCTTGGGTGACTGTGCATGATCAGTGAGTGGTAATATTTTGAAAGGAATCTTTTTATAGAAGTATGTCTCAATAGTAGGCTTAAAATATTCAGTAAACCAAGCTGTAAACATATGTGCTGTCATCCAGGCTCTGTTGTTCTGATTGTAGAACACAAGCAGAGTAGATTTAGCAATCTTAAAAGCCGTGGGCTTCAACTTAAAGTTATCAGCTACATTAGCCCCTAACAAGAGTGTCAGCCTGTCCTTTCAAGCTTTGAAGTCAGGCATTGACTTCTCTCTAGCTATGAACCTCTGAAATGACATTTTCTTCCAATCAAAGGCCATTTTGTCTATAGTAAAAACCTGTTGCTCAGTGTAGTCACATTCATCATTATCTTAGTTAGATCTTTGGGTAACTGCTGCGGCTTCTACATGAGCATTTGCTGCTCCACCTCACATTTTTATATTACAGAGACGGCTTTGTTTCTTAAACCTCATGAACCGACCTCTGCTAGCTTACAATTTTTCTTCTACAGCTTCCTCCCATCCCTCAGCCTTCACAGAACTAAAGAGAGTCAGGGCCTTGCTCTAGATTAGGCTTTGGCTTAAGGGAATGTTTGGCTGGCTGGTTTGATCTTCTACACAGCCTACTAAAACTTTCTCCAGACCAGCAATAAGGCTGTTTCGCTTTCTCATTATTCACGTGTTCTCTCAAGGAGCACTCTTAATTTCCTTCAATAACTTTTCCTTTGCATTCACAACATGGCTAACTGTTTGATACAAGAGGCCTAGCTTTCAGCCTATTTCAGCATTCAACATGCCTTCCTCACTAAGCTTAATCATTTCTAGCTTTTGATTGAAAGTGAGAGTAATTCAACTCTTCCTTTCACTTGAACACTTAGAGACCATTAATAGGGTTATTAATTGAATGAATTTTAATATTGTCATATCACAAGGAATAAGGAGTACGAAGAAGAGAGAGAGAGAGAAAGGAATAGCTGGTTGATGGAGCAATCAGAACACACATATTTATAGACTAAATTTTCTGTCTTATATGGGCATGGTTCATGGTGCCCCAAAATAATAAAATAGTAATTATATTTTTACAATTACTATTACAATACAATAGTAACATCAAAGATACTGATCACAGACAACCATAACAGATATAATAATTTAAAAGTTAGTAATATTGTGAGAAATTACAACATTTAAGTATCTGTGACACAAAGACATATGTCACAGAGATATGAAGTGAGTACATGCTGTTGGAAAACTTGTTAGACGCAGGGTTGCCACAAGCCTTCAATTTTTACAAAATGTAATATCTACGAGGCACAATAAGTGAAGTAAAATGAGTATAATATATACATAGATAGATAATGTATATGCATATACTTATTCAAAATACAAATATAATTTGTATAATACAAATGCATACTCAGAATTTACACTTACAAAATTTCCACAGTATAAACATACATTTTCACACTAAATATCACTAAGGATTAATAAATACCTTAATAGTTCAAGTCAGGTTCTTTACTTTTAGAATTTTAGAGATGGAATAGTGTTAGTCACGTGATGATATACTTTAGAGCAAAGAAAATGAATAAACTATAGCCATGTGATCAACATCAATGATTCAGAATCATAATAAGTGAAAGAAGCAAAACAAAAATAGCAAAATGAGCAGTATTTTAATTGAAATACGTATAATTGTGGCAACATTGTAAAGCAAATAAAGCAAGGCAATGATTAAAATGGATATTTCTGGAGGGAAGAAGAGGTGATCAGGGAGCATTGGTTACTCTCTTCAATTTAATTATAAATATATTTTTAAATTATATATAAAAACATATATGCTTTTATACTATGATATATTTTATAACAGAAATTAAAGATAAAAAGCTATTGATTTTTACATATTGATTTTATAATGAGCCACCTTATTATTCTTTTATTGTTCCTAATAATTTTTATGTCAATTCTCTTGGTTTGTATGTGATAGCATCAACTGCATATAATAGTTTTGTTTTCCCCTTTCTAATATTAATGCTTATTTCTTTTTCTTATCATTGCATTGGTTGTTGCTTCTAGATCAATTCTAAAATAGCAGCGATAATCTTTTTTTTCTGGCACCCTTAATGAATTAATTGCCTTTTGTAGTATCTTACTATTATATATATAAAGAATTTCTGCTTGATAGAACGCTCTTAAGATGAAACAGGTCACCACTTGGAAAGACAGGCAGCAAGTCTATGTGAACTAGTATTTTTGTTTATTGTTTGCTTATTGATGACATTATCCCATAGCCCCCATGGGGCCAAGTAGAAGGGGCTAAAATGGAGCAAGCAATGTTTGTACTCTGGAAGGCAGACACTGTTGCTCATGAGCTCACTCAAAGGCCAGGCTGAGTGACATTCTCCTCAGAGCCAGGAGGACTGAGGTCAGGCTCACCTTCAATTACAATATTGGCTGGCTCACAAACAGGCTGGAGGGAGTCCTCCGTCTTAAACCAGACATCTGCATGCCTGTGACAGATCTGTCCCCACAGGCCATTCTCTGAACAGAACACAGCTGAATCCAGAACAAACACCTCCCTCAAAGGGCCTGTGTTTCATTTAACAGAGTTCAAATTGAGTGTCTAGAAACCTCGATGCTTTTTTATTTCTAACTGCAGGGACTCCTGGGCTCCCTTTCTGCCCACATCTCAGGACTTCTCACCTTAGAAGTCTGCTGCTACAGGGGCTCATCAATTGTTCTGAAACAGTGCCCAAGATGAGTGTTGAAGCCTGGCTGAAAATGTCAGGGCCTGTGTGTATGACACACCTGCAGATCTTCCAGGTGAGTGGCGGGTTGACAATTGCTTCCAGAACCTGTATGGGCAACAATATTGAAACTTTTTAAGAATACAGATTCAGAAGTCCTTCCCCAGGGTAGTAGAATTGGAATCTCAGATGATGAGGCCTGGGAATCAGTTTTTAGTTATCTATTACTACATAACAAACCACCCCAAACTCAGTGACTTAAAGCAGTAAACATGTATTATTTTTCATGAATTGATTGGTCAACTGAGTAGCCCTTCTGGTCTCACTGCTTTTACCATCCACCCCCTTCTATTGGCCAAAGGAAGCCATGAGGCTAGCCCAGATTCGTGGGGGGAAAGGGAATAGACGTTATGTCTTCATAGGAGGAGCTACAAAGTCCCTTTGCCTGAAGCATGGGTGTTTGGAGGGGTGAAGAATTGGAGACATTTTTGCACTCAATCTGCCCCATATCTGCCCTGGGAGCCTAATGCAGGCAGCCTGGCATCATTCTACAGACCATCGATGTATCCCCGGAATAATGGCACCCTCTCAAGATGTCCACAAAGCAGACTGCTCCAGGCTGCCATCATGTCCCTCACCGTGGGCCTTAGTGAATTTCTTCGCATCCCAGAGTCTGTGCCTTGTTGCTAGAACAAGAATCTCAATCTTGTCAGCACTGCAAATGCAATCCTGGACCTGGCTGACATCAACCAACTCAGAAAGGCCCTGGTTCTTGCCATCCAAAGGCCGAGCAACTCATTTACATAGAACATGGAACCAACTCTCCAGATTGGGTCAGCATTCTTCCCCTATGAGCAAAGAAACAGGAGAAGACAAATCAGAACCTCAAGGTTGCTCTATGTATCAAGTAGGACTTTTTCAGTTACCTCTGATGGAAACACAGCTCAAACTGACTGAAGCAAAGAGAGAACGCATTGGTTCACACAATACATTTGTGTATGTCTGGTTTTAGGCCCATCTTGGCCCAGGAACTCAAATGTGCCTTCAGTAGTTGCTCCTCTCCACCTTTTGACTCTGCCTTGTGCTGTCTGGACTTCATTCCCAAGCTGCATTGGGATACCCAGCAAAACCAGGCTTATATCCTCACAGACTCAAGACCAACAAAAAAAGAGAACATGCTTGTCTCTCAATATTCCAGAAAAATCTAATTTTTTCTTATTGACCCTGACTGGGTCACATGGCTATCCCTAAACCAATCACTGTGATCATCCATATTCTCATGAGGACATATTGACTATAAATAAGATGAATAAAAACTGTAGTATGTTAGCAGTGATAGGTGTTACAGGAAGAAATACAGCAGAGAAGAATAGGGAATGTCATGGAGGGGACTCAATTTTACGTGAAGTGGCCAGGGGAGACATCACTGAGAAGTGAAGGTGGTCTACAATGCCCCTCAACTTTAGCTTTGTCTGATGTTTCCTTATTGTCAGATCCGAGTTATGCATTTTGAGCAGAAATACCACAGAAGGATGGTCTATCCTGCTCGGTGTGTCTTATCAGGAGGCACATGATGTCAATTAGTCCCTGTGTTATAACAAGAAATATATTTGGTCTTTGCCCCGATTTCCTGACACAGTCCTCGTAAAACCCTTGGAATTTTCTGAGTGATAGAAGCATCTCTTGTTATTCATAGGAAGCCCCTGTTTTAATCATACCTGAATTTATGCTAACAAGGTTACTTAAGGTGGGGCCTCCTAGCTGCCTGGTCACCATAATGACCAAATGATTAAAGGGTTGGACTGTATAGCCCATCCCAACCTCCAGAAAGGGGGAGTGGGGGAGCTGAAGATTAAGCTGTATAAAGTCTCTTGAAGGAGATATGAGGAGCTTCCAGGTTGGTGAATGCATCCAAATGCTAACCCCAACTCCATGGGACAGAAGCTCCTGCATTTGGGACCTTTCCAGACCTTGCCCTATATACCTCTTCATCTAGTTATTCACATCTACCCCTTATAATAGCTTTTATACTAAGCCAGTAAGGGTAAGTGAAGTGATTTCCTGAGTTCTGTGAACCATTCTAGCAAATTGTGGAACCAGACGAGAGGCTGTAGAAACCCCCTGAATTTAGAGTCAGTGAGAAGTATCAGTAGTCCACGACTTTTGACTGGCATCTGAAGTGGGGTTCTCTTGTGAGCCTGAGCCCTTCATTTGTGGGATCTGCTCTAACTTCAGGTAATTAACATCAGAATTGAATTAAATTGTAGGACACCCAGCTGGTGTCCAGTAATTGGTTGGTATTGGGGAAAAATAAACCCACACATTTGGTGTCAGAAATGTTCTATGGATAGAAACAGATCATAAGAGTCCCAGTCCAAGATATTAACTGTGATCACTTGATTAAGGTAGTGTCTACCAGGCTTCTCCACTGTAATATTTCTATTTTTCTCTTTATAATCCTCTAAGTATCTTGTGGAGAGATACTTAAAGATTACGTTAATATCCTGTTTCTTATCAAACTTTCACCCACTGGTTTTAACTTTTTAAAGTTCCTAGAGGATTCAAATTGTACAGCCCGGTACAGGCTGAGAACAATCACCAGGGCATCCCTCACCCTCAGTCACTCTTCTAAAACTAGGGGAGAGAAATACTGCACAGACTCCACATGGAATTCACCTGATGGTGTGGGCCACAGAGGAAAACAGACTGTTACAACATGGCCTACTGTGCCTAAGCACTGTGGGGGTTGCAGGGAGCAAGACCTCGCTGCCCTCCGGCTGCAGCAGAGGAAGCAGGACAGAGTAGCCAGGAGGCAGATCTCACATAGGGTGACCAATTGTCCCAGTTCACCCAGGACCAATGAGGTGCCTGAGATGCTGGACTTTCAGTACTAAAACCAAGGAAGTCCCAGGCAAACCAGGATGAAGTGGTCACCCTACGCTTAGACGTACTTAGTGCTCAGCAACCAAGGTCTATGCCCAGAGGTAACCCCAAAAGCCAGGTTGAAGATAACTGACTTAAAAAACTGATGTTTAACAAATTGATAGGCCTAGAAAGTACATACCCAGTTTGCTAGGGGCAGCAGGAATCTGTGTTGCAAACAACTGGGATACCGGCTACATGGAATTAAAAGAAATCTATAAACTCAGTTGACCCTTGACTGATGTTCACCAGAAAATGGAGATGAGGTGCCCTCCCTCCTCTAAGCTCCCACACGTTCCCCCGCATTAGAGCTCTGACAGCCATCAGAGGACACAGGCACCAAAATGGTGGTACTTACCCCTCCACCCTCCTCTGCACTTGTATATACACAATATACAATTATGAAAAGTGTGAGGAATTCTAATAACATTCTCATTTCCTCCACTTTTCTCACATTGTTGGTGGCCCCATATGCAGGTGCTCTAAAGGTGTGTCTGGTCTGCCTGTAGGCTCACTCAGCCCTGCTCCTCACACTGCAATGGTTGCTGACCTGTCCAGTTTCTGCTCAACATTAGAACTTGCCAGAGGAGAGACATTCTGCCTAAGTCACCTCCATATTCCCACCCAGTACTGGGCACATGGCATGAAACAGATAACATTTTCAAATTTGGTAATTTAAAGAGAATTTAATAAAGGGCTATTTATAAAGATGTGAGCAGGGTTTAAGACAATGGTTCTCAATCTTCCTACATATTAAATGTAATATCCTCAGGAGTCTTAAAAATTACTACTGCCTGGGTCCCATCCCCAGGAACCTGACCAAATTAATTTAGACCTGTGCTGTCTCATAAGGTAGCCAGTAGCCCCATGTAGCCACTGAGCATTTGCAATGTGGCTAGTCCAAATCAAGATATGTTGTAAATATAAAGTATTCACCAGATTTTGAAGGCTTGGTACAAAGAGAAATAAAGAATACAAAATATCTCCATCATTTTTTAAAAATAATTTCTTGTTGAAATGATAATGTTTGGATTGTGCTGAGTTAGAAAAAGTAATTTCAAAAATTAATTTGACCTATTTCTTCTTACTTTTAATAACATGGCTACTAGAATCTTTAAGATTACTATGTGGCTCAAATTATATTCTGATGGACTTCACTGGTCCAGAGTATAGCCTGGGCATGAGATTGAAATTTTTTAAAAGTTCCTCAGGTGATTCTAATGTGCAACCAAGAAGCACTGGTTCAGAGAAATCACAGAAGATAATGCAGTAGCCTGTGACTGACAGCAGCAGGTAGCTGTTAGGCCTTCCAAGCCTGAAAGGGCAATGGGAGGGAGTAGTTACAGGAACATAATTCCTCCAGTGGGTAGCTCTATGAAGGGAGCTGCCCGACAGGAGCTATGGTCTTTAGTAGAGGGATGAAGTAGGCTCAAAGTCAGTAGGGGAGAATCTGAGGAAGTAAACACGCTGATCTCTTTGTCCTCCTGCCTTTGATCCCCCACTGGAAAAAACAAGGTTAGAAAGGGTGGGGAGAACGGATTTGAAGAAGCAAATGGAATATTCCCAGTACAGGCACTTAAAGAATATTCTGGAAATAAAGGAAGAGCCCATGAATAAAACATGTAAGTGCTTACAGGAGTAGCACTGAGGATAGGTAGGCTGTAACTTGAACCTCTCTTGTCCTGGAATAACGTCCAGTGAGAAATGCAATCAGCAGCATTTGAGTTGCCCAGAATAGTTTTCAAAGCTAGGAAACTCCTAGGCATTCTCTTTACTCACAAACAGTAATTTTAAAGTCCTTGAGTAATTTTGTTCCTGTAGAAAAGATGTCAACTAATAATACCAGTAACCCACAATAAATTTCTATTTGTTGAGTGCTTATCATGTGCCAGGCACTGTGCAAAATGTTTCACTTAGATTATAACACAGTGTGGCTCTATACTTTTTCCCAATTCCACAGAAGAAAATACATATTATCCATCAAGATGTAAAAACGTAAAATTGTCTCAATTCCTCCTGAGTCCCCAAAGGTGAAAAAGAAAACATTTGATGCGAATTATCCTCACATTCCTGAGGATGGCAATCAATGCTCTTGCAGGTTGTCCTAAGCTATAGTTAAACCAGGTCTGCCTGCATTCTGGCTGAAGGGACAGTGGCTACCTGAGGCATGTCCTTCTCACGCTGATCACAGAAGTGCAGGAGAGCAAGCCAAAGCACTCAGGCACTTAGTAAGCTCTGCCTGCATCATAACTACTCTCATTCCATTGGCCAAGTTCAAGAATCAATGAGGTGGTAAAGTACACCCTGTCGATTGTACTGAAAGAGTGCATGGCAGAGGGAGGGAGTAAAGAATGAGATCAATAATCCAATCCAAATTATAATAATAACAATCCAGTAATCCAAGGAGATGAAAAAAACAGTTGACCTCCCCTCCCTGCTCCAGGCTTCCCAGTCCAAAGCAGCCTGAGTTTGCTCAGAGAAGGGAGATGTTTTAACCTTGACAAGGGCGTGGAGTTAGACAATTATGACACTGGATAGAATAGTCTCATTATTTGAAGTGGGACATTTTTGACACTAGAACTGGTCAGAGAGAAATTTGTCATCTGAGAATGACCTTAAAAATTATGGAATTTGCCCCAAATTCCAACTAAGGAGCAGGCAAGATCAAATCTACACATCATGCTGAAATGAGCTGTGGATAAAAGGATGGGTTGCCTGCTGATGGAACCCCCATTGAGTCCAGATCATGCAGCAAACCAACCACATATGCTTTTTTCCAACCTCCTACTTGACAATTTTAATTTGACATTATTCAGATAGCACTCCAACATCTGTGTCTTTAGAATGTTTATTTGGTTTAATATGCTGTAAACACAGTTTGAGAAAAACTATTTCCAAGAGCAGCATTTAAAGACCGTCTTTACCCACCTTCAAAATATTGTCAGGAAAAATGAAAATCAGAATGTTTTCAACCATACCCAAAAGAAATCTGTTGTGTTCTAGTTAACATTCACAGAAGGGGAAAGAAAAAGTCTGTCACAAATACAAAGCAAAAAACACACTGTTCTGAAGCCAGCAACCACGAGGTTTATCCCTCAGAGACTTGGAAAAACCTCCCCTCCTTGGGAAAGCTTTCTTGAGGTAAGAGGAACTGCGACGGTGATTAAAGGTATCAAAAGGACTCATTTTCCCTTTTGTGACTTGTCTAATAAGACATGAACTAGATAAAATCAAGTGTATTGAACCAGTTCTCTGTGCAGACCTATGACATAAAATGACTCTCCGTCACTCTCCTACCTCCCTTGTGAGGACAAGCACCTATGGCAGAGGCCACATCAAGGAAGTCACTTTCTGTTGTGCTACAAATGTAGTCATACTGCTAGGAGTCAAGATGTTCATTCCAGTGAGTTCTAGAAAGTTCTAGGAAGTCTAGCCCATTTCTCAATCAGATTTCACCTCCCTCTGATGGTCCTATAGTACTGACCTGTTAAGATCAATTTCCTTTCTCTGCCCATCCAAAACCACTGATAAATAAAGATGAGTTTATTTACTAAGCCATGTGGCCTTCCTATGTGATCTCCCTCACTGAAAAATGACAAGCTGATGCCAAAGTACTGGATTTATACTTTATTCCCTCTATTTGAAAATGACAACTCACATTCCCCGACCTCATGTGGAATTCTCTTCCATTTCTCAGATAAGAAAAGTCAAGTTCTCTCATCACCAGATTGAGCTTCTCAAAGACTAATACTGTGTCTTGTTCACCTCTGTATCTTCAGTCCCTGGCACACTGCCTGGCATTGTATACATTCAATGTTTCAGAATATGGAAATAAGTAAAGGATCCTGGGTCAAAGAGGAGGTGCCTGCATTTTTAGCTGATTAAGGGGCAAGCAAGAAGGAAGGGCAGGACCAGCTCTGCTAACAAAAAAGGGCATGGTGTGATTTCTGCATAGGATTTCCCCCTCTTTTCCCCTGCACCCAACCTTTTTGGTGCCCAAGGGCCAGTAGAAACAAGTAAAAGGAGTAAAGAGTTCTATTGGAGGGCAACCCTGAGCCATTACGGTCCCTGCTTCCGCATTTACAGTCAGGGCATTGCGACCTGTAATATCTCGCAGGACCTAGCACTTAGAGGAGCCCTACACTTGGTTTAATGCTTTGTGTTGCCTCCTGCAAACTCTTAACAATTTTTCAATAAAGGGCCCTGCCCGGCATTTTTATTTGGGGGGCCTTGTAAAATGATGTAACCGGTTCTGTTTACAGTACAGCACGGGGAAGTAGAGAAGGTTGGGAAAGTAATGCTAAGGTTTCTCCTAACAAGGACATTCCAGGTGTCTGTTGCTTTCACTGGAATCCTTAGAACAAATATAAAGCATCCTCTGGGGGCCTCCTCAACTGATCACCACCTCCCTCCAGTATTTGTGAACCTGAATCCTAGAGTGCTTTTCAGTATCTGACTCCTATACTCATAGGTTTAAATGGAGAAGAAAGAAGTTGACCTATCTTACTTTCAACTTTGCTGTTCATATTTATTCATTATAATTATTGTCTCTGCTACATAAGAATGTTTTATTGGAATTTTCAGTTATAATATTTCCCCAAAGAAATGCATATCTAATATACACAAAAGCCTTTACTTTTGTGTTAGACATTGCAAACAATTCCACTTCTCCTGTATCTATTTTGATTTTGTTTGCCTCAGAATTGTCTGTCATAAACAATTCTAAAATAGAACTTGTTCATCCTCAGTAATTCCTTGTTCTTTAACTGTTGCTTCAGATAATCATATTTCCAGGGCAGCGTCTAATGTGGTCACACTTGCTGTGATGTAATCAATCAAATGAAGACTCACAGAAACATTCATTAACTCAGCAGAGAAAAGCCTCCTTCCAGGTGCTTAGCTGAGTTATTAATATTGGAAGTAAGTACTGAATTGATGATCAGTAGAAAAACTTCTAACTAGACATTGTTTTTAAAATTTGATTTCCCCATCCTTAATGAAAGAACTGCTTATTCTATATTTCACTGTATAAAAGTATGTTGAAGCTGTACTTTCATTCTAATACCTGTTTTAATGAAAGCCTGCTATATCTTTATTAGCTCTGGTGTATTTGAGCACTGCTTTTCCAATATACCAGTCTGAAATCAGAAACTACATGTTTAATATTTGTTCAAAAATTAGTGTTCCCTTTACTTGTGCTTTCATTTGGCTTAATGTCCAAAAGAAATTATTGATATCCACAATAGTCAATAATACTGACTTCAGTTAGTTTTCCTCAACTATTTTCGGGCTGGTGTTGTGAAGATCAGTCATCCCTCCATTGCTAGGTCTCATCTGGCAGGAAATTCTGGCCACCTCCTGCCTAATCTTTGTCCCTAAGAAGCAGCCAGAGTCTGAGTCCAGGCAGAGCACTGTAGGGCAAGGCCAGCAAGGTCACCTGCCTTGAGGAGCTCGGCACCTTGAGAGGAGGCACTCCCTGAGAAAGGAGGAAGGACAATGCCCTCCTCCAAGTTCATTGACCTCACAGCAGCCCAGGCCTAAGGGTGGACACATGGAACTGGACAGGCAATGTGACAGCTCCCTCCCAGCATTTTCCCCAACTCATCCCTTGTCTCAGTCTCAGATCCATTCAGCTTCCAAATCCAAAAGCCCATCTGTAACCAAGGAGGTGGGAGGTTGGGGGCGTGTAGTCAGTGTCTCATGGGGAAAAGTTTGGGGAATGTTTATCCATCTTTGTTAATATTAAGACGTTATTCCCGCCTCACCTGCAGTTACAAAACTCACATATGTGGGTCTCACTGCCCCAGTTTTCCTAGCATAGTTTGATTCCTAGGAATATTTTCATATCTGTCAACTAGCCGAAGGCTCTAAGTTTCCTCTTAGCCCTAAAATGCAATAATGATTCTGTGATTTGACGGTCACATGAAGAGGTTTCTATGTTATTTTCTGTCTCTCAGGGAAGAGGACACACAGTGAGCAGGCTGTGGCTGAGGCAAGCAGGGGACCCGGCCGTGGCAGCCGTGGGATAGTAGCAAGCAGTGAGGATTTCTGCGCTCAGCATGCGCTTTAATACATCATGTATGCTCATCATACCAAACCGCACCCCATGCCTCTGCAGATCTGTTCAGAAGATCTGTTTTCCAACTGTTTTCTAAGTCTGACAACTCTCCAAAAGTTTATGACAAACTAGCAGAATTCCTTTCTTTCTTCTTTCCTTCTCTTTCTTTTTTTCTTTTTTTTTTTTTTTTTTTTTTTTTTTTTTGAGACGGAGTCTCGCTTTGTCGCCCAGGCTGGAGTGCAGTGGCCAGATCTCAGCTCACTGCAAGCTCCGCCTCCCGGGTTTACGCCATTCTCCTGCCTCAGCCTCCCGAGTAGCTGGGACTACAGGCGCCCGCCACCTCGCCCGGCTAGTTTTTTGTATTTTTTTAGTAGAGACGGGGTTTCACCATATTAGCCAGGAAGGTCTCGATCTCCTGACCTCGTGATCCGCCCGTCTCGGCCTCCCAAAGTGCTGGGATTACAGGCTTGAGCCACCGCGCCCGGCCCTCTTTCTTTTTTTCTTTTAGCAAGAGCACTTAAGCAGCATCACTTTTATCAACAAAAGTAATAAAAACAACATTAATAAAGAATTTGTTTTCCACAGAATTTTTTAAGATTTTTGTCTTTTGTCTGTGAATCTAAAGATTCTAGAACCCTTTTGTTTTACAGCATCTTCTCTCTCCCCTCTCCGTCTTCCTGTCTCTCTCTCCTTGCATTCTGAGGAAAGGGAGAAAGACAGAGTTGTTTAGAATGGGCAGCCAACATTTGTAAGCTATTTGCTCTCTCTCTATAGCAGTTGAGATGAGGCTCAGAGAATACTCCCTGAAAAAGCAATCTGTCCGACACCCTCATTTTACAAAGAAACTAAGGTTCAGAGAGTTTATTCTTCCTTCAGCACCTTTGCCGTCAGCCTTCCTTGCCCACATTTCCTACTCTCTGAAATACAAATGTGAGCCTCACACTGGGGGCTCTCTGAGCTTCAGCTCTGCCTACCTTTCCAGCCCATCATATACCTTCTGTTGCCCAGGCTAAATTTATTTCTATTTCTCAAGTACCCAGCATATTTTTCTCTTTTCATGCCATTTCTTAGGGAGGTCCCTTTTCTGAAAATGTCCTTCCTCCTTCCCCACTTCCTCAAGTTTCAACTTCCTTCATCCCTCAAGGTCCAAGCCAAATGTCATGGCTTCCATGGACCTTCTGTGACCCCTCATAGACTCCCCCAATAAAATCATGTTTCATCCCTCAACCCACACCAGGCCAGATGCTGGGATAGTGGATTCTGAGTTAAATGGCATGCTGTCCTCACATGTGACATGTTGGCATTTTTGTGACGTGTTCCAAAAATTACCAGCTGGGCTGACTGGGGGTTCTCAGGAACGCAGAAACTCTCTGGGGGAAAACATCGCTGCTCTACTAATCTTGGAGCAGGCTCCTTTGGGCTGCCCATGTATGAAACAGCTTGACTTTAAAGTAAAACTTACTCAGTTTCTGCCTTTTGGCTTTCAATTTAGGCTAATATTTGAATCATTTCTCTTGGTCCACAATCACTGAATACATATATCTTGTCTCTCACAGTCGGCGGTTACAGAGGCTTCCTTGGAACCTCAATTATAACTTCTCTGGAGGATGGCTACCCATTTATTTGAAGTGTCCACAGGTCTTCCCAAAGTGCTCTTTGCATATATTGTGTAGCCTATAATTTAAGTCAGGCCATCCCAAACATGCCCTGTAGCATCATAAATTTTGAGCCACCAAGCAGAATGCTGGAGAATGCCTCTTGCCCAGGATGAACTGTAAAACAAATGCTCTCCAGTGCAGCAGGCCTCCATGCACTGCAGGCACACATACCATCCTGGCACCAGGACACCTGACAGAGCCTCTGCAGCAAAAGCACATCCAGGTTGTAGCCGAGAAATGAGCTCTTGTTTCTTCACAAGTCACCCGGTATTCTATGTTTGGCTTTCTCACCTGAGGCTTCAGATGCCCTTAGCCCCAGGATGTTGTTGCTAGGGGTTTTAAGTGATAAACCAAATTATCCACCACAGCCACAGCCTGGTTTCTTTCTGGTGAGTCTTTTTGTTGTTTGTTGTTTCTTTTTTTCTTTGTGCTTCGAAAAAGAGAGAACATAGAATTGATGTTACTCCTTTTACATACTCAGAAAGACCACAACCAGCTTTCCTCATCTGTGTTCCATTTTGCAAAAGAGGAATATAAAGGAGAAGACTTTGGAGTAAATACATACTCCTCTGAAATTTGTAAAACATCGGTGATGTTCATGATTTTTAACCAAAAGATAAGAAAATGGGATAAGGTGATAAATAGTGCAAGCGGTACTAAAACTGTTAAAGAATAAAAAGAAAGAAATGAAAAGGAAAAAATAACCCATCACTAGGAATCTTAAATTCTGAAGGAGTTTTAAAAGATCTAATAGGAGACGAGTACCTTCCAACTGTTGTCATCCTGCTAGTGTAACCTGAGCCCTCCCAAGTTTTCAGACTCCAAAATCAGATCTAATTAAAAGAAAATGGGAAAGGACTCAGAGCCTTTTCAGCTCTGGAGAACATGCAGACAAATAAATTAAAAAGTGGGAGAAGTGGAACTAACCCAATAATCCGTGAAAAGCTCATTTCCCTCCCCACCGCCACGGATGCAACAGTGTCCTTCCTCCCTCCCCGTTCTCTGGTTCAGGGGCAGTGAGTGAAGAAATTGGCTAACAAGATCAGAAAATTTAATTACATTTCTGCCGTCCCCACCAAGAAGTTGGCTGTCACACTTCCCTTTTGCTGATCTTCAGAATGTACTGTCTCTGATGAGTTTCCCGTCGGCTTCCATTCCCACTCATCTCCCTACATCAGCTCAGGATAGTAGACACAGACACTTCAATTTGGGGGTTTAGGAGGATTAGATACAAAGATTAAAGAGGGCAGTAAGAAAAGAGAATGTCATTATCCCCTCATTTCCTTTTGTCTGCCCAGGCCACTTTTGCCTTGGTCTTATCCCAAGAGAAGAATTGTGCCATCCCAAAGGCTTAGTATCCTTGCATTCCAGACCTAAAGAAGCCCTGAGGCCCTTTAGCAAGTGAAACCTCCATCAAACTGTCCACTTTGCATATGCCGACCCAAAGATTTGAAAATGGCTCCCTTGAATACTGTTTCCAGGAAGATTCTAAAATGCTTTGGGCTCAAAATTAACAAACACACAAAATAGTATGATCGAGTAGTGGTCTCCACTGGGGAACAGCTAGCAGGCAGAATGGTGTCTAAAGAACCAGGTAGTTGTCATTCCTGTCCTAAGACAACCAGAGATTTATGGCCAAACCCAGTATGCAAACCATTTGGGACGCAGAACAGGTGTTTCCAAAATTCAAAATTTAGCTAGTTAAAAACGACTCTTTTGTTTGCTTTTCCACTGCTGGGTGAGGTGAGGTAGCAGGATGAACTGTGCCGAGGTCCCCGGGGTCCATGTGACTGAGCAACTACTTCCCTTCACTGAATGGAGTCATCCCTACATACATGGATCACCACACACACACACACACACACACACACACACACACACACACACAGAATCCCACAGTAGGGCAACACATACAAGCCCAAAGAAGTGACTGTGTAACTGCCTGCGGGGGCCTCTGGGACACCATAACTTGGCCTGGTCAATGCTGGTGGGCAGAGAGTGCAGAGGGAAGAAAAGAAGCCAGCCAAGGACAGACAAGCAAGGATTTAATCATTATGAACAGGCAAGATGAAAGTTTTAAGAAAGAAGTTGTATCTGCTTGGATTCCATTTGGCTGCAGGTAATAGAACTCTGTTTTTGCCACCAAGGAATCCAGCAGCAGGCAGTCTAATGCTGCTGCGACTGCCTTGGGGATGCTTTCAAGGACTCAGGCTGTGTCCAACTCCTTCAGCTTCAGCCTGTGATTTTCATCCTCATGGCTACAAGAAGCAGGTCAACCTCTGTATTCTAGGCAAAAAGAAGGAGAAGGGCAAAAGGGAAAGGTGAATTGTTTGCTCCCATTGATCAGGAGTAAAAGAGCTTTCCTGGAAGTCCCAGCCAGCAGACACTGCTTACATCTCATTAACCAGATCTGAGACCCATCACCACCTCTGACCAGGGGACATGTCTAATAGGACAAATTGCTGCCCCTCACTAATTGGGAATGTGTGGATGTGGAGCAGATGATTAGCAGCGTGTGCCAGAGAGTGAGTAGTCTAGGGTGTCAAAGGAAATGAGGGATAAGGAAAACAACAGAAGATGTTGGTCAGTCACATAGGCTTCTAGTGCAGTCACATACTGGAAGTTAGGAGTAAGCAATGAGGGAACCAAGGCTGCAATATGAACTTCGCATTCTCGAAGCTTGGACCTATACATCTGGACATGTAGGACTACCCTGACCATGTACAGCATAGGGCATATCCTGAATGGCAGAACCAAAAGTCTTCTCTGTTCCTTACCCAGTCATATTAGGACAGAGAGGAATTTCCCATCCACTGAGAGAAAGCAGGAATGACGAAGAATGGAGCTGAGCTGAATATCACAGCCACACACCATGTCTCGAGGAGGACAGATCCAGGAAAAAACTCCAGAAGTTTCCCCTTTCCCCAGAGAGAGTGACCTTGTGGCTGGGCTGCTGGCCTGGAAGGCTTCACCTTGGAAGACATGAAGGATAGTAAAAAGCAGAAGGGGAAACCAAAGCAGAATCATTAAACAGAGGTCTTCAAATTCCCCTCAGCCTCCTTGGCCTTCTTAGGCTCTTGTATCAAAAGCATTCATTTGGGCCAGGCACAGTGGCTCACACCTGTAATCCCAGCACTTTGGAAGGCCAAGGCAGGTGGATCACCTGAGGTCAGGAGTTCTAGATCAGCCTGGACAACATGGTGAAACCCTGTGTCTACTGAAAATACAAAAATCAGCCAGGCATGGTGGTGGGTACCTGTAATCCCAGATAATCAGGAGGCTGAGGCAGGAGAATCACTTGAACCTGGGAGGCAGGGGTTGCAGTGAGTCAAGAATGCACCAATGCATTCTCTAGCCTGGGTGACAGAGCAAGACTCTGTCAAAAAAAAAAAAAAAAAAAAAAAAAAAAAGCACTCATTTGGCCAGAATGACGTCTGAAGTTGAGAGTCTGCCAACCCAGGAATGTGCTCCACATGGCAAAGTTGGAGCTGTAAGGGTCACTGTGAGAGGCCTTCTCAAGGAAAGCAGATCTCTTACCTCCTGTCTTATTGCTGGGGCTGACTGCACAGTCACACAGTCTCATGCCCAGCAACTCAAACAGCACTTGGACCTCCTGTCACCGGGAAGATGTGCTGCCTTAACTATCTCAAGTGTTTGTGCCTAGAAAAAAGAAAGTGCAGGTAGTGCTTTATTTTTCAAGAAATTGATGAAGGAACATGAACAAGTAAATATGAACTGCTGGAGATGTTCTTCTGATTCTTTTCACAAAGAAGGACAAAGGCTGGCTTCTATCCACACTCACCAGGGGAATGGATTCAAAACTGAGATCTCATCAAGTAGTGCTTTGTTTGCACATCCTTGATTCATTCCGTTGCCCCAGTGTTCACTGCACATCAGCTAAGTTTGCTGTGTACTTGACAATGTGCTAGGGACTTCCAGATGGAATTCAGTTATGAGGCTTCATCCCAGGGGTTGCTTATGGACGCACTCAAGAGACAAAGCATTAATACTAATGCTACCTTAGAGTCATGTAAGTCTTTAGTGTTCATAGAGTATTTGCAGATCCATTACCCCATTCGCTCTCCACCACAACCCTGTGAGATAGTCTGGAGAAACCACATTGTGTGGTGGTTAAGAACTCAGACTCTGGATCCGGGCTGCCTGTGTCCAAAGCCTGGCTCTGCCACTGACTAGCTGTGTAACCTTGAGTTGTTAACTTAACCTCTCTGTGCTTCCATTCCCTCATCTATTAAAATGGGGTTAGGAACAGCTGCTATCTAATAAGATTGCTGGGAAGATTAAGTTAGTTATTTCCCATAAGTTATGTCAAACAATGCCTATTGGCACACAGTCAACCTGTGATATGTATTAGTTACTACTACTCTCATTTTATATAGATACAGGACTACCTGATGCTCGCATGTGGAATGTTAGAGCTAAAGGAAACTTAGTTACCATCATTTATGGACAATGAAATTGGGGCACACCATTAATCAACAAAACAGTCCAGGCCAGTGCCACAAGGGCTGACAAGCAGTAGGCCTAGAATCTTTCTGCCAGCCCTGATCAGGTGTCCTGAAGTTCTGTTCAAGCCAAAAGGAAGCCACAGGACACCTTCAAGTGAGGGCTCTCAAAAGTACTTGTGATGGTTAATCTTATACATCAACTTGGTTAGGTAGGCTGTGAAGTCCCGTTGTTAACATAAAACACCAGTCTGGGTGTTCCTGTGAAGATTCTTTTATAGATGTGATTAACATTCAAATAAGTAGACTTTGAATAAAGCAGATTACCCTCTATAATATGGGTAAGTCTTGTGCAATCAGTTGAAGGCTGTAACAACAAAGACTGAGTTTTCCCAAAGATGAAGGAGATTTCCTCAAGATTGAACCATAGACATCCTGCTTGAGTTTTCAGTGGGCTGCCCTGAGGAATTTGGGCTCAAAACTGAAACATTAACTCTTGCCTCAATTTCCAGCTTTTAGGTCTACCCTACAGATTTCAGACTTGCCAGCCCCCACAATCACATTAGCCTATTCCTTAAAATAAAGAAATAAATCTCATACATATCTATGTATATACAAAATATTATATGTATATATACTATATATGTAATACCACAGATATGTGCTATTGTATATACATGTGTGTGTGTATTATATATATAGTGTGTGGGATGTGTGTGTGTGTGTGTGTGTGTGTGTGTGTAGTGTTGGTTCTATTTCTCTGGAGAAATCTGACTAATAAATAACCTTCTTAGGGGAACAGAGCAGTTACCTTGTATGGCTATTTCTTATACCTAGAATGATATGCCAGTGATGTCTGCTATTTATTTGGCAGCTCTTGCCACTGTTTTTAAGTACAATTGCCACCTAAAAATGACAGTCAACCTCAAAACATGTACAGGATACCCAAGATGTTCCTATCCTGGCTAGATCTCACAGGAGATGTGAAAGACTTGCAGAACATTAATTCACGCCCCAGGTAAGAAGCAGTGGCAGAGAGCACCACAGTGAGAGTGGACACGCCCTGCTGTGCAGTGAGGCTATACTGCTGGGGAAGGTCAGGGAAGGAACAACAGCCAGATGAGGCCCTCAACGGAAAGGGATTTACAGTGTGCTTTGAAGGTCTAAGATTTGGACAAAAACAGGGGTCTTATTTCAGTCTGGACCAGAGAGGCCATGTGGAGATTCAGACCATGTGACTCCTAGACCAGGACAAGCCAAACATGAAGTTTGCACTTTGTTCCACAGGCAAAAGGAAGACATTGTACATTTTGAAGAAATATTATGAAGGAGATTTCAACCAAAATGAGTGTAGCAGCCACGTGCTACAAGTCTAGAAATAAGAGGCTCATCTCAGGAGGGGCAGACGTGGTGTGAAGCAGTCAGACCTACAACCAAGTCCTAAGGAAAAATGGAGAGGAAGAAGGGCAAACAGTGGGTTGAGTTTAGGCACATCATCATGGAAAGGATAGAAGGATGTGCACAAGGAAGTGTCACCTGGAAATGCAGGTACTGGCAAGAAGTCAAGGCTAGAAATGTAAATTAAACTGTAAAGAAGTCATGTCTTAAGCCTTGAGAATGAATGGGAACAGAGAGTGCATTCAGAAAAGAGCAGATAACCTTGTTCAGATCCTTGAGTGACACTCAGACAGGATGAGAAAAGGAAAAGAAGACATAAAATACGCCTCAAGGGGAGACAAAATAGGGCATTGCTGTGCTTCTGAAGCCGAGCAAGAGGAAGGGTGCATGAAGGACAGATGGTAGACAGTGTTACACATACACAATTGTGACTATGACCACTGATCATTCATGAAGCACATTTGCATATTAATGGATGTGAGTGAAGCAAAGACGCTTGTTTCTTCTGGTTTAGCACTACTTTTCCCAAGATCACTGGACACAGTAGTCCTCTTTCAGGACACTCAGAGCACACTCAGAACACAGTCTAGCCCAACCTCAAATATCTGGTAGACCCCAGGTTCCAGGATGATGTCCCAGATTTCCCAGCAATTAATGCAGCATTTTCCCAATACATCACACTTAATGCCTTGAACTCTGCAGGGGAACAGCATTATATAAATCTAAACGTCAGGAATGTTAAACATCCTCGACAGCTGGAGCTAGAAATGGCCATGAGGTCAGCCCACATCTGGTCTGTCTCAGAGCCTCCCCAAGCAGGCTGCCCACCACCCCCATCTACCCCCACCTACCCCCACTCCCACCCCAGCCCTCTCAGGAAGAAGAGCAAAGAGATAAATAACTCCTTGAGAGCACTCTTCCTTTCTCCACTTTTGCTGTCTTTTTGCCTCTTCTCTCACAGGGTTTTCCCTGATGAATCCACCATGTGCCTCAAATTATTTATTTCTCTTTCCAGAATTTCAACAATGGATGGATCAAAGTACCACATTTTTTCACAGCAGACTCTTGAAATGCCAGAGGTCAGAATCATTATGTGCTGGGACAAAAGACAGGGTGAGGGGCTGGAGAGAAAGCCTTGGCCTGGAGGAGCTGTTTACCAGGGAACCCAGGCAAGCCCTTGGCGTGAGCTGTGGCCCTGCACTTTGCTGGCTGGCTGGGGCTGGGCAGCCTGCAAGCATTCGCCTCCTGTCTCACCCCACCACCACCCAAGATGAAGCCATCTTTTCTGGCTCCTCCTTCTTTTTGGTAGAAATTGTGCCAGGTTGTATGGTCTGGAAGGAAAGGACCTAAGGGTATGAACCTCTCAGCAACCATGATCCTTATAGGACTTAGTGAGCTATTTTGAGGTATCTGAGGGAATCAGAGCCTTGAGAACCCAGTAGGGACATCACTGTTTATTGACTACTCAAAAAGTCATGATTTAGAGCAGGGTTCACAAACTATGACCTGTGGGCCAAATCTAGCTGGCCAACTGTTTCTGTAAATAAAGTTTTATTGGAACACAGTGTGCCCATTTGTTTCTATATTTCCTATGGTTGCCTTTGCCCTACAACAGCGAAGTCGAGTAGTCGCAACAGAAAATACATGGTTCACGAAGCCTAACATATTTACTCTCTGGCCCTTTCCGGAAAAAGTTTAATGACCTCGATTTAAAAGGTATGACTTACAATATGCCGGCTCTTCCTCTCCTTGCTCCCATTCCCATCACACACACACACACACACACACACACACACACACTCCTGTCCTCCCATCTATGTACGATGACTTATCTTTGCTTCTAGTCTTGAGTCTCTCTCTGTACCTCCCACCCCTTGTGTGTCCCTGTCAGTCTTTACTTTTTCATCTCTGGCCCTTCCTGGGTTGATTTCTCTCTACTCCTCCCTGCCTCATCCATTTCCATTAATAACTGATTATATATAAAAAAGGGGTGTTGTTTTCTCATTTGTTGAACTTATTTAGAGACCTGTTCTAATTATGAAAGTGAATGAATAGGAGCTTTGTATTCTCTGAGGGGAAAAAAGAAAGAAAATACAATTGTGCTTTAGTTCTGTAGTCCTCAGTTTTTTCCCATTGTGGTTCAATGGTCCATGGTAGAAAAGGTTCCTCTTACACACATATCTCTATATTTTTAAAAACATCCTTAAAGAATGTCATTGTGCATACTCTTTAGTTCCAGTTACCTGAGAAACTGTAGACAGTGACCCTGAGAAATTCTAGCCCACATTTGTAATCCAAGTTAGGAGACATTAATTGGAAGCATGATTCTGTAATATCTTTGTCTGGGAGGGTTTCAGTCACTTGAGAGGTTTTCCACAACTGAGCAATTATGGGGTCACAAGAGAAATTCAGCAACAGTGGTTTCACTTATTACAGCACTCATCACGGTCTAACTTATATGATAATTGCGAAGCTATGAGCAAATTGAGAACTGAGAGCATATCTTACTCATTTTCGTAACCATCACTCTCCCAACCTATCCAAGGACCTTGCTAAGTAGCTGGCGCATAGTGATAATGAGCTACCATTAATGAAAGTTGCTTCTTTGTGCCACAAATGTGTTCAGTGATTTATGTTCATTTCTCATTCTAACAACTACTTTGCCAAGTAGAAGTTATTAGTGTCATCTTACATACAAGGAAACTGAGGCTCAGAGAAATTAAGTGGCTTTCCCAAGCCCTTGTCCTGCTATGGCAACAGTCTCAGTACCTGTTTTCCAGTTCCTAGGTCTGGATCTAACCTTGATGGCCTAACATTGACCCTCTACCCTGACTTTTACCCTCCAGTCTCTGGCCCAGCATTAGGATTCCCTGCACTTCTCTCCCTCCTCACCCACTTGTTGCTCCCAGTCCTGGTTCCTAGGAGAGATGAATACCTCTGGGTCAGCCAAGAAGAACTAGGAGAGTCTATCAGTCAATCCATAGACAGGCAGTAGGACCACAGTCCTCTTTCGACATTTCTAGGAAAAAGGAAAGGAGGAGCCAGAGTCTCAGCCCCTGCAAACTCATCAAGAGGTACAGCCTTATGAGGATTTTTCTAGCCCAGCTGATAACAACCTGGCAAGTTGGGAGCCAGAGGCTCCATTCTAACTGACCCATCCTCTGTCTACCTCATTAGTTACCATGCATGCTCAACCACTAAGCTCTCCATGCCCTATATGAACACAGCCAAAATGATAAGGGCTCTGCAAATGCCCTAGCTATCTTTCTACCCCATCCCAGTAGCTTTGCCCAAGCAAGGTCAGATGGAGTCCCAGGATGTCTACTGTTAGGAGCATACCATGCAGGGACCACACCAGCCCCCAGATGTGAGCAGCAGGTATTATACCTGGAGGCTCTAAGTCTCTCCACTGCTACAGCCAACACTGGTACATGCCCAGTCTCCACGGTGTTCTTCCTCCCAAATTGGCAGAGAATGCTGCCTGCTCTGCACACCTGCCATCCCCATGCCCAGAGAATCTGAAAATGGTTTACTGCTCTCATCAATCTGAATTCTTACATCCCAGTAGCTCATCTGAAGGTGGGGCTGCTGCCAGGGACAGGCACTCAGGGTTCTGGCTGCAGACACTGGCTTCCATCATCAAGTGGATCTAACCCCACCCCCAGCAACCACCAGCCCTCCTGTCCTTCATCCTGCCCACTCTTTCTCTCCAGGAGAATCAGAGAAGCTGAAATTTGGAAGGAATTTATGTATCACCTAATTATAGGATTTTAAAAATAAGGGTCATGAATGGATTTCCAAGAATGGAAATGGATTCATTTTCATGAATCTCCTAAAATTATATGAAAAAAGCCTACACACACACACACACACACACACAGAATTGTGTGCTGTTGTTGGGTGTGTGCACAGTTTTCAAAACGTTTTCAGAGGGGTTTATAGCAAAAAAAAAAAAAAAAAAAGAATTAAAAAGTTAAGAACTAGTGATTGGTTTTGGAGATGCAAAAACAAGACACCCTCCCCACTCGCACCACCAAATAAAGACATCTCAGGACTTACGCTTCACCAAAGTTCCTTAGCTGTCTTTCCTCTCCCTTTTTATTCCTCCCTTTGATGTCAAAAAGAGATGCAACTGGGGGTATAACCTAATTAGAATATGGACAAAAGTTGTCCCTTTCTGACAGGAAGTTTCTGAATCCTAAAATATGCTCCCTTAGCCCATAGAAAGGCCTTTGTAATTTGGAGGTCAACTGGGAAGGACACCTCATCCATCAGACCTGACTAGCCAGTATATTTTGTCCTCACTGTCCACCTCTCTTTTCCACATAATACCACCACCCATTGGGAATCAGCAGTGGGATGAGGGAAGGCATGAGAAAATAGAAAAAAGAGGGGAGAAGACTCTCCTCCCTCAAAGGAAAACAAGGCCAGAACACTGGGCTTCCATCTCAGAATGTTGATTCTGTCTTCCATTGCCCTTGAGTCAGAGCAGCCCTGCAATCACTCCCTTGGGCTGCAGCATCCCTGCTGGTACTCCCCTGGGCCAGACCAGGTCTTCTTCTCCTAGTACTGCCCTGGGCTGAAGCAGTTCCACAATCGCATCTTGGGCTGCAGTGGTCCTGCTAGTGCTTCCCTGGGCAGAAACAGCTCTTTGAGTTTTCCCCTGGTATGCAAGTGTCCTGAAAATGCCCCCTGGGCTGCAGCAGTCCTTCTGGTGCTCCTATGAGGCAGACCAGTTCTTCTGGAACTTCCTGGACAACAGCAGTCCTCTTGATGTTCCTATGGAATGCAGCACTCTTGCTGATGCTCCCCCAAGCAATCCAATTTTAGGGGTGCTCTCCAGGGTGCAGTAGCTCTGCTGGGACAACCTGAAGTACAGACCCTGCTGGTGCCCCCATGGGCCAGAGATTTTTCTGGTGCTATCCTGGGCTGCAGTGGTCCTACAATTCCTTTCTGAGCTGCAGTAGTCCAGCTGGTGCTTCCCTGGTTCATAGTTTCACCACCACCCTTAGCTCATGGCCCATTGATGGTGCTTTTATTTATTTATTTATTTATTTATTTATTTATTTATTTTATTGAGACAAGGTCTTTCTCACCATCCAGACTGGAGTGAAGTAGCACGATCATAACCCAGTGCAGCCTCAAACTCCTGGACTCAAGGGATCCTTCTGGCCTCAAGATTCTGAGTAGCTTGGACTATAGGTGCATGCCATCATGCCAGGCTAATTTTTTACAAAATGCAGAGACAGGATCTTGCTATGCTTTCTAGGTTGGTCTGGAACTCCTGGCCTAAAGGGATCCTCCAGCCTTGTCCTCTCAAAGCACTGGGATTAAAGGTGTGAGCCACCGCACCTGCCATAATGGTGCCTTTGGAATTCACAGAGATGTAAAAAAAATTTCTTCAGAAAGTATACAATTTGGGAATCAGCAATTCTAAGCATCAAGTGGAATGCTAAGGATTAATTAGATAAAACTCCCATTTTAGAGATTCTCAGAGAATCTCTAAATTTACTTGCCCTGGGCAGTACAGTAATATCTGCAAGAAAAGACAAATAGATGAAATAAATAAATATAAAGATGATAGATGATTGATTGATAGATAGATAGATAGATAGATAGATAGATAGATAGATAGATAGATAATGGATGGATCGATGAGAGAGAGAGAGAACAACAAGAAAGTGAAATAGATAAAGGAGAAGTAACCACGATTTTTACTGGCTTTATCTATCTGGCATCACAACGGGTGTTGCTGTTGTTGCTGTTGTTTTTGATACTTTTAATTTTTTTAAATCACTTATCCAAATGTGTTCTTTGCAGAAAAGCAGCATACCTGTAAAGATAGGAAGAACATCGTATTGGTAGGACAAGATGGAAAGGAGAACACATTTACTTCTATTGAGCAACCATTCTGTGCCAGGCATGCTACAAGGCACTTTACCTATGTCCTAAATGCCACTTATCAGTGGATCAGTGTCGTAGCTGGTTCCTGATCCAATTGTTTATTGGACCCCTTTGTCAAATAACAGAAACTCAACCCTCCTCTCTTGGGTTTCATGGATGACCTCCAAGTGTGGAAAGGGGATTATTCTCAAATATGATTTACACTGCTGTCTATGCACCTCCCTGCCCTCTACTCCACTCCAGCCGCTACCCCAAACCTCCTTCTTGGCCATCATTGTGTCACTCTTCTCTTTGCTTTGATTCTGCCTACATTTACTCACTGCACCATCAACACTCCATTTGACCAATAAAACTCTTGGGCCAGCTCTCCTTTTCACAGATGCCTCCTGGGTATCCCTCTCCACATGCTCTGGATCCCCATCACTCTTACACCTCCAGGACCAGTCCACCATCACTGTTTCACTGTTCTATTTAGGTGGCCACCCTTGACTGCTTAGGGCTCTCCATGCCCACACTCCATGTTCAATGAGGTTGCCAAAAAGCGCGACCAATTTTCCCAGTTTGCCCGGGACTAAAGGGACTCCTGAGTCATGAGACTTTCAGTGCTAACCCTGGAAAAGTCCCAGGCAAACCAAGATGGTTGATTACCCTGCGAGGTCAACCAGTAAGTGGTAGAGCTTGGATACAAACCCAAGTGTATTCAGCCTCCAATCCTTTGTTCTTTCAAAGCATCAGTCTGCAAAATGCTGTATATGTGTTTAACATATAGAGCAGAAACATGCAGCACAGTGACTAACAAATGAGACCTGCTTTTCTCTGAAGAATGTGACATGTGGGCTGAACCTATTCCATACGCTGCAAATAATTAATTGATAAAGTTAATATATTACCTTAGGGTAACCATATGTCCTGGTTTGCCTGGGACAGTCCTGATTTGCATCTGTTCTGCCAACAAAATTATTAATAGCACTCTTTTTTTCAGTCTCAAAAGTATCCTAGATTGGACAATAAATTATACGGTCACCCTCACCATCATATCCCAGAACCAGCTGATTAGGCTCTTGATTAATAGGGTCCTTCCCCAAGACTATAACTAAAACCCAGCATGGTCTCCCCTGCTATCGACAGGGCATGTTTGCCCTGCAGACCAGTCACCCAGAAAAAGCGGCATTTCTCCAGGCCCATCTCTCTCAGTTGATTGGAGCTCACATAGCCAAAGGAGCAAGCCCTCCCCTGGCTTCCAAGCAGAAGCCAGCCCAAGGAATCAGTCCTCACATCACTTCAAAGAAGCAGACCTGGCATTAATTGGCACTCTGCAAAGATTTATGCACTATACATCATTATCTCCTGCTGAGAAACTAGACAGATATAGGGTATACAGCAGGTCCTTTAGAAAAAGGTGTCTTGACAGATCTTTGAACCTAAAATACATTAAGTAATTGGGACACCCACTCAGGGACATGCAAGATAAATGACCCGGTTTATAGAGTACCCACACCTTTGGCTGCCTGTCCCTCCCCCTCTTCCATTTTCTCCTCTTCCTTTTCCCAGTCTTCCTTAAGAGCCTCCTATGGCCTCTCCTTGCTCATTAGTAGCTCCACAAAAAGACAAATTGGGGCAGAGAGAGAAGAAGAGCATATTAGTCACCGAGAGTAGGTTAGATGGGAGAGGAAGTGGAGTTGAATGATTTGAATGAAGTTTGACCCAGCTGGTAAATTTCATTTATTTAGGCTCTACCAGTAATCCTAGTCTTCTAATTAACAGGAGCTAGAGCTTTAGAGTTAACATATGTGTAAACTTCCTAGGATGTGGCCTGGAGCACAGTAGGTACTCAATACATGGTGGACAGCAGTAGTGTTGAGACCTGTCAGTAGTTAAAGCAACCAATGTGGCTACCGTGAAACTCTAACATCAGAAGAGTTCATGCACCAAGCATTGAAAGTCACTTGGTGCCCAGTCCAGTCCCCCTGTCTTATCAGAATACCTCACCTATCTTATCAGAGCATTCAGAGTGAAGTCATAAACTCATCTATGTTCCTTCCCTTCCTCTCTTCCTGCCTCCTCCCTTCTCCCTGTCTCTCTCTCCCTCTCTCTCTCATACACATCCCCTCCTCCCCCCGCCTCCCCCACACACACACACTTCTGCACCAGGGGCTGTGAATTCAAGAGACAGGTTGGGATGGGAATGGAAAGATCACTGTACCAGAATGTCCTGATTCTGCTCCCATTGCAGTTCAATGAATATTTTCACCATCTGACATTGTGCACAGGATATGAAGATGATGAGGACACTGTTGCCATCCTTTGGAGTCTCACAATGAAGCAGGAAACATTCAAGTAAATAGCCCATCTCAATCATAACAAATATAAGTACAATGATAACAACAAGCTCAGGACGCTGTGGGAATGCAGAGGTAGGCCCCTCGGCCTCCTGGGATGGAGATCAGGGAAAACTTCCTGGAGAAATCATGCCCTTGGTGAGCTTAAAGTCATTTAAAAATGAGCCAGGAAAGAGGGAGGAAGCCAAACTCCTCAGACCCAGAGGTGGGAAGTATCATGAGATTACAGAAAAACAAGACTATGTATGTTTTAAAAAATTGACCTATCAGACATTCTTATTTTTAACTTGTAAGATAATGGTTTCAAAGAGAAAAGCCCTTAGGAGCATTCCTGATTCTAAGAAAATCTTTTATACTGGTTGAGTTCATTATAATTTGATCAATAAGGTCGTGATCACAGGTTATCATAAGTTTGGTTAAAAAAAAAAAATCAACTTCCTGTAGCAATCTTAAATTACAACTTTAAAGAAACAAATTTAAAGTTTTACAGTAAATGTTCTAATATTCTAAATAAAAATTTTTTTTTCAAGGTTACCAGTTACAAGTTAGCAGGACTTGGAACTATTGAAGAAATCTTTTAATATGATAGGAAATCTATCTTTGCCTCTTTCAGTAAACTTATCTTAAAACTCAATTTTATCACAAGATACAGAATAAGGACATGTTAACTAAAAATTTTGGTCACTGGTATATAAATATTCACTAAGTTTCTTACGTTTTTTTCTGAATGAAGAGTTGTAGTTTATCCATTGACTCGCATTTTCAAAAACACTTGTATCAAGAGCTTCTCATGTTTTCAAAGTTCCTGCTAAAAAATTCTGCCCATTGGAAAAACTTAATTCTTTTTGAAATAAGTGATTATTTATTGACCTCATTATTTGAGGAAGAACTTCTTAAGATAAAAACAAGACAAAAATCACAAAAGGTCAAAGATTTTATCACATACATATTTCAAAATTTGTATTTAAAAATAAAATCTCACAATTAAAAATCCAACAACAAATTAGGAATATTATTTGCAATAAATATCACTGACAAAGAGGAGGTATTATATATCTATGGTAAACTTATGTAAATGAATAAACTAAACAGTAAGTCTCAAACAGGTAAACGGTCAAATGTCTTGATAATTTGCAAAATAAGAAATGACTAGTAAACATGCAAAAGAAGAATATTCTTCCTTAATAACCTATTAACAGAAATCACAGCTGTTAAATATTATTTACCTGCCAAATGTGACCTTTTTACAGAGAATGTGGTAAAATGATGTTTGCTGTTGTTGTTGTTGTTTGTTGTTGGAGACAAGCTTTCACTCTGTCGTTCAGGCTGGAGTGCAGTGGCCCGATCTTGGCTCACTGCAACCTTAGCCTCCTGAGTAACTAGGACCACAGTCTCATGCCACCAGTCCCAGCTAATTTTTTAAAAACTTTTATTTTAAGTTCAGGGACACATGTGCAGGTTTGTTATATGGTTAAACTTGCGTCATGGGGGTTCATTGTACAGATTTTTTCATCACCCAGGTATTAAGCCTGGTGTCCATTAGTTATTTTTCCTGATCCTCTTCCTCCTCCCACCCTCCGATAGGCCCTAGTGTATGTTATTCCCCTCTATATGTCCATGTGTTTTCATCATTTAGCTCCCACTTATAAGTGAGAACATGAAGTATTTGGTTTTCTGTTCCTGCCTGAGTTTGCTAAAGATAATGACCTCTAGCTCCATCCATGTTCCTGAAAAGGACATGATATCATTCTTTTTTTCATGGCTGCACAGTATTCCATGGTGTATATGTACCACATTTTCTCTATACAATCTATCATTGATGGGCATTTAGGTTGATTCCATGTCTTTGCTATTGTGAGTAGTGCTGCAGTGAACATTCGCAGGCATGTGTCTTTATGATAGAATAACTTATATTCCTTTGGGTATATATCCAGTAATGGGATTGCTGGAACAATTGGTATTTCTGCTTCTAGATCTTTGAGGAATCATCACACCGTCTTCCACAATGGTTGAACATTCTCACCAACAGTGTATAAGCATTTCTCTTTCTCTGCAACCTCACCAGCATCTGTTATTTTTTAATTTTTCATAACAGCCATTCTGACTGGTGTGACATGGTATCTTACTGCGATTTTGATTTGCATTTCTCTAATGATTAGTGAGTGATGTTGAGCTTTTTTTCATATACATGTTGGCTGCATGTATATCTCCTTTTGAAAATTGTCTGTTCATGTCCTTTGCCCACTTTTTAAGGAGGCTGTTTGTTTTTTCTTATAAATTTACATTCTTTATAGATGCTGGATGTTAGATCTTTGTCAGATACATAGTTTGCAAATATTTTCTTCCATGTCAAAAGGCTTTTCTGCATCTATTAAGAAAATCATGTGGTTTTTGTCTTTATTTCTGTGTATGTAATGAATCACATTTATTGATTTGTGCATGTTGAACCAACCTTGCACCCCAGGGATAAAACCTACTTGATCATGGTGGATAAGCTTTTTGGTGTGCTGTTGGATTCAGTTTGCCAGTGTTTTGTTGAGGATTTTTGCATCAATATTCAAAGATATTGACCTGAAGTTTTCTTTTTTTGTTGTATCTCTGCCGGGTTTTGGTATCAGGATGATGCTGGTTTCATAGAATGAGTTAGGGAGAAGTCCCTTCTCCTCAGTTTTGGAATAGTTTCAGCAGGAATGGTGCTAGCATATCTTTGTACATTTGACAGAATTTGGCTATGAATCCATCTGGTCTTGGACTGTTTTTGGTTGGTAGGCTATTTATTACTGACTCCATTTTGGAGCTCATTATTGGTATGTTTAGGGATTCAACTTCTTTCCAGTTCAGTCTTAGGAGGGTGTATGTGTCAAGGAATTTATTCATTTCTTCTAGATTTTCTAGTTTTTATGTATATAGGTGTTTATAATATTCTGATGGTTATTTGTATTTCTGTGGGGTCAGGGGTAATACCTCCTTTGTCATTTCTGATTGTGTTTATTTGGATCTTCTCTCTTTTCTTCTTTATTAGTCTAGCTAGTGGTCTATTTTATTAATTTTTTTCAAAAAAAAGTCCTGGATTCATTGATCTTTTGAATGGTTTTTCCTGTCTCAATCTCCTTCAGTTCAGCTCTGATTTTGGTTATTCCTTGTCTTCTGCTAGCTTTGGGATTGGTTTGCTCTTGGTTCTCTAGTTCTTTTAGTTGTAATTTTGGGTTGTTAAATTGAGATCTTTTTAACTTTTGATGTAGGCATTCATTGCTATAAATTTCCCATTTAACACTGCCTTAGCTGTGTCCCAGAAATTCTGGTATGTTGTATCTTTGTTCTTATTCATTTCAAAGAACGTCTTGATTTCTGCCTTAATTTCATTATTTACCCAAAAAACATTCAGGAGCAGGTTATTCAATTTCCACATAACTGTACAGTTTTCTGTGAGTTTCTTAGTCTTGATTTCTAATTTGATTGCACTGTGATCCAAGAGATTGGTTGTTCAGATTTCAGTTCTTTCGCACTTGCTAAGGAGTGTTTTATGTTCGACTATGTGATCAATTTTAGAGTATGTGCCATATGGCAATGAGAAGAATGTATATTTTGTTGTTTTGGGATGGAGAGTTCTATAGATGTCTGTCAGGTCCATTTGATTCAGTACTGAGTTCAGGTCCTGAATATATGTTAATTTTCTGCCTCAATGATCTGTCTAATACTGTCAGTGGGGTGTTAAAGTCTCTCACTGTTTTTGTGTGGGAGTCTAAGTCACTTTGTAGGTCTCTAAGAACTTGCTTTATGAATCTGGGTGCTCTTGTGTTGGGTGCACATATATTTAGAAGGGTTAAGTCTTCTTGTTGAATTGAACCCTTTACCATTATGTAATGCTTTTCTTTGCCTTTTCTGATGTTTTTTGGTTTAAAGTCTGTTTTGTCTGAAATTAGGATTGCACCCTGCTTTTTTCTGTTTTCCATTTGCTTGGTAGATTTTTCTCCATCCCTTTATTTTGAGCTTGTGGGTTTCACTGCATGCGAGATGGGTCTCTGGAAGACGGCATACCAATGGGTATTGGTTCTTATCCAGTTTGCCACTCTGTCCCTTTTAATTGTGCCGTTTAGCTCATTTACATTCAAGATTCGTATTGATATGTGTGGATTTGATCCTGTCATCATGATGTTAGCTGGTTATTAAGCATACATGTTTATGTGGTTGCTTTATAGTGTCAGTGAGTCTTTGTAGTGACTGAACAATCTTTACATATTTAGTGCTTCCTTCAAGAGCTCTTGTAAGGCAGGTCTGGTAGTAATAAATTCCCTCAGCATTTGCTTGTCTGTAAAGGATCTTATTTCTTTTTTGCTTATGAAGCTTAGTTTGGCCAAATATGAAATTCTGGGTTAGAATTTCTTTACTTTAGGAATGTTGAATATTGGCCCCCAGTCTCTCCAGGTAGGGTTTCTGCTGAGAGGTTCACTGTTAGTCTGATGTGTTTCCTTTTGTAAGTGACCTGACCTTTCTCTCTAGCTAGCTTTAACATTTTTTTCTCTCATTCCAACCTCAGAGAATCTGATGGTTATGTCTCTTGGGGATTATCTTCTTGTGAAGTATCTTACTGGGGTCATCTACATTTCCTAAATTTGAATGTTGGCCTCTCTAACTAGGTTGGGGAAGTTCTCATGGTTGATATCCTGAAATATTAGTTTGGTGCAAAGGTAATGGCAATTTTTGTCATTGAAAGTAAGGCAAAAGACACAATTACTTTTGCACCAACCTAGTATGTTTTCCAAGTTGCTTACACTCTCCCCATCTCTTTCAGGGACACCCATGAGTCATAGATTTGGTCTCTTTACATAATCCCATATTTCTCAGAGGTTTGTTCATTCCTTTTCATTCTTTTTTCTCTATTCTTGTCTGACTGTCTTATTTCAGAAAGTCAGTCTTCAAACTCTGAGATTCTTTCTTCTACTTGGTTTATTCTGCAATTAATACTTTGATTGCATTATAAAATTTTTGTAGTGTGTTTTCCAGCTCTATCGGGTCTATTACATTCTTTTCTATACTGGCTATTTTGTCTGTCAACTCCTGCCTTGTTTTATTATGATTCTTAGCTTCCTTGGATTGGGTTTCACATAGTCCTGCATCTCAATGATCTGTGCTCCTATCCATATTTGGAATTCAATTTCTGTCATTTCAGTTATCTCAGCCCAATTCAAAATCCTTGCTGGGGAGATGGTGTAGTCATTTGGAGAAAAGAAGGTTGGCTTTTTGCTGCCAAGGTTTTTGCACTGGTTCTTTCTCATCTTTGTGGGCTTATGTTCCTTCAATCTTTGAAGTTGCTGACCTTTGAATGAGTTCTTTTTTCTTTTAACCTATTTGATGACCTCAAGGTTTGATTGTGGTATAAGGTGGATTCAGCCTACTGGCTTTACTTTTGGAAGATTTTACGGGGCCAGTGCTCAGCTCCCAACTCCTGGACTGTGTGTTCTAACTCTGGGGTCTTATATGGGGCCCCAATATGTTTTCCAGCTCCTTGAGGTTAGGAATCCACTGCACTGGTAGAACTATGATGCTCCTGGACTGCTGGTCACTGCACTCTGATGGATGGTGTTTAAGTGTTTTGTAGTGCAGTGACATCAGGATCTATCCTTGTTTGCACACGCACATAGCAGTGGCAGTGGCCACATGGCAAGTTGCACACTCATTGGCTGCAGTAGGGTGCTAGCAGGTGCCAGAGTGCCTGCCTCCATGTGGGTGTTCACCACAGTGGCAGAAGCAACACAGCTCAGGAGGGCAGGGGGGCCCTGCTGGCAACTCTGTGTGTAGTGGTGCTGGTAATGGTGTTGGCATGGGGGTGAGCCACTGGCAGACACAGGTCTGTGTGCCTTCTCTGTGAGCTGAAGGCAGAATTGGTCTCACTCAGGGTGAGGGAGGCTCTGTGTTCTCCTTGGCCTAGTTTCACTTTTGCAGCAGTTTTGGCACAAGGGCAGGGCACTGGTGTGGGCAGGGTTGGTTGACTCTGTGCCCACCAAGGCTCCAATTGCAATGGCAGTGGTGAGGGGAGGAAGGTGGGCTGCACTCCCACTGCAGCACTGTCAGGGCAGGGTGCATGACACATGCATGCTGGCAAGACAAGGAAAGCAAAACTCACCTGTTCACATATGTTCCAGCAAGGCAATGTGGAGGGTTGCCATTGGCCCAGGGGAAGCTGCAGTGTGAGGAAGGAGTGGGCGGGCTGATGCATGGCCATGGTGGCCACCCCACTGGAGCTCTATGCTGGCTAGGCAAGGTCCACCAACATAGAAGCTATGATGTGGACCACTGAGGCACCCAAGGCTGCCTTGCAAGTAGGCACAGCCTGGCAGAGGCCAGTAAACAAATGGGGTGCTCAGGTTGGACTGGTCCCATCTGATGGGCAAGACCGCCCTGCAGCGTTCAGGTCCAACGGTTCCCCTAGGACTAAAGTTGAGCCTAGGGGATGGGCATCTCTGGCCATGTTCCACTACAGGAACTCCCACACCAAACCCTCTGGGCTCTACATCAGCTGGTTTGCTGCCCCTACCACTTCTCTAACAAGCTCTCCCTGCCAACTTGAGTGTCCATGGTGGTCTAGGGGCCTCCTCCTGCCAGGATTCCAGTGGCCTATGGTGAGAATGAGTTGCTCCTTACCAGTTCAACTCCCCTGTTCCCCGAGAGTCACTGGGGGCCAGGGATGAGTCCCCATGCATGATAGCCCTGTGCAGGATTCCCAGCATGCTCCCGCTTCAGCCCAGCTTCTGTGTCTTCTCTCTGTCCACTCTTAGTGCCTTCTTTCAGAAGATCTTTAGGAGTACACCAGTCTTCTTTGTTCCTCAGTGCCAGCTGTTCCACCTGGCTATGTCTAGTCAACCATCTTACTCTCTCTCTAAAAACTTAATTTTAATCAAAACTAAATCAAAGATTTTAGGGACTCACACTAACTTATTTTGACAAGCCAAGACACACTTCCTCTCCTGTGAGTTGGGGATAATTGCCTGCACCCTCTGTCCTTTGAGAGGAGTTTGTGATGATACAATAGGAAGGAACTTTGCAAATCATGATGCATGAACATGAGCCATGGTTATCTCCCTGCCCTAGTTATCTCTTTTCTTTATGCTGGGGGTGGGAAAAATACCCTGGGCAAAAATAAAGGCCTTCATTGGGAAAAGTAAGACAGCTCTCTGAGCAGTCAGAATTCCAGAAAGCCATCCTCTTGACTAGCAGTGGAAAGCCACTAAGCAACCCTCGGTGAATTCCTGTCCCCAGGCCCAGATTCTTCTCTTCCCTCCCATGTCCTGATCTCTTTTCTCTGCTCCTCATCCTTGTCTGCTCTAGTAGCTGAGGCCCTTCAATAAACCCTCTTTCCTACTGAGTGTGTCCCACCTTCAGAGCCCTTCCACACTTTTTCACCAGTCCTGTTGTTCTCAGCTGCCTTCAAGAACTTACCAAACCACCTGCCCCAACTCTTGTTTCCCCAGGTATGTGAGCTCAATTCCACCCGGTGCCCACATGTTGGGGCCCTGAGCCCTTAGAATTTGGGGGGCACAGGTCTCTGGTATATTCTGAATGCCATCCTCACTGCTGGCATCTGTGTGGATCTGGCAGCCTATGCCAAGGCTTGATTTGTTTCCATAGTCCTGAGCCTGAAAGACTCTGCAAGCCTGAAGAAACCTCCAGGTAAGAGAAGATTTGTTGCTCTGCACCTCCTCCACAGAGTTTACCCCCTTGACTGGTGAAATCCATCCAGGACCACTGAAGTCATTTCCTAACCTTAAAATCCATCTGCCTCAGAGATAAGTACGCCACCAACCAGCTTTAGTTTTAAATAGTAAGAATGTGTGTGTGTGTGTGTGTGTGTGTGTGTGTGTGTGTGTTTCACCCAGTCACAGGCTGTCACGTTGTTTACTCAAACTTATCTAAATCTTTGGCCAGAATATACCCTTGATATCAGTGGGTTCACCTCCCTGAGAAGTTTGGAGCAGGACACATGAGCCCAGGAAACATTTTAGAAATGAAAAATAAAAGGACAATTGATAAAATGGAGGAGAAACGGGTTGACACAAAATTGATATTAAGTGGGCATGGTGACACACACTGGTAGGACCAGCTACTCAGGAGGCCAAGGTGGGAGGATCACTTAAGCCTGGCAGGTTGAGGCTGCAGTGAGCTGTGATTATGCCACTGCACTCCAACTGGGGTGACAGACCAAGATCCTCTCTCAAATTTATATATAGAGAGAGAGCAATGGTAGAAGTGAGATTTGAAGATACAAGTTATGAAAATGATGAGGAAAGAAACCACAATGATAACAGTGTAGAGGGTTGGAGGTCTTAAGAAGGAAGGCCAAGCTGGCACCCTCTTACTACCTGCAGGGCAGGTCAGGGACACAGTGAAGACTGGGCACCAGCTACTATGCTATCAGGTTCAGAAGCTGACTATAGAGATAGAAAATGTTTTTATCAAGATCAGAAAGAAAACATTACAATGGACTCTGGCTTTGGAAAACCTTAGAGTTCTCTATGGATAATTTAATTGGCTATCCTGAGCAGTCCATGCAAAGAGTTCTGTCACTGGAGGGACTCAAAAGTGCCTAGTGGGTTACTAACCATATGTTCTCTAAGAAATCTATCTTGTTTGGAGGAGACCATCAAGTGTTGGAGACAGGATTGTACATTGAAAAGAGATACAGCCTGATCTTTTTTTCCATCATGTCATATTTTCTGGACAAGAAAGGATGAAAGCTAAAAGAACAATTTGTTAATTATCTAGGCAGTTGGAGCTACATGCAAGGAGCAGGCTATTTAGAAAAGCAATGAGAGCAGGAAACCAAAGGTCTTCCCTGTGCCAGGGCAAACAAACGGGACTCTCATGCCTCCTGGAAACAGAGCCCCTTGGAGAGTTGGAGCCAACAAGGCAAGGCAGAAGAATGAGCCCGAACACAAAGCGAAGCTAGCATGTGGCCAGAAGTTGGTGCTTTACCTGCTTAGACAACAAACATATAGCCCTCTACCAGACCTACAGGATGTGATCCCCCTTCCCCTTCTTCACTCTCCCACAGAACTATCCCTCTTCGTCTCTTCTTTAAGGTAATGGTTCTCACATTGTGTCACCATTTGCCAGTAGGCACTACTAGTTATAAGAGAAGTAGAAAGTATTTTGTAGCTAATATTAAAATATCTAAGCATTAAAATATATATTTTCTTAACTCAAAAGAGGCCAAGGTTATTTCCACAATAACATCATTTTCACTCCCCTGCTCTATTAATCAGATCTTGTTGGTTGGAAAAGACAAAAATTTCACTCACACTAGCTTAAGCCTAAAAGAGGATTTATTTGAAGGTTATTGAATAGTCCAATTACCAATACTGTGTAACATATTATCCCCAAACCTGGTAGGTTAAAGCGACCACTGTATCAACCATTTTATCACGCTTATGAATTACATGGGTTGGGAATTTGCACAGGACACAATGGGAATGGCTCTGCTCCATGATGTCTGGGGTCTCATCTGAGAAGAGACCTGACGGTGACTCACTGGCTGGGGGCTGGAACGATCTAAAGATTTATTCACTTACATGCCTGGGTGGCTGATGTTAACTGTCATCTGGGACCTCAGCTGGGGCTGTCAACCAGACCATCTACACATGGCCTCTACATATGGCCTGAACTTCCTCACAGCATGCGAGTCTCACAATAATGGAGCATCTTACATGGTGGATCAGGGCTCCATGCAATTTTTCCAGCTAACAAAGTTAAAGTTGTATCACCTTTTACGACTTGTTATTGGAAGACTCATAATGTTCCATCAGCTGTAGTGTTTGGTTACAAGCAAAACAAAGTCTACTCAGATAAAAGGAGAAAGGAAATGTACCCTACCTCTCAGAGGGAAGGGCATCAAAATAATTTTCAGACATGTTTTTAAACCATCACACTGGGCTCTCTTGTGTAACTGTGGGAACTAGGGACTCAAACTGACAGCACCTTCTCCTTCTCTTTGCATGCTGACTTCTTTGGCTTCCTTCTTTCTTACTGTAGACTGGCTTCAACCAGAGAGCAGAGAGAAGACATCTAGAAACACATAGCACAAACATGACCCCTGGAGATCCCTCTTTATTTTCTTGGGCCATTGTCAGAAGGGAGATAGCCTTTATGAGATAAGCAGCATCCCCAAATAGCCTCTGCAACATTTGTTATCCAGTATGCTCTCTTGAGTCCAAGAGCAATGGTAGACTGACAGTCAGACACAGTGGAGTTACCAGTATCTTATATTTTATCATATATATGTTCAAGTCAAATTCCAATGGTTGGGAAAAGGAAAATAGTTGAAAGTTCTCCTTTTGGGCACCAACTGAATTTTACCCTGAATTATAATATGGATATACTTCTCTCAACTTTGAATGCCTTGAGGAGCACATGATACTAATGTTCAATATATATTTGATTGAATTGATGCATAAATGAATATTCTAAGTGGATATAAATGCATTACTATTTAACATGATAGGAAATCTCAAGTTATATGAACCGTGAATATGTTTAAGATTAAATAAAAATACATCAGTGTATACTGAAATATTTAGTATATTTCTTTGTATCTTATTTAAGTGGTATTTTCTTCATTAATAAATACATTAAATGCACAAGTTTGATTAAAATACTTATTTAAGTTCACTTTTAGTAGCAAACACTAGCAACTTAGTAGTGACTCGGCACAGTCCCTGATTTTATTAAGGTAATCAGCCACCACTTTATGTTCAATTGAAAGGAGATAAATTCTCTTTGGAGAAAGATAATGTCAACATACATTCATCAAAATGTTGTAACATGTTAGGAAGAATTGAAAAGAAATTAATGCTAGAATTAAAAATGTAAAATCTCAAAATTCAGAACACACTGGATGAATTCACAAATGTGAACTCAAAGAGCAGTAGAAAATATGACTAAAGTTCAAAGAGAAAAAAAAAACACAGCTTTAGGAAACAAAAATATAAGCCAATAGAAAATCCAAATTAAAGTACATAAAGAAAAAAAAGAAGATAGAAAAACACAGAAAATATTGTTAAAGAAATGTGGGAAATGGTGAGAATGCCCCCACATACATGTAGCTGGAGAGCAAAAAAGAGGATGAGACAGAAGCAATATGAGAAAAGATAACAGTCAAAATGTTTTCAAAGTGATAAAAGACAGACCCACAAATTCTACGTGCACTACTAATACTTAAAAGAAACAAAGTCAAAGGAAAGTACACTTAGACACATCACAGTAAGACCCTTGGCAGGAGAGAGACAGAGGGAGAGAGAGAAAAAAAATTAAGATATTAAGAATGGCTAGAAGGTAAAGATACATTACCTTCAAAGGATAAACAATAAGATGGCATTTGATTTTGCAACAGAAATGATAGAAGTTTGAGGACAATGGAACGATTTTCAATTATGCCAGGAAAAAAAGCAAATAAATAATGGCCAACCTAGAATTCTGAACCTTGAGAAAATATTCTTCAAAAATTAATATGAAACAAAAGTGGTCTGGGGCAAACTAAAAGTAGGAGGGATAGACATCAATCCTGTGTTTAAAGAAATAGAGAAAAGAGGCAGAGCCAAACAGAAACCTTAATTGATTGCCTTCCCCACAGCAACACCAAATTGAACAACTATCCAAACAAAAAAGCACCTCCATAAGAACCAAAAATGAACTTAGGTACCAGTTTGGCCACAGTGAGATAGAGCATCAAACAAGCTCTTGGGGTTACAAATTCTTAGCTTGGCTCTTAAACAGCATTTCTAAAGCTGTTCTGGGCCAGAGCGGAGTCTACTGCCATGAAGGGTGAGTCCCAGACCTGGCAACCTTCACCATAAACTGACTGAAGAGACCCTGGGCCTGGGATGAACATCAGCAGTAGCCAGGCAGTACTTGCCATTGGTCTAGGGTGGTGGTGGCCATGGGGAGAAACTCCTCTGTTTATGGAAAGGGGAAGGAAAAGTCAGAAGGACTTTGTCTTGTGGCTTGGATGCCAGCTTAACTCAGCCACAGTAGAATAGAGCATCAGGTAGATTTCTAAGGTTTCTGACTCTAAGCCCTGGTTCCCAGACAGCATCTCTGGGCCTGCTGAAGACCAAGGGGAAATCATCACCTTGAAGGGAAGGACACAAGCCTGGCTGGCTTCACCACGTACTGACAGTAGAGCCCTAGACCCTTGAACGAACATTGGTGGTAGCCAGCCAGTGTTTACCATGATCCTAGGATAAGACCGATTGCTATGCTGGCTTCACATCTCATGCAGCACAGTTCCATTGAGGATGGCCACAGGAGTGCTTATGTCATCCCTCCTCCAGCTCCAGGCAGCTCAGCACAGAGAGACTCTTTGTTTGGGAGAAAGTAAGGAAAGAGAACAAGAGGTTCTGCCTGGTGATCCGCATAATTTTTCTGAGTCTCATCCAAGGCCACCAAGGTGGTCCCTCTAGGAGGCTGAAAGAGCCATAGCATTGCTGGTCTTGGGATGGCCCCTAAAGCAGATAAACTGCAGTGACCAAAAACTTAGGTCAGAACACCAAAGTCTCTTTAATACCTGGAAAGCCTTCCAAATAAGAATGGGTACAAACAAGCACAGACTGAAAAGACCTCAGTAAATATCTAACTCTTCAATTCCCCAACACTGACAAACATCCACAACCATCAAGACCACGTAGGAAAATATGACCTCACAAAATGAACTAAGGAAAGCACCAGTGACCTTTCAGACAGAGAATATGAAATAGCTGTTTTGAGAAAACTCAACGAAATTCAAGATATCACAGAGAAAGTATTCAAAATTCTATCAGATAAATTTAACAAAAATATTCAAATAATTAAAAAGAATCAAGCATAAATTCTGGATCTGAAAAATGTAATTTGACACAATGAAGAATACATCAGAACCTCATAATAGCAGAATTGATAATGCAGAAAAAAGAATTAGTGAGCTTGAAGACAGCCTATTTGAAAATACACAGTCAGATAAAACAAAATTTAAAAAAAAAAAACAAAAAAAGCATGAACTAAGCCTACAAGATCTAAAAACTACCCCCAAAAGGGCAAATCTAAGAGTTACTGGCTTAAGCAGGAGGTAGAGAGAAATAGGGGTAGAAAGTTTATTCAAAGAGATAGTAACAGATAATTTCTCAAACCTAGAGAAAGATGTCAATATTCAAGTACAAAAAGGTTACAGAATACGAAGCAGATTTAACTGAAAGAAGACTACCTCATGACATTTAATAATCAAACTCCCAAATATCAAGGATAAAGAAACGATCCTAAAAGCAGCAAGAAAAAAAGAAACAACATACAATGAAACTTCAAAACATCTGGCAGCAGACTTTTCAGTGGAAACCTTACAGGCCAGGAAAGAGTGGCATGATATATTCAAAGTGCTGAAGGAAAAAAAACTTTTATCCTAGAATAGTATATCCAGTGAAACTATCCTCCAAACATAAAGGAGAAATAAAGACTTTCCCAGGCAAACAAAAGCTAAGGGATTTCATCAACACCACACCTATCCCGTAAGAAATGCTAAAGAGAGTACTTCAATCAGAAAGAAAAGAACATTAATGAGCAATAAATAATCACCTGAAGGTACAAAACTCACTATTTACAGCAAACTCAAAGAAAAACACAGAATATTATGACACTGTAATTGTGGTGTGTACACTACTTTTATCCAAAGTAGAGAGACTAAACAACGAACCAATGAAAAATAGTAACTACAACAACTTTTTTTTTTTTTTTTTTTTTTTTTTTTTTTTTTTTTTTTTTTGAGACGGAGTCTCGCTCTGTCGCCCAGGCTGGAGTGCAGTGGCCGGATCGCAGCTCACTGCAAGCTCCGCCTCCCGGGTTCCCACCATTCTCCTGCCTCAGCCTCCCGAGTAGCTGGGACTACAGGCGCCCACTGCCTCGCCCGGCTAGTTTTTTTTTTGTATTTTTTTAGTAGAGACGGGGTTTCACCGTGTTCGCCAGGATGGTCTCGATCTCCTGACCTCGTGATCCGCCCGTCTCGGCCTCCCAAAGTGCTGGGATTACAGGCTTGAGCCACCGCGCCCGGCCAACTACAACAACTTTTCAAGGCATGGTAGTATAGTAAGATACAAAGAGAAACAACAAAAAGTTTTAAAACTGGGGGATGAAGTTAAGGCATAGAACTTTTATTAGTTGTGGGGGATAAAGTTAAGGCATAGAGTTTTTAGTTATTTTCTCTTTGCTTATTTGTTTGTTTATGCAAATAATGTTGCTATCAGTCTAAAATAATGGGTTTAAGATAGTATTTACAAGCCTCGTGGTAACCTCAAACTGGAAAACATAACAATGGATACACAAAAAAATAAAAAGTGAGACACTAAATCATCACCAGAGAAAATTACCTTCACTAGAGGAAGACAAGGAAGAAGGAAAGAAAGAAGGAAGAGAATACCATGAAACAACCAGAAAATAAATTACAAAATGGCAGGAGTAAGTATTCAGTTATTAATAATAATATTGAATGTAAATAGATCAAGTTCTCCAATCAAAAGACATAGACTGGCTGAATGAAAAAAAAAAAAAAGACAAAACCCATTGATATGTTGCTTACAAGAAACACACTTCACCTATAAAGACACACATGGACTAAAAATAAAGGGATGGAAAAAGATATTCCATACCAATGGAAACCAAAAAAGAGCAGAGGTCAGCCAGGCACAGTGCCTCATGCCTGTAGTCCCAGCACTTTGGGAGGTCAAGGCAAGTGGATCATTTGAGCCCAGGAGTTCAAGACCAGCCTGGGCAATATATCAAAACTCCATTTCTACAAAAAACACAAAAGTTTGCTAAGTTTGGTTGTGCACACCTGTAGTCCTAGCTACTTGGGAGGCTGAGGTGGGAGGATCACTTGAGCCTGAAAGATCGAGGCTGCAGTGAGCCAAGCTCTCATCACCACCCTACAGCTTGGGTAACAGAGTGAGACCCTGTCTTAAAAAATTAAGTAAATAAATAAAAGATCAGGAGTCACTATACTTACATCAGACAAATCAATTTCAAGACAAAAACCATAAGAAGAGACAAAGAAAGTAATTTTATAATGATAAAAGGGCCAATTCAGCAAAAGGATAGAACAATTTTAAATACATATACACCCAACACTGAAGTACCCAGATATATAAAGGAAATATTATTAGAGCTAAAGAGACAGGCCCCAGTACAAAATAGCTGGACACTTCAGTGCCCCATTTTCAGCATATTTAAGAGAGAAAATCAATAAAGAAACATCAGATTTAATCTGCACTATAGATCAATTGGATCTAATAGATACTTACAAAACATTTCATCCAAGAGCTGCAGAATACACATTCTTTTCCTCAGCACATAGATCATTCTTAAGGACAGGCCATATGTTAGGTCACAAAACAAGTCTTAAAACATTTTTAAAAATTGAAATAATGTCAAACATCTTCTCTGACCACAGTGGAGTAAATCTAGAAATCAATAACAAGAGGAATTTTGGAAACTATACAAATACATGGAAATTAAACAATGTGCTCCTGAATGACCAGTGGGTCAATGAATAAATTAAGAAAAAAAAATGAGAATTTTATTGAAACAATTGACAATGGAAACACAACATACCAAAACTTAGGGGATATAGCAAAAGAAGTACTCAGAAAGAAGTTTATAGTTATAAGTGCCTACATTTAAAAAGAGGAAAAACTTCAAATAAACCATATAATGATACGTCTTAAAGAACTTAGAAAAGCAAGAGCAAACCAAACCCAAAATGAGCAGAAGAAAAAGCATAAAGACCAGAGCAGAAATAAATGAAATTGAAATTAAAACAAAATACAAATGATCAATAAAATAAAAAGGTGTTTTTTGAAATATGAAACAATATTGATGAACCTTTAACCAGACTAGCTAAGAAAAAAAGACAAAATATCCAAATAAATAAAGCCAGAGATGAAAAGGGAGACATTACAACCAATATTGCAGAAATTCAAAAGATCATTAGAGGCTACTCAGAGCAACTATCTGCCAATAAATTGGAAAATCTAGAAGAAATAGATAAACTCCTAGACACATACAACCTCCCAAGACTGAACCAGAAAGAAATCCAAAACCTGAACAGACCAATAACAAGTAACAAGTTCAAAGACATAATTAAAATTTTCCCACTAAAGAAAAGCCAGGGAACTGATGGCTTCACTGCTGAATTTTGCTAAACATTTGAAGAACTAATACCAATCCTACTCAAACTGTTCCAAAAAGTAGAGGCAAAGGGAATACTTCCAAACTCATTCCACGAGTCCAGTATTACCCTGATACCAAAACCAGACAGACGCATCAAAAAAAAAAAAAAAAACATACTGTAAGCCAATATCCCTGACAAACATTGATGCAAAAATCTTCAACAAAATACTAGCAAACCAAGTTCAACAACACATTAGAAAGATCATTCATTGTGACCCAGCGGTATTTATCCCTGGGATGCAAGGATGGTTCGGCATACACAAATCCAACAACATCATACATTATATCAAAAGAGTGAAAGAGAAAAACCATATGATCATTTCAACTGATGCTGAAAAAGCATTTGATAAAATTCAACATCCCTTCATGATAAAAACCTCAAAAAACTGGTATTGAAGTATTATTCCTCAACATAATAAATGCAATATATGACAGACCCACAGCTAGTATCATACTGAATGGGAAAAACTGAAAGCCTTTACTATAAGATATGAAACACAATTAGGATGCCTGCTTTCACCACTGTTATTCAACATAGCACTGGAAGTTCCAGCTACAGCAATCAGGCAAAAGAAAGAAATAATTAGAAAGGAAGAAGTCAAAGTATCCTTGCTTGCAGATAATATGATTTTGTATTTGGAAAAACCTGAAGACTCCACCAAAACAATATTAGAACTGGTAAGTTCAGCAAAGTTGCAGAGTACAACATCAACATCCAACAATCAGTAGCACTTCTATATGCCAACAGTGAACAATGTGAAAAAGAAATCAAAAAAGTAATCCCATTTACAATAGCTACAAACAAAATATTTCTGAATTAATTTACCATAGAAGTCAAAGATCTCTACAATGAAAACCACTAAACATTGATAAAGGAGATTGAAGAGGACACCAAAAAAATATAAATATATCCCATATTCATGGATTGGAAGAATCAATATTGCTAAAATGTCCATACTACCCAAAGCAATCTGCAGATTCCATGCAATCCCTATCAAAATACCAACAACATTCTTTACAGAAATAGAAAAAACAATCATAAAATTTGTGTGGAACCACCAAAGACCCAACCAAAGCTATCCTGAGCAAAGAAATAAAAACTAGAGGGATCACGTTATCTGACTTCAAATTATACAACAGAGCTATAGTAATAGAAATGGCACGGTACTGGCATAAAAACAGACACATAGACCAATGGAGTACGATAGAGAACTCAGAAACAAATCCATACATCTACAGTTAACTCATTTTTGACACAGGTGCCAAAAACATACATTAAGAAAGGGACAGTCTCTTCAATAAATGGTGTTGGGAAAACTGGATATCCATATGCAGAAGAATGAAACTACACCCCTCTCTTTCACCATCTACAAAAAAAAAAAAAAAAATCAAAACTATTAAAGACTTAAATCTAAGACCTTAAACTATGAAACTACTAAAAGAAAGCATTGGGGAAATATCAAGTTTAAAAGCTTCTACACAGCAAAGGAAACAATCAACGAAGTGAAGGAAAAATGCACAGAGTGGGAGAAAACATTTGCAAACTATCCATCTGACAAGGAATTGCTAACCAGAATATGTGAAGAGCTGAAACAACTCAATAGGAAAAAATCTAATAGACCAATGAATAAATGGACAAAGATCTGAATAGACATTTCTCAAAAGAAGACATACAAATGCCAAACAGGAACATGAAAAAGTGCTCAACATTATGGATCATCTGAGAAATGCATGCATGTCAATCCCAATCCAGTCATTTCTTTAAGTTTACAGCTTTGTTTGATGTTTGTAACAGTCATTAAGTCGTCAAGAGAAAATCTTGAATGATGTTTATAAAAACTGTTTACTAACAAAGTGTGTCAATTCAGATTCCCTGTGAAGGAGACACCAAGATGAAATTAGACATGTCAAAGATTTACTAAGGGATGTACTAATGAAGGATAAAAGGGAAGAAGAGCAGAAGAAGGCATGAGAAGTTTCAGACCACGATATAGGTCTAGCACCTGCGTAAGGAAAGAAGTAAGGAAGTACTCGGTTAGAAAAGTCACAGACCACAGCACACTTCTGAGAAAATTTCTAGCAGACTAACAGGGAGTCTCCAAGCAAAGCTGTCCTTCAGAGGAATCTCATGTTGCACAGGAATGAGCTGACACTATTGTACAATTCCATGTTGGACAGGAGGGAGTCTGCCAAGCTCACTTGTTGGCTAGGAGCTGTGCAGAGGAAACATCAACTCAGCGTTCGTGGGGGCAGCAGCTGGAGGCTGTCAATCAACTGTGCCCCCTGTAGTAAGTTCACTTGAAAACAATCTGAATGGTGTGTCCCATGGCCACCACAGTTCAACCCCCACACAGATTCACTTCTCCACTCATTTTCAAGGAGGGGACTCTATGGTCCCCTCGGATTTCTCTTTATATGAGAAAACTTAAAAGGATGAGGTTAGTGGGATGAACCATAGGCCCCAGTGCTGCAGTTGATCTCAAGGCCGTAACTAGTACTCATCCTCTCCCTCCTACACTATGCATTCTAAAATCCCCTTATCCTCAACTATTGCCTTGGCAAGACTTGGTGGCTTACATGATAGTATGACACAAATCATCATTCTGAAGAAATCTGAATCACTGGGAGTCATTCCCTTGTCAAGCTAGAGTTGCTTCATGTCCACTCACAGTTACAACTGGACAAGGGAGTACAAATCAGGAAACACCTAAGTGAGTCGCCTTGGTTCCACAAGCATTCCTCTTTGCCCCAGTTTTGTAAAAGCAGCCTTCCTGCCAATCAGGGTCAATTACTCCTGCCAATGTACTTCTTTTCCTGCCTGCTGGTCCCTGGGTACATGGAGTTCAAAGTGCCCTAGCTACAGCATAACTCGTTTAATAGGATCATTACCCTGTCCCCTGACAAGAGGGCACTTTCATTGGGAAAAAAGGCCTCCAATCCTACAGTGCCCATAGTTTCAGGGACAGAAAGCACAAAATTCCCAGTGGGTTGTTGAGAGTGGTGATAAGTGGGACTACTCCTGCTTTTGAGTCTTGTTTCCTGGACATATATATATCCTTCCTATTTAGGACATAGAACCAAATAGAAGTCTGACTGAAAACACAAACTACATGTTGAAGGCAGACACCCCATCTATCCAGATTGCTGCCACTGCATTCATGAGGGCAGCAGCTGGGGGCTGTCAGTCAATTCTCCTCCCCTCCAGCAGGTATTCTTGAAAGGGATCCAAGTGGTGCACCTCCATAACCACCACCATAGCCAAGAAAGGGCCAAAAGTGTTGTAGAATGGTTTCTAGGCAAACAGCTCAACTTTAACTATTTCCACAGTTGTTCCATAACAAATTACTCCAAATTGTAGTGGCTTAAAACAAACACCATTTTATTATATCTAATTATTTTGAAGGGTAGGGATTTGGGCAGGATTTGCTGGGTAACCCTTGTGCTACACAAAGTATTGTCATACCACTTAATGCTATCAGCTAGTGGATGGACTGGTCTGGAGGGTCCAAGACATTTGCACTCACAGGCCTGGCACCATGCTTGGTGTGCATGGGAGGAAGGCTGGGCTCAGTTAGAACTATTGATCTCAGGGTCTACACATGGTAGTCCAACACAGCAGCTCCAGAGTAGCAAGACTTCTTACGTGGTAGCTCACGACTCCAGGGAACAAGGCAGAGGCTGCACGGCCTTTTCTGAGCTAGCCTCAAAAGTCACAGAACATCTCTGTCACTGCCCTCTATAGGTCAAAGTAGTCAGCCTAAAAAGGGGGCAACACAGAACTATGTAGAATGGAAGCAGGGCCAAAAATGGGTGCCCATATTTTAAACACATCAAAAGGCTAACATTTTAGTTAATTAAAAGAACTGCTTACTCGAAGCACCTCAATTGCCAACACTGCCAGTAATACAGTGTGTCACCATAATCTAAAATACCTATAATTACACAAGGGAATAACAAAATAATCTGTTCAATTAATGTATGAATAAATGTTTATTACAATCAGAAGACAAGGGAATGAACCAGTTTGTCTTCCGACACTGATGCCTGCCTCTTTCATGACAAGAAACCCTCTTCTACCATTCCCCTGGTCCCTTGAGCGAAGGAAAGACTGTCACAGCTGCCGTGCTCTCCCTCCTCCCACTCCCAGCCTCACCATATGGATCACTTTGTGAGGCAGAGCTGCAGGGTTTGCTCACAGGTGTGGCCCCTCTGGTCTGGCCGTACACTGAGCCCCAGTGCTTCTGTTAACTGTGAGCAGTCCCCAGTGTGTGCACAGCCCAGACACACCTGAGGTAACATGCACTGGAATACAGCTTGAGGCTCTGACTCCCAGTCCTCCTCAAGACAGGATACAGTCCTCAGTTCTTCCAACTATTGTTTTTGAATTGTTGTTCTTGGTCCCAAGGCTTATTTTCCTTATTGACCCCTGAGGACAAATGTCACACAGCAGACCTCACCCACATTAATCCTTTCATTTGTTTAGTGAATACTGATTGATCATCTGCTACATATCAAGCCCTCTGCTATATGCTGGGGACACAAGGGTAAACAAATCATCACCCAAACTCTCAAGAAACTTGCCTTGTAGTCACTGTTTAACATATAAACAGTAATTACAATACTGTTAGTTAATACCCAGAGAGCATGTATGAGCATAATACCCAGATACCCTGAAGTGATTTGGCACCTTAAGAGCCAAAAGACGAAGAAACAATGAACACCCTGTCATCTGTTTGCTCAACTCCACCTCCAGGCTTAGAGGCCAGTCTCCACATCAGCTCAGTACCCAGCAAGTGGGACTCCCATGCAGACCATGCCTGGGCTTCCCTCCCTATTCAGGTGGGATAATAGCCCAACATGCTGTCTGCCTCAGTCTCTGAGTCAGGCCATGTTCTAGCCACCATGACATGCACACTGGCCTGCAGGTTCTCCACCCTCACCACCCCTTGTTGGGATACTGGGGCTTCCTCCCAAGTATGCCCCAGACTTATGAAGCTACAAAGGTGGCCCAGTGTTGAGGCAGAGCACATACACATGGTTTTGTTTGGTTTGGTTTTGTTTGTTTGTTTGTTTTTCAGAGACAGATTCTTACTCTGTCACCCAGGCTGGAGTGCAGTGGCATGATCTTGGCTCACTGCAACTTCTACCTCCTGGGTTCACATGGTTTGACTCTAGCTCTCAAATTTCATGGTGTGCAGTGCTGAGCAGTTTCCTTAACCTGTGTCTTAGTTTCGACATCTGTGAAGACAGAACTAACGTTTACTTGCAGGATGTTAGGTTTAAATTAGATTAGTGCTGTGGCACACATGGACCCCAACAAAAGGTAAATATTGTTTATTTTGCATCAATGACTAGGATGGTCAAATTTAGCAAATAAAAATATAGGTGGCCCAGTTAAATTTAAATTTCAAATGAACAACTAATTTTTTAATGTATGTTTCATGCAATATTTAGGACACATTTACACTAAAGTATTATTTGATTTTTAATTGAAATGTAATGTTTTTATTAAGGTATAGTTGACAAATAAAATTGTGTATATTTATATTGTACACTGTGATGTTTTGATTGATGACAGATAGATAGATAAATAGATTGCAAAGTGGTTAAATCAAACTAATTAATATCCATCATCTCACATACTAATCCTTTTTTGTGATGAGAACATTTAAGATCCACTCTTTTAGCAATTTCCAAGTATACAATACATTGTTGCTAACTAGAGTCACCATGCTGTACAATAGATCTCCTGAATTTTTTCCTCTTGTCTAACTGAAACTTTGTAGCCTTTTACCAATATCTCCCCAGACCCCCTCCCCAAGAGTCCCTGGTAACCACCCTCTACTTTCTGCTTCAATTAGTTCAATATTTTCAGATTCCACATACAATTGAGATCATGCAATATTTGTCTTTCTGTGCTGGCCTATTTCACAAAGCATAATGTCTTTTAGGTTCATCCATGTTATCACAAATGACAGAATTTCCTTCATTTTTAGGGCTGAATAGCATTGCACGTATATGCATACACACTTGTGTGTGTATACATATATATGTGTGTATACATATACATATATGTATATATACGTAAATACCATTGTGTTTTTTGGTAATGAATTCTTTTATATACCATAGTTTCTTCATAAATTCTTCCATTGACAGACACCTAGGTTGATTCCACATCTTGGCTATTATGATGAACAGGGGAGTGCAACTACGTCCTTGAGGAACTGCTTTAATTTCCTTTGGATGTATTCCCAGAAGAGGAACTGCCAGGTCATACGGTAGCTCCATTTTTAATTTTTTGAGGAACCTCCATAGTGTTTTCCATAGTGGCTGTACTAATTTACATTCCCACCAACAGTGTGCAAGGGTTTTATTTTTTCCATACTCTCACCAACAGTTCTCTTTCATCTTTTTGAGAGAAAATCGAATTTTAACTAGGAATCCTATATTTTATCTAGTAACCCTATTTCACGATAATCTTGCTTTAGCTTAGCTACACGGTAACCTATGTGGAGTATTTAAAATCATTTTACTGATAAGAGAAACTGAGATTCAGTGGCATTTAATAACTTGTCCAAAATCACACTGGTAATGAAGGGTAGAGCAGGATTCAGAATTGAGCCTCATGAATACCTCTTGTCCCTGCACTACCAGTGAGCCTCAGTTTCCCTTCTGGCCCAGGAAACCAATCAGCCTCACAGAAAATCAGCTTTAGTGTGCTGTAACAGGCCTTTTCTCTGTGGAACCAGGATGGCTATAAAGTGTTACTGGGAAAGCAGCCCAGAAGTGGAGACTGATAGACTTCCCACCAGGGCAGCTTCCTCATGGATGCCACAGAATGTTACAGGTGAAAGCCAAGGTTAATGCAGCCAGGGCAGATGGGCCTTTGCTGGTGCCTCTACCCCAGCCACATCCACATAGAGAGCTCATGGCGTGCAGGCCACAGAGGCAACCTTGGAAACAAGCACCAGAAAATTCATAGCCCAGGCCTTTCTGATCTGTCTGCCAGGAACTGTACTGAATCTGCCTCCCTCCCACCCCTGCAACATCTTCCGGCAGAATTCAGAGGGCCCTGGAGAAGCCAATGGTACCTGCTGAAGGGGTTGACAATTGATTCTGGGTAGAAGGGAAACCCCACATGAGAAGATGAGAAAGTGACCTGTGGGATCCCAAGTGTACCACTTCCTGGTGAGAAGCTATAGGATACAAGACATGAAAAACAAACGCCAGACTTCCTTCTCACTAGTGTATAAAGGAATGCATTTGTCCTCTTTTCTCTCTCTAGATTCTGACCTTCAAGAAGTCTGCCTCTCCTATAGATCTTCTCTCTCTGGCTTTACTGGAGTCACCTTCCTTACATGGAAGTCATGAGTGTGAGTCTTCTAGAAGGAAAGGTGGTCAGTGTAGGCTGGAGAGTTCAGGGCAGATGCACATGCTTGGTCCTGGGGCCTGTGTCTGCTTCAGGACACAGCGGGGATGAGGACAGGAGAAAGCACCAGTGGGAGGCTCATAGTGAGAATGTTTGTGCGGAGGTGGCAGGAGGAAAAACATCTGGCTCCAGGGGAGCAGTCAAACACCAGTTGCAGACAGGCTGCAGGGACTCACGAGGTTAGGCTGAGGGTAGGACCTGGAGTCCACTCCTTCAGGCAACCCTGCCCTCCCTGGACCCTCTCCAGGAACACACAGCGGGTATCTTCCACATAGACCTCAGGTCAGCTTCATTCACCACTTAGTCAAACAGGCCAGGGAGCAGGTTGTGCTGGGGACCCAGGTGGGCATCGTTCCCCAGAGGTAAGAATGTTGACATTCCTGATCCTCTGTCTCAGTCTATTTTGTGCTGGGTAATGTGTAAAAAAACAGAAATTTATGTTTCACAGTCTGAAGGCTAGGAAATTCAAGATCGAGGTGTCAGCATCTGGTGAGGGCCTTCTTTCTGCATCCTGACATAGCAGAAGGCAGAAGGGAAAGCAGGGGACCAACCCTGTGTGCTCACAAGGCAGAAGAGCAGAAGGGAGAGAACCCACTCCCACAAGCGCTTTTGGAGCAACATGAATCCATTCATGCTCTCATCACCTAAACTCCTCCCATTAGGCCCCACCCCCAACACTTGAGGATTAAATTTCCAACACATGAATTTTGGGGACACACTCAGACCATAGCATCCCCCTTTTCTTGATAACAGCTTTAATCCCATGCCTGTAGTAATCATCACCTCTGCATTGTATAATGTTTGTCAAGCACTCAGTCAATAGTATTTAGTAGAGGGTATTGGAAACTCAGCCTACCCGGGGAGATGACAAAAATGAGTATAGATGAATCACAAATCTACATACATTGTATTCATATTTTAAAGACATCTAACCTTTGTATTTCCTTTACTGGTAGCTTTTGGAGGTCCTCCGGGGTAGTTGGCGTTCTAGTTGTCACAATGCCTGGGAGGTGCCACCAGCATTTAGTGCCGGAGGCTGGGAATACTAAATGTCCTGCAATTCCTGGAACAGTCCCGCACAAGGAAGAACTGCATGGCCCAAAGGCTGATAGCATCTTCTTGGAGAAACACTTGCTAATCTCCTACAAGTTCTCCTCACTGTGGGGTAGTGGGAGCTATTGTGGGAGAGGCGAGGAGAAACCAAACTCAAAATTTGCCAATTCACAGGGTTTTTTCACCTTCTGTTCCACTTTACAGTCTCTTTTGGATGATTCAGTGTTTTGGGAGTACATGTTCCATTTTTAACATTTCTTCCCCTCCCTTTCTCTTCTCCAAAATGGTGTTAGTGTATATGAGGGCAGGGCATATTCACTCTGTGGATGTGGGAGAGAAGAGATAGTCTGCCTAAATATGTGTGAAGAGACTCAGCATCCTTGCATGTCTGCACATGTCTTACTTGAATTGCTCTTACACTTGAATGTAGCTAAGTTGCGTATGTCTGTATTTGCGTATGTCCCCCAAAAGCCTACCCTGAGACAAGGATGTGAGTGGAGGTAGTTTATTTGTGAGGCCATCCCAGGAAACAGGAATGAAGATGGGGCATACTCAGACAGAAAACAAGCAAAGTCAATCTAAGAGTGTTAGTAAGGAAGCTCCCACAAGTTGGAGGCTCCATTCTTCTAGGACCACCTGAAAAGTATGTGGAATGTCCTTCTCAAATTGTCCTCCTGAAGGACACAAGCCTAGGGTGGTTGTCCACCAGCTCCTGTCACCAATTGGATGAGAGTTAGAGGGTTTCTCAAGGGCATTAACTAACCCCCCTCTTCAGGTTGGTCATCCAAAAAGATAAGGAGGGAGGATGTTACATGGAGATGAGTGAGCTCCTGTGGAAAACGTCCACAGAGGTGGGCCAAGGGATGACATGGGTACCATCTGCACAATGTAGAGTTGAAACTTCCAAATGATTTCCCTTTAGAAACTAGAAGATATGATTCGTTCACTTTGAGCTTCCAGGATTAGCAAAGAACTCTAATGCCCATTGATTCCTATTCCTTTATAGGTAAACTGTTGTTTTTCTCTCTGGAAGATTTTAGTATTTTCTTCCATTCTTGAGGTTCTGCAATTTCACCAGTATGTATCCAGTTATGATTTTTGGTCATTCATTTTGTGTGTCTCTCTGTGACCCTTTTCAATTTAAAAACTTGTGAGGTTTTTTCAGGTCTACATTTTCTCATGTTTTCCTATTTCCCCTCTTCCATGCTCTCAGCGCTCTCCGTTTTTTCTTTCCTTTTCTTTTCTTTTCTTTTCTTTTTTCTCTCCTGTTCATGAGTTCATTTTTTATCATGTAAGTCAAAAATAAAATACTACATTACCCACCCCCCAACCATCTAAATGGACTTTCTCCTCAGCCGGGGTGCCTTTTTAAAATTTAACCTGAAAGACTGGTTCAGGCCATGACGGGAAGTGGGGATCGGATGTGCCTCATTATACCTCTCCAGCATTAACCTCCACACAGACTTTAAGTTTCATAAGAAGCACTTTACAGCCTGTTCTCTCTGAAGCCTACTACCTGAAGGCTTCCTCTACTAATAAGAACTTTGGTCTCCACAACCTCTTGTCTTAACCCAGATATACCCTTCTATTTCTCCCAGGTCTTTAGATAAACTCAATCAATTGTCAACCAGAAAATTTTTAAATCTACCTGTATGCTAGAAGCACCCCCCCATCTTCCACTTCAAGTTGTCCCATCTTTCTGGACCACACCAATGTATTCCTTAAATGTAATTGATTGAAGTCTCCCTAAAATGTGTAAAACCAAGCTGCACCTCAACCACCTTGGGCTCATGTTCTCAGGCCCTCCTGAGGGCTGTGTCACAGGCCATGGTCACTCATATTTGGCTCAGAATAAATCTCTTCCAATATTTTACAGAGATTGACTCTTTTTATCAACAATCCATATCCATTCTGCTATTCAGCATATCTATTTAATGTTCAAAAACATTTGGTGTTCCTGGAATCCTAACTGACCCTTTCACACCACTTGTCTTAACTGATGGTGTGTCAGCCCCTCATATCTGAATTTTAAGCTGATCTTAAAGTTATTTTTCCCTTTCCATGAACACTAGCCATTTTATTTGTTGATTTTGGTCCTTCTTTTTAATGTTTGTTTTCTTTAAATGTTTGGATATTCTTAACTATTGTTTGTATTTGAATTGGAAATTCCTGTTTGCCTGAGTAAAAGTACTGATTTCAGCTGCCTTTGGTGACTTGGAGTGGGGTGGGAAGGAGGAGGACAGGAAGGTAGAGAGTAAGGTGTGCAAGGAAGTAGCTTGCCTCATGAGAAGCGGGGATCCCAGCTCTCCCCTTCTCACAGGAGTGTAAGTCATCTGGAGTCATTTCTCTCCTTCTCTGGCCCGACTGTCCATCTGAGTCTCCTGGGTCAGGACTCCTGCTTCAGACAGCTGTGCTCAGAGTTTATTCTACGGGCAAATGCATGAATCAGCCATCCTAATTTTCTCTCTTCCTTGGCTGTCTGGAGTTACTTCCGGCTCTGTTCTGCCTCTCTGGGTTGTTTCTTCCCATCTGGAGGATTTATCCTGGGTCTAAACATCACCCCTGCTTTCTGCTCAGTAGGTGTGAGGAGGGACAGGGGCCTAGTGGGTTCAGCTATTCCAAATACAAAGCTTTAGGAATTAACCTGATTGTCCAGAAGCCCCTTCTGCTTTCTCGATTTGTTAAGTCTGAGCTTAAAATATTTCTGGAATTTCTATTACTTCTGCTACAGCTTTCTATTGTCTAAGTTTGGGGCTATGTTTTTGTTTTTCTTTGGTTTTTCTTCTTTTTTTTCTCTTCTGCCCTTATGTTTCTGCAATCTGATCCCATCTGCTTTCTATCTTCCAGGAATTTTTTCAAAATCTGTCTAAGGACAGTTACTTTTCTTGCTTCATAGGGCCATCATGGATTCCTTTACATCCTCCTCCTTTCATCCATTTATCTTATTAATCCTCACAATGATTCAGTGAAAAAGGTGCTTATTATTACCGTGTTTTTCAACAGGAAAACTGAGGCTCAGAGAAGTTAGATTAACTTCTCTAAGCTGTCACAGATGGAACATGGCGGTGCTGGAAATGACCTCTGGTTTATCTGACTTCAAGTGGGAGTAAAACTATTCCCTCCACTTGTCCACTTGTCAGGGATCTTCCTTATGTTTGCCTCTTAGTTCTTTCCTCCTATGGCTTGAGAGCTCCTTGAGCACAGAGGTTGTACAGGAGTCCTCTTTGTATCCCCTGCAGCACCTTGCACAGTGCAGAGAACCCCTAACACAGGCAGCACGAGTCAATGGCAGGTTGTCCAAGGTCACATGGCTAGAAAGTCAGTATTTGAACTCAGGAAATCTTGCCCCAGGGACTGTACCCTAACATCATGCTGCCACTCAGATCTTAGGTGCCACCAACTTCCTCCCAAGCAACCCCTTCCTGGGAGGAAAGCACATCACTAGGCTAACAGCCAATCTGTACACTGGGAAGAGTACTTTTGAGGGACTTCCAGTGCTATGTTTTCTTACAAGTATAATGGCACTACTTGACTTTTAAAACCAAGACCATGTATTGTTTTGATAAAACAGAGAAGAAAAGAAACAAAAAGAAAAATAAGAATGCAGAATATGGGCCATCAGGGTTATCAGCAAACTACATGGATACAACAGACATTTGGAATGTGTTAAGCTTCTGAGTGAGGAAGGGAGGGGCATTATGAAAATGGCAAGACCACACCATAAGGAGGCAAGAAGCTGGGGTTTATGATCTGCCACTAATTAACAGTGTCACCTTCAACAAGGGGAATGATATGGGCTTCCATTTTTCCGTTTATAAGACAAGCTCCTGACTTTTTAATGATCGCCATTCTAACTGGTGTGAGATGGTATCTCATTGTGGTTTTGATTTGCATTTCTCTGATGGCCAGTGATGATGAGCATTTTTTCATGTGTCTGTTGGCTGTATGAATGTCTTCTTTTGAGAAATGTCTGTTCATATCCTTTGCCCACTTTTTGATGGGGTTGTTTGTTTTTTTCTTGTAAATTTGTTTGAGTTCTTTGTAGGTTCTGGATATTAGCCCTTTGTCAGATGAGTAGATTGCAAAAATTTTCTCCCATTCTGTAGGTTGCCTGTTCACTCAGGTGCTGGAGAGGATGTGGAGAAATAGGAACACTTTTACACTGTTGGTGGGATTGTAAACTAGTTCAACCATTATGGAAAACAGTATGGCGATTCCTCAAGGATCTAGAACTAGATGTACCATATGACCCAGCCATCCCATTACTGGGTATATACCCAAAGGATTATAAATCATGCTGCTATAAAGACACATGCACACATATGTTTATTGCGGCACTATTCACAATAGCAAAGACTTGGAATCAACCCAAATGTCCATCAGTGACAGATTGGATTAAGAAAATGTGGCACATATACATCATGGAATACTATGCAGCCATCAAAAAGGATGAGTTTGTGGCCTTTGTAGGGACATGGATGCAGCTGGAAACCATCATTCTTAGCAAACTATCACAAGAACAGAAAACCAAACACCACATGTTCTCACTCATAGGTGGGAACCAAACAATGAGATCACTTGGACTCGGGAACGGGAACATCACACACCGGGGCCGATCATGGGAAGGGGGAGGGGGGAGGGATTGCACTGGGAGTTATACCTGATGTAAATGACGAGTTGATGGGTGCTGACAAGTTGATGGGTGCAGCACAGTAACATGGCACAAGTATACATATGTAACAAACCTGCACGTTATGCACATGTACCCTAGAACTTAAAGTATAATAATAATAAAAAAAATTAAAAAATAAAAAAAAAGACAAGCTCATCTCTAAGGTCCCTTTAATTCTGACATCTGATTATTTTAAATTAATAGTAAATTCACTTTTATCAGAATTTAAAACTGTATGACTGTTCCCAGCCTCTCTGCTTACATGCGTCTTTCAGCGCCTGAGTACTTCCCCAATCCTATCTGTTATTATTCTTTGCCTCACACTTTTAAAGCCCAGGGACCTAGGCACATCATTAAATTTTTTCATACAAGTCCTTCTTCATCTCAGGTTGTACCATTTCCTTTGTGACCACACATACGCACACACATTTTTGACCAGGATTATACTTGTTATTTTACAGACTCTGTTTAGCTATAATTTCCTCCAGGAAGAGCTTTCTGATACCCCTTCCCAGGATGAGTGAGATACCCACCTTCTGTGCTCCTCTCTAGTGCTTGATGGGGAGTGCATGGTGTGCTGTAGCACTAATCTAATTTAAACCTAATAACCTTCAAGTGAATCTTGGCTCTATTTTTACATATGAGGAAACGAAGACTCAACAACTTTAAGGAAACTGCTCAAAACTGTACACCATGAAGTTTCAGAGCCAAACTACGTGTGTGTGCTCTATCCCCACACTGGGCCACCTTTAGTAGCATCTGCCTCATAAGCCTGAGGCACAGTTGGATGATTCCCCAACACCTCAACCAGGGGTGGCAAGGATAGCAAATCTACAAAGGCCATTTCACAGGTCACAGCAGCTAGAACATGGCCAGGCTGAGAGACTGAGGCAGAGAGCACATTGGGCCATTGTCTCACTCTGAGTAGGGAGGGGAGCTCAAGCATGGTCTGCATGGAAGTCCACTTGCTGATCACTGAGCTGATATGGGGACTGGCCTCTAAGCCCACAGGTGGAGTTGGGGTGTTCATTGCTTCTTCTTCTGAGTCTTTAGATGCCAAGTCACCTTGCAGTATGATCATACATATGGTATCTGGGGATTAACTGATGACTGGGCTGGAAGCCATGTTAGCCTGCAGGCTGCTACATTTCCACCGAGCCTCTCCCACTTGAGGGCACCAAATAGGAATTAATAAGGTCAGCCTAGAATTGTATTGCTTGCAACCAATCACTATTATAAATCATATAGAGCAAAAAGTAGATATAACATGCTTTTTTATAACAAGTTATAAGATAGAAACAGTGTAAAGTAAAAACAAGTTTCTAGTTCAGGGTTATTCAAAAGTTTTAGAGTAATTTTCATAAATGGAAGCATTAGGACCATACATCACTGTCATTTCAAACTACTGTTTAGTTTAAAATTTTGAAGAGGTAAAGTAAATGGATTTTTCAGTAAGTAACTTACCTTAGTCAAAGTTGTTCTAGGAAGAATTATAGTTAAAACTACTTTCAAAGATGCTGAAAAAATAAGGTGCAATAAGAAACAGATATATTAAAACCCAAGTAGACCAATAACAAGTAACAAGATCAAAGATGTAATAAAAAATCTTCCAGCAAATAAATAAATAAGCCCAGGACCCAAAGGCTTCACAGCTGAGTTTTACTAAACATTTAAAGAACTAATACCAATCCTACTCAAAATATTCTTAAAAAAACTAGAAGAGGAGGGAATACTTACAAACTCATTCTATGAGGTCAGTATTACCTGTATACCAAAACCAAACAAAGACACATCAAAAAAAGAAAACTATAGGCCAATATCCCTGATGAACATTGATGCAAAACTCCTCAGCAAACTACTGGCAAACCAAATTCAACAACACATTAAAAAGTTTACTTATCATGACCAAGTGTGACTTATTCTAGGGATGCAAGGATAGTTCAACATATACAAGTCAATCAATGTGATACACCATATCAACAGAATGACAGACAAAAACCATGTGATCATTTCAATGTTTGATGCTTAAAAAGGCATCTGATAAAATTCAACATTTTTTCATGATAAAACTCAAGAAACTGGATATAGAAGTATCATACTTCACAATAAAAGCCATATACAACAGACCTACAGCTGGCATCATACTGAATGGGGAAAAACTGAAAGCTTTTCCTGTAAGATCTGGAACACATTAAGGATGCTCACTTTCTCCACTGTTACTCAACATCGTGCTGGAAGTCCTAGCTAGAGAAGTCAGTCAAGAGAAAGAAATAAAGGGCATTCAAATTGAAAAGGAAAAAGTCAATTTATCCTTGTTTGCAGATAATATGATCTTATATTTGAAAAAACCTAAATGCTCCACCAAAAAACTCTAACTGATAAACAAATTCAGAAAAGTTTCAGGCTACAACATCAACATACAAAACACAGTAGCATTTCCAACATATGACAACAGTGAATAATGTGAAAAAGAAATAAAAAAAGAAATCCCATTTACAATAGCTGCAAATAAAATAACATAACTAGGAATTAACTTAACCAAATAAGTGAAAGAGCTCTATGATTAAAACTATAAAATATTAATGGAAGAAATTGAAAGGGACACAAAAAAATGAAAAGATATTCTGTTTTCATGGATTGGAAGAATTAACATCATTAAAATGTTCATACTACCCAAAGCAATCTACAGGTTCAATGCAATCTCTATAAAAATACCAATGGCATTCTTCACAGAAATTTTTAAAAGTCCTAAAATTTGTATGGAACCATAAAATACCTGGAATAACCAAAGATATCCTGAGCAAAAAGAACAAAACTGGAGGAACTAAATTACCTGATTTCAAATTATAATGCAGAGCTATAGTAACCAAAACAGCATGGTACTGGCATAAAAACAGATGCATAGACCAATGGAACAAGTAAAGAACCCAAAAGCAAATCCAAACACCTACAGTGAACTCATTTTTGACAAAAGCATCATGAAGATACATTGAGGAAAGAAGAATTTTCTCAATAAATTGTTCTGGACAGCCAGAGTGGCTATTACTAAAAAGTCAAAAAATAAATAGATGATGGTGAGGTTATGGAGTAAAGAGAACACTTATACACTGTTGGTGGGAGTATAACTTAGTTCAACAATCATGGAAAGCAGTGTGGCAATTCCTGAAACAGCTAAAAACAGAACTACCATTCAACCCAGCAATCCCATTACTGGGTATATTCCCAAAGGAATATAAATCATTCTACCATAAAGACACACACATGCTTATGTTCATTGCAGCACTACTCACAATAGCAAAGACATGGAATCAACCTAAATGTCCATAAACAGTAGACTGGATAAAGAAAATATGGTACATATACACTATGAAATACTATGCAGCCATAAAAAGAAGGAGATCATGTCCTTTGCAGAAACATGGATGGAGCTGGAGGCCATCAGTCTTAGCAAACTAATGCAGGAATAGAAAACCAAATACCACATGTTCTCACTTATAAATGGGAGCTGAATGATGAGAACACATGGACACAAAGAGGGGAAAAACAGACACTGGGGCCTACTTGAGGGTGGAGGGTGGGGAGAGGGAGAGGTACAGAAAAAACATAACTATTGGATATTAGGCTTAGTACCAGGTGACAAAATAATCTATACGACAAACCCCAATGACAAGAGTTTACCTATATACAAATCTTCACATGTACCCCTGAACCTAAAATAAAAGTTAAAAAATAATGGTGCTGGGAAAACTGAATATCCATATGCAAAAGAATGAAACTAGACCTCTATTTCCAGCCATATACAAAAATCAAATCAAAATTAATTACTTAAATCTGAGACCTCAAACTGTGAAACTACTAAAAGAAAACATTGGAGAAATGCTCCAGGATGTTGATCTGAGCAAAGATTTCTTGATACCCCACAAGCTCAGGCAACCAAAGCAAAAATGGACAAATGGGATCACATCAAGTTAAAAAGCTTCTGCACAGCAAAGGAAACAACAAAGTGAAAAGACAACCCACAGAATGGGAGAAAATATTTGCAAATAAAAACCCATCTGACAAGGGATTAATAACCAGAATATATAAGGAGCTCAAACAACTCTACAGGAAAAAATCTAACAACCCAGTGAAGAAACGGACAAAAGACCTGAATAGACATTTCTCAAAAGAAGACATTCAAATGACAAACAGGTATATTAAAAGGTGTGCTACATCATTGATCATCAGATAAACGCAAATCAAAACTACAATGAGTTATCATTTCACCCCAGTTAAAATGGCTTATAGTAAAAAGACAGGCAACAACAAATCTGGTGAGGATGTGGAGAAAAGGGAACCTTTGCACAGTGTTGGTCGGAATGAAAATTAGTACAACCACTATGGAAAATAGTTTGAAGATTCTTCAAAAAACTAAAAATAGAACTTCCATATGATCCAGCAATCCCACTGGTAGATATATACCCCAAAGAAAGGAAATCAATATATTGAAGAGATATCTGCCGTCCCATTTTTGTTGCAGCATTATTCACAATATCCAAGATTTGGAAGCAACCTGAGTGTCCATCAATAGACAAATGGATAAAGAAAACATGGTACATATACACAATGAAGTACTATTGCAACCATAAAAATAAATTGGATCCTGTCATTTGCAACAACATGGATGGAACTGGGGGACATTATGTTAAGTGAAAGAAGCCAGGCACCGAAAGACAAACTTGCATGTTCTCACTTATTTGTGGGGGCTAAAAATTGAAACAATTGAACTCATAGAGATAGGGAATAGAATGATGGATACCAGAGGCTGGGGAGGGTAGCTGGTGGGGAGTAGGGATGCTTAATGGATATAAAAACATACTTTGATAGAATAAAATCTAGTATTTGATAGCACAACAGAGTGACTGCAGTCAACAATGATTTATTGCGCTTTTTAAAATAACTAAGAGTATAACTGGAAGGTGTAATTGGAGTAAAACTGGAGTAATACAAAGAAATGATAAATGTTTGAGGTGATGAAAACCTCATTAACTCTGATATGATTATTACACCTTGTATGCCTGTATCAAAATATTTCATGTACGCCATAATTATCTACACCTACTATGTACCCATAAAAATAAAAAATTAAATTAAACAAAGAGATAAAGGTACATTATTTAAAATTATAGCAGCATGTCCAAGACCATGGGCTCTGGAGTCAGATTGCCTTGGTGTAAATCCTGGTCTTAGTTGATGTGTCTATGCCTCAGCTCTTCTTATCTATTAAATGGAGATAAGGATATCTACTCATAGAGTTATGTGATACTTAAATGAGTTGATGCTATTGGAATAGAGCTTGGCATATGCTAAATATTCAATAAATGCTAGCTATTGGTTGACTATTAGCTGTTATTATTGGCAATTAAACATGATTAATCAAATAAATGTTATTCTATTAGTGAATTTATATTTAATTTATTCTATAAATAATTATATATGTACACATGTACAAACTCACTACAAATCTGGAAGGAGAAGAAAGGGTAAGGAGGAGAAAAGGGAATGTAAGATAAATTCTTATTTATTAGAGGAGCCAATAATTATTTTCTATATTTAATAAACAAAAAACATAACTATAAGCATATTAATGAGAGTTGCATTTACCAGGAGAATTACAAACAATAATTTTTTTAAGTAGCCTCTGATATTTGGGGATATTTGTAATAAATTTTAAACCATCCAATAGCATATGGCTTACAGTTTAAAAGTCAGAGTAGTTGTTATGCTGAGGGGAAGGTGACTGAGTTAGAGACTAGAAGGGAAAATGGCTGGGCACTTTCTGTGGCGCTGGTAACATTTTAGTTCTTGCTGTGGTTGCTGTTTACATGGGTGTAAGTGCTTTTGGGCATTTTCTGTATGTACATGGTATAGCCATACAAATTTAAATAAAAGGTTGCCTCTGCAGAGTAGGACTACAGTACATAGACATGGGGCTCGAGTTTTCCTTTGTATCGGATTATATATAGCAATTGTGTTTGTTTACTCTTAAAACCATTCTCTAGTGTTCTTATACCATCCAGACAAAATGAAAGGTAATGTACAGGATGACCCTCTGACTTGGGAAGCTCATGGCTGTATCTTTTCTGAGCTAGATCAGGACATAGGAGCTCAATGACAAAGGCCTCTGACCTTAAGCAGCAGTGGATGCTGTGAAGGCCGCCTGGAGCTCAGGACTGGCAAATCCAATCAGAGGAGTGGCCCTCAGCAGACACAGGACATGCTGTTGCCATAAGTGTCTCTTCTTCAGTTCACACTCACATGCCAAGCACTTGCTTGTGCCAGACACTGTGCTAGGAGCCAAGAACACAAAGATAAATGGAACTCAGAGTGAAGGTTACAGGGAGACAGCCATGATGACAGGCCTCATGGTAGGCAGGGGGAGCTGTGAGGAGAGGGGCACTGCCCAGCTCCAGCAGGACCAGCGAGAAGGAGGGTAGGTTCAGAAGGTGTGGTGCCTAAACTGCCAACCAAGCAAAGAGTGTTCTACCAGATAAATAGAACCAGGAAGTCATATATACACATGACTTTTTTCAAGAAATTGGCTTTGCAATTGTTGGGGCTAGCAGAGTCTGAAATCCATCAGGCAGGCTGACAGGCTGGAAATGCTTGGGCAAGAGCTGACCCTGTAGTCCACAGGCATAATTTCTTCTTCCTCAAGGAAATCTCATTTGCTCTTAAGGCCTTTCAACTGATTGGATGAGGCCATCCAGGTTATAGAGGATAATCTCCTTTACTTAAAGTCAGCATATTGTAGATGTTAACCACATCTACAAAATACCTTCACAGTAATGCCCAAATTAGTGCTTTATTGCAGGGGTCCCAACCCCCTCACCCGTGGACCCGCCCGTTAGGAGACAGGCTGCACAGCAGGAGGTGAGCCGCCGGGTGGGCCCAGGAGCCAGCATTACCACCTGAGCTCCACCTCCTGTCAGATCAGTGGCATTACATTCTCATAGAAGTGCGAACCCTATTGTGAACTGTGCATGCCTGGGATCTAGGTCTGGGCACTCTCTAGGAGAATCTAACTAAATCCTGATGATCTGAGGTGGAACACTTTCATCCCGAAACACTTTCATTCCCTGCCCAGTCTGTGGAAAAAATTGTCTTCCACGAAATCCATCCTTGGTGCCTAAAAGGTTTGGGACCGCTGTTTTATTGGATAATTAGGCAATGTAGTCTAGCCAAGTTGACACATAAAAGTAACCATCATAGTTGGGTTGGCAGAGGGGCAGTGTATCTCAGGCAAAGGGACAAGAACACACAAGGGAAGCACCAGAACTCGTGTGTGTGTGTGTGTGTGTGTGTGTGTGTGTGTGGGAGGGGCAAAGGGTACTGAAGAGTCACTGAAGTACAAGTGACATTCACTCCTAGAGCCCTTTAATCATTCCCCTACCTCTAGTCTCAATCTAGCTATGTTCACACTCACCCGCCCTTCCACATAGGTGTGATCCTTCAAGGGTCCTACAGTGGGCCAGAAGTGTGTGTGTATGTGTGTGTGTGTGTGTGTGTTAGCGGAGGGCAAATGAATGCCCAGAAGAAGAAGGGTATGGCAGGAGACAGCAGCAGATGAGTCTGCAGATGTGAGCAAGGACAACCAGTGTATAGATGTCTTTGCCTGCCATACTGAAGAGCTTTTCTTTACCTTGGAGTCCAAATCAGGTTGATCATCAAATCATCTAGAATCTCCTAGGTATCATTTTTGAAAACACAGATTCTTTGGGCTCCTCTCAGACTTAATGAATCTGATAAAATAGTAGCTTATATTATTAAAAAGTCCTATTTTATTCCCCAATCTAATGACCAGGTTTTGGAGTATCCCTGCTTTAGGCTATAGAAGCCACTGAAGTGTAAAATGATAGAATCCACATTTTATTTCCATTTAACTATCATCCTTGTTTAAGTGTTTGTGCTTTTCACATGAATAGGACAACTATTCCATGGTGGCTTCAAACATCAACGCAGCTAGCATGTAACTGGGAAAAACTTGGCTGAGATCCTTCCTAGTACGCTTATCTTCACAGACACAACCTAATTGGGATCAGAAGGGCCAGAGAACTGGAGACAGAGGATGGATTTCTTAGTCACTGTCAGCTTCATTTCCATGGAGATCTATTCTCACTTAGAGGGCCTAGTCCATGCCAGGTTCAGAGGGGGACAGGAAGACAGCAGAAGCCAGCTTCAATCTTGCAGACACGTGCATCTGAAACACACAGATTTGAAAAGAGCAGAACACAGAGCTCCTTTAAGGCAGTATTTAAGGCAAGCATGGGACATGGTAGTACAGATGGAAAGTATACATGTCAAAGACCCAGGCTTGTTTAACAAGACAATGCACACAAAGGTACTGAGTACACACCTGGCACATAAGGCATCATTAAATGAACATTGGTGCCTGGCCTTCCTGAGCCCTTAGTAATGCCAGCACCCGCTCTATAGCACTCATAGTCTTTGGAGTCCTGGAATAAATTTTAAGAAGGAAAAAGCATGTCTAGCTTCCAGAATCTTAGGAGATTTTATTAATATCATGGTGTCCATCTGGTTGACATAGGAGACAGGATGGATGTCTGTAGCTGAGCTCCAAAATAGATATTACAAATAAGGCTTATGCAGGAAATAGAAACACCCTGTCCTCGGGACCACATTTGTCAGTCCTCTCTCAATTTAGACCTCTTCAAGTATACCCAGAGAAACTATCAGGGCCCATCACCACCACCTCCAACTCCAGAGGAAAATGTTTTCCTTGGAGAGGCCTTTCTTTTTGTGAGGTTTTAGCACTAGAGCCTTGCACTGAAGTACAAGTGGCATTCAATACTAGAGCCCTTGAATCATTCCCCTACATTCAGTCTCAATAGTTCAAATGCTCAGATTCCATCTATCTACTAGGAGAATGGTAAGGCTTTCTAGGAGAAAGGGCTGCAGGTTATCCCAGGATGGTGTTTAAGATGAAAAGATAGTGCAGGTGCTAAGGATGGAAAATGGCTTAAACCTGCTGCAGCTCTGAACTCAGACACACCCAGGCCCAGGGTTGCTCTCCCAACACCATTTGCAGAACTGAAGTCCTAAGCTGTTAAGTGACCCTACGGTGTCTTTCTGAATTTCCCCATCTTGCAAAGAGTGTGTAGATCAACCCTTCATCTCCCACTCTCAGCTTCCACCACCACACACTAGGAGAGATTTCACCCTTCCATCACTGGTAAACTAGGAATCACCTTCTTGGCCAGCTGCTTTGTGGGCTCATGACTTGCACCTGGCTCTCTCTGGCTATGTTTATACTTTACCCACCCTTCCACATAGGTGTGTGATCCTTCAAGGGAACCATACAATGTATCAGAACTAACAGAAAAGATCTAAGAGTCCAAGGATTAAATTCAGTGCCTATAATTCATGAAATCATACATCAACGAAAATCTGATATTCAAGAATTGAAGAAACAGAATAAAATCTTAAATTCTTGACTGTTACTCCTGTAGAGATGCACTTTGAAACAAAAGATAATCTCCCAGTCTAATGCATAGAATTTTGCCAAGATGTACCCAAGATTTGCCTCCAAAGCTGGACAAAAAGAGGAGTCAGACCCTCTCTAGGACTCTAAGACAAACTTCCGGTACAAGCATATGTAAATCATATTATTTCCTCAAAGTAGCAATTTCCTCAGTGGTATGAGCCAAGGCCTGGTCCCTGAGAAAGGCCTGGAAACACTTACTCTGAATGGAACACAATGGCTAACAATGCAGCTGTGGCTACAACAGACCACAGTTGGGTCCTGTAGGACAGAAAGACTGTCCCTGAGTTGGGCCTCACTCAGAATTCCAGGCTTTGTTTTAAAACCACTGTAGGTTGACACTTAAAGATACATCTGCTTCTGTTGTAACACACCAACTTTCCTGCCAAGAGCAACTAAAGACAAATGTCAAGAAGAACCTTCTGTTTTTAGACACCACTCATCCATCAGGCCCTAGGATCTAAGATCCCAAGATCCCAGAGAGAAGGAAATTCACTGAGTTGACTCCTAATATTCTATCCCACTTCTTCCCTCAAGGCACTTACAAGTGATGCTGAGAGTCAAGCAGAAAGCAGCTGCTAAGTACTTGAGAAACTTAAGAGATCTTCAGGCAATTTCCTGGGCCTGGAGAGATAAAATCTTGGGTTCGGGACTACCAAGATAGCCAGGACATGCAATTCCAGAAACCCAGAAATAAAAGAAATGCAAAGAGTGAACCCAGCATTGGGCACTACTTTCCACTCACTGCTTTGCTGACTCCCACACCATAGAAGCTGGGCAGAAAGAAGCCATCTGAGAGATAAGAAGATAAGCAGAGCTTTGGGCTGCCTCATTTGGCAGAGAGCAGAGAGGATATTAAACTACAGGATCCCTCCAAAGGGAAAGCTCCTTTCAGTTGAAAGCCATGAAGGGCCATATCCTGGGGGCCAATCCATTCAGGGATTAAGCTGTTTCTGAGGAATGGCCTCAATCTTCCACCTGGCAAAAGAAGGATTAGCAACCTTAGACAGATCCATTGAAAATACTCAGATTAACACACAGGGAGAGATAAAAATGGAAAATGAAAATAAAAGATTGAAAAAGACATGTGTCACTTAATGATGGGGACATGTTTTGAGAAATGCATCATTAGACAATTTCAACTTTATGCAAATACCATAGAGTGTACTTACACAAGTCTAGATGGTACAGCCTGCCACACCTAGGCTATATGATGGAGCCTATTACTTACTCCTAGCTACAAACATATACGGCAGGTTATTGTACTAATCACTGTAGGCGATTGTAACAGAATAGTCAGTCTTTGTGTACCTAATATATCTAGATATAGAAAGGTATGGTAAAAATATGGGGTAAAAGATAAAAATGGTAAACCTATATTGGGCACCTACAATGAATAGAACACAATGAATGGAGCTTGCAGGACTGGTAGTTGTTGTGGGTGAGTCAGTGAGTGAGTGATGGTGAATGTGATGACCTAGGACATTGCTGTACCCTACTGTAGACTTTATGAACACTGTACACAGAGGCTACACTAGATTTACAAAAAAAAAAAAAATCTTTTCTCAATAATAAGTTAACTTCAGCATACTACAACATTTTTATATAAACGTTTTAATGTTTTTGATTTTTTGACTCATAATACTTAGCTTAAAACACACATTGTACGGCTGTACAAAATATCTTTTCTTTATATCCTTATTCTATAAGCTTTTTTCTATTTTAAATTTTTTTCTTACTTTTTAAACCTTTTTACTAAAAACTAAGACAAAAACGTACACATTGGCCTAGGTCTACACAGTGGTAAGATGAACAAGATGTCACTAAGCAATAGAAATTTTTAAACTCCATTATAATTTTATGGGACCACCATCGGATATGCAGTACATCATTGATCAAAATGTTGTTATGTGGCACATGACTATAAATAAGTACTTATAGCCAAGCGCGGTGGTTCATGCCTGTAATCCCAGCACTTTGGGAGGCCAAGGTGGGTGGATCATGAGGTCAAGAGATTGAGACCATCCTGGCCAACATGGTGAAACCCCATTGCTACTAAAAATACAAAAATGAGTTGGGCATGGTGGTGCGCACCTGTAGTCCCAGCTACTCAGGAGGCTGAGGCAGGAGAATCACTTGAATCCAGGAGGTGGAGGTTGCAGTGAGCCAAGATCATACCACTGGACTCCAGCCTGGTAACAGAGCGAGATTCCGTCTCAAAATAATAATAATAATAAGTACTTATTTATTTATTAATTAATATATAAATATTAATACCCACTAACTACCCATGTCCAAACTGTGGAAGCTGCATGTTGCCCCTTTCTTCCACATCTCCACACCTCTTCTTTCATAAGACCAGCTCAAACATATCTCCCTTGTTAAAGCCTGCCCTGATGCTTCTAACCTCAAATACTGCCCCTTTTTTCTATGTTTACTTCAGTTCAGTAAACATTAATTTACTTCCTGCTATGTACTGGGTACTGAATATTTCCATAAGATTTTATTTACTTATTTCTGTTGCATTTACTACTCAAGAAAGTAAACAAAATATATTTTCTTAAAAAAAGAATAATAGGCCAGATGCGGTGGCTCACACCTGTAACTCCAACAATTTGGGAAGCTAAGGCGGGCGGATCATTTTGAGCTCAGGAGTTCGAGACCAGCCTGGGCAATATGTTGAAACCCCATCTCTACAAAAATACAAAAATTAGCTGGGCATTGGTGGCTTGTGCCTGTGGTCCCAGCTACTTGGGAGGCTGAGGCTGGAGAATTGCTTGTGCCCTGGAAGCGGAGGATGCAGTGAGCCGAGATCGTACCACTGTACTCCAGCCTGGGTGACAGATTGAGACGTTGTCTCAAAAAAAAAAAAAAAAAAAAAGAGGACAGGCACGGTGGCTCACGCCTGTAATCCCAGCACATTGGGAGGTTGGGAGGCTGAGGCAGGCGGATCACAAGGTCAGAAGATGACCAACTTGGTGAAACCCCGTCTCTACTAAAACTACAAAAAAACTAGCTGGACATGGTGGCACGTGCCTGTAGTCCCAGCCGCTCGGGAGGCTGAGGCAGGAGAATCACTTGACCCTGGGAGGCAGAGGTTGCAGTGAGCCAAGATCGCGCCACTGCACTCCAGCCTGGGTGACAGAGCAAGACTCTGTCTCAAAAAAAAAAAAAGGAAACTAAGGTTTCTTTCACGAGCATCCTCAATCCTAGCTCCTCCCAATCCTACCCAAAGGTGTCCACTATTACCACTCTCACTTTGGTGATAGCCTTCTGAACTTCTGGGTTTTGGTTGTTTTTTATTTTATATAGATATCTATGGCCCATAGAAAATGTACGAGGTTGTTTTGTGTTTTTTCTCTTTTGCTTTTTATTTTACACAGGATATATTATTCCATACATAATTACTTATCACTTAGTTTATTCAAAGGAGTGTCCTAATGATCTAGCGATAGATCTACCTTATTCTTCTTAATCTGTATAATTTTTCATGGTATTGCTTTAACCTCAGTTTATTTAGTTACTCCCTTTTGTTCTTCTGGTGGACACTGAGGCTGTCTGTAGAATAATATTACAAGCAGTACTTCATTTACCATACTTTTGTATGCCCTATCTGTGCACATAAATGAATGGCCACCTGGGGTACAAACCAAGAAGTGAAAATGCTGGATCACAGAGTATATCCATTTTTTACTTGGATGGGTATTGCCAGATTGTCTTCGAAAATTCCCCCGAAGGCAGATCATAGTTAAATGTATCTCAGTATCCTACCCCTCACCTTGAGCCCTTCGCATAGTAGGCACTCAATAAGTATTTTTAAGTTGATGGATAAAAGAACGCAGGGCTATAGTGAAAATATTCTGAATCATTTCTCCGACTCACCATGAGACGATTTACAATAACTTTTCCTGAATGTCTTGTCTAGACTTCAACTGCTAAACCACAAATAATGTGTCTTCTATTTTCTGCATCACACATAGCAACTAGCACCTATATGGGTGTCTAACAAATACTGGTGTTTGTTGAATCAATAAGCAGATATATTTTATGTTAATAGTACAGATAAGTTGGGGAAATAATCATTGTGATTATAGCAATACACAGTAAACATCACGTAAAGATGACATTGCACAGGCCAATTACTATGGGAAAGGATCTAGGCAGGTGGACATGTTTCTCTAGCCCAAATGACACAGTAATGGAGGTCATTAACTGGGAGCACAAAACGATTGGCTAGCTGCCATTGCGCTTCAGTAGCAATACGTTACCAGAGAGATGGTGGAATTGCACTGGGGGGGAGAATGTGGCTCCACTCCACATTAATGGGGCTCTCAATGTTCCACTGATATGCAAATGTGCCACAGGAAACATTCTAAAGCAAGGACAGTGGTGAGAAAGAGAATTGCCCTTGCTCTGCTTTAAAAATCATAGGAAGCAGTGTATCAGAGCTTCTTGATGAGTCTGACTTGATTCTTGCCTAGACAGGTGGGCCTTGGAGCCAGCACCTATGTCCAAAGTAGCCTCCAAAAAACCCACTATCTGAACCTACCTCTTTCTAATAGCACTGATTCTCAAAAGCCTCAACCTCTCAGGCGAAATGAATCCCAATCATTAAAGCAAGAGAAATGCTACCTTCTCATTTCCACAAGTGTCCATTTCTTCCCAGTTTTTCTAATCATTTTCTCATTAGTCTCATTCTCAATCTCACTGTCATTATCATTCTGTTTATGTAATGTCACTCACAAGCACCTTCCAGACTCCTTCCCGCCAGCATGCACAATACATTCCAATTATGTAATTATGCCATTGTAATCAAATCATTAAGATTCACATTAAACACGTATTAAAGTTCACAAGGAAAAAAACGAGCACCAGACACAGGCACCAAGAGGGAGGGAAGCAGACAAACATGCTTGTAATTGCAACTCGCTTTTAATGAGCCTATGACTGTAGGTTTGGGGTCCTGCGAGGATTTGATAACTGAGAAGAGGTGGTTCATTTCTAAAAGTGAAAAGCGACTCTCCCCTCCCCTCCCCTCCCCCATGATTCCATTGAGTTAATCCCTTGATTATATAGTGAATTATAAGAAACAACCTAAAACAAGTTCACTGCTTGTGGGGCACATACACATGTACACACACAGAGTGAATAAAACAAGAAGAATCATCCTGGAGACTTGCAAGCACTCACTGGCCTGGAAGAAATAATGCAATCCCTGTGAAGAAACTCCATTTACTAACTGATTTCAGTGGTGTGAGGTATCTACATAATCAATTTAGAAATACAAGACCAGACTAACTGCAGTTGATTTTCTTCTGTTGGACACAGTTACTACAGTGCTACCAGTGGACAACAGGCAGATGATAAAGCTGCCCTGAGTTGGGTTGCCTAAGTCCAGTAGTAAGGCCAGTGATTTGCATGTCTGGCAGCATATTAGAGAATGTTGGTGGAAGGGAGCTTTAAAATAATACACAATACTGCTGCCCAGGCCTCATTTCAGACCAGTTAATCACACTCTCAAGGTGAGGAGTCCAGGCAGGTTTTTTGGTTTGTTTTTTGTTTTTTGTTTTTTTTTTTCACTAGGCAGGTCTCTCTCTGTCCCCCAGGCTGGAGTGCAGTGACATAGTCACAGCTCACTGCAGCCTCAGCCTCCTGAGTAGTGGGGACCACAAGTGTGCACCACCAGACCCAGTTAATTTTTTTATTTTTCTTCTGTAGAGATGAGGCCTCATTTTGTTGCTTAGACTGGTCTCAGACTCCTGGCTTCAAGCAATCCTCCTGCCTAGGCCTCCCAAAGTACTGGGATTATAGGCATGATCCACCTTACCTGGCCAGGCAGCCATTATTATTTTTAAGAGCTTTCCCAGGACCTCTAATATGCAGCCAAGGTTGAGAGCTATTAGTGCAGTATAGTAGTGATCAAAATGTGGTCCCAGACCAGCAGCAGCAGCATTAGATAGGAACTTGTTAGAAATGCAAATTTTCAGGCCTCATTCCAGATGTACTGAATCAGAAACTTGGTGTTAGGTCATCATTTGTGTTTAAGCCCTGCAGGTGATTCTCAAGCACACTGAAGTTCCAGGACCACTGGGCTAAACCATGTGCATGTCCAGATGATGAGGAGAAGAATACACGCACATTTTTAAAATAGCAACCATGCTATGGTCCGTGAGCTAGACACATTAGACATATCATTGCTTTTAAATTTTCAATAATTTACTTATTTGCTTAATAAACATATCCTATCTAATCCAGGATGTTGCTAGGCACTGAGAATATAAAGCTGCATAAAACACAATGCCTTACATTCAAGAAGACTTGCGGTAAATAGATAATTTTCATATGAAGTGATAACACTAATTGCTACATATATTGAGTGCTAATCATGTATCAAGGACTCTGTTAAGTGCTTTACATACATTATACCTACATTACCTCTAATCCTCACAGCAACCTTAGAGGAACAGGTGGTGTTATTTCCAGCTCCCATTGGAGGAAACTGAAGACTTAAAGAGGTTAAATGAGCCACCCAAGGTCAAACACCTCACAAGTAGTAGATCTGGGATTGAACCATATTCTTAATCACTCCAAACTCCAGTTGTTCCTAACCTATGGGCCCAATACTCTTAAGTACCATCTCAGAAAATCCACACATGCCCAAGCATTTTCCATAGCCTGATTAAATTCTAGGTCCAGTTCCTATGTATACTTTTCAAGAGTTACTGATGTATTGTGCTCAATGAAAAACTGACTGCATCGTAACTGTTGTCACATGTATTTTTCTTAAGGTGCTCTAAGTACAATTACAATTTTATCAAACAGCCACAAACTGTGGAGCTGTCAAAGTGGGATCTTCTTATTAAGAAACATTAGGAACCATGTACTATACCATACAACACTGAGAAGGCACGAAGTATATTTCAGTTATAAATAATGGATGAATGACTCCACATTAAAATAAGCAAAAATATACTTATAGTCCCCAAGTCTGTGAATTCTGTTTGAAAGCCACTTTATTAAAAGTTAAACACTTTCACTTCGGGTGACCACTTGCTGACAATTTGATTTTAAACATATATACAAATGTCTTTGCACTAAAAATCCACCGGAAAAAATTATCTATGGCAAACACTCTTTCCCTTACAAACAGACCATGCAGATGGTTCAAAACATGCCTATTGGAAGGTTCTTTTTTTTTTTTTTTTTTTTTTTTTTGGTCTACCTAGAATCACTTTGAGAAACCACCCCTCTACTCATTGTGCTTTCTGTGGTTCGAGTGGGGCTGACATCACCCTAAATTTCAGATTTGGGCCATTGGCCCCAACTTGGTTAATTAGAGAACCCCAGCCCACAGCACAGTGGCTCATCCAGGAGCAGGCACATTGCCAGGCTGGGCAATTAGAACCTTTTCTAGGTCTTCCAACAGAATTTTCAGAAAGAAACATTCTATTTTTGCTGGAATACCAGCTATGAGAACAACATAAGCCAAGAACTATAGGTTACCATCTTTCCACCACCTGGAGCGTCTGCTTGAGACAGTGCCAACACTGAGGAAACATTGAGCCAGGAAATAGAGAAAAATATACAGACTTTTGGTCTGTATATTTTTGAGCTATATGAGCTTCTGGATCCAGACCCACCTAAGGCCACCTACACCCCTTGTACTTATTGGACATACGGGCCAACATCTTCCCTGAGCTTTTCATTTTTAAAGCTAGCGTTTTCTTCCCCTTACAGCCAAATGGGTCCTAGCCAATATATAAATCAGTACTAGGAATAGGATATTAGGAGTGACAGACCTACATGGAAGTGACAGAATTTAAGTAGACTGAGGTACAATAAGGATTCCCCTTCTCCACGTTCAAGTTGGTAATCTTTTTATGGGATAGTGAAAGCGATGGTGAAACTGTCATGTTACACCTTGGTACTCAACTTAGAAGAAAAAATATCATGATGTTAGAGGGAGTTGCTATTTCAGTACAGACTGGCCAAACTAAAAGAGGAAAGGGAAGGAGATAGAGTCTTGCTAAGAGGCAGTGGCCAGAAACTTGAGATATCTGGATAATATGTTATCTTCCCAAAACTAAAGTTAGTGTAAATACAGAAAGACAAATAAGGCATCTTCTCACTCATCTGTTGGAGCTAAAAAAGTTGATCTAATGGAGGTAGAGAGTAGAATGATAGATATCAGAGGCTGGGAAAGATGTGAGGGGACAGCTAATGGGACAAATATACAGATAGATAAAAGGAATAAGTTCCAGTGTTTAATAGCAGAGTAGGGTGACTATGATTAACAACAGAGTATCATATATTTCATAATAGCTAGAAGGGAGGACCTGAAATGTTCCCAACACATAGAAATGATAAATACTCAAGGGGATGGATACCCTAATTACCCTGACTTGCTCATTACACATTCTATGCATATAAAAAGTCACATGTACCCCGTAAACATGTACAAATATTATTCATCAATAAAAGTAAATAGAAAATAAAGGTAGTATAAATAAAGATAGTTAGGTGGGAAACACAGAAACAATTAATATTGGGACCTAGACAAAATAAGGACTATAGAGTGAGCATAAAGGTCCAGGCCCCTTCCAACACCTCCTAAGGTCCACTTGCTGCTTGAAAAATACAATTACCTCCATAATAAAGACCTCCAGGGCAAAGGACACAACATTAGCCTTGCTTCAACCCATCGTTTGGACAGATAAGATGGAAGCACTTAAGCCCAGGGCTAGGGGCATGCTCAGAGCTCTTGAGCTTATTGCTAAGAGAGAGATGCTATAAAAGCAATGTCAAAACTCATGGACCATGACTCCATAAGATCTCTGACTTAGGTCAATATTCCTTAAAATTTCTAGAAAGTTACCTACCTGGCCAGTTGATCCAAGCTCAGGTCCTGAAAATAAAGGCTTGTGGTTGCTCAATCCCTAAGATCAGCCCCAATGCCCTAGAACTCCCTCAACAGGAAGTGAACTAGAACAATAAAAACATCTTCTAGAAAAGAAGCATGCCCCATTGCCCATCTCACATGTGGTTGTGAAGAGCAGTAGATAAGGAGACGCTCTTGAGGCAGGGCAACGCCAGTCATCTTGGCCCAACAGGAACTCCTCCACTTCCTCATCAGGGTGTCTGGAATGCTCACCCAGAACAGTTTGGTGTGTGGTACTTACTAGTGCCAACAGCATCATTTCCACTATTCCCTGTTTTGTTTTTATTTTTGTTTTTCCCAAAAAAGAAGTTTCTTATAATGGTTACAGACTTTTGTCTCCATCATTTCCTTGCTGGTATGTTGAGAATGATTAAATGTACGATTTGACCATGGTTTATATTTGAAGAGGCAGCACATCATACAGAGACAATAGCGAGAAGGGATGGGATAGGACTGATATATACATGGAGCTTCAACTGCATCTATAATACATTATTTCTTTCTTTCTTTGAATCAGTAAGGAAAAATTATATTTGAAGAGGGTTTCCTTATAGTAAAAAATAAAATGCATTGGCTTATAGAATCCATATGGTATACTTTTAGTATTGCACTGGTTTAGGAGTCAAACCTACATTTAAATCAAACGCTTTGTCTTCCCTCCCACGCTAAAAGAAACTACTTTCTTTAAGTTAATATGTTTTCTCTGTTTTTATCCTTTCACTACCTTTGCGCATGTTCATAAATACTACATGATATTGATTTGTGTTTTTAAAACTTAGATAAATAGTATGCTATGCTTATCCTTGAGAAAGCTGGCTATCTTCCTCAGCATCATGTTTTTAAGATTTGTGCATTTGGATACGTTCATTCATTCTAACGAATTGGTAGTATTCTAACATATGAATAAATCATACTTTACTTATCCATTTGCATTCTGACTGCCAATTTGGATTTCTAAATTAGCATTACAGTTTATTTTAACAAACAATGATCATCATTGGCCATATCTTCTTATATACATGTAAGAGAATTTTCTAGGGCATATACCTATACATGAGCACGCTGGGCTGTATCATTTGCCCAACTTCACATGTACTATGTATTGCTAAATTGCTCTCTGAACCATCTTTGACAAACCCACAGCCAACATCATACTGTACATGCAAAAAGCTGGAAGCATTCCCCTTGAGAACTAGAATAAAATAGGGATGCCCACTCTCACCACTCATGTTCAACATAGTACTGGAAGTCCTAGCCAGAGCAATCAGGCAAGAGGAAGAAATAAAAGGCATCCAAATAGGAAGAGAGGAAGTCACACCATCTCTCTTCATAGGCGATAGGATTCTACACCTAGAAAACCCCACAGTCTCTACCCAAAAGCTCCTAGATCTGATAAACAACTTCAGCTAAGTTTCTGAATACAAAATCAATGCACAAAAATAAGTAGCATTGCTATATCCCAGAAACGTCCAAGCTGAGAGCCAAATCAGGAACACAATCCCATCCACAATAGCCACAAAAAGAACCAAACACCCAGGAATACAGCTAACCATGGAGGTGAGAGAGCTCTACAACAAGAATTATAAAACACTACTGAAAAAGCCAGAGATTACATAAACAGATGGAAAAACATTTCATGCTCATGGATAGGAAGAATAGATATTGTTAAAATGGCTATACTGTCCAAAGCAATTTACAGATTCAATACTATTTCTATCAAAGTACCAATGAAATTCCTCACAGAATTAGAGAAAAAAACTATCTTAAAATTCACATGGAACCATAAAAGAGCCCAAATAGCCAAAGCAAAATCTTAAGCAGAAACAACAAAGCTGGGGGCATCACATTACCCGACTTCAAACTATACTACAAGGCTACAGTAATCAAAATGGCATGATAATAGTACAAAAGCAGACACATAGACCAGTGGAACAGAAATAAGACCACACACCCACAACCATCTGATCTGTGACAAAGTTCACAAAAACAACCAATGAGGAATTGAGTCCCTATTCACTAAATGATGCTGGGATAACTGGCTAGCCATATGCAGAAGATTGAAATTGGACACCTTCCTTACAACATATACAAAAATCAACTCAAGATGGATTAAACACTTAAATGTAAAACCTAAAGCTACAAAAACCCTGGAAAATAACCTAGGAAATACCATTCTAGACATACACCCTGGCAAAGATTTCATGAAGATACCAAAAGCAATTGCAACAAAAACAAAAATTGGCAAATGATCTCTAATTAAACTGAAGAGCTTCTGCACAGCAAAAGAAACTATCAACAGAATAAACAAACAACCTACCGAATGGAAGAAAATATTTGCAAACTATGCATCCAACAAAGATCTAATATCCAGAATCCATGAGGAATTTAAACAAATTAACAAGCAAAAAACAAACAACCCTATTAAAAAGTGGGCAAAAGACAGGAACAGACCACTTCTCAAAAGAAGACATACATGCAGCCAAAAAGCATATTAAAAAATGCTCAACATCACTGATCATTAGCGAAACATAAATCAGAACCACAATGAGATATCATCTCACACCAGTCAGAATGGCTATTATTAAAAAGTGAAAAAAATAACAGTTGTTGGCAAGGTTGCAGAGAAAAGGGAATGCTTATGCACTGTTGGTAGCAGTGTAAATTTGCTCAGCCATTGTGGAAAGCAGTTTGATAATTTCCCAAATAACTTAAAACAGAACTACCATTCAACCCAACAATCCCATTACTGGGCATATATCCAAAGGAATATAAATCACTCCAACATAAATACATATGCATGCATATGTTCATCGCAGCACTATTCACAATAGCAAAGACATTGAATCAACCTAGATGCCCACCAATAGTAGACCGGATAAAGAAAATGTGGTACATATATACCATAGAACACTACACAGCCATAAAGAAGGAGGTCATGTCCTTTGTAGCAACATGGATGGAACTAGAGAACCTCATCCTAAGTGAACTAACACAGAAGCAGAAAACCAAATACTACAAATTCTCACTTTTAAGTGGCAGCTAAACATTGAGTACACATGGACACAAAGCAGGGAACAACAGACACTGGGGCCTATTTGAGAGTGGAGGGTGGGAGGAGGGTGAGAGTCAAAAAACTATCATCAAGTACCATCCCTATTACCTGAGTGATTAAATAATCTGTACACCAAACACCCGTGACATGTAACTTACCTGCACATGTACCCCAAAACTAAAATAAAAGTTCAAAATAAAATAAAATAAATTGCTCTCTGGTGCAGTTTCACCATTTGACATTCCTACCAGTAGTGGATAGGAATTGCTGTTTGTGGTGTCTCCTGACCTGATGTGTGGTGGTTTGATTTATGAGGTTTGTCTGTTTTATATTGTAAGTTCCTCTTTGTCAGGGGCATTAGGGCTATGGAATTCTATGTGCCCTAGATTATTAAAGGATTCCTGCTGAGTTTTATAGTTGCTTATACTGTAGCCTCCAGGGTTTCAATGATCCTTGACCAGGTTATGATAAATTCTCAGCTTGGATGTCCTGAACCAGATAGATAGTTTAAATTTGAATCACATGCCTTTACATACTTCAGGCCTGGAAATTTAGCTTTTTGAGTGATTTTTTTTTCTACCTAAGGCTCTGGACAAATGGTGGCAAACTTCCATGTTGCCTCCTCTGGCCAATTTGTGCTGTTTTCCAGTATGCTTTTTATGAGCAGGGCAGCTCTTGGAGTTTCCAGGCTTTACACAGGCTTCCTCCTCTCTCTATCACCTGTGGTCTGGAGGTCACATAACCAGTCCTCATGTGCACATTAGAGGCTAGCCCCAAGCCTTATATGGAACTCAAATGCCCATGAGTCTTCTTAGCATCAGGTCTCCCTTACCCACCTCCTCACAATAGCTTTCATCTCCTTTTCTTTCTCCTACACCTGAGATTGTCTTTTCTTTCTTTCAAGTTGAGTAATACAGCTTTACTAAAATTTTGTGGTTTTTTTTTATCAAGCATGTCTACATATTCTAAGTTAAAGGGGCGATGATCAATCCCATTAACTTAGGCTGTTATGTTACTGAGAGTCTTCTAACATGATTAAGGTCACTTTCCAGTCTGATACACTACAATTTTAAGTAATTACTCTAAAACAGACAAGTGAAGGAAGAGATACATTATGTAACAAGATCTAAAGAACCATACATACCTGGGTAAAAAATGATGCCTAGTTCCCCTTAATAGTTGACTCCTGTTACTTAACCTGACCCTGATACTCAGCCATCCATCGTAAACTCGCTCACTCTTAGGTCAGAAACTTTCCCGGGGTATGCATAACATGATTCTTCAGTCTTTGCAGCCACAGAGGCACTGAAGAGTGAAGGCTAACAGCTTGTGCTTGATGCATTCTCCCCCTTCAACACACATGTGCCTTGTCAGGAAAGGTCAGTGAGTAGGCACATGCTTTATTCAAATTCCTCCCCACGAGATCTGACTTCTTCTGCAATCAGAATAATCTTACTTCAGTAAACTCCCACAAAGAATTCCCTACACTGCCCTCCCCAACTACTTGACTTTACCAAAAGGAAGCTTGAGAACATGTAGCCTGGTGTACAGGGGGCCTTCTGTTAGGGTCCTGGGCTGCTGAATTATCATGGCAATCCTCAGTACTTCATGTCCCTCCTTCTGTCTTCATAACAGTTACTTGCAGGTCTGTCATTTCCACAGAAGGCTACAAGCTCTTTGATAGCGGTGTTTACCTCTGCATATCCCATTATACCTATCACAGTGGCTAATACATGTAAGTACCCAATAATTCTTGGATACGTTATAGCCAACCAGACACTATAAGTTGTGGGAACATCCTTCCTAAATTCCCCTCATGGTTGGCCTACAAACCTTCCTTTCATTGTTAACCTCCTATCCTTGGCATGTACCAACCTTTAGCTGAGGTGAAGGGCTGAAGACCATCTCTTTTAAAGACATCTGCTACAGCGTGAAGACCAATAGCCACATGAATGGAGTCAAGAAGGTTTCTTTGGCTTCATATTGGGCACAAATTGTTGAAAACCTTTGAGAGAAGCCTCTCTCTCCACTATGAGGAATGTGGGACGTATACCTTTGTGAGAGGAGGCAAAACAAGGGGGAGAAGCACAGGGAGGGTTTGTTGGAATGGGCCCTCCAGCTTGGCTGGTGAGGACACAGTAAGTACAAATGCTTGTAGAATTCAACTTCAAATTACAAATCAAGCACCTGAAATGCCCATGGGCTTTTTCTTGTCACCTGACTTCTAGAAACAGAACCTAACAAAATAAAGCAAAAATAGGGGTGGGTGGGAACGTATGCTTTAACAGTATCGTTTCAATGATATAATGAAAATTTTAAAATGGCAAGCAATCTAAATATCAAAACACTCAAGAAAGAGTTGTGTAAATTATTGTATTTTCACTAGAGGAAACATGCAATCACTGAAACTATGGTTATAAAGGCCATATAGCACCATGAAAAATGCTTATGACTGAATATAAGTGAAAAAAGTAAAAGAAAATGTTTTATTTACCATAGGATTACTACTAGATTTTAAAAGAAGCTGCATAGCAGAAAACTTAGTAGGAAATACATCAACATGCTAACAGCAATTCTGTTATGTTGTTAGTATTACGGGTGCTTTTCCTTTTCCTTTGAAATGTAGTTCTATTACCTTTACAATGAGATACATTACACATAAATGTCCAAACTTTTTTTAAAATTGGGAAAAGAGTCAATCCTGACAAAAGGCAGAAATGTTTTCCTTCATTCTTACTCCCTCCCTTTTTTCCTTCTTTCTTTTCTTCTTTCTTCAATGGGGTGAACAAAGGGGAACAGTTTAAGAAATCAGGAAGAAGAATATTTTACTAAAAGTGTAAACTTCTTAAATAATTTTTTTCCCTTTTGTGTTAACAAAGGTAGAGAAGAATCCTGAAAAGAAACGGGCACTGAGACCAGCAGCGAGGCTGTTCAGGGAGGTGGCACTGGGCATAGGTGCAATCAGTGAGTTTCAGGGAAATGCAGCAATCAGCAGCCCTGTGGAAACCAAGTCTCACGGGTATGCAGAATGATGGCAAAAGTTAATTTGGGGAAATGAGGGGCAAACATGGGCTAATCAGCACTGAATGACTGGGTAAAACACTATTTACAAAACACTATGGATGCTTTCCTGTTTTATCTAACCAGAGTACAAAAAAACAGCTCCCACTGATTTTCGCTATGTTGTTGCTAGCAATGAATGTGGATTAAAAGATGAAGCAGGGATTGATTGTTGTCCCTCATGGGCCTTGGGCTTGTACACATGAACAGTTCCCAGACACTTAGTTCAATCTCTGGTCACCAGTCAGGTCCTCTACATACCTGGAAACTGATGTCTGATTAACTGCTCCCTCATGGTGCTCTCAGAGGCTCAGCCTGCATGCTCCGCAGGCCCACAACTAAATCATAGTTGGTTTGGGAATTAACTCTTTCCTGTCCATCTGCCTATCAAACACTTACACAGCTCCATATCCAGGCAGCTCTTGGAAAGACGAAGCCGTGTGTCTAGGACAGTCCCCTTCTATAGCATCTAGAGCCACTTTTGGGACAGTCGACCTAAGATCGTCATCTTAGTCAAAAGATGGTGGAATCCTGAGGGACTGGCCTGAGTAGGGTGGGTCATTACCATCCACTCTGGCAGTCCTTGTTCAGGGTAACAACCAGGAGGCATAGAGCCAGAGACTGAAACGAAAGAGGCCACTACTGCTGTGGTAAGAGTGTTAGGAAGCCTGGGATCATAGGCACCTACAGAAGCTTGGAGCAGAAGTTTCTCTGGCAGATATCAAGGGCCTCTGCTACCTCTAAATTAGAGTTTTCCAGCTTTAAACTCTCAGTACTATTCATCTGATTGATTTTTTGTTCTGTTTTTGTTGTTGTTGTTATTGTTGTTGCTTGCTTGCTTGTTTGTACTTTTAAAACTCCTTCATAATCAAGTCATTTTTCTTGGATAGAGAAGGTAGTCTTGACAGAAAATTGAACTCTCCAACACTCGACACTTGCCATCTTGTGCCATCCTTGCCTCTTCTTCATAACACCAATCAGAACCCAGACTAGGAGTAGCTGTGGGGTGGGGTGGAACAGCCTAGAGCAGCCTGGCAAGTGCCTGAATTTGTGTTATAGCTCACAGCCTCACAGAGGCCTGGGTCAGCCTCCGATGCCAGATGCCACCCAGAAAGGCGATAAGCACAATGTCCTTGGCTTCATCTCACTCATCTAAGTCTAGCCAGGATGAAATGTGCCTTAGACAGAACTGCTTCTTTCTTTCCTCCAATGTGTCCTTTCTGGATTCTTTTATATTCATAGGTTTCCCTTCCTGCTTTTTCAAGTGTGGGATCACCCATCAACAGCAGCTGCTAAGAAATTATCTGTACTAGATGTGTGTACTTTAGTGAGAACTCACCTAATGGTATTTCTCAAATGAAAACATCCATGAGTATCACTCAAAATTACTTTAAACAATGCACAGAAAACAATATTAATAGTTACATGTTTATTTTAATGTCGATTAAATATAATAAAATAAAAGCAATCATAATGAGCTTATGAGTTTATCACTATCAGTTAAAATACAGCTAAGATAGGTAGTTAAAATTAAAATAAATTTAAAGAAAAATATTAAGTAATATCATTGGTGACATCTGCATATAACAAAAACCGTAAGAAAGTGGGGCTTGATAACTGACATTTGGGAAATACTCTGTAAATTACCTCCTTTGGATAATTTCACATTAAGCCTAAATCTGAGTAGGAATAAAAAGATTTGTCCCTCATTAATTCACATCAAGCAGACTGGGAAGGTGGACTTAGGGGAGGCAGCCTCCTGGCCCCGCTAAATGGTACCCACAAACAGGAGCGCACACTGCTGAGATACAAGGCTAGCCTTGTTTCAGCAGCAGAAATGATTGGGAGTTCTGCCAGGAATGAAACAGACTATCCCACAGCTGTTATCTCATTTGTATGAGTAATATGAAAAACACTGCACAATTTAATATGCCATCTTACACTTTTATTCTTATCTCACCAGTAGGGCAGGTGATGGTATACACGTTTGAAAGCCAATGCAGATTGGTGCAGAGGGAGGACCCCAAGAAATGATGTTAGCTGCTATCTGAGCTGAATAAAATGACATGAGCACGGATATTATTTTATAAAGGCAATCTCACTTGTATCTTTGCCAGTGAGATCTTAATCACAGCATGCAATGGAAGTGAATATCTCCTTTCCTGGTTATCTGAGTGCAGGATGACTGCCTCACCATCACTGGGAGAATGGTTATCTGTTATTTCACTTGTGAGAGACCAACAAGAACATTATCAGGGCATTTGCAACCAAACGTGTGTGGCTCCAAGTGATAAAGGAAGGGGAAGGCGGCTCATCTCCAAGGATATGGAGATAATGCCACTTGTGGTGGGAGGAGATGGATGATATTGTTGAAAGTGGTTTCAAATATTGGGAACCGACTAAGAATCTCTCACAGCAGCTCAAATTTTGGCTCAGGAGAAGAGATAAATAAATAAGAGGACCTGGGTGAAGAAGGAGACCCTGGATGAGTGAGTGATCATCTCAACCCCTTCGACCTTAAAAGAAATGTGGTTAAATAAATCTTTCATGACTCTGTATTTGAAGATGAACTACGGCAACCTTCAAACTACTGAGGGACACAAATAATATTTTTTCTTTCTCTCATTCTCAATCTTATTTATCTTTTCTTATTTTCTTTTTAAACAGCCACGATCTCAAATAAGCCTTCAACAAATAGAACTGTTAAGACATTAAACAAATAAGATGGGTGTGGGGGAACGAATTCTTTCCTGTAAAAGAGACTAGAAAGAGGCTCACTAGTATAACACAGAAAGTTAACCCCAAAATAATTCATTCCTGTAATTTATAAGAATAAATAACAATGTCAGGTTAAAGGATCAGAACTCTACAATGGCATTTCTGTTAGGTTCAATTGTCTTTGACTTTTCACCAATTTTTCCTGTGGTTGGGAAAAAACTTTTTTTTCTGTTTTTTTTTTTTTTTTTTGAGGCAGGGTCTCACTCTGGCACCCAGGCTGGAGTGCAGTGGAACAATGATAGCTCACTGCAACCTCGAACTCCTGGGCTCAAGTGATCCTCCTACCTCAGCCTCCCTAGTAGCTGGGACTACAGACACGAAGCATCATGTCTGGTTAATTTCAGGGATTTTTTTGTTGAGACAGGGTCTCACTATGTTGCCCAGGCTGGTCTCAAACTGCGGGTCTCAATTAATCCTGCCGCCTTGGCCTTTCAAAGTGCTGGGATTACAGGCGTAAGCCACAGGGCCTGACCCAAAAATAATTTTTTTTCTCTTCCATGAAGTCTGAAGTCCAAAGTGTTAATGCTCTTTCTTTCTTTCTTTTTCTCTCTTTCTTTTTTTTTTTTTATTTTTTTTTTTTTTATTTTTATTTTATTTTTTTTTTTTTTGAGACGGAGTCTTGCTCTGTCGCCCAGGCTGAAGTGCAGTGGCCAGATCTCAGCTCACTGCAAGCTCCGCCTCCCGGGTCTACGCCATTCTCCTGCCTCAGCCTCCCGAGTAGCTGGGACTACAGGCGCCCGCCACCTCGCCCGGCCAGTTTTTTGTAATTTTTTTGGTAGAGACGGGGTTTCACCGTGTTAGCCAGGCTGGTCTCGATCTCCTGACCTCGTGATCCGCCCGTCTCGGCCTCCCAAAGTGCTGGGATTACAGGCTTGAGCCACCGCGCCCGGCCCTCTCTTTCTCTTTTGTTTCTTTTTTAACTTCACTTCTGTCTCAATGGAATGATTAATCATGAATATATTACTTATCACATTCAAACAAAACAGAAGTTTATTTAAAAGCCAATTAATTCCTCCTACCTTCAAACTCTCTCCCTTGAAGTAACTAATGGCAGTAGCTTAAGGTAATTGTTTTCATAACCTTTTATAGGCCTTAACAATATACACTTAATTTTTCCCTATAATAGAGATCCACTCAAGTCAATAAATACAAATCCAAGTCATGCTTTTTACTGGCATTATAATATTCTGTATGGTAAATGTATTGTAAGTTATTCAGTCATCCCCAAAATGATGAACATTCATGTTCTCCAACTCACAGTCTTCATTTTTTTAATCACTGCTGCAGTAACTACCTTTGTATATTTCTTTTATGTATTACTACCATTATTTCTCTGAAATAGTGAAATTATTGGATCAAAAGATATGTGCATTGTTATTTTTTAAAATATGTTTTAATTACTTCCCAATAAGGTGCTAGCTACTCACAAACCTACAAACAATAAATGAAAGAGCTAATTTCCCCCACACCACCTCAAGCTTTGGCAATCATCAATCATTCATGTTTTGCCATTCCACTGAGTAAAGATGGCATTCCATTTCCTCAATTTTCATTTTTCTAATTTCCATAAGAAGATCTTCCCCACCCCAGGAGTATATATGCTAATACCTGGAGGGTTTTTTTTGCATTCTTAGTTTTATTTTGTTAAATTCTATAAAATGGAGAAATAAGATATACCTTGACATGATCACTCAATTGGTCTCTGGAGATGTGGTCTTCTTGATATCACTCTACCACAACCTGGTTTTTTCAGCCCAAGCAACAGGCAAATAAATAATTCTTCCATCCCTCCTCCCAAAAAATAGTCAGTAAATATCAATAAGGCAACTGAACTAAATAAAGTATACATCCTTTAGTGAAGGTGCAAGAAGTAGCATCAAAAATAGAAAAAGCAAGCAGTCAAAAGTCCACGACATTGACACTCAATCTCTACATGAGGGTCTAGACCTGAGCCACCACTGAATCCCCAGAGCACCCCTCTCAGGGACTTGTACAAATTAAACACTTCAACAAGTATGCTTTTATTGGTTAGATGGATGGATGGATGGATGACTGGTTATCAAATAAACCTTTAACAAGCACATCTCCTGCTAGAAAATTAACTGAGAACAAATGTGAAGGAATTGATGCTCAAAATTAAAACTCCTACAAATATAGTCTATATGCAATTAGTAGTTTACATTTTGCTCATCTATGTAACAAAATCTACCTCTCAATTCATTCACAGCATGATTAAATTGCTTTCGCAGAAACGTTTTCCACTTCAAGTAATGATCAAAGAACTCTTAAGTAGTAGCCATCTGAGGCGGAAGTCATTGAGCCCAAAGGAAATCTATTTACCCCATCTGGTCACTGAATGACAAAAATGAGTCACTCCTGATATGATTGTTTTGACAATATTAGAAACTGTGATATTACAGATGTCAAAGGCTTTCTGTACATCTTCACATCTGATTCTCACACCCATCCTACAGATGAAGAAACTGAGTTCGAAAGAAGTTAAATGAATGGCCTGGCCTGAACAATGAAACCAAGATTTAAATCAAGGGTTTTACCTCTTTGTGAATCCCATTCTCTTGTCACTTGAGTAAATATATTCACCACCAACACCACAAACCTCATTCCCTAGCAAAGATGGAAAATAAAATTACGTGGTTATTGTCCCCTAAAGGGACAGTTACATTTTACTTTCCAAGGATCTACACTTGAGCTCACTTCTCTGTTGTCTGTTTCATAAAACCCACAGATTATCTTTAGATGGCACCAGAATCTTTGCCTTCCAATACACGGGCATAGTTGAATTTTAAGCAGCAGAGACTTCTGTTTAAGCAACAGATCCTACACCATGGTTACACCTCCACATTAGGGAGGTGGGAGGGAGACTGAACTCAGTCAAGTGAGGGATTCTTCTGAAATAATTGTAACAAACAAGAATGTTGTCCATGAACTTCAAGTGTAAAAGAATTTTGACTTTCTATCAGTGAGCTTTGGGCAAGGTGGGGCTAGGGTGCAGCTATACATGTTCCTGGCATCTGGCATCTGTTGGAATGTCTTCACTACTGGTTTGGGTGATCCGATTGTACAAGTCACTGCTGGGCCATTCTTCACTCCCAACACAAGCCTCGTTTTTGGATCTGACCTCTTCTACTTCCCACCCCTTGGCCACATTCACTTCACAATGATACCCAGGACACTCAGTGTGGCCCCGTCCCTCTACTCTCTCTCTCTCTCTCTCTCTCTCTCTCTGTCTCTCTCTCTCTGCATTTCCAAGTTCCCAAGCATCCTTAGGAATGGGTATTCTCTTCTAGGCTACCTAGGCCCTTTGCACCCCAACCCATAGCAACTCCCAGTCTTAAGTCTTGCCCTTCCCTAGTTCTTATCAAGGGAAGAAAACCCCTAGATCAATAATTCTCAACCAGGACTGTTCCCATCCCCCATGGAATATTTTGGAAATTTGTGAACGTGTTAATTGGTTGTCACAATTATGGGAGTAATATTACCCATGAACTTCATTTTACTTCAGGATAGTAAAGAAAACTTCATAAAATATTTACTACATAAAGGAGTTGTTAGTTTTAATAAGGTTGAGGATCACTGCCTTCAACTGACTGTTCTTCTATCCTCCTCCCAGGATACAATGAAAAAGGGTAACCACATAGTCCTATGTTCTTGGGACCCTCACCCTCTTTTCACTCCCACTTACCCTCAGCTCTCCCTTCCCCCAGTTTTGGAAAATCCTATCCAATACCAGTGTACAGAATTTGTGACTCCCTCTGACTTCACTATTCCTTGAAGCCCTTCACAGTCTCAGCGTTTTACACCCAAAGCCTGGCCATTGTTTTTGCTGTCATTTACCTTCCCTGAGGCAAAGCTGCTCCAGGGTCCAGCTGCCCAGTTGGGAAAGGGTCCCCAGGTAAGGAATGGAATAGGAAAAACACACCTGCTAGTATTTCCAATGTTATTCCACCACATAATCAAGAAAATACCTGATTACCAAGTGGTCTTTGGAACCAGGTTCCAGAACAGTTTTATGGCCCAATCACGGCCACAATACAGGACAGTTAGTTAAGTGTGTACAAAGCTACTAGATGAATCTGACATTGCTAAAAGCTGCAGCACCATCAAAAGATAGCAGACCCCTAAGCAAGAGGATTTTATGAAGCATCAGGCTTGTACCTCCCTATCCTCTTCACCCAGAGAGCTCTTATTTGCCTTCAGGCCCTTGCCACAAACTCTCCTGATCCTGTTTACACAGAATCAATTGTTCTTGCTTCTGTTTCCCCATGGCACTTTTTAGAGTTCAGATCTAATGTGCTACATGCAGTAAGAGCTGTAGGTTTACCTCTGCATGTCTCCCTCTAGACTCTGGGCTTCTTTTGGGCAGAGGCCTTGTCATATTCACTCCTATATTACCAAACTTCAGCATTGTACCCCTAGTTTAGCCCCCAGCATCTAAGGGCTAAAACAGAAAAAAAAAAATCAATCTAGTGCAATAGGCAGGACAGCTCTGAACCCATCTAAGAAATAACATGTTTCTTAGTGTTTCTGACCACATAAATGTGAGTCAGCCCCAGCCACAGGGGTGGATGGGAAATTTTGGGAGATTCCTCAACCCACTTCTTGGGATCACCCAGGAAGTCCTGGGAAAATTCATACAGCGCAGAATAATTGAGGCAGATCTCTTGTTGTTGTTCCAGGTGCAACTGGCTGGGGCCAGCATTGCAGGTGGTAAAAGAATTTACCAAGACTGGCATGGGTAAAGATGGCAGATTTCTTAGAGAAAGTACAAAGGTAGATGGCAAGAAAGCAATGGGCAGCACAGCACAGAAGGGACTGTCTGCCAAGAGGCAAAGGCTGGAGGAAAGTTTTATAGGGTTGTACTGGAGGGGCTACAGGCAGATAAGGTGTGCAGATAAGGTGTGCAGATAAGGTGTGCAGATAAGGTATTGCTGCTGGGGCTACAAGCAGAATGAGGGATTTTGGAACAGAATGTTGTGCCAGGGGGTTGTCTGTGATTAGCAGTCACTCAGAACAATTGTTCTCCCCGAACTGGGACCCCTTCCTTGTTGCTGCTTACTTATTAGGACTCCACGGTTGTTCAGTTCCTAGAGTAATGGATAAACTACCTAATTTATAGAGCCCAGTACAGAATAAAAATGCAGGGCCCCTTGTTCAAAAAGTATGAAGAATTTCAAGATGATGACAACAGAGCATGAAACCAAGCAGGAAGCCCTACACCACTGCACAGGTCACATGCCCACGAAGTCGGCTCTGCGATTGGGTATCCCTCCCATACTCCCAGCTCCAGAGCACAGGTGGTCTGTTCAGAAGCACGGGACTTCCCTGTGCCCTTGCCTGTTATAATGGGAGCCCGTGTCCTGAGGTCACAGTGCCCGGGTCCACCCCCATGGGCATACAACTGGGACACTACATAAGCAGGGGCTGGGTGTCTGGCACACAAGAAATGTGTGTCTCCCATCTCCCACCTCTCAGAATGAACTCTTACTGTCCCTGGCCCACGGAAGTCTTTCATCCCCAGAGAGCAAGCCAGTCCCCTCTCCAGGTAGAAAGACCACCCTCCCTTTCTCCACTTCAGAGCCTTTTCCTTGATGAGCCTCTCCTTCCTAACAAAGGCCTGAGGTGGGGGATTTTTCTTCACAGAGGCCCCCTTAAATACAAAGAAATGGTGCAAGAGGATCCTAAACCCAGAATATCAACCAAAGGGACAAGGTGGGCAACTCAGCCTCATAGTAGGGAGATGATGGCAAATTATAGGTATAAGGAATGAACACTCAACACACCATCCAGAGGGGTGACCTCAGTGGTCTGCTAGTAAATGTTTAACTGGCTTACCAAGAGAAAAAAAAATCTGACTTACAGCATCTTCATGATACAAATACTCTCACCATGGTCTACTTCAATGATCTCAACCTGCCAATGTAAAGCTGCTGAACACAGAAGTGCCGAAGACAAATCTCTCTCAAAAGCCAGAGAGAGCCAGTTCCAGCATACCACAGAGCAGCCACCACCGGCTACGGTCCAGTATTAGCATGTGGACTGAGGCTGGCAGATCTAAACTTTCAAGAGATGGGAAATCAAATTTTCATGTTTGATGCCTCTGTTTCTAAATATTGGCTACTAGTTATCATCTCTTTCAAACACTCTGGAGGTTAAAGTTGTGCAGGCCCATGTGTCCCTGAGTTTGGAATCCTGACCTGGCCCAGAGAACTCTCCTGAGGAGATGCAAAGGGAAGTTTTGCCTATTGTCCTTCATACCTTCTACATTCAAAAACAAAACACTAACATTTCAAAAGGTTACCCTACTCTACCGGGGCTCTCTCTTGTGCATTCACCATCAGTCTCATAGAACATTCTGGGGCTTGTGATTACTCTTGCAGAACCATTCCCAGACACCACAGTGAAAGACCTAAAAGGTAGAGACTAATTCTTTGGTATCTCCTCAATGATATCCACGATATTGGGAAAGTATGAAAATAACTGATAGCAATAATAATGGTTGATGATGAAATGCTTTTAAGAGCATGAGTCTCCAAGTTTGCTGGAGCTTCAGGCCTCTGCTTTGGCTTTTTCCTCGTCTCCTGTCATTTTTGATGATACTTTATGTATATTCCATGTCAATCAGCAGCTCCAGGAGATGGATGGCTATGGGAGCAAAGATAACAGGTGGAAGCAGTGAGAATTTTCTCTTGCCTGCAACAGATACATTTTTCAAGCCTGAAACATCACAGAAACAGATTTTTTTTAGATGCCCTTTCTTTTCTTTTCTTTTCATTCACTTACTTTTTGTGAGCTTTTTTTTCTTAATTGCTCATTTTGCTTAAGGAGCTTCAAGGCTAGAGTGCAACAGACTATCATTAATTAAAATATTTAAAATTATAGCAGTGGCAACAAAGCTCCCAAATAAGCCCAGGCAGCACAGACAGCAAACACAATTATTATCCATAATAACAGCCAAATCATCACTACCGCTCTCTATTCAGAAACAGTGCATTCTTCCCGCAGTGCTAAGTGGTTGTGACAATGAGCAAATCATGACTACCTAAAATGGGACTAGACAGGATCTCTGGGGTAGTTCTTGATCTTTGCAGAAACCTTGCCATTTCTTCTCCCTCAGTCTCACCTCATATGAGGGGTTTGGGGGCAGAAAGTTGCTGTGTGACAGCCACCCACTTCCCTTCACAGCTTTTCTCCAGGAGCCCAGGAGGATGTATGGCACTGAACCACCCAGGGCCAGGGCCTGGTGTGTCAGTGGGTACACCATATATATGTTAATGCTTTTCTTGCACCTGGAAGACCCCTCTGTGGGAAATGATTCCCATAAAATAAGTCCGTAAGAGTAGAAATGGTAATAATTTATGTGTAAACTTTTAGATACAGGAACATGTAGAGGATTACCAATGCTATCCCAAATGATGAAGAGAATTCCTCACCCATTTATTCATTTATTTTTTCATTCATTCATTCAAAATTTATTGAGAACCCAATATATGCCAGATTCTGGGCCAGGTCTTTTTCTAGGCACCCAGGGGTGCTGAGATGGAAAACTTGGTCTGCATCTTCAGCAAGGTCAGAGTTTAATGGGAGAGATGCAGACAGTTACAATACAGTGAAAGGCACTTGGGATGGGAGCAAAGCAAAAAAGCACCCAACCCATTGCAGGAGGAAAACTAAGAGGGCATGGAGAACTTCCCACGGCAGGGGATGCCTAACTTGAAATCTAAAGGTACTCATAACGAATGCTATTGGTGCCCCTTCTGTATCTCCTTGGCACTTAACATGTCCCTGAAGTCCCAATTTCCGATTTCCAACTGCCAGCCCCTGCAACTCTGAGCCCTAGGGCTTCCTTCAGCTGCCACATTAGCTCTGCCTGCTGGAGTGGCAGACCAGAAGTGCCAAAGAATTAATCCTTCTTGGAGGCAGTCCTCCACTAATGGCTGATGGAAGTTAGTGAATATTCTAGGAACCTCGTCCCACAGGTAGAATAACTCAGAGTACAGGTCTACACTATTTCCCAGAATTCCCCAGAGGGATTAAGTCAGTTGCCCATAGGAATAAGTGCTTGCTTGACTGCCTTTACTTCCCTGTCTCTTACCAGTGCACCTCCCCAATCTCCTGCCAGTGTCTCATGGGATTGCCTCTTAAAAGAACTACTTGCACTAAAAATTTGTGTCTCAAGAGTTACAGGGAGCAACAAGGCAGAGGCAGGACATAGATATGAACTGGGTAAGGCTGAAGTACAGTTAGGTGAGAGAAGAGCTGGTCCCTGCAACAGTGACAGCCAAGGTTACAGATACTACTTAGCATTTTGTTTTGTTTTTTCCCTCTGTGCCTTTGTGCAAGGAATACTCATATACACCACACACACTCAGGTTAAATATACAAAGTTGCTTACTTTGCCCCTTCATACCACTTTGGGTCTCATTCTGGTTTCCTCTTCTCATTTCATACCATCTCAATTAAGTGATCTGGCTCCAAATACTTTTTCTTGGGGCAAGAGACCTGAAAGTCCTGTATGACATGCTTAAAGCCATTATTCTAATTCCAAAACAATTGGCACAAGAACCATTGGCCAGTCTCCAAGATGGCTCCCACTAACCCTACTGCACTCCAATATTCATAGCTTGTGTAGTACCCTCTCACATTATTTCAAGGTTGGTCTGTATGACAAAAAGAATATGAGAAAAATGGCAGCATGTGACTTTCAAGGCTAGGTTATCAAAGCTGCTGTGTTTTCTGCCTTTTCTTCTCTCTTGGATCATTCACTCTAGGAAAAGCCAGTTGCCATTTTGTGAGAACCCTCAAGCAGCTCTATGGTGAGGTCTTTGTGGTGAGAAACGAAGGCCTCCTTCCAAAGGCCAGCAAAAACCTGAGGCCTCCAGCCCACAGCTGTGTGAATGAACTATCCTGGAAGCAGACCCTTCAGCCAACCCCAGGCAAGTCTTCAGGATACTGCAGTCCCAGGCAGTATCTTGACTTTAACTTCATAAAAACTTCTGAGCTAGAACCACTCAGCTATCCACTCCCAGATGCCTAACTCTCATAAGCTGTGCCGTGTGAGATAACAAATATTTGTTGTTTTAAGTCACAAAGCTGTGGGGTAAGTTATTATGCAGTCATAGATAACTAATACAGTGTCACATCCCCACATTTTACCCAACCTAACCCCACCTCTCAATCAAAGTAAATAAGAAAGGAGGAAAGGATTGTAGCAAGAGATGATAAACTTCATTTTGGACACCCTGAGGAACATCCAAAAGAAAATGATAGGAGATGAGCATTTGGAAATATGAAGCTGATATCAATGCAGGAAGAAACTAGGGCTGGAACTTCAGTATATACTGATGAGTTGTCAGATATGAAGTCAGTGAAGACATTGTTGTGAAGGAAAGGGCCCAGGAAGTGCATATGTGGTATAAATTGTTAAGTTTTCCCTCCCATAAACACTGGTACAGTGGGAAGGGGAAGGTAGTTACTCAGTTCTGAGAGTTGGGTTAACAAGAAACTAAACCTATGATAGGTTTTTCTACTTTAAAGACTAAAAAGCTCAAAAATCCCAAGGGGGCCAGTATTAGCTACTTATTGCTGCATAGCAATTTATTCCATTACTTACTGGCTTAAAATAATGAATGTTTATTATCTTACACAGTTTCTATGACTCTGAAATTCAGAAGCTGCTTAGCTGAGTGGTTCTGGAAATGTATACAAGAGCATTTATCATAATGTTGTTTATAATAGCAAAATATTAGAAACCATCCAAATGTGCAACAATAGGAAATGATCAAAAACTCTGTATCAGCTAAAAATGAGGTTTAAGAACCTTTGGTAACATGAGAAACTGCCCATAATATCACTGAAAAAGCATGTTGTAAAAGTACACAGTATGAACTCAATTTTATTAAAATTTTTAAGGTATATTAAAAAACTAAAAGTGCATGTGTCAAAATGGTAAAAGTACTTATGTAAGTTATCTACTGATGAGTAACAGAGCACCTCAGAAATTAGTGGCCTAAAACAATAAACTTTAATTTGTTCTCGATTCTGCAATCTAGATAGTTCTGCTGATATCTCCTGGGGTCCCCTATGCAGTTGCCATCACTTGGTAGCCTGACTGAGATTAGAAATCAAAAAGGGCTTCACTCACACGTCTGGCCCCTCAACTAGGATGGCTGGAACAGCTAGGGCCTGTATGAATATCTCTTTTCCTTCTCCTTCTCCTTCTCCTCCTCCTTCTCTGTCCTGTCATCTCTCTTGCCCACTCTCTCTCTCACTATCTCTCCATGGTCTTTCCAGAAGGGCAGCCAGGCCTCTTCACACAAATCGACTTATATAATTGTAGGGGTTGGCAAGTCTAAAACCCATAGGGTAGGCCCGACAGGCTGAAAATTTACATAAGAGTTATGTTGCAGTCTTACTTTTTTAACTGACACATTGTAATTGTATGTTTTTACTGGGTAAAATTTGATGTTTTGATAAATGTATGTGTTGTATAATGATCAAATCAGAGTATTCAGCATGACCGTCACTTTGTGCACTTAGCATTTCTTTGTGGCGATAACATCCAAAAGCCTCTCTTCTAGCTATTTTGCAACATTCCATATCCTACTGTTAAGCATCATCACTCCACTGTGTAATAGAACACTAGAACCTATTCCTCCTACCTAATTGTAATTTTGTACCAATAAACCAACATCTCCCCATCCTCCCCTCTTCTTGCCCCTCCCAGTCTCTGGTAATCACTGTTCTGCTCTCTGCATCTATAATATCAACTTTTTCTTTTAATGTCCAATAATGAATGAATGGATAAAGAAAATGTGGTGTATATATACACAATAGAACATTATTCAGCCATAAAAAAGAATGAAATCCTGAAATTTGCCACAACATGTATGAACCTAAAGGGCATAGCGTTAAGTGAAATAAGCCAGACACAGAAAGACAAATACCACACGATCTCACTCATAGATGTTGTAGTCTTCAGTCTGAATTCCTCAAGGCAACAGGCTGGCAACTCAAGCGGGGCTTCTGTGTTGTAATATTGAGAGAATTATGTCTTCCTAGAAAAATCTCAATCTTTGCTCTTAAGACCTTCAACTGACCAGATGAGGATAATTTGTGTGACAGGTAATCTGCTTTACTCGAAGTCTACTGATTTAAATGTTAATCACATTTAGAAAATGCCTTCACAAAAACATCTACGCTAGTATTTGACCAAACAACTGGGCACCATAGGCTAGTCAAGTTGGTGCAAAAACTTACCCATCATACATACCCAAGCCTAGAGTCATTATGGGAGGCGGCATGCATACCCAGAAGCATTGGTCATTAGGAGCCACCCACAGCAAATATATCTGGATGGCAGATTTTTCCTTTTCTTATGTGTGTTTCAAATTTTCTGCAAAGAGCATGTATAACATTTTCGGACAATGATAAATGTTATAATTCACAGTCATTATTTTAAAAATGCAAGATATACAGAAAAGTACAAATCAACAAATCACAAGAATTCTTATCAATCAGAAATGATCAGTGTTAACATCTGTGATCTTCCTTTAGACTGCCTCTGATACTTACACAGATGTTAGGATAGAAAGAGAGGGGGAAAAAGATGAGAGGGACAGAGATATTTCTAAAAATGAGATAATCCTATAAATGCTATTTGCTATTTGCAAATTTAATATTTTCTTGAATGTAATAGAAAAAAACAAAACAAAGGGAATTTGAAAGATTTATAGCATATCCAATAAATATTTCTTCATCCCTAAGAGATACTACTACTTACAAATTACTATAAGTTTAAAAAACTGAAAACACTATGAAAACCATTAGGAAGTTGCAGGTGTATTTTTTAAATAGAATTTTAAGTAGTGGACTAACTTGCTGTTACAAGCAGCATAGAGAGGATAATACTCTCACATTTCCACCTTCCCTCCTTCACCCTCCAATCAGGTTGGCTTTGCTTTGTCAGAATTTGTAATAGTAGCATTCTATTCTGCAACCATAATTTTCCTGGAAAAGTAGTTCTTTATTTAAATGAACTCAGTGCTCATTACCAGGCTTTTTTTATAGCCTTGCCAAACCTGTTCTCATCACCAAAGGGTTTTGGTTTTATGCAAGCAGGTTTTGTAGATGTACCACTCCCACTGTTATTTCATATTTAAGACTGCTTATCTGTTGCCTTCATACGTGGACAACTACTTGGGTGCACACAATTTTTTGAGGTCTTTCCAAACCTCAGAACTTTATAAACATGGCTCCATTATCTTTGAACACAAAAAATTACCATAGTGTATCTGAGGATGCCCTAATTTTGCCCACTGTCAGGAACTACTGTTGTACCTAGATGCCTCAGGAACACCTTCTTTATTCTTTAAGTTTAATAATTCAACCTAGAAAAATCCTTGATGTCTCTCATTCTGAGTTTGTTTTTCATAGTATGCAAGGAACCCTTCCTAGCTGCAGATCTGAGTCTTCCCTGAATACTTCCTCTGTCCTTTTGTTGGATTCTTTCCTGCAGGGACATCAATTACCTTATTTTGAATCATTTTTGTTTCTCTTGCTCTTCTAATTATTTAATCTCTTGTGCATGCAGTGTGATTACCTCTAGCTTTCCTTTCATGCCATTAATTCAGTTTTTAGCTCTGTCTATTCTGTTCCTTGCTATTTTATGTTACTTTATTTCAATTCATTTCCTTAGGTCTGCAATCTCCTTTTATAACTCATTCTGTTGTTTTATCATCTCATCTTTGAGCTCTTGTTTTATTACATTTATATTTCTACTAATTTATTCTCTACAGGAAAACATTCATGAGAAAGCCACTTTTATCACCCAATTTATGTTTCTTCCAGATTGGGTTCTGGACTTTTCCATAACATGCCTGACTTTTCCATATCATGCCTGACTTTTCGACTAATTGATTTTCCTGTAGTATATCTGCCTAGCTGCTCTGTCATTTCTTTTCATCTTGCTTATGTTTAATGTAAGCATCTCCGTCTCTGACACCCTTCTCTCCCTAACTGGGACAAGTTCACCTTCCCCCACTTTGTACTTCATTCTGAGGCCTGGATGTTGTCAGTCTAGCCACTTTTCTGTAGCCTGAGAGAAGCCAGAGCTCAGCCAGGAATTAGTTCTGCTCTTGTTGAAGAATCTGTGCTCCAAGAGCACAGTGCCTTGTGTGTAGGAGACCACTAAATGCCTAGGACCAGGGCCCAGTGCCCACAGCTCCAAGAGTGACTGACCCACCCCTTGGGCTTTGGCTCATCCTCCAACCAAGCCCAATGTCTTGGATGATAACAAGCTCTCTACCCTGATAGTAGGATTGCAAACTGATAACATTTCCAGAAAACAATTTGGCAATAGGTATCAATATCTTAATATTTATAACTCTGATCCAATAGTGTCTCCTCTGAGATTCTAGATGGGAAAAAAAAAAGAAAGACTCACTTGCAAAAGAAATTCTCTGGAGCATCATAGATAACGGCAACAAACTGAAAACAAGTCAAATGTTCAGCATAGAGGCATATTGTGATAAAGTTTGCAGCAAACAAAAATAAGGTTTATGAAGAGCTTTTCAAGATATGACTAAATTCTTATAATACTATACTGAGTAAAAAATCAGAATGCAAAATTAAACATATAGTAATATCTCAATTATGTTTTCAAAAGGCTAGGAGCCATACCCAGAAAGAACCACTAGACCGAAGCTCCAGGAGTGCAGGAAACATGACTGTTTTGTTCACTCCTATGTAACCAGAACCTAACATAGTGCTTGGCACATAACAGACATACAATGAATATTTATGAATAAATGAGTAAAATTAATTCAAAGCGAAAGAAATTTATCTCAAGTCTCAATAACAAGAATAATTTTGCTTCTGAATGGCTTTGATTTTATAGATTTCTGATCTTGCTTTGACTAGTTGAAACTATGACACATTTGATCTATCTGGGATAGAGACTCTTACAAAACACATTTTGTATATCACCATCTCATTTTCCCTACCCTTATTTTCTCTTTGACAGGAATCATTTTTCAAAAAAGCAGCTTTGTTGAGATATAATTTGCATACCATACCATTCACCCATTGTAACTTTACATTTCAATAATATTTAGTAACTTTATAACATTATCAAAACCTAATTTTAGAACATTTTCACCACCCCCAAAAATTCCTTCAGGCTCATTTGCAGTCAATCTGTATATCACCCTCCCTACTCCAAAGAACCACTCATCAGCCTTCTGCCTATATAATTGTCTTAACTGCATATTTCATATAAATGAAATCATACAATATGAAGTCTTTAGCAATTGGCTTATTTCACTTAACGCTTTTGAGTTTCATCCATGTTGTAGCATGTATCAATATATCACTCCTTTTTATTGCTGAAGAGTATTCCATCGTATGGATAAACCAAATTGTGTTTAGCCAGTAGATGGACATTTGAATTGTTTCCAGTTAGAGGCTTTATGAATAATATTGCTAAGAACACTCTCATGTAAGTCTCTGTGTATACACATGTTTTCATTTCTCCTGAGTAGACTCCTAGGAGTGGAAATACTGGCTCATATGGTATGTTTTTATTTAACTTTTTTTAAATGTCAAAGTATTTTCCAAAGGGGCTGTACCACCCTATATCCCACCAGCAATGTAGGAGTGTTCCATTTTCTCCACGTCCTGGCCAACACTTCATATCATCTATTTTCCCTGATTGTAGCCATTCCAGGGGTTGTATAGAGATACCACATTTAATTTTTAATTTTTACATCCCTATTGACTAATAATGTTGATCACTTTTTCATTTCATTGGCAACCACTTTCATCCTTTAATGAAATACTTCTTTGTCCATTTTTAATTGACTTTTCTCATTATCGAGATTTCAGAGTTCTTTATATATTATGGATAGAAATCCTTTATTAAATATATTATATGCAAATGTTTTTCCATGTCTGTGGCTTGTCCTTGTGTTTTTCTTAATGGTGTGTCATAAAGTGCAAAACAGTTTTCATCTTAATGATGTCTAATTTATCATTTTGTTCTTTTTTACCTTAAGCTTTTGATGTTATATTCAAGAACTCTTTGTCTAACCCAATATCACAAAAATTTTTTCTGTGTTTTCTTTCATAAGTTTTTTAGTTTATCTCCTATATTCAGATTTTTTATCTTTTCAGTTAATTCGTGTATCATATAAGGTAAGTGTCTAAGTCCATTTTTATTTTTTCAGATGGATATTTAGTTGTCCTAGTACCATTTGTTGGAAAGACTATTCCTTCCTCATTATTTTGGTACCTTTTTTGAAAATCAATTGACCATAACGTAAGAAATCTCAGTTTTGTTTCATTGATCTATATGCCTGTTCTTACACCAATAACACACTGTCTTGATTACTGTAACTTTATATTAAGCTTAGAAATCAGGTAATGTAAGTATTCCAATTCCTTCTTTTTCAAAATTGTGTTTGCTATTTTAGATCTTTATATTTCCATATAAATGTTAGGATTTGCTTGATGCCAAGATACTGCTGTAATAGATAATGTTCCAAATCAAGTAAGCCTCTTCTGGAAGTGGTCCCAAAACAACTGGATTTCATGGCCTTTCCTACCCTATCCTGGATGAACTACTGCACCAGTAGAGCTGGAGTGAAGATGGGAGCAGTCCCAGATGAAAACATTACAGACTTTCACTGTTATTAACCACAACTCAGTAGTTTTCATAAATAAATGCTTTGGTCACTTTCCAGTCACCAAAATTATTGTTTTTTTATAGTTTTATTCAGCTTTATAGTTGCAGTGGGAGGGAAACATCTGTCGACCCCCTCACTTAGTCATGCTAGAAATCAATCAGGAAAACTTTTCTTTTAAGGTTTATTTTGTTTTTAATTGACCCATAATAATTATACACATGTATAGGGTACAGTGTGATGTTTTGATATATGTATACACCATATAATGATGAAATTAGTGCAATTAGCATTTCCTTTACCCAAATATTTATAATTTCTTTGTAGTGAGCACTATCAAAATCATCTCTTCTAGCTATATGCAAATATGCAATTCATTATTGTTAGCTATAGTCATCCTACTGTGCAATCAAACACCAGAAATTATTCCTTCTATCTAACTGTAACTTTGTAACCATTGACCTACCTCTCCTCATTCTTCCATTTCCAGTATTCTCCCCAGCCTCTGACAGTTACTATTTTACTCTCTACTTCTAGGAGATAAACCTTTTTAGGTTCCATATATGTGTGAAATCATGTGGTATTTGTTCTTCTGTGCTTGGCTTATCTCACTTAACGTAATGTCCTCTAGGTTCACCCATGTTGTTGCAAACAACAGGATTTTGTTCCTGATATGATCTCAGTCTGTGTCTTCACCCAAATCTCATGTCAAATTGTAATCCCCAATGTTGGAGGTGGAGCCTGGGGGAAGGTGATTGGATCATGAGGACAGATTTCCCCTTTGAGGTTGTTATTGTGATCGTAAGTGTGTTATCATGAGATCTGGTTGATTAAAAGTGTGTAGCACCTCCCCCGTGTTCTCTCCCCCTTCCTCCTGCTCTGGCCATGTGAAGACGCGCCTGTTTCGCCTTCGCCTTCTGCTATGATTGTAAGTTCCCTGAGGCCTCCTCAGGCATGCTTCCTTTACAGTCTGTGGAACCATGAGCCAGTCAAAGCTCTTTTGTTATAAATTACCCAGTTTCAAGTAGTTCTCTATAGCAGGGTGAAAATGGGCTAATACAATTCTTTCTTATGGCTGAATAGTATTCCACTGTGTACACAAACACATTTTTTAGCCATTCATCTGTTGATGGACACATACGTTGATTCTTTATTTTGGCTATTGTGAATATTCATGCAATAAACATGGAAGTACAGATACCTCTTCAACATACTGATTTTATTTCCTTTTAGATATATGCCCAGCAGTGAATTGTTGGAACATATGGTAGTTCTATTTTTTATTTCTTGAGGAATCTTCATAGTGTTTTCCCTAATGGCTGTACTAAATTACATTCCTACCAACAGTATATAAGAGTTCTTTCTCCATATTCTCTCCAGTATTTCTTATTTTTTGTCTTTTTAATAATAGCCATTCTAACTGGGATGATGTTCTCATTCTGGTTTTGATTTGCATTTCTCTGATGATTGGAGATGTTGAGCATTTTTTTATATATCTATTGTCCATTTGTATGTCTTCCTTTGAGAAATGTTTATTCAGGTCTTTTGCCCATTTTTAAATTAGATTGTTTTGTTTTGTTTTTCTATTGAGTTGACCTCCTTATATATTCTGAATATTAGCCTCTTGTCAGATACATACTTTAAAATTTTTTTCTCTCATTTGGTAGGTTATCTCTTCACTCTGTTGATTGCTTCCTTTGCTGTACAGAAGCTTTTTAGTTTGATATAATCCCATTTGTTTACTTTTGCTTTTGTTGCCTATGATTTTGAGGTCTTGTCAAAAAAAAAAAAAAAAAGAATCCTCACCCTGATCAATGTCATGAAGCATTTCCCTTGTGTTTTCTTCTAGTAGTTTCATAATTTCAGGTTTTATATTTAAGTCTCTAATTCATTTTGAGTTGAATTTTGTATATGATGAGACATAAGGGTATAGTTTCATTCTTCCGCAGATGTGTAAATATCCAGTTTTTCTGGCACCATTTATTGAAAAGGCTGCCTTTTCCCCAATGTGTGTTCTTGGCACTTTTGTGGGAAACCAGTTAGTTGTAGATGTATGAATTTATTTATGGGTTCCCTATTCTGTTCCATTGATCTGGGTGTTTGTTTTTATGCCAGCTATGTTGTTTTGATTACTGTAACCTTGTAGTCTATTTTGAAGTCAGATAGTGGGATGCTTCCAATTTTGGTCTTTTCGCTCAAGATCGCTTTAGCTATTCGGGATCTTTGTGGTTCCATATGAATTTTAAGATTTTTTTCTAGTTCTGTGAAGAATGTCATTGATATTTTGATAGAGATTGCATTGAATCTGTAGGCCACTTTGAGTAGTATGAACATTTTAACAATATTAATTCTTCCAATCAATGAACACGGGACAGCTTTCACTTATTTGTTTCCTTCCATTTCTTTCATCAATGTGTTATCATTTTCATCATAAAGATCTTTACCTTCTTGCTTAAATTTATTTCTAGGTATTTTAATGTTTTTTAATTTTATTTAGGTTCAGGGGTACATGTGCAGGTTTGTGATATATAAATTGCATGTCACAGGGGTTGACTAGACAGATTGTTTTGTCACCCAGGTATTAAGCCTAGTACCTGATTGATAGTTTTTTTACCCTCACCTTCCTCCCATCCTCCACCCTCAAGTAGGCCCTGGTCTCTGTTGTTCCCTGCCTTGTGTCCATGTGTACTCAATGTTTAGCTCCCACTCATAAGTAAGAACATGTGGTATTTTATTTTCTGTTCTTGTGTTAGTCCACATAGGATAATGGCCTCCAGCTCCATTCACGTTACTGCAAAGGACATGATCTTGTTCTTTTTACAGCTGTGTAGTATTACGTGGTATATATATATAGCATATTTTATTTATCCAGTCTACCACTGATGGGCATCTAGGTTGATCCCATGTCTTTGCTATTGTGAATAGCACTGCAATGAACACATGTGCACATGTTTATTTAGGGTAGAACAATTTATATTCCTTTGGGAAGATATCCAATAATGCGATTGCTGGGTTGAATGGTAATTCTGCTCTGAGTTATTCAAGAAATCTCCAAAGTGCTTTCCACAGTGGCTGAATGAATTTACATTCCTACAAGCACTGTATAAGTGTTTGCTTTTCTTTACAGTCTCACTAGGATCTGTTATTTTTTGACTTTTTAGTAATAGCCATTCTGACTAGTGTGGAATGGTGTCACATTGTGATTTTGATTTGCATTTCTTTAATGATTAGTGATGTTGAGCATTTTCTATAAGCCTGTCGGCTGCATGTATGTCTTTTTTGAGAAGTGTCTGTTCATGTCCTTTGCCCATTTTTTAATAGGGTTTTTTGTTTTTGCTTGTTAATTTGTTTAAGTTCCTTATAGATTCTGGACATTAGACCTTTGTTGGGTGAATAACAGTTTGCAAAAATTTTCTTCCATTCTCTAGGTTATCTGTTTATTCTGTTGATAGCTTCTTTTGCTGTGCAGAAACTCTTCAATTTAATTAGGTCTCATTTGACAATTTTTGTTTTTGTTGCAATTGCTTTTGGTATCTTCATCATGAAATATTTGCCAGGGTCTATGTCTATAATAATATTTCCTAGGCTGTTTTCAGGGTTTTTATAGTTTTAGGTTTTTACATTTATGTCTTTAATCCATCTTGAGTTGATTTTTGTATATGGTGTACGGAAAGTCTCCAGTTTCAATCTTCTGTATGGCTAGCTATCCCAGTACCATTTACTGAATAGGGAATCCTTTCTCCATTGTTTGCATGTGTCAGCTTCATTGAAGATCAGATGGTTGTAGATGTGCAGCATTATTTCTGGGCTCTCTATTCTGTTCTATTGGCCTATGTGTATTTTTTTTGTACCAGTGTCATGCCATTTTGGTTACTGTAGCCTTGTAGTATAGTTTGAAGTTGAGTAAGGTGATGCCTCTAGCTTTGTTGTTTTTGCTTAGGATTGCCTTGACTATTTGGGCTCATTTTTTATTCCATATGAATTTTAGAAGAGTTGTTTTCTAATTCGGTGAAGAATGTCATTGGTAATTTGATAGGAAGAACATTGAATTTGTAAATTTCTTTGGGCAGTATGGCCATTTTAACAATATTGATTCTTCCTATCCATGAGCATGGAATGTTTTTCGATCTGTTTATTCATCTCTGATTTCTTTCAGCAGTGTTTTGTAATTCTTGTTGTAGAGATCTTTCACCTCCAGGGTTAACTGTATTCCTAGGTAGTTTATTCCTTTGGAGGCTATTGTGAATGGGATTGCATTATTGATTTGGCTCTCAGCTTGGATGTTATTGGTGTATAGAAATGCTACTGATTTTGGTACATTGATTTTGTATCCTGTGACTTTGCTCAAGTTATTTGTCAGACTGAGGAGCTTTTGGGCAGCAACTCTGAAGTTTTTCAGGTATAAAATCATATCATATGTGAAGAGAGATAGTTTGACTTTTTCTCCTCCTGTTTGGATGCCTTTTATTTCTTTCTCTTGCCTGATTGCTCTGGCTAGGACTTCCAGTACAATGTTGAGTAGGAATGGTGAAAGGAGGCATCCTTGTCATGCCCTGGATTGCAAGGGGAATGTTTCCCGTTTTTGCCAATTCAATATGATGTTGGCTGTGGGTTTTTAATAGATAACTCATTATTTTGAAGTATATTCCATCAATACCTATTCTATTGAGAGTTTTTAACATGAAGTGGGGGTTGAATTTTATTGGAAGCATTTTCTGCATCTATTGAGATGATTATGTGGTTTTTGTTTTTGTTTTTATTTATGTGGTGAATCACATCTGTTGATTTGCATATGTTGGACCAACCTTGCATCCCAATGATAAAGCCTACATTATCACGGTGAATTTGCTTTTTGATGTGCTGCTGAATTTTGTTTGCTAGTGTTTTGTTGAGAATTTTTTAATCTATGTTCATCAAGGATACTGACTTGAAGTTTTTTTTTTGTTGTGTCTCCACTAGGTTTTGGCATCAGAATGGTACTGCTCTCACAGAATGAGTTAGGAAAAAGTCTCTCTTCCTCAGTTTTTTGAAATAGAGTAATTGCCCAATGGGTTCACCTTGCCTACTGCCTAACAGAGCTGATCTATCAAGACATGGAAATTGCAATAGAGAAAGAGTAATTCACACAGAGCCAGCTGTGTGGGAAACCAGACTTTTATTATCACTCAAATCAGTCTCCCCAAGCATTCAGGGATCAGAGTTTTTAAGGACAACTTAGTGGGTGAGGGGAAGCCAGTGAGCCAGGAGTACTGATTGGTCAGGTCAGAGATGAAATCATAGGGAGTCAAATCTGCCTTCTTATGCAGAGTCAGTTTCTGAGTGGGGGCGACAAGATCAGATGAGCCAGTTTATCAATCCGGGTGGTGCCAGCTGATCCATCAAGTGTAGGGTCTACAAAATATCTCAAGTATTGATCTTAGGAGCAGTTTAGGGAAGGTCAGAATCTTGTAGCCTCCAGCTGCATGACTCCTAAACCATAATTTCTAATCTTGTGGGTAATTTCTTAGTCCTACAAAGACAGTCTAGTCACCATGCAAGCAGGTTTGTTTTGGGAAAGGGCTATTATCATCTTTGTTTTAAACTATAAACTAAGTTCCTCCCAAACTTAGTTCAGCCTATGCCCAGAAAGGAACAAGGACAGCTTAAAGGTTACAGCCAAGATGGAGTCAGTTAGATTAAATCTCTTTCATTGTCTCAATCATAATTTTTCAAAGGTAGTTTCAACAGTTTCAGTAGGAATCATACCAACTCTTTATACATCTGGTAGAATTTAGCTGTGAATCCATGTGGTTCTAGACGTTTTCTGGTTAGTAGGCTTTTTACTACTGATTCCATTTCTGAACTCTTTACTGCTCTGTTCAGGGATTCAGTCTCTTTCTGGTTCAGTCTTGGGAGGTTGTATATTTCCAGTAATTTCTCCATTTCCTCTAGGTTTTCTAGCTTATGTGCACAGAGATGCTTTGAGTAGTCTGAAGATTTTTTGTATTTCTGTGGGGTCAGTGGTAATGTCCCCTTTGTCATTTCTGATTGTGTTTATTTGAATCTTCTCTCTTTTTTCTTTATTAGTCTAGCTAGTTATTTATCTAACTTATTTATTTTTTCAAAAAACCCACTCCTGGATTCATTGACTTTTGTATGGTTTTTTGCATCTAAGTTTCTTTCAGTTCAGCTCAATTTTGGCTATTTCTTATCTTCTTCTAGCTTTGGGGTTGGTTTGCTCTTGTTTCTCTAGTTCCTCTAGTTGTGATGTTAGGTTGTTAATTTGAGATCTTTTGAATATTTAGGGTGGGCATTTAGCGTTATAAACTCCCTCTTAATATTGCCTTAGCTGTGTCCCAGAGATTCTGTTATGTTGCATCTTTGTTCTCATTAATTTCAAAGAATTTCTTGATTTCTGCCTTAATTTCATTGTTTACCCAAAAGTCATTCAGGAGCAGGTTGTTTGATTTCCTTGCAATTACACAGTTTTCAGCAAGTTTCTTAGTATTGATATCTATTTTTATTGTGCTGTGGTCCAAGAGTCTGGTTGGTATGATTTCTGGGGTTTTTTCCAATTTGCTAAGGGTTTTTATGTCTCTGTGTGGTTGATTTTACAGTAAGTGCCATGTGCAGATGAGAATAATGTATATTACATTCTCTTTGGATGGAGTGTTCTGTGGATGCCTATTAGGTCCATTTGGTCAAATGTCAAGTTCACATCTTGAATATCTTTTTTTCTGCCTCAATTATCTGTCTAATATTGTCAGTGGGGTGTCAAAGTCTTCCACTATTATTGTGTGGTTATCTAAGTCTCTTTGTGGGTCTCCAAGAACTTGTTTTATGAATCTGGGTACTTCTGTGTTGGCTGTGTATCTATTTAGGATAATTAGGTTTTCTTGTTGAATTGAACCCTTTATCATTATGTAGTGCCCTTCTTTGTCTTTTTTGATCTTTGTTAGTTTAAAATCTGTTCTGTCTGAAGTTAGAAGAGCAGCCTGTCCTTTTTGCTTTTCTCCATTTGCCTGGTAGATTTTTCTCCATCCCTTTACTTTGAGTTTGTGGGTGCCACTGCATATGAGATGGGTCTCTTGAAGATAGCATACCACTGAGTCTTGCTTCCTTATCTAACTTGACACTCTGTGCCTTTTAATTGTGGCATTTAACCCATTTACTTTCAAGATTAGAACTAATATATGCAGATTTATTCCTGTTATCATGTTGTTAGCTGGTTATTATACAGGCTTGTTTATGTGGTTGCTTTATAATCTCACTGGTCCATATACTTAAGTATGTTTTTGCAGTGACCAGTAACAATCTTTCCTTTCCATGTTTAGCACTCTCTTCAGGACCTCATGTAAGGCAGGTCTGGTGGTAACAAAATCCCTTAGCATTTGTTTGTCAGAAAAGAAATGTATTTCTCCTTTGCTTATAAAGCTTACTTTGGCTGAATATGAAACTCCTGGTTGGAAATTATTTCAAGAATGCTGAATATAGATCCCCAGTCTGTTCTGGCTTGTAGGTTTTCTGCTGACAGGTCTGCTGTTAGCCTAATGGGGTTACCTTTACAGGTGACCTGTCCCTTCCCTCTTGCTACCTTTAACATTTGTTCCTTCATTTCAACCTTAGAAAATCTGATGACTGTGTCTTAGGGATGGTCTTCTTATGTAGTATTTTGCAGGAGTTCACTGCATTTTCTGAATATGAATGTTGACCTCTCTAGTGAAGTTGGGCAGGGGTTGCAGTTGTCAGACAAGCCTTATCCTTGCTGGGTTGGCTGTAATCTGCTGTCCATATATTTCTTAGGGAAACATGGGGTTGTGCCTGCCTTCAGAGTTCGGGCAGAAGCAGGACTGCTGGGCTTGCAGCTCTAAACAGGCATGACTTGTGTGGCTACCAGTGGCAGGTTTTGGTGGAGATGTGTGCCCTACTGTCTAGGTGCTTCCCCGGACAACAGGTGACTGAACCAACCAGCTGAGTTCACACAGAAGTGGGACCGCTGGTCCAGAAACTCTAGCAAGCATTGCCTACCTGGCTATCAGGTGTCTGCAAACTTGCCTCCAACAGGCTACATAGTAAATATTTCAGGCTTAGAGGAGCAGTCCCCAACCTTTTTGGCACCAGGGGCCAGTTTCAGTTTCATGGAAGATAATTTTTCCTGAATTCTGCAGGCAGGCACAACCCCATGTTTCCCTGGGAAGCACATGGACACCACATTACAGCCAATCTGGCAAGGGTAAGTTGTGTGCCCTGCCATCTGGGTGTTTCCTGGAACAGGAGGCTGCACTCTCCAGCTGAGTTCTCACAGAAGTGAGAGCACTAAGCTGAAAGCTCTAGCGGGCATTACCTGCCTGGCTTCTAGTGCCAGGAGTGGGTGGAGCCACCCACCCCAGCCATCCAGGAGTTTCCCAGGACCACAGGAGGCTACATCCTCCAGCTGAGTTCACACAGAAGTGGGACCAGTGGGCTAGAAGCTCTAGCAAGTGCTATATGTCTGGCTACCAGTTGCAGGGGTGGGTGGAGTTACATGCCCAGCCATCCAAGTGTTTCTCAGGACAAGAGGCTGCACTCTCCAGCTGCATCCACACAGAGGTGGGGTCGCTAGGCCAGAAGCTCTAGTGGGCATTGCCTGCCTGACTACCAGTGGCAGGGATGGGTGGGGTCACACATGCTACCATTTGGATATTTCCCAGGACAACAGGAATCTGCACCTTCCAGGTGAGTTCATACAGAAGTGAGATCACTGAGCTGGAAGCTCTAGCAAGCATTATACCCCTGGCAACTAGTAGTAGGGACAGGTGGGGTCATGCACCCTACTGTCTGGATGCTTCCCAGGACAACAGGAGGCTGTGGCCCCCAGCTGAGTTCACACAAAAGTGGGACTATTGGGCCAGAAGCTCTAGCAAGCATTGCCAGCCTGGCTACCAGTGGTGGGGGTGGGTGGTGTAGCCAGCCAAGTTCAGGCTGAAGCAAGACTGCTGGGATGGAAGTCGCCAGCCCTGTTTGTTGAGGAGGGATGAAGCAATCTCAGTGTTCCCAGGAACTACAACTGCAGCCTCTGTTGGGGATATGGCACCAGTTCTGGTCTTTTCCAGGGATCAAGGCTTGTAAAGGTCCCCAGGGACTTGAGAGTTATCCTACAAAACATCCAGATGGCTTTCTGCCTCAGTCTAGAAGCATCAGGGAGGGGAGTTGCTGGGAGGCCAAGGAAATTCTTCCATTTCTAGTCTTGCACAGTGCTTGTGGAGGCCGTGAATCTTCCATCTTCCTGGGACCTCTCACTCACTCACCCTTTCCCACATTGCAGAGGTTCTCCTGGCACCACACTGAGCCCAGCCCACCTTCACTTCTCTCTTCTGTGTCCCCCTGCTGCCTTGATGGATCCCAACGTGGTTTCTCAGATGATCAGCCTGCAGGGTCAGCATTCACTAGCCATTTTTGTTTCTTCTCCATGAGAGCAGTGTACATGAGCTGCTTCTAGTCCACCATCTTGGCCTCCTTCCAATATTTTTTAGCCATTGTAAATGGAATCGTTTTCTTGATTTCTTTCTCAGATAGTTTGCTGTTGGAGTATAGAAACACTACTGATTTTTGTAGGTTGGTTTTGTATCCTGCAACTTTACTGAATTCATTTATTAGTTCTATCAGTTTATTGGTAGAATTTTTAGTGTATTCTATACATAAGATCATGTCTTATATATAGAATACTCTAAAGGGAAAATTTGACTTCCTTTTTTTCCATTTTGGATGCCCTTTATTTCTTTCTCTTGCCCGATTGCCCTGGCTAGGACTTCCAGTACAACATTCAATAGAAGTGGTAAAAGTGGGGATGCTTATCTAGTTTCAGATCTCTGAGGATAAGCTTTTAACTTTTTCTGGTTAAACGTGGTGTTAGCCGTTAGTTTGTCATATGTGGCCTTTATTTTGTTGAGGTATGTTCATTCTAGACCTAATTTGTTGAGGATTTTTTAATCATGAAAGGACGTTGATTTTTATCAAATGCTTTTTCTATGTCTGTTGACATGATCATATGGTTTTTTCCTTGATTCTGTTAATGTAATGTATTACATTTATTGAATTGCATATTTTGAGCCATTCTTGCTTCCTTTTGATGAGTCCCACTTGATGATAGTAAATAATCTTTTTAACATGCTGCTGGATTCAGTTTGCTAGTATGTTGCTGAGGATTATTGCATCCATATTAATCAAGGATATTGCCCTAAAATTTTCTTTGATTGTTGTTGTGTTCTCATCTAGTTTTGGTAACAAGGTAATACTGGCCTCCAATAATGAGTTTGGAAGAATTCTCTCCCCTTCAGCTTTTTAGAATAGTTTGAGAAGGTCTGATATTAGTTCTTTTTTAAACGTTTGGTAAAATTAGCAGTGAAGTCATCAGGTCCAGAGCTTTTCTTTGATAAGAGACTTTTATTACTAATTCACTCCTGGTTTTTTTGTTATTGCTCTATTCAGATTTTTCTCTCTCTTTGTGATTCAATCTTGATAGGTTGTATGTGTCCAGAAATTATTCATTTCTTCTAGTTTTTTTTTTTTTACTTTTTGGCAGGTAGGTATTTACAACAGTCTCATATGACCCTTTGTATTTCTGTGGTATCAGCTGTAATTTATCTATTTTCATCTCTCTATTTATTTGAGTATCCTTCTGTTTTTCTTAGTCTAATCAAAGGTTTGTCAATTTTGTTTACCTTTTTAAAAAACTAACTCTGTTTCATTGATCTTCTGTAATTTCCTTGTTTATTTATGCTCTGATATTTATTAGTTTTTTCTGTCCACTAACTTTTGGTTTCGTTTGTTCTTGTTTTTCATTTCCTTGAGGTGCAACATTAGTTTTCTGAATGTAGGTCTTTCTACTGTTTTGATGTAGGCATTTATTGCACAAATTTCCCTCTTAAAAGTGCTTTTGTTATATTCCATAGATTTTTGGGATGTGTGTTTCCATTTTCATTTGTCTCAAGAAATTTATTTATTTTTTTTAAAAAGTTCATTTATTGACCCATTAGTTTTTCAGAAGTGTGTTGTTTAATTTCCACATATTTTTACACTTTCCAACTTTCCTCTTGTTATCAACTTCTAGTTTTGTTCTATTGTGGTAGGAAAAATACTGGTATGATTTCAATATTTTTAATGTTTAAGACTTGTTTTATGGCCTAACATATGTTCTATCCTGGAGAATGTTCCATGTACTATTAAAAAGAATGAGTATTCTGCAACTATTGTATGGAATGTTCTGAAAATGTCTTTCAGTTCACTTGGTTTAGAGTGTGGCTTACCTTGATGTTTCTTTGTTGATTTTCTGTGGGGATGATCTGCACATTGCTAAAAGTGGGGTGTTGAAGTGCCCTACTATTATTGTATTGCAGTCTATCTCTCCCTTTAAGTTTATTGAGTGTTTTCTTTATATATTTATGTACTCCAATGTTAGGTGCATGTATACTTATAATTGTTATATTATCTTTCTGTATTGACATCTTTATACAATGTCCTTCTTTGTCCCTTTTTACAGTTTTGGGCATAAAGTGTATTTTATCTGATACACCTATAGCTACTCCTGCTCTTACTTGGTTTTCCTTTGCATAAAATATGCTTTCCCATCCCTTTGCTTTAGATCTATTTATGTCCTTCCAGGTGAAGATTGATTTCTTGTGAGCAGCAAATAGTTGGGTCTCGTTTTTTTTATCCATTCAGCCACTCTATGTCTTCTAATTGTAGAATTTAAATCTTTTACATTCAGGGTAATTATAGATAGGTAAGGACTTTAGTACTGCCTTTTTGCTACTTGTTTTCTAATTGTTTTGTAGATCCTTTTTTTGTTTGTTTTTACTTTCCTCCTCTCATACTCTCTTTTTTTTGTGATTAAGTGATTTTCTCTAGTAGCATGCTATGATTCCTTGCTTTTTCACTTTAGTGTCTCTATCGTAGGTTTTCGCTTTATCATTACCATGTGGCTTACAATAAGCATCCTGTAGTTATAACCAGTTATTTAAACTGATAATCTAACTGATTGCAAAGGGAAAAAAAGAAACAAAAAGAACTGTACACTTTGACTCCATTCTCTTCCAACATTTTGAATTTTTGATGCCACATTTATATCTTTTATATTGCCTGTCTCTTAACAAATTATTTTAGTTATTATTATTTTTAATTTTTCTCTGTTAGTCTACATACTAAGGATATAAATGATTTACACACCACAATTAAAGTATTAAAGTATTCTGAACTTGTTTGTATACTTACTTTTGCCAGTGAGTTTCATATCTTCAGATGTTTTATTGTTACATGTTAGCATCCTTTTGTTTCCATTTGGAGAACTCCCTTTAGCATTTTTAGTAAGATAGGTCTGATGGTGACAAATTACCTAAGCTTTTGTTTTCTGGAAAAGTCTTTGTCTCTTCTTCTGTTCTGAAAAGTAGTTTTGCTGGATATGATATTCTTGTTTGGCAGTTTTTTCCCTTCAGCATTCTGAGCATATCATCCCACTCTCCCCTAGTCTGCAAGGTTTATGCTGAGAAGTTTGCTGCCATATGTATTAGAATTCCTTTATATGTTGTTTCTTTTCTCTTGCTGCTTTCAGAATTTTCTTTGTCTTTGATATAGTTTTGATACATGTCCCCTCCAAATCTCATGTTAAAATGTAACCCCCAATGCTGGAGGTGGGAACTAGTAGCAGATATTTGAGTCACGGGGGCAGATCCCTCATAAATGACTTGGTGCCCTCCCTTTCATACTGAGTGAGTCTCATGAGAGCTCATGAGAGCTGATTTTTTAAAAGAGAATAGCATCTTCCTTCCACCATCTTCCTCCCTCTCTTGTCATGTGACATGCCTGCTCCCCATTCCCCTTCTGCCATGATTAAAAGTTTCCTCAGTTCCTGACCAGAAACAGATACAACACCACACTTCTCACACAGCCTGAAAAACCTCTTTTCTTCACAAATTATCCAACCTCAGGTGTTCCTTTATAGCAACGCAAAACAGACTAACACATTGACCTTTCAGAGTTTGATTATCCTATGCCTTAGGGTAGTCTTACTTGGGTTGTATCTGATTAGCGAACTTTAGTCTTCCTTTACCTGGATATATATACCTTTAGGATATAAAAAGTTTGGAAAGTTTTCTATTACCATTTCACTGAATAAGTCTTCTACACCTTCGTGTTTCTCTGCTACTTCTTGAATTCCAATGATATGAATGTTGGTTTTTTTGAAGATAGCCCATAGATTCCATAAGCTTTTTTCATCTCTTTTTATTCTTTTGTCTTTTTTTCTCTCTAGGTATTTTTAAATAGCCTGTTTTTTGAGGTCACTCTTTCTTTCAATGGCTTGATCAATTCTGCTATTGATACTGTCTATTGCATTTTTTATTTCATTCATTGCAGTTTTTACATCCAGAATTTGTTGTATTATTTAAATCTCTCTGTAAAATTCCACTAATAAATTTCTGAATTGTTTATCTGTGTTTTCTTGAAGTTCACTGAGCTGCCTTATCACAGTTATTTTGAATTCACTGTCTGACAGAGCACACATCTTCTCTCTTTAAGGTCTGTCACTGGTGAGCTTGTTTTGTCTCTTAAATGAGGTCATAATTCCCAGGTTGTTCTTTATCCTTGGAGACATATGTTGATATCTATGCTTTGAAGACTTAGGTATGTATTCCAGTCTTTGCAAGTCTGCTCGTGTTTGTGCCCATCCTTCTTTAGTGGGCCTGCCCAAAAATCTAAGCTGGCTGACCTTTTTCAGAGTCAGTGACTACTGGAACTATTTCAGCACTAGAGGGCGCCCTAAGCTCAGATTCTCCGTAAGTCTAGCTATAGCTTCAAGGTTGGTGTGGCACCTCGACCCAGATGAACTTGGGGAAGACCCAAGGAGGATACCCAGGATGTGCAGGAAAGTTAACCAGGGACCCAATTCTGCAAGCCTGTCCCATGTGCCCAATGGGCACACATTTACCAGAAGTTTATTGTACGGGTGTGGCAGTTCCTTAATTGCTGAGAGAGGGGCTGGAGCCAAGAATGAGCCCCCTCAGAATTCACCATGGGACAGAGGCTGACACGCTTGCCCCATTGTGCCAGACTTGCACACTTCCCAGTGGTTTCCTGCATGGGCAAGAGGGTTCCCCAATTGCAGCAAAAGGAGACATAGCTAACACTGTGCACCCTCAGGATCTGCTGTGGAATGGTGGCTAGTGGGCTCCTCATAGAAGTTCAGACAGATAGATAATTCCCAGTCTTCAAGATAAAGACAAGTTTCCCTCTGAGACCAGCAGAAGAGGGCTGGAGCTGAGATACAGGGTGACCTTCAGATCCACTTCTGAGATTGATATCAGTGGACAGACAAGCCTTTCTGCAAAGGCATTAATGTGCATGATTCCTCCCAGACTCCCTGGAAGAGAGTTTTGGTTGAAGGCTCAAGGCCAAATGGGGCTGTGGCCAAGCCCTTGGGGAATTAAGCTGTTTCGGGATTTGAACCTGGGAGCATGATTGTAGGATCTGCTACCTGGGTGCTGACATGCACTCTCAGAATGGCCTTCCTATATCTTAGACTCCACTGAGGTTTCATAACCTCCTATCTGAATTCCAAGGCTCCCTCAAAGAGACTGCGTTCTGTAAATGCGTACAGAATTCTTACTATTGTGGAGCAATATAAGTGGGTTATCTCTGATTCTGCCATCTTGCTGACATCATCAGCTCCAAGTAAACTTTTTAAAATCTGTTTTGCAGTATATGTATTTATTCTCCCCCCAAGTCATCTTAAAGCCCTTGTCTAACAAGGAAGAAAGAAAAGGAAAAACAGGAGACAGCAAGGAAGGAAAGAAAGAGTTTCCCAAGCAAGAACATAGGGAAAAGAATTTTTGTAGATTTTACTGGTTTTTCCTGGTTTTTTTAATATTTTCATTAACCATTCTGTAATGTTAACTTTGTGTTTTCTACTATTCATTTAATGTTTGGATAAGTAATAAATGTGTGTGGTTCAAAAATTAAATTTAACAGTGTATATGTGGACTCTGCCTTTCAATCTAATTCTCACCCCATCCTTCCACTGGCTGCTTTTTAAATTGTTTTATTTATTTTATTTATTGATTTTGTGTGCTGCCATGGTTTTTTTATGGAAATGCAATCATATATGAAGATATTTTCTTGATTCTCTCCTGTTTCTAGTAGAAGTCAAAATATAATACATACACTGCTTGCTTTTGCTTTTTTCACTTAAACATAGATGCTGGGATGTTTTCTATATCATTCCAGCATTTCCTCATGCTTTTACCTAGCTGCATTGTATTCCATTATAGATGTAGCATAATTTATTTGAGCAATTCTTTATTGATAAATCATACACAGGAAAATCTCTATACATAATCTATGTCATACACAGGAAATCTCTATACACAATCAATGTGAAGTGAGGTAAAACCCCTTCTGCTCTCAGTGTTCCCCTAAGCCAGCTGTATGAGGGAATATGGATGAGGGGGTGTGGTTCTTAGCTGGATAAGGGAGTGTGGTTCCCTCCAGCCCTTTTCCCAATCACATCACCCCAGCCCAAGTGAGGTCACCAATTAAAATGTGATAAGAATGGTGGATTAGGAAAATCCTGAAAACCCAGCCATCTTCGTCAACCATGGAGAACTTCCTCCTTGGTAGCCTAGCCAAATCTGAGATCTCCCAGATCCTGCACACACCTGCAGATATGTTCCCTGATTCACAGTTGTAAAAGAAAAACACCTTTATCACATAGGACAGGCTAAGATTTTTGCCTTTATAATAATTATTATAAAAGATACATACTCCTTTCTTGACATTTGTTGAAGTTAAGTAAAGGTTTCTAAAACAGAAAAGATGTTTGGGTGAGCCTGACACTATATTTCTTTCTCTAAAAACTTGTTCGAACCCATATTACTATTGAGGGGTGGGTAAGGGGGCTATGTTAATACTGCATGTCACTGGCCACCCACCCCTGTGTCTGATTCAGGATTGGATGTCCAGCCCAAGGAGCACCAAACTTTAACTGGCCAGGAATTTATACATGTTTTTCAATCAATAATTTATTCCAAAAGACATAGAGAATAGAGAGGTATAGTGGGCACTTGAACTGAAAAGTGATGTACAACATGACTTAGGAAACATCTGCCCAGGAACACCATTTCTGAGAGTAAATTGAAGCAAAAGCCCTCTCCTTGATAGCAACCTAAGGCCAATCTTCCCTTCTGGATCAACTTCAAAGCCCTTCTTCATTAGCTAAGGATGTAAATGACTCGATTGCTCAAGTCAAAGGGCATTTGTACAGGCAGCAATGTCACAAACCATCATCAAACACAGTATTTGTTCTGTGTATCAAGATCCCAGCATAGCGAGTGTCTCTTAGATGCACCCTGTACCCCCCTTATGACCCCCCAAAAAACTGGTCCTCCTCTGCCCTTCAACTGTCTCTCCTTTTTGCGCTCCTTTAATTGCACTTGTTTTTGAAGCCCACAGAATTTATTATTCAGAAAACAACCTTCTCTGCAATATCAACCTTAATTAACTGTGTTCTTTTTCTATCGCCTCCCACCCTCCACTTTATGCATTTGAATTAAGGCACTCCGGAGCCCCTGGCCAGCACCCCTCCCCCATCACACACCCATCAGAGTCTTACCAGCCAACCATGACCAGATAAGGGAAAATGGAATTTCTTATCTCTGGCTGCCAATGTGAAAGGGTCAAGGTTACCAAGGAGAGACCTTCCAAAAGGAAGGAGAGAAAAAAGGAAGCCAAGCCTCCCTGGTTTCCATGGTAACAGAAGGTTGAATCATGGTGCATCCCCGAGAGCCTGGCCCGCTTAGCTCTGCTGACATCTTTCCACTTCATTAGTCTCTTTATCAAGTGACTCTGCATAGGACTAAGTGTATTTTGGTGTCAGGGTGCACTGCAGATGATTCAAAAACAGGGTGACCTTTTCCACTGATCCCCAGGGCCTTGTGGGACCACAGACACTTACACCCCACCTCCTGGGTCCTCTTAAAGGCTTGGCTTGCTCTTCAGTCTTTCTAATCAAAACTCCGTCACCGAGAGGCCCGGAGGTGCCCTTACCCAGCAGCCCAGGAAGCCAGGACCCCAGCTGTCAGCGATGCACAGCCCCCGAGCCAGGAGGAAGATTAATGACTTTACCCACAGAAAATGGATAAAACGGGCCCCAAAAAGACAATAAACGCAGGGCAGGCTGTGAGGAAGGCTCTGACAGTAACAAATACTGACTGACACCGCATTGTGTTCCCTTTCTAGATGACTCAGAGCTGCCAGTGGAAACACAGATTCATTTAATAAGCACTTCAGTGAGACAAAGGGACCTTTGGGGGTTAAGATTGATCTCCATCTCATGTGTGTGCACTCCATCGTACGTGTGTGTGAGAAGGAATGTCTGTGCTCAGTATTGTCCCTCTGGAAATCCAAGGAGCATGCTGTAATTTCCCAATCTTGTCTCCAGGCTTCAGCAAATTTGTCACTGGTAGAGTATCTCAGCTATGAAAATTCTCCTGCAACCAAGAGTCCAGGGCTGAAAGAAAATCAGTTAAGAGGCTTAAAACACCTTTGACAAGTTTGACCTCTCCTTCAGGAACGCTGTACAGGTCTGTGTCCAGGCGAGGAACTTCCTGCTCCTCTTGTACACAGGCTGCAATGATCTTTACCCCAGAAGCATGCTGGGCCAAGTGGCAGACAAAGGAGATAGGAGCCAGGGGAATGAGACTGACAAGGAGTTTCTAGGAGAGCTGGGGCTACCTTGGTTTTGTTTTGTTTTCTTCCTTCCAAATTAATTCACAAATGCTATGCTGCAGAATCCAGGGAATCTGGTTCCCCTGTCCCAGTGCCAATACCAACAATTGTGTGATCCTGAAGGAGTGACTTGCTCTCCCTGGGCCTCACACTGCCTCACATTGAGGAATAAGCAGGCTGAATTGGGTCATGGCTAAGATTCCTTCCAGTTCTCTCCAGAGCAGGGGTCAGCCCTAACTGCCTTGTCTCTCACACCCACACCCCAGTACTGCCTCCCTCCTAAATCTTTTTTTAAATCCCATTTACTCCACATTATACCCACTCTCAATGCCCTGGCTCTGAACCTGGTCCGAGCTTCATTATCGCCTGCTTAACTAGTACCATGACCTCCTACTGGACCCACAGAATTGTTCTCTTCCCATTCATTCTGCAGAGCCCCAGTTCTTAAAGTGTGGCCCCAGGCCAGCAGCATCATTATCACCTGGGAACTTGTTAGAAAAGCAAATTATTGGGCCCCACCCCAAATCAAACATTTTGTGCTAGGACCCAAAGATCTGATTCTCCCAGATCCTTAGTCTGGACTCCTCCAGGCCTCTCCAGGTCCCCATCTTGCCACTCCCTTCCTTGGAAAATATTTACTCTCTAGCAATCCCAAACTTGTTATTTCCAAATACACCATGCTGTGTCACACCTCTGGCCCCACATAAGTCATTCCTTCTAGCTGGAATAGTCCTATGACCAATCTTCACTTTGTAGGGCTAAGTGCTTCTCAGCTCTCTCAACTGAATAGCCTTTGACATCCTTCCAAAGGCACCCCTGCAGATAATAGCCCTCCAAAAAGACTTCCCTGGCTTCTCCCACCTCCAAAACTATATACTCCTATGATTTCTTGTGTATGCCTCCAGACATAGTGTATGCCTCCAGACATAGCACATGCCACTTTGCATGGCAGGCAGGATTCTGTGATGTCCCAAAGATTTTCCATACACCCCCTTCCAGTGTACGTAATTTCATAATTATGCTCTGCATAATTTCTGGGACAGTGATCATGATAGAGGCAGGAGGAAGAGAAATTCTAGGTCAACTGGGGACAGGTCCCCAGTGAAACCCCACCTTTGAGCCGAAAAGCCTGAAACCCACAGCCCAAAGTGAGGACTTCTATCCCTGTTTGCCGGCTCTCTCCCAATTGGTTCTTTCTGAATAATGTCTTTTTTCCAAAACTACCTATGGCCCACTTCACCCCACATCCTGTGCCTATAAAGACCACAGACTCAGTCAGTAGAAGAGAGAGAAGCAGCTTGACTGGAAAGAGGTGACTTGACTTCAGAGGGACAGCTGGACTTCAGAGAAGAGGCAGCTTAACTTTGGAGAGATGGTTTAACTTCAGGGAATAGCTGACCAGAGACAGCTGCACTTCAGGGCAAGACTATCTGCATGTCTTGTGCCCTCTCCAACTCCCCTCTCTGCTAAGAGCCATTTCCCATTGCTTAATCAAATTATCATCCTTCAGGTGTCTGGGTGACTTCATTCTTCTTGGATGCCAGACAATCAGGACCCACCGAGTGTGGGTACCCAAAAAATGCTGTCACATTGGCCCTCTTCCCTCACTAATGGACGGCAGCCACCCCATGCAGGGAGGTAAGGAGCCCACTGAGCTGATAACACACCACTGTCCACAGACGGCAGAGCTAAGAGAGCAACCCCTGGGGCAGCAGGGGTTGCAGGCACCCCCAGCGGGGGCACTGCCAGGAGGCCCACACAGAGCCTGCTCCTGCTGGTGCCTGAAGCAGCCGATCAGATCCTGCATTCACTCACTCACATGCTCCCTCCTGCAAGGGGCTGTGCCCAGCAAGCCAAGTAAATAGGGCACCCCCATTGCAAGTCTGACAAAGGGGTCGAGAAAAATCCTGCATCAATTATAATGGATTATACTCCTGTAATTACATTATGTTATATAGCATATGCTATTTGGTTGACCTTAAAATAGGAAGATTAACCAGGTGGTCTTGACCTAATCACAAGAGTGCTTTAAAAACAGTGCTTTCTCCAGCTGGTTGCAAAAATAAAAGTCAGAGAGATTCAACATGAGGAAGATTCTCAGTTGCTGAGATGGAGGGACCCTGGGGCAAGGATCTAAGAGCAGCCTCTAGGAGCTGAGAACTGTCTCTGGCTGACAGCTAACAAGGAAATGGGGATTTTAGTCCTATGACCTTGAGGAACTGGATTCTGCCAACAAGGATGAGCTTGGAAGTAAATTATTCCACAGCCTCCAAACAAGAAGTCAGTCCAGCCAAAACCTCCATTTCAGCCTTGTGATACCCTGAACTGATATACCATGATGGGTTTCTGATCCACAGAAATGTGAGCTAATAAATCAGTGTTGTTTTAAGCCACTAAATTTGTGGTGACTTTTTGCACAGCAGCAGAAAACTAATACACCTTGTATTGTAATTCTCTGTTTGCATAGCAACTTCCTCACTGACTGAGCTCCCTAAAGATACTGCTGGCTGGGCACAGTGGCTCACGCCTGTAATCCCAGCACTTTGGGAGGCCGAGGAGGGCCGATCACCTGAGGTCAGGAGTTCAAGACCAGTCTGGCCAACATGGTGAAACCCCGTCTCTACTAAAAATACAAAAATTAGCTGGGCATGATGGCAGGCACCTGCAATCCAGCTACTTGGGAGGCTGAGGCAGGAGAGTCGCTTGAACTCAGGAGGCGGAGGTTGCAGTGAGCTCATATCATGCCGTTGCACTCCAGCCTGGGTGACAAGAGGGAAGCTCAGTGTCGAAAAAAAAGGCCAGGCGCGGTGGCTCAAGCCTGTAATCCCAGCACTTTGGGAGGCGAGACGGGTGGATCACGAGGTCAGGATATTGAGACCATCCTGGCTAACCTGGTGAAACCCTGTCTCTACTAAAAAATACAAAAAAACTAGCCGGGTGAGGTGGCAGGCGCCTGTAGTCCCAGCTACTGGGGAGGCTGAGGCAGGAGAATGGTGCAAACCCAGGAGGCGGAGCTTGCAGTGAGCCAAGATCTGGCCACTGCACTCCAGCCTGGGCGACAGAGCCAGTCTCCGTCTAAAAAAAAAAAAAAAAAAAAAAAAAAAAAAAATAGAGACTGCTTCATTAATTATTGCATCACCAGCAACTTTCTGGGACATGCCCAGAGGAGGTTCATAGTAAATGCTTACTGGTTGAATAGATAGATAGATAGATGGGTGGATGGATGGATGGATGGATGGATCATGGAGCATGTGATACCATTGTTCCAGCAGTTGCTTTAAATGGGGGGGGGGGGGGTGGGGAATCTAACATAAAAAGAGGATAGAGTACGTAAATAAACAATAAAAGCCAGGATGGGACAAAGTGATTTTTTTTGTCCCATCATTGATTTTTGCAGTATAGAGGCCTTTTGCTGGTTAATACTGAGTGTCAACTTGATTGGATTGAAGGATACAAAGTATTGATCCTAGGTGTGTCTGTGAGGGTGTTGCCAAAGGAGATTAACTTTCAAGTAACTGGGTGGGAAAGGCAGACCCACCCTTAATCTGGGTGGGCATAATCTAATCAGCTGCCAGACGGGCTAGAATATAAGCAGGCAGACAAATGTGAAAAGAGAGACTGGCCTAGCCTCCCAGCCTACGCCTTTCTCTCGTGCTGGATGCTTCCTGTCCTCGAACATCAGACTCCAAGTTCTTCAGTTTTGAAGCTCGGACTGGCTCTCCTTGCACCTCAGCGTGCAGACAGACTATTGTGGGACGTTGTGATCATGTGAGTTAGTACTTAATAAACTCCCCTTTATATATATGACTATTCCATTAGTTCTATCCCTCTGAAGAACCCTGACTAATACAGGCCTCTTTATCTGTTAGGAGTTTGTCCTTCATTTATCTCTTACAGCTCAACATCTTATAGCATTAAACTAAAGACATGTGCCCTTGTCAAGCAAGTGAGACCTGTTGCATATCACCAGAAGCAGCAGTATCAAATGTCAATCCACTGCATGGTTTGTAGACGTCAAGATTACCAAGAAAGACACAACTCCCAGAGGCACTGGGTGGAACAGCATTTTAGAGAAAAGACAGAGCAAGGTCAGCTTCAATAGTGACCACTGGTCTCCCATGGCCAGTAAGCCAGCCCTGGAGTTGAGGTGGGGAGATTGTCTGCATGCACTCCTTTTATATTAAAGGCAAAGGACCGTGTTCTGAAGAGCTATAGCAATGGGATTGCCAGGTGTGGTGTCACATGATGCACACGCTTAAGCAAAACAAAAAAGTTCATATCAAACCTAGAATGGGGAAAGATACTCCCAAACAGGGCAATCAGTCCAGCAAAGGCCGTGACAGCTTTTTATCTCTGTATAAGAAAATGTTCCAGGTCTGAGGACACACTCATAGGTAACCATGCAAGGATCAGTGAGGCTGCATGTGACCGCCTTGTCCAGCCCCAGTGTGGACATCTATTATTGCTGTATCTAACTCCCACTTCTCTTTGAGTCAATGTTACCCTATGTTAATGCTGGTAGGGTTCAGTACCCAGCCTCTTACCTCAGAAGTCCAAAGGTTGGCGGTTCTGCCCGTCTGTATTCCCTGGAAATTCAGACAGATAGACCCTTCATCCAGAAGCTGGAGTGAGTGGTGTGAAGACTCTGGGATAGTCAGGTTTTTTTCCTGGCAGCCATAAGGGTATCTAATTCCTGGTGTCTAATGACAGGTCAAGCGCTATCCTAGAGGAGCAAAGGATGCTTCCTGGCCCAGTTGTCCTAAGAGGGTTCTTAACTCAAGCTCTCAGTTTCTGTCCACATTTCAAATTGATTCTTTAGCATCTCACTGAATCACTGAAACCTCAATAGATTCCTTTTCTGCTTAAAATACAGAGTTGGTTTCAGTTGTTTGCAACCAAGAACCCTGACTGATACATACTGTGATCATGCTGAACTGACAGCCAAGTGTGTCTCCTATTTCTAAAAGTCTCCAGAGACTCCATAAGCTCCCTCAGTTACCTGTTGTACCAGTCAAGGTTCTTAGGTGTGGACAAAAGAACACTCCCTAACTGATTTAAGAAGAAAATGAAATTATTAAAAAGCGTTGCTAGTTCTCTGTGAGTGTCTCTGGGAAGCCCTACAGCCAGGAACAGTGGATCAACCACACTATCCTCCAGACTGCTTTTATGGCATCCCCATCAGCATCCCAATTGACACAGAAACCACAGGTCCCACCCACAGCACTGAGAACTGTGTGTTTCCACAATCAGCTCTGTGATTGCTGCATCTAGATGCTAAATATCTATGTCCCCTCTCTCACCACAACAAATTCCTCCGGACACCTGCTTCCTAGCATCACTGGCCTCCTAAATGAAGCCAGACACAGGTGCCTCTGGTTGGAAGGAACTTAGACCTGCACTCTATACAAGGGAAGCTTAGAAAGCCCATTTCTGGCTTTCCACTTGAGGCACAGACTCAGAAAATGAGAAATTCCCCAAACTTAGAAAGGGTGTACAAGAGTGCTGGGCACCCAAGTGGCTTGACTGATATCCTGTTCATTGCAAGTAGCTTGACATCTGTTACAGCATTAGAAATGCCTGGCATCCAAGAAATCCTTCCTAGAAGCTAACCAAGTGTCTGCCTTCTGAAGTGCTCCAATTTAACCAGTCCTCTGTGTGTCTTCTTCAGTGAAATTCTACAAAAGCCTGCCACTGTCTTCCAAATGTTTGGACACTTACGTTCAATCCCCCTTAACTTTCCTGTTATTCTGGTCAAGAAGCAAGAATATTTTCTCCTTCTCTTTTCCTTATGACTCCTTGGAGTTTTAGTTGCCTCTAAAGCCAGTCTTTCAACTATTCAGACCTCTCTTCAATTGCTCTAAAAGTCCCACTTTTGTTCTGTTCTCCACCAAATTACATAACTGTTGTCATTTTCTCTCTTCATGCTGTATTCCCAGTTCATATCCTTAGCTACGTTCCCCAACAAACAGCATCCCACATTGCCCAGGCTCATCCAACTCTGGTAGGTCATGCTGCCTCATGGTCAAATCACAAAGAAATTTCACAGTGACCTGGCACTATAAGCTGTTCAGAGCTAAAAACACAGCAGCCCCTCCACCCCACTGCTTACAATAGTGCATAGCCAACTAAAAGGTATCTGGAATAAGAGGGGTCCAGAGAGAATGAAAGTGGCACACTACTGCCGTGGAATGAAACTGTCCTCCAAAGACTTACACTAGCTGCATGACCTCAGGCAAGATATTTTACCTCTCTGAGCTTCAGACTCCTCATCTGAAATGATGAGATAATAATAATGTTTGCCTCATAGAATTCTTGAGAGGGTTAAAGGAAAAGACAAATCTACATTGCATATGGTGAAGTGCTCACAGATGGCACCTCATAGAGATGACTTGGAGACCCAAACTGATCAAGGATTTAAAAACACTGTAAACTGGAAAAGTCCCATAAAATTTCAGGTCATTATTAACATCATTGGAATTAATGTTATTTTACAAACTGAATAAAAACACATGGTTACACCCTTGATAAATTAAATTCACTTTCTGGCAGGGTGCTAGTGCGTTTCCATATTGCCCTAAAAAAATGAGGAGTGAAAAAGCATCCAATACAGACATGCCCAGAATGATTGAGCTATAGAAACTCTCAGAGTTGGTTTTCAACCCTTGCAATTTACAGTGGTAGGGACTGAGGGGATATTACCTTGCCCAAAACGGTCAGTGGCAGACTGTAGATCAGTGCTCCTGCCCCAGTAAACATCACCTTGGCAGAACAGGACTTTCACACTGGCCTTCATGGACCAGAAGGTGCCCTCCCATTCCCACCTGCACACCGTAGCAAGGCTCCTAAGGGGGCACTCAATGTCCAAACCATTAAGAAAAGCAGGTCTTACAGAAGCCAGAGTTAGTGAATCCTTAAACATCATTTTAAGAGCCAAGGAAATGTCCACACCAACAACACCTCCCGGACTCTAAGTCTAACCTCTCTTGTATTAATCTCTTTAAGAAAGGTGAAAATGGGAATAACAGTTTGAGAGTGAACTTTGGAACTGTTATTATCATCAACACCATACTGAGAACTAGCCTAGCAGACCCCTAAGAGCCAGGGTGAGAGTTTGTAAGCGGAGTGGGGATAAAGTAGAGTTAAATATACATTGACAAGAAGAGCAGAAAAATCCTGCAAAGATCCCAATATAATAAGAGATTATTCCATATCAAATCCCAGGGTGGGGGCCACAGAGGATGTATGAGGCTCCCTGGAGGAAAAAGTTTACGAGTTAAAGAGTGGGCATAGTCGCCAGGCGCAGTGGCTCACGCCTGTAACCCCAGCACTTTGGGAGGCCAAGGCAGGTGGCTCATGAGGTCAGGAGATCGAGACCATCCTTGCTAACACAGTGAAACCCGACTCTACTAAAAAAAATACAAAAAATTAGCCAGGCATGGTGGCGGGCACCTGTAGTCCCAGCTACTCGGGAGGCTGAGACAGGAGAATGGGGTGAACTCAGGAGGCAGAGCTTGCAGTGAGCTGAGATCGTGCCACTGCACTCCAGCCTGGGCAACAGAGTGAGATTCCGTCTCAAAAAAAAAAAAAAAAAAAAAAAAAAAAAAAAAAACCGTGGGCATAGCCATCCCTCCTTCCAGGCTCAGCCCAGCAGCCCCTCCTCTGGAAGTCTTCCTGGGGTCCCCAAGATTGAAGGAGAAGTCGTAGTATTTTGAGCCTCCCTGTCATGGTACTTCCATCTCAACAGCTGTGAGCTCTGGGAGCACAAAAGTAGGTCCAAAAGTAGGTCTTATTGGCTCACCAGCATGCAGCAGAGGACCTGGCAAAGTCTACCAGTTGGATCTATGAAGGGCACCTCAAGTTGAGGCCAGCTTCCTCAATATATTTACAAGCCAGACTTGGAGTAAAGGCCCTTTAAGCCAAAGCTATTTCTCCTGAGATCTGGAACTCTATTGATTCTCAAAATTCCTTTAAATTCATAGAAAACAGATGGAATCCATCAGCTGCAAGGAGATGATACAAGAAGAACCTCTCTGACTAGCCCAGGAGTTCAACACCCAGGAGCTGCATCTTCAAAAATTCTAAAGAGGAGGGATAGGAACATGGCAACCTGGGTGAAGAAGGACTTATCATAGGGGTGGCTTTGCATAACTGGCACTCAGTTTTAAATTGGATTACATGTTTCAGGCCAACTTTCTAAAAACAGAAATTTATTTGAAATGCTTTTACTTATACTTTATATAAGAATAAGAAACTTCTAGTGGTCCCAATCAAAGAATATATAAGTATACATAAAGAATGCATACGTTGGTGTTGGGGGAGTCTGAGAAGTCTCTCTGAAGTTAAAGGGAGGGCTGTGCCCCTACATTCCCACTACAGACCCGCCCGTTTTGAAGACGCCCAACCTGAGCCCAAGTGCATTTCTCCTGCTTACTGCCTTTCTCTTGTGTCACAAAATGAATCTTCCAATTCTACCACGGAAATCCATGGATTTCACTAAGAACTCACAGCAGTGCCCAAATGATGGAAAACTGAAGCAGAAAGAAAACACATCCCATCCAAACACAGGCCTTTATGTGGGCCTTACTGTCTGCAACACCAATTCAGAAAGCTGCTATCGATTTTCCATGGAAAAGGGGACTAAGGAACTGGAAAGCTCGTGGGGGAGTCAGGCCAGAGGGAAGCTAATATCTCATCTCTCTGTATTATCTTTTTCCACAGTTCAAAAATCAATTAGTGATGAATTTCTCTGGAAACTTTTTAAACAATGTTGTTTCATTAAAGATCTGTGCAAGCACCATCAGATTTGCTCTCCAGGTGTGAATCAGAAAATTAGCCTTATCCTTTTAATAATTTCCTCCTTGGTAACATTACATCAGTCTACACAATGTCTAGTGCCAGCTGAGTTGGAGCTAGTGGGGAGCACATAATTCCTTTTTCCTTCCAGTAACACAAATGAAAGCAGGCAGGATGGAAATTGTGGCGCTTCCTGCAATGGGAGCAGGAGACAAAATAGAGGAAAATCCAGCAGAGGCCAGGAAGAGGAACTTCAGAAGACACATCTGCAATGGCTACTGCCAGTAAATAACAAAGAAAAGGAGTAGAAGATGATCAGAAGATTACAGTGCCTATGAAAGGGGCTGAGAGAGGCTCAGGCCAGCCTGTTGCCGCAGCAGTGTGCTGCCTAGGTGAGGCCAGCTGCGAGACTTTCTAGAGTTGTTTTTTGTTTTTTGTTTTGTTTTGTTTTGCTTTGTTTTGTTTTGTTTTTTTGAGATGGAGTCTTGCTCTGTCACCCAGGCTGGAGTGCAGTGGCTCACTCAGCTCACTGCAAGCTCCACCTCCCGGGTTCACGCCATTCTCCTGCCTCAGCCTCCTGAGTAGCTGGGACTACAGGCGCCTGCCACCATGCCCTGATTTTTTTTTTTTTTTTTTTTTTTTTTTTTTTTTTTTTTGTATTTTTGGTAGAGACGGGGTTTCACCGTGTTAGCCAGGATGGTCTCAATCTCCTGACCTCATGATTCGCCCGCCTCGGCCTCCCAAAGTGCTGGGATTACAGGCGTGAGCCACCGCGCCCTGCTGAGACTTTCTGGAGTTGTATAGCCCCAGACCTAATCCCCTTGATCAGCCTGTGCCACAGGTAGTAGGCTAGAAAGGAGTGTGCTGTTCTGTGAGTGAGGAGGGAAGTTACCGTGGTAGTCACAGTGCCTGGCCTGGCACCGCAGCATGCAACTGCTTTATTTCCTGCCTCCCTCAACAGAGGGAGATGAACCCTCATTAATTCAGACTAATTTGCTGGAAGGCCAACCTAATAGACAGTAGTAAGATGCTCTTAAAGGATTCCATTTTATCACTTTCATTTACACATAGTAAAAGGAACTAAGTCTGCCTTTGATGAATAGATAAAAATAATCAGGAGTTAGCTCATTAAAACACAATTTAAAAATAAATTAACTAACATTTTATCGATTGAATAAAATTATATTAAAGCTACACTGTGACAGGCAGAGCAAACACCCAGGTCACCATCCCTGTCCTCAAGGATCATGCAGTCTGGGTAGAAGAGCCAGGTCCGGAAGAGGAAGTAAATGATTGCAACAGGGTACAATTTATGTTACTGGAGGTCAGCTAAGAGAAGGATGGTAAAGGGAAGGGGGAAGGGGCACCTTACCCAGAGGGAGCAAGCTTAGCAGCCAGGGGAAGCTTTTTTGAAGTGTTCCTGGAAATGGGTCTTGAAGAAAAATTAGAAGTTAACTAGGTTGGGAGGAGGTAAGGGGAAAGGGAGAGGTAATGGGGAAGGAGGGAAGAGGACCACATGGCCATTCCAGGCATTCATGTAGTAGTGTATGGTTTGCAAATCACATAGTTTACCCATGTTTCTCATTTTAACTTCATAACAGCCATGTGAGGAAGGTGCTGTTATTTTACTCTATTGTAGATGAAAGCAGAGCCCATGTGACTTCCCTACCTCAGCTGGTAAAGATAGGAGCCAAGGGCTGGAATCGAGGCTCCTAGACCCTAAAATCCCCTGCCAAGATTCTAATGAAAACCACAGACTCTCTTCTCAGAAAAAAAAAAAAATGCATATATGCTCACACACAGAATAACATTTCACATACAAGTCAATATTCAGAAGCCCAGAAAAGTGGGATCAGCCCAAGGATTCTAGCTAAAATACTCTCCTCTGAACAGAGTGTGTACTTACACTGCAATCATCCTACATTGTAGACTTCTAGGTTGATCTAAGGATTCTATTTTTAATTGGGTAAATGGTCATTCCTCTTCTAAATCTGTTTACCCTAGTGCTAGTGAGCCTCACATCCAGGGATCAAGCATGGGTTGTTCAGCCCTACATCTGAGCAATCTCAGATTGTACACTAACTGTGTCTTGCCCAAAATGGTTTCTGTCTGCTGAGGCCCTAGGGATCCAGAGTTACAGGCTCACATTTAGCGGGGAGGGTCTGGGTGGGAGAGCAGGTAGGTAGTCAGGGTTGATGAGGCTGGGAAAATCAGTAGAGAAAAGCAGGCAGGCATCAGAGGAAAGAAATCCTCTGGTTCCTTCTCCCCATCTCCAGGTCTTACAATATCATAAGCAGTTCCCAAGTTATTCTCCCAAGCTCTGAGGCTCTGCTAGGAATAATTCTCCCTGCCCCTGCAGCAAACCCTCCTTTTCTCCAGACTGCAGGGTTGTGTCTTCCTGTTTATCCCCTAGGCACAGTGTGGCTCAGTGCCTGGCCCACAGCAGGTGCTTAATAAATATATATTGAAATGATGTATGGATGTGCCATATCTGCCCATCACCGATTCCAGATCATCTCTGGAAGTTGCAGAGAAGAAAAGGAATTGAAAAACATCTCTCCTCCCCGTGCAGTTTTCACATCATCACAGCACATTTCCAGAGGTTTATCTCCCTTACCTGGGTGTCCACAGACATGATGATCTCATAGGCTTGTTCACACACCAGCTACCTTGCCGCAGGCCATCCCTCTGCCCGCAGCTGGTGAGGTCTCTGTGGGTCACAACCAGGCTCCCAGGAGGCTGAAATCCCCTCCTTGTGTCTCCTGGTTAGCAAGCAGCCAGCCTGCCCCGCCCACAGTCCTCCTCCCCTTCCATAAGGACATCAACTGGGAAAATGCAGAATTTAAATGATTCCACAGGAAGAAAATCAACATCTCTTAGAGATCAAATTCTAGGACCAGAGTAGAAACTGAACATTCTGGAAGCAATAATTGGTCTCATTTATCTAAATTTAGAAGGTCTAGAAAGGGAAAGAGTAACTATTAAGACATGTTATTTAGAAGAAGATAAGTCTTTAATCAAAGAGATGAGTCAAACCCAAACTCCAACCAAAATCCTGCTCAAGTCACGGGTTTGAAATCTAAGTTCCTTTGGGGATAAAAGTCAGATTTTATTTAACTTGAAAATGAATAAGAATGTTTACAGAAAAAATAAACTCCACCAACAAAAATAGGCCAACTGATAACTAAAAAACACCAAAAGTCATTAGTTGCAAATCAGAATATTTTAAATAAAAAGGATACCTAAGAGCTGAGAGACAGCTGAGTTCTTTGAGTTCACGGTGCTTTGAAATCACCTAGGACACGGAAGCAGATCTGGTGAATAGGCACCCACTGCCTTGCACTCTGATATCAGCCCCACCCTAGGTTTCCCTAGATGGCCTGGGTCATGCAGCTTATCCTCCCCAGCCTCAGTCTCCTGAATAGCAAAGTCGGATTGATACCCCCTCACTTCTTTCATCTTCAGTTCAGTTTCCTTTAACAAACCTTTCCTGAATGCCTGCCCTGTGCCTGGGGCTGTCCTAGGTAGTGTCAGTACAAAAATGAATAAGATATTGTCCCTGTCATTCTGGAAACCTACTGTCAATGTGTAAGGGTGATGGTAGAGAGATGTCCAGGGTCCTAAAGCCTGGGGCTTGGGGGAAGTGGCACCCAGGATACCTCTAAGGCTAAGTGGGAGCTTGCAGATGAAGAAGAAGGGAGGACATTCCACTCAGAAAGAACCTTGAGGGGAGCACAGAGAAGCAGGAGGTCATCTAGTGTGAGGGAGGAGCCCAGGGGACTGGGTCCCATCAGAGCCCAAGGGCAGGAGAGACAGGACGGGGCAGCCCATGAGGCTTCACAGCTGGGGAGGCACCAGGCCAGAAGCTGTGAGAGTTGAGCTAAGCATTTTAATGCTATCCTGCGGGTGGAGAAGCGCCATCTTAGGGTTTCCAGTATAAAAGTGACAACTGTTTTGGCATTTTGGAACAATCATTTTTCCACAAAAAGGTATTGGGAAGACAAAATAAAATAACAAAGGAGAAAAAGGGCAAATCTAAAAACAATAAAAAGCCATCATGAAATTGACTGCAAAAGTGACTTCACTTAAGAATAAGGATCCCTGTTAAGAGTGGCCCCAGCCAGCCGGTGAGCTATGGGCCTGAACTTAGGAAGAAGCTGAGGTCCTCTCAGCACCCTGCCTCAGGATGTTGAAGACGTATGTCCTCAGCCTGTCTTGCAGCCCCTGCAGGCTCCTGCTGAGATTTCCTTTACTGGGTCTGTAAGCCGTCTCTGGTCTGATGCATGCACCTTCATACCAAGTGGACCCTTCGGTAATCTGTACCTGGTACAGTCCACTGGGTGAACTCAGTGCTCTCCATCAATGTTTTGCTGATCTTCATAAAGTCCAAAAGGATAACATCCCTCGAGTCTTGTTAAGGATGCCTGAACTGGGAGGGTCCCAGGTACTTATAAAAAGTCCAGATTCAAAGGCCAGGCACGGGGGCTCACGCCTGTAATCCCAGCACTTTGGGAGGCTGAGGCGGGCCGATCACCTGAGGTCAGGAGTTCAAGACCAGCCTGGCTAACATGGTGAGTCACGAGGTCAGGAGATCGAGACCATCTTGGCTAACACGGTGAAATCCCGTCTCTACTAAAAATATAAAAAATTAGCCGGGCGTGGTGGCAGGCAACTGTAGTCCCAGCTACTCAGGAGGCTGGGCAGGAGAATGGCGTGAACCCGGGAGGCGGAGCTTGCAGTGAGCCGAGATCACACCACTGCACTCCAGCCTGGGCGACAGAGCGAGATTCTGTCTCAAAAAAAAAGTCCAGATTCTGGCCCAGCATGGGTGCATCTGCACGTACACACAACATGAGTCTCAAATAGGGCCTGCCTAACCACCTGCTATAATGAAATTCTATGTGTTGTGTTAGTCATTATTTCTAACTATTGAGCTTCTGGAAATTCTACACCTTTCCAGATAAAAGATTGAGAGCTAAAAATGATAAGTCAGTCACAGAAAAATAGCTTCCAAATGCTATTTCTCTCTTGGTGTCTCTATTTATCTCTCTTTATTTTCCTTCATAATACTTATCACAATCTGATGATATATTATATACCTGTATGTTTGTTCATTATCTCTGTCTAAAAACTGTATAAAAAGAAAAAGATTCTGTCTATTTATTGCAATACCCTCAGAGCCTAGAACAGTATCTGGTCAAAGTAAAGTCTCAATAAATATATGTGAAATAAATAAATGAGTGACAGTAAGACACCTGTAATCCACTAGCAGCCTTGATTTTTTTTTTTTTTAATCTGTTCACTACCTCACCAAATGAGGAATTGGTACCAATTAGGGGGAAAAGCACAAATGACTGACAGGTTTTATTGTATTCATTCATTAACTCAAAAAAAAAGTTTTTGAGAACCCACAATATGCCAGGCATTTAAAGCAGCTTCAAAACTGGTATACAGGTTAAAAAATAGACACTCAGTTTCAAACAAGGGAAGGGAGTATTGTGAAATCTGTAGCCTTCAAAATAGGAGGTCCAGGTCTCATACATCCTGGAATGTGAGGGAATTTCACCAAAATTACTTATTCACCATAATAGCAGAGGTGGGAGAGAAAGATGAAAGCTATCGATTGCCATAAATAGCTCTCCAAATCCTTTCTTTCATAACATCAATCATTTCAAAATAACCGAAAAATTAGGAGAAAGTCCCTAGTCAGTACAGAGGATACAGTGACTTTTAAAGAACTAAAATGCCAGGCAGAATTGAGAGCTTTCAGCCTGAATACCAAATAGAAAGGTGCAAGAATACTATTGATGGAATGCATGCAGCTATAAGAAAAGCATTTGATATAGTGGTATAAAGTGTTACACTCAAAATTAATTCAAATTGGCTTAGTAAGGAGTGCTGCCACATAAATTTAAAACTCGCTCAAAGTCTGCAAACAAAGGGTGAAGACATGGAAATGTATTGGGTTGGGGGAGGCAGGGTGCACGGGGGTCATCTTTATTAATGATCTGAAAAACAGAGAGTAAACAGCATGTTAATGAAACTTGCAAATGACGCTAATTTGGGAGGTGTTGCTCTGATCCCTGTGGACAGAGAGGGAATGTAAATGAACCTTAAGTGGTAATAAATATGAAGAGGAAATAACACAATGAGATTCAAGTCAGAAAACGCAAACCATGCCCAGTGCAGTGACTTGCCCACTCCCACCCCAGACCTCTTTGCCCCTTATGTTTGCAGGATGGTGCTGTGGAGGAAAAGAACATAATGCTAACGCAGAAAGGTTTAATCTAACAAAACAGTTCTTGCTTGTGAAATTTTTTTCACCAGCCCTTTAAAATTCCACAAAAGGCTTTCCCCGGATTCAGAGCAAGAGTAGTGCTCTTAGATGATGAGGCTCCATAAATTACAGTGCAGGAGAGGCTGTTAAAAGAAAACAACCAAATAATGAGGGGAATGGAGAGATTGATTTATAAGAAATGACCCAAAGGGGTAGACGTTTGTTAATTGATGGCTAAGTGGTAACATGGTAATGACCTGCTGAGATCTCTCCATGACAAATAACCAAGGGAAGGAAATACTTAGTATCAGATGAGGAACTTCTTCATTCTCTCTGGCAGGTAGTGCCTCTCCCTGGGGGCTGCTATTGCACTGAGTTTTACCGGCCCAGTTCTGATGGACTTCACCTCTGAGCAGCCCAAATGCTGGCCCTCTTCACCCTCCATAGTAAGATGATAGAAGAGACACTTTCTAAACACCCTCACTGCTTATCCCCATGTGTGCTCCTTGTCACACCCTCCTCACTTTTGCTCCTGACCTGATGAAGGGCATCAGTTCAGAGGAAAGAAAGAATTCCAGCAGGGCACAGACACACTGGGAGTGGACACCAACTCCAGCAAAAGGACAGGGGTGGGAGGTGAGAGGCCTCAAGCTGCCATCCTCTTCTCAAACAAGCCTCCTCCCACTGCAAGAAAATGAGTGTCATAGCTCTATGCAAATAGATAATTGTATGCAAATATGAGTTTTGATATGGCTTTCATTTCCCAGCAGGTTCAGCCACCCAAATTTATGGCTTCCAGCCGGAGATCTCTCTGGGCTGCGCCAGTGACAGATTGTGGATGGAAACTGTGCCAGATAATGTCTTGTGCTTCGTTCAATTCAGAACCCTAGGAAATCAAAGTGAAAGGAAGCTTAGAGGCTGTTTGTCCCACTTCTTTGTGTTACATTTGAGGACTTAGAACTTAATAAAAGTTTGCTGAATCTATATTTCCCTCAGGAGAGGCTGCCCGGGATTGAATGGCATTGTCTTAGTAGTAACACTAGTAGCTTAACAGAGACCTTGGCTTATTAGTCTCTGAGACCCAAGCAATGGTCTTCCCTCTAACCCAGCTACCTCAAGAAAACTGGGAGCACTGGGACCTTATGCCACAGAAGCCAGGAAGCTTTTCCAATGACTGAAGTAGACATCTCAAACCTAGGATTTCTGGATAATTCCTAGATGGGTCTAGAATGTGGGCAGTCTTGGCAATTTTTTCATATGCCAACAATGGTACCCATAAGGCAAGCACCATGGCCTTCTCCACCCCTTTCTCGACTTTCCCAGGCCCCTGGCTGTGCTCCTCTGTCACCATGCCTCTCCTTGGTCTCATATCCCCAGGGTTCTGATGCATGTTCAGAGAATACAGGCAGAGAATTAGCACTCCTCATGCTTGGGCTAGCACCACAGAACATTCAAAGCATGTACCACCTTATTAGGTTATCTCAACCACCCTGTGAAGCAAGCAAGGCAGTTGTTAATAACCATCTCCATTTATTCCGTCAGCAAACATGTACTGAGCACCTGATATGTGCCAGACACCACTGGAGATACAGCAATAAGCAAAACAAGCAAAGCCCCCAATATCATTCCATGTGGAGAGAGGTGAGGCAACCAGAAAACAAACAAGTATACACACAAAAATAAGATGGCTTCAGATGATAGTAAGTGCAATAAAAATAAATAAAATACGATAATGAAGTAAAAATAATTGGGGGATGGGAAAAGGGCAGCTGTTTTAAAGGGAGGACGGGGAGCCTCTCTGAGAAGGTGTATCTAGCAGCAACTCATGATAAGAAGGAACCAGCCATGCACAGATCAGAAGATGGAGTGTTCTGAGAGATGGCAAGCACAAAGACCCTGGGGCCAGAATAAAGTCATGCTGTTTGAAAAGCAGAAATTCCAGTGGCTGGAAGGTCATGAAGGAGATTGGCCTAGAGGAGGTAAAGCCTGGAAGTGGGCAGAAGCCAGATCATGCAGGAGCAGGTAGAAGAACATGGCAAGGAGTTTGAGAGTTGTTCTGAGGGCTGAAAGAAGGAACCTCTACTTTCCCCTTTCATTTTAAATGGATGATTCCCTAAATCTTAGAGGAGTTCCTTAGTGCCTCAAAATATCACTCAGCCAAGCAATGGAGCAGCCAGAACCCAAGCCCAGGAACTGTGACTGAGGTTCTTACCTTAAAAAAAATTTTTTTTTTTTTCAGACAGAGTCTTGCTCTGTCACCCGGGCTGGAGTGCAGTGGCACAATCTCAGCTTACTGCAACCTCCACCTCCCAGGTTCAAGTGATTCCCCTGCCTCAGTCTCCTGAGTAGCTGGGACTACAGGCACACACCAGCACGACTGGCTAAATTTTTTTCTGTATTTTAGTAGAGACAGGTTTTCACCATGTTGGCCAGGATGGTCTCAATCTCCTGACCTCGTGATCTGCCTGCCTCAGCCTCCCAAAGTGCTGGGATTACAAGCGTGAGCCACCGTGGCCGGCAGGGGAGATACCATGATCCCTTAAATAATTTCTAATAAGCACCTATGAAAGGAAGAAAAATTGGTCCTGTGTCAATATTCGCCTACCCCTTTCCCAGATCCTCTGACGGGGCTAGGCAGCAAGAGGGCAGCTTCCTCACACAGGCCAGAAGCCCTCAAAAAATGGATGCCTCCAAACCAGGACCGCACCCTTCCCAGCTCCTATTAAAATGAAAGTAAATGAGGGGCAGTTGGAAATGCACATCAATGTCTAAGGAGGAGCCAAGAACTGCCCAGATAAATTTTTGCTAAGTTCTAAAAGAAGTCAATGGCTGCCTTGTAGGCACCCCACGCAATCTTTTCATGTCATCACACCCTGGCAGGATGGTCAAACACGGCTGCCTCACACTGGATGAGGGATGCAGGAAACAAGGAAGCAGGAGGATTCTGTTGATCCAGAGAAGACTGTCTCACTAAGACTCTGTCCTCAGGCTGGCAAGACCCTGCAAACCAAACCATGGAGCCCAGCAGCTGCCATGGTTCATTCCTGTCTGACCCACCCTTCATCCTTCATGCTGTGGTAACGTCAGAGACCCATATGTGAGGCCACAGTAAGTGCAGAAAAGCCAACAGAGCCATTACCCCGTCTCAGGATGCTGCCCGCTACAAACTCCCATTCTCCAGTCCTCAACTCCCTGCTCATCCCTGCTTGGCTCCCAGATGCTCTAACTCACTATCATTTGCGACCCTCCTCCTTGTCAGTCTCATTCAGAGTCCCTTCTCTAACTTCTAAATCTTCACCCAGAGACTCAATTCTCCCTCCTAATTCTAGACAAAGGAGCTTCCATCCAGGCCCTAGATTCAGGCTGATGGGCTCTCTTAGCCTTCCCACTAGCACCACAGTCCCCTTCACTGTCTGCCTTGAGTTTGGCTCCCACCGAGTTCTCTCTGCACAGCCAGGTCCCAACTCATCAAGTCTGTCAGTACCTGATGCTCCGAAAGTCCCAGAGGCCTGGGCTGTTGACATGATTTAGGTGATCAGGTCCCACAGGCTTCCTCACAGGTCAGGGTTCTCTAACAGCTCTCATTGGTGTCTGAATCCAAATAAGAGCCCAAAGCTGTGTAGAGTCAGGACCACCAATGCTACTGTAAACTTCCAAGTTCACACTGGCTTTACTTTCGGACAGCAGTCAAGGGTCAATGGTGAATCTCAGGATTCTTTAAAAATCTGTCCCAGGATTTTGACTGGATCCATAACAAATTGAGAGAAGCCTGAGTTCTGGACTGGGCATTGCCTAAAGCCAGACATCCCTTCTCATAGCCACTATTCTGGGTCTTCATATCCCCTTCAGGATCCTCTAGGAAGTTACCAGCATATCAGGGATAGGGTTTCCCTATTCCAGAGTTCCGAAAACATAACCATCCTCTATGGCAAGCTCTGGGGCTTCAGAAAATTCACTACAGACCCTAATGATGGTCCTGAGGAGCCAGCAGTGAAGCAGAAACCTTTATGGTCAGAAGTCTCCGCTCAGAAGTACACTGATCCCATAGGGACATCTGTGCCCATATTAGAAGTCCAGCTTCTGGAAGTGCAGTCCTCTAGCCAAGACAGTGAGGGCAGTGGAAGTGGTGGCTGGAGTAGCATACACCAGTCCTCTCTGGGGCATGGAGGGAGAATGACCTTGAGCTCTGAGTACTCTCTGAGTCACAGATAGGTAGTGGCTCTATAAGTCTCAGCCCTGGAAGTGAAGATGGGTTGAGTACCAAAGAGCTCCCAGCCTCATCTGCCTCACCAACCCCTGGCTTGGCCCCAGAGCCCTAATATGAGGCTAAGATTTCATTAGAAGCTACACATCAAGTTCTAGGGCCCCTCCTTCAATGTGCCCATGGTCACTGTGATAGTTAATTTTATGTGTCAACTTAACTGGATCAGAGGGTGCCCCGATAACTGATTAAACACTACTTCTAGGTGTGTCTGTGAAGGCATTTCCAGTGAGATGAGCATTTGACTCAATGGACTAAGTAAAGTAGATTGCCCTCCCCAATGTGAGTGGCCACCCTCCAATCCACTGATGGCCTGAATAGAACAAAAGGCAGAGGAAAGAGGATTCACCCCTTTTTCTGCTTTGCTGCTTGAGCTGGAACATCTCTCATCTTCTCCTGTACTCAGATTGGAATTTATGCCATTGGTCCTCTGGTTCTAAGGCTTTCAGACTCAAACTGAATTATACTACCAGTTTTTCTGGGTCTCCAGCTTACAGCTGGTAGACCATGGGACTTCTCAGCCTACATAATTGCATGAGTCAATTTCTCATAATAAATCTCCTTTCATTCATATATATATATATATGTATGTATATATACACACATACCCCAATAGGAGATCTATAGATATGGATAAGTCTATATAGAGATATATAGATGTAGATGTATATTAGTTCTGTTTCTCTGGAGAACCCTGACTACTAGTCACCTCACCAGCAAGAGCCACAGGATCCAGTCAGTTCCTGGCAGTAGCGTTAGGCCCTGTCACAGGGCTTAGCCCTACAAGGGCCCTAAATAAATGCCTAGTGAAAAAATGGATAGTTGGAATGGCCATTTGTCCATCATCTTTTGTTCATACATCCTTATCTGCTTGTCCCTAGTGGGATGCCCCTGAGGTTAGAGATATCATTGGTCAGGGACAGTCACACCACAAGAATTCCACAAGGCCTTCATGATTGAATAATACTGGTTTGCAGGGAAAGCCAGGGGACTTGTGTTCTGGTCCCAGTACTGTCAAATTCCCTGTCTGAGCCTTGGCAAGTCTGTCCCTCTCTTAGCCTCTGGCTTCTCACCTCTGAATTGGAGAAGGTGCTGAAAGAAGACACTGTTTCTACAATTCCTGGTACACTCGCGGGTGTGCCTCTTCTGTCTGGTCCCTTCTCAGACCTCCCCCTTTTGGAGACTGAACACCTATTTCCATGCTCCTCTTAGGGCTCATCACTGACTCTGAGTTGACAAGTGGAAACTGGCCACAGAAGCTAAGCTGAGACCTTTTAGGGGATGCAGAGGCCTTTGGGATTGACGGGCCCTCCAGCATGGCACTTACAAATAGAATTTCTCATGTCTCCCAGTATTCCCGATCAGAACAACTCTCAGACAGTCTCATTCCTACTCCCCAATCCCCAGGTTCCCAAACTATGAGTAGGAAAGGGCTTTGAACTATATGATGGGGTCAGTAGCACTTGTCTCATAGAAACATTGTGACTATTAAGTGAGACACTGTAAGCAAAGCATTCTGCACAATGTGAGCACTCAGCAAACATTACCTTTTATTATTTCCTTTCCAGTTTCATTTCCGGGACACACTTTCTGCAATTCCCTTCTCAGTTCTTGGTCCTCCTTTCTTGTGTGCTATACTACCATGGTGACAGCATCTCCCCAATGGGGCCCTTAGACTTCAGGTCAAGGTCAACTCTGGTTTCTCTCTGTGTCCTTGGGGTCACCATGGGACCTGGCACCAGGTAGTCTTAGCAAGTGAAAGAGATGCTCTTTCTTGAGACATCAAGGTAGGAGCCTTGCTTCCCACCTGCTTCCCATTTATCACACCAGAGGAAGGTAGAGGTACCAGGAGGAAGGAACTGACATCTTGGTTGTACATCTTCAGTAGGTCAGACATTATGCTAGATTCTCACTCCATGCTGGAGTGAAGGGACTTGTGACCAATTATTCATTATAGCCGCAGACCTCAAGAAGCTTAAAATCTGCATTTTGACTGAAGCCGATGAATGGAAAACAGATAGCCTCATGGTAGGCACAAACCTCAGTCCACAAATTTGGGGGTATAAGAAATCTTACTCTATTTTCTACAGTTTAACTTATTTCTAACTTTTCCAACAGGTTAATCAAATAGGTTGGGGTTTGCTGCAAGGAACAAATTAACCCTGAAATATCTGTGATACAACACTGGCTGATTTCTAATTCATGCTACATGTCTAGCACAGGTCAGCTGGAAAGCTGTGCCTTCTACAGTCACTCAGGGACCCCAGGATATGAAAGACTCTCCTCTGTCCTCTCAATATGGTGACAGAAGTAAGAAACTGGAAGGTCACAGAAGACCTTTATCTGCCTTAGCACAGAAATGATTCGTGTCACTTCCATGCATAGCTCATTGATCAGAACTAGTAGCTTGTCCTCCCTTAAATGCAAGAGGCTTAGAGTCTTCCTATGTGCTCAGGAGGAAAAATGAAACAGCATGTGGTCTCTCCAACACTGAGTAAACTTCTGTTTCCCACTCCCATAGGTTGTGACACATTTCTAAGTTCTTACCTTGTGCCAAGATATTGAAAAGGGGGATTCCCACCTGTATACATGAGTTAAGAGTGAGATGTCTGCTGTCCCTTTCCATGTGGCCCCTTCATGACTTGCATCTCTCTATTTCTGTTCCAGTCTTGGTATATGAACTTCTTCCTTAAAAGTGGCAGGCGATCCCATCTGTACCATGCAGCTGGCTTCACTGAGAGTGACCTCACTGCCTCCCAGTGGCATAGCCAGGAAGCTGGGCTCAGCTCTTTGTTATTCTGGGCTCTTCAACCTCTTTCTCCTCCCATTCCCCAGCCTGAGGGAATAAGTTCTAGGGTGAGGTTGAAGGTGGAGTGGGGGGAGCCTATCCCCTTGTGTTTTTTCAAGAGGCTTTTTATCTACCATTTCCCTTTAAAAAAACAGGTTTCTTAAAAAAAAAAAAAAAAAAAAAAAAAAAAAAGACCTAGAAGGGAATTGTTTTGCTGACAACATCTGCCTTTTACCCTATTATATACCTTCCTTGAGGCAATGAGCACAGAGCTTGTGTGAATAGGAAGAAAGAATAGGGGAAAATGCAAAAACAAAAAAAGACGTAAATTAGAGCTGCAAAATCTTACCCAGACACACACACAAATAGCACCTTCCTGGGCTTGGAAAGGAGGAACTACCCCACAGGTTAGGCCCAATTTCAGGAGAGGACGAGCATGTGCCTATCTGCCCCAGCGACCAGAGGGGCATTTCAGTATGGTGATTCCAAGGCAGTCTTAGACCCTCAAATAACAGGAGGCTTGGAGCTCTCCATTATTAATGAATAGAACCCAAAACACGCAACTGACCTCATAAGCATGGGGCTGGGAACAGGGAGTCAGGTTCTCCCAAGAGCATCACCAGCAATGGAAATTGCTACACAGAGATATCAGGGTGTGGGCTCTGTTTCTGTGCTCAGAAAGGACAGTGTTTTAGCTGAGACACACTGCATTGGACACACCAAAGGAGGGGATTGATGAGGAGTGTCTAGGATACACGAGGTAAGGCACAGAGTCAGAGGAAGAGGAGCCCCTGTCAGAAAACTGTGGGAGTCTTTGGTCCCATAGACCCATCACAGGTGCCCAAATATATCATCTAGAGGAAGAGAAGTTCTCCTGACCACCATGGCCCATGGTTGCCCATCAGAGAGCCCTTTTTTGGTACTGAATCCTTCCTTCATGCCTGGAAAAGGGATGACTAAATGTATAGCCACTGAGATATTTCAGCTAAATCTAGTCTGTTATCCTCAAAGGAATTCGATTTCTTTAAGATTCACTTTGGATGGCTTAAATTCCCATACCTATTTTATTGTTGACATGAGGCACTGGGCATAGTGGTGGCTTTTAATGTTTCTTTGTTTATTTTAAGCTCACCACTGGCTTTCATGCGGATTTAAATTGAATCACTCTGCCCAGCAGTGCGCTTCTTTATTGTTTAAAAGCTGATCACATCTCTTTCTGAAAAGCACAGCATACTTGTTACCCTTGCTACAAAGCAGCCACGATTTAGTGAGCTGAAAATCAATATGTGATTGAATCCAACATGTGCTCTTCTCTGGAATTCTTACAGCCTTTCAACTGATGGTCCCACGTCACTGTCCCACCCAGGCATTTACCTTCAAAATCTGGAGAGAAAAGAATCCATTTTCCAATGAATGAAAAAAAATAATAATAACACTAACGGAATGATTTCAAACACCAAAGAGAGATTCAGCATTACTTGGGAGCTGAGCAGACAATCCTTGGGCAAGGAAATAAATGACAAGTTTTAAACTAAACCAGAGGTCTACTCTATAATGTTCAGCTAGCTAGGAGTCACTGTCTGGAACCTAGTATGAATTTGCTTTTAAGATGTCTTATCTCTTACATATATTTTAAAATACATGATCCAGAAGATTTGGCACCTCTTCTATAAAGACATTCTTCTAGAACTCACCTGGTTTAGAAAGTGCAGCTGCTAAGAAATGCTGCTCTCCTTTGGTCATGAATTTCAGAGAAGAGGAAGAAGAAATGAGGCTATCATTGCCTGGTGCCCCCAGGATAAGGAGCGAGCCCCAAGGTCAGGGAAATTTGCCCATCCCCAGTCCCACTTTCACTGAATGGAAGACTCTGTAACAGAAGAACAGGGCTAGGGAGAAGCCAGATTTGACTTTTCCTGTTTCATTAAACTGGGTTACCAAGCCTAGGAAAGGTCTAAAGGAAAAGGTTTTGTTCCAGCTCCCTCTGTGTGAGATGGGAGCACTCCCCTGAGAAGTCAGCTAGATAGAATGGAAAGTCTGTTTAAAGGACACTGAACCAACGCACCTCATTTCTGGCTAATAAAAGAGCCCAAAGACAAGACAAAAATGCATGAGTAAAGTTTCTGAAGACTTTTGAATGTGGATGTTAAGGTCGGGAGAGTGGAGAAAGACAGAGGAAGAAGAATTTAACTCAGGTTGGAAAACATGGCTAAAGGCCACAAAAAGGTCAACGTGTTTAGTACATAACATGATGAAATCGCATACATTGATGTTGTCTGATTCCTGCATAGTGCATGGTGTTTCATACCAAGTATGCCTACTATAACTGTTGTTTAATTTATAGTTTTTCACTCCAAACCAAAAAGTAGCTCTAGCTACAGTTAGTATACCTGAAATGTAGTAATCACTAGGCTTGAAGAAGGCATTAAGACCTTTACTGTCTAGAGAGAGACCATTTGATATGGTTTGGCAGTGTCCCCACCCAAATCTCATCTTGAATTGTAGCTCTCATAATCCCCACATGTCATGGGAGGGACCCAGTGGGAGGTTATGGAATCATGGGGGCAGGTTTTTCCTCCTTGCTGTTCCTGTGGTGGTGAATAAGTCTCAGGAAATCTGATGGTTTTATAAAAGGGCAGTTACCCCACACACGTTCTCTTGCTTGCCACCATATAAGACGTGCCTTTTGCTCCTCCTTTGCCTTCCACCATGATTGTGAGGCCCCCCCAGCCATGTGGAACTGTGAGTCCATCAAGTTTCTTTCCTTTATAATTTACCCAGTCTCTGGTTATGTCTTTATTAGCTGCATGAGAACAGACTAATACACCATCATATAGTGGTAACTACTTTTTTTTCTGTTGCTTAGCCTGGAGTGCAGTGGCATGATCAGAGCTCACTGCAGCCTCGACTCCCAGGCTCAAGCAATCCTCCCAGCTCAGCTGCCCAAGTAGTTTGGACTACAGGCAGGTGCTACCATGCTTGGCTAAGTTTTTTTTATTGTTTGTAGAGACGGGGTCTCTCTATGTTGCCCAGGCTGGTCTCAAACTTGTGGGCTCAAGTGATCCTTCTTCCTTGGCCTCCCAAAGTGCTGGGATTACAGGTGTGAGACACCACACCCAGCCTGTGGTAACTATTTTAAATTGCCTATAGGTCACTAAAGTTCAATAGATGAAGCAAGGACAGATAATGGTGGTCACTGTAAGCCACAGAGATGAGTTAGATGGGAAGGGGAAGAAACAAGGAGAGGAACCATTTGGAGTTTCAGATGTATGAAATCTGTGTAAGACAAAATATTGTTCTGTCAAGTAAAAAGCCAACAAAGACCCTTCAGATCTCAAATACTACAGCTAACCCCAGGACTGGAAGTGAACCATCATCCTCGGTGACACAAACACTATGAAGGGCTTATGTTTATAATGGCAGATTGAGCAAGCACTGAAAACCTCTCTTCCTTATCTAAATGCATAGAAATGATAGAAAATATATATTTAAAAACACAATGCTATGGTTAAAACCTAGGGAACTATATATCCACAAGCCAACTTTTAAGAGTATTCCTAAACCAGAGAACAATATAGCAGCCCACAGGACATGTGTGGGTACAAGATTAGAGGTGAGTCATCACCGGCATGGCTCCTGTATGGAGTCAGAGACTAGACCCAGGTAAAAAGGAGACAGAATCATGTATCACAAAGCCTTCCCCATGAACAAGGAAAAAATTGCCCTCATGGGTGGAGGTTCATCATAAGTGGTCCTTGAGTGCTCTGGACAAGATCAATCTCCCCAAAAAATGTCACAGTTGAGAAAACAACACAACCTTTCTACCTAGAGGCTGCCACAACTTGGAATATACGAAAGACAAATTACCCACAAAGACTAAGTTACAACCTAAAGTTACTACATATATGAGGAGTACCAACTCCATGACATACAAATGGGAAAACTCAAGAGATTTAAGATCTTAGGCCTAAGGAAATAAATATAATAAAGCATCTAATATATTTAAAGTCCTTAAAAAGATTTTTCAATATCATTTATGAAAAAGAACAAGGATATTATGAAATAAGAGCAGGTACTAATAAAACAAGTTGTTAAAAATATAGCGACTTAAATAAAAATGAATAATTTAACGCTTCCAGCCAAAATGGAGTAGCAGGGATTGGATATACCTTTTAGCATGAAACAACTAAAAACTAAAAATATATTAAACGACAGTTTTTAAGACATTGCATATCAGACAACAAAAGTCAGTTATCTCTGTGAGACAGTAAACAAACAAGGGGAGCCCCATGAGTACCCAAACTTACAGTGAATGCATGCAGACCACCATGCAAGGAAGAAGAACACAGGCAGAGTCCATGAGACTCCTTGAGATAAGGACACAGAGTTGGAGTCAGGTAGACCAAGTCAGTGAGAGTATCAGAGTACTCACAATACCAGAGAGGAGAGAGCAGCAAGAAAGGGAACCCCAAGGATAGGTAGAAGGTCTTCCATGTGCGTTCATCAGACTACTAATCAGCAAATGCATGTGAAAAGACTACCTGAAGCCAGGGAAGGAGGCTTCCAAGAAGATTAGAAGGGCCAGTGTTTGGTGGTCACACACGGCCAGGAATAGTGCCTGTTCCTACTAGCCAGACTGCTGTGAATAAATTTGAACCTTAAAGAGTCAGTCCTTCAAGATGGATCCTGAGAGGCTAACTGGGCCTAAATTTAAAATAGAACCAAGTGGCTATTTGCTGACCAGGGGTCACACATGTACTCCGAGTGCTCTGAAAATCGGTACCTTTTTATCTTTGGAACTTTCAGAGCTCACCCGAACCATTCAATCAGAGATCACCTGTTTTGGCTAATCGGGGTTCAACTGTATTGACAAATCAGGGCTCAGTTGTTTCAGCCAATGAGAACTCAACTGTATCAACCAACCAAAACTAGGCAAGTTTCCATCTTACATATGCATAAGTGGACCTAATTGAGAACCTGGGTAGGAACTTTTGCTAGAAAACCTGAGCCTTCTCTTTATTCTATGGAACCCACCTTCATTTTGCACCAGAGGCTACATTTCCCTGGTTGCAAACCATTCAATGGAATAAAGTCTCCTTTCTCCAAGTTGCTTTTCAGAGAACTTTTGTCACACTGGAAAACCTTCTAATTAATGAACTGTTTGGTAGCGTATTTAGACAGGTTTTTTTCAGTACTGGAGAAAATTTGTTCTAGATTAAATATTGCCCTGGTCTTGTAAAACAAATGTTAAAGCAAAAATGATCAAACTGCTTCTAAGTAGTTAAACTGCATCTCACATGAAGCTAAGAAGAGTTACAAAAATATTAAAATCTCAAACACCCAAGAAGGTAAAATTTACTCCAATAAAAAAATAAACAAACATGCAAAGAAGCAGGAATATACAACTAATAATAATGAGGAAAAACAATCAATTGAAACAGAATTTGCTTCAAGAGACATTAAAAACAGTTGTTACAATTGTATTCCATATGTTTAAAAGGCTAAAGAAAACATTGATCATGGAAGATATTTTAAAACCCAAATCAAATCCAGAGATGAAAACAATCAAAGCCTGAGATTTAAAATAATGATAATAAGAAATCTGGATGGGTTTAATGGTAGATTAGATGTAACAAAAGATTAGCAAAATTGAAGATATAACAATATAAAATGATCCAAAATTATGCCCACAAGAAAACATAGCTACATTAATAGTCATGTTAAATATTAACGGTCTGAATCCTCAAACAAAATTTTGCAAAGATTATCAGATCAGATAAAAGTATCAAAATTCAACTATAACTGCTTATAAGAAACACCCCACTTTAAATATAAAGATACATAATACCAGTCAAGAGAAAACAGGAACGACAATATCATAGAACATATTTTAGAGCAAATAACACTAACAGAGATAAACATTTTATAATGATAAAGAGGCCAATTCATTAAGAAAAAATAATAAGCCTAAATATTTATGTACCTGATAACATAGCTTCAAAATATAGAAAGGAAAGAGTGATAAAACTTCAAAGAGAGATAGACAAATCTAGAATATAAGTTGAAAATGTTAATAACTCTTTCTCAATAATTGATAGAGGAAGTAGACAGAAAATCTGTAAGGATAGAGACGACTTGAACATTATCAACAAACTTAACCTAAATGATATTTATAGAACTCTCCAACCAATAGCAGAGTAATACTTTTTGAGTGTACACATGATAGACCATATTATAAGTCATAAGACAAGCCTCAATACTCACTCTGTTGCCTGGACTAGAGTACAATGGCACAATCATGGCTCACCGCAGCCTCAAACTCCTAGACTCAAGCAATCCTTTCACCTGAGCATCCCAAGTAGCTGGGACTACAGGCATACATACACCACCAAGTCTGTTTTGTTTTTTGTTTGTTTGTTTGTTTTACTTTTGTAGAGTCAGGGTCTTGCTATGTTACCTAGGCTGGTCTCAAACCCCTGACCTCACAGAATCATCCCGCTTCAGCCTCCCAAAGTGTTGGGGTTACAGGCATGAGCCACCATGCCTGGCCAAGCCTCAGTGCATTTTAAAAGATTAAAGTCATAAGAAGCATGTTGTCTGACCCCAAAGGAATTAAGTTTGAAGTCTTTGTGTCATTGGATCAGGTAAAGATTTCTTAGGTGCATGCCCAGAAAAATAGTGTGGCCTGGAGCCGAGGGCTAGCATGAAAGTGCAGAAACAATAATGCTCACCAAAGATCATCATGGTGACTGGTAACAAATGGGTAGAAGAGGACCTCTAAAGGAAAGCTCCAAGATTTCAAGGCTGGAAAGCTAGAAGTACAGCATTATGCATAGGGGCAGAAAAATTGTGATAGAAACTAGTTTGAGAACAAAGATAATATCTTCTGTTTGGGTCAGGTTGAGTCTTGAGTAAATATGAAACCTCTAAAAGGAAGCACAACAGACTGCAAAGGGTATGCAACTAGAGACTCAGGGGGTCCAGAATTTTGGATAAGTTATTAGTGTGGTTTAAGCTGTAGGAATAAGGGATGCTCTGGGGGAAACACAATAGGGAGAGAGAAGTTGACCAGGGACAAAGTTGTCCAAGCACATTTGAGCTCAAAGAAGAAATTGCCAGGAAGTAGAAGACATGAACAGATGGTATTACTGCAAAAGCCAAGGAGACAGGCAACAGTTTCAAGAAGGAAAGCCTGATCATTGTGTGGGTCACTATCGAATAATACAGGTTAAGGAAATGAAGAGAGAAAAAGCTATTGGCTTTGGGACTTTAGTCAGCTCGTACTGCTAAAACAAAATACCATAGACTGGGTGGCTTAAACAGTAGGCATTTATTTTACATGTCTGGAGGCTGGAAAGTCCAAGATCAGGGTGCCAGAATGGCTGGATTCCTGGTAATGCCGCTTTTCCTGGCTTGGAGATGGCCACCTTCTCACTGTATCCTAATGATGGAGAGAGGAAACTCTGGTGTCTCGTTCTTTTTTTTAAGGGCAGTAGTCTCATCAGTTGCCTCCCGAAGATCCTATTTCCTAATACCATTACATTGGGGCTTTAACATACGAATTTGAAGGAGTGGGGACGGTGACACAAACATTCAGATTATAGCAGAACCAGAGTCCAGTAGTGTCCTTTCATGAAACCAGTCTCAGTATAGTGGCAAGGGGAACTCCAAAATGCAGTGAGCTAGTGCAGAGGGAATGGAGCCACAGATGTGGGCCATCCATCCTGGAGGTTTGGCATTGCATGGGAAACCTTTGCATGCCAAACACACCAAGCACCTCAACATTCCTTCAATCCATCAGGCCCTTTCACACCTCACTCTCTTCCTGCTGCCTGGAATCTTGTGGGGAAAAACTTGTTCTTTTCCTGCTCAGTAAATTTTTCCCCTTCTGGGAACAAAACCTCTTTTCTGTTACCCTACTTTCATCCTTCTGGACAGAGTAGGTGTTCAGGAGTAGGCACACGACTATGTGTAGAGTCAACTGGAAGATGGATTTAAATGCTGGAAGAGGGCATAGGGTCTCTCTCCTTGTGAAATCGGGAGTAGAGCTAAAACAGAGAAGAAGGTGAAAATGGAGAGAGAGAGAGAGAGAGAGAGAGAGAAGAAAACAGAGATACTTTTAAGAGAAAAACAGATCCTCAACAACATTATGTAAACCCCTTATTCCAGTCATGTCTAAAATCATGCCCTCTTCTTTATGACATGAGCTAATACAGTTCTTCTTTTCTTTGAGTTAGTTTGATTTGATTTTCTATCACTTGCAACTAAAAAAGTCCCAGCAAACAAATGTCCCCTACCCTTTCCTCTCCCCCTTTCTTTACCTAGAAATTTCTTACTTATCTTTCTAGTCTCAAGTATAATGTTACTTTCTCGGTGATGCCCCTGGGGTGTGATGGTAAACTGGCTCTAAAAAACACAAGCCCTCTTTTGTTAGTGTTTTCTCACCTGTGTATCCCAGCACACACACTGTGTGACATCATCATTGGTTACATTTTTGTCCTGCTGCTCAATTGTGAGCTCCTCAAAGATAGGAACTGTGTCTTCTTCACCATCTTCCCAGAGCTAGACTTGTAGGAGGTGTCAATAAATATTTATACAATGAGGCTAGATAGTTATAGCAGCAATGAAGCCAAGTGAATAAGGTAAAAGAGGCCTGTGGATATTTGAAGGCAGAAAAAGTTGCTAACAGAGAGAAAAATAAGGGGAAATATTTAAAACTCTGGCAAGGGAAGAAAGCAAGGTGTTTCAGGGGCTAGAAGAGATAGTAGTAAGAGGCAAGATGGACAATTTGAAAGGAAGTGATGAGAATCTGGGTGTGGAAACAGAAATGTGCCAAGATGAGGAGGGGATAAATTAGAAGAGGGTTTTCCTTGTTCCAGGGAAGTCAGAGACAAGGAGAGAGGGCAGAGAGGGGCTGGGAGTGGGACCAGACAATCAGGTCCAGAAGAGGTGCAGGGATTCAAGACAGGACAGAGCAAAGCTTCAGTTCAGCTGAGCTGAACGACTTCCATTTCAGTCATTCCCATGTGTACAGTTCTGCATTGTGTTCAACTTCACAATTTCCAGCAATGACCTAGAAACCATACTAAAGCTGCAATTACTCTCTGAGAATAAGAGGCTAGGCAGTTATCCATCGCTTCCCCCAAACACATCTCATTCTCTTGATTTACTTTTCCAAGGCCGTGCCTGACAGTGCTTCTGGAGCAACTACACAGGACAGCCATGCCCAGCTAGTGAGAGCAGCAGGGGAGAATTAAACTCAGCCAACTGCAGCCGGCAGGGAGTTACACCACGTTGCCCTGACAACTAATGGGCAGAGCTAGTGAGAGATAGATGGAGATGGCTGAGGTCAATGGGTAATAAAATTCTAGTTAAAGGCCGATTTTTCTCTCCTTCATTTCTGCTGATATAAACATGAGGAAAAAGAAAAGATAATTGGGAGGCAGATTTGTCCAGTTCCCATAGGAGCTACAGATTCTAAGCATAAGACCCTGGGTTGAATTGAGGATAAAACCAGGAAATACCTAGATCCTCAAAGATCCTGCTCAGGAATGGCTGCCCTCAAAACACAAACCAAAGGCATTGGGAAGGAAGTACCTAAGTGAGTCTCTTTCATTGAGTGTCTACTGTGTATAGAACATGGCCCTAGGAGATGTTAACCAGAAGTCTCAGGAGACATTATAGGCCCCCAAGGTGCAGCCCAAATCTTATCTCTGACATTTACTGCCCAAGTGACCCTACCAGATACCAGACCTATTTGAGTCTGAGTTGTATAACGGATATATCAGTTCTTGTCTCACAGGATTATATGTTGGCCAAGGAGATAATGAGAGTAAAGGCAGTAGCATAGTTGTCTCATGCATAAAGCACAGAATGAATGGCAGCCCAAAATAATAGATGACATCACTGAGCCCCTACCCTATGTATATTAGGCTGTTCTTGCATTGCTATAAAGAAATGCTGGAAACTTGGTATTTATAAAGAACAGAGGTTTAGTTGGCTCACAGTTTTGCATGCCTTGTGGAAAGCATAGTGCTGGCATCTGCTTGGCTTCTAGGGAGGCTTCAGGAAGCTTACAATTATGGTGGAAGGCAAAGGGGAAGCAGGCATGTCACATGGCGAAGGCAGAAGGAAGTCAGAGAGAGAGTGGGCGGGCAGGTACCACACACTTTTAAATGATTAGATCTCATGTGAACTCAGAGCCAGAGCTCACTTATCACCAAGGGGATGGCCCAAGCCATTCATGAGGGATCCACCCCCATGATCCCAACACTTGCCACGAGGTCCCACTTCCAACACTGGGGATTACACTTCAACATAAGATTTGGGTAGAGACAAATATCCAAACTATATCACTATGCTAGCACTATTTTCAAATCTTTACACATGTTTTCTTACAATATCCTATGGGACAGGAACTGCTACATACCCATTTTACAGATAAGGAAACTGAGGCAGAGAAAAGGTAATGTTCCTGCTCAAAATCACATAGAGAGTAAGTGGCAGAGCCAGGGCTTGCACCCAGACAATCTGGCTCCAAACCTGGGCTCTACAACATCAACAACACAGAGGAGTCATCAAAAATGAAGATGCAAAAAGAATACTGAGATGTTACTTACATACCTTTGCATACACATATATAAAATAGTTCTAAAAGGATACACAATTTAAAAATTGTAACGTTGTTTGCCTCTTGGAAAGAGAAAGGCAAAGAAGGGAAATTTTCTACTGTATATTTCCTGTGAATTTTTAACCATAGGAAGGGATCGCTTATTTTAAAAATGAATGAATTAAATTAAAATTTAAAAATAGAGGAGCAGGGCAGGAGAAGTCACTCTGAATACATTTATTTCTGCAAACATTCATTGTATGTGAAAAAACAGGCTCCCATTCTCTACTCCCTGACATGACTGTGGAGGAAACAGGGCCATGAACAGATGACTAGAGAACATGGTGACAGACATTCATACAGGTGAATATAATGTGCTGCATAGCCCCTGGGGAGGACATGAAAAATTCTGCACGGAGAGAGGAAGTCTGGAAGGCTTCACAAAGGAAGGACTTCTAAACAGATCTTTCCAGAACTTATTATCTTAAGTCAAGTCATATGTGCCCATGGGAAGTTACTCAACCTCTTTAAGCCTCAATGTTTTCTGCAAACATTCACTGTATGTAAAAGAACAGGTGGATGAAGAAGCTGGGATTTGAAGCCAGCCCTCACCAGAAATCACTGCCCTCAGTCATCTTAATCCTCTGGTGGCACCTCTAAAGAGACAGGAAAGATGGGGTCATGAAGGCAGATGTGGTCCCTGCTGAGGATCTAAGCAGAAGATGAGCTGTGGCCAGTCAAGTTGAGTGGGAGATGGAAGGACATCAGGTGGGGAGTTGGTCCAATTCCAGAGTCCCCACTGTGTGATGTCCTCAGCCAATTTCTCTGGGCTTTAATTTCTACCACTCCAGAGCAAGAAGTTAAAAGAGCTGCTTTCTAAACACGCTCTACTTATCCTATCGGAATTATTTTTCTGGTTGCCTAATATATTTTATAACTCAAGCCTGCTATAATTTGGCCTCAGAAAACTCATCTGACCCTAGGCCCCCATCCTCAACTTTGAAGCTGCCCCTCATACCTTTCCTGAGAAGCAGCCCCTCATACCTTCCCTGAGAAGCAGCTACTGAATGCAAAGACCTGCACTAGCTACCAAAGAAATAGGTCTGGCCTCTGCTGTGATGGGGGGGGATGGGTAGAAAAGTGGTTATTGTTTAAATGTGAAAAAAAATAATCCATAGAAAATGCCTAGATCACACAGATACATGTGAACCCAGGCCAAGCAGCATGCACAAGGCTGAGGCCAAAGCCTCATCTGTCCTTTCCAGAACACTTTGGTGGTGTCTAAAGAGAATCTTCAAGTTAGGTTTTAAAGGTGAGAACCTGGCTTTGGCAAGAGTGGGAGAACTTCACAGATGGAAATGGGAATGAAAGAGATAATGACCCCAGACTGGGCTGGAACGGAGCGTCTACACAGGTGAGGAGTGCTAAAGAATCTTGATGACATGGGCCTGGGAATAGGCGGATGAAGCAATGGAATGAATGCAAGACTGACAAGCTTCTGGCTCAATATAAAAAGGTAATGGATAATCATGAAAGGGAGTAGCTTGATAAGAATTGCCTAGAAGGAAGATTATTTAAGAGCTGTTTATGTCTTAAATGGATGACAATCATAGTGTCTAAGCCAAAACCCAAATCACAGTCTACTCATGGAAATCTACTCTGATTTCTAATTTAAAATCAGAACACATGGTGAACACACCATATACTTCCATATCTGTCCAATATTCCTCTACATTAGCATTTTCAAAAGTAGTATTTGCATAATATTCATTCCAGAGAATGAAAATAGGTGTTACAATGGAAAAAAAAAAAAAAAAAAACTTCAGGCCAATATCCCTGATGAATGTAGACACAAATATCCTCAACAAAATCTAGCAAATCAAATCCAGCAGCACATCAGAAAAGCTAATCCACCATGATCAGGTAGGCTTTATTCCTGTGATGCAAGGCTGGTTCAACATACACAAATCAATAAATGTGATTCATCACATAAACAGAACTAAAAACAAAACCACATGATTATCTTAATAGACACAGAAAAGTCTTTTGATAAAATTCAGTATCACTTCAGCATAAAAACCCTGAACAAATTAGGAATTCAAAGAACATACCTCAAGATAGTAAAAGCCATCTATGACAAACCCACAGCCAACATAATACTGAACAGGCAAAACCTGGAAGCATTCCCTTTGAGAACTGGAACACGACAAGGATGCCCACTCTCACTACTTCTATTCAACATACTACTGGAAGTCCTATCCAGAACAATCAGGCAAGAGGAAGAAATAAAAAGCATCCAAACAGGAAGACAGGAGGCTGAACTATCTTCACAAACGATAAGATTCTAGAACTAGAAAATCCCATAGTCTCTGCCAAAGGCTCCTAGAACTGATAAACAACTTCAGTAAAGTTTCAGGATACAAAATCAATGTACGAAAATCAGTAGCATTTCTATACACCAGTACTATCCAAGCTAAAAGTCAAATCAATAATGCAATCCTATTCACAATAGCCACAGAAAGAATAAAATGCCTAGGAATATAGCTAACCAGGGAGGTGAAAGAGCTCTGCAACAGGAATTACAAAACACTGCTAAAAGAAATCAGAGATGACACAAACAAATGGAAAAACATTCCATGCTCATGGATAGGAAGAATCAATATTGTTAAAATAACCATACCGCCCAAAGCAGTCTATAGATTCAATGTTCTTCCTATCAAACTACCAATGTTATTTTTCACAGAATAAGAAAAACTATTCTAAAATTCATAAGCAACCAAAAAAGAGCCCAAATAGCCAAAGCAATCCTAAGCAAAAAGAACAAAGACAGAGGCATCACACTACCCAACTTCAAACTATACTACAAGGCTCCAGTAACCAAAACAGCATGGTGCTGGTACAAAAACAGACACATAGACCAATGAAACAGGATTAAAAACCCATAAATAAAGCCACATACTTACAACCATCTGATTTTCAACAAAGTTGACAATAACAAGCAAAGGGGAAAGGACTTCCTATTCAATAAATGGTGCTGGGATAACTGGCTAACCATACGCAAAAGATTGAAACTGGACATTTTCCTTTCACCATACATAAGAATCAACTCAAGATGGATTAAAGAGTGAAATGTAAAACCTAAAATGATAAAAATCCTAGAAGAATACAAAGGACATAGCATTCTGAACATAGGCCTTGGCAAAGATTTCATGACAAAGACTCCAAAAGCAATTGCAACAAAAAGAAAAATTGACAAATGAGACCTAATTAAACTAAAGAACTCTGCACAGAAAAAGAAACTATCAATAGAATAAATAGACAACCTAAAGAAGGGGAGAAAATATTTGTAAACTATGCATCTGACAAAGTCTAATATCCAGAATCTACAAGGAACTTAAATCAACAAGCAAAAAAACAAACAATTCCTTTAAAAAATGGGCAAAGGACATGAACAGACACTTCTCAAAAGAAGACATACATGTGACCAGCAAGCATATGAAAAAAATGCTCCACAGCAATAATGATTCAAGAAATGTAAATCAAAACCACAATGAGATATCATCTCACACCAGTCAGAATAGCTATTATCAAAAAGTCAAAAAATAATAGATGTTGGTGGGGTTGTGGAGAAAAGGGAATGCTTATACACTGCTGGTAGGAATGTAAATTAGTTCAGCCACTGTGGAAAGCAATTTGGAGATTTCTCAAAGAACTTAGAACTATGATTCAACCCAGCAATCCCATTACTGGGTATATACCCAAAGGAATATGAGTCATTCCACCATAAAGGCACATGCATGCATATGCATATAACAACACTTTTCAAAATAGAAAAGACATGGAATCAAGCTAGATGCCTATCAACAGGGAACTGGATAAAGGAAATGTGGTATATACAGGAATACTATGCAGCCATAAAAAAGAATGAAATAATGTTCTTTGCAACAACATGGATGCAGCTGCAGGCCATTTTCCTAAGCAAATTAACTCAGGAACACTAAACCAAATACTGTGTGTGCTTGCTTATAAGTAGGTGCCAAACATTAAGTACACATGGACACAAAGAGAGAGACAATAAACACCAAGGCTTACTTGAGGGTAGAGGTGGCGAGGAGGAGTAAAATTGAAAAACTACCCCAATCATGTACTATGCTCACTATCTAAGTAACAAAATCAGTTTTACACCAAACCCTAGCAACATGCTATTCACCCACATAACAAACCTGCACATGTAACCCCTGAACCTAAAATAAAAGTTGGAAGGAAAAAAGAAGAAAAATAGGTGTTGCCAAAAAAATCCAAGTTAAAAAATAATAATAGCTAACTGCAAGCCAAACATAAGTGATCCACAAACATGCTTTTACTCAATCTTCTCAAAAATCGGTAGGTGCTATAAACATCCCCATTGTGCAGGTGAGAAACTGAAATGCAGGCATCATTAGTAACTTGTCCAAGTTCACTGTGAAGTGCAACAAGTTTATTCCAGGCAATCTGGATCCCAAACCCATGCTCCTAACCCTCAGGCCACATTACTTATCATAATTCAGAAACACAGGCTAAACAAACTTCCCTTCCCATAGGACTTCTCAGAGACTTTCAGTCATTCTTCCTCCCTCCTTCCCACTTCAGCTGTGACATAAAACAGGTTAGGAAATCCTTGGTGAAGCTGGGGTTGTGAGGGACCCCACAAGGTACTGAGAAGAGCATCAGGAGACATTACCTTTCCCCAGTCCCACTCCCAGCCCCTCCAGTACAGGCAGCTTCATGATGAACACTGGGAATCAGAGAGGGAGAAGAGAGATCACTGTGGGGAAAGAAGGGCCACTAGGGCCATCTGGGCCCACAGGAAGGGGCAGGACATAGGGGGCAGCCGGAGGTCCCATTATTTCTCTAGTCTACCCCCTCTCCTTGTGACTAGAATAAGGCATTGTTCCTTTGGTTTCTGGATCATGGAGGTCAGTCCCAGAAGTCCCAGACCTAAGGGCTCTCGGAAGGAACCAGAGTGATGGCAGGGTGGGAAAGGGCAGAGGCTCTTTACTACTCAGTACAGAAAGATATCACTATTTTAACAACCAGCCCTGGTTTCCTTCACATTTCACATATATTCAGCTCTTCGACATTTCCAAAGCCCATTCACCCTTGATCTCATTTGACTGACAGGGTAACTCTGGGATCTCAGCAGGACAGACATCATCATCCTCATTTTGTATATTAGGAGCCTGAGACTCAACAAGTGAGAACAAGAACTGGCTCTAGAAAGGAAGTCTGAATCTGGTACTCACAGGATTGCCGCAATACCGAGGTTCCATCCAGCCTCAGGATTTGTCCTCAGCTGGAGCATGATCACCTTACAGGAAACAGTGGGCTCAAAGGGTGTACACTTTTGCTATCCAGCCTTGCCACTTCCCAATTTTAGAATTCACTCCTCTGAATACCAGCGGCTCATCTGTGTGCACTGGTACCCACCTCACAAGGAGGTTGTGAAGACTGAAGAGATAATGTCAGAACATCCCCCAGTACAGGACCTGACACACACAGGAGGTAACCAAGCATGGCTCTGTTCCCTCTCTGAGCCAGCCTACCTTCCTCTAATTTCTGCCCATCTTCAGATCCCCTAGTATGAGTCTTAAACAACTTTCCTTCACAAGAAGTTTATTTTTAAAATGGCAGGGAAGAAAGCCAATCACAGACTGGGCCAAGATTGAAGGCCAAGTTCACACAATTAGAAAGCCCTATTTTGACAGGAAGAGGCAGGTGTTGTGTCTGCCAACTCAGCACCTACTTGCCCCTCCAGCACCAGCATCCCGAAGGTCCTTTGGGAACTGTTCCTCTCTCTGGGCTGCTCGATCTCACTCTTGACGCTTAGAGGTGAGCATGTGACCTGAGCGGCCAATCAAAGCTTTTTATCCCACAGGCCACAGTGATTGACTCAGAGATGGACACATGACCTAAACCTAGCCAATGAGATTCCATTTGGGATTTTCATTGAAACTACAGGTAAAAAGTTGTTTTCCTTCCACTGGGCTTGAAGCTGGGAGGGTAGAAACATGGGTATATGTGCCATGACCATCACATGAACAGAGCATGCCTGTGATCCAACAGCAAGAATGGCAGAGCTGAGAGACAGAAAAGACGGCATGCCAAAAATGTTGTCTGAGTCCCCAAATGTAGCCATACCTGACTCTGAGCTAAGTGTGTGCGAAAACTTAACCTAAGTAGTCCGTGTCTATTTGACTTGGTTAAATAAATTCCATAATCCCAGGTAGCCAAAACTAAATGGAATGTAGGGTTAACACTGAGCAGTGTGTATATGGATGAAGGGCAGTATCTATCCACAAGTAAGAAAACAAAGAAGAATATTAGGAGCCTAAAACTGGGAACTTTCTGATATGCCCAGAACCCTACCTGAACTTATATACACGAACGCACACATCACACACTACCCCCCACACATCCCACACACGTACCCATGTTCCACATAAACACACACACACCCACATACACAGTTCTGGCCTGGGAGCCCACATTAATCAGACGTTGCTTGGCTTTTCCAGCTGATCCTGCCCCTGGTCTCATTGCTCCCGTCCACAGCCCAGCACCGCAAGCAGGCCACACAGTGTACCATCCCCTCCTCCCCTGTCTTGCTCCCACTAAAATTCTCTCCCCTCACCCGCTGCCTGCCATCCCTCCTCCTCTCTCAGCCCCACAGAACAGCTCTCCTACCTCAAAAAGCTGTCCCTGACTCATTTCACTCCATCCCTGCCAAGTTCCCGTCACCACTTGGCTATTTTGCACTTCCACAGAAGGAATAATTTGCACTTGCACCCTGTATGGGTTTATACATGTTTGAACATTTTTTTGTAGGCAGCATATTGAGGAGGTGAGGAGGATCATGGCAGATCAGGCTGGGTTCAAATCCAAAGACATCTTCACACACTGTGGGACCCATGCTCTGACACTTGGGGCCTTCATCCGTGGATAAGAGGATTTGACCTCTAGCTACCCTCCCTCCCTGTGAGCAGCTCACGAGGAATAAGAAAGAGAAGGTGTGGAAGCTCTTGTTCAACAGAAAATGGCTGTTCATGTCAGTTGTGAAGATCAGAGTGCGTTTGGCAATGTGGCAATATTGTACCATCCTTGGGCCTCTCCTCTAAGCCCCTCTCCTTGTTCTTCTCTCTAGGCAGTTTCCTCAGTTTGGTGTATTAAATTGCCCATCAGGAAGCTGCCCAGATAGTAGCTGGCTCAAGCAACCACAGTGTGTGAGCCTTGAGGGCCCAGGGAGTTATTGACATTGACTCTCAGGCCACCAGGTGGTTTTGGGAGGCCGAATTTCCCATTCACAGTCTATTTGGGTGGGCCACATGGAGCATGGGATACACACAGGAGTGAAAAAAGATGCCTCCACCCTCTGCCCCTCATCTTGCTAGCTGTCCATTATGCAATCAAGAAATGCCAATCTGAGTAGAGAATGTGTCCTGCATTATTGCAGTCTGGAGAGAGGTGGTCACGCTAGCTAGCCAGGGAGATAAAGACACCAAAAACCCATTGCAAGTATTGCAGAAGTGATCAGCAGATGCTCTCCCATGAGACAGTGACAAGAAGGGGGGTTCCTTTCTCTTCCCTTCTGGGGAAGGAATAAACCGTCTACAGGAAGCATGCATCTGATAGACACTGTGGGCTGAAGGAAGGGGACATTGGTTCTCAAATGTGTCTGCGCTCCTATCCACTTTCTCACCAGTTGCTCTAGTTTTTCATTCAATGAACAAATGTTGGCACCTGCTCTGTGCCAGGCATTGTACTAGGAGCTAGGGATGCAAAAATCAAGTAAGACCCAGTTCTCTGCTCAAAGGATGCCCACACATAGTGAGGGAGGCAGATAATTAAATCAACAACTGTGAAGTGGTGTGATGAGTATTGTGACAGAAAGTAGGAACATGGTAGGAGGACCTGTCCTAGCCTGAGGATCCATGGCAGGATTGGGAGATGGAGGCAATGTTTGAACCGAGTTAGAAGTTGGAGGTGGCGAAGGGTGGGGTGGAAAGAGATAAAAAAATAAATAAAAAGACACACCTTCCCTGAGGGAATTCTAATCTTGCTGAGTAGGAGCAGTTAGATGAGGAAGAGGAAGAGGGCTCAAGAAGTACTGCAGAGACAGGGAGGGATGACACAGCAAACTTAATGAAGATTGGCAAGTAGGTTGTGATGCCTGGAGCAAAAGGTCCATTAAGAGAGAGGAGCCAAGGATGCCAGCAGGCCTGTCATGCTGGGCCTGTGTGCTGAGCTAAGGAGTTTGGGCTTTATTCTGAAAGCTGCGGGCAGCTCCTGAAGGCGGGAGGTGACATGATCAGATATAAAATGTTCAAGTAGTGGTTGTTGAGAATCTGGAACACTAATTCTTTGCCAAAGAGGAAGGTTGAGCAGGATGAAGTAAGTCCTTAAGGCATTAATAGTCTGGTGGAAAAGACACCAGGGAGAGCTCTCTTTCCTGATTTACCTCCTGTGTCTGAAGCCTCTCCTCTTTCCTTTTTCCCTCTGCTGACTTCATAAATGTTTATTTTCTTTGGGATTCTATCCTGGACCTTCTTCTGGCATCTCCTCACTCTATATATCAATGGTTCTCAAAGTCCTGGCTAGCAACCAGCAGCATTAGCATCACCCAGGAACTTGTTAGAAATGCACATTCTTGAGCCCCACACAGACCTACTGAATTAGAAACCCTGGTGGTGAGACCTAGCTACCTGTAGTTCAACAAGCCCTCCAGGTGACTCTAATGCACACTCACGTTCAAGGATGACTGATTTACATCAATCCTGGCTGCATATTAGAATCACCTGGGAAGATGTTTTTACACACACACACACACACACACACACACACGTGCCTTGGTCTCACCACAGACCAATTAAATTAGAATCTCAATGCAGGGCCCAGGGACTGGCGATTCAGATATGCACCCAGGGTTGAGACAAAAACCACTGGCCTAGAGCAGCACTTCTCTGACTTTAACATGCCCATAAATGCCCTGGGGATGTTTTTAAAATTCAGATTGTGACTGGTGAGACTAAGATTCTGCTTGTCTAACTAGGTGATGTCAATGCTGCTGGTCTACAGACTTCACTTTCAGTAAGGGGGGTCTACTTTCCCAGTTTCCTTGGACTCTCAGCTTCAACTACCAACTGTGTGTTAGTAACACTCCCCAGACCTAGTCCCCACCTTTCTTGAGCTCCTAACCCGTAAGAAATACTTCCAGTTAGAGAACCCACTCACACCTCAAATTCAACACTCTCTAATTCACCTCATCCTATGCACCCTCTCTCAGATTTCTACTCACCTTGGATGCTCACTAGCTCAGTAAGCCAGCCTGTTCACCCAAACCAGGATAGACCATGTCCTAAAGCCAAAATAGGACAGAGTTTTAAGAAGATATTCCCCTAAATGGTCAACCCAAATCCCCAGGCTCTCGGGCCATCCCCTTACCTGAGAACTCTAGCCCCCTGCAAAGAATACCCTCCCCTCCTATTTGTGAGGTTTCTGAGAGAGGCTTTGGGCGAGCCCTTGGGGGCTCTGCCACTACTCTTAAAGATGACAAAACAAAAGGTCATGGGATAGGAGAGTAAAAGGGTCCCAGGAAACTTTAGGGGAAGAGACATTGGAGTATTGGGAATTTCTTGAACTTAAACCTTCCTGGTATTGAGGCTAGCATGTTTGCATATACACATGTGAGCTCAGGCTCCCAGCCTCTGCAGAGTTTCTGAGGATGGGCTACAGGTGGCCCAGCCCCTGCCAGCTCTGAGAGAGCAGCAATGTGGGCTGAATGGCCAATGTACCTGACCTCAGTCCCACTGAGTCTCCAGCACCTCTAGTCACTCTCCATGCAACAGTTTAGAGGCCATGTTCTCGTGGCACCCTTCTCTGGGGCTTCTTGACTTAGTCTCCATCCCTGTTAAAACATAGTGTCAAAAATAAAGCTTAGTACTTGACTTCCCAGATGTAGGAGAAGGGATGCACAGGGAGGATCCTCATTTCCTGTGATCTGAATGACATCTTATTAATGCAGCCTAAAATTGTATCCCCTCATTCTCACCTCATGTCATCTCTGATGGATCTCATTACCAGCAAACTGCATTCAGGCAAGGTCTTCTCCAGCTGGCACTTGTACAATTGATGCTTTTGAACCTAAATGTAGAAATTTACATATGTCTCTGTTAACTTTCATCTTTTTGGTTCAGCCCCCATTCTAGTCTATCAAAATCACTTTGAACCACTATTGTATCTTCAGTTGCAGAATTTTCCTTTCCAACTTTCTATTATCTACAAATAAGCATATCTGAGGTATGCTGTGTTAAAGAAACTCTGGACTCAGGAGTCAGGGAGATAAGCACTAGTCCTAACCTTCTATGTGACTGTAGGAAAGTTATATAACTTCTCTGGATCTCAGTGATATGACCTCTGGAAATCCTGCTAGCTCAAAATTCCACGAGTTCAGGCCCTGCAAGCAAACCTCTTGGTTTAAAACCCAGCTCTACCACCTATAGGATGTATGATCTTGAATAAGCCACATAACCTCCCTGTGCCTGTTTCCTCATCGTAAAATGAGTGATATTATAATACCAGTATAATCAAATAAGCATATAATATCACATATAAGCTTATATTATAAATGTTCTATATTGTGTATTATTTCTAAGTATATGTATTATATGTAAGTATATAATTATAGTAAGTATTTATGTGTAATTTATAGTAACTAGGATAATAGTATCTGCCTCTTGAGGTTAAATGAATTAATTTATATGAATTTATAAAATGCTCAGCTCATGCCTGGCATATAAATAAGTGGTCAATGAATGTTAGCTGTATTAGTCAAGACAAACAATTGGTTAAAGAAAAAAATTAACAGAATAGGACCAAGAGAGAATAAGACTAAATCCAAGACTGAATTCTATAAAAGTCCTCTGAAATATGGTGACCAGATGTCCTAGTTTTTGAGGACAATCCTGATTTACTTCTTCTATCCCAACATTATTATCAACAGTGATTGGTGCCAGACACCGAGATGTGCTACTCAGATACTCACTCAAGGAAGGACTTGCTGGCCTCCTGCAAGGAATGTGGTTACCTACACCTGTTGCATCCCCCAGGACCACTTTAGCTTTTGAGCCAGTCATCCTGGCCAATGAGTAAGTTAGTACAAGGACCCAGACATTTCCACCCAACAAAGGCTTCTTCTAATAGTCAGCATTGGCTCCAGAGCTCCCCATTGGACTGAAAAGACTCTGGCAGGTCTGCACTGTGCTTTCACAGCAGCGCCCCCCCACCTCATTCTACTTCCTCCTTCACTTTTCTTTCACTTCCTCTCCAATAAACGTTTTGCCCTCTGGTCTCAAGTCTGCTTCCCAAAGGACTCAGCTGACATGTATCCTACTCTCAAAAATGAACCCGTGTACATGATGTTAGATGTTTACCCTATCTAGAGACCTTTAACATTGCCCCCACCCCTACTTGACTCCCACAATGATATAATATGTGAAACACACATTTTTTCATCTGAATTGTGGAGATAATGTATGACTACAAGGTCTCTGATGTGCTCAAGCCGGGCTTACACAGGTATGACCTCTCCCCTGATCTGTCTACCTGGAAGATTTTGATAGAAGCTCTGACCAACATATGAAGTTAATTTGACAAAACTTAGTAACCCAGGGTGAGTTCTAATGATCCCAACACATTTTTCCTAAGTTTTCTTATAAACCAGGTGTTTAATACTCCAATATAGGGATTTTTCTGGCATCCAAATCTATGGCCTTAGTTCACATCTCCCAGTTCTTTCTGCAGGCCATATATAGTTTGTTCTGGCTAGAGGCTCTCACCCTTCCTTACCCCTCTCAGTCCTCAGTGCTACCTTCATACCTTCATCTTTGTGGTCCTATCATTGCCAGCCTGTAGGGAGAACTGCACGTTCTCCAGTTCCAGGCCCCTGGATTCACAGTCCAGCTCTGCAGCTCTTCCTTGGCCAGAAGTGGGCCTCCTCTTGAATCTTCCCTGCCTCCTTTCCCCTGAGTCCCTGTGCCCCACTCCTCCATTCTGTCCTCACAGTCTTCCCCCACCTTCCAAGCTCCCCTGCCCTCCTGCTAGTCCAACCTACTCCTGGGGTCTAAATCAAGTTCCATGCCCTTCATGAGGCTTCCCCCAGCCCCACAACAACCACAGTGACTAAATACAACTGACCTAGTCCAGCAAACACGACCAAGCTTTGCCTGCAGGCCATGCATCCCGCTGGGCAACTCTGCCACCCTGGCTGTTTCCTGGACTCCCAGTAAGCTCCTTTCAGTTTGAGGCCCTGCCTACTCAAGGCAGTTGGCCCCCGTGGAGGAAAGGACCAGGGGACAGAGTGGGGAGGTGGAGGCATCCCCACCTCCTGACCTCCCTGTAAGCTCCTTTTCTTGATGACATGTGGTTCTGCTATTCTGGTGGCTCTTCCAAGGCCCATGGCTTCCCTTGTCCATATCCTGGTACTGACCAATAATGTCCTCCAGTCCCACCACATTCCATAGCCCAGAGAGATGGCCTGGCACCTCACTGCCTCCCTGCTGGAAGGTGCTAAGCCATTGGCAGTTCCTTTCAGGGAGAACATAAAGAGGAGGTAGAGGGCTGGAAAGTCGAATGCCCACTTCTTGCTGTGGTGAAATTACCTCATGAATATAGCAAGTCGGGTTCAGACAACCCTGTTCCTTTTTTGGGAGGCATAGGTAGTTTTCTCTTGCTTACTTGCTACAGACTTGCTTACTTTGCCATCTACAAAGAGTAAATAAATTCTTTCTAGCCTTTTCTCATTCATTCACTTACTGTGTAATATGTTCGGTGCTGGCCAGGTGTGGTGGTTCACACCTGTGATCCCAGCACTTTGGGAGGCCAAGACAGATGGGTCACCTGAGGTCAGGAGTTCAAGACCAGCCTGGCCAACATGGTGAAACTCCGTCTCTACTAAAAATACAAAAATTAGCTGGGCATGATGGCAGGCACCTGTAATACCAGCTACTCGGGAGGCTGAAGCAGAATCGCTTGAACCCGGGAGGTGGAGGTTACAATGAACCAAGATCGTACCACTGCACTCCAGCATGAGCAACAGAGCGAGACTCCATCTCAAAAAAAAGAAAAATGTTCAGTAACCACTGTGTGCCAGGCAAAGTTGGGCATCTTAGCCTCAGGCTTCAGGGCCCAGAATCTAATTTCTCTGTTAACCTCTGAAAGCATCTTAGTGTCCTTCCTCCTTCCTTCAAATCTTAAATCACCTACTAGTAAGCACATCATGAGACTCTCTATCAGTAGATCCTGAGAAAATCGTTCTTCAGGAGAGAGTAACGATAGCTCAATAATAATATTCATTCATTTGTTTATTTATTGGGTGCACAAATATTTATTGGGTACTTGTTATGTGCCAGGCACTGTGCCAATCAAAACAAACTATAGCCCTGCACAGTTTAATGTCTGAGAGAGAGATTAAACAAATTGGCCCACTAGTAAGCTTATCATCACAAATGGAGGAAAGTGCTTAGAAGAAAAGAACAGGTTGTGAAAGACAGAGGATACCAGGATAGGCTTGTCAGGAAGGTCTCGAAGCTGAGCCCTGAGGGACAAGCAGGGTTGATTGGGAGAGGATGGAGGGCCTGTCACCCCCTACTTGCCCTCTTCCTCCACTCCGGGCATGCACCCTTCTTCCACCGTGCTCAGGACCCAAAACAGAGAGCCTCTTCCAGCCACTGCCTTGAGCACTCTCTCCTCTCTTCAAAGCGCTGATCTCAGCCCAGGGGCAGATGTTTACCCCGAAGATGAGTTTTGTGGCATTCTTTGACTTCCTAAGAGCCAGTTCATCATAGCATATGCAGAAGTATGCTATCAAGCTCAGGAGAGGGGGGTAGGTAGCAACGACCCTACCCCCAGCAACCAGGAACTGCTGTACCACTGCAGGAGCTGAGCTTCCAAACAGGGGCTTTGGAATGGCCACATTAAGAATGATTGTGGCAATAAAGTTCTATTAGCCATCTGGAGCAATCGCACGCTCTCCAGGGCTAGGCGCTTGGTCGCTGATGGCTGCCAACAGATGTGGGCAGAAAGAGGCTCCCAGGGATGGGGACAGCTGACTGTCTGGAATGGAGGTCAGTTAGAGGGGGACTCCAGCGCTGGCACCCAGCTAAAGCACTCTGCATGAATTCTGTTTCCCTTTTAGATATGATCCTTAAGACATGTGAGGGATATTAACATTTAAACAGATTGCCTTTCCATGGGCAAATCTGAAAGATACATATGAGGTATCAGGGTTTAACAGGAAAGCTCCCTCCTCCCCAGGCTGCCTTTTCCATGAGGGTTACATCATTTGGAGTCAAGCAAATTCATGTTCAAAGTCTGCATTTAATTGGTTGTGTGACCTTGGGACTTGCATGAAATCTCTGAGCCTTGTTTTCTCCCTTATAAAATGAATACAACAACTCCTCTCTTTACCAGCTTCTGGGAAGATGAAATCAAATGCAGGAAGTAGAGCACCTCACCCTATCCATACCCTGTCAAGGCTCCAGCAGTGGTCTTGGCCAGGGGTGGACAGCAATGCAGTTGGGGCTGACTAATGAAGGAGAAGCCCAGGTGTCCCCCTCTCAATTCAGGTACTTCCGTCCCACAGCCAAGACCCAGTTATTCTTTGGCCCATACACTTCTCAAGAAAGTATGTTGTACTTCCATCCCCCACCTTGTGAGAGCGAATTAACAGGAGCACAAACGCAGGTGTCACTATGATTTATGGAGTAATTAATAAACAATTAAGGTGTCTTGGAGCACAGTCACACATTTTATTTCAGCAGCCCTGCATGGCGATAGCTTGGCTTGCCCACAATCAGTGTTGGGGACAGCACCTGGCCCATAGTCGTGGGTGATCTAGAAGGATGTGTGACTTTTATGTAAAGCCAGCGTGGGGGGTAGGCACCGCCTGAGAGGCGTAAAGTCAAATGCACTGTTGTCAAAAGCAGCCAGCCCTAAGCCTGCACTTCACTGTGTTAGGTCTCTGCATGGGCTCTGCACCATCCTGGGGGTGGATAAGCCCCTCTGGAAGATCAGCTCACAGGCTGCCGGTGAGGCACACAGACCCCCTTGTTGCTACCTGTCACTGCTGTAAGCACACTCCCGAGGCTGGTGTGCAGACCTGTTTCTAATCAGGGCCACCTGCCTGTGTCCTGCACTGGAAGAGATACCATTGGTTCCCTCCTTTCCTGGGGATAGCAACTTACCCCAGAAACAAGGTTCCCCCTGTAGCCAATGAGACTCTTTTGTTTTGCTCCCACCCAAGCCAGTATACCAGGTTCCCTCCCCTTGGAGGCATTGCCAGGGGACACTGTGGGCAACCTCCCATCTGCCTTTCCCCACCTTGCATCGAGTTCCATCTCTAAGCCTTGTCTACATACCTCCTAAACATGGCTCCAACCTGCCCACTCCACCCCCACCCCCACCACTCATCTGCCCTCTTCTTCAGCTTATGGTGAACCTATCTCCTGGTCCCTCTGTGTACCACACTGGACACAAATACTGTCTCTGTTAGGCCAACTCAACTCCTCCTGTCTCCTCATGACCCATCCAACCCCACCCTCACTGACCACCCAACCTGGCCCCTCCTTCCACTAGTCCCGGTTGACATTCTCACTGCTCACTCTTTTCCCCAACCCAAATTCAGATCCATTGGAGAGAACTCAGTTTCCGGATCTCTTTTTCCAAGAAGACTTCCCTGGTCAATCTCTTCCACCCTGACCACCCTGAAACTTGCAAACAGGATCAGCAAGCACCATGCCTGGTTTTTATTTTTTGCTTGCTGTACTTGCTTGTGGAGTAGGATGGCATAGAGGGCAAAAGTGCAGCTCCCAGGGTCAGGCAAACCTGGGTTCAAGTCCTGGCTCTGCCACTTGCTGGCTGTGTGACCTTAAGCAAGTTATTTAAACTCTCTGCACTTTAATTTCCCCATCTATAAAATGGGGATCATTATTTTGAAGAATAAATGAGCTAAAGTGCTTAGCATAGTGGCTGATATGTGATAAATGCTCAATGAAACTTAGTTCTTTATCATCAAACACACACACAATCTTTATAATTAGATTTTAAATGCCACAAAGGCAAGTACCAATTCAAATCTGTTTTAAAATGGGAGAAAGACAAGCTGGTGCTCAGAAACCACTCCTCTGGTTCCCACACTGGCCCTGACCCCATCTTTCACTTCAAGCTTTCTTTTTTTCCCTTCCCATTGAAACTGCAGTATTAAGAATCTATCTATAGCTGACATCCCAAGTGCCCCAAGAACTGTAGTTAGTTCTCTGTGGCTCCAGGTTGAGGTGAAAATAAAGTTCAGGTAAAATACAGGATGCTTATGTACTAATTAGTAATACACACACACACACACACACACACACATACACACACACACTTTTTTGTTTACCTCAAATTTCAATTTTTTTTTTTATTATTATTCTTTAAGTTCTAGGGTACATGTGCACAACGTGCAGGTTTGTTACATATGTATACATGTGCCATGTTGGTGTGCTGTACCCATTAACTCGTCATTTACATTAGGTATTTCTCCTAATGCTATCCCTTCCCCTGTCCCTCCTCAGGACAGGCCCCCATGTGTTATGTTCCCCGTCCTGTCTCCAAGTGTTCTCATTGTTCAGTTCCCACCTGTGAGTGAGAACATGTGGTGTTTGGTTTTCTGTCCTTGTGATAGTTTGCTCAGAATGATGGTTCCAGCTTCATCCATGTCCCTCCAAAGGACATGAACTCATCCGTTTTTATGACTGCATAGTATTCCATGGTATATATGTACCACATTTTCTTAATCCGGTCTATCATTGATGGACATTTAGGTTGGTTCCAAGTCTTTGCTATTGTGAATAGTGCCACAATAAACATATATGTGCATGTGTCTTTATAGTAGCATGATTTACAATCCTTTGGGTACATACTCAGTAATGGGATCACTGGGTCAAATGGTATTTCTAGTTCTAGATCCTTGAGGAATCGCCACACTGTCTTCCACAATGGTTGAACTAGTCTACAGTCCCACCAACAGTGTAAAAGCATTCCTGTTTCTCCACATCCTCCAGCATCTGTTGTTTCCTGCCTTTTTAATGATCACCATTCTAACTAGTGTGAGATGGTATCTCACTGTGGTTTTTATTTGCATTTCTCTGATGACCAGTGATGATGAGCATTTTTTCATGTGTCTGGTGGCTGCGTAAATGTCTTCTTTTGAAAAGTGTCTGTTCATATCCTTTGCCCACTTTTTGATGGGGTTGTTTGGTTTTTTTCTTGTAAATTTGTTTGAGTTCTTTGTAGATTCTGGATATTAGCCCTTTGTCAGATGGGTAGATTGCAAAAATTTTCTCCCATTTCCTATTTTTAACTGGGTATCCTGTATTTTGATTTGCTGCACCAGGCAACCTTAGGGGGGAAGTGCTCAGGAAAGAACGTCTGGTGTTCCAGCACTATGTCTTGTTTCTCCCACTGGGAAATTCCACTACAACCAAATTTGTTTGTCTGTGGCCCCCTGAGATTATGTTTGTTATAATCAACTCAGTTCTTCAGTAAACATTTCTAAATGCAAATAAGCATCAAAACCTTCTGAGCCCACCTAGCGGTTTAACAGACTTTCTGACATTCTCTCCATTCCCTACTCTTAGGATGCCCTGTCCTTATCACATGGGAACACACACACTCACAAAGGGAAAAATCAGTATGATTAATGGGGGGCTACAGTCATCTTTACCGTCCTTTCCAGTTTTTGACCTTGCATGTGGAATGCGAGTAGCATATTCACTGGTGCTTTGTATGTCCAAAAATTATCTGAGAGATAATCACTACCTTGACTGGGTATAGAATTCTTAGATCATAACCCTTTTCTTTCAGTGTTGGTAAATATTGTTCCACAGTCTTCTGGTTTCCAGTTCTGCAAATAAATGTGAAATCCTTTTGTAAATGTCTCATTTTTTTCTATCCACAGTCTGTAAAATTTTCTTTTTCTCTGGAGCTCAGCAATGCCTCCTATGCCTGGGGTGTATCTGTTTGCAACAATCCTGGAATCCTCACTGAGCCTGAGCCCTTCCTTACTACAGACCATGTCTTTCTTCAGTCAGAAAATGTTTCATCTATTATTTCTTTAGCTACTATCTCTCCTTCTACCCTTCTAGAACCCCTGGCTTTTTTCATATTAGATTTCTTGGTTATATTTCTTAGCGTTTTGCTCATAAGCACCATATCTTTGTGTTTTGCATTTTGACTTAGTTAGAGTCTCGCATATGATCATCCAGAATGCTAATTTTGTTCCCAGCAGTGACCAGTCTCTTTTATAGCTTGTCTATGAATTTTTTTTTTTTTTTTTTTTTTTGAGACGGAATTTCGCTCCTGTTGCCCAGGCTGGAGTGCAATGGTGCAATCTCCATTCACTGCAGCTTCTGCCTCCTGGGTTCAAACAATTCTCCTGCCTCAGCCTCCCAGGTAGCCAGGATTACAGGCATGTACCACCACGCCCAGCTAATTTTATATTTTTAGTAGAGACAGGGATTCTCCATGTTGGTCAGGCTGGTCTCAAACTCCCGACCTCTGGTGATCTGCCCGCCTTGGCCTCCCAAAGTGCTGGGATTACAGGCGTGAGCCACTATGCCCAGCTGAAATTTTTTAAATGAAGAAATCATTTTTCATTGTTTAAGAAAATTCATGTTGTTCTCTGGTTTTCCTTGATAGCTCTTACTTCCAGTCTAATAAAGCTCTCTTCTGCCACATCATTGTGTTCTACCTCAGTACAAGCCACCTATTCTCATTGTTCACTCAATTCCTTTAAGTGGATAATGAATTTTCTTTTTCTACTCATGATTATATGGTCCCTGGGCACTCACACCGTTTGGGCTATTTAGGGTCTCTCAAACCAGAAGTCATCAGAAAGATGGTGGATTTGTGCCTCCTGGTGGGCTGGCAGTGAATAAGCTATCCAACAATTACCAGCATCCTCTCTGCAGGGGTCGAGGAAGCAGCTCTGTCCCACATTCCCCAGCACGGGACAGTGTGGCAGTCCTCTTCTACCTGGCACCACTGGTCAGCAGGCTCAGGCAGTGTTTCCAGGGACCACATGCATCTGGCAACAGGTGCAACAGCTGCAACAGCTCTCTGAGGGTCCCTCAGACCCTCTTAGCAGCTGGGCCTCTCAGGGAGTTGTGAAATCTCCCTTCTTCGCCCCAGTCCTTGAAAATGGAAAGCCTTCTCTACCATACTCACTCCATCCTCGCCTGAACCAAACTCCCAGCATCACATTTGCCTTCAGGCTCACCAGCAGGCCCACCCACAACTGCTTGACTCCACCAAGGGAATCATGACGGAAAAAGCCTAGAGCACAGGGCTGGGGGCTGTCCTCAGGGAACCAGCTTCCCTCAACTTCCACTGTACTGTTCTAAACCTCCTCATCACCAAAGCACAGTTCCTCTGGAATAGCTGTGTGAATAGCTAGCTCCTTTCAAGGCAGTATGGGAGAGCAGAAAATAATCTAACCTTAGAAACTAAAGACTTGGGTGTGAGACCCAGCTCTGAGCATTTTGTAAATGTTAAAGTGCTGTGTCACCGTGAGTTATCTCTGTAATCATATTACTCAACAAGACTAAGTCCAGGCCTGAGTCCTGCACGGGGCCTTTACAGTGCTCTCCCAGGCAGCAGATATTTTTCTGCAGAGCACTCCACTCAAATTCTTTAGGGAGAGAGAACTATGATAAATCAAAGACAGAATAACAATAGCAGAGCCAACGCCATATTTTCCTAGCATGTTTATGAGGACCTCATATGGAATAGAGCTAAAGGGCTTACTGAAGTCAGGATATTTTACGTCTATTGCTTTTGCCTTATCTTCCAGACCTGTCATTCTGACCTGGAGGAAATTAAATCGGTCTGATGTGATTGGCTCCCTGCACAGTCTTGTTGGTTTTCATCCAGTACCCTCTGGTTTTCTGGTATTTGTAAATTAATTGTTGGATGATTTGTTGCAATATTTCTCACAGGATAATAGTGCCTGTCACAGCACATGACATTTATAATATGTTTTTGAGTTTCTTGGCAAAATGTGCTCAGTAAATGTAAATTATTATTGTTGGCCTCTATCAAAGATGTCAGATGATCAGGCATGAGAATGAGTGGACAGGTTGGGCTCTCTCTGAGCAGGATATCCCACTCACTGAGTACTCCCTCTAGGAAAGGGAACTGCAGCAATTATCCTTATCATCATCTAATTTGCAAAACACAACCACTTTTGCCTTCTTCCTTCCCTGTTCTCACTCACTCCTGTGGTCCACTAGGTAATGCACCTGTCTAGAGAATACTCCTTTTTTCAGAATGAAGACATCTTTTGAGCACATATGATCATTTGACCCAAGCAAGATGTCAGAAGTGTCTACCTTGCCCCAATACCTGTCAATTCAGAGATTCTGGAAGCCAAAGCTGGAGCTCCAAGTCTCAGCCGCAAATCACAAGCAGAAGTCTGTGACACCATTTCAGGGTCTGTTATGAAACAGAAAGATAGAAGTCAGGGGAATGGGGTCCTAGGCTCAATGCTCCACTGGCTGGCTGAAGCAGGTCTACACAAACTCTCAGGGCTTCACCTGCCCTGTCAAGGGACTTGACTAGATGTCCTCAGAGGGTCCTTCCAGACTGCAGTTCTGTTTGATATTGGGTTCTTAGTACACAGACATGGCAGATGCACCCTTAGACCAAAGGAGAATCAGATTCTCTGACTACTGATTGGAAAGTCCAGTGGTCATAAGGTCTGGTGGGAAATCCCATGGACTTAGCCAAGGATGGCAGCAAGGATGAATCCCAGGAAAATGTTGAGCCAGGTAATGGAGGTTTTTGGAGGTGCTACTCCCTCCCCTCTCAATTCTTTGTTGGTTCTCTCTCCCTCCTCCACCTTTAGGCCCTTGGTGCCTTTATATTGTCCCTGATGGCCCATGAAATTCCCAGCTTAGTATGTCTTCTCTAGGCCATGTTTACTGCTCACATATTTCACAATCTACCTTCCGCCTTCAAACTTACCTATCCACTATCCCTATAAAAATATCTGCTTGGTTATTCAAACCGTCAAGAAAACAAAATTGGAAGTCATATATGTATGGCTAATAATAGCTCATTGCTTTACATTCTAACTGAGAACATGAGGACCTTACAAATGGAGGCCATTTGAGCTACGTAGCAGGAGAAGTGGTTTGGGAACCTCCCTAAGCACTCAAAACTCAACAGGTCAGTTGTAGATATCCTATTTTAATGCATAGCTCATCCTCCCATCAAAGGAAGAGAGCTGGGACGGCATTAAAAAGAGGTTCAAAACTGAAAACTTGCCACATTAAGAGTCAAAAAATACCTGACTCTGCTTTGCACCCTGTGTCCACGTACTGAAGACAACATGAATGGATTAAGAATAAGTATCTCTCCCTCACCCAGGCATTTGGAGCTCAAGGAAGCTGCAAGGTGGCATGATGAGCAGGAGGAGTCCTGGTTTCTGGTTCTGTGATTGCCGCTTACGCACTTGGTGACTTCAGACAAGACTCTTCTCCGCTCTGAGCCTGCCTTTGTACTGAAAACGGTGAGAGGTGATCAGGAGGTCTCTGAGGTCACTTTTAACTCTTAAATATTGTGGTCATCATCTTTACTTATCTTCTCCAGCATGAAGACACTGTAATGTCTTTATCACCAAATGGATGCAGGATTGGGCAGATACCTAGTTAGCATTCACCATTCCTGCTGGCTAGGGATGAAGGCTTTTATTCCAGATATACCCTTGTATTTTCTTTCAAAAGGATGCATCCTGGCCTTTAAGAGCTGGTTCTTGTCCAGAATCACTTCCAAGGAGCAGACTGGCCTTCCTCCCCTAGCAGCACTTTGAAATGTAAAATAAAGGTTTGTTCAGTTGTTTTTCAACACAAACTTACATTTTGGAGGAAAGGAGCCTAGCTGTTGCATTTGGACATGTGCTGTGCATCCTAATGATTTCAATGTTCCCACCAGTAGAAGTGTCACCTTCATAACCCCAATTCAGCCAAAATTTGCAAGCTGATCAGATAGGAAGGTGTCCCCATGTACACAGCAGAAGACTCAGTCTAAGCTCCAGAGCTTTCCTGTCTCAGACCCTATGGCCCATTGAGCTATAACACAGTCCAACAAAACGTCTGCCAGTCACACCACTCACAGTCTAAAAAATGCCACAATGAAGGAAGCGCCCATGAGGTCCTCACAGAAAGGAACCTGCCAAATGGTTTCTAGAGGAGACAGAAATTCTTGATTCCAATGTAGCTCTGAGATTTACAAACTAGTCACTTAAGCTCTCTGTGCTTCAGTTTCCTTTTCTGTGAAACAGGTAATAGCACCTGTCTTGCCTTTTGCAAGGATCAACTGAGGTGACAGATGTAAAAGAAAACACCTTGTAAACTATGGCTCTTTGGAGGAAAGTGGCAGCATAATTGTCAAAGAATTGTTTCAAAGTAGACCTGCCAAACTCTCACTCTCTAGAAATCTAACCCAATGTCCAGAGTAGGGCCTGATCATATGCATTCTGAAAAGGTCCCCAGAAGATTCTGATACATACTCGCCTGCTGTGTGCTGTGCAGAGGTAAGAGGTGATTGATAGGGTGTGGGTTCCATTCTTAACCAATATCTGGGTTAGGACATTTATTATATCTAGAGACAACCATGCAGAAAATGTGAGTATGAACCCAAGGAGTCATGAAGAGTTTTAAAGCTCAGGTACAGGATCCTGGCCCCCCACACCCTGAGAGGTAGCTAGGTCATCTGTCCAGCTGGGAACAAAGTAGAGTAGGGCACATTTAAAAAATAAATAAGTCAGGGATGATATCTAAGGTGAGATGGAAACATGGATGTCCCAGGCTAGACAGAGGTACCATTGAACACAGATAACTGTCAGGGTCTTCTGGGATTTCTTCTCTGTTTCACTATCTTGCCCAAGGTTGATCAAATCAGGCATTGACATTCAAGGTCCTAAAACAAAAGTCCATTCACTAGAAGTCAATGGCCAGAACCAGGTGAATCTCTCTTTGTTCCTTCACCCCGGTCCTGGGGATGGGACTCCTGTAGTACAAACATGGTAGGGGCAGTGGATTAACCACTTCTTGGCTGGTCACAAATTTGAGGCTTGCTGCTGAGCTCCCAGGTTACTCCCCAGAGGAGGCATCAAAAACAGAGTCCTCCTGCCTGACTGGTCTCTGAATCTCCTTCATGATGTCAGAGATGCCTGGGACTCATCAGCCAGCCAATCCTAGATTAGTGATGGCACTCAACCCCAGGCCATGGACTTTTGACTCTTCATTCACATTGACTGACAAATCTCAGCCTGCTCATGTTTTCCCATATTCACGTATACATGAACACAACACAAGACCCATGACAGCCACCTTGCATATCCTGGATGGTCTTTGAACCTCTTCTTAGACAAAGGTCCTTCAAACACTTGAGTACCGTTGATGGTGGACATATCACTAATACTGTTCAGCCAATGCTTACATGTGATATATCTTCTATGACAGTTTTTGTAAATAGCCTTGGATCTTTGACATTTCTCTTATTTTGAGGTGGAGTCCATATTCCCTCTTCTTGAATCTGGACAAACTTATGACTCCTTTGACCAGTAGAGTGTGGTAGAAGTGACACTGTATGACTCCCAAAGCTCGGTCAGAAAAAGCCACACAGCTTCCACTTGGACCCCTTGGAATACTCACTTTGGAGTAAGCCAGCCACCATGTCAAAAGTCCAATACCATAAGATCACCATGCTGGAGAGTTCACATGTGGGCACTCCAGTCAACAGCCCCAGCTGAGCTCCTAGGCAACAGGAAGCACCAAGTACAGCTGTGTGAATGAGCCAAATTGCCTGTCTAGTCTTACCAAGGACTTCAGATGGTTCCAGCCCTAGTCAACTTCTGACAGTAGCCACGTCAGAGAACTCATGAAAGAACTGTCCATCCGAGATCTTCCCAAATTACTGTTCCAGAAAATTGTGAATAAGATAAATTGGTTACTTAAGTTCATAAGTTTTGGGATAAGTTCTTACACAGCAAAAGTAAGTGAAAAATCTAATTCCAATGTTTTTTAATTACAGTGATGGGTATGAGGGGTGGGCACTTGCTCAGATCATTTGATCCGAACATAGTCAGGCATTCTCATTCTCTGTGAATAGGAATAAAACTTGGTAAAAATCTTCCTGGAAGCAATTTCAACAATACCGAGCTAGAGCTTTAAGCCATGCATGGCCTTTGACCTCTCAATTGCAATTCTAGGAATCTGCTCTAGTGAACTGATCACAGATATATACAAATAATCCTCTGTATCAGCTCTCAGGATACTGGTGAGTGTTATCTGTAACATTAAAAGATTGGGAATAACCTAAATGTCCTACTGAGGCATTTGTTAAATAAACTATGATACAGTCACACAAGAAAACAATTAATACCCACTTAAAACCATATTTTTGAAGTATATTTGATGGCAAAATCTTCATGATCTATTGGTAAATAAAAATTGAGAATATAAATGGTATCTCCCTTCTATTAGAAATACATATATAAAGAAGGAAAAAGCTCAAATTATAAAAGTTATAATGTCTAAATAGTACTATGACTCACAGTTTTTATTTCCTTCTAACGGTTTTTTCCATGTTTTTTACATCTTCTATAACCAACATCCATTACTTTTATAACCAGTAAAAAGGATATTTTAAAGAGAAAGAAAAAAATGTGACACCCAAACTGCCAAGAATGTGAAAAGAGTCTATGTACCCAAGCATCAGCCACTTCTGGAGGGCTAAAAGGATTGTCAATCACAGCTACAGAGCCAAGGCAGAGTCCCCAGTGCCTCATAAGATTGTGAGAATCTAAACTTCCTAGTGGACAAGAAGCAAAGTGAGTTCTGCAGAGCAGGAGAAAGAGCACATGGAGCTTAGCTGGGAAACTGGAGGCCCAGAGAGCAAAGATCAGAAACCAAAAGTTAAAGTACAGTTTACTATAGAATCATAGGAGAATAATCTTTAAGTGTGTGCCCACATATGGGAGTAGAGTGGAAGGAGTGTGAGCAGGAGCCATTGATTAGGTGCTCCTGGAATCTCCTTGAGGACTTGCATCAGCAAAACGCAAGCTCTAGGGCTACACTATCCAATATGGTAACCACCAGTCATATGAGTTACCTAAATTTAAATTAATGAAAATCAAATAAAATTTAAAACTCAGTTCTGTCACACTAGCAACATTTCAAGTGGATAATGGTTATCATGTTGGACAGAGCAGAACAGAACTTTTCCATCATTGCAGAAAATGTTCTGATGGATAGAGTTGCTTGCTCTAGGGAGTTGCTCAACTTGGATTCTTAGATTTCTGGAGAGCTAACAATGAATAGCGTAAAGATGGAAGCGGGAGTCAACAGACCAATTGAAACCCAACTCTCACACTTATCAGATGTGAGATCTTAGACCCATTGTTCAGGACTCTCTAAGTGTCAGTTTTTTTATCCATAAAATGAGAATAATAATACTTACCTCTTAGGCAGGTGATAAAGATTAAATAATTCAAAGAGTACAAACCACCAGATCAGAGCTTACATAAGGTATGTGCTTAAAAATCACCTGCTGTTATACTAATGAGAATCCATGGAGTCTTTAAAAGCCAAGGGCATCTCAGAATACCCCAACCAAACAGACCCTACTCGGAACCCAAGAACCTTTGCACCCAGACTCAGCCTAAAAATAAGAGGCTCTTTAGCCTTTCTTAAGGTTCTTTTAAGGTCATCTGGCCTCATACCTCATGTAAGCTCAGGCTGATGAATGTCTAAGGAAGCAAGTTGGAAGATGCCCAGGAGTGTGGTAGCCATCATTCTTCCCAGAACAGAGCTTCTCAGTCCCACCCTCCAGATAAGAAAAAATGGAGTTCAGTGAGGTTATCAGCAGTGCAGTTGGGATTCAAGCCAGGTCTTCAGTGCCCCACGCATTCCCTGTCACCTGCTAAAATGTCTTACCATGGTGGCATGCAGGAGACTTTCTGAATCACAGTCTAAACCCCTCCTTGGGCAGGAAAAGCCTGTCATGGGAAGATGAGAGGAGAATGGAAGCCTCATCTTGGGAAGGTGGACAGCAAGACTCCTGCTATTCACCCAGATGCATGAAGAACTCAGTGCAAGCCAACAGGGGTTACACAGAGGACACAGAAAGCACTCCTGGGCATCACTTAATGGGGAAAGAAAAAGAGAAACAGAACACGCAGCTCATGGAAATGGACTCGGATGTCTACTCCAATCAGGATTGAGCATTGACCTCCAGAAGGAGGAACAAGGAAGAATTGGCCTTCCAGGGGAGGACAGCAAGTATAAACACAAGCAACGCTATTCCTGTTCAGCTCCTACATAAAGCACAGTTACGGAGTGAAGGAGCCAATTTCAGCATGACAGGAGTAGGCATAAAAAGGATATGTGGAACCATACGCTCTTCCCCAGCATGGCATAACCACGTTATTACTAGATGAAGTGCTTGAATGGGTGCCGTGGCTAATTAACAGTGGCCCCCTTAAAAAGAGAACTCTGCTTGTTTTTATGGATGCGCTGAGCACAACTAGCAGGATTTAAAATCAGGCTCTCCCTACTCATCTATTTTTCTCTATAACTTGAACCACGTTTTCCCTGGGTTCCAGACTAATGAAATGCTTATTTAGAAACTGTGGCCATCTGCGGCTGGTACTGCTATGTTCGTTTCTGCTCCCTGCCTGAGGGTTGATGAGGTTCTGGGGCATGGAAAATTTCCCAGGATGCCTGGGCCTAGGAACCCAGTTGTGTGAGAAGGGAGACTCTGGGAAGAGAGGTCAAGATCGAGCAAAGGGTCCGGCTCCCAGCTCCTCCGTCAGGAAATCCTGACAGCTGGTATACTGGCGGCCTCACCTGCCACTGGGGCACGTCAGCCTGTGCAGGGAACTGGCAAGCCTCTCTCCAGCACCATAGGCATGGGCTCTGCATGCTGGTGACTACAGAAGCTCATGCACCACTCCCATCTGCTCCCTACCTCACTGTCTCCATCCATACAGAGGAGAACACCAATCTATGCTACTTCTTCATTGCTGCTTTAGTGCTTGCTCTGGGATGGTTTCCCTCCATTTACCTGTGTGATTAGAAGAAATCAGGTGCATTACATTCCCCTCAATTAATAAAGTTGGCTCCAGAACCCCCCTGCCACTGTGGCTCCTTGCACACCTTCCTGATAATGTTCCCCCTCCCCCAGCATTGGCAGCCACAGATCTGAGACCTGTGTCTGTCCACAGTGATGGCAGTTCTAAACAGCTGGCAGAGAATGTGCAGCCTCAGCCTTGGATGAGCCCTGTGGATGGCAGGCTCCTCATTAATGCTGTTCTCACAGTGGTCTGACCTGCTGGGCTCCTCCCCCAGCTCACCTTGGCCAACTTGATTTTCTTGGTTTCTGGTTGCTTTTCTTCCCTCCCAGTTCTAGACTCTCTTTATGTATGATAACAATAAAACATCAACCCCCTTCCCTGCCTGACCTCTCCAAATAACCACATCCTCAATTCTATTCCATAAGCATATGATGTGGGCCTACTTTGTGCCTGGCGTTGTCTAGGCCATCCATCCTCCCACTTGGCTCCATCAGGGCCAGAACCCTGCCTGTGCTGTTCTTCATGTTTCCCAACACCTGGCAAAGGCTGGTGCTTGACAAGTGTTCGTGGAACAGATGAATTGTCTGCTTAAGAGGAGACACCCGTGCAAACAACCAATAAAACACAATGTGATTGGTGCTATAAAAAAGGTGAATACAAAGTCCTTTGGAACTCAGAATCAGAAAAAAGAGTAATTCATTGTGCCTGGGTAGAGGGCATCAATTTTGCAAAGGCATGACTGTGTAAGTGTGCGGTGAGGCTGAGGAGGTGACCAGCTCTGCTGCCCATGTTCTTGCTCAACAAAGTGATGAGGACAGAGAGCGGCTGACAAGACACCTCTATGTGGGGGTCAATGAAGAAATCAGCAGGTGAAGCTGGTCCTGCCTTCCCAATGAGCACTTCTCAGGAAGTCTAGTCTCTGAACCTACTCTGTTAGGTTCCTGAGACAGGCTCTCAGGACACAAGGGTGAACCAGACTAGTCCCTCCCCTCAAGGAGCTTGCTGCCAAATGAGGGAGAAAGACCAATGGGCAATTACAGTGTGAGAAGGATGTCTGACGCTCTGCCATCCCTGGGCACATGGGCCACATTGGCTGCAACTGCTACGAGCTCTGAGGTGGCAGGAATACTGGGCATGGGGGGGTGCACAGCACTCAAGACACTAGTTTGTTCTTAGAAGGACTGAAAAGGCCAGAGTAGGGATGGAAGACATGGCCAAGAAAAGCTCAGGTCTCACTGCCACCAGAGAACAGCCTCTGAGGCTCTAGATAGGCTGGGCTCCCCCAACCTCAATCCAAAACTCGTCACTAAGGTGACCCACCTTCTGCATGAAGGCTGGCCCATCTGCTGGGTACCAGGTGATCCCTTCTCACTCCCCTTCCCTTTCACCCAAAGCGATTTTCTCTTCCATTCCTTCTTCTCAGTCTCATTCCTCCTGGAAAAAAGAGGCAAAGTAGAAAGAGAGAAGAAAAAAGCACATCTGGAGAAAAGAGAGAGCAGCGAAGAAATGAAAGAGCAAAGAGAGATGGTAACATGATGAAGGCCACTTAGTTCTAAATCCGTGATACACCTTGGCTTTTAAAAGGGCACAGCTAGAGCCCTGTGCCAGGCAGGGTGTCACAGCCCTAGCATTGGGAAGTGATCCAACTCGTGGCTTGGTAAAAATAATTTACCAACAATAGTATAGGTTTGAAAAAGGAAAGTTGACTAGGAAGGAAGAACACTGCCAAAGGTTGCAGCGGGGTGCCTCGGCGAGAGAAGACCGAGCAAGCCGCGGTGCATTTTTCCTTGGGAGCATTTGGACCTTAAGGCTTGAGCTTAAGGGTAATTTGGATTATATTAGCCACGTAAGTCATGACAAATGATATTGCAGACATTTTGGTGCCTTAATGTCAGCAAAGGTTGCAGATTGAGTTTCAGCATGGCATTCCAGAGATGTATAGAAATTCTAATTACTTATAAATTTTGGAGAGGGAAAGAAATCTAGAACCAGATGCCTCCTTTAGATAGTGAGGAAGTCTAATTGCTTCTAATTTCCCCAGGTAATGAGTTTCATCTCTGGATGACCTGTTTGATAGTCACCAGGTGGGTTTCAGTCCCTTCCAAATTCCTCAGATAAGGAGTTTCATCTCCGGGGCCTGTTCAATGGTCACTGGGTGATTTTACTTTCCTCACCTAGTGATCTCTGCTCCAGGGCCAGGCTCGGAAAGAACCTTCCAAAGGGTCCTGGCAAAGACTAAGACCATTGTCCCAGGCTCTTGCCCTCAACACCACAGCCCTCCTTCCCAACACAGCACATGCTCTGAACCCAGAGTACCAGCCAGCTAGGAGGGGGGCTGATTAACAGTGGCTGCTTTGGATTTCTCCCCACATGAGGTGCCCATCCTGCACTAGAATTCTAGTGAGGTTACTGGTCTCACCTCCCTCTGAAGAAGGGCATGGGAGGATTCAGAGTTTACTGGCTTCCCTCCTAATTCAGACAATTCTGCACTTCAAATTGCTTTGGTTCAAATTCCTTATGATTTTTCTGGGCTGCTGAGAGGAGAGTATATTGATTCTGTGTTCTGATAAGGTCAGCAGTGATCAGCTCTGACAGTCAGGTGGATGGCCTGTCCCCTTCCCCCTCCACTAGATGTGGCTCCACATGCAGAAGAGGAGGGAAAGAAACAAAGATGGGGGAGGAGGAGACAGCGTCCTTTGTCTCAGTGGTTCTGAAAACCTCTTTAAGCCCCATCAGCAGAAGTGGACTCGTCTCGGATTGCAGTCTAAGAAGAGAAGTATGGGCACACTTGATCTTTTCTGTGTGCAGCTTCATTTTCCTTTTCCTCTCTGTGTGGCTGCCCTGAAGCTTAATATCACGGATGGTGACTCATTTTCCTCCAAAGAACCAATTAACTTCCATGTAACATCCGCAGATTCACAATGACACTGATTAACGTTCAGAACCTGTAGGATTGCTCAGACTGAGGTGGCTAGGCAGGCATAGAGAAGGCCCCTCTGAGGTTTCACACAGTTGATCTGAACTCTGTGAGAAAAGTGCTCAGATCCTTCTCACTTTTCTGAGGCCACGGGAGGGCAGGCTGCCAGGAGCTCCCTCCCCAGAAAGAGTTCACAGCTCCCCATAAGTGGCAGGCATGTTCCCAATCCAACCTTGCCAGCCAGGGGTTCACACTCCTTGGAGACTTCCCAAATAGTATGTGAAACACTGTGTAAATGTGTATGTGGATGTTTTCTAGAAAGGAGGGCCAGAATTTTCGTCAAAATCTCCAAAATATCCATGAGCCAAGGGAGGTTAGGAATTATTGTTCCATAGAATTCTTTCAAAGGTCCTTTAAAAAGCTTCAGACTCCCAAAACCACCTCCCAGCTGGCAGTGCCATGGGAGATGCCCTGAGATATCAAGGTCTAGAACAAAGAGTGATGTCTTAAGTCGACCTGGGTGAGTTAGTGCAATGCTACTGCCCTAATGATCTGAAGGTCCCATCAAGAACAAGCGCCATGAAATGACCAGTGACTTGACAGGCTTGCTAACCAGTGGGAAGGAGCGTGAGTACTGAACCCACAGCACAAGAAGCTGTGGTCCTGACATCAGTTGGATACCAGCTACAAAACTCTGCTCAGATCCAAGTGCCACTGCATTTGAACCAACCTCAATATATTCAGAGCCCCTAACCAGTTTGGTTGAAGGGTCTGAGATCACAACATCAAACCCAACAGAAATCACAGCTGCTGCTGAGTGGCAGCTTACTCCACAGAGCACAATGTTGGGTGCTTCAGGCACAGATGTCATTACATACAACAGTCCTGTAAAGTGCCTCCATCTCCATTTTACAGGTGAAGAGTTTGAGATTCAGAGAAACGATGTGTTCACGATCACAAGACCAGTGCGTGGAGACACAGTTGAGTTTGAGCTAATGTCTCTGTGACTCCAAACCCCATGCTTCGGGACCTTATTCCATAAAGGAATAAGGTTGCAACTGGGGAGCAGCTTAGAAAAGAGAACCCCTGGAAACATGACAACAGAGAATGAAATAAACTACTGCTACAAAGAGAAGAGCTGGGAATAAGACGGGAAGTTACTAGAAGGCAGATTTATGTTATATAGAAGCTTGTTTGGGTTTTTTTTAACCTAGCAACATTAGATAGTAATTCAAAGCAACTGCTATGCTCACAATCCCCTTCCAAGAAAAATTGTCCCACTGAAGCCCCTACTGAGAGAAGCCTTACACCATTTCCTGAGCAGAGATAACCATGGTTTTCTCTACAGGAATCCTTTGCCACAACTGATTGGACCAAAAGTGAGTTCCTGATCCCAAGCAGATCCTGGTAGGAAAAACTCAGGGCTTACAGTGTGTTTGTTAAGGTACTGCTTGCTGCTATAGCAAACCCAAACATGTATGATGGTTTAGTTCCCACCTGACTCCAAACTCCACCCTTCAAAGCTGCCCGACCAACTCCAGAAGCCACTATCCACAATCTGTGTAAATGACACCCCTTAAGTCAGACACCAGGGGAGGTGTCACTGACCCCACATGCCAGCATCTCCAAACCTTAGCTCTTCCCATGTTAGGACCTCTGACACGTGGAGTATTCTAATTGTTCTGGCTAAAGTTTAGTATGGAGAAAAACTAAAGCACTGAGAGGTTAAAGGGCAACCTTAATAGCACAGAATGCAATAAGCTCAATGGCATTTGGATTGACCTGCCTGTTTTCACCTAGCAAAGTAAAGCACTGTCTATAGTTTCAAGGCCAATTGGTGTTTCTGTCTGTTTGTCTGTCTGCCTATTTGTCTTAACATCCTTTGACACAGTAATCAAAAGTCCCTGATAAAAACAGAAAAGTTACAACTGTTAAAATAGAGGTATTTGCTGAAAGCACTGGTCTTTTGCTTAAAAAAAAAAAAAATCTTTATCCATGATATATCTATTCTAACTTCCTGGTCCACAACTATTTCCAAGAAGACTGTAACTCAGACCTTAGCATAAGGTCACTGACACGTGACAGCCCTTAATGAATATTTGTTGAATGAATGAGTAAATGAATGAAGCCAAGCCTTTACACAATGCATTCAAAACTGCCCTTGATGGAAGGAGAGGAAGAATTAGCCAATGGAGGAAAATAAAACAAGAAAGAATCGTGTAACTCTGAGACTGAGCTGGAATTATCAGGTAGTCCACACCGACGGCCCTCACCAAGCTACAGGCATGTGCAGGTCCCCTAGCTAACCAAAGTCTCCCTCAAGCTGTTTCAGTGGCCGACCACCATCAGCACACTCACACTCTGCCTAGACCCTGTCTTCCCTCCCTGCCCCAGGCAGCCAGAGCTATGTGGTCCTTCACTGCCAAAAGCATTTCTAGGAGCTGGCGTAGAGCCCTTAAAAGCCTGTGGGTGGGACGGCCTGTGAACACGTATGGGCACAGCTTATCTTGGAACCCCTCAGGTGAGCAAACACATCCTTGCTGACCGTAGCCGCCAGGAGCCTGTCAGATTCTCATTTAGAAAATGTGTTCTGGGCCCAAATATCAGCCCAAGGACCAGAAATGGCCAACAGGCACAAAGGTCTGCACTTCTGAGCTGCAGCTTCATCGATTTAAAATATCAGCTCTGAGATGTCACCCCATTTCTTTCCAGACAGAATGCATTATCCAGTCTACAAGATGTAGCAGATTAGGAAAGCCAGAAAGGATCGACATGTCCATTCCAAGTGGACTCTCTGGGGTAGCTGATCTAGAGACTGAAAACATTTCTCTTTCATTTATTGTTCAGCTTTTATTTAAAGGGAAAGGCCCCAAGTGGAATTGAGAGCATTTGGGTTGTTTTAAGGGCATCTTTCCTTTCTGTGACACCGTGAGCCTGCTCTCCTGCTCTCCATTTTTCCAAGCTCTAGAGAGAAACTCCGTTTGCCAACACTTGAGTGATTTCACCTCCAGCGTTTCCATGGTGATGCACATTCCCGCACAGCCTGGAGAAAAGGTGCAGCTCCAAGTGAGGATGAATATGAACAAAGCCCAGCAGCCTTGCTGGGCCTTAGGGCTCTCTTGGAGGAGCTGGGCTGCATAGAGCCCTAGACCCACATAGTCTCTGCCCTCAGGTGTCCTGAAATGGCCTTTCCTTACCTAAGAGAGGACAGGCCTATTCCTAGAAACCTCAGTTGGCAGGGGCTCCAGGGACCAGGGAAGAGAAGAATAAGTTGTCCAGAAAACGTGCACAGAAAATCTCCAACAGAGCAAACTCCAAACAGCTTGCTGTCCTGCACTATACAGGGTCTCCACGGCTCCTGGAGTCTATGGGGCCCTGGCCTTTCCCCTGCCTTAGGCCAGACTAGGTCACCTGCAGCCTGCCATTGAATTGTCCAGCCCTGACTGTAAAACAAAAGCAAAACAAAATAATTCCTCAAGAGGCTAAGGCTGACTCCTGCTACCTGGGGAGCACTGCAGCCTAAGGTAGGGCTTGGGGGTGTGGACCTCCTCATTTGCCCTCCCTCAGGCAATAATAGTAATAAAGCTACCATTTATTGAGCACTTGCTATGTGCCAAACACTGCAATAAATGCGTTATATACATTCTCCCACTTGATCTTCAGACTAAAGCAACTCTATGCAGTAGGTGGTATTATTATCTTCATTTCACCGATAAAGAAGTTGGAGCCCAGAGAGGTTAATTCACTTCCTCCAAGGTCACCCAGCTAGTTAGTGGTGCAGTCAGGATTTGAATTTAAGCGGTTTCAACTTACAGCCTTAAATCAGGCATGTTCCCAGACCTCTATGTCTAGGGCTAGGCTTAATCCTAACCCCAAAATGAACAATGACACACTGAATGTGATTTTCAGAATTCACATTTGTTCAGCCTTCCACAGTTAACAGTTATGGCTATAGCTTTCACTTCTTCAGCATCTTCTATGTACTAAATATTTTTTATAGTTGATCTGGTCTGCACAAAAGTCTTACAAGATAGGTGTCAATATCCCATTTCATTTAAGGAAACTGAGGTCTTGAGAGACAAAGTTTGCTCAAAGTCAGAGGCTAGTTATGAACCCATCTCTGGCTCCAAAGCCAGGGCTTCTCCACCTGCTACACCTTTCCACTTAATCCACTCATCTCACGTAATCCATACCCATCAGATCCTAGGTTGGGTGACCAGCTTTCCAACTTTGGGAAAAATTCAGGCTCCAAAGCAGAAGAATGGGGAGGCTGAGGTCAAGACTACTCCCCTTTTCCTGCTGCCTGCCTGGTCACATGCAGCACTGTCATAGGTACAAACGTATGTCCTTCTTAGCCTACTTATTCCTCCTCTTCTTTCATCAACATTAATTGAATTCCTGCTATGCACACACCCTGTGCCAGGCAATAAAATGCCCAGCCCCTGTGTTCTCCTTCAGTGCCAGTCCCCGTGGATGGCCCTAACATGTAAAGTCTCATTGAATTCTCACAATAATGCAGATCCTGTGATCATGCTCACTTAATCAGCAAGGAAACTGAGGCTCAGCATGGTTAATCAATCAGTCCACAAGGTCACACAGTGAGTAAGTGGGAAAGCCAGGATAGGAACCCCAGGCAGCAACCCAGGCCAGCCTAATTCTGGAGACTGAGGCACAAAAGTGACCTTTTGTACTTTGCTTTGAAGCAAGGGCCACATGCTGTGTAAGCTCTGAGAAGGGAGTGATTCTGCCTGGGGCTTAAGGAGGAAGGCCGATGGAGAAGGAGCCTATGGTGCAGAAAAGACTAGAGGCAACTACAGCAGGGATTCCTTATCAGAAGTCTATATGTTCCAATGAGTTAATGGATAAACCTCAGGATTCCACAGACCACCAGAAAGGAGACCAAAAAATGTGTACCTCTGAGGAGCTGTTCCTTTTTCCAGGGAGAATTACCATCATTTTCTCAGATTCTTAAAAGAGTTCCTGATCCTCCAAAATAGATTAAGGACCACTCACTGCCTTCAAGTGATGCACCTGGTCTGAGGGGTGACTGATGGGAGAAAGCTGTCCCTTTGTCAAGTGCAGTGTAGGAACCTGGCCTCACAAGGGATTGAGGTGAGCACACCAGGAGTGCAAACCTGCTCCAGTGAGCTCAAACCTTTCCAGTCTCGTCAGTGAGTTCAAACCTTTCCAGTCTGTCGTCTAGACCTCTTCTTGCTGAGGCATGCTGGCCTAACTGGAAGTGGCAGGAGCTGCCAAGACAGGAGATGGAAAAGGAGAAGCATCACTCTCCTCAGACTAGGAATTAACCTTTCTCCACTCTTTTTTTTTTTTTTTTTTTTTTTACCATCACCTGCAACCTGAATAGCCCTTCCTTGGGCTCCCAGACTGCCTAAAAAGACCAGCGTCTCCTCTCAGCTTTCTCCCTCTGGTTTTGCTGCATTTCAAGCAGCATGCCTAATGCTCTTTGCTTTCAAATCAGATTCATTCAGAAAGACTTATGCCTGGAGCACTTGGCATAGCACGTGACTAATCTGGATGATGCCCACTGTGAAGATGGACAAATTAAGACCTTTCAGGGTTACAGGGTCTGGGAAGATACAGCAACAGCAGCAGCAGCAGCAGCCACTGCTGCCTCCCGCACAGAGCTGATATCCAAGGCAGGGTCTTACTAATAACAGCATGGCAGACTGATGCCAGGTTCCCAGGAGTGCAGGGTCAGAATGCTTATCTGAGAGAATCAAAGCATTTCCAAGATGATTCTGTTTGAACTGTGTTCTGTTCACTGCCTATGCACACATTTACGAATCCAGTTGGATTCAATGCCATCATCCAATTAGCACATGCCAGCATCTAGCTCCCCAGGGCTAAAATGAAACAGGCAGGGTGAGATCAAACTCTAGCCCCGTTACTTTAGGGTAGATGTCCAGAGGCATCTGGAAGCTGTGGGAGGAGGCTAAATACACCTGCTGCAGGCAGCTGATAGTGCCACCGTAGCCCAGCAACTCCAGCAAAGGTGGGTACTTAATATTATTCCATCAGGACATCATCATTACTGTGCCCCTTCTCTGGGTCTGGAAGTGAGCCAGGCCCCAGAGAGTCAGAGATGAAAGACAATCTCTCTTCTGAACAAGCTTACAGTCCGGCAGGAGACGCAGCCTGGTAAAAAGGCAATTATAACACAGTGAGATAAGGGCTGTGATAGAGTGAAGCATACAAAACTCTGACAGGAGGAGTGCCTAGCTCAGCTAAAGAAGTGTCAGGGAAGGCTTCCTGGAGGAGATGACACATGCACTGAATTTTTAAGACAAATCAGGGGCCAGCAAAGGAAGCCCCTTAGTGAGCAGGCAAGTTACTCAGTGTGTTCTGAGCAGAAGGACAGGAGAGTGCTGGAGTACAAAAGATGGAGTTAGAGATATGGATAACTTCTTAAGCTACTGATACACTTCAGCATGCATCATGGAGAGCTTGTTAAATGGATTGCCGGGCCCCAGAGCTCCTCATTCAATAGGTCTGGGCTGGGGTCTAAGAATTTGCATTTCTGATGAGTTCACAGGTGATGCTGACACTGGTGGTCCAGGTGAACAGGAGAGTTCCCTGATGCCCCTCATAGGATGTGCAACAGGTGTGTGACTCACCTGTTCAGTCTCTCTACTGCTCAAACCCCTGAGGGAAAGGGTAGCTCACAGACAGGTGCTGGAACCCAAGTGGGCATGTGTTACAGTGTGCCCCTTTAGCCTTGCCATACAGGGATGACTGTTAACCCCACTCTCAGATTCTTGTCTGGCTTTCTGAATGAATCACGTCACACGAACTGTTTGAAAGATCAGGGAAAGGTTACCAGATTTATATTTTAATATCTCTCTAACAATGAGTTCAAGAATGGACTGAGTGGGGTGGGATTAGGAACAGAAAGACTAGTCAGAAGGCAGTTGCCGTGATCCAGGTCAGAACAAAGGCAGCTCCAGCAAGGATGGAGACAGCAGTCACATGAAAGATATGGAGGGATCTGGACTTAGGGGTTGACTGTGGGTGACAGGGAAACAGAGGAATCAAGAACAGGATCAAGGTTTCAGGCACGGAGATTTAATTCATAGTTAGGTGTCACTCCTTTAGCAGAAAATATGGGAGGATCATTTTTTTAGTCAAGGAACAAAGGCTTGGGATGATTACTTCTGTTTTGCATATGTGGAGGTTAAGGTGCTTGCAAGACATCCAAGTGGAGAACTCAGCAAAGTAGAAACACACAGATCAAAGACTGGGGACAGACACGATCTCAGAGTGAGATTTGGAAGTCACCAGTGTGGCAGAGAGAATGACATGCAGGAAAATAAGGTGATGACCCAAGAACAAAAGGTAAGGTGAAAAGAAAAGGGCACCTAGACCAAAGCCTTTGAAACACCATCATTTAAGACACTTGCAAAAAGTAACAGCAACAAAGGAGTACAAGGAATGTGTCATTTGTGTTCCCCAGGAAACAGACACTCAGAGTTAGGAGAGCAAAAGGTTTACTGGGGAGCAACACCCATAAAAGGAAAAAGACAGGAGGATTGGGCAGGGGGAGTGGTCAGACCGTGATGCAGGCATGACAATGTCTCCATCACCCAACGGGGAGCTCCGGAGCAGACACTCCTGTTAGAAGAATCCACATTGGAGAGAAATGACTGCATCCTTCTACCACTGCCTTATTTGGTCATTGGACGGGGCTGCCTGAGAAGAGCAAGACCTTGGCCCAAAGATGAAGGAAATCCTAAAGGAGCCTCAACTAGATGGGAAGTCGTTTCTCAAAGGGGAATATAAGCATTGCATCTTCACAACTGTCCCCCAGGAGTAAGTGGAAAAACACCATCAAGAGTTTCCAGAAAAGTCAAAGGAAGAGATATCAAGAAGGGAGTTGTGGACAATTTCCGAAGTCTCCTGGCAGAAGATAAATCACATGAACGTCCATTAGATTTGCCCCCGAGAGGAGTGAAATCAGCTTTGTCACCAAGGGGCAGCTACAAGAGAAGCATGAAATCCCAGATTGGGAGGTGCCTGAGAGGTGGGCATGTAGAGATAGTGGGTGTAGACAATTCCTTCAAGAAGTTTTGCTGAAAAGAGAAAGAGGGCAGTGGCTAAAAGAACACATAGAAGTGAAGAGAACTGGATGGAGCAGAAGGAGAGAGGGGAGAGATTTGGGAACTGGGACAGCTGTTGGTCCCATCTCAATGACTCTCCTTCCTACCTGGATCCACGTGGAGATTCAGGGGAGGCAGTTGGCTGGGTGGTGAGTAGGCATGGGAGCTGGGAGCAATGTGGCGCCCTGAGAGGGAAACAGCAAAATCCCATTAGGCAGAAAAGCTGAGACCACCTCCTCTGTCATTGATCCATGCTCAAGCCCTTCTGCTCACGCCCCCTCCTTCATTCCCTGGAGGTCTCACTTAGCCACACAATCATAAGTCATTGTTCTAATAGCTTTATTAGGGGGGAAAAAGGCATTAAGACCCAGCTTAATGAAGCCAGGACTCAGAAGGCAGCAGGCAGCACACTCGTCATATCATTTCCCTCGGCCTCATGGGAGTCCACCAAAAAATGCTGTCTTCAAGAGTGAGGCTATTAACCTCGGACAGAAATAACGCAGGTCATAAACATATTGTGGGCTTATTTTCTTCCTTAAAGGCTTTATAATAAGAACAAGCGTCTCACAGTAACATGTCATCATGGGGCAAATAGAGTCAGGTTAGAGCGAGTGCCTGAAGCCTTCCTCCTCTCAAATCTCTGCCTTGATCAATAAAAGATCACAACAAGGCAGCTTAGAGCTTAATTATTTACTATTTCTGTGCTTTCGTATAAGAGAAATTTTCTAAAGAAATCAAACTGCCTGCTCAGTGCCATATGGAGTCAATATCCTGTGCTCTACGAGGTGTTAATGAATTAATTAATCAACTAATGGCAGTGAAGGTCTTCGGAGACCATGGATGCTCAGCTCCCAAAGGGAACACTTTTCACTCATATTGGTGATGATTTTAAATCATTCCTTCCTAAAAATCCTGGATAATGTCTTAGCCAAGCATTCATTAGATTGTACACATTTTCAGTGCCGATTATGTTGAGAATGTTTTTTCTATTTTGTTGTTCATGTCATTTCTACTTTATAAGGCCAATTCCCAATTATCTGTGAAAATGAGAGGAGAAGGTAGGAGATGTCCATGGAGAATGGAAACACCTTCCCTTAGCTAATCAGTTGCAACAACTTCCCTTGGTCAAGGCATTGTGTTTTGCCTTCTCCCTGACTTCTTTTTCCCCTTAGGTAGAAGCATCAGAGATCAGTAAATTTTGGAAAATACAGAAAATGGAAGGAAAAGGAGCAGAAATCCAGTTCCAAAATATTTCATAAACTAAATCATGAATCCTCCATGTAATATTAATAATAACCAAGGGCAAAATAATCCGATGGCAAAAGGATGGCTAGTCTAGAAACAGGAGATGAAGGCTGAGTGAAGTAGGTGAGATGAGGCATAAAGAAGGTTATGATGGCCCTTTCCTGATGAGATGCCAACAGGGGAGAAATGGGGGGCAAAATCAGAAAGTTTATCGTGTTTGTTTTAAAGCCACATTTTATTGAAAATTTACAAAGTTAAGTTCTGCTCCAAGTTGGGATTTGAACAATCACCAAGCCCTTTTATCAAGCCTGTGTCAGTGGCTGGACCATAAACAGGTGGTAAAAGCAGAAGAAATGTAATGAGTAGTATGTGCATTTCCAGCTCAGCTACCCAATGGGAGTTGGGGAGCCAGTGAATTTGAAAGAGATGGACACAGGCTGTCTGGAAAACAACAGTATGGGGTTCACGCCAGGCCAACATATCACACTGATTCATTCTCTCTGTCGCACGCGCACTCTCTCTCTCTCTTGCGCGCTCACTTGCTCTCTGCTCTTACTCTCACTCTCTTACTCTCCCTCTTTTCTTAGGCTATTTAGGAGAAAACAAAAATGGAAGGTCAAAGGGGGACTTTAGCTGCCAGGGCTGAGAGGTGTGCTTTTGGCATTGCAAATGGAATTTGGAATGTATTTTTTCATAAAAATGTGAATGCAGATCGTGATTGAAACCCATCAAGAGGGCAGGGTGAATGTGAAAACAGCCAACTCTGGGGCAGGAGAGACCACAGGGTCTAATTTTGCCATACACATACTGTGTGTCCTTAGACAAGTTACATAACCTGTCTGAGCTTTGGTTGCCTTTGATATATAGCTGTTGTGAAAATTAAATCACTGAGACAACACATGTAAAGACAAGATTAATGAGTCTCAAACATAGGATATGCTCAGCAAGCATTTATTAGTGTGATTAGCAAATGACAAGGTTACAGAACATTATGGATTATGTGGGCTGTTGTTGTCCACACTTGGAGCTCAGCTATCATTGTTTCTATGAGAAAAAGCATTCTGAGTTCAAGAAACCCACTTTTTAAAAAAAGTTATACTTCCAAATTAATTTACAAATTGGGCACTGTCTGTTCTTGTTTTATAGCATCCTTTGCAGATCTAAAATCACTTGATACATTTAAGAACATAAAATGTATTATGTATAACTTGGTTGCTCATAAAATTATCATGTTTGATATATTTAGAGATGTGAGGACTAGGGAAGAAAAGAAATTCAGGAATATGTGGGGGATTTATTTTCCTGTTTTTCCAGTTTGAGGAAGAAAAAGTAAAAGGCTCTAGGAAATAGCATTTCTTCAGGTCTGCCCATATGTTCAGTAACCTAATACCCCTCTCCCAGGCAAGCAGTATTAGCCCAGAGAAGAATCTAGCTGTGTGAGACACTACGCCCTGATTAGAGGACCAGTCAGATAGGCAAGTCAAAATGGACCATCATAAAGCACTCTGCCAAAGAGCCCGGGTCCTTGGCATTCCTCTGAAATGTCATGAATGCCTCTCTCCACTCTAAAGGAAGAGTGTGGAACTGGCATTTATCAGTTTGCCACTTGAAAGGTGTTCCTTTGCAAGTCTTCTAGGAGGATTCAAAGAAGGTTTGAAGAATTCCTGTCCCATACATATCCTCAGAGGGGAACACCATTGTGGGATCCAGATGGATGCCTGAGCTTGTAAGTGCCAACTATCTATGAATACCTATGAAGAAATAAGTCTTCATAGGCTGGGCACAGTGACTCACTCCTGTAATCCCAGCACTTTGGGAGGCTGAAGTGGGCAGATCACTTGAGGTTGGGAGTTCAGGACCAACCTGCCCAACATAGAAAAACACCATCTCTACTAAAAATGCAAAAATAATGAGCCAGGCTTGGTGGTGGGCTCCTGTAGTCCCAGCTACTTGGGAGGCTGAGGCAGGAGAATAACTTGAACCCAGGAAGCAGAGGTTGCAGTGAGCCGAGATGGTGTCATTGCACTCCAGCCTGGGTGACAGAGTGAGATAATTTAAAGGAAGGAAGGAAGGAAGGAAGGAAGGAAGGAAGGAAGGAAGGAAGGAAGGAAGGAAGGAAGGAAGGAAGGAAAAGAGAGAGAGAGAGAGAGAAAGAAAGAAAGAAAGAAAGAAAGAAAGAAAGAAAGAAAGAAAGAAAGAAAGAAAGAGAAAGAAAGAAAGAAAGAAAGAAAGAAAGAAAGAGAGAAAGAAAGAGAGAGATGAAAGAAAGAGAAAGAAAGAGAGAGAGAGAGAGAGAGAGAAAGAAAGAAAGAAAAAGAAAGAAAGAAAGGAAAGAAAGAAAGAAAGAAAGAAAGAAAGAAAGAAAGAAAGAAAGAAAGAAAGAAAGAAAGAAATCATAAAGAAAGGCAAGGTAAGAAAATTGGGAAAAGGGAGGTAAGGATGGTGACTGGATTCCACTTTGGAATCCTTTCAGCTGCATGTAATTCAAGACACAACTCAAAAAGGCTTAAACTAAAAGGGCACTGGTTTCACAAAATATGAAGTTTGGAACTGAGGCATATTCAACTTAATTTAGTGGTTCAGTCCTGTCATCCAGGACCCAGGTTCTTCCCATCTACCTTCTGGCTTTGCCATCCTCAGCATGTTGACCTTTGTCTTCAGGCTTGAATTTTCATGGCGACAAGATAGCTGCAGCAGCTCCAAGCACCTCATTCTCACATAACAACACCCAAAGGCCTAGAGAGAACATCTTTTTCTGTGTCTCTTTTTAAGTACGGAAAACATTCCCAGAAGCACACTCCCTGACACACAGACTTCACTTCTGTCTCATTTGCCTGAATTCCATCTCGTGTTTATTCCTAAAATAATCACTGACAAGGAGAATATAATTAACATGGTTGATTTGTACTAACAGAGATTTACCTCCTGGGACCAAGGAAACACCCAGGACCCAACAGCTGGATACCTGAACAAAACTGGTTCTGTTAGTAAGCAAGGGGTACAACACCATACCCAAGCGATCCAAGCACATCAAGAATGCCAGGGAAAATGGGATAGAGCAATATGGCCAAATAGAAGCCTTCACTGATTATACCCCCACCACCCTCCCAGGAAGATATGCTTCAGATGAGATCCAGCACATGCCCAGCTATGGTGGCTATGGTGAGACACTCCTTCTTCTTGAGAAAGCAGACAGAAAACTGAAAGGGACTTTGTCTTACACCTCTGGTACCAGCTCAGTCACAGTAGGGGAGAGTACCAAGTGGGCTCTTGGGGTCCCTCATTCCAGACCTTGGCTCTTGGACAGCATTTCTGGACTTGCCCTGGGCCAGCAGGGAGGTCAATCCCCTGAATGGTGAGTCCCTGGCCAAGCAGCATGCACCACAAGCTGACTGAAAAGCCCTTGGGCTTTAAATGAACATTGGTGATAGATGGGCAGTACCCCTCTGTGGGTCTATGGTGGTAGTTACCATAGGAGAGGTTCCTCTCCCTGTGGTATGGAGAGGGAAGAGTGGGAAGAATTTTGTCTCATGGTATGAGCTCCAGGTCACCTGCAGCAGAATATCTAAGGTTGATCTCTAAGGTTGTTTACTCTAGTCCCTGGCTCCTGGACAGCATCTCTGGACCTGACTGGGGGAACTTGCTGCAGTGAAAGGAAGGACACAAGCCCAGCTGTGTTCACCACCTAATGATTGTAGAGCCCTAGGTCCTTGAGCAAACATAGGGGGTAGCCAGGTAGCAGTTACAACAGGCTTTGGGTGAGACCCAGTGCTGTGCTGGCTTCAGGTCTGACCCAGTGCAGTCCCAGTGGTGGTGGCCACAGAGGTGCTCATGTCACCCCACCCCCAGCTCCAGGTGGCTCAACACAGAGAGAGAAACTGCATTTGCTTTAGAGAAAGTAAGGAAAAAAAGAAGAATCTCTGCCTGGCGATCCAGAGAATTCTTCCAGATCTTATCCAAGACCACCAACGCAGTACCTCTACAAGTCTGCAAGAACCATGGCATTATTGGGGTTGGGGTGCCCCCTAATGTAGATATGACTTCGATCATAATATCCAAGTCCTTCTGAGTACCTGGAAAGCCTTCCCAAGGAGGACAGGTGCAAACAAGCCCAGACTGCAAAGACTACAATAAATACCTAACTCTTCAATGCCCAGACACCCACCATCCACAAGCCTCAAGACCATCCAGGAAAACATGACATCACCAAATAAAATACATAAGGCTTTAGGGACCAATCCTGGAGAAGCAGAGATATATGACCTTTCAGACATATAATTCAAAATAACCATTTCGAGGAAACTCGAATAAATTCAATATAACATAGAGAAGAAATTTAGAATTCTGTCAGATAAATTTAACAAAGATATTGAAATAATTTTTAAAAATCAAGCAGAAATTCTGGAGTTGAAAAAAAATGAAATTGACATATAGAAGAATGCATCAGAATCTCTTAATAGTAGAACTGATCGAGCAGAAGAAAGAATTAGTGAGCTTGAAGACACCTATTTGAAAATACACAGTCAGGGGAGCCAAAAGAAAACAGAATAAAAAACCGTGAAGTATGCCTACGAGATCTAGAAGATAGCTTCAAATTAACATATCTAAGATTTATTGGCCTTAAAGCGGAAGTAGAGAAAGACATACAGGCAGAAATTTAGCCAAGGAGATAATAACAGGGAACTTCCCAAACCTGGGGAAAGATATCAATATCCAAGTACAAGAAGTTATAGAATACCAAGCAGATTTAATCCAAAGAAACCTACTTCAAGACATTTAATAATCAAACTCCTGAAGGTCAAGGATTTTTTTAAAAGGATTCTAAAAGCAGCAAAAGAAAAGAGTCAAATGACATACAATAAAGCTCCAGTACATCTGGCAGTAGACTTTTCAGAGGAAACCTTACAGTCCAGGAGAGAGTGGCATAACATATTTAAAGTGCTGAAGGAAAAAATGTTTCCCTAGAATAGTTTATCTGGCCAAAATTATTCCTCAGATGTGAAGGAGAAATAGACTTTCCCAGACAAACAAAAGCTTAGGGATTTTTATCAACACCAGAGCTGCCCTACAAGAAATGCTAAAGGAGTTCTCCAATGAGAAAGAAAAGGTTGTTACTGAGCAATAATAAATTATCTGAAGGTACAGAACTCACTGGTAACAATAAGTACACAGAAAAACACATAATATTATAACACTGTAATTGTGGTATATATACTACTCTTAAGTAAAAAGACTAAGTGATGAACCAATCAAAAATAATAGCTACAACAACTTTCAAGACATAGACAGTACAATAAAATACAAATAGTAATGAGAATCTAAAAAGTGGGGAAACAAAGTTAAACTATAGAGTTTTTATTAGGGTCTATTTGTTTATGCAATCAGTATTAAGTTGTCATCAGTTTAAAGTAATGGGTTATAGCAATTACTTGCAAGCCTCATGATAACCTCAAATCAAAAAACATACAACAGATACACAAAAAATGAAAATCGAGAAATTAAATTATCCAACCAGAGAAAATCACCTCCACTAAAAAGAAAACTGGAAAGAAGGAAAGGAGGAAGAGAAGATCAGAAAACAAATAACAAAATGGCAGGAGTAAGTTCTTACTTATCAATAACAAAATTAAATGTAAATCAACTAAACTCTTCAATCAAAAGACATAGAATGGCTGAATGGATTTTAAATAAAAAGACCTAATGATCTGTTGCCTACAAGAAACATCACTTCACCTATAAAAACACACATAGACTGAACATAAAGGGATGGGAAAAGATATTCCCTGAAAATGTAAACCAAAAAAGAGCAGGAGTACCTATACTTAGACAAAATAGATTTCAAGATAAAAACTGTAATAAGAGACAAAGAAGGTCATTATATAAAGATAAAAGGATCAATTTAGCAAGAAGATATAACAATTACAAATATATATGTACCCAATACTGGAGCACCCATATATATAAAGCACATATTATTAGAGCTAAAGAGAGAAATGGACCCCAATACAATAATAGCTGGAGACTTCAACACCCCACTTTCACCATTGGACAGATCTTCCAGATGGAAAATCAGCAAAGAAATCTCAGACATTATCTGTAGTATGGACCTGATAGATATTTACAGAACATTTTATCCAGTAGCTGTAGAATACACAATTTTCTCCTCAGTACATGGATCATTCTCAAGGATAGATCATATGTTAGATCACAAAACAAGTCTTAAAACATTCAAAAAAACTGAAATACATCAAGCATCTTTCTCTGACCACAATGGAATAAAACTAGAAATCAATAAGAGGAATTTTGGAAACTATACAAACACATGAAAATTAAACAATATGCACCTGAACGACCAGTGGGTCAATGAAGAAATTAAGAAGGAGATTATAAAATTTCTTGTAACAAATGATAATGGAAACGCAACATACCAAAACCTATATAGCAAAAGAAAGACTAAGAAGGAAGTTTTTATCTGTAAATGCCTTCATCAAAAAAGAAGAAAAACTTCAAATAAATAACCTAACAATGCATCTTAAAGAACTAGAAAAGCAAGATCAAAATTAATAAGAGAAAATCAAAACCAAAATTAATAAATGAAAAGAAAAAATAAAGATCAGAGGAGAAATAAGTGAAACTGAAATGAAGAAAACAATGCAAATGATTAATGAAACAAAAAGCTAGTTTTTTGAAAAGATAAACAAAATTGACAAAACTTTAGCCAGACTAAGAAAAAAGAGAGAGAAGACCCAAATAAATAAAATCAGAGATGAAAAAGGAGACATAACACCAAATACTGCAGAAATTCAAAGGATCATTATTGGCTACTAGGAGCAACTATATGCCAATAAATTGGAACATCTAGAAGAAATGAATAAATCCCTAGACACATACAACCTACCAAGATTGAACCATAAAGAAATCCAAACCCAAACAGACCAATAACAAGTAATGAGATTGAAGCCATATAAAAGTCTCCCAGCAAAGAAAAACCCAAGACCCAATAGTTTCACTGCCAAATTCTACCAAACTTTTAATGAAGAACTAATAACAGTCCTACTCAAACTATTCCAAAATATAGAGGAGGGAATACTTCCAAACTCATTCTATAAGGCCAGTATTACCCCGATACCAAAACCAGACAAAAACACATCAAAAAACAAAACTACAGGCCAATATTCCTGATGAACAATGATGCAAAAATCCTCAACAAAACACTAGAAAACCAAATTCAACAACACTATGTGGGATTCATTCTTCGATGCAAGGATGATTCAACATATGCAAAACAATCAACATGATACGTCATATCAATAGACCAAAGGACAAAAACCATATGATCGTTTCAATTGATGTTGAAAAAGTATTTGATAAAATTCAATATCTCTTTATAATAAAAACCTTCAAAAAACTGGAAATAGAAGGACCATACCTCAACATAATAAAAACCATATGCAACTAGTATCATGCTGAATGGGGAAAAACTGAAAGTCTTTCCCCTAAGGCCTGGAACACAGTAAGGATGCCACTGTCACCACTGTTATTCAACATAATACTGGAAGTCCTAGCTAGAGCAATCAGAGAAGAGAAAGATATAAAGGGCCTCCAAATTGAAAAGGAAGAAGTCAAATTATATCTGTGTGCAGATGATATGGTCTTATATTTGGAAAAATCTAGAGTCCACAAACAAACAAAAGAAAAACTATTAGAACTGATAAGCAAATTCAGGCCAGGTGCAGTGGCTCATGCCTGGAATCCCAGTACTTTGGGAGGCCAAGGCAGGTGGATCACCTGAGGTCAGGAGTTCGAGAGCAGCCTGGCCAACATGGTGAAACCCTGTCTCTACCAAAAATACAAAAAAAAAAAATAGCCAGGCATGGTGGTGCGTGCCTGTAGTCTCAGTTACTTGGAAGGCTGAGGCAGGAGAATCACTTGAACCTGGGAGACAGAGGTTGCAATGAGCCATGATCACACCAATGCACTCCAGCCTGGGCAACAGAGCAAGACTCCATCTCAAAAAAAAAAAAAACCTGATAAATTCAGTGAAGTTACAGGATACAAAATCAACATACAAAAATCAGCAGCATTTCTATTGCCAACAGCGAACAATCTACAAAGAAATCAAGAAAGTAATCCAATTTACAAAGCTACAAATACCTAGGAATTAACTTACCCAAAGAAGTGAAAGAACTCTACAATGAAAGCTATAAAACATTGATGAAAATAATTGAAGAAGACACCAAAAACTGAAAAGATATTCCATGTTCATAATTGGAGGAATCAATATTGTTAAAATTGTTCAAATTCAATATTGTTAAAATCAATATTGTTAAAATGTCTACGCTACCCAAAGCAATCTATGGATACAATGCAATCCCTATCAAAACACCAATGGCATTCTTCAGATAAATAGAAATAAAATTTATACGAAACCACAAAGACCCAGAATAGCCAAACCTATCCTGAGCAGAAAGAACAAAACTAGAGGAATCACATTATAATTCAAATTATTGTGCAGAGCTATAGTAACCAAAATGATATGGCACTGGCATAAAACAAACACATAGACCAATGGAACAGATAGAGAATCCAGAAACAAATCCATTCATCTACATACTCATTTTTGACAAAGGTGCCAAGAACATACATTGGGGAAAGGATTGTCTCTTCAATAAATGGTGCTGGGAAAACTGGATATCCATATGCAGAAAAATGAAATTTGACCCCTACCTCTTGCCATATATCAAAATTAAATCAAACTGGAATAAAGACTTAAATCTAAGACCTTAAACTATAAAACTACTACAAGAAAACATTGGGGAAACTCTGCAGGACATTGATCTGGGCAAAAATTTTATTGAGTGATATCCCACAAGCACAGGCAACCAAAGCAAAAGTGGACAAATGGGATCACATCAAGTTAAAATGCTTTTTCACAGCCGGGCGCAGTGGCTCACGCCTGTAATCCAGCACTTTGGGAGGCCGAGATGGGTGGATCACGAGGTCAGGAGTTCGAGACCAGTGTGATCAACATGGTGAAACCCCATCTCTACTAAAAATACAAAAATTAGCCGGGCATGGTGGCATGCGCCTGTAATCCCAGCTACTCAGGAGGCTGAGACAGGAATTGCTTGAACCAGGGAGGCAGAGGTTGCAGTGAGCCAAGATCACTCCACTGCACTCTAGCCTGGGCAATAGAGTGAGATTCCATCTCAACAAAAAAAAAAAAAAAAGCTTCTGCACAACTGAATAGTCATTTCTCAAAAGAAGACATGCAAATGGCAAACAGGCCTATGAAAAGGTGCTCAACATCACTGATCATCGGAGAAATGCAAATTAAAACTACAATGAGATCATCTCCCCCGGTTAAAATGGCTTTTATCCAAACGACAGGCAATAACAAATGCTAGTGAGGAGGTGGAGAAAAGGAAACCTTAGTACACTGTTGGTGGAAATGTAAATTAGTACAACAACTATGAAGAACAGTTTGGAGGTTCCTTTAAAAATTAAAAATAGAGCTACCATATGATCCATCAATCCCACTGCTGGGTATATACCCCAAAGAAAGGAAAGTAATACATTGAAGAGTTATCTACACTGCCATGTTGATTGCAGCACTATTCACAATATCCAAGATTTGGAAAGCAATCTGACTGTCCATCAACAGATAAATGGGTAAAGAAAATGTGGTACATATACACAATGAAGTATTCTTCAGCCATAAATAAAGAATGAGATCCTGATTTGCAATGGCATGGATGGAACTGGAGATCATTAAGTTAAGAAAATAGGCCAGGCAGAGAAAGACAAAATTCTCATGTTCTCGTTTATTTGCGGAAGCTAAAAAGTAAGACAACTGACCTCATAGAGATAGAGAGTACAAGGAAGGTTACCAGAGGCTGGGATGGGTAGTGAAGTAGTGGGATGTGGGGAGAGTGGGGATGGTTAATGGGTACAAAAAAAAGTTAGAAAGAGTAAAACCTAGTATTTGATGGAACAACAGGTTGACTACAGTCAATAATAATTTAATTGTACATTTTAAAATAAAATAGTATAATTGGATTGTTTGTAACAGAAAGAAAAGATAAATGCTTGAGGAGATACATACCCATTTACCTTGCCTGATATGATTTTCACACATTGCATGCCTATATCAAAATATCTCATGTACCCCATAAATATATACATCTACTATGTACCCACAAAAATTAAAACTTTTTTTAAATGCCAGAGAGAGATGGCTCTCCCCATTGGAGCGTGGCTCCCTCCATCCACTCACTGTAGAGGAACAAAGCCCTGTCCGAAATGTTTCTCCCAGGGCAGGAGACAAGAGAGGGAACTGAATCTTCACAATCCTGTCCCAGGTTATGTATGATCTAAGGGTCTCATTTAGCTAGAAAGATCCAATTCTTGAGTTGTTCCAGGTTCCATCGCTTCAAGCCCGAAGATTTGAGACCTTTTAAGGACCAGTGGACAAGATATTTTTCTCCCTAACTGAAAATAAAAATACAGTAGTTTCAGAGGCATTTCTTAAGGTGTGAACTATCCTTCCCCACAACTTTCAGAGCCATTAAATTCTTTGAAATGAGGCATTGGATGATAACTACTTTCTCTGAGTGGTTTCTGATGTAACTAACAGGAGCAGTCCTGGACTTCTAGGCATTCTGTTCATTACTCTGATAAGTATCATGTTTAAGACGAATTCATTAGGATGATATTTCATAATACACTAGGGAATTCATTATATGATCCAAATGTAAAGGTGATGAAGATTTCTCCTCCTCTCTCTTATCTGCTGCTGCAGAGGGAAAGGGCACCATCAATCTATAAAAGGCAATGACATCATTCACCTTAATAACCTCTGCCCTTTTGCTCACGATATGTTCATTCTAGACTAGGGGAGAAAAACTTATGGGAATATTTAGGTTCTGGTCTGCCACCACCTTTAACAATATTAATTAATCTCTGAGATAATCATTCCCATTTCTTAAAAAAAAAAGCGGGGGCCAACTTAATTAGGATGAGAATTGCTTAAAAATTCTCTCTTCCTTCAGATGTTCTACAAGTTTCTGGAAAAAAAAAAAAAAAAAAAGCCCCTTAGCATGGAAATTAAGACCTGAGGTATTACAGCAGGTGAAGATTTGCAAAAGACACCAAAAGATGATATATAACTAGATTTTCTTTACAGTTTTATGTTAGTGCAACCTTATTTTAGTAGACCAAGGATTGTTCCTAGTGGGGAAGGGGCACCAGGGAGCCAACCATCAGCACTGCTGCCAGTCAGTTCTACGAAGCAGAGTTGCTGCCTACACAGTACAATGCAAGGGCACCAGGAAATCCTTCCAAATACCCCTTCCTGCTTGAAAATGCTGTGAATGTCTTCTATGTGGAAGAGCCATTCCTTCCAAAAATATAGCTACGGTCCAAAGAATGTTCCCAAACACACCAATAATTCAAATCAACACTAGGATGTAATTGGTCACTAATAGGTTCTTCCATATAAATAAGTTTTTGTTAAGGAAAAGGGGCATCTGGGAAAGAAAAAGGGACACAAAAACAGGAACTAAAATGTGATGACAAGTTTTTCTAAATTCCCTCATAGCAACCTGGCCTACCCATAGCAAGACAAGTCAAATAAAACTACTTTTAGTAAATAAAGCAGGAAGAAGTCAGGTCTAAATTCTGTTTCATATTAAGTGAAAAACATTCTGTGACATGCCTAGAGACAAAGTGATCTTTTACAGGCCCTCCTGGCATGATCATGCTCCTATGCTCTTTTTTTTTTTTTTTTTTGAGATGGAGTTTCACTCTGTCACCCAGGCTGGAGTGCAGTGGCGCCATCTCAGCTCACTGCAACCTCCGCCTTCCAGGTTCATATGATTCTCCCGCCTCAGCCTCCCAAGTAGCTGGGACTACAGGCATATATCACCACGCTCGGCTAATTTTTATATTTCTTGGTAGAGACAGGGTTTCACCATGTTGGCCAGGCTGGTCTTGAACTCCTGACTTCAAGTGATCCACCCACCTTGGCCTCCCAAAGTGCTGGGGTTACAGATGTGAGCTACTGCACCTAGCCTATGCTCTTCTTTCCCCCACCCCACTACCATCCCTTCCCTACCCCTCACTCCCACCCTCCCTGCATTGCTGACCTGCTAGTCCTGCTAGTTCTGGCCTTTTCTTACCTATCACATGCCCTCTGCCCACTTTACATTCTCTGGGCCAAGGACGGAAAATTGGTTTCATCTCATCCAACTGATTAGAAGTGGCTACTTGGAATGTGTTAAAAACTGAACAGTGTCTGAGAATTTATCCTTCTTACAAGTTAACAAGTTAGCCTGCCAAAGTGTTATGGATGCTAGTAGAATGTATGAGATTCCTAGGTCAGGGATAAAAAATCATCTAGCACTCACAGCAAGACTAGTCACAGTGCCACCATTTTTACACTAGTTCCCCAAGCCTCAGTTACCACAGGGTGACATGAGGAGTGTCAGGTGACTGCCGCACACACAACAGGTGCACTGCACAAGAAGAACCCTGAGCTTAGGGAATCCAAATCTTTGAGAATGAATTTCAGCATGCCTACCCTTTGCTCTGGACACTATCTTCTTTATTTTCCCAGACTGTAAGCAAACCTGTCCTTCACTTGGAAAGAGACACTGGATCTTAGAAAAATAGTCTAAAACAAAGAGCAACAGTGAGTGCTTTGCTCATGAGATACGCTGACATACAAGAGACTTGTGAAGGATTATCTCAGAACAATACTCACCCCTCATTTCTATAGCATCTTATCTTCTGGAGAATCTTCCCATGAATCTCCCACTGTTGGTCACATCAATTAATCAGATGAGGTGGGGCTGAAATCAGATCTATTCAATCTGTCTCATACAGCATGTAATTAGTCCAGTATCAACAGGACTTCAAGTAACAGGATGAAGCCAACCTGCAGTACTGACCTCAGCTGTGCCCCCAAAGAGTCCCAGATCCAGCTGAACAAATCCTGTAAGCTATCGGGGTTACCTTAGAGATCCAGGTGGCTTTCTCCTTAAGTTTTTGTATTGACCTTTCAAATTGGCCCAAGCTATTGATCGAGATATAGCAGGATGGACTAGTGATTGCACAGCCTCTGCATCGCCCTGCAGAAAAAAAGCCTAAGGCAATTCTGTCAACCATAACAACCCTGGCTAATGAGTTAAGGCTAATCTGCATGCTTTCCAGGACAAAGGTGGTGTAACTAATCACTTTAGTTAACATCAGGGACAGGTTTTATACCACCTTTTCTATTGGATGACTCCCATGATAAAGATAACTGTCTGCAAGGTGTGCCCAAATAATTACTCAATCTCTAGGAAGCTCCCGAGTGACCAAGGGTAGCTTTACTGCAGAGAAACAGTGCAGTTGTCTGAGGGCTACATTATCTACTGATGATGTTTCCTCAAACATTTCAAGGTCCCTTATGATCACTCCTACAGAGAAAGTCTCAGTGCAATAATGCACTGGGCCTCCTTTTTGATGATAGAGGTCTGAAAGATTGCAACTTTTCCTTGATTACTGTCCTTCACAGGATCCTTATTTTGTGAGAAGACCTCTGATTTTTCCAAGATTCGTTAACCAGCTCTGCTGACAGAGATGTGATAGCACTGCAATCAGGGTCTTGGAGTCTGAGGCTTCTGACTTGCCAGCTGTGTTAGTCTGCTAGGGCTGAAATAACAAAATACCACAGATCAGGAGAGTTAAACAGAAGAAATTCATTCCTCACTGTTCTGAAGGCTGGAAGTCCAAGATTGAGGTGTCAGCAGGTTTGGTTTCTCCCAAGACCCCTAGGCCTTTGCAGATGATCACCTTTTCACTCTGTCCTCAATTGCTTTTCTTCTGTGCACACACACCTCTGGTGTCTCTTCTTCTTATACAGATGCCAGTCATATTGAATTAGGGTCCCATGTTTATGATTTTATTTAACCTCAATTACCTCTTTGTTTTTGTTTTTGTTTTTTTTTTTTTTTTGAGACAGAGTCTCACTCTATCCCCCAGGCTAGAGTGCAGTGGCATGATCTTGGCTCACTGCAACCTCTGCCTCCCAGGTTCAAGTGATTCTCTTGCTTCAGCCTCCTGAGTAGCTGGGATTACAGGCACCAGCCACCATGCTTGGCTAATGCTTGTATTTTTAGTAGAGACAGACTCTCACCATGTTGGCCAGGCTGGTCTCGAACTCCTGACCTCAGGTGATCTACCTCCCCTCAGCCTCCCAAAGTGCTGGGACTACAGGCATGAGCCACTATGCCCAGCCCTTAATTACCTCTTTAAAGGCTCTATCTCCAAATTCAGTCACTTTAGGAGTCAGGGCTTCAACACATGAATTTTGAGGGGACATACTTCAGTCCGTAGCATCAACCAACAGGACATCATCTATGTAGTGAAAATGGACATGAAAGGGGAGAGGCACACTCACTAAATTCTAGTCCATCCTCTAGTAAGAAATGGCAGGAGACTTTAGGTACACCTGGGGGAATACTACTAACATATGTTGGAGGCCTTGAGTATTAACAGGAACCAATCTTAATCCTTAGATGTCAGTCGTATGAAAAAGAAAGTGTTGACATGTCCAAGACAATATGCCAAGTGCCATCAGTCTGTGTAACAGACACAATAGCTGAATCTGGGTGCCTTGTCCTCCCTAAGTCTGAGTAGGATAGTGACTTAGGTACCCATACCCAACAAAGTCAGAAAAATTTAAATCCCCCTCCTTCCTAAAATTCCCCAGCATATGCAGATAAGTATGTATCATCTTTAATCTTCCTTGAAGACAGAGATACCTCACCCCACCTTTATTCATCTTTCTCCTTAAAGTAGCTGAAGTCAGGGGAGATACAGAGTAGGGATCAGGGAGTATGGAGGGATGGAGTGGCTCCATGTATTAAATGAGGTTTCTCATTTACATTTGATTTTAAGCATCATGGCAGTAGCTTGCAGATCAACCAAATGAACTCCCAATGTTTTCTGCCCACCTAATACTCTGTATTAGGCAGAAGATCTTCATGGCCAATACCGTCTATGTCAGTCTTGGGAACCCCTTCGCTGAGCAGCATTTTTTTCACATTGTATTTTGGTTGGAGCCATGGGGATTTGCATCCTCTTGCTGACTCAGGCTTAGCTGACACAGCGGCAACCTTCATTGATGATGCCACCTTAATCCAAGGCATCTGTATTGCCAGGGGTCAGTAAACTACAGCTTATAGATGAAATCCAGGCTGCTTCCTGCTTTTGTAAATAAGGTTTTATTGGAACAAAGTTACATCCATTCATTTACATAATGCCTGTGGCTGCTTATGTAAATAAGTGGCAAAGTTGTAGATGCAACAGAGACAGTATGGCCCAAAAAGCCTAAAATAATTATTATCTGGCTCTTTACAGAAAAAGTTTACTGATCCTTGTGCTACATTATTATCAAGATAATATCCATTAAGATCTAGCCCAATTTCATCAAAAGAGCTAAGGGGATTTTCCAAAGTGGTAGAGCTGGTCATAAGAATTTGTCTCAATTTCTTTGGTTCAGTTTCTCATTCTCTAGTGAGTCACTTTCATTAGCATTGTAAACCCAATCCAGAGCAGTCAGAGCCCAAATACTAGTCAATGTCTCAACCATGATTTCCCAAGGAAGTTTGTCCATCTCAGATCAGGGAAATATCTCCAAGAAGGCCAAAGCTCAAATCTCCCTTATAGTAGCCAGAACTTTTGGAAGAAAAAAGAACAACAACAAACACACACACACAAAAAACACCTGTAAGAGCTCTACTCTTGTCTCCAACGGATGTAAATTTGACGTAATAAATCACAGAAGAGGTGGAGCCACCAGAGTCTCAGCTATTGCCATTCTTCCTTAACGCATCCACCCTTTGTCTCCCAAGTAGCCAGCCAAAGTTTTAATGATTTCTGCTAATCACAGTCACAAAGTTTTCTCCTTTTATTCTCAGTCCAGGTATGCATCACTGCAACTATTGTCTGGATGGAGCCAAAACTTATTTCCACTCAGAAAAATCTTAGCCGTAAGTAGCTTTTAAAATTGAGACTGACTACTAGACTGGTGAGAACGTCCTTTTGTTTGGGGGAGAATTAACAACAACCAGGGCACCATTTAGGCTTCTGTCTTTAACTTATTTCCTTATACTCATTCTGCAACCACCTCTCCAATGCCTCCTCACTAACAGACAATAAAATGGAAGACAATTTATTGTCCAATTGACCATACAATTTAGTGAACACATCCACTACCAACTCTGTGGACCTTACCCCGGAACCATTAGTAAGTCCAGGAGGCACTCATCTTTCTTTTTGCAGAAAGTCATGTTTCTGTTAGCATCCCATCCTCATCACCAAAACTGTAACAAAATGAGAGGGTCTGAGACTTTGCCCTACTTATAAGTTAACAAGTTGCCCTGCCATAGTTTCATGGATACTGGTAGAAGACACAAGATTCCTGGGTCAGAGATGAGGGACCATTGATTACTCACATCAACAGCAGTAGCCAGAGTATCCGTATTTTTGCACCAGTTCCCTGAACCCCAATTCCTACCACTTGATATGAACAGGGCCAGAGGACACCAGCACATACAAGGAGATATGTTACAGAAGAATCCTGAGCTCAAGAAACTTGAATCTTTCATCCTTACTAGCATGCCTTCCCTTTACTCAAGAGGGCAATACTATTTCTATCTTCCAAGGCTATTTGATATACAAATGTAGGGGCCAAGGAAAAATTTCCCTCCTCACCCTCTGAAAGTTTGCTGAAAATGAACTGACAAAGGGCAGATTAATGGGGTGAAGGGGCATATAAGTTTATTTTAACATGCATAGTACAGGGGACTCACAAGAGAATGATTACCCAATAACCCAATGGGGTACAGATGCTTTTATACCGTTTCTCATAGGGGAAAGTGAGATGGGAAAATATGCAGTAAATGATTTTTAGAAGTAATGAATGGTCCCAATGCTCAGGAAATACATGATTTTTGGGGGGAATTGAATGGAACCTTAGAACAGACAATATTTTGAGACAAAGTTTGTCCAGCTCTAGGTGTGGTACTTGATTTTCAGTCTCTTCTTCTGTGATATGAGTTTTAATCTTCGCTGGTTAATGAAACTTCAGGGAAGAGATAGAAGGCAATTGTGTTCCTCTTTGGGGTCCAGTTTCTAGGTAGATAAGGGAACTACAGCCTCATCCTGTACTTTACTTTGGGAGAGATGGAGGAGTGAGAGACAAGACAGAGAATAGGGAGAAATCCCCAGGAAATAGAGATTGCTTCTTTAGTTCAGCATGTCAAAGTGCAGTGTTTGGGGATATCGATTTCTAAGCCCTAACACAAACAATTTTGAAAAGATAAGTTAACACAATGGGCAGTAAGTGCCTTATTCAGAATATGTGTAGAAACATAACAAACTCACGGAGAATCATCTCCCAAAAGAATGTAGATTGAGAAGGATTTACTGCATCCAGCCTTGACGGGGAAAGATGACATAATCAATTAGTGATTTCTGCCACTGACATTGGAGAAATTCTTGCAGCATTTATGCCACACATTGCATATTACATGACTATTGAGCAAAAAATATATATATAAATATAATAACTAATAAGAGTTCAGTAGTAATTATAAAATAAATATATAAAAATAGCTTTTAAATATATCAGTAAGAACTAATTAACTAGTTAGAAAATATAAGGAAAAAAGATTACATTCAAAGTAGCGTTGAAAATATGAAATATTCAGAGACAAAGCTAATAAGAAATATGCAGGACTAAATAAAAAGGACCATAAATTTTCACTAAAGGACATAAAAGTAAAAATTGAATCCGCTGAGAAACATCATATGTTCCTGGGTAGGAGAATTTGCCACAATAAAGATGTCAACTCTTTCCCAAATTCATCTGTACAGTTAATGTAATGACAGTCTCAAAAATGTGAGTGTTAGAGTTTAGGGAAGGGAGGGGTGATTATCCAAAAGAAACACTTGTTTTTGTTGATTGAGCCTCAGATTGATGGGTTGTTCTAGCATCATTAGCTGGCCATCCCATCTAGTTTGCCAAGTTTGCAGAGCAAATTCTTGATCTGCAACTATTTATGATTTAGGGAAGGCATTAACACAACAGATTCAAGTTCTGCTTCCCCTCTCACTAAGAACAAGTTCTGTAGCTGCAGTCACTAAATTCTTTACTAAAAGTCCAAAGACAAAGCATGAAGATGAAGCCCTCATCTTTAAGCCTTACTCTACTGGATTTTCCTACTGTACCCAAAATCCCACAATTGGTATCTCTGCAGCAGACCATATGTATAATGAATAAGGGAGCAATAGAAATGGAATTAATCATGACTCCAGCACCAATGAATCTCTTGCAGAGGCTAAATGAGGATATTTTAGTAGCTTTTCAGTGCTCTGTGTTTTGATTTTGTAGAGGCAACTAAATTGCATCAGTAAAATTGTACTAATGCCCAGCACATACCCATTCCTCAGCTACTCTAGGGTTTTGCTGACCTGAAAATGATCAGAAAAAAAATTTGAGTCTCCTGGTTCTCTTCCCCCAGGGATGTCATCTAGTCTCCAGATTCCTCTAATTCCAGCACAATAGCCACCGCCACAATTGATTCCATGCCTGCCTATGTCTCCTTTGCCTAACAGCTAATGTTGATCCGGCACTTGAGACAAGGAAGAAAAGTCCTGGGAAGTGGTCACATCACAGGAAATGGACCCTTTTCCACTTTCTCCACTCATCACAAAACAGTGGAGAATATCCCCATCTTTTATAATGGCCAGGAAAGCATTTTTCCATTCCCTGGATTCCATGGGCATTACCTAAGCTCACACAAAAGCACAAACTAATCAAGTTGTAGGAGGTTCTAAAAAATCCTGCTTATAGGATTTCATTTCAACTCCAATCACATTGATGCAGGACAATTACATAATTTGTAGAGCCTGGTACAAAATCAGAATACAGATCCCCTTGTTCAAAGATTATTAAGAATTTCAAGACAGCAAGAGAGCACATCACACCAAGTATGAGGTACGCACAGCTGCACGGGTTGCATATCCATGTAGCTGGTCCATCCTGCGTTTACATGTTAGGACTGCCCAGGGTTTGCTGCTTAACATTACCTCCTGTTTTCTGTAGGTTTTACAAGGCCTCGCTTCAATGTCAAGGATGTAAACAAAAGCAACATTAACTCCCCCAGTTGCTCAAATGTGAGTTTAGACCTGGGGGCTGAGTGATGCTGGGTGGAGGGCAAGAATCTGTGTCCAATTCAATTACTGTTAAAACAGCAGGTAAGCAATAGCAAGTAGCTACAGTTACAGCCCTACTGACCCAGCCCTGCTCCAGATGTACAACTTTGGTGACTTATAATACTGCCAGAAAGGCAAGACTTACAAAGAACAATCAGATCATCCCATGAAGTTTTAACTGGATGACCCCAGGGTAGGAGGGTCTTCAAGGGGATTCCTGCTTCAGAGAAGAGTGTCACAGACTGACAGCTAACAAGTCCCATTCAGCCTACACACTTTTTGTTTGGTTTGTAATATTTTTTAAACCGTAAAATTTTACCTTAAAATCTAGATTTCTATATTTCTAAAATAATCAGAAGAGGGCCCCCATCTTCACATGGAAACTATCAGCTAGAGTTGAGAAGCCACTGCCCATTGATGTGGTATATGCTCTCCAGGTCCCCCCAGCCTCCAACCTTCCCTAATGTTCTACATTATTTTGATTACCATATGCACGATACCTGCCTGGCTCTGATCTTCAGTTTATGATATTTGGTCCTCGTGGGCTCTTCCAGCTCTAAGAAGCCACTGAGGGCCCAGGCTCTACCATGGACCAACACTGGACTGAGTACAGTTGTAGCACAATTTACTATCATTTCTATAACCAACTATTAGACTTTCTGAATGTTACATGGACATGGGTGTAAAGTACTATGCAAGATGCTGCTGATGATGATGATGGTGATGATAGTGGTCGTCATTGGTAAGCACTTATCAGACATAGTATAAAGATTGTATTATATATTATCTCATGTAATTCTGATATATGGCATAGAACCCAGACACAGACAGTAGCTGACTCAGGTGTCACCTACTTTAACCCAATTCCAGCCACCAGGTGAGACACTCCCTCCCCCCACTATACCTTGCCAGTAGGATACTGTGTAATGTGCTGCCTTAGCAGCCAGGCAATTCAGTTTCTGCTGCTTCCCCATCTGGATTGCTGAGCCCCAGTAAGTCAGATCCTGGGTCCACTTCATGACCTCTGCATGATGGGATCTGAGAGTGTTACATCCACTAGTTAGGTATCTGCTTCCCCAACCCAACCTATCTCAGGTAAGTTCCCATAATGGGGAAGGGGCACTACCAAAGCTAGGTGAATGGACCATGGGAAGGATCTTTGAAGAGAACCCAGGAACCAAATCTGACTGGCATCATCACCAACTACCTTCCCAGCCTCCAGACCAATGAGAACCTCCCTTTTTCTCCCCCATGCTCACATCTTCTCCATGTGCTCCAGGACTTGACCAGTTGTTGCCCAAAAGCAAGCTATACCACCAGGTTGCCTCCTGAGATGCTGCTCTGCCCCTTCAGACTACCCGTATGAGCCTTCTTCTTCTAAACTGCAAAATAACCTAGGCCCAGAGGACCCTCCAAGGCACCTAACCTTGTAGTAGGCTAGTAGCAATCACACTCCATCTCTATTTGAGGGTACTAACCCGAGTAAGTTTGATATCCTCACACTGAGGCAACACTTAGGAATGCTTTTTGCAAGATTCTTGCTCAAACACACACCTATGCTCTTTAAAACTTCTATTCTTTGGAGCTTTAGAACTAGATGGACATGCTGAGTTTCTGGACAAAACAAGATTATGGTTCCTATTAGTTCCCAAGGCCTTATAATGAGAAAGATTCTGTTTTCTTCAAATGAGGGCCTCCTGAGTATAGTTGAACTCAATTGAAGACCAAAGCCCAAAATCTATTTAACATCTGAGCAGGTTCAGGATCTATATCAGTTCCAGCAGAGATGACCAGGCAACAAGAGATTAAATTGTGAATCTGAACTCACCAGAGAGTGATTGATAAACCAATATCCCATACTATCTCCCAGCAGCATCATCACTAAGAGAACCCATGCTGGTCATCAGCACTCAGATGGCCAAATTGCAGGTTCTCTTCTGGATAAGCAAAGACCATGAGCCAGGGCAGCTGGATATTCTTTCAGAGAATTACTTTCTAGCTCTGGTTGCTTGATGAATTGCTTTTCTCTGCTGGAGGGATATTGTAGTACGAAGAACCAGTACAATTCATCTAAAACCAGATCATACTCTTTTTGGGCAGAGTTAGAGGAAATCTTTCAGATTTTTAGTCTCCTGTGTTCCTTTCTCAACAGTCCCTTTCAGTTACCTTATCATTCAAAAGCCACTGCCATTATGTGATCTTATGTTATGATTTCCCAGATTACTGCTTGTCCTACATTGGCTACATTTGTGATGGCCGCTTCCTGGAACATGTGCAAGGACAGCCACATCCCAATCACAATGACTTATGACTTACTGCTCTAAGCCATTGTGATTTCACTCTGCAGCTTTAATTTCCCAGAATGGCATTTCTTAACCTTGTTCTCTATGGGATGCAGCTAGAAGGTAATGGAAAAAGACCTGGAACCAGAATGTGAAAGCCTGGGAAGACAATTTCCTTGAAAAAGGTTCTGTATCCACAGTTGTAAATGCATATAGAAATGTCTTGCCTGCCTATTTTATTATTGAATGGAAAAGCTCTTTGTAAAGCTAAGGTACTAAATAAAATGCTGGACTATCTCTTGCCTGCAAAGGCCCAGTGGATTCCAGCCCAAACATACAGACTCAGGGGCCCTTGCTCTCACATTGGCTTTTACTGCTTTTCTTAAACCTAACCAGCAACAAAGCATCCCCTCCACCCTCACCCCATACTGTCTTCTGGCAGCCAAAAGGAACAGAGGTAGACTGGGATGGGGAGGGGAAGAGGGAAAATTTAAACAGCAAGCCCAGGACTATCAAGTTATTCAGTCATGATCTGTTTGGAGCAATCTCGGCCAGCACCCCAGACACAAACAGAAAGTAATAGGAAAACATTGGATGTTGGCATCTCTAAAACCCAGGCCCCACTACTTACTAGCTGTGAGACTTTGGAAAAATCACTTTTCTTTCAACCTCATAATAGAGACAAAACACTTACCTACTTGGCTTTCCTGGGGATTAAGTTAAGACATGTGAAGCTCCTAGGACAGAGCCTGACCTGCAGTAGATGCTCTACAGAAATTGACTTCCATCCTTGTAAGGTAACACGGGAAGCCAAAAATGACAGCCTCCCTGTTTTAGTCACAACTAAACTCACTACCCCTGGATTATAAGGCAAAGCAGTCTAAATCCTATTGTCTTCTTTAGCAGGGTTCACTTGGTTATAGCAACTAGGAATACTCTAAAATGGTGTGCAAACTGTTGTGAAAGAATGAGTGTGTTCAATTTTTTGGGGAGAAGATCCATTTTAAAAGTGTCCTCGGCACATCAAATGTCAAAGGTCTCCACTGTACCAAATATACTTTTCCAGAAAGCAAATGTACCTCCAGCCAAGGAAGGAGTGGACCTTTCTCTCCAGACTTGAGGTTGTGCCACAGACCAGCCCATTCAATGGGTTCTGCTTCATAATCTGACTTTTATGATTTGCAAATAACCTTGGACAAACATAAACATTATGAAGTTTTGGGTCATTTTATGTTGGTTCGCTTTGATTTGGTTTGGTTTGGTTGTTTCTGTTTTCAACTTCATACAGTGATGGACAGGCTATAAGGGCACGCAGTCATTTATCTAACAGAGAGCAGACAGCATGTGTATGTGCACACAAACACATGCACATACATGTGTTTCCTCTGAGAATACCATATACCCTCATTTAGATAAATGTGCTTTGAGCAAATGGGAAACTGAACTTCAGAGTTCCATAACTTGTCTCTGAAAACTTCTCATGTTAATTACCATTTACCTAATGGTTCTGTATCCACAGTTGTAAATGGATATAGAAATGTCTTGCCTATCTATTTTTCCATCCCTACATGGATGACTGCTGTATGCCAGGTACTTTCCTACAATATACCCAATTCTCACAACAGCCCTATGAGGTAGATATAATTCTCCCACCATCAAGCTGGCTAAGACTCAATGGGTTAATAACTTTCCAAAGAGGATTCAAATCCCACTTCCAGTTGCGCTTGAGGGAAATTTTTTAAAAAACCAACAAACTCAAACAGTGTAGGAGAAGATATTCAAGGATAAAATAGAAACCAAAAGAAACTTGTTAAAGGGGAAAAAATAGGAGATGGATATTGTACAGCACCTTAAAGTGAAAAGAAAGAAGCCCTTCTTCCAGTTACTATTGCCACATAACAAACCAAACCAAAGTTAGTGGCATAAAACACTGACCATTTTATTACACTGACAGCTTTTGTGGTTGAGAAATTCAGAAAGAGCACAGGAGAGATGGCTTGTCTCTGCTCTATCATGTCTGGTGCCTCAGCTGGGAAGACATGAAGGCTGGAGGTAACTCAATAGCTGGGGTCCAGAACCACCCTCAGGCCTTTCACTCATGTCTTATGTTGATGCTGACTGCTAGCTGGGACCCCAGCTGGGACTGTCAACAAAAGCACCTATACGTGCCTCTCCATGTGGCCTATGCTTCCTCACAGCATGGCAGCCTCAGAAAGCTTCAACGTTAAATGTGGCAGGTCTGGGCCTAAAATGCCAGTGTTCCAGTGGACAAGACAGAAGCTGCAATGTCTCTTTTGGCTTAGCCTCAGAAATCATACAGCCCCACTTCTGATACATTCTATTGGTTACAAGCAAGTCACAAGCCTACTCTGACTCAAGGGTAAAGGACATAGAACTTGTCCTTAATGAGAGGACTGTCAAAGAATTTGCAGCCATTTAAAATAAAACCCCACAATGAATGGACACAGAAAATGTTGTATATATAAACAATGGAATATTATTTGGCCTTAAAAAAAAAAAAAAGGAAATCTTGTCATTTGCCACAATGTAGATGAACCTGGAGAACACTATGCTAAGTGAAATGGGCCAGACACAGAAAGACAAATACCATATGATCTTACTAATATGTGGATTGTTTAAAAAAAAAAAAAAAAAAAAGGTGAAACTCATAGAAATAGAGTGAAATGGTGGTTACTAGAGGCTAGAGGTGGGAGAATTGGGGATATGTTTGTCAAAGGATATAAAATTTCAGTTAAAGAGGAGGAATACATGCAAAAGTTCTATTGTACATCATGGTGACAACAGTTAATAAAAATATATGGTAGGCTTGAAAATTCCTAAGAGAATAGACTGTAAATGTTCTTATCACAAAAAATAAGCATGTGAGGTAATGTAAGTGTTAAGTAGCTTGATTTAGCCATCCTACAATGTATACATATAACAATACATCAGGTTGAACACTGTAAAAATATATGATCTTTCCTTGTCAATTATAAAAATAAATAAAACCCCACAGGCTTCTATTCATATTTCTAGGATATGAGATAGATATGAAAAGAAAAGTGACTGGGATGAGATATTGACAGCTTCGAGTTTACTGAGGCCCAGTGGGTGGTGGCAGGGGTGTAGCAATATGTAAGAGGCCCACAAAGTTATATAATTTACACTAAAAAAAAAGTGTTGATTTGGGAAAATCAGAGTACAATAAATTCTCCATTACTGATTCCAAATCAGGGATCACTCACCAAGGCTGAGTTAAAATTTCTTCATGTGCTATCTATAAAGAAAGGCTTCCTCAGCAATTTAATCATGTAAACAAGATGCAGGGTCAGGGACGGTTTGTCTATAACCTACTTAGGAAAAACTGTTCTTAAGAACTTTAGCACTTTAATCACTTTAATTGTTTGCATGCCAATTAATTGGCACTGCTAATTATAAATGAGTTATCTGTTCATTAAAGCAGGCTTAGACGAATGTCAGCTTAAAAGCACTTAGCAGTTAGTGTGGATTGCTGTTATCTGCAAATAAAAACTGCATTCCTTTAAAAATGTCTGCATTATAAGTAAAAAAAAAGTCTATAATTTATTTTTCATTAATTCTGATTCATTCTACTAGGCTATTATAACAAGATTTTAGTAAATAAAATGTGAACTACCAGTGGCAAGAAAGGCAAATGAAATGAAATAGTCAGCTAACTTTCTAACAGCCTTGAATAAAGGGTCAAAGACTCTCCACGCCCACCAGAATGGCTTTCAGCCTGGAACAGTTCTCTCTTTCCCAGATGTAGGATCACTGGGAAGCCACACAGAAATACCACTCTGCAGTCCAGAACTAAATGCCCTGGAAGGGACAGAGCTCATAGAAACAGGATTTCTCAAGACTTCCACGTATTTTATCCACAGCATCCTGAAAGGCTACACAGCAAACCTCATTGGTGTTTGAACTCCAACCTCCTGGCATTAATTAATCCTGAAATTAGTCATTGGAATTCAGCCTGCTCTCTCCAACTAAGTGAGAAAAACCTGATTTCATGTCTTTGTATCTCTCAGACATTGTCAGGAATGAGGGTAGGGAGTTGGGCTTCCCTTGGCCACACAGCTGGGGTCAGCAGTGGGCAGGCTTATGTAAACCCAGCTTAATTCTTCATGTTGCTGTGCCTCCATAAATGTGTGTCAAACAAATGAATGAGAGACCAGTAGGAAGGTTACTGTAACAATTCAGATGGCTTGGACCAGGATGGCAGCAGTGGAAATGGTAAGAAGTTGTCAGATTCCAGACATATTTTTTAAGTAACAGCATTAGGGTTTGCTGATGCATGGTGTACTAGGTTGAATAGTGTCCCCCCAAAATGCATGTCCTTCTTGGAATCATCGAATGTGACCTTATTTGGGCCAGGCACGGTGGCTCACACCTGTAATCCCAGCACTTTGGGAGGCTGAGGCAGACAGATCACCTGAGGTCAGGAGTTTGAGACAAGCCTGGCCAACACGGTGAAACCCTGTATCTACTAAAAATACAAAAACCATCCAGGCATGGTGGTGCGTGCCTGTAATCCCGCTACTCAGGTGGCTGAGGCAGGAGTATCAGGAGAATTGCTTGACCCCAGGAGGTAGAGGTTGCAGTGAACTGAGATCATGCCACTGCACTCCAGCCTGGGTGACAGAGCACGAGACACCATCTAGAAGAAAAAAAAAAAAGTGCGACCTGACTTGAAAATAGTGTCATCACAGAGAAGCCTGGCATACTTATAAGAATAGGAGAAGAGACACAGAGACAGACACACAGAGAGGAAAACACCATGTGAAGATACAGACCCACAGAGGGAAGATGACTACATGATGATGGAGGGAGAGATTGCAGTGATGCAGCTGCAAGCCATTGAACACCAAGGATTGCCAGCAACCGCCAGAAGCTAGGAGAGAGGCATGGAGCAGATTCTCCCTCTGTGCCCCCAAGGAGGAACCCACCCTGCCAACACCTTGATTCTGAATTTCCGTCTGCCCCAATACCCTGTCAGATTCTTTCATTGTATGTCCTCATGTAACCACGTTCCTATCCTTTGTCAACTCATCGTCAAGCTGTAATTATAATCACTCACATTACTATTTTACAATTGCTACCTCCTCACCACATTACAAGATCAAGAAGAGCAGGAGTCACGTTACTTTGCTTGGCTATTTATCACCAGAACTGAGAACAGTACCTGGTACAGAGTAAGTGGAAAATGAATGAGTGAGTGAATGAGTGAAGATTACTCTTTTCATAATTATGGCATCGACAGAAATGAGAAGAATGAAAGACATCCTAACAGGCTGAGACAAAAGCAAAACTATGGGGGAAATGTTTGGAGCTGTGTTTGTAAACTAAGGATAAAAGTTTGAAGAATGAAGACGAATGAATAAAAATCTAGAGAAGACAAAGGAAGCTGAGTGATGGTGGGAGGTCCTAGCAGTAGTGTCTGGAATCCCTGGAGTGATTAGACTTTGAAAGAAGTAGTCCTGTTCTGATTTGCTATTGCCATAGTAAATTGCCTCAAAATTAAGTGACCTAAAAAAACCATTTTTATTTTGTTTTTATGTGGCATTGTGGATGAAAACTACAGGAAGAGCTTAGCTGGGCTATTAATATCTGATCCACATATTTTCAGCTAGGAAAGCCAGAGTCACAGGATCCTCTCCCAAGATCATTTCTTCACTCATCTAACTGGTACCTCTGTACTACTTGGCCTCCGTTTCTACATACAGCTTCATCCTTAGGTTCTCTGCATATGGTTTGAGTTTCTTACAGCACAATGATCTTGAGAAAAATTGGTGAATTTTTTGAATGGTGACTCAGGGCTCCAAAAGACCAAGGCAGGAGATGTCAGTCTTCTTAAACTCCAGGCCTAGAACTGGCATAGTCTCTTATGTCCATACTCAGTTGGTCAAGGCTCTCACAAACTATCCCAGATTGAAGAGTAAAGAAGATGGACCTCACCTCCATTAAAGAATTTTCAGCCATTTTAAATCCACCACAAGTCCATCATGAGGCTAGACAAAGTGATATGATGTTTCAAGTAGATAAGGAAAATAGTGAAGAAGGTCTCACCTGGTAACCTTTTTTTTCTATTTCACAACAGTTCAAAACTCTTTTCTTTACTTATAAAAAAGTTAGAGAAGTATAAATGGTGACATTCTAAGCAGTCTCACTTATATCCACCAATAAAAAGTCAAGCAGTGATGTAAACTAAGTCTTTGGAAGTTTGATGTCTTCTCCATCTTAAAGGTTTGCTTTGAATATTATAACCCAAATGCAAATGATTCTCTTTACATAAATCAGAGTGAGTCTCTTTTTTCCTTCTCTGGTGTAACTTCTTCCCTATGTCCTATGTGGACACCCATGTTTAGCCCTCTGCCCTCTTTTCTGAGTTCTCTATCCTCTTCTTAGATGGATGGTCTGATTCCTCTTCATCTTCCACAGTCATTGCTCTCCGAGATCCAGTTCAGCTGCCTGGAATTACCACCTAAATGCTACCTGCAAATGTTTGAAACCTTCATCCCCTCTTCACCAAGTCTGTCCAGCCTTTTGACTTCCAAACTTCTCATGTTCATTTTCCTTGTCACCCTGACTGAAAACTGTAGGTACCATGGGTGGGATGGGATTGTACACCCTCTGCCCCTTCTGACTACATTCCTTTAGCAAATTAATCACCAGGTCATATCGGTTGTTAATTTGTAGAATCTCCTGCGACTGTGCTACCCTCTCCTATCTCCACTGCCCCTGTTCTGGTGGACCCCTCATCACCATGTGCCTGGTACATGTAACTAAATGTGTTTAAGGCCTCCCTACATTCTATAACCCACTTTCACACTCCTGCCAGGTTAACACTTCTTCCAGTTTTGAAATTATATGTTACATTCCTACTATTTTAGTACTACCCATAAATTAGAGTATAGCTATTTAACAAAGTTAATCAGTATATCTACTCTCCTCCCGAATAGTAAAAGGACCTTAAATGCCTTGAACTTTCAGTCACCTCACTGTTTTCTTACATGTTATTTTGGCTTGGTAATCTGGTTCTATAGTACCTTTATATTCCCTTTGTCAATATTATTATTATTTCTTCATTCAGTCAGTGAATATTTGTATCTATCTACATATTTAATTATTGTTTGGGTTGAAACTAAACCCTAGAACCCCTTCTTGGATTCAATTTCATGCTTCATGAAGAACATTTTTTTTATACCAATGACTCTCAAACTTCACATCACATTAGACTCACCCTGAGATATTTTTAAGATCCCAATTTATGTCTTAGAACAATTAAATATGTATATCTGAGACCATCAATATTGGCAAATATCTACCAGTGATTCTGATGTACAGTGAGGGTAGAGTCCCTATGTTTTAGAAAATCTTCCACGAAAGATCTCTTAGCAAGAAATTCTGTTCTTGTCTGAAAGTGTTTATTACAACATTCACCTTTATCATAGAATTTTAATGTAGCTAAATATAAAATTCCAGGTTGACAATTATTTTCTTTTGGCACAATAAAGATGTTATTCCACTGTCTTCTGGTTTTTATTTTCCCTGTAGTGAAGTATGCTGTCAGTCTAATTTCCTTCCTCTGTGATCTTCTAATTGCTTTCTATTTGCTTTTACAATTTTCTCCTTGTACTAAATTTATGTGTGTACTATACGTAAGTTTCATTAAGATGTGTCTGATGTAAAATTTATCTAACTCAAAAAGAAAATGTTTGGAATTCATATTTCCTGAATCTGAGATTTTGCCTCTTAACATTTTGGAAAATTCTCAAGGCATTATCTCTTTTAATATTACTTTTATCCCATTATGTCTATTATGTCCTCACAAAAATTCTATTTTATTTATCTTACACCTTTTCATTCTACTTTTATGACTGTAATATTCTTTCATGTTTTCATTCTTTGTATCTTTAAGACCTCCCAATTAATTTGTTTAGTCTTCATCTTTACCTAACCTGCTGTGTAATCTATAATTTGAATTTTTTATTTCCAACTATTTTATGTTTTAACCTCTATAAGAAGAAAATAGAGTTTCTATTTTATTCTTTTCCAAAACTGACTGATAATTTTATAGGCTATATTTCTTTATCATGCTTTTCAATCCTTCTTTTGCATTTCTAATCACTTTAAATATACTTCATTTAGAGGACGTAACCAATAATTCTGTTATCTGAAGCTTTAGGGGCTTAATTCTTTTGTTGTTTCTGCTGACTCTCAACTGTGGGGAATTAGTTCTTTGAGAATGTTGTAATTTTGAATTGTGATCTTGAGTCTGGCAGGGCTTTAGCTGCAGGAGTACTGTGTGATCAGGATTTAAAGCATGTGCTTCCACAGAGGTGACCCGCAGGTTTTACTAGTCTGGTACCAATTCCATATTAACTTCTTCAGTTGGATTTCCCAGATCACACAAGTAAGTATAACAGGATGGTGCTTATGAATTCTCATGAGACACCAAGTACCCTTATAGGGTTTTCATTTTGGTTTGGTTTTTTTACCAGTAAGTTGATGTTTTTAGATATCATTTCACTGAGGATACGGCCCATTGAGAGCTTTATGGGCAGGAGAGGATCTCAGTTCTAACATCCTGCTGCAGGAATGCCCAAAATCTCAACTCTGATTCCTTGTGGTTCTCAAACTGAAGCCACCTGCTTAACTAAGACTAGAAACCCCTCTCAGGTCTGCAGCAGTGAATGCCTCCTTACTACTCTGGTTTTCAGCTTCCTCTTCATATTTAGATCCCTGGATCTTTCCTTTCCTAAATTCCTGGAAACTCTGCTATAAATTTAAAATGATGTTTAAAATGGGTAACTATGTGAGATCATGGACATGTTAACTTGTTCCACTATAGTAACTGCTTTCCTATACATATGCATCTAATAACATCATTTTTAATACCTTAAATATACACAATAAAATTTATTTTTAAATATAAATAATAAATAAAATATTGTTCATTTCATTTCCTTCAACATTCTAAGTTTTTATTTTGTTGTTGTTATTGCTATGTCAGAAGAGACGTTTCAGGGCAATTGTGTTAACTTGCCATGAATGGAAATCCTCATGGCTGTTCCTTCTAACATCTTGGAAGAATGTATTTTAATTTGCACTGTGGCTCACATTTTTGCATAAGAAAATTTTTTATTAGCTGACATTTGTTAAATAAATAAGGACTTTTTTATTAACAAAGAATTTTCTTTTTCAAAGTAGTTAGCAGGAAGGAAGAAAGGAAGGAGAAGGAGAAGGAGAAAGAAGAGGAGGAGGAAGAGAGGGGGAGGGGTAAGGGAGTGGGAAGAGAGAGGGGAAAGAAGAGGGAGGGATATAGGGAGGGAGGGAAGGAAAAATTTTAGTCTGGACACCAGAAAATTGTTTTCAAACTATATTAAATACTGACATGGCTTTGTTTGACAAGGAAATTGTGAACTTTCCCCTTACACTTTATTCTTTAAGAATCAAATAAACCATTCATTGAGCCAATGCTGGTAAAGTCACTCTATGAGTTAAAGCAACAAAGGAAATGATTTTTGGGCACATGTTCTATTCCAGTATTGAAGGTCATAAAACTGGGGAGGGGGTTGCATGTTTTGTTAATAACCCACCATTAATAGCTTTGAGCAAATTTAACTTTATATTACTGATGGTGAGATATAAGTCTGGGTAGACTTAATTGGCCTTCCATTTCATAATTCATTTAGTGAAACATCAAAGGTATGGACAAAATTTAACAAGGAAAAAACAGACATGGGGAATAAAATCAGGTTTTGCGATAAACATCTGTAGATTTCAGTTATTCAAATTATTTCTAACACAAATAAGTTTGGCTCATTGAAAGAAAAGAAAGTATTTCTAGCTAGTCAAAGCCTTCTTTGGATTATTAATAGCTCCTATATTTCCCTTCCATCCTCCTATACCTCACTCTTGCCATCTCCTCCCTATTTGTACTATCACAGTCTCAACTCCAAATTCTATAGGATCTTCCCCCATTTTCCCTTCTGATATGCAAAAATAAATAAATAAAAGCCAGTTCCACCAACTGAATTAATAGCCAAGATAAATTGCTACAGGAACTGTGGAATTTTTACTTTACAGAACTCACACAGAACATGGTACAATTAATTACCTATTGCTGTTTGTGTCTTGTCCCTCCAACCAAACTGTCAGCTCTGTAAGAGAGGGAGACAAGTTATCATGCCTTTCAGGCCCCCATAGTTGGCTCAGGGTTTGGTGCAGGCTCAAATCCAGGTGAATACTTGATGATAATGATTCTCCTGGTCACAATCATCATTATCATCACAACTTCTGCTATCAATTGAGCATATGCTTCTTTGATTCTGAATGCTTTTCAGATTCAGTTTTAAGTCCTCAAAATAATCATAGCAGTTATTATTGTTGTTATGATTATCATCCCTCTTTTTATACATGAGAAAACTGAGTCTCAGAAAGAATAAGCAATTTGACCAAGGTCACACAAACCATAAATAGTGGCCTTTATGACATCTTTGTATTATATTCTCACCAGATACATTTTTTAACCATTCCTATAAAGGAGACCATTAGAAACATTTGCCCTTCCTCAGTGTGAATGCAGCCCCATGAGCACACAGCTTGATCGGGGGCACTGGTATCTGTCAGCCTCCACTTGTCCCCTCAGTAGGGAGCCTTTGTGAAGTGTACAACTTGCACAATTATATGTTCAAACCCACAGATCTCTGATTCCAAGCCCCATAGTCTTTCTAGCCTCTGTGTCTGGCCAGTGATGATGATTCATGATCCTTCATTGTCTGTTACTAAAATAGTTGAGATTTTTCTTGTTTCTCCTCAGTCATACTCAAGCAATTTGAATTTTTCTTTGCAGATAGTTTGAATTACCTGAGCTTTGAATAATGATGCCTGACTCTACTCATTCATCGTTGTCCACTGCTAAAGAATATCTACAATGGTCTCTTTCCTTGACCTCAAGAGCCATTTTGGTGATGGGAATGGATGAGGAGAGTATGGATAGTGCAACACCAGCCTTCACTTCCATAGTGATAAGTTTCACACCATTATTACAACAAAGCAAACTAAGCCTCCCATCCCTGTGGTACAAACAGTGGTAATGTGACTGCACAACTCCACCCCTAAGCAAGTGCTTGCTATCAGAAACCCTGACAAATCACAAGGCATAAGCAGCAAAAACAAAGCACTGGGGTAATAATTTATTTTTAATGCCATGCTGTCTTTAACAGTGCAATTTCCTCCAGGGTGTTTGCTTTGAGACTGCAAGATAATTACATCTCAGAAACCAGGCTAATTACAGTTAACAGCCTGAAAACCAAAGGAACCCTTCCCTCTACCCCCCACCTATTTTTTCCACTAGAATACTACACAAACTTCAGTTAAAATGTGCAGCATCATTTAGGAAACCAATTTGACTGCAGCTTAGAGGTTCATTCTTCCCTTCTGGAAGCACATGTATAACTTGCAGTGATGTGTATCTGAGGGACAGAATAACACAGCCTCAGCGATTAGAATAAATAATGGTACTATAGAAAGGAAACAATGACAGCAATCCTCCAGTAGAGATGAAAGTCTGAATGTTTCTGGAGGAAAATCAGAGTGTGAATGTGGATTTGTGCTACAAAGGTGAGATTACCTGTGCCCTCCAGACACACTTTAGAAGTCCCTTGGAGTAAACAATGAACCAATTTGGGTCATTTGTAGAATTAAGGAGCTGGAAGGGATGTAGGAAATCATCTGGTCATTTTAATTATTCCTAGCATCCAAAATGCAAAGCAACGTGTACCGGTCATAAAAATCCTCAAGAACAACAATTCCATGACCTGATCATTCACTCAGAAAACATTTCTTATCATCTCACAGGCACCATATACTAGGCTATGGATATGCAGGTGAATTTCCCAATTTTTTATCTTCCTTCCACCAGAAAGTTCTTCCACTCCTAAATTTATCTTGATGCGACTCTCACACCTACCCTCTACTATTTTATCTGAGATAAAGTCTTTCCCAAAGAGATAGAGCGATCCCACCCTCTCCTTTGCATGGCGTAACTTCTACTCCAAGTACTTCCCAACTTTTTAATCATTTGCATATTATTTCCTGATTTGTCTCCAGTTTCTACATGTTTTCAAATGTAGAAACCAAACATCACAGCTAGCTCTGGCTCAATTTGGTATCTCATAGGAGCTAGTGCCCGTATTTCCTTTTGTCCGTTTGTGAGGAATGGAGGACTGGATTGGGGAAGAGAAATGAAAATTCAGTATTATGAACTTTCACCTGAAATTCATTTCTGTTCCTATAGTGCCTCCAGATCTCATCTACCAGATACCATGGTCTGAAACTTAATATAGCTAAAGCCAAGCTTCTCTGTCAGGCTTCTGCAGAATGCCAATGGCTTTCCTCTCCATCCAGATCTTACACAGAAAAGCAGCACATTGACCCTTCCATCAGCCTTCTTGCTAGAGGCTCTTGGTTGCTAATAATGTAAAATTTGCATGCAAATGGTGTTTCACATAGTAACAATTCCCTAGCAACACTGCCTCATTTCATTCACTTTTTTAACAAATGCATATTGAGTGCTCATCATGGAGAAGGGACTCCACCATCTTTGTTCCCGTTCAGCTCTTATTAGCCCTCCTGTAAAGGAGGAGGAATTGTTAGTCTTGGTTGATCAGGACATTCAGTGGGGCCACTTTTTTCTGGTGGGCATGGTCACCTCGCTTTAAAAGTCAGCACCCAGATGAAGTGCTCCCCTTCCTATCTGACTCAGACCCAGATAGGTCCTGGTGCTAGAGGGACATCAGCCATCCTTATTAGCCTTTCTTTTCTACTCTTCTAGTCTGAGGGCTGGCTGGGAAATGTTCCCAGATCCCTTGTTGGGTTGAGGCACTTTCTCTGCTCTTGGTTTCTTCCCAGTGTATATATCAGTATATATACTAATATATTTTATCAGTATAGAACTGATAAAATGATGTATAAAACTGATCTTATGGTCCTAATATTCAGGTTAGTGAGTACTGAGGAGGTGAGGGCCCACTTCATACTCAAATCTAAGCCATGTCTTCTACCCAGTTTTATCAAAGTCCTAAACTGAAATTAGTTGCTTGCTTTTGTAGTACTTTAAATTCCAATTTTGTTACTATCATTATAAATTTAGCTTCCTTAGGAAGATCTTGAGGAGGTAGGCATGACCGGAATAACATGAATTGAGTATCCAGGCCATTAAATCATCACATTAACCAAAATCTCATCTCCAGTCCCTAAAATTTACTATGTATCATGCCTGGTGCTAGGCACCAAGGAGTCAAAGTCATACAAAGCACACCTATTCCTTCCACGGGCTTACGATCTAGTGGAACAATTTACCTGCCTTGGAAATGAATTTTCCATTGTCATTATCTAAAAGAACTTTTATCCTTTACAAGAGAACATTCAGAATAAATTCTACCTGCAGTTTAAAAGAGATTTCACTACAGAAATGTGAAAATTTGCAACAGTGAGGTCATGGTGACTATGTTACATGTTGTGAGGACTCTTTTGTTTTTTGGCTTTGCCTCAGAAATACTTTATTAACTTGTAACAGGGGAGAAATTAAGTGGGCAACTAAAAGATATAATGCAACTACAAACTCAAAATGTCCAGGCACAGTTCCAAAGAAGTGGAAACTACGAGCTAGGGACTGACTGGTTTTTCTTTTTCTTTCTTTTTTTTTCCCGAAAGTTATATAGGTGATATTTGGTTACATGAGTAAGTTCTTTAGTGGTGATTTGTGAGATTTCGGTGCACCCGTCACCTGAGCAGTGTACACTGCACCATATTTAGAGTCTTTTATCTCTTACCCCCTCCCACTCTTCCCTCCAAGTCCCCAAAGTCTATTGTATCATTCTTATGCCTTTGCATCCTCATAGCTTAGCTCCCACATATCACTGAGAACATACAATGTTTGGTTTTCAATTCCTGAGCTATTTCACTTAGAATAATAGTCTCCAATCTCATCCAGGTCACTGCAAATGCTGTTCATTCATTCCTTTTTATAGCTGAGTAGTATTCCATCATGCATATGTATATAAAGATATATATAGATAGATATATCACTTTTTGATGGGATTTTTTTTGTTACAGATTTATTTGAGTTCATTGTAGATTCTGGATATTGGTCCTTTGTCAGATGTATAGAACCGATAAAAGAATTCAGCAAAGTTTCTGGATACAAGATTAATGTACACAAATCAGTAACTCTTCCATACACCAACAGCAACCAAGCTGAGGATCAAATCAAGAACTCAACCCCTTTTACAATAGCTGCAAAAAATAAAATAAAGTGCTTAGGAATATACCTAATCAAGCACTAGAAAGACCTCTATAAGGAAAACTACAAAACACTGCTGAAAGAAATCATAGATGACACAAACAAATGGAAGCACATCCCATGCTCATGGATGGGTAGAATCAATATTGTGAAAATGACCATACTGCCGAAAGCAATCTACAAATTCAATGCAAAACACCCTCATCAAAATACCACCATCATTCTACACAGAATTAGAAAAAACAATTCTAAAATTCATATGGAACAAAAAAAAAGAGCCCGCATAGCCAAAGTAAGACTAAGCAAAAAGAACAAATCTGGAGGCATCACACTACCTGATTTCAAACTATACTAAAAAGCCATGGTAGCCAAAACAGCATAGGACTGGTATAAAAACAGACACATAGACCAGTGAAACAGAGTAGAGAACCCAGAAATAAACTCAAATACTTACAGATCTTTGACAAAGCAAACAAAAACATAAAGTGAGGAAAGGACACCCTTTTCAACAAATGGTGCTGAGATAATTGACTAGCCACATGTGGGAGAATGAAATTGGATCCTCATCTCTCACCTTACACAAAAAGCAACTCAAGATGGATTAAGAACTTAAATCTAAGACCTGAAACTATAAAAATTCTAGAAGTTAACATCGAAAAACCCTTCTAGACATTGGCTTAGGCAAGAATTTCATAACCAAGAACCCAAAAGCAAATGCAATAAAAACAAAGATAAATAGTTGGGACTTAATTAAACTAAAGAGCTTTTACACAGCAAAAGAACCAGCAAAGTAAACAGACAACCCACAGAGTAGGATAAAATCTTCACAATCTATATGACTGGTTTTTCTTTTAATGAGAGAAGGGAAGAGCTCAGTCAAACTCTGTGAGAAAGCTTATACCCAGAAGAGTGTTCTGGCCCCCACCACACACACATAGTGTGGGTCTCACTCCCAAACACACTTTTGCCTCAAAATAGGGAAGTGAGGCTCATTAGAGTTCATTATAGTCACAAAGAGAAAATTACTATGTAAAAGGAAGTGATGGAAGCAAATGACATGATGTGTTAGGTTGGCGGAAAAGTGACTGCGGTTTTTGTCATTAAAAGTAATGGCAAAAGCTGCTTGTTTCAAAAGAGGTTTGATTTCTTGTCCCTCATTCTTTTGAACACATCTTTAGAGCAGGTGAAGAGCAGGTGTTGCTGCATAACAAGGAAACTATTTCCAAATTGCTCTCAAAAAGTTGGGTCAATAGTCGTCCACAGTCAGCCTGCATTTCCGTGAGCTGAGAAAATTCCATTACTGGGGTTTCCGCTGGTCACATGAAGGGGACAGGCTACAGTGGGTGGTTCAAACTAAGCAGTCCAACTGCAATATTATAAGATTCAGAAAGAGAGAGAGAGGAAGAGTCTAATGAAACTCTGGAAATAGAATCTGAGTTGGTTTAAATTTTAGTTGATAGCAATGGTAAGAAAGAAAATAATCGTATAAAATTTTAAATACACTGAAAGTACTGTATCATATTAGAAAATTGGGGTTTTGTAAGTCTCTGAGTGCTTTAGTTATTTTAAACTATTTAAAATAGAAAGATTATGTTTTCAGTATGTCTCCTTTGTCCCACATGACTTAGATCATGTAACTCAATTGCAAATCATCCAGTAGCACCTCGTTTTAATTGCAGAGCAAAGATGCAAGAAGAAAGCACAGAACTGCACCCCTAAAGCTATAGAGGGATGGCAACTGATATAGTTTTTAGGAATGACCCAGGAATATTTTAGGCAAAGCATAACCTACCCTACTAATTTGTTTTTCCAAAATTTCCCTGAGTTCTCTTTTAAAGAGATGCCCCGGCAAGTACATTCTTCTATATAATTCAGTAGTATCATAAAGCTCTGCCAATATAAGGCTTCTGACCAATGTCACTGATTTTCAATTCATTCATTCATGAAGATTATTTTTCTCTAAATAAACCTGATACACAGAATTGGCTTCATAACAGTTCTTTATTAACAATACTCTTACCATTGATCAGTGCCTGAACTACTTTTATTTAGTTGTTTTTAATAATGTACTAAGTGCCAGGTGTGGTGGCTCATGCCTGTAGTTCCAGCACTTTGGGAGGCTGAGACAGGTGAATTGCTTGAGCTCAGGAGTTCAAGGCCAACCTGGGAAATACACCCCATCTCTATAAAAAAAAAAAAAAAAAAAAAAAATAGCCAGGCATGGTGGCACGTGCCTATAGCCCCAGCTACTCAGGAGGCTGAGACAGGAGGATTGCTTGAGCCTAGCAGGCAAAGACTGCAGTGAACCAAGATTGTGCTACCGCACTCCAGCCTGGGCAGCAAAATGAAACCCTGTCTCAAAAAAAAAAAAGTACTAAGTGTTCATGAATGCATTATCCAAGAAATAAAACAAGAACCTTGACAGAGATCTACATCTAACCATATGCTCCCCCTACTGCATTCCATCTACCTGCCTTCTGCCGCCTTTCCCTCTTTTTCCACCCAAGATAAGCATCTTTTTGAATCCCAGGTTAATTCCCTTGCTTTCCTTTGTATATTGCTTGATTGCATTTATTTATGTTATATATAAAAATTACATGCAGCGTGATGCCAAAATAAAGTGGTTTTTTGTTTGTTTTGTTTGTTTGTTTGTTTTTGAGATGAAGTCTCACCCTGATGCCCAGCACTGGCGTGATCTTGGCTCACTGCAACCTTTGCTTCCTGGGTTCAAATGATTCTCCTGCTTCAGCCTCCCGAGTAGCTGGGATTATGGGAGCCCACCACCATGCCCAGTTATTTTTTGTATTTTTAGTAGAGATGGGGTTTCATCATGTTGGCCAGGCTGGTCTCGAACTCCTGACCTCATGATCTGCCCACCTCGCCGTCCCAAAGTGCTGGGATGATAGGCATGAGCCACCGTGTCCAGCCAAGTTTTAAAACACTAATACACACACACACACACGCACACACACACACGTAATGTATATACATTATATTTGTATAATGTATAATGTAACTTTTGGAGAATTATCTTTCTCCCATTAACATGATGCTGTTCAGAGTCATCCACATAGTTTCAAGCTACTGTGGTTCAGATTTATTTTTAAAATCTTTATAATGATCTGTTCTGTTAATGTGCTGCCATTTATTTTCCTATTCCCCTAGTTTTGGTCATTTAGGTTGTTTCCAGGTTTTTGCTATTACAAACAATGCTGCTATGATCATTCATGTGTATGTATCCTGTGTTCATGTGCTAGAGTTTCTCTTTGGCATATACCTAGGAATTGAATTGCTGGGTATAGGGAATATGAATCTTCAACTTTAGAAGACAATGCTAAATTCTGTTCCAGACTGATTTCATATTCTGCTTTAGGAGATAATGTCAAACTTTTTTCCAAAGCTATTGCACTCCTACTTGGCATTGTCAGACATTTTCATTTTTACTTAATTAAATAAGTATAAAATGATATCTCATTGTGGTTCTGATATGTATTTCTCTGATGACTAATGATGTTGACATCCCTTCACATGTTTTCTGACTTTTTGTTCACGTGTTTTTCTCGTATTTCTACAGGTGTGTGCCTCTGTGTATGTGTGTGTTCTTACAGATTTGTAGGAGTTCTTTACATATTTTTATGTTAATACTCTGCAGTTTTGTATATTATAAATATTTTGCTAAAGCTTGAAGCTTGTTTTCCAACTTTCTTTAAGGTGTCTTTAAATTTCAAATCCATTTGGAGTTGATATAATATGAGGCAGGGGTCCAATTTCACCTTTTCCCATGTGGATAGTGCATAACCTTTTTTTCATCTCCACTTGCTGATCACTCTTTCTCCTTATTAAGCTGGCCTGTCACCTCTGTCATATGCCACAGTTTCATAGACAGCTCTCCATTCTATTCTTCTAGGCTCTTTGTCTAGCCCTGTACCAATCCACACTGGCATTCCTCCCTGCTCTGACTTTTCAGAAATATCCTGATTATTTTTGATCCTCTACTCTTTCATGTAAATTTGGAAATCATTTTATCAAGTATCATTTTTAAAACCCTAGGGTCTTGATTGGAAATATATTGAAGCTACAGATAATTAAAATCTTTAATATACCATAATAAGATTTTATAATTTCCCCTGTAGAGATCTTTTACATCTTTTATTAGATTAATCCTAGATACTTGATACTCTATGATAATTTTGTTGATTTGTTTTCTCTTCAATTTTGTTTTATGCTTTTCACTGGTATAGAGAAATGCAACTGATTTTTATATTAATCTCACGCCCACCTTACCAAGCTCTCCTATCATTTCCAACAATTTGTCTGTAGACTAATTTGAGTTTTCTATGTAAATTATCATATATCTGCAAATCATGACTGTTTTATTTTCACCTTTCCAATCCTTATGCCTCTAATATTCTTTTTCTTACCTTACTGAACTGTCTAGAATCATCAATATAGTGCTGAAGTGAAGTAATAATAGAGAGCATCCTTTCCTGATTTCTTCTCTTTCTCACTCATCCTGGGTGATCTCTTCCAGTTCCATGGCTTGAGTTACTGCCTAGACTCTCCTAATTAATGTATCCAACTGTCTCCTGTACCTCTTGATCTGAATATTACACAAGTACCTAACACTCAATATATCCAAAACCCATCATCTTGTCTCACCTCTCATCTCACACCTGATCCTCCGTCATTTTCTAACTCTATGAATGGCACCACTATGCATGTGGCTAAACCCCCCCAAAAATGGAATCTTTTTTAACCCTCCCTCCTACCACACACTCTCTTGGTCATCAAGTCCTATTGATTCATTAACAACACTTTAGCTCAACTCTTTTTCTCACCAGTTCTACCAACCCTCATCATATCTCACCTGTCTTACTGCTATAAGTTCCTAAATCATTACCTGTATCCAGTCTTGCCTTCTCCTAATCCCTCTTTCATGCCACAGCCAGAAGAGCCTCTCTAAACTCTAAAGCTCTCACATAGTACCCATGGAAAATTCCCTTAGTGGTTCTCCATGATTTCTAGAAAAAGCTTACATTGGTTGCATGGGGCAATGTTTAAGAGTTGGGCCCTTTTGGATCTGGTCCCCATGATGCCTTAACTTCATCTCCTGCTCTCTCTGCCCCAACACTCAGTTCTCTGGCCATCCTGGGTCCTTGCAGTTCCACAAATACCTGATGCGCTCTCTTTTCAAGGTTTTTGTACATGCTATTTCCCCTCTCTGTGGTGTGATTTCCTTTCCCATTCCCTCCCATCCTTGTCTGGATAACCCCCACCAATTCTTTAGGACTCCGCTTAGAAATGACTTCCTCCAGGAAGATTTCACCATGCTATAACTGGCCTTGCCTGTTTTCCCCGCTCCCTGAAAGCAGGAAAATTTCATATCATGTTTATATCCCCAGAACCCAGTGTAGTGCCTGACATAAGGTAAAGCCTCAATGAATGCTTTGGAAATGTAGAGTGAATCAGTACTCTCCCGTTACCCATAGATCTCATTTATTAATAATTCTGTCTTTCGAAATACCTTTCAAGCCTTCCTAATCTCTCCCCACTATGATATGCCCCATCCCTTTGTTTACGTCTTTCCCTGGCACATCTCCCACCGGATTTGGACTTTTGTCTAATCCTGTCTACCAGCTGCTTGAAAACTGGGGTTTGGCCTCATTGATCTTGGTGTTCTTACCACTGGTGTCCCAGGGCCAAGCACATAACCAGTGTCAAATAGATATCCAAAATAATACCATTGAATTATCTCCTGGAGCCACAAACCAAACAGAGAACATGCTTTAGATTCTTTTGGAACTGCATTAGTGTTCAAAGTAGAAAGACTTCTTCTGCCAGCATCTCCACCTGCACAGGCTTCAGCCCCCATCTCCCAAATGCTTCTTCAGTTTTATAATGGAAGTCCCTGGAACAATGTTATTCATTTTACATAACTCTCTTCACAGACAAAGCCTCTTCATCTTTCTATTCTGTACTGCAAGGTGCACCTGCACATTTTCTTGGCTTTGCTTTGGGTGTTTTTTTTTAAAAAAAGAAGCCTTGGTGTGGCATTTAGTCTAGGTTTTCCTTCCTAGAAATATCACCCTCTCCTCCACAGCTGTTTATGAGTGTCACACTCTGCCATTTAAATATTAATGCTATGGAAACAGAGGAGAAGAAATCAGTCTGTCATCTGATATGCAATGTTGAGGGAAATTAAGATTAATAAATGGTGACAAGCACTATGGAGGAAATAAAAGTCAAATTGCCTTGGACTATTTTCAGAAGTTGTTTGAGCAATGAGTATTTGATTGGATGCCCCATAACTATGATGGTTCCAAAAGCCTAATTTCTGACTATGGATCTCAAATGAAAACTCAAACCTTAGTTTTCCCCTCAGAACACTTGCATTCTGCAAGTCATATGCAGGGAAATCCTTGAAGGGGTGAAACTGAGAAGTGCCTGGAAATTAGGTTTCGTTAATGAAATCTCAAGCAGCCACTGTCCTGGGGAAAGGCAAATTTTAAGCCTAAACATTTAAGTAATAAATTTGTGTGTATCAGGTTAAAATATCTAAATGATTAACTAGAATTTTTCACTTATTCAGCCAGATAAATCACATCATAGACACATTGGCACACCCTGGGTGTAGCTGGGCTTACCCCAGTAAACTGCAGAGAAAGGGGGCCCTCAAGCTCCTGTCCTAGGTTGTGTTCTCACAACCTCCATTCTGCGTAACTTGCTAGGACTATTGATGAAAATATAAGGCAGCAATTCCCAAAGTGTGGTCCCTGGACCAACAGCATCAACATCACCTGGGAACTTGTTGGAAATGCAGATTTTCAGGCTCTAGTCCAGACTTACCGAATCAGAAACTCTGGAGATAAGGCTCAGTAGCTTCTGTTTAGCAAGCCCTCCAGAAGATTCCGACATGTCTTCAAGTTTGAAAACTACTGATTCTTAACCCTGGCTTCATGTTCATATCACCTGGTGAAGTGTTTTTTCCAAAACACAGATGCCAAGGCGCTATCTCTCAGAGATTCTGATTTAATAGGTTTGTGGTGAGGCCAATTCATTGGCATGTTTTAAAAGCTCCCCCAGATGATTCTAGCATGCAGCCCAGGTTAAGAAACTGATTTCAGGCTCCAATTTCTTATTCTAGTGATGGCAACAATCTCAGAAATGGGCTCTTGGCTTCTAGTTGTTTCCCTGCTTGTGTTCTCCACCCTCCCAACTCCAAAGTTTCTGATTCAGTAGGTCTGGTGCAGGGCCCAAGAATTTGCCTTTCTAACAAGTTCCCAGGGGATGATGATGCTGTTGGTTAGGCTTCTAGCCCATGCATTCTCTAGTCACTCTTCCTAGGTTGGAATGGAATTACAGTAATAAACTTACCTTGCAGGACCTCTAGCTTCCCGCAGATCCCCCTGCCTGTTTTGTAGAGTCCCCTGCTCCTGACCAGAAGACAGGGTAAGGTTACAGTCAATAGTACAGCCTCAGGGTCCTGGCCACAGTGTTTAATCCCATAAATTATTTGTGCCCCATTCATTAAAAAGGGATGCTATAGTTTGAAGGTGTCCCCAGTCCAACAGTGTTGAAAGGTGGGAACTTTCAAGGATGATTAGGTCATGAGGGCTCAGCCCTCATGAATGGATTAATGTCATTATTTCAGGAGTGGGTTAATTATAGGGGGAGTGGGTCCCTAATGAAAGAATGGGCTCAGCCCCCTTTTGCTCTTTCTCTCTGGTGCTTGTTCTCTTGCCCTTCCACCTTCCACCAATGGGATGATACAGCAAGAAGACCCTTGCCAGATGCCAGCCCCTTGAGCTTAGACTTCCCAGCCTTCAGATGCATATAAAATAAATGTATTTTAATTATAAATTTCCCAGCCTGTGGTATTCTGTTATAGCAACACATGACAGACTAAAACGGGATGATAATATAGGACCAACCAGATGGGGTAGCTGTGAGGATTAAAGGCATTAATATATACAGCACACATTTAAGAAGTACGTAGCACATACTGAGTGCTCAAAATATTTACACCAGTTACAAACTTATAGAGTTATAATTATAACTTATAAATAGTCATAATTAGAGGAAAAAACAGCTCTAATTATTTTATAGTCCCTCCCTTCCTGGAGTTCAGACACTAATGCCTAGAGGTCCATGCCAATAGGTAAATCAAAAGGGTGTATACTGGCCAGGCATGGTGGCTCATGCCTGTAATCCAAGCACTTTGGCGACTGAGGTGGATGGATCACTTGAGGTCAAAAGTTCGAGACCAGCCTAGCCAACATAGTGAAATCCCGTCTCTACTAAAAATACAAAAATAGCTGGGTGTGATGGCAGGTGCCTGTAGTCCTAGCTACTTGGGAAGCTGAGACAAAAGAGGCAGCAGAATTGCTTGAGCCTGGGAGGCAGACGTTACAGTGAGCTGAGAGATCACACCATTGTACTCCAACCTGGATAACAAAGTAAGACTCGGTCTCAAAAAAAAAAAGGGGGGGGGGGCATATACTTTGCTATCCGTACTCAGAATCACTCATCCCCTTTCTCTCCTCCAAAAAAATTTATGGAGGGTCTTTTAATGGACACCTGTGAGTTTGATAAATGTTCTCTCCAGAGAGGCCCAACCCATTAGTCATGCCTAAGTATAACAGCACTTCTTGGAAGCAAGTGAGGAGCACAACCACTAAGCAAGCAGGAGAAACTTTGATATTGTTATAAAATCACATTATGATCATATCACACTGCTTAAAATTATTCTATGATTCCCTTCTGCTTTAGGAATAAACCCAAATTGTTTATCATGACTTAATGGGTCCCACCCCATTTTCAGCTTCTCACCCCATAATGAACCACTTAGACTTTTTTTTCCAAAAACACCCTGCCCTGTGAAGCCAGAGTGTCTTGCCCTCTTCCTTCTGCTACCAAGTGTTCAGTCAGCAAATTTACATTTACTGTACAATTTACTAAAAGTCACCTCTGCCTTAGAACCTTCCTGATGCACTGTCCCCACTTCCCCCTAGAAGAACTGATTGACAGAGTTGATCATCCACTCCTCTGTCATTTCCATGCCCCATGCAATCCAGTGTGGTGCTGATGAGCCACTGGGTTGCCACTATCTAGCCACAGCCTCTCTCCACTGCTGGACTGTGAGCCAAGTCAAAGTTGGAACCATGTTCTGGTCATCCTTGATACCCACACCAAGCACAGTCCCTAGCCCACATTAAAGGCTTCATTGTTGAGTGAATTGGTGAATCAATGAAGGATGAGGGAGGAAAGAAATATGCAGTAGATTCTAGGTAAGTAAACTGAAGTCAGTTCCTAGAGGATCAGGGAAAACCAGGAGAGAAGAAATCAGGTGTAGGGTGCAGAAGGGGGAAGGAGTGGTCAGCCTAGCTGATCCTGAAACCAGCAAGTGCATGGGCCCTAGAGGGAAAGTCCAGATGCCTGTGTTAGTTAGTATAGCAGCAGTTCTCAAACTTTTTTTGTCTTCTTTATACTCTTAAAAATTATTGACAACCCCAAAGTGCTTTCAGATACATGGGTTACGTCTTTCCATAATTACTATATTTGAAATCAAAATGGAGAAATTTTTCAACAATTTTTTTATTAATTCATTTAAAAGTAACAATAAGCTGGGTGTGGTGGCTCATGCCTATAGTCCTACCAACTCAGGAGGCTGAGGCAAGAGGATCATTTGAGCCCAGGAGTTGGAGGCTGTTGTGAACTATGATTGCATCACTGCATTGAAGCCTGGGTGACAGCAAGATCCTGTTTCTAGAATAGAAATAACAATAATAAGCATGCAAACATAAATATTTTTATTTTAAGAATAACTATTTTCAAAAACTTTTTATTGGGAAGAGTAGCATTGTTTTGCACTTTTGCGAACCCCTTTAATATCTGGCTTAATAGAAGACAGCTGTATTTGGTATCTGCTTCTGCATTCAATCTGTTGTGGTATGACTCATCATGTAGCCTCCAGAAAACCCAGCTATGCACTCATGAATGAATGAGAGTAGAAAAGGCAAATAAAGGTTAGGGCTGTTAAGAAAATAGTCTTGATCTCATGGGCCCTCTGAAAGAGTCTCAGACCGCCAGTAGCCCCTACATCACAGTTTGAGATCTGCTGAATTAGGATATAGGTCATCTGTGGTCACAGAGACTGAGATAACAGTGACTTGAATAAGATAAAAGTATATTTCTCTCTCACCCAATTTATTGAAGTAAGCAGCACCCATCAGTCATGGTACATTTTCTGTTTTTTCTACCATCTTGGGGAAACATGGCCCAAAATGGCTCTCCAGTACTATTTCTAGGCTCCAGACAGCAGGAAAGGGAGGACACACCCTGACCCTTCAAGTGCATGTTCCAGAAGTTGTATTTATCACTCCTTCTCACATTCCATGATCCAACCTTGGAAAAAAGCCATTATTGCACTACAAAGGAGTCTGGGAAATCGCTTTTTTAAATTTTTTATTTTTTAGAGACAGTATCTCACTCTGTTACCCAGGCTAGGGTGCAGTGGTACAATCACTATAATCAAACTCCTGGGGTCACACAATCCTCCTGTTTCAGCCTATTAAGTAGGGGAGACTACAGATGTGTGCCACCATGTCTGGGTAATTGTTTTACTTTTTTATACAGATGGGGGTCTTGCTGTGTTGCACAGCCTGGTCTCGAACTCCCAGCCTCAATCAGTCCTCTCACCTTGGCCTCCCAAAGTGCCAGGATTACAGGCATAAGCTACTGTGCCTGGCCAAGGAAGTATCTTTAATCCAGTTGACCATATGCTCTATCACTATAGAAGGTGAGAACAGATATGGGGATAATTCCCATTCTCTTCCACATTGCCCTTTCCTCATAGGCCCTGCTAGGCACAGGCCCCAGGAGGAGATTGAGCAAGCCAGGGCTTACCTTATTACTGCCCAGAAGGTCAGGAGAGCTGGTCCTGGCAAGGATCAAGACTCATATGGTAAGGTGTCTTGGCCTGTGCACCTGCCTCACAAAAACAATGCTAACAGAAAACAACGTCTCAAAGCAAGCTGGCCCTGAAATAGGAGGCAGAAGCTCATATAAGGAGCAACAGACAGGAGTTAGAGATCAACCACAATGGAAATGTGCTGGTTAACAGGAAAACTGCCATGCTCCAGTGACAAATGAGGCGCTGGTTAGGATAACCAACACAGTTATCAAGCCCCTGCATGATACTAAACTCAATCCTATCCCCAACCCCCATCCACAGCTACATCTCATGCCAGTCTCCCCCTCACTCCCTACATTTCAGTCACATTCAACTTTTTATAGCTTGCAAGGTGTACTTTAGTCTTTCTTGTCTCAGGGCCTTCACATGTGCTTTTCAATCTCCTGAAACACTCTTTTCCCCATCACTGTGTGGCCTACACTGACTCGTTCTTCAGGTCTGTGGAATTAAAAATAAAAATAAAAATAAAAATAAAAAAACCAACCAAATCAGAACAAGCAAAGGCCATTTATTCAGAGCTTGTTTTAGCAAGGGAGTCAGTCTTTACCACTTGAGTTTTGGCAGATGCTCAGAGGCAGGCAGGGGAGTGGGAAAGCTTTATAGTGGAAAAAGGAAAGACTTCAGGTGTGCCCTGATTAGAGACCGTTGGCATGGGGAAGCTGTAGGTGGGATTGCTAGAAGAAGGTGTCCTATGTTATTGGTTAGGGGTGCATACTTGGCTTTCTCCAGTTGCTCCTAAGTTGAAAGTAGGGACAAAAAATTAGGGAGGTTGTCAGTTATCGACAAAGTTCTGGCCATTTGGGGCCAATTATGGGGGTTATTGTTTGGCTTCCTGGGCTGGTTAATAGAGATAGTGGTCCAACTTCCTACAAGTCTACTTTATTGACAGTAGGCTGGTTTCCTAGGCTGGTTACTGCAGATAATTGGTTAGTTTCCTGAGCTGGTTGATACAGATTGTGGGTGAGGGTTCTATTTTATATATGGTCTGATTATTGTCCATTTGTATATTCAATCTCTCAGGCTTCCGTTCATAGCATTTCCTGCTGGAAGCCTTCTCCAACCCCCAGACCAGGGTAGCTTCACCTGTGATATGTTCCTGGAGCCCCATGAACTTCTCTTTCCTGAGAGCAAACTTTTAATTATTTGCCTAATAGACTGCAAGCTCTACAAGGATAGGAACTATATTTTTATTATTTATTTTACTATGCCCAGCACCAGGCAAAGTGCTTAGCATATCTTAATAGTAGAGACTCAATAATATGTTATTATGTAGGCCAGGCACAGTGCCTCATGCCTATAATCCCAGCACTCTGGGAGGCCAAGGCAGGTAGATCACTGTAGCTCAGGAGTTCAAGACCAGCCTGGGCAACATGGTGAAAACCCCTCTTTACCAAAAAAATACAAAAGTTAGCCAGGTGTGACGGTGTGAGCCTATAGTCTCAGCTACTTGGTAGGCTGAGGTGGGAGGATCACTTGATCCCAGGAGGTCGAGGCTGCAGTGAGCCATGATCACGCCACTGCACCCTAGCCTGGGTGACACAGTGAGACCCAATCTCAAAAAAAAAAAAAAAGGTATTATGTGGCTGAATAGATGAATGAATGGTTGGATTGATGTCAGTCTTTTTCAGAGCTGAGAACAGTGTTCTGTTGCTTCTCAACTGACAAATATCCAGGACCTTCTATGAAGAGTAGATAAAGGCATGAGTGAGTCCCTTCTTAGTTCTACCCCCTGAGCACTTCAACAGAACTCTTCACCAGTGAAAATGAGATCCCATTCTGGCTTGAGCCAGCAAAGGTGTGAGCTGTTTCAAGTTTAGTCAATTCTCCACCCGGAGGCTGATGTCTGAGACCTGACGTCAGACTCAGGGTTGCCATTCTGGGTTACACTTCCTTGTAAGCATGGATCACTGACAATATTCCATAAAATATTCCAATGGGTCCCAGTGCTACTCTTTTGGCAAGAAGATTACTTGTGCTGAAGTTCTGGCATAAACCTGCCAGCTGTAACATATCTTGCTGTTCTGACCCACTGATGACCTACAGTGCTCTATGTATGGGCTGTTTTCTTTTATTTTCCATCCTCTGAAGATTGTCAGAAGTCTGTCTGGCTAAGCAATAAATGCATCTTTTCAGGAATCAATTGCAGTGACTGGCTGCAAAACCTGGAAATCTAATTAACTGCAAAATAAATAAAAAATACCCTGAAGCTGTGGCATAAATCAGCTAGAAAATATTCTGGACATTAAAATAAACAAGGAAATTTTTCAACTTCATTTGTCTTCTTTGCCGTTTTTAAACGCTGTTATTGATAAATTTAGCCTTGGTTCCAATTTTGTCTTAGCCATGATTTGTTCAAGTGTAGGTCTGTTGGGATGGCTATCTCTGTTCTAATTATACCCTGCAGGAGCTCTCTAGAGAAGCCAACTCGGCTAGGATTACCTTGCTACCATATGTAAAATTTTAGGCCCTCCTTGCCTTCATCTTTTTATACCACATGTGTTCTTAAAGGGACATAAATCTGCTCTAACATTGTGTAGGAAATATGAGTTATTTTGGCTTTCCGGAACATTTTGAAAAGGACAGAGTTTTTATCAGTTGCATCAATTGGCTGAGCAAAGGGCCTTCTGCCTCATTGCTGCTCAGGTCTGCTGTGCTGGTGCCATCACAACTGGAGTCCATGGGCACTAGACAACCTTCATAGTGTGGAGAGTGGATCAAGTACCTGATGGCAATGAGCCTCACTCCCTGTGGCCTCCCCAGGTCTCCTGTCAAGACACCAAGTAACCTGAGGAGGCCACTCGAGAGAGCACCGACCTGCAAAGACACAGAGGGAAATGGCTCCTTGAGCTCCCATCAAGAATGGGAACATATGTCTATTTCCTGTGGATGCACTATTAGCATAGCGGGGTTGTAATCCCTATTCATAACCTGAAACTGCTGGGGGCAACACAGCAACACAGCAACACATAGATCTCATGGCTAGGGTCCAGATTAGGGGTGTATTAGTCCATTTTCATGCTGTTGATAAAGACATACCTGAGACTGGGTAATTTATAAAGAAAAATAGATTTAATGGACTCAGTTCCACATGGCTGGGGAGGCCTCACAATCATGGTGGAAGGTGAAAGGCATGTCTTACAGGGTGGCAGACAAGAGAGAATGAGACCCAAGCAAAAGAGGAAACCCCTTATAAAATCATTAGATCTCGTGAGACTTATTCACTACCATGAGAACAGTATGGGAGAAACTGCCCCATGATTCAATTATCTCTCACCTGGTCTCTTCCTCAACATGTGGGAATGATGGGAGTACATTTCAAGAAGAGATTTGGATGGGAACACAGCCAAACTGTATCAGGGGAGCTCTGCTGTTGACTCATTATGTGACTTCAGTCTGTCTCGAACTGCTCTGGATCTCAGTTTCCTTGTGTGTGAAAAGGGAAGACTGTAATAGAGCCTCCCAAGGCCACTTTCACGTCCCAATGCCTGTGACTCCACAGTGGTGAATAAAAGCATGTTTTTATTTAAATGTTTATGAAAAGCATATTCTTACTTTAAAGACTATAAACTAGGTCTTCTAGCCTTCCTTTTTTCCTGATGCCCTGCCCACATTGTCACTGAATGTGTCATCTGTGGGTCATGAGCATCACACAGACAACAGGTATTAGTCAGTTGATGTCACCATGGAAAACAAGAAAACCAAAAGTCTGCTGTTTTTTGACATTTCTTACCAGGAAAGCAAAAATGATACAATGCTGCTTTAAAGAAAAAAGATGCTTCCACTTTATCCTACCTCCAATTGCTCCTTGGATAAAACAAATGATATCAACAAATGTGAGAAACCTCCCCCAGGCTTCAAAATGTGCCCATGTGGACAGATTTCAGTTCAAATCACAAATTATCTGCTATCCTTAGCTGGTTATTGATTTGGATTTATTTTATTTTCTAAACTTATTTTTTAAATTCAATTCGCAAACAAAGCCAAAAGAAAACATAGAATAGTGGGAAGCTGTAACCACCGGAAACAGTCACTACTAAATAGAGGTATTTCCATGGTCATAAGCTAAATATGCTACCACAGGGAATAGAAAACACACAGGGCCTAGGGTCTCTCCTTAAGTCTAGCTGGAGAGTTCGGACTTATGCAAGGAAATTACTGGAAAACCCCTTCAGTGTAATATATGAACAAATTCAGCCTCTTGGTCTCAAGCCTTGTAGCTATATTATTTATTCAATCATTTATTCTACAGATATTCCTTGGATATTAACTCTGCCAGGCACTGTGCTTAGCACTAGGGGAAAAAACAGTGAACACAACAGCCAAAGCCTGACCTCTGAAGTTTGTGGAGAGTGATGCATATATCCATGGGTCATAGAAACAATGGGTTAATTCCATAGGAAAAACTGGTTACTTAGCATAGTGTAGATAAATGTTGTTTTGTTAACCTATGGCCACATTTTTCTACTTTCATCTAGTGGTGTTAGCATCAAGAAGGCAGCAGACGCCTGAGGCTCTTTATCTTTCCAATGCCTCTTTCTTCTCCGAGGCAGGTAGTTACAAGTACCAAATAAGTTTCTATTCTCACTGTGGGGTTTTTTGGTTTAAAACTGTTTATTGATCAATAAAAAAAAGTTGAAAATCACAAAGTCATTGCCTGGGGAAACTCTACTAGTAATTTTACAGCAGGCTAGATAGTAAGGGAAGATTACAAATGTTAGTGGGCGGGAGATCCAGCCCTGCTGAAAACAAGTCAATCCTAACAAAAACTCAGCCACCACTATTGACCTTGGAGCATATCGACAAGGTCAATGGCAGAGTGAATATGATCATGTTGGTCCTGTTCCCAGTTTGTTTACTTGCTCTAGAAAAAAGTGGACAGACATCATATGTACTCCCATATGTTTAAAAGTAATAAACACTGTAAATAACAGACTTGAGCAAAGGAATGCAAAAAAGAACATGCATAGGATTTAGAATAAAATTCTAAAATAGATTTTAAAGTTATTTTTTAAAATAGGACTGTCACTAGGACATATTGTTGCCACTGTAACTATTTATATTAATAACTCTGACTCACCCAACAAGTCTTTGTAAGCTCAGAGACATATGAGTATACTGGCAATATTCATTCATTCTTTCAATCATCCTTTCTTCCATCTGCTCAACAAGGACTGCTGTGGGTGTGAGCATCCAAAGCACCCAGAGAAGTACCATTATCCTTGTCCTTATTTAAACAATTATCTTAACCTTATCCAAAAAGAATGTTCATTCCAACCTAATTAGTACCTTTCTCTCCACCCACTTGCCTTATTTAAAGATAACCATTCTATATCCATCATCCAGATTTCCCTAAAATAACTGGAGTAGAACATTTCCAATGCTCTCTTCTGTCTGCTTGTACCCTCACCTACTTCTCTTTCCTCCATGACTTCTATCCATCACCATTTTAACTCTATTATACCCACCTTCAACTCCTCCGTAGCCTACTGAATAAAGTCCTGGACTTGGTCTCATCTGTCAGCCTTCTTTATTCTAGCAAAACAGACAACACTATATTATTATCTTAAATATTATCAGGCAAAAGTGCCTTTTCAGAGAAGCAGCATGCTCTGGGTCTGAACAGTCATCTAACCCTAAGTTTTGTTTATAAGGATCCCTGGAGGAAGATGAAGAAGTGAAGAACTACTTGTATGGATTGTCTCCATAGACAGGAGTCGCATTCATTTCCAGGTAAGCTGTCATTTTCACGTTCATGGCAAGGCTCTTAGTCTTTATTTCTGCAACCCGAAATGTGGGTATCACCTCACAGTTCTGATCACATCCATCAGGTACAGCTAGCTTAAGAGGTTATCATTATTCAACATATCAGTTTAAAGTAGTTTATCATTTTCCAGAAGAGATCAGCTCTGGATAGAATGGCTCCCTGAACAGGTAAGCTCTGATGCGAAGAAAGGAAGAAGAAAGACTCACAGCACAAGTGAGGCCAGGTCAGGCAGCACCACAGATAGTCCTGGCAAGCATGTAGAACTTAAAAACACACCACACCTCCAGCAACAAACATTAAAAGGTTGCAGAGGTAGAGAGAGATAAGAGGCTCATAACAAAGGCAAGTTCTCTACTTTCCACTTTGGTCAGTAGGAGCCTTGGTTGTGTTATTGTAGAGCATGGGGCCATAGAAATATGGGTCCACTGCCCTATGATGGGAGATCTCACACACTGTGAGAACAGTGAACTAAATGAAGATTCCCCCTTCAGGCTTTCGGCATCATGGACCCCTATATTAGGAGCCTCAAGGCCAGCTTTGGCCCACATCTAAAATCTACAGGAGTGAAAACTTCAGCTTGAGCCTGAAGACACTTAAACATAAGGAGTCAATTCATATGAGGTAATAAGGACCCTTTAGAGTAAGTCCTATCCGGAGAAAAGAAAGAAGGAAGGTATAGCAGTTTGGTTCAAGAGTAATGGGTCACAGGACTTCAACAAGATGGCAGAGGGGAAGCCCTAGATCCTTCTTTTTCCCAGAGACACACCACTTCAGTGACAACTGATAGAAAAATTTGCTTTGTAAGATATCCAGACACCAATTGAATGACTCCCGCACCCTCAGAAGAACACAAAAACTGACTCACCAAAGCTGATAGGGAGCTTCAAAACACCTTCTTGCCAGAATTTCTACATCTGGCATAGCACCATATAATCAGGAAGAGACCCACCCCCACCTCCCAGCTTCTCCCACAATAGGAAAGGGGTTGATTTGTGCAGCCAGCACCCCAACTTTTCTGAGGGACCTCCCCAGAGAACTGGCTTGTCTTTCCAACTTGGAGCTCTGACAGGATGAATGGCAGCGTAGACACCTGGGAGAGAATAGAGATAGCATTTGGACTGGCAGATGCCAAAGCTCCCGTGCTGCCCCCGACCCCAGCTCAGCACAGAATGAGCAGATGAAAACTATAACTACCTTCTTCTCACCGTAGAGGGAAAGGTTGGGAGAGGACCCAGAATCTCTGGCTGGGCTGATTGGTGAGGGTCTTCTTCTATACAAGGAAAGTTAGTGAAGACTGGGAAAGGTGCCTGTTTTGTCCAATGCACAAACATAAAAATATAAAGTCAAGGAAAATTTAAATATCAGGAAATGATATTCAAAACAAAGGGACAAGATAAAACTCCAGAAATAAACCCTAATAAAACAGAATTATATGATTCATCTGACAGATAATTCAAATAACAGTCATAAAGATGCTCACCAAAGTCAAGAGAACTACAAAGAGATACTTCTTTGTTTGTATTTCAACAAAGGGATAGAAAATATTTTAAAATACCACACAAAAATCATGGAGCTGAAGAACACAATAACTGAACTAAAAAAATTCGCTAGTGAGGTCCAATAGCAGACTGAATCAGGTAGAAGAAAGGAACCATGAACTTGAAGATAGATCATTGAAAATAATGCCATTAAATAAGCAAATATTTTAAAAGAGTGAAGAAAGCTTAAGGGACTTTTATGGAAACCCATCAAGCAGACTAAAATATACATTATGTAGAATCAAAGAAGAAGAAGAGAGAAAGGACTACAAAGCTTATTCAAAGAAATAATGGCTGAAAACTTTCCAAACCTAGGGAAAGAAAAGATTCATCTGTATCTAAGAAACCCAAAGACATCAAATAAAATGAATGCAAGAAATTCACACTGATTAAAGGATCTCTGGTTTAGCTTTTAAAAAAAGAAAGAAATCCACACTGACGTACATTATAATCAAATTATCAAAAGTCAAAGAGAGAATTTCACAAGCAGCAAGAAAGAAGCAACTTGTCACATTCAAGGGAACTCCCATAAGATTATAACACATTTTTCAGCAGAAACTTTGCAGGCCAGACGGGAGTGGGATAATATATTCAAAATACTGAAAGTAAAGAACTGCCAACCAAGAATACTATACCCCAAAAAAACTATGCTTTGAAAATGAAAAGAGATAAAGACTTTCCCAGACAAACAAAAGCTGAGAGTGTTCATCACCACTATATATGCCTTATAAGAAATGCTAAAGGAAGTTTTTCAAGGGAAAATTAAAGTATACTATATAGCAATACAATAGCATAAGAAAGTATGAAACTCACTAGTAAAGGTAAATATAGACAAATCCAGAATACTGTATTACTGTATTACTGTAATGGTGATGAGTAAATCACTTTTAATTCTAGTATAAACGTTAAAAGACAAAAGTTTTTAAAATAAGTAGCTAAAATATGTTTAAAGATACATAATCTGAATACATGTACATTGTGGCAACAATAATAACAAAATGTGAGGGGGAGTTAAAGTGTAGAGTTTTTGTATGCAATTGAACTTAAAATGAACTGCTATAACTACAAGATATTTTGTGTGAGCTCTAAGGTACAAAAATACCTATAGAAGTTAAATAAAAGTAAAATAGAAAGAAATAAAAGCATATAAATATTTTCAAAAATGAAGAAAACACAAAAAAGACAGTAAGAGAAAAAAAGACCAAAAAACTACAGCATCAACAAATAATTAACAAAATGGCAATAGTAAATCCTTCTCTATCTGCAATTAATTTCAATGTAAATGAATTAAATTCCCCAAGAAAAAGACATAGAGTGCTTAATAAATTTTTTACAGGCCCAGCTTTACGTTGTCTATAAGTAATTTACTTTAGATTTAAGGACACACATAGGCTGAAAGTGAAGGGAAGGAGAAAGATATTCTATGCAAATGGTAACCAAAACAGAGCAGGGGTAGCTATACTTGTATCAAACAAAATAGACTTTAAGTCAAAAACCATCACAAGACAAGAAAAGGCACTATATAATGACATAAGCATCAATCTGCCAGGAAGATATAACAATTATAAACATACATATACCAAACATCAGAGTACATAAATATATAAAGCAAACATTGACAGAGCTAAAGGGAGAAATAGATAGCAATACAATAATAGTAGAAGACTTCAATACCTCACTTTCTATACTGGATAAAACATCCAGAGAGAGACCAATAAGGAAACAGAGGACTTGAACAACACAGACCAAATGGATGTAAGAAACTCATACAGAACATTCCACCCCGCAGCAGTAGAATACATATTCTCAAAAGCACACTGAAGATTCTCTAAAATAGGTCATGTATTAAGTCACAAAACAAGTCTAAAAATTTTAAGAAGACCGAAATCATTCCAAACATCTTTATTGACCATAATAGACTGAAACTAGAAATCAATAGCAAATGAAAACTGGAAAATTCACAAAAATATGTAAATTAAATAACAAACTGTTGAACAATTATTGAGTCAAAGAAGAAATTGAAAAGGAAATTTAAAAATATCTCAAGACCAAGCATAGTGGCTCACACCTGTAATCCCAGCACTTTGGGAGGCCAAGGCAGGAGGATCACTTGAGCCCAGGTGTTCAAGACAAGCCTGGGCAACATAGTAAGACCTTATCCCTACAAAAAAATAAGAACAAAAATAATTAACCAGGCATGGTGTTATATGCCCATAGTCCCAGCTACTCAGGAGGCTGAGGAGGGAGGATCACTCGAGCCAAAGAGGCCGAAACTGCAGTGAGCCAAGATCATGCCACTGCACTCCAGCCTGGATAACAGAGTGAGACCCTGTCTCAAGAAAAAAATATAAATTTTTTATGAAATAAAAATAAAAATATCTCAAGATAAAAGTGAAGACACACATACCAAAACTTATGGGTTATAGCGAAAACACTACTGAGTGGTTTATTGCAATAAATGCCTACATTAAAAAAGAAGATCTCAAATAAACAACTTAACTTTACACCTCAAGGAGCTAGAAAAAGAATAAACTAAGCCCAAAGTTAGCAGAAGGAAGGAAATAACAAAGAGTAGGGTGGAAATAAATGTAATCGAAAATAGAAAAATCAATAAAACTAAGAGTTGGTGTTTTGAAAAGATAAAATTGACAAACTCTTAGGTAAACTAATTAAGAAGAAAAAATATTCAGATAAATAAAATCAGAATGAAAGAGGACATATTATAACTGATGCCACAGAAGTGAAATGAATCATGAGACTACTATGAACAATTATATGCCAATAAACAGAATAACCTAAAAGAAGTGGATAAATTACTGGAAACATACAACCTACCAAGATTAAATCATGAAGAAATAGAAAGCCTGAACAGACCTATAACCAGTATGAAGATTGAATCAGTAATCCAGAACCTCCCAATAAAGAAAAGTCCAGGATCAGATTGTTTCACTGGTGAATTCTACTAAACTTTTAAAGAGGAATTAATGCCAATTAATGCCAACTTTTCTCAAACTCTTACAAAAAATCCAAGAGGAAGAAACATTTCTAAATTCATTTTATGAGACCAGCATTACCCTGATACCAAAGGCAGTCAAAGACACTATAAGAAAACTACAGGTTAATATTTCTGATAAATATAGATGCAAAAGTCCTCAACAAAACACTAGCAAACCAAATCCAACAGCACAATAAAAGGATCATACACCATGATTAAATTGGATTTATCCCTAGCATGAAAGGATGGTTTATCACACAAAGATCAATTAATAAGATAATCCTTATCATATTAGTCTGTTTTCACTTTTCTAGAAAGAAACATCTAAGACTGGGAACTTTTAAAGAAAAAAGGTTTAATTTGCTCATGGTTCTGCAGGCTGTACAGGAAGTAGAGCACTGGCATCTGCTTCTGGGGCGGTCTCTGAAAGCTTACAATCATGACAGAAGGTGAAGCAGGAGCTTACACGTCATACAGCAAGAGCAGGAGCAGGAGAGACAGGGGGAGGTGCTACCCACTGCCACCCGCCTTTAAACAACCAAGTCTCATGAGAAATCACCATCTCGAGAACAGTACCGAGGAGACAGTGCTAAACCATGTATGAGAAATTCAGCCCCATGATCCAATCACTCCTACCAGGCCCCACCTCCAACACTGGGGATTGCAATTCAGCAGGAGATTGGGCAGGGACACATATCCAAACTTATCACCTATTAACAAAATAAAGAATTAAAAACACATGATCATCTCAATAGATGCAGAAAAGGCATTAGCAAAATTCAACACCCTTTTTTATAAAAGCTCTCAAAAAACCTAGAATAGAAAGTGCCTCAACATAATAAAGGTCATGTATGAAAAGCCCACAGCTAATATCATGCTCAATCATAAAAAACTGAAAGTTTTTCATCTAAGATCAGAAACAGGATGCCCACTCTTGCCACTTCTATTCAACACAGTACTGGAAGTCCCAGCTACAGCAATTAGGTAAGAAAAAGAAATAAAAGACATCCAAATTAGAAAGGAAGAAGTAAAATTGTCCCTGTTTGCAGATGACATGATCTTATATATAGAAAACCCTTAAAATTCCATTTAAAAAACCGGTTAGAGGCCGGGTGCAGTGGCTCATGCCTGTAATCCCAGCACTTTGGGAGGCCAAGGTGGACAGATCACCTGAGGTCAAGAGTTCAAGACCAGTCTGACCAACACAGAAAAACCCCATCTCTACTAAAAATACAAAAATTAGCCAGGCGTGGTGGCACATGCTTATAATCCCAGCTACTCGGGAGGCTGAGGCATGAGAATCATTTGAACCCAGGAGGCAGAAGTTGCAGTGAGCCAAGATCATGCACTCCAGCCTGGGCGACAGAGCAAGACTCTGTCTCAAAAATAAAAATAAAAATAAAAACACTGTTATAACTAATCAATTAATTCTGTAAATTTGCAGGATACAAAATCATCATACAAAAACAAGCTGCATTTCTATACACTAACCATGAACTATCTGAAGGAATCCAAGAAAACAATCCTATTTACAATAACATCAAAAAAATACTTAAGAAAAAACTAAGTAGGTGAAAGACTTTGTACTGAAAACTACTAAATATTAATGAAAGGAAATTTAAGGAACACACAAATAGAAAGACATCCTGTGTTCATGAATTAGAAGATGTAATATTGTTAAAATGTTCATATTACCCAAAGCAATCTACAGATTCAGTGCAATTCCTATCAAAATCCCAATGGCATTTTTTCCAAAAACTGAAAACAGAATTCAAAAATTCATATGGAAGCATAAAAAACCATGAATGGCCAGATCAATCTTGAGAAAGAAGAACAAAGTTGTAGGTATCACATTTTCTGTTTCAAAATATATTACAAAGCTACAATAATCAAAACATTATGATATTGGCATAAGGAGAGTCATAAACAGCAGTCCCCCTCTTATCCACAAGGGATATGTTCCAAGACTCTTGATGGATGCCTGAAACCACAGACAATACCAAACCCTATATATGCTATATTTTTTCTGTCTGATAACCAAGAAAACTACAGTGACTCACAGGTGGGTAGCATATATAGCATGAGTACACTGAACAAAGAGATGATTCACATCCTGGATAGGATGGAGCAGGACAGCACAGTATTTCATCACACTACTCAAAACAGCATGCAGTTTAAAACTTATGAATTATTTATTTCTGGAATTTTCCATTTTATATTTTCAGACCATGGTTGACCATGGGTAACTGAAACCACAGAAAGTGCAACAGAGGACAAGTTGAGGACTACTGTAGACCAATGCAATGGAATACAGAGCCCAGAAATAAATCCATGTATATGCAATTAACCGATCTTCCACAAAGGTGCCAAGAATATAATGCAGGAAAAGGATAGTCTCTTCAACAAATAACGATGGGAAAACTGGCTACCCAAATGCAGAAGAATGAAATTGAACCCTTATCTTATAGCATATACAAACATAACTCAAAATTGATTCATAATTGTCCAAAATCAATTCAAAATTGTTTAACTTAAAACATAAGACCTGAAACTGTAAAAGCTTCCAGAACAAAAACAGGAAAATATTTATGAATTTGGTCTTGACAATGACTTTTCATAGATATGACACCAAAAGCACAGACAACAAAAACAAAGGTGGGACTACATCAAACTGAAAAGCTTCTGCACAGCAAAGAAGGCAATCAATAGAGTGAAGAGATAACCTATAGAATGAGAAAGAATATTCTCAAACAATATATTTGATAAGGAGTTAATCTCTAAACTATATAAGGAATTTTATACAACTCAATAGCAAAAAAAAAAAAAAAAAAAAGACCTAATTTTAAATGAACTAAAGATTTGAATAGACATTTCTCCAAAGAAGATATATAAATGGTCACCAAGCATATGAAAAAAGTACAATGTCACTACTTATCAGGGAAATACAAAACGAAGCACAATGATTTGTTAATCCTCACACCATCAGGAAGACTATTATCAAAAAAAAAAAAAGACAAAAATTTGAAACTTAGACCTCTTTACTGCAAAGGTTGTCACAATGTGATCTGGCTATCCACAAGATTAAAACTGTTTTCATAATAATACTAACAAATTATTTGCCTTTTTCATTCTCATTCTCTCATAAGTTCACAATGGCTACCTTAAATGTGATATCACAACAGACTGAAGGCAAAAGAGATAAGAGAATCTACCTGTCTTCTATTGAGTGAGAAATTAAAGAAATTTGGAAAAATTTAAAACAATGCCACTTGGCCAGGCATGGTGGCTCATGCCTGTAATCCCAGCACCTTGGGAGGCCAAAGTGGGCAGATTGCGAGGTCAGGAGTTCGAGACCAGCTTGGCCAACATGGTGAAACCTCATGTCTAGTAAAGATTTAAAAAAAAAAAAAAAAAGCTGGGTGTGGTAGCGCGTGCCTGTAATCCCAGCTACTTGAGAGACTGAGGCAGGAGAATTGCTTGAACCCGGGAGGCAGAGGTTGCAGTGAGCTGAGATCATGCCATTGCACTCCAGCCTGGGCGACAGGGCGACACTTCATCTCAAAAAAAAACAAAAAACAAAAAACAATGCCACTCATTATATATATATACTTTTTGTTGTTTTTGAAAATACAATCTTTTAAAAAATAAGGATAGTGACTATAGGTACAACACTGTACGAAGAGATGATTCACATCACAACACTGTACCTCTAGTCAATAATAATGTACTGCATACTTTTAAAAAAAAAAGACAATTATTGGTGAGAATGTCTAGAAATTGAAACCCTTGCATACCGTTAGTGGGAATACAAAACGGTGTGGCATTCTGGAAAATAGTAGAGAGGTTCATCAAAAAATACAAAATATAACTACCATATCATCCAGCAATCCTACTTCTGATTATTTATCCAAAAGAATTGAAATTAGGATCCTAAAGAAATATTAGCACTTCCATGTTTATTGCAACACTATCCACAATAACCAAGTTGTGGAAACAGGCTAAGTGCTTATCAACACGTGTATGGATACAGAAAACATCTGAATGGTATATATCTATAATGAAATATTTTTCAGCCTTTACAAAGAAAGAGATTCTGCCATATGCAACAACATGGATGAACCTTGAGAACATTATGCTGAGTGAAATAAGCCAATCACAGAAAGACAAATACCGAATGGTTTCTCTTATATTAGATACCTCACTAAGTCAAATTCTTTTTTTTTTTCTTTTTTTTGAGATAGAGTCTCACTCTGTCACCCACGCTGGAGTACAGTGATGCTATCTCGGCTCACTGCAACCTCTGCCTCCCAGGTTCAAGTAATTCTCCTGCCTCAGTCCCCTGAGTAGCTGGGATTACAGGGGCACACCACCACACCCAGCTAATTTTTGTATTTTCAGTAGCAACGGGCTTTCACCGTGTGGGTCAGTCTGGTCTCGAACTCCTGACTTTGTGATCCACCCATCTCGGCCTCCCAAAGTGCTGGGATTACAGGCTTGAGCCATGGCACCTGGCTTCACTAAGTCAAATTCATAGAATCAAGGAGTAGAGCAGTGGTTGCCAGAGTCTGAAGGGAGGGGAAAATGGAGAGTTACTCATCAATGAGCCGGAAGTATCCATTAAGCAAGATGAGTAAGCTGTAGGAATCTCCTGTACAACACTGTACCTATAGTCAATAATAATGTATTATATACTTAAAAAATTTGTTGAGGGTGGCCAGGTACAGTGGCTCACGCTTGTAATCCCAGCACTTTGGGAGGCCAAGGCGGGCAGATCTCCTGAGGTCGGGAGTTCAAGACCAGCCTGACCAACATGGAGAAATCCCATCTCCACTAAAAATAAAAAAAATTAGCCAGGCATGATGGCACATCCCTGTAATCCCAGCTGCTTGGGAGGCTGAGGTAGGAGAATCTCTTGAACCCAGGAGGCCGAGGTTGCAGTGAGCTGAGATCGCGCCATTGCACTCCAGCCTGGGTAATAAGAGTGCAACTCCATCTCAAAAAAAGAAAAAAAGTTGTTGAGAGTAGATCTCATGTTGTGCTCTTATCACAATAAAATAAAGTTAAGGAAAAAAAGTAATGGGCCACCATCAGAGGTGACACCCTCAATCATCTTTAATTCCAGGCCTAATGACTTACACCAAGACCTAGAGCAGCAGTGACAAGAGTCAGTATCCTATAAGTCAGACTTGGGAAGCAGAAGGTGGTGAAAGTGTCAAATGCCAGTGTGCTAACCACACCCGAGATAACCCCAGGAACTCCCAGAGCCATTTGTGAGGACTATGAGGAGGTCTGAGGGCCCCATATTGGAACAAGGACAGAGTTGGAGCAGAGAATGTTGCTTACCACTGACGGGACCGAGAAACATGAGTGAGAGCCACCAGCCAAAAAAGCATGGTTGCAAAAGGCCCCAATTTTTCAGCTCAGTGTATCTCTTCACATGGATGTTGGAGACAGCCCTGGCTTGGAATGTGGAGAATGGGTGTCAAGAGATCCACCTGAGAATGAAGTCTGTGACCACAGGAGTTCTCCCCACATATTCAGGCCCTCACCTCACATGCCCCATCCCACCAGTCCTACAAAAGATGATATAAAAAGATGACATCAGAAAACTTCATCCTTCAACCAAGATGACTTTCATAAGTGAATAAACTATGGTACATCCAACAACGGACTATTATTCTGTACTTAAAAATAAATGACCTATCAAGTCATGAAAAGGCATGGAGGTCATGTGTGTAAGCCCAGAACTGTGGGAGGCCGAAGCAGGCGGATTGCTTGAGCTCAGGAGTTCCAGACCAGCCTGGGCAACGTAGCAAAACCCTGTCTCTATGAAAAATACAAAATCGGCCGGGCGCGGTGGCTCAAGCCTGTAATCCCAGCACTTTGGGAGGCCGAGACGGGCGGATCACGAGGTCAGGAGATCGAGACCATCCTGGCTAACACGGTGAAACCCCGTCTCTACTAAAAATACAAAAAACTAGCCGGGCGAGGTGGCGGGCGCCTGTAGTACCAGCTACTCCGGAGGCTGAGGCAGGAGAATGGCGTGAACCCGGGAGGCGGAGCTTGCAGTGAGCTGAGATCCGGCCACTGCAGTCCAGCCCGGGCTACAGAGCAAGACTCCGTCTCAAAAAAAAAAAAAAAAAAAAAAAAAAAAAAAGAAAAATACAAAATCAGCCAGGCATGGTGGTACACAACTGTGGTCATAGCTACTAGAGAGGCTGACGTGGGAGAATCGCTTGAATCCAGGAGGTCAAGGCTTCAGTGAGCTGAGATCGCATCACTATATTCAGCCTGGGTGACAAAGCAAGACCCTGTCTAAAAAAAAAAAAAAAAAAAAAAAAAAAAAAAGACATGGAGGAAACTTAAATACATATTACTGAGAGAAAGAAGCCAATCTGAAAGCCTGCATACTTTATGATTCCAACTACATGACATTCTAGAAAAGGCAAAACCATGGAGACAGTAAAATGATCAGTGGCTGCCGGGGGTAGGGGTGAGGTGAGAGAAGGATGAATAGGCAGAGCATAGCGGATTTTTAGGTCAGTGAAACCACTCTGCATGACACTATAATCATGGATACATGTCATAAATCTCTTGTATATGGAATGTACAACACCAAGAGTGAACCCTAATGTAAACCATGGACTTTGGGTGATAATGCGTCAACGTAGGTTCATCAAGTCTAACAAATGTACCACTCTGTGGGAGATGCAGAAAACGCAGAAGGCTAGGCATGTGTGTGGGCAGGCGGTATATGGAATATCTCTGTACCTTCTTCTCAATTTTGCTGTGAAACTAAAATTGCTCAAAAAATGAAGTCTTTTTTTAAAGCCCATTTTTTTAAATGACATCACTCCTATTCTGGTATCTTTGGCTACAACTACTGTTGATGAACTCCAGTCAAAAAATAAAAAGGCAGACAGGACTAGTAAGAAAACTGAAACACCCATACAACTGAGGAAAACACCAAACACCAAATTTCATCAGACTCTTCCATTTTCCACACAATTCTAGCTGAATGGCTTAAGCTCTGGAGTCAGGAGTACCGTTCTCCATTCTCCTCTGAAAAGTGAAATGGTCACTTTTCTCCCACCACTTAACTTCACTGGCTCTCCATAACTCCAGCTGCAATAATCCCTGTGAATTACAGAGGGGTTTTAAGAACCAACACCTTTTTCCAAATTACTTGGGAGTTAGGAGGAAAGGTATTTTCTCAGTACGAGGTATAATTACAGCAGGATTGACCCGTCTTTGAACCAAAAGTGTTCCTTTCTCTTTACAGATCCTAGAAAGTGATGCTCAGAGCAGGACAGTGACTCTCTGAGGTCACACATCCTGTCAGTGGCAGTCTCGGAAGGAGCAGGTGGATCTCTGGTACATCTCTTCTGGAATTCTGCTGGGAAACCCAGCTAGACCTGGTGGGCTTTTGGCAAACAGCAAACACACACAAACAGCAAACATGACCCATTTATTATGGCTGAAAATTGCAACTCTCCAAAACAGAGCATCTTCTCAGTGCCCTCTCAGCACTGATTTTCCTAGCCTTTCTGCTACTAAATGTCTTCAAGCAGGCCCACACATTTTTGTGATCTTCTTTCCAGAGGAATAATCAGTTACTTCTTCTAATTTCTACTTAATAATATTACAACAGTGAACTTTTTCTTTCCCTTATTAAAGTAGTGCTAGGTCGGATCACAGGAAAGCTGAACTGAGGTCTCCGCCTTTGTAACTAAGCCCTGGTCTTTAATCGGGATCTCCTTCTGGCAGCATCCCTGATGCCCGACATCTTTGGTTGGATCATGAATTCTGATTTTTTTACCTGAAGTTTTCAGTACTCCCTACAAATAAAATTTTAATACAATTGGTTTCAGTGCATCTAGGAGTCTTTTAATTACCCTCCAAAAGATACTTAGGCAACAGCTTGCTATTAGGTTAAACAGTGTCAGCATCTGTACTGTAAACACTAACAGGTTTATTACACGTTGCAAACCAACATTTGTCTTCTATTATTTTTTCTCTAAAGAGTCTTCTTTGGAAGTCCATCTCCCATCCAACGGACAGAATGGACATAGGGACACCATCTTTTCATATCCTTACTCCCATCCACGTGGGAACCTGAACATCTCTGACAATAAAACGGTGGGACACTTTGTGACAACTCAGGAGCCGATTACACAGCCACAGGCTCCACAGGCAGGTCCTCACCCTCCTCACATCTCACGCCTGGTCATTTCACTCTTCATTACCCCCTTTTCCAGAGAGTGAGCAGGGAAAACAAAAGGAGATGAAATTCAAACCCATCCGTTTTGCTCCCTATTAGCTGTTCTAGTTAAAAGTTTAGTAGGGAGCAGCTGAAGTGATTAATTAATGCAAAGTTTGAGGACTGTCTCTGCAGCTCATTTGTCTAAACTCTTCCTTCCTCCTGAAATCATCTATAGCACAAAATGTACTGGTCTTGGGACTAGGCTAAGGCAGTTACTGTGACCGTGGTGGCCAGAGGAAAGATAATCATAGCAAGTAACCGAGGAAACAAAACTGACATTAGGCTTTTTGGTAAAGAATTCCAAACTTTATGTTATCTCCTATAACATTCTAGAGTTTTTATTAAATTATAAAATACAATATCCTATGGCTATTAAAAAATAGCTGCTGCTTTGCTTATTTATTCCACTTACAAAAACCCCACAACAGAGAAAGTCATGCTTACAGAAATAATAAACCTTAAGAATACTATAGGAAAGCTGACTGTTAATGATAAAGAATTTACACGAGATACTCAACAAACACTTGGCAAGCTAATCTAGGTTGTTAAACAATTAATAGTGATCGTGCAAGATAAACCCTTCAGAAAGGAGAAATAAAACTTTGAGCTTTTCAGAAGGAATATTTCTGCAGATAGAGAAAAATGTATATTAAAGAAATAGGCTTTATTTTCCTCTAGACAAAAATATTTTTGTCTGACACTTTAATATTTGTTAGTTAATTCAGAACATAATTTTAATATTTCATCAGAAAATTATTTTCACTCTAAGCATGTGGGTTTTCTATTGTATCCAAGTGTATACTCAAGGCTAAAAGCTTTCACAGAAGGATTGAATCTTTAATCTTTAAGAAACATGATAAGATATATAATTTGCTGAAATTCACTTTATTACCAAATTTGCAAGAATATATCCAAGGCATAAAATGCGGTATTCATGCATATGAATACACATATGAATTCATGCATATGAATACACATATGATACAGGCTCAACTTCCCAAGTCATCTTATCCAAACCTCAAGGACAAATTACTCATAGAGCATAGAGAAATGGAAACACTGAACTGGAATAGAAGCCAGCTGGGTTCTAGCCCTGCCTTGTCATCCACCAGCTGTGAGACCTTGAACCAGCCACCTCCTTCCCTGGGCTTCTGCAAAAAATAGTCTCAACATTTCCTCCAACTCTTCACTTGTGTTCTATGGGATGAAGGATCAGGTCACATCAGAAGAAAACTCAGCTGAGTTAAAGAATGCAAATTCAAAGTTCAACTGAGGATATATATGGTACTGCGTGACAGATCCATGGCTGGACACCTGTAATTCACAAGAGACGATAAAGCTGGGGGACTGGGGACACTCTTAGTCCGGAGTCTGGAGCTTAGCGCTGCTGTCTTATGAATTTTATCATTGTAGCTATATATAACCAATTTCTAATACCTCTTTTGCAAGGAGGAAAATATTTGTAAGCCAGAATGCCAACCTATTAACCTACCCATTGGGGATAGCTATTTATAGTGACTGAAATACTCCTCATAGCTATTTAGAGTGACTGTTCCTGTTATTAAGGTAACTAGAGCCCTGAACCAGTCATCAAAATGTTACCCAATGAATACAGAATAAGTTAGATCTGAGCTGGTGCTGAGCAAGGAAAGAATAGCATGCAGAACTTCTAAGGTCAGATTAAAGAAGGTGTTCTTTATATATATATATACTTTAAGTTGTGGGGTACATGTGCAGAACGTGCAGGTTTGTTACATAGGTATACACATGCCATGGTGGTTTGCTGCACCCATCAACCCATCATCTACATTAGGTATTTCTCCTAATGCTATCCCTCCCCTAGACCCCCACCCCCTGACAGGCCCCAGTGTATGATGTTCTCCTCCCTGTGTCCATGTGTTCTCATTGCTCAACTCCCACTTATGAGTGAGAACACGCAGTGTTTGATTTTCTGTTCCTGTGATAGTTTTCTGAGAATGATGGTTTCCAGCTTCATCCATGTCCCTTCAAAGAACATGAACTCATCCTTTTTTATGGCTGCTTAGTATTCCATGGTGAATATGTGCCACATTTTCTTTATTCAGTCTATCATTGATGGGTATTTGGGTTGGTTCCAAGTGTTTGCTATTGTAAATAGTGCTGTAATAAACATACATGTGCATGTGTCTTTATAGTAGAATGATTTATAATCCTCTGGGTATATACCCAGCAATGGGATTGCTGGGTCAAATGATATTTCTGGTCTAGATCCTCGAGGAATCGCCACACTGTCTTCCACAATGGTTGAAATAATTTACACTCCCACCTAACAGTGTAAAAGTGTTCCTGTTTCTCCACATCCTCTCCAGCATCTGTTGGTTCTTTACTTTTTAATGATCACCATCTAACTGGTGTGAGATGGTATCTCACTGGGGTTTTGATTTGAATTTCTCTAATGACCAGTGACGAAGAGCTGTTTTTCATATGTTTATTGGCTGCATAAATGTTAAAGAATTGAAGACCCTTAACCAAGGGTCTCAGACCTAGGCCTGAGTTTCAAGAAATGAAATTATATGCAAAATTGCATATGGATGTGATCATGTGCATTTTTCTAAGAAAGGTGTTCGTAGCATGTATTTCTTCTCAAAGGTGTCTGCGATCTCCAAATGTTCATGAACCCCTGGGAAATGCAGAATAGACTCAACACAGAATGGGAGGATTTCAAGGCAGCTCTGAAGAGTTTGTAATCAGGAACCAGAGCTGAGTCACAGGGTGAAAATTCTCTAATAAGAGGAAGAAAGGTCAAGCAATAGCCTGATCCAGGCTGGGTGGGATGCCACAAAGGTCAGTTCCATGGATCAGCCACAGTGACTCAGGGGCCCTCAGAAAAGGCCTTACTCACATGTAGAACCGCAAGGCCTGCCAGCTCACCAGAGCAGGGTTCCTATAAATCCCGCCAACCAGTAGATCTAATTCTGCAGGATTACTCACAAACAGATGGGACTAGGTCCTATTCACCCCAACTTCAGTCTCGCTCACAACCACCCCCCTCGTGCTGAGTGCTGGACCTCTATTTCTCTTTCCCCACATCCATTCCATGGGCAGACAGGACACCAAGGGAAAAGAGGATAGGTGTTGGCCCCAGGAGGCCAGCAAAAACACATGAGTGTTACCTCTCACAGGATCTTTTGTCAGAGTAGATGGTTGACATATTAGGCCAAGGCAGTCATTCAGATTTAAAGTATAATTGATTAAAACCAAATAAAGTTTAAAATGCACTTCTTCAATTATACTAGCCATTAGTTACAAGTAAGTAATAGCCATATGTAGTTCGTGGCTATTGTACTAGATAACACAGCTGTAGATCATTTCCATCATCACAGAAAGTTCTTCTCTATATAATCCAGCACTTAAGCCTATGACACAAACAATAATTACAATACAGAGAAAGGAAGAGTCTAAAGTGAATAGAAATTGCTCTAAATAGCCTCACGAAGGAACTAATATTCAAGTTGAATTTCCAGGGATGAGATGGCAGCCTGGGAAGGAGAATTTCATTCAGAGTCTGTAGGAGAAACAAAGGTGATAATAAGGAGAAGAAAATGGGCCAAGGCCTGGATGGAGCCTGGTACATGTTCATGATGAACACATATTACAGGGATGGAAGGATGGTGAATGGTAGGAAATGAGATAAGTAGGCAAAGTAGAGGGAGATTGCACAGGAATTTCAATGTCTGGCACAGTAATGTAGGCAAGACAATAATAGCTAGTAACACTAGCTATCACTTATTTAATGCTTATTGTGTTTCAAGTTTTGTACCAAGAGATTTATACAAATTGCTAAATATAAATTGTTACATTTACTCCTCCCAGCACCAGGAAGTTAAGTATTTTTAATTCTATGATAAGAATGACGAAAACTGATTTTTGGAGAATTTAGGTAACATGCCCAGGGTCATGCAGTGAGGAAATGGTGGGCTGTGATTCAAACTAATACCATTGTTACCAATGCCTTCACCTTATACTTTCATTCTCCCAGCTCATCCTCCCAAAATCTTTCTTTTTAATTGGGAAAGGCTTTGCCTCCACTCTTTACAGTATACATCCACTGTTTCCAAGGTGTCTCTTCTGAAAATCTCTTTACTTTTTTCTGATCCTCAGGGGAAAATATTCTCTTAATGGGGAGTCCTTAGCAGTTTAGAATGTATAGCATTAACAAGAGCAGGAATATGGCAGGAAGGGCTTGAAAAACGGCAGCGATTGACCCTGCAGTGTGAATAAGAGGTGTGTAGAAAAAGAGGCCCTTGTACTCAAGGCTTCACCAACTTTTCAACTGATATCCATGCAGACAGGTACCCCCTGACTTCAGAGCCTTTCTATCAGGTGTGCAAGGCAGGGTTCCTGACCCCATGGACTCCTATCACCATTGTGGCTCCTCTCATTGTTTCTTATTCTTGTGAGAAACTTGCTTGCTGTATTCTTTTGTAAGTTTGAGTTTCGGAGTTTACACGTATGGACGCTTCCCTCCCTTACAATCATGACTACAATTTGACCTGGCTGCTCCCGGGCAGACCCGTGACTATAGATTGGAACAAAAGGCTTCCCACAGGAGAAAGAGAAGTTAACATGCTTTTCGATGCCTCTATCCTTTTTCTATAAAAATAGAATATTAAGTTAACAAAGCATAACAATTCATCTCAAATTATTATAGATAAAAATTGATTACAGCATTTAGAGCAAGATATAAAGAAATACATATACCTTGTTACTACCTTTAACAATAATCATTCACTGTTTAATCTAATTTTGGCACTTACTCAACACTTAAACTGGAATGTGCCTTGTGCCTTTCCTTAGAGTTAAAATCCTGTGTAGGGTTGATACTTGGCTCTTTTTCTTTGGGGCATTAGAGATTTTGGCACCAACAAGTATTCCACATGGATTCTCTCCAGCTTTTTATAGTTTGAGCTGCCTTCATACAGCTGATCAGTGAGAAGGTGCCCTGCTGCGGTCTTAGCATTCTAATTAACAGTCTTGCTATCTAATCACTCTGCTCTTCTACATGAGAGAGACTGACCTTCTACTCCACAGCATTGCCAACAGCCAAGAAGAGAAAATGATTAGAGCCCAGCCACATAATATCCATGGCATGGAACGCACACGCTCACACACATACACGTGCTCAGGAAAAGCTTATTATGGAAAACCCCAGGGGGAAGGGAGGACCAATCAACCCCTCCCAGTTTTTACCCCTGCTTCATTTGCGCCAGCCCCCTCACTCTTGTAAGAGAAATGATCACGACCGCCATTATAACTGCTTCAGGCAGCAATTTGCTCTTCATACCTATCTTGGCTTAGATTTTAATAGGTATCTTTTTGATAAGTATCTTCAATATGTATCTAAGATGAAAGTGGAATTTTTTTGAATTTTTGTCTTTAAAAAACTAGAGCAAGAAATAAAAGAATAGAAAGCACAGGTAAAATCACAAGTGAGGTTACAGGCAGATTTCACATCTTTAAATTACCAAAGGCTTGACAAAATTATTTGGCCAACACCATTTACTGAAATCACCCAAATTCATCTAAATTCACCTCATCTCTGACTTGTTTAATTTCCCCAAAGTTAATGTACCTCTATTTTTCTTGGCACAGTTTGGGCCCAGATTTGCTAGTGACCTGTATGACCTGTATGACTGGTACCATCAGTCCCAAATTCTCTCTGTCTCGTACAAATGAAATATCTTTCCACTAGAAGTTGGTGTCCTTACCAGTGATCATAAATGAAGTATAGTTCCTTATTTCCTGCTCACAAGAGATACGTAGTTTTCTTAATGCCTTAATGTAAGTTGATGGCACTTTTGCCCTAACTCATAGATTGTGCAAGAATGAACTACCGTTGAGTTTGATTGCTTATGGATGGATTTTGATGAAGTGAATTTGAAGATGATTGAAGGCTGCTTACTGTGCTTAACAAAAATCTTTTTTCTTTTAGTTTACAAAAAGTTAGATGTTACTGAGCCAATTAGATCCTGTGTGTGGTCTGTGGAGGTGCCTGCTGTCCTCAGCTCATTGACAGAACAAAGTGACAGACATACCCAGGGCCCAGTGACCTGACAAATCCTCCCTTGGTCAGAAGCTATCTTTGCTCACATGTGCAGGTGCTCCTAACACATTCAAGGGCTCATCCCCTGCCCCCCTAGCCACTACCACATTCCCACTACCATCCACACCCACCCCTTCACTTCCACTGTCAAGGTTGTAAAAATGAGAAGCCCTTTGTGCAACAAAAATGCTTATGGCCACAGAGGGGAAGCCATTCAATTCCAAACCTCCTCAGTCCCAATCTAGCATTGTGTTCAATCCTACTTCCCTTCAGTATAGCTTTCCAACTTGCTTATTTTTTGTCATTCAGTCTAAATTGAGCTTGTATTAGTTACAATAGGCTAAATTTATGTAACAAAACATCCACGGATGTAATAGCTCAAACACAAAAGCAGTATCAACTTGCTCATGTAATAATCCAAGGCAAGTGTTTCTGAGTCAGCAAGAAGCTCTTCTTTACATACATTCGGTGATCCAGGCTTCTTCCAATTAGTAGCTAAACCAATCCCTAGAGCCCCATCTCCTCTGCATTCATTTGGCAGAAAGGAGAAGACCACCGGGAAGGCCCACCTGCCTCTTAAAGGCCAGAGCTCAGAAGTGGTACACAGCACTTCTGCCCACATGCCAATGGTGAGAACTGGTCACGTAGCCCCCAGCTACTGCAAGAGAGTAAAGGAAGTATAGTCCAACTGGGCAGCAGCTTCCTATGACTGAATAGAAGAACAGGTTTTGGTGGGCAGCCAGTAGACCTGGCCACCAACCTTAAACATATAAAGGGGAGAAGATTTGGTTAAGGAAAATCACAGGGACAAAAAAACAAAAGGACTCTGACTTTAGTCCTTTCTTTAAATTACTTTTTTCTTTTGAATTTTTTGGGTGGGGTTTTTTCAAAGCAATTTATGCCTTGTAATTTTGTTCATATGCTTATTTGTATTCTTTTCTCTTAACCTGTCTACTAAAAGATTTGAGACTGGTACTACAGTCAAAGAGGAAGAAGGAATACTAACTTTTGTTCAAGGTGCAAATATTGTAAGCCAAAATGCTTTGCCAGGCAAAACGTCAGGGAACTTTGGGGAAGTCTAGTTTCCCCATAAGTATGGTCCCTGACTACCTCCTCAACGTCATTTTCCACCCATCTTCCCCTCATGCACCACATTCTAGCTTCAGTGCCTTGCCTACTCTTCCCAGAAGAATCCAACCACACTTCTATGTCATGATATTTGCATCTGTTCTCTCTCTGTCTGGAAAACTCTTCCTCCAGATACTAACATGGCTTGCCCTCTTATTTAATTCAGGTACCAGACAAATGCAGCCACTTTAGAGAGGCACTTCCTGACTTTCTTATCCAATATAAAATATATCCTGTTCCTAGCCCCTACATCACCTCTACCCTTTTACTCTGATTTTTCTTCATAATACTTATCACTACTACTGTATATTACACATTTGTTCATTTGTTTTCTTATGCCCATTTTCTCACTAGCGTGTAACCTACATGTAGGCAAGGATTTAATTGCTGTTATCACCATCAACTTAGACATATGTGGCACAAGGTAGATGCTCTTTATTTCCTGGATGAATAAATGTATTTGATTGGGTACAAACAAAGCCATACAAATAAATACCGTTCAAACTACACTAATATTCAAAAAGTTCTCACCAAAAAAGGAGACTGTTTTGTTGCTCTAGTTTTTTCTTCCCTTTTTAAGAGGTAATGAGTGACAACTGGATGTCCATATGCCAAAGAATGAAGCTAGACCCCTTCCTTATACTACACACAAAAATTAACTCCAAATTGCTTGTAGAAATTGATGTAAAAGATAAAACTACAAAATTCTTAAAATAGATAAATCTTTGTTGTCCAAGCATGGTGGCTCATGCCTGTAATGCCAGCACTTTGGGAGGCTGAGGCGAGCAGATTGCTTGAGTCCAAGAGTTCGAGACCAGACAGGATGAAACACTATTTCTACTGAAAATACAAAAAAAAAAAAAAAAAAAAAAGGCTGGATGTGGTGGCACATGCCTGTAGTCTCAGCTACCTGGGAGGCTGAGGTGGGAGGATCACTTGAGCCAAGGAGGTCAAAGCTGCAGTGAGCCATGATTGTGCCACTGCACTATGGCCTGTGGGAGACCAGGATAAGACAAGAAAGAAAAGAAAAAGGAAAAGAAAAGAGAGAGAGAATGGGAAAGACAGGGAAATAAAAGGAAGGAAGGAGGGAAGGAAGGAAGGAAGGAAGGAAGGAAGGAAGGAAGGAAGGAAGGAAGGAAGGAAGGAAGGAAGGGAAGGAAGGAAGGAAGAGAAGGAAGGAAGGGAAGGAAAAGGAAGGAAGGAAGGAAGGAAGGAAGGAAGAGAGAGAGAAAGAAGGAAAGGAAGGAAGGAAGGAAGGAAAGAAAGAAAGATCTTTGTGACATTGGGTTGGGCAATACTTTCTTAGATGCAATACCAAAGGCATAAGTGATAAAAGAAAAAATAAAGTAGACTTCATCAAAATTTTAACCTTAGCTCTTCGAGAAACACCATCAAGAGAGCGAGAAGATAACCCACACATAATGGGAGAAATCATATCTTTGATAAGGGACTTATACCTAGAATACATAAAGAACACTTAAAACTCAACAATAAAAAAGCTAATAACCCAATTTTTAAATGGGCAAAGGATTTGAATAAACACTTCTCCAAACAAGATATACAAATGGTGTGTGAATTACCTCTCAATTCTTTAAAAAAGAGTAATGAGCCCTTTGTTGGGTTTGTTTCAGGAGCAGATTCTAAATTCATATCACCCTACATTGTTGATACTTAAACCACTTACAATGTTCTAGAGCTGTGGTGGTCCCAAAGTATGGTCCCCGAATCAGGGGTAACAGCATCCTCAGGAACTTGTTAGCAAACTCTCTGGCCCCACTCCAGACCGACTGTATCAGAAACTCTGGGCTGGGACCCAGCAGCATGTGTTTTAATAAGCCCTCCAGGAGATTCTGATGCTCACTATGTTATTAGATCCACTTCTCTGGGCGAGGAGGAGCATAAGGTCTCTTTCCTTAGAATAAGTCTGACTATACAAAATTCCTACCCATCTCCGCCCTCAGGACATTGGATGAGCCCTATTCTTTCTTTTTCAATAAGAGGCAGGGCTACTTTGCTCTTTTCCATTCTTCTTACTCCATGCATGCTCTGCATATGGCTACCCAATCCCAGCTTTCTGACTTTCTTTCTCCATATGGCCACCCTGGTAGAGATGATATTCCAATATTTAGGTTTGGGGAAGCTAGGAAATCCCACTTCTTATTCATGAGATCTTAGGCACATGGACAACTCAGTCTCTTACCAGAGGACATTGCATTGGCATGTTGGGTATATGATTCCCAATTTGTTATTGTCCTTTGGGTATACAGCTCCCTTGAAACTCTGTGGGGAAAAGAGGTGCTGTCAGGCCAGGATGGAGGCATTTCGAGTCCCTGCCTGAATGACTTCATAATAGCATCAAAACCACCCTCAACCTCTAACACCCACCAGCATGACATTTATCATATCTCCCAGGTTTATACCATGTTTACTTTGCTTACCAGACACCTACTCTTCTTAAATAAACCTAATTAATTCATTTACTCACACCTCCACCTACATGGTCAGTATGATCAGGGAGCAGTTGTGTACACAGTCCTCATGTGCTTATTGGGGGGGTCTGGGAAGTTGGCAGGCATAGGCAGTTGGTCTGTGGTTTCCGAGGGTCAGCAACAGAACCCTGTCGCCTTAGGCAGCATAGCTCCAGGCCTATCCCCCACAAGAAAGCAAGTCTCTTATTTAAGAGTGATTATAGGTCACCTGCCCTCACGAGGATCATACCTGGGGCAAACAAGTGACTTCTATCAGCCATGCTCAAGGTGTATGCATATGTGTGGATATAATACATCCAGAGACATGAAAATAAATCCCTCACTGGCTCCCTTTCTGCAACAGAAAACAGAAATAGAGAAAAACTTAACAACTGCAAGCTCAGAGCCAAGTTATCAGAAACCAAATTAAAGCTGTTGGGTATTTTTGTTGAAACATCTCTACCTCCGAAATCTAATTTCTTGCAACTTTCCATATAGGATCCTGTGTTGTATTATTTATAAGAAAATAATATTCTGCCCTCCCTTGACAGCATTTCCAGGCTGCAGAAACCACTGCAGCCATGAAGTAACAGAATAATTTTGGTAATGTTTCCATAGCTACCTTGCTTCGAAGTGAGGTTTATTCTGTTTTAAAGTCTGGTGACCTATTCGCAACCTTATTTGAAGTACTTTCAATCGAATCCCTCGTCTACCTGTTATTGTCTAATGTTCTTGTGATTTCTATATTTAAGGAGGCCTTCGATGCATAAATATATGGTAATCAGGCCTTACAGTTAGATATAACAATATGATGATTTTTTTTCTATTCTTTTCCGATGTGTATTCATCATGTCCCTCCCTTGCAACGCAGGGAACCCTTCCCGAGGATTTTGGAGGTAAAGGCTGTTTAAGGTACACTGGTGCCCTCTCGTGGCCACTCTGGCCTTGTGATTTCCTTCCCAGAAACCTCTTAGACAATTGATTTTGCAAGAGGTTAATGAGAAAGTATACCTCAAAATGCCATTGCTAATTGGCATGAGTGTCCTTGTGTCTGTGTCTTTTGCCCCCTGCAGGCATGAGGGTCTGTCTGAGAAGCAATGTAACCCTGAGGGACCCAGGCCTCTGCTCGTTCCTTCCAACGCAGGCTTCATTAATAAGAAATGGGGTTCAGGGGTTAGGCCTTAGGAAGTGACCTGGGACACACGTAAGGAAGATGACAGACTAAACAACTCTCAGAAAGACCCTGAAAGGAAAAAAATCCACAGAAAGAGAAGATGGGGTTTCACCTCAAGAGAGCACAGTTTATCAAGAAAGAGAGCAAGGAACAGGTAGTACCATATGCCTTTGTAACAGCTGAAAATATAAACCCCTGTGCTGGCTCAGAAAGCATGACAAAACAATCAGTAAAATCCTAATTAACTCACTGTGACTCATTTTTATTCAATAGACATAAGAGTGGGTGAATAATACATAGGCCCAGTATTGTCCAATAGAACTTTCTATGATGATGGAAATGTTCTGTATCGGTGCTGTGCTATACAGTAACCACCAGCTCCTTGAGCTATTGAGCACTTGGAATGTGAATAGTGAAACCGAGGAACTGGATTTTTAACTTTATTTCATTTTGGTTACTTTAAATAGCCACATGTGGTTAGTGGCTACCATACTGGACAGCCCAGGTCTAGGGGGACAGATAACTACAATATAAGCAGAATTCATAGTATAAGTAAGTACAAATAAAGTTCCATAGTGGAAGGGGGAAATAAGGATGATCAGAAAAGTTTCGAAAAACAGGAGGCATTTGAACTAGACCTTGAAGAACAGGTTGATCTTATTAGCAGAGATGATAAGGAGAGCATTCCAGGCATCAGAAATAGCATGCACAGAGGTGTGATGTGGGAAAACTTTAAGTAAATGTTGTAGAAACAGGTGTCGAGTGTCTCAATATGTGGCTGGATGTAACATGGGAAACATTGATTGAAAGCAAGGAATATGAAGCCTTTGACGCCTTGAAGGGTATTTTGGCTAAAATCAATGATCAGTAAAACCTGCAACAATCCCTCCACTGAAAGAGACTTGGAGGGGAAATGCGAGCCTGTTCTAATACGGGAGAGCCTGGGTTCCTAGCCAGGAGGCTAGGAACTCTGTAGTAGAAGCTACTGAAGCCTGTGTGTGGAGAAACTGGAGGGAGGAGGGCCTCAAGGCAGGATATGGAGGAAACCATTCCAACAGTTGGCCCCATGAGAGACAGGAGGGGCTTAACAAGGATAAGGACTGAGTGACTCCCATTTGGTCCCCCTTACCTCCTACACATGATGCATCAGCACCGTCATGCTGTTGTGACCCTAGTGGAACCAAATACCAGAGTCAGAGCAGTGTCACCCCCTATGACATGCCATTCAGCAATCCAAAAGTAATTTCAAAATAACTTGCATTCTTTCTTGAATTTCTCAAACACCTTTGGGCTGCCTCAGGTCATCCCCCAGCATCCTGAGGGCTGTGGCCCTCAAAGAAATTCTCTTTTTTCTCCCATCCACTCCCTTCATGCACCATAGCCACTCTCGCACATTTCCCCAAAGCTGCCCAGAAAACTCTTCCTGCATCACTAGGCCCTGAGTCCCCTATCCTTCCTCCCTCTCCCTTGCCTCTCACCTTCCCAGCTCTCTCTCCATCCCCCTGTCTCCATTTTCTGTCCCTCCAAATTCTGAGAAACAGTTCCCCTCGTTGTGTAGGGGAGAACAGGAAACAGGGCCCACAAACCGAAAACAATCTTTAGGTGTCAGGGAACAGTAAAAGCTGGGAATTTTTATAGAATCACCTGCCTCCCACCCCCAAAATAGGACTGTTTCATATATGAATGGATCTCCTACTTCAGTGTCTCCCCTCTCCTCCTCCTGCTTCTCTTTCGTCTCTTTCCACAGTAATTTCAAAGTAGAGTCCTTAGACCAGCAGCATTGCATCAGCTGGGAGCTCGTCAGAAATGCAAATTCTTGAGCCGCACTTCAACCTACTGAATTACGAGATCTGGGAAAAGGGCCCAGGAAACTGTTTAAATGTGGCCTCCAGGAGACATGGATTACATTAAACTTCAGAAATCACTGGTCTAACAGGCCGGGCATGGTGGCTCAGTCCTGTAATCCCAGCACTTTTGGAGGCCGAGGCAGGTAGATCACCTGAGGTCAGGAGTTCGAGACCAGGCCTGGCCAACATGGTGAAACTCTGTCTCTACTAAAAACACAAAAACTAGCCAGGCATGGTGGCAGGCACCTGTAATCCCAGCTACTTGAGAGGCCAAGGCAGGAGAATAGCTATCTTTTGCTTCTGGGGATGCTGTCATGTGAACTTGGCTGGGTCCATTTGCCCTTCTAATGTATCTTAGAACTAGGCAATGGGGAGTTTCCCAGGCAGAGACATGTCAACATTCACACCTAATCCTCTTCCCCACAGGAGTCCTCACTACACATCATGGCTCACAAGGAGAATGAGAGAATCAGGAGGAACATTGTGGAAGGAACACTGGGGGAGGCACACTGGGGTAAACACAAGCGATGGCCTCCAGAGGCGTCAGGCAGCTCTGGACTATGAATGAGGAGGAAAGCATGCCTAGGGACAAGATTTCTGTTTTCCATAAAGGAAGCAAAAGTGAAGACCATCTCCTAACACCCCCATGTCGGAGTCTATCTCACCCACACTGCAGCCTTGAAATGCCAGGAGCGAGAGGCTAAACTGCAGACACAGTCCCACTGGTAGCCCATTCTGTCACACAAAAAGCATATTAGAGGAGTGCACTTTCTAGTTCAGACTCTAAGCTGCATCTGAGGTGGAAGAGAAAGGGTCTGTAGACGTGGACATTATCATCTGCTTCTTCCTCCAAATTGTTCTTGTTTTTGTTTTGAGATGGAGTCTGGCTCTGTTGCCCAGGCTGGAGTGCAGTGGTACAATCTTGGCTCACTGCAATCTCCGCCACCTGAATTCAAGCAATTCTCCTGCCTGAGCCTCACAAGTAGCTGGGATTACAGGTGTGTGTCACCACGCCTGGCTAATTTTTGTATTTTTAGTAGAGACAAGGTTTCATCATGTTGGCCAGGCTGGTCTCAAACTCCTGACCTAAGGTGATCCGCCCACCTCAGCTTCCCAAAGTGCTGGGATTACAGGTGTGAGCCACTGTGCCTGGTCCTTTCCCCAACTAGTTAACTCAGCTAAGGATTTCTTCTGGGATAAAAATGAAGCCATACCTAACATCACTTTCTGCTTCTATATCCAGCCCCAGGGTCTCAGATTTATAACTCAATTACTAAACTCTGCTCCAGATTAACTGCTAGTCTGGCCTCCCTTTCTCTTAGAAATACTACCAGTCAGCAGGAAGAATTGGAGGGGTGAGCTTTCAAGATAGTATGAAGTCCAGTATTGTTATCCTGACTGAACCCTGCCCCTCTTGGTTCTCCTGCCCTGCCCCCCCCCCCCCCCCCCCCCCCGCAGGCTGCCTGCTGCAGGACTTATCGAGTAAGCACACAAGGCAGAGCATACCTCCTGATCACTGTTGAACATTTACAAACCCAGCCTGGAAACAGTAGCTGTGGCCCTCCTCACCACACATCCATTCCAGGCAGCAGGGCAGTCCTGCCCAGAGAAGTCTGTCTTTAATCACTGTGGGTCTTGAAAATCCTCACATAGAAGATGGCGTATCTCTGTTTTCTAGCCAGCCCATCCTTATATCATTTTTGACGTATTATATTTACATTATAAATCAGTTCTAGTACTTTCTACCTTTCTTATGATTTCTTCTGCCGTTCACAAGTTACTTTAGAAGTGTGCTTTTTAAATTCCAAAATGTACGAAAGCTGTCAGTCACATTGTTACAGATTTCTAAGTCAATTGTATTGCAATCAGAAAATATAGTCTGCCTGACAGTAAAGTTACGTGAGTTGGTATTTGACAGTTGCGAGTCACATGAGGTCAATTTTTGCATATACTAGATTAGGTTTATTGATTCTGTTGTTCAAATCTTCTATATCCTTTACTAAATCACTATGTATTTTAGCTATAAGATACTATTAAACTCTCTTGCCATTGTAGTTTTATCATGTTCTTATAATTCTGAAAATATGTGATTTATATAATTTGAGCCTATGTTATTAGGTGTATATAAGTTTAGAATTATTTCTTCCTAGTTAATTTTTTATCATTATATAGTGGCCCTGTAATAGTATGTTTTTCTTAAAATCTATTTTGGCTAGTTGTTTGCCTATTATAGTTTTTTAATTACTTTAATTCTTTTGCCATCCTTATGTTTTAGGTATGTCTTTTGTAAACAGATAAAGCTGAATTTTGACAACTGACAATGTCTTAAACAAGTTTGGTCCATTTACATGTATGGTGATTACTGATAGAGCTGAATTTATTTTTGTCATCTTATTTTGTACTTCTACTTATCCTACATTTTCTGTACGAAATTTTCTCCTCTCCTGCCTTTTATCAGATTGACTTTTATTTATTCTCTATTTCTCCTCTACTACTTTATAATTATTTTGTTCTTGCTATTTCTTTTTTAAATTTTAAAAAGGATACTTAAAGTCTAAAACTAATCAATCTCTAGCCTCATCTCAAACAATACAGAGATCTAAAAATTCTCTAATTAGGATTGCCTCTAGTATTTTACATGTTAAAGTTGGCCAGTATTTCAGATCCTCTTGGTTTTATCCTCAAATACAGTGAGTATTATTATTGTTCTATATAGCTGTTGCCTGTTTAGATTTAGTCAATGCTTACCTACCATTCCTTCTTATTTTTTATACCTCCCTTTTGGAATTTTCTTCCTTAAGTTCTTCTACTTATAGTTCTTTCATCAAAGATCCATTAGTGGTAATTAGTTTAACATTTTTTGACTGTAAGTATCTATTTTGCCCTCATTGATATATTATAATTATCTGGACAAACAATTATAAATAAACATTTAGTATCTTTTAGCATTTTTATTATGGTAAAATATATGTAATATTTACCATTTTAACCATTTTAAGTGCACAATTCAGTGGCATGAAGTACATTTGCAAAGTTGTATAACTGCTACTATATCTATTTCCAGAATTTTTCATCATTACAAACAGAAACTCTGTACTCATTAAACAATGACTTCCCCCTTCTTTCTTTCTCCCAGTCCCTGGTAACCTCTATATTACTGTCTGTCTGTATGAATTTGACTGTTGTATTTCATTTCATATAAGTGGAATAATATAATATTTCTCCTTTTATGTCTGGTTTATTTAACTTAGAATAATTTTTCAAGGTTCATTCATGTTATAGCATGTATTAGAATTTCAATTCTTTTTATTGCTGAATATTTCAATTTAAATATATAGAGAGACATACACACACAAATATGAATATATATAACATTTTATTTATCCATTTATCTGTTGATGGACACTTGGGTTGTTTCTCAGCATTGTGTTCTGGCTTATATTGCAATGGTTGAGAACTCTGTTGTCACTCTAATTATTATTCTTATGTAGATAAAGTCTATTGTCTATGGTTGCTTTCATGATGCTTTCCTTTCTTTGATGTTCTACATTTTCATGTGCCTAGGTGTGAATTTTCCATTTTGTTTATTTTTCTCAAGACTCAAGCTTCCAGAATTAGAAGAGTCTGGTCTTTCATCAACACTAGAAAAAAATTTCACCATTACCTCTTCAAATATTATTTTTCTGTAATTCCTTTTATTTTAATCTCTCTCAATCTCTCTCTCTCTCTCTGTTTCTGGAGGTGTGTGTGTCTTAGGTTCTCTTTCATGTTTTCTATGTCTTAATTTCTCTGTACTTCAATTCAGTTCGTCAACGTTCTCTTCAGTCCTAATTTGTTGTTTAACCCATCCATTAAGTTTTTAATTTCAATAACTGTAGTGTTATCATTTCCAGAAAGTGTATTTAGTTGTCTTTGATTTCTATGTTTCTAACAGTGTTTCATAAATTTCTCATGTTTTATGGCCTTTTTTACATCTTTAATCATAATCATCTAGGAATTCATTCAACAAACATTTATTGGGAACCTAGAATGTACCAGTTACTATGGGCATTGAAAAGTGTATAAGATATTATTTCAAGGAGGTATGAGTTTAGTGAGGGACAAAACACAGTACATAAATTATAACACAATGTGTAAGGACTAGATAGGTATTTGGCTAGGGCACTATGGGAAAATAGAGAATCTCACTAAACACAAAAAGATCAGAAAAACTTTCCAAAAGTATATGAGTCCTGGACTAATTCCCAAAACTTAGGAGAGATTAGTTAGGTGAGCAAATCGTGGGAGGAGAAACAGCATGAGCAAAGATAAGAAGGTGAATATATGCATAAAGAGTGCCCAGAACCACTCTGGATCATGTGTCTGGATCTGAAAGTTCTGGGGCTGGATGGGGGGATGGGGCTTGAGGGATGGCCAGAGGTAAGAAATGGAAAATAGAAGTATGATCATGCCCCAGGTCATGGAAACCCTGGTAAACCCTGGTGAGAAGCTCAGATAGTATCAGATACACAATGGAGAACAAGAGTAAGCAAGGAGTTGCAGAGGAGCATGTGGCCCCCATAACTGAAAAATCCCAAAGAAATGCCAGTGTTAGATGAAGTTGCTGTTGAGTTAGATCATATAGAATGGTCCTGTCTGCTCCAGGAAGTAACATAAATGTGTCAATAGATTAGGGAGCACATACCCTGATTAAAGACAAATTAATTATCAAAGATAGATAGATAAATAGATGATAGATACCATCAAATGGACACCAGGCTGGCCAAACAAACCACTTGCTGGCTCTGGCCTAGACCATTTCCAATTAGTGTGTGTTCAGCAGTGACTGAACCCCAACTGCTAAATTTTCCAGAACTTAACTTTTGTAGTGTCTGTAGTGTCTTTTGTAAACAGATAAAGCTGAATTTTGACAACTGACAATGTCTTAAACAAGTTTGGTCCATTTACACGTATGGTGATTACTGACAGAGCTGAATTTATTTTTGTCATCTTATTTTGTACTTCTACTTATCCTACGTTTTCTGTGCAAAATTTTCTCCTCTCCTGCCTTTTATCAGATTTACTTTTATTTATTCTCTGTTTCCCCTCTACTACTTTTATTAAGAACGACTGTTCTCTGGATACCCAAATTCAGCCTTGTGTCTAGTGCCATCTTAAAGTGAATATCGAGGGAAAGTTGAGGGAAGAGAATGCCATGTGACCTCAGAAACCCAGGTGAAGTTAGGGTATAGGGGGAACAACCCTACAGGGTTGGCTGTCAATGGTTCCTGAAGAGTCCACCCACTCTCCCAAAAGCTTTGGCCAAGAACGACATCCTGAGGTATGGCTTTGTGGGTGCACATCAGGGGCCTAGGAATTCTTGGAAGATCTTAGGCACTGGAAATGTCACCATGTCCATTGCTTACTAGACAAAACTGCAGACACAGTCTCCCATGTCTGGAGCTTGAAGGAAATCTTAACAAAAGTAGCCAACACTTACTAGTACTTTCCATGGGCCAGACTCTGTTCTATAACCTTCACATGCATTATCTCATTATTTTTTCACAATATTCCAATGAGTTAGGTACTTTTATTATTCCCACTTTACAAACAAGAGAACTAGATCACACAAAGGTTAAGTAACTTGCCCAAGATCACACAAGGAAGTGACTGAGCCAAGATTCTAGCCTAAGCAATCTGACTCCACAGCCTGTGCTTTTAACTTCTATGCTATACTGACTCCCAAGAGTTTAAAATTGTTACCATGGACACTGCTATGAAGGAAAAATGGTAACATCTGTCACAGTATTCATTGGTCTTCATCTGTACCATACCAGAAGGTACATCTCCCTTCTACAGAAAAGTTACACCTAAACCCTCTACATTCTGTTGTATGAAACCAAGAGAAGCCAGGCTTATCCTGGCCATGGATTCTCTGGAGAACACCCCCAGGGACGTTCATCAGTGGGGATGTCTCCAGACATGGGAGACTGTGTCTGCAGTTTTGTCTAGTAAGCAATGGACATGGTGCCATTTCCAGTGCCTAAGATCTTCTAAGAATTCCTAGGCCCCTGAAGAGCACCCACAAGGCCATACCTTAGGGTGCCCTGTTCTTGGCCAAAGCTTTTGGTAGAGTGGGTGGACCCTTCAGGAGCCATTGACAGCCAACCCTATACCCCAACTTCACCTGGGTTTCTGAGGTCACATGGTATTCTCTTCCCTCAACTTTCCCTCATCAGTTCATCAGTAGGGCTGAACATCCCTGGGAAGGTTCTCCAGAGAATCCATGGCCAGGATCACCTTTTCTCCCACTACCACTCAGTATATTCTCAAAGCTATGGCAATGTCATCATTCATTGGCCTGTGAATATGGAGAGCTATGATGGGCAAAGTACTGTTGAATTCTTATGTTTGACTGATTTTAAAACTATGGCAGTTCTGATTGAAATCTTGGTTTACTAAGCTTGAAGGAGTGACAAAACACCACATCCTATATGAAATTAGAGCTTTGTATTTGTCCTTCCTTCATCATCAAGGTGTCCACTTCAAATTACTTCTCTCCACTCTTTTCATTTCTATGACTTCCTCCTTTTTCCCAACTTCCCTCCTTTCCTTCCATTATTCTCCTCTTCCATTTTTCCCCCATTGTCTTAGTCAATTACGTTGCTATAAAGGAACACCTGAGCTGGATAGTTTATAAAGAAAAGAACTTCATGTGGCTCACAGTTCTGCAGGTTACACAAGAAGCATAGTACCAGCTCTTGCATCTGATGAGGGCCTCAGGCTGCTTCCACTCATGGCAGAAGGTGAAGGGGAACTGACCTGTGCAGATCACATGGCAAGAGAGGAAACAAGAGAGAGAGAGAGAAGGTGCCAGTTTCTTTTTAACAACCAGCTGTCTCAGGGAAAATATAGAGCAAGAACTCATTCGATTTCCACCAGGGAGGGCATTAATCTACTCATGAAGGCTCCCCACCATGACCCGAACACCCCCCATTAGACCCCACCTCCCACATTGGGGATCAAATTTCAGCATGAGGTTTGGAGGAATCAAATATCCAAACCATAGCACACACTTTCATATGTTTCCCATGGGAGAGAAAGCCCACAACATTAGCTAACTTGCAGTGGAAAGAGAATCAAACTTGGAGTAGAACTCCTTAGATTGAAATGTCAACTCTCTAGGCTTCATTTCTTTGTTTATAAGATGAATATAAGAACTTTTTTCTCAGAATTCATAAATATTTACTTAATAGCTACAGTGCATTGAGCGCTGCACTAGGCGTTGAGGATACATCAGTGATGGGCAATACAGATGGTCCCAAACTTATGATGGTTCAACTTAAGATTTTTTGACTTTAGAATGGTTTATTAGGATACACCTATCGTAATTAGAGGAGCATCTGCAATTATATGCCAACAATTGTGAGAGGTGCTAAGGAAGATCATACACAGTGCTATCACAGCATATCATGAGGGTCCGTCCTTCTAAGAGAGGGCTTAGAACTACCACAGTAAAATAAACTAAAGTATATGAAAGAACTTTGTAAACTGTAAAATAATACAGAAATGTAAAGTATCATACTTTATATTCTGATCTATTTCTCCTCTCTCTCTTTTCCTCATTTCTTTACCTTTCCTTCTTTCATTTATTGGCACCCCAGGGTCAACTCAAGATTCTCAAACAAAGATTCATAATTACAAGATAGTTATATAATCAGAAAAACTCCCAGTAAATATTCAGGGGGAATGGGATGGAATGTATGGTATGGAAATAGAGATGAACCTTCAAAGATTCTTTAAATAAAGTTAACATTTATTCTTTAAATAAAGTTAGCATCTATTGAGTATCCATGTCTGCCAAATGCAGTGTTAGGCACGGAAGGTACAATGAAGCTCGCATCTGGAAACAGTTGAGCACACGGTACAATGTGTAAGTGCTTTGACTGGCAGAGAAGGAAGAGGGTGTGCAAAGCACAGAGGGAGGCTTCAAAACCAGCCTGCAGTGTCAGAAGCAGCTTTACAGAGGGCACAAGGTCAAAGCTGAGTCCAGAGGACAAGTAGGAGTTATCCAGTCGGTCAAACGGAGGGAAATCCATACCACCTCAAAGCAGCAACATAAAAATAGCCATGGAGCAGTAAAGGACTTTAGAGGAATACAAGGAGAGCATTTCAAATAGTCCAAGGACCAGAGCTTCCTCTCTCTCCTAGAAAAGCCACAGAGGAAGAACACAAGATGGCAGTGGTGTGATGGGATTGCATGAAGCAGTGAGGCCTTGATGCATCAGACAAAAACTACAACTCACAATAGAAGTTGGCAAGAAATGGGTACCCCCTTGCCCACAGGGGGCTTGTGAAATGGAGGACAAAGCAGCAATATGTATCAAAAGCCAAAAAATGTTCCTGCTCCTTGGCCTAGTAATTCAGTCTTTAGAAATGTAGCCTAGGTAAAGATTTTCATACAAGGATGTCTAAGATGGCATTATTTTCCAATGGTGAGGAGCTAGAAACAAGCCAAAGTCCAACACTGAAGTCATAGTTAAATGAACTATGGTACAGTAAATTAGCAGATGACCAATTGCAATCATGCTCTTGAATAGCATTTAATGATGAAGAAAATACTTGTAATATTAAGTACAAAAAATAGGATCTGAAACTACATAGACAGTATGGTTCATATTTTATTTAAAACTTATCTATAGATATATGTACATGTGTATATGTATGTAAAGAAAAAAGACTGGAAGGAAAATAAAATGTTGGCAGTGGTGGAATTACATGCAGTTTTTATGTTATTCTTTAAGCTTTTTCTAATTTCCAAGTTTATAATATTCTATCCTGAATTTATAATGAACATTATAAAAGAAAACGTTAACAGTCTATATCTAAGAAATTAGATCAAAGTTGATTTGTTAAATTCTTTATGCTTTCCAAAATATTTTCCCAAATTTCATGCTATTGCTCTTTTATCTTTTTTTTTTTTTTTTTTTTTTTTTTTGGAGACAGAGTCTCACTCTATCGCCCAGGCTGGAGTGCAGTGGGGCGATCTCAGCTCACTGCAACCTCCACCTCCTGGGCTCAAGCAACCCTCCCACCTCAGCCTCTGGAGTAGCTGGGACCACAGGCAAGTACCACCATGCTTGGCTAATTTTTTGTATTTTTGTTAGAGATAGGGTTTCGCCGTGTTGCCCAGGCTGGCTATTACTGTTTTTTAAAAGAAACCAATGAAGAATCTTTTTTAATAGGAACCCAGAATGCTTAGAGAACAAGCTGCTATTTTAGGGATTAGTGATTAAGATACCTGCTGAGGACAGGTGTCAGCTTAGCAGAGAATGATATGGGGGCTCCCTCCATGCCCCCAGAACCTATCGCCTTTCTACCTTTTCTGCTCCATGCATATATATATGAGAATGAGAAATAGCCAAGGCTTTTGACCTTGATCTTTAACCTGCAGTTTTAACTCTGTTATGCTGTTTCTTTGTAACCTAGCATTAAGAGTTTTTACAAGTGGGTGGGTAAAGCCAGCCCATTAAGCTTGGAAGACACTTCCTAGACAACTGGGAGAGGATACGTCATGTGAAGGAGATCTTTCCCAAGTAAGTACTCAAATCCTTTTGTAAAAGTATCTCCTCGCCATTCATTTTTTACAGCAAATTAATTAACAATTTTTCAGCAAGCCCAACCCTGACAGGTAGGTATTTGGAGCCTGAGTCACTTCCCCGATCTTTCCCTCTCCTTGGTGTATTTGTTGTGCTATATGGAGCTTGAAAGGCATTCCCTTAGAAGAGACAGAAGTGGCCAGGCGTGGTGGCTCATGCCTGTAATCCCAGCACTTTGGGAGGCTGAGGCAGGTGGATCACTTGAGGTCAGGAGTTTGATACCAGCCTGGCCAACATGGTGAAACCCCATCTCTACAAGAATATAAAAATTAGCCGGGGGTGTGGTGGCACACGCCTGTACTCGGGAGCTACTGTACTCAGGCACCTGTACTCAGGCCAGCTACTCCCTCGGGAGACTGAGTGAGGAGAATCACTTGAACCCAAGAGGTGGAGGTTGCAGAAACTCGAGATGGTGCCACTGCACTCTAGCCTGGAAAAAGAAGAGACAGAAGTAACACCAGGATAGTGTAATTCTCCCTGGGTCTTTATCATTTGCAAATATTGCACTAAATTTCCCTAACAGCAAGCCTATACCTTCCATGTTCTTCTTGCTCCATCAGGGCTTTTTAAAAACCCTTTTGCTTGTCTTTAGCCTTTCTGTTTCCTCCACAAGCTTTGGCTTGTTCTGATTGTTAGCCTTCCTGACACTCTTCTCATGGTATGACAGGCCTGGGCCAGCCATCGATTCCCATTGTACCCCATTCCTATAGGATTCTGTTCACCTCACTGTGTAAAAATGTAAATACATTTTGTTCCCCAGATTTTGCACCTTTGTACATAGATCTCAAAGCTTTTTACACACTGTGACCCATTTACTGGATGCTTACACCTGAAAATATCTTTGTTTTCATATTTATTTTATGCTATAGTGGTTATCTTCCCTATACTTGGGTTCCTGGTTTTATTAGACCGCTTTCTCCCTGTCCCTTCACATTTGGGGTGGAATCTCTCAATTAGGTAGGTGTTTCCTGTCAAACAGGTCTTCCCAGATTTAGTGCAAAGCACTCAGTAATCTCTGCCAGAAGTGCTGGTATCAAAAGCCACAATCTAGAAAACCAAAGCCTGCTGACACCAGGTGTAGCCAATACTTCAATTTTCGTTCCTCATTATTCTCCACAAGTGGGAACCTTTAAAATGGAGCATGACATATTTATGACCTCTGTCCACCTCTCCCCTTAACTTTCTGTGTTTTTTTATAGAGCCTCCCAAGACAATGAAGAGATATGGCAGGGTTCTTCTGCCTCCAGGACTCACAGCTTCATATGTAAATCTATAGGTGTGAGTGTTGATCAATACCACTGATATCTCCTGGTAGGTGTTGGCCACATTCTGCTTGCCTGCAGAATGCCTGCTTGCCTCCAGCAAAACAACTCACCCTGCTCCCTGCTTCAGGCCACTTGGCTCCCCAGAAGGGAATTGGTCACCAACTTCCATGACTCACCTCTCCCTCACTGGGTGGGAACAGCCTTGCTCATTCCTGCCAGTGCCTGCCACTGAGCATGCTCCCTGACTGTTGAGTGTGGAGCACTGCTGGGCAGGCACACAAAGACACTTTCCTCGGCCCAGGCGGAGATGCTTCTCCTCCACCAGCTGCTCCTAATCACTGTTGTACTCGCAAGCTTCTTGAAATTGGCTTAAGCCCCCCTCCCATCTTGAAAGGCTTTCTTTCTGCCTTCCTGCCTGGCATGCATCTTCCCACTGTCTAGGCACCCCTTCTCCTCTGCAGTGTTGAAGGAGCCCCAATCAAGGCTTGCACCATCTCTGCAAGCAGGGGGAACCAATTGTGCTCAAAGCACCCAGTGCTCGCTTAGGCAAGAAGCTGAACATGGTACAGTCCACAACAATTCTCTAGGCATTTGGTTCTCCTGGCCCTAGAGTCCTTTGTGGCTCTCTCTGCAAAGAAGCACTTGTTCACCAGTTGGTTCTCTAGAAAGCCTGTTCACAGTTCTTCTAAGAGTATAGTTCTTAAATCAGCAGAATCAGCATAAATCAGCAACCTCTTATGTTAATAATAATTCATTAACTCTCATGAGCTCTCGGCTTTAAATGTTTAAGAAGCAACAAACACAAAACACACAGGAACACCTTACACTCACAATGGTCATGATTTTCCCCTCACCCCTTCCCACCCATGCCCCTTTGCTGGGTCTTTAGAACAGAAACTCAGCTGGGCTTTTTCAAGTGCTCCCGCCCTTACCTAACCCATGCCTTACTTTTCCTTCCAAGGCCTCAAGTCTCACCTCTACAGCCATGGAATTGTAGATACAAAATGAACCTTAGAGGCAATCCCATCACTCCCATTTTTTATCTGTAGCAGGTACAAATTTTTCACTCCCCAGTCTCAGAGGTGAAAAATATAACTTTACTATAATTGAACTTAGTTTTGTTTATTTTTGTTTTGTTTTGTTTTTTGAGATGGAGTCTCACTCTGTCACCCAGGCTGGAGTGCAGTGGCGTGATCTTGGCTCACTGCAACTTCCGCCTCCCGGGTTCAGGCAATTATCCTGTCTCAGCCTCCTGAATAGCTAGGATTACAGGTGTGCACCACCACACCTGGCTAATTTTTGGATTTTTGGATTTTTTTGGTAGAGATGGGGTTTCATCATGTTGGCCAGGCTGGTCTCAAACATCTGACCTCATGATCCACCCACCTGAGCCTCCCAAAGTGCTGGATTACAGGCGTCAGCCACCGCACCCAGCCAGAACTTAGTTCTTAAGTTCTCATTTCTGTTTAATCTTGCCAATGCAGAGTAACTCAGTCCTTTTCAGGTTTTTTTCTCTCAGGTCCTTCTGGGTTAATACTCAACCAGGTCAGGATTCTCCCCCTGTTCTCCTCCTTTTACCCAGAATCTAAGTTCAGGTGGGGGACGTGTGAGGGGCAGCTTATGTTTCATTCTGGCATTTGACGAAATGGGTGTCAGTTGGGCTTGCAGCCATTCTCTCACTGTAAGTCTCTGGCAGGACAGCCAGCTTCTCGCTCGGTCCTCAGCACCTGGCACCCGTGTTCACAGCTGCTGTCAGCAGGCCTTCAAGGCTTCTACTCGCCAAGTTGAATGGGTTGTGTTTGCCTCACCTAGGTATGCCAGATTTAGCAAATAAAAATGTAGAATGGTCAGGCACAGTGGCTCACACCTATAATCCCAGCACTTTGGGAGGCCAAGGTGGGCAGATCACATGAGACCAGGAGTTTGAGACCAGCCTGGCCAACATGACAAACGCTGTCTCTATTAAAAATACAAAAATTAGCCAGGCGTGGTGGCACATGCCTGTAGTCCCAGCTACTCAGGAGGCTGAAGCAGGAGAATCACTTGAACCTGGGAAGCAGAGGTTGCAGTGAGCCGAGATCGTGCCACTGTACTCCAGCCTGGGTAACAGAGCAAGACTCCATCTCGAAAATAAAGTAGGATGCCCAGTTTAATTTAAATTTTCAGTAAACAATGAATAGTGGGTTTTTTGGGTCTACCTACCAGCTACCTTTCACTACTTTCTCACAGAAGTAGAGGAATCCAGTCATCCCTGTCTCCCCCAGGGAGGCAGGGGCCCTGACACAGATCATCCTTCTTGTCCTGTGGGTGAAAGATAAAGCCAGAGAGAAAGCCACCCCTCTGTGTGTGACATCCAAACACACTGTGCCCTCTTCCTCCAGGAAGCAGGGGCCGAGCCTACACCCCAGAATCCAGTCCTTAAAAAGTCCCTTTTCATGTTTAACAGGTATAGTGTTTCAGTTTGGAATCAGGAAAAAGTTCTGGAGACAGAGAGTGGTGATGGTTGCAAAACAATGTAAATGTACTTAATGCCATTAAATAATACACTTAAAGCGGTAAATTTTATGGTGTGTACATTTTAGCACAATTTTTGTTTTAAAGATCTGTCTTCATGGAGGGAAAGGAAGTAGGGAGAAGACAAGGACTGCCTTCTTCAATTATGGATTAAAAAGGCAGGATGTTTAAAGTTTGCACTTTGGGACTCTGTAGTCATTCTTAGTTAGGGTGCATTCATTTCCTCCGCCCTTCACAGTGCTTTGGCTTCCTCAGTGCTTGGCTGGAGGCAAGATGGCTACAGCTGGTCTGGCCTCACAACTGTGTGTGCAACAACAGCTGTAAAAGGAGAAAGTCCTGATGCTGCTAGGAGCACTCCTAGAAATTGATGTCCCTCCCCAGAAGTCCCAGTAAACCTCCTCTCACAACTCATTGGCTCAAACTGGCTCTAATGCCCATTTATTACTCAATCCTTGACAAAGAGAATGAGCATCCCGTAGAACCAATCAGGCCCAGCTCTGCAAGTGAGAAAGGGTTGTCTTCCCTTGAAGCAGTCAGCTGTCAGGGAAAGGTGGAGGAGTGTTGGATGCCTACATAAAAATGGGTCTGTTGGGAAGCGAGAATGGGGAGATGGATGCACTAGGTAGAAAAGCCAGCATCCGGTGCATAGGGGCAGGGTAGAGCAAAATTGCACTTGCATTGTATGGTGCTTATTTGGGTGTTTCCAAGGCCCTCAGAAGGAGAGAAGAGAAAAGAGGGATGGAGGGAAACTGAGAGAGCCAATTACTCCATAATGGGACACCTCCTGTGACCACAGAAAAATCAAAGCCTTTAATAAATTCTTCTCAACCAATTGGTGTAAGCTCTGCACAGCTGAATCCTCAGATGCTCTAGGCCTTTTTCACTGTACCCCACCCCTACCCCAGCCACCATGGAGCCTGTTTTTCTCAAGGATTCCTGATGGTCCCCGAGATACTTCCTGCAGGTGGGGTGCTTTCTATGTCCTCAAATAAGAACACCTGTTAGGCCAGTGTGCTTCATAAAGGAAGTTCTTTTTAACTCTAATGACATAAACATGCAATTGGATTGATGGGATTTTTAAAAAAAATTTAGAGTGAGGCATGAGGCAAAATTACATGGATTTGGGAGAGACTTAAAATGAATGTAAGCCGGGCGCGGTGGCTCACGCCTGTAATCCCAGCACTTTGGGAGGCTGAGGCGGGCGGATCACAAGGTCAGGAGATTGAGACCATCCTGGCTAACATGGTGAAACCCCGTCTCTACTAAAAATACAAAAAATTAGCTGGGCGCGGTGGCGGGCGCCTGTGGTCCCAGCTACTCGGGAGGCTGAGGCAGGAGAATGGCGTGGGCCCAGGAGGCGGAGGTTGCAGTGAGGTGAGATCGTGCCACTGCACTCCAGCCTGGGCGACAGAGCGAGACTCCGTCTCAAAAAAAAAAAAAAAAAAAATGAATGTAGAAGTCCAAGATGTTATGACGCACTTAGAAGCAGTAAAATAAATGGAATAATAAAAGTAGAATTTGGTATATAGTATTCTTTCAGGTCTGGGAGCCCACAAGGAAAGAAGCTTTTATAAGAAGTTTTGAAAAGCCGGATAAAATTGTACAAGTGTATCTAATCCAACAGAGATTCTTTCTAAAATAAGAAGTGAAAAATGTGGCTTCCCTAGGGGAAGGATGGAACCTTTCTAATAATATTTGCGTTTAAGTTCACAGGTGCAGAAATTGAAGAGGATCTGGAAAAGGTAGTTAAAATCACCATGCTGTGCAACAAACAAAACATATGTGAGGTGACATTTGTCTGAGGAAATTTGTGCCCTACTTCCTCCAGCAAATATGCCACATATGATTTAAATAAACTTTTTTAATATTTAAAATTATATAAATTTTAGATAGCATGTCTATGACATGGTGATGTACACTTATCTGTGTTTGGCAAAGTATGTTAGTCAATTTTTTCAACAAACATTTCCTAAGCATCTACTTTGTATTTTGAACTGCCTTTATATGTGTATAAGTTTCATATATAAATATGGTATTATCAATATTTTAAAAATATCTGAATCAAGAACATGTTTTTTCCACCTACACATACCCTTTAAAATATGTTCACACCAATGCATTGTGGTTAGTTTTACCTGCTTGTTTCTTGAATTGTTTACTGAAAAATGGGACATCAAATTGTTTCTAAATTAATTTCAAGGTTTGCAGCAAAATTATAGCTTTTACAGACATCAAAGCAATAGCTCAGAGCAATTGTAAAATAATAAGCAAATAAACTAAACTAGGAAATGAATATGGCTATTTTAATTGAGTGTTCTTGTTCATTATTAGAGAGGATAAATAACATAAATTCTCATGTCAGTCATTTTTACTTATAAAAAAGACTGTGATAATCTTTAGTTCTGTCTATTGATCACTTTTATAAACTGGCGTTTTATTATATTACTTGTATTAAAATTTTCTCTGTAAAAATCGTAAACCTATTTCCATGTGCTATCTGATCTGTATTTATAAATAGAAATTTGCTAAATTTACGGTACTTTGTAATCCTTCATAAATTGAATTGTTCATCAAGTTTAATCAATTTGAATTATTTATGGCTATAATTGTGTTGAGTAAGAAGTGACTGAAGTTAAGAAAAGCTGGCCATAAATTGAGCAACATTAGTTTTAAATGGAACTCTTCCATCATGGATTTCATTGTTCAGCCATATGAATAGCACTGATAAAAATTATCCATGGTGAGTATAATCATTTTTATTTAATTATGTTTTACCTCTGTCAATTCACAATGGCCATTACTCTTTAAATATAATGCATCTGTTTAAAAAAAATTCTCTGGACAGCTGTGGGTTCAATTGTGCCATCTTTATGCTATGTCAACCAGGAAAAAAACAGCATGGAGTATTTAATTCATGGAGTTTGGGTGGATACTTGCAACCAAAATAAAATTCTGCTTATTGGGTGCTTGTTGCCAACAAACAAATTTTGCTGCTACATCAACATCTTTAAATGTAGCTCTGGGACTGTGCCATTGGTTGTTGGGAGCGCAATCTGGCAGCAATCAGAACACCTGGAGGAAGAGTGCCAGCCAGGGTACGTAAAAAGAATTGAAAATTGCAATCTGATGGTGGCTGTTTCATTCTCATTTTGACATGTGGTTAGTAAGTGATGAAAGAGGATCAAGGAAGATCTGTTGGATAGAAGAGGTCTGTGCACTTTCCACTATACACTGCCTTAGTGATGTGTGTGCAGGAATTCAGGCCAGGCCACAGGCAACATTAATTGGAGGTCCATCCTTCCTGCCTGCTCATTCCCAATGATCCTAGACCCAGTAGTGGTCTATGTATTGTAGATAACTTTCACTTCCATCTTTGCCCCTTAATTTACATCATTGCCACCTTCCATGACACCTCTTAAATTACCCTCTTATGTCCCACTCCTCTGATTATTTCTAATTCAGTTGGAAAGTTAAACTTTCTCAGAATTTGGTTGGCAGTGGGGTATAGTGAACAGAGTACAGACTTTGGCTTATTATCAAAAACACCTGGATTTTGATCCCAGGTTGTCTCAATCTTAGATAAATTATCTCACTTCTTAATTTCCTCATTGACAAAATGGGCATAATAATAATATGTGGGGATAATGACATATCACCAGACTGTAGAAAGGAGACTCCATGCTTCAGCCACACTGGCTCTCACTCCTGCCCCCTGACATCTTGCTCCTCTGTCACCTTGCTGAAACAGGGAGATTTTTCCCAGTTTGTTGCTTGTCTCTTAAGGTTGCATATGTTGACTTTTTGACACTTGGATTTTTTTACAATAAAAAATGAAACCAGAAAAAAATAATAAGATGAATATGTAATAAATTTCAGAATGTGGAAGTCTTTTAAAGCATAAAAGCATTGGAAATTATTTTTACATAATCCCTGCCCTAATGAAGCTTATATTCTAGCTATTCTCACTTGTCTATTTTTCCAAATAAACTTTAGAATAAATTTGCTGTTGTCCCCCTTTAAAATCCTATTAGTAATTTTGACTGGGATCATGTTAAATTTAAGTGGCAAGGTGATCCATGCTGGAATTAAGGCCTTTATCAGAAAAGCAAAAGTTTTTCCAGAAACCCCTAGCAAAATTCTGCTTATCTAGAATTGCCCAAAACAGTCACACACATGACTGCCCTTCCCTGAAAAGGAGGCTGCGGGATGATGTTTAACTTCTAGACTGCAGAATGGAGGTGGGAGAAGGGAGATAAGGATGGATGCTGAGTGAGCCCACCTGCAGGCTCTGTATGAAAGAGGGAACCAGAGGCAGGAGCTACTTCCATGAGCACCTTTGCAAGATGGATGACAAGCAGCATCGCTGTTTGCTGAAAAGGTCACTCTTTGTCCCTCTTTACTGCAGGCAACTAAGCTGCTTTGACATTCTAAGGACTTGAAACAACTACTAGGGATAATGTCGGTGCCTTGCAGATCAAAAAAGTGTGGAGCAGCCATCAGAGCAGTGGTCTTTTGGAGGCCTCTCTCAAATGCCTATACGTGTTGCATCTTTTGGCAAATGCTATAGGTTGCCTATCCAACCAGCCATATCCCATTCTTCATAGCTAACAGAACCAGAGTTTCGTTCTGGTAGCAACAGTCGCAGCACCCATGGAGGAATCATGTTTGGTCATTCATGGCAGTTGCGGCTCCATTTGGCCAGTGATTGGTCTAGAGCATGGCCCAACTTTGGCCAATGAGATGGAAGAGGAAGTCTCCTGGGGGTGAGAGGGGTTCTAGAAAAATATTGTTTTGCCTAATAAAAAGATACATCCTTGTGAGAAAACCTGTTTCTCCCTGCCCCCTTTTCCTGCTTTGAACATGGTAATATGTAGACATTATGCTTGGAGCTGTAGTTCTTCCAACTTGTATCTAGAAGGCTAAGGACAAAAAGCAATTTTTCCAGGTTAGCAGAATGGAAACATAGAAAGAGCCTAGGTCCTTGATGATTTTGTTGTATGAGTCAATGTATCACACATGGAACTGCCTACCTCTGGACTAAATATATGAGAAAATTAAGTGTCTTTATTATTTAAATCACTTTTGGTGGAGTTGTTTATTACTTGCAACGAAAAGCATTTCTAACTGATATAGCCCTTAAAAAGGAGAGCAGAGGAGAGCCACGTGAGTCGGCTAATTCTTGAGTAAAGAACTAGGAGGGAGAAGATGTCAATAGAAGCTAATGAACTAGCAAAATCTAGGTATTCATATGAACATAACTTCTTCCTTACCCACAGGCAGTGAGGCCTAGAGACAATCAAGTTATATCTATAGAGTAATTTGAGAAGAAATGACATGTTTATACAATACATGCTTCCCTTTTAGGAAGATGGTGTAATTTCTCCACTATTTAAATCTCTTCTATCCCTACATTCTCTATTTTTTTCGTATGTGCCTAAACTATTTCTTGTTAGGTTTATTGCTAGAGATTTTATGTTTAGGCTGTTGCCTCTCTCAAGATGTCAGGGTTCCCTGGGGATCTGTCTTCTGCCCTTTTTTCACCCTATAATTGCCCTAAATGACAGTACCTCTTCCTCCCACCCCACCGAAACCCTACTTCAAACTGCTACTTCTCCATTCTGGGCAAATACACTTAACCTCCTACGAACATAGTCTTTTCTCGGACTGTTTTTTTGGAGGTCATCCAACCCTGATTGACAGAAAAAGGTAACATTTGGAATCCAGTAAGCTTGAGGTTAAAATATGTCATGTCAGCAATTGCTAAACAACAGTACATCAGATTAGGTCAAGAATTTGTGAAATGTTTGTGCCAAGTGAAATGTCAAAGCACAAAGTGTGTGAAGGAAAAAAAATCTCTGTGCCAGTCAAAATGTCATTCTGTCCTGCAGCAAGTAATTTATTCCTTTCTGTCATTGCTGTTCTTGTTTCACATGTATTAATGCTGCCTCTAAATAATTGAAATTAATAGTGCCATTATCAATGGTTTGGAGTAAAAAACTAAAGAGCTAATTTAGAATCACTCAGTCAATTTGGGCTCATTTTGAAGATGGAAATTATTGACCCAACCTTAAAAATAAACCCCTACCTGATTGTCCAAAGCGTTTATACTGCAGCCATTATTTGTTCTGTTAATTTTTGTAGTGTATATAAAGAAGGCACAGAAGAAGATAGTAGAGAATGAACATTTTTTTAATGCCGTATCTGAAGAATTACAAACAAGATAGAAATGCTATAAATAGGATTAGTAGATCTAGGTAGGCTTCAACAAATGGAATGCCAGTGGCTTGTTGAGTCAATTATGAAGCAAAACCTCATAATGTTCGTCCCCATTTTCCCCACTGGTTTTAATTTCTAAATTGGCAGAGCTTTCCAGAATATGGCTCTTCTCCATGCCATTTGCTTTCTCTGAGAGCAGCTTTCTGCTGCACAGTCATGGCCAAACAGTAGGGAACTGGTCCTGCTCTTCATGCTACAGCTGGCTGGTTAATAAACCAAAATGCTTCTCTGTAGGCATCAGGGCCAGGACTAGGGTGAGGCGAGCAAATGCCTGGAGCACAACATTTAAGGAGGCACTCACTCTCAGGTGCTTCCTTAAATGCTGCACCCTGTGCAGCTCACGTGGCTCACCCTAGTCCTGGCCCTGGAAGGCATTACTGCTGTCCTTGGAATTGAAGAAAGGAGCTTGGAAGTAAAGAAAGACTATAAATCTTCTGACAATAAAAACTGTGTTCCTACCCCATTATTCGAAATTTTACATTCCAAATTCGAAGAGTAATGAGAACCACATATTGCTAAAAATGGAAGAAACTTCCCCAAAAGGAGCCCAATTAATGACTCAGAATGGGCTCCACAGCATGAAAGGACTATGTGGGACCACCATGTTCCAGAGTTCAGGATCCAATTTTCAGGTTTGGATCTCAACTTTATCAGAGACTTGGTCAAACTGAGCAAAACTGGACAAGGAAATTAAAAATCACTTGGAAACCCAATTTACTAAATTAGAATTGTAGGTCTTTTCCAATAGCAATACCCTCTTGTTTAATCTTGAGCCACCCCTCCTCAGAGTTACGGTACCTGGAACAAAGTATTGTCATCAAACGGCTGCAGTTGGACACCCAAAGAACAGAGGGGGGTGTATGGCAGGGTATTCCATCCAGGCCCGAAAATCCTGCCTCACCCCAGAATATTAGTCTCTGTGTATCCAATACACAATATGAATTTTGCAGCTACTATGTACTCAGCAAACTCTGTCAGGTCAACCTTCAAAAGAAATCTCAGTCCAGTACTTCACGCCACCTGCACAGTAACCATCTAATTCAGGTACCATCTTCTCATGACTAGAGAAATGGAATAGGCCCCTAACTGGTCTCCCTGTATCCACCTATTGTTCATTCTTCAGCCAGCAGTCAGCCTGATCCTTCTAAAATGTAAGTCAGATTACGATGCACCTCTGCTCAAAACCCTCTCCTGGCTCTCTTCCTGTCAGAAAAAAAAATTCCAAATTCCGTTTTTTGGCTGCAAGGTCTATGAATCTCACCCCAGCTTCCTCCCTGATTTCATTTCCCACCTCTTATGCACCTCACTCATTGCACTCTGGCTACAGACATTCATCCTGCTCCTGGGACATGCCCCAAGCATACTTCTGCCTCAAAATCTCTGCACATATTCCTTCTGCTTGAATAATTTATTCCCAGATCTCTGCATGGCTCCCTCTGTTTAATGCTTAAATATCTATGCTTAAATGTCAGCTTAGAAGCTTCCATAACCACACTATCTAAAACAGCAGCCTTTTAACAGTTTCTGTTATTTTCTGATGTATTTTTCTTTAACTATCTAACAAGTTTTCTATCTCCTCCTAATAGAAGGTAAGCTTCACAAAATGTTACTTGTTTTTTCGTTTTTTGTTTTGTTTTTTGTTTGTTTGTTGTGGTTGTTGTTTTTCATTGCTATATCCCCAACACCTAGAACACTGCCTGGAACATGGTAAATGCTCCAAATCTCTTTAAAAATATTTGTTGAAATAAGAATGAATACATGTAGGTTATGTGATTCTGGTCACTAGAGGGTGGTATTCTTTGGTGACTTAGGACTTATCCCTGGCCTGGACAAAATAACCTTTCAAGACTCTCTCCCTTTGCTTTCTGATGTAGTGGATGAAGTATGTGAGAAAAATAGAAGGATCAAGGTGAAACCAAGATTTTTAGCATGAGCAAATGGAAGAATAGAGTTCTATTTATTGAACCAGGGACAACTATGGGAGGAGCAGATTTAGGGGCTGAAAATCAACAGTTCATTTTGGATATAATAAGTTTAAGATACCTCATATATATGCAGGTGGAGATGTATAGTAGGCAATTGGATATGAGTCTGTGGTTCAGAGGAGAGGTCCAGGTAGAGTATATAAATTTGGCAGCATGTGGAGTATTTAAATTCATGGATTATATGCAATCCCCTGGGGGTAAGTGTAGATAGAGTAGAATTCTGAGGTCTAAACCCTGGGGCACTCCAGCATTTAGAATTGAGGGGATGAGAAAACACCAGTGAATGGGCACTATAAAGGGGAGGAGAGGGAAAAGTAGTAGTTGAAGGAGGATAGGAGTCTAGGAGGACTCTTCTAAATATGAGAAATGTTAGTATATCCAATGCAGTGGAAATGATCTGGTGAAGCGGGGGAAATTAAGGATGCAGGAGAGAAGGACAATTGCAAGAGCAAGTTTCTAGAGTGGGAGAGAGGGGTTGGATTCAGAGTAGAGTCTTGAAAAGAAGCACAGACAGTTTGCCCATCATAGCACGAGGAAAGGCAGAATCTCTGAGCACAAATGCCAGAAGGTAGGTAGATGTGGTGGTAGGATCTTGTGGAAGTTCTTTTCTGGTTGCTTCTGTTTTCCTCAGTGAAATAATGGATTGGAAGTTTCAGTGAGATGGGAGAATTGCAGGGAATCAGGTGTTCAGAGGAATGTATTGGGCAGAGATGAGGAAGTAGGATGTTGAAAAGTGATGTAGAATGTTTGGGGGGATAGTGTAATTATCGAAGTGACTGGGCTGAGGGTATGACCATAGAAGTGGTGACTGAGGTGGGAACGGAGACAAAAACTACAGAGGTGACCGGCCAGGATATTGATGGATGGTCCTTTCTGATATAACCTTGGGCTGATACATGTGTGAGTAACATTAGCTGCTGTTCCCTGAGTGCCTCCTAGGCACCAGAAAATTCATGCAATTCTCTCCTTCAATCCTCACAACTCTACAACAACCCAAAAAATTGGAGATTGTTATCCTCTGTTTCATCAAATATGAAAAAAGTTTCATTAACTAACTCAGGGTAGTATAGCGACATGGATGCAGGATTCACACTCAGGTCTTCTGACCCCTAAGCCGTGTCCTTGCCCTTGGCCTGCACCATACATCTCCAAGTGCACCACCTGCAAGCTTTAGTTCATGGCCACAAGTTACATGTGAGTTTGGCCAGGGCCAAGAAGTCTTTAAGTCTCAACTTTTGTTGTTTAAGCCTCAGCCAAAAGACAGATCCAGAGGCTGCCTGCTTCAGTCTCCTGAAAGAATAAGCCTTTTTTAACTTATCTAGGTTAGTGTCACCTTGAGCACTGGAAACTAACATAAGAAGGCAAGTCTAACCATCATAGTTTGTTTGGGTTTGTTTGCCTCAGGCCAGGCCAATAAAGTCACCCCCTGAGGCAAACAAACCCAAACAGATTGTGATGGTTAGACAAAGACCTTTGTCTTACTATAGCAGGAGACCCTTGGAAAATTCTGTAGTCCAGGGCAGGGGACTTCTTGCTCATTCACAATATGGTAACCCCTCTTCCATCTGGAAAAATAGCGAGGCCGGATACCCAGTCACTGGTATTTCTAAAATGTTCTACTGCAAGGCCAGGGCTTCCTACTCCTAGGAGATAATTTATACAAGTGATATGTAAAGATATTAGAGATGGCTGGGCACAGTAGCTCACACCTGTAATCCCAGCACTTTGAGAGGCTAAGGCAGGAGGATCACTTGAGGCCAGGACTTCAACATTGGCCTGGGCAATATAGCGAGACCCCCGTCCCTACAAATAATTAAAAAATTAGCCCAGGAGTTCAACACCCGAAGTGATCTATGATTGTGCCACTGTACTCCAGCTTAGGCAACAGAGCAAGACCTGGTCTCTAAGGGGGGAGAAAAATACAGACATGAAAGTTTCCACAAAATTCACCTATTTTTTGCTGCAGTTAGAGAAATTTGTATGTTTTTTGCTTTGTAATAATTCTACTAGAGAGTGGGGAAACCCTTCCTCTCAGTGCTGCAAATGAGAAAAAAGAACAGTGTAATTGGATGCCGTCATTGCTAATCATCTAGACCAGAACCAATCTAGTTCTGTTGAACTGGCTCTAGTCCGATAGAACTTTCTGCATTAAATGTTCTATACTTGTGTCTTCCAATTCAGTAGCTGTTAGCCACACATGGATACCGAACACTTAAAATGTAGCTAATGCAAGTAAGAAACTAAAATTTCAATTTTATTTAATTTAAATTTAAGCCATATGTGGCCAGTAGCTGCCATATTAGACTAGGTAGCTCTAGATTATAAAACAGAAGTCCAGGCCACCTCAGCCCTTTGAACACAGTGACCAAGTTTGTCCACAGAACCTTGCAATAAAGACCCTTGCTTGGTCAGCTCCTCCTAAGAAAAGACATCTCCACTGCTCACTCCTTTTCAAACAAAAGATAGAAACCCCATGTGATCATTTTCTATTACTGCAACCAAGTACCACAGCCTTGAAGGTTAAACAAACACGTATTTATTATCTCAGTTTCTATAGGCCAGAAGTCCATGTACAGTGTAACTCAACTGGGTTCTCTGCTTAGGGTCTCACAAAGTCCAAGACAAGGTCCCAGCAGGGCTGTGTTCCTTTCTGGATCTCCAGGGAAGAATCCACTTCCAAGTTCACACAGGTTGTTGGCAGAATTCTGTTTCCTTGTGGTTGTGGGCCTTTGTTTCTTTGCTGACTGTCAGCTGGGGGCTGCCCTTAGTTCCCAGAGGCCTGTGTCTGGTCCTTGCACATGGCCCCTCTTTCTCAGATGCAACAGCACATCAAACCCTTCTCATGCTTGGAATCTCTCTGATGTCCTACTCTGCCCTTAGCTAGGAGAAGGCTCTGCTGTTAAGGGTTCACATAATTCCAAGGGACCCACTCAAATAGTATCTCTATTTTGAGATCAGTTGATTAGTAACCTTAATTACATACGTGAAGTCTCATTTGCCAATTAACATAACACAACCACAGCAGTAACACCAGGGAGCAAAAGTTTTAGAGCCAAAATTCTGCCTATCACAACCTAATAGCAGAGAATGGAGAAACTAGTGAGGTTACAGTTGGTCATTACTTAGTGCCTTCTTGAGTAGAAAATAAAGTGAGCTTGTTGAAAAAATAATTTTTATTTATTTATTTATTTATTTATTTATTTGGACAGGCACAGTGGCTCATGCGTATAATCCCAGCACTTTGGGAGGCCAAGGCATGTGAATTGCTTGAGCCCAGGAGTTTGAGACCAGCCTGGGCAATGTGAAGAAACCTTGTCTCTACACAAAGTAAAATAAAAATTAACTGGGCGTGGTGTTGCATGCCTATAGTCCCAGCTACCTGGGAAACTGAGGTGGGAGGATCAACTGAGCCCTGGAGGTTGAGGCTACAGTGAGCCATGATTGTGCCACTGAACTGCAGCCTGGGCAACAGAGTGAAACTGTCTGAAAAAAATAAAAAATAAAAAATATTTAGACTATTTTTTCTTAGAGTCCCAAGCCATTTGTCTCACTTCATTATTCAAACAAACTGGCAAAGTGGTGCTCATTCCCAGTCTCTGTCAAGGATCCTCAAGTATTTCAGGTTACACTCCTTGGAGGGTCTTAATCTTCAGGATAACTTCCAGCAAAGGCACAAGAGCTGTTACATCACTTTGGAGATCTTTCTCATCACAGGAGAATCTACCAGCGATTCAAGCACTCTTTCCCGGTTTTGCCAGTGCTGAGTTAGATATTAAGTCATGATAAGGACAACCTGGCCTAGAGGCTGTTAATTAATGAACAAACCTCATAGGCAAACTAAGCTACTCGGCTCCAGTTAGCAAATTCCAGTAAGAAAATGAAGTGAGTGGAAAAGTACTTCCTGCTAATTAGGTGAAATGAGACACTGAGTTTTCAAGTTCTGAACAAAGAGCTGTTTTGTGTCTGTCCTCCTCCTGGAGAGATGGAAAGAAGGTATCTTTGGGCCAAGAGTTCTGAGAGAGAGCTGAGAGAGGATCAGGCCATTACCTGAAAAAGTGAATAAAGGACAAGCTGATGCATTTTCCAAGAGTGAGTGTACATGTGGTCTGGGAAGTCTCATGAGAGAAATCAGCTCAGAGGGCCACGGTGTTGAGAACCAACCACTGGTTTCAGAAAGTCGTCATTCTACGCCAGGACTGCGGAATCTGTCAACTTCATTCCCTCCAACATCTCTGCCCATTGTATCAGAAGCCACTTAAAATGCACCTGCAGGTTAAGCCCTATTACAGACTCTGGGAGCCAACTATCTTTGACAGGGGTAATGAAAATATAGAGAAAAATCTTCTACCCAGCTGGCTCCACAATTTCTGTTAGAGGAGAAACTATCTTGTTTAGGAAAATACCTTGAAATGCTAGGTGGGAAGAAAGAGTGAGCCCTAGGACTGAGGTTGGCAGGAGTCAACAAAGAAGCAGCTAAATTTATCTGCTTAGAAAACGTAAAGGGACTTGGAGTAGGAGTGGGAAAGAGGAAGGAGATGGAGGAGAGAGGAGATTAGGAAAGAGAGTTCACACAGTGGGAATCTGGAGTCTGGGAGCTGGCAGAAATGATAAGGGGGACTTTTAAGAACAGGGCTGTCTGATATTAACTCTACATCATCCATTGTCTAGTACTGATCTGTAGCTCCCACCAGCAGTTAAAGTTCTACAACATGCTGCTAACTGCCGTGAGTGGTGCTTTCGGAGGAAACCAAGGAGAAGAAGCTAGGTCCCTTGATTTGATCCACATTGGGGTGGGAAAGAACTCAGCCAAACCTGGAAATCAGAGCAGGAATGACTAGGAAACTGTTAGCCCATGGGACAATGCATAACCTGGGAGGGCACTGTACTTCCCCAGGATGGGGCTTGAATCAATCTTAGCAGATACTAAGAGTCAGGGTGACCCCAACTGACATCTCAGTTGCATAAAGATTCAATTAGCCACTCAATGATTCAGTATTACATCTGTTTTGTTGCTTTTTCTATCTTGATTTAATATCATGGTTTTCCCAAAATCTGAATGTACAGTTTCCCGCCCCCCTCCCCTTGGACCAAGTTTCTAGCTTCACATCTAAATCCCCGGCGACTGGCCTCCTGCCCACTACAGGTTTCATTGAGATGTGGTCACCCTGACAATAGAGAGCAGGTGTCAGCAGACCCATTGAGTGATGATGAAGAAGATTCTTAGGAGCAGCTTTATTATATGATCGTCAGGTCAAGCTAGTTTGGCTAACAAGTTTAGGGGCTGAACTCTTCACCCTCCTAAGGCTGAGGACTCTACAGATGAGACCCAGTGCTTCGTGGAAGACACCAAGGGATGAGAACATGTCACCAACATAAGGAAAAGTTTGGTTAATTTATCAGAGCCCTTGTGTAAATACACTTCACAGAAGGCCTGGGAACATGTACAAGTCTCCTCCTATCAATTAAAGTCTAACAATTCTACCCTCCTCACTTGAGACTGGTTCATGCTACAGCACAAAATAACCTCCCAGCCATGTTGCATTCATCTGGGGGCCTGGGCAGAAGCCTATCACTGCTGCCCAGCCCATAAGGGTGGGCAGCGCCTAGCTTCAAACACTACTGACACCCTTTCTGCATGAGCTTACACACCTCTTATGCCTGGGACCCATGTTTTGCCTCTCTCTCCACTCTGACATGCTTTGCCTCCAGCCTAAATGCTAGCCATTCCAATGGCCTATCTTTTCCTGTTACCATCACCTCCAACCTTCCCTTAGCTCATCCTCCTTCTTCTTCCTCTCCTTGACTCAACCCCTGCTGCTGGCCTTCTGGAGCCCTCATCCGTTGGTAAACGTCTTTTCTTACAACAAAAATCTTTCCCCTTTGGTCTCCTTTCTCCTCCTGCCTTAACTGAAACATGACCCTTGCAGAAGCACATTGCCTTTCCTGCAATCCCCTGAAGTGAGGATGTTGATTCTTCACACATCCTAGTGCTATTTAAGGGAACTGACATATTTACTCTTCTGGCTCTATATTACCATATTCAAACTTTTATTCTTCATTGGCTGGGAAAACCCTTTACCCTGTTTTGTGGCAATTGGTATCTATTCTTCTCTTCATCATTCACTCCACATTCACTAGACCTCCATCAAGCTCTCTTCCTCAAATCCTGCCAAGATTTCTGGTAGCCATTAGCCACTTCCTCTCCTATAGCTTTATATTAAATGTGATCATTACCCATAACTAGTTCAACTCTGCCAACTTAAACTCTGATGTCACACCAAAAACCGTTACCAGTCCATTTTCCAGTTCTCTCTTTTAAAGAAAACAAACAAAAACAATTACTCTTTGACCTTATTTAGAGTGCTAATCCATGGATCCCTCTATGTGATTTTATTCTATCTCTCATCTGCCTTCAACTGTCTCACCTACTGAGACCCTATGTGCTATCCATCAAACCAGTATTTTACCACTATCTTTTATCAATCCATTCAGATATAGAAACAGCTGAGAATAGGTAAGTTCATCTATAAATGAAACACTAAAAACAATGAACACTGTTCTATGTAACGGAAACACTAATGACAAGCTTAAGGTTTTCTACCAGGGTCTGGCTAATACTTAATGACTAATACGTCAGAACAAAACCACATCAGGTGCCTATAGATAAACTTTGCTTGGATTTAGATAGAGCCAAAGATATACATCATTTTCCGGTTGGATTTTGAGCAGTATTAGAACAGTGGAACTAAGAGAATCCTATTCGGAAACAACTTTTTTTGGAGAATCCTATTCAGAAACAACTTTTTTGGAGACAGGATCTCATTCTGTCACCCAGGCTGGAGTGCAGTGGCTCAATCACTGCTCACTGCAGCCTTGACCTCCCAAGCTCAAGTGATTCTCCCACCTCAGCCTCCTCTCTGTACCTGCTGCAGCAACACCTGCCCCAGCTACTAGTGGAACAGAGACAGATATCTGGGGCCTGCAGTTCTTATACAGGCCTATCACTGGATGACTGACTCCAGGAAGACTTCCCAGAAGAGAGCCTGGGCAAGCTGCAGGACCCGTTCTCTCTGTGCCACTACCATACCATCATGATCTGCACAAGGACTTGTCCCACGGGTCTGAATCCAGGGAAGGCTGCTGTGGAAATCAAGAAACTGATGGCAACCCATAAGGAGAAGAAAGTCTCAGCTTAATTGTTTCCATGCTAAACATGACTTGTAACCAGTTCAGAGCTGAACATAATTTAGATCTAATTTGAGTTCCTGTGAAGATCTTGATTTTCCATGAATACAGCATGCATAATAAAAATTTTAAGAAGTAAATAGACATTATTCTACTTTATTAACAACAACAACAAGAATACTAACTTTCAAATCAACTCTGTGCAGGAAGCTTTGACCTAGACAAGTAGGCCTTACTCTTCAGGTGGCAGTCACCATTGTCCTCTTCCTTTTCCCCTATAAGCCATGGCTCTTTGGAGTTGAGTTCCAGAATCTCATAAGAAGACAACTGTCAAAGTTTGCATCTGGCAAATGGTTAGGAAAATGGTTGCTAGGAATTGTAATAAGGAATAGGAATGTAGGGGGAAAAAAAACCAGAGATTGGGGAAAAGCATCAACAATAAAAGACAAAAATCTAAGTCAAGTGCAACAGACTGACCTCATTTACAGGCCAGGGACTAAAGAGCCATAAGAAGGGCTCACTCAAAGAACTGGAGAAAACACAGTGAGGGGACACTGGGTAGAAGAGGTTCGCTGAAGCATGAGGGAAATGGAAGCAAGGGTCCACCTCAGGAAACAGGGCTGGCAGCATCAAGGTATGAAGCAGACTCCATTCACCTGCCTGACATGCAAGAACAAGGCTTTCCATCCCTCCACAACACCTGTTGCCAGTGACTTGGGCACCCAGGCACAAGGCTTGAGAAGAATTAGTCCCCTCCCTGATAGGGGATGGCTACAGGGAACCTGCCTCTCCACCTGCAGGTTTAAATGCAGCCAAATACTTATACCCGGATCCCACTGATTCGTGAGACTAAACCCTGTTGATCTGCCAGTCTCTCCTTGGAAGGGGTGGCATTCACAGGAACAGCTTTGATGGCACATTGAGGTAAACAGTAATAATACTTAATTCATCCATTGATCTTTTACTGAAAATATAATATGTATAAGTGAAACACAAAGTCAGCCCCAGAATGTCTGCAAGATTATAGCTGAGGTTTGCATTGAGTTTGCTACCCCCAGGCAAAGGGAGGACCTAGAATTTTCAAGCAGGGCTAAAGCAATCACTTTGCTGGTATGTGCCAGCCAAGTGACTAACACCCAAACATGTTTAATATGAAACAGCACTAGGAGACTGCATATAGCCTCAGGGAGATCAGCTGCTAACCAGCTCAAATTATAGCTGCAATCCCTCATATGCAGCCACTTACAGTGTCTCTCCACATGTCTTCAGAGGCACACAGCACTGTGTACAGGAAAAGGACTGCCCTTGAGGTTGAAAGATCAGAGTTCTTGTTCCCATTCTGTAGCAGTTTGTCATGTGACTTGGATCAGCCTTGTCTGAAAAATGAGGCTGAAGCCTTGTCCATAAAATGGGGCAACACCTTCCCTCTCTGCCCTCTGTGGTAGTTTTAAGAATCAAGTGAAAAATATTATGAGAATTAAGAGATGATGACAATGGTATAGAGCTATGTACCAAGTATTATATTACACACAAGTATCATAAATCTCCCTCTACATTTTCATTGGTACTAGAGGGAATTTCTTTCAATGGCAGGGATGAGGAAATCAAAACAATAAGATTTTGGGTTCATGCTTTAATATCAACACCATTGAAAGCACCAATTTAGCTGTTTATTGTGGACTTTTGTCATCCCAGGCAGTATGTTGGAGTCTTTTCAAAGAGAAGATTAGACCTCCCTCTTCAGTGTTATCTAGGGCTATCAATTAGACCATCTCTGATATTTTCCAGCTGGTGCTTTAAAGAAATTCCTGTTTGAGAAATGTATACAAATATTTCTCCCATCTGCAATTACACAGGCAAGAAAATAAGCAAAAGAATTTTATATTTCTTTCTTCCTCTTTTCTTCTTTTTGTTTCTATCCACATGTATATCTCACAGAGGAGCTAGGGTGCAGTGGATGAGGTGGGTGAGGTGAGGAAGACACTTGCTTCAAGTGCAAAATTTATTGGAGCACCCAAAAACTCAAAAATGAAGATATGTAATGTTTTAATGCAATATTTTTAAATTAATGCAAAAAAACACGATGATTTACATATCAAAAATTTAAATAAAGAACAGTTACAATACCATGCTGAGACATTTTGAAGACTGAGGCAAAAGGAAAAATCAGTAATACCGATCCTTTAAAATTTTGATATTTTATTCATCATGGATTTTTGCATTCATGTTTATGTAATCATAGTAGCAATACTTTTCTTTCTTAGGGGCATTTAAAATTATAGTTTGCCTTAGTATCGGTGGCATCTTGGATTTGGTTAAATGCTTTCCAGGCGATATCTGAAACAAGCATAACTCCTGGCAACCAAAACTCAACTTGACTTTTTCTCCCACAGTTTTCTTTAAACATTTATTCAGTGAAAGTCACCTTCCCTCCTCCTGAATGAAAACTGGGAGTCCCAAGGCTTTCCTATTCACTCTTAAATAATGGAAAAGCCTCACAGCCATTTTAAGTCACAAACACAGTCTCAGTTCAGTGATCAGAATGCACAATCCCAGGCCGAGCACGGTGGCTCATGCCTGTAAACCCAGCACTTTGGGAGGCCGAGGCGAGAGGATCATGAGGTCAGGAGTTCGAGACCAGCATGGCCAACCCTGTCTCTACTAAAAATACAAAAATTAGTCTGGCGTGGTTGTGCACGTCTACAATCCCAGCTACTCAGGAGGCTGAGGCAGGAGAATTGCTTGAACCTGGGAGGCAGAGGTTGCAGTGAGCCGAGATCACGCCATTGCACTCTAGCCTGGGCGACAAGAGCAGGATTCCATCTCAAAAAAATAAAATAAAAAAGAATGCATAATCCCCTGAAATCATTGAAACTTACAACTTCACTTAGTAGTAAATCTCCCCTCTACCAGCTGAGCCTGGAAACCTGCAGTAGGATGGGAAGATCCGGCCTTCTGCTCTCTACCCTCCACCCCTCTCACCTCTCTCTTCTACTCAATACCTAATGTTTTGTTCTCCCCGAAAATGGAAGGAGTTTGGCAGGGAGAAAGATGAAGGGAATAGACTAGTTCTTACCTCACTTGATGGCTTCATATTCTCTGGATGAGGAAGATGGTTAATAGGGACCCTTTCTTTCTAGACATCTTCATTGGCTTGTCAGAGCTTCCCGATGGGACCTTCTCTCCTCAGTAATGGTTATCCAGCTGGGTGGTGTGTGTGGATGTTTATTATATAATTAGCTGTACTTTTCTGATGCTTTATTTTTAATTTTCTTAATCAAAAAAATAAGAACTGAGAGGAAATCAAGGGAAAGAATTCTAACTCCACATGAAAACAACCACCTTGATCGAGCCTGGGACAGCATGGCGGCGCCCATGTAACCCGACCCGTGCTGCAAAGGGAACGGCGGCGGCAGCGCGGGCCCCGCGGGGGTTAGAGGTCATCATGCTCAGGGTCGCGTGGAGGGCGCTGAGTTTGATTCGGACCCAGGCCCCAGTCCTCGGGCTGCCGGGCGGTGGGAGCGCCAGGTGTCCTTTCAACTAGCGGGTCCTGCAGCCTCGAAGTCTCCTCCTCCAGGCCCCGCGCGGATATGTCGTCCAGAAACCAGCCCAGCCTGGGCAGGATGATGACCCACCTCCTTCTACACTGCTCAAAGACTACCAGAATGTCCCTGGAATTGAGAAGGTTGATGATGTCGTGAAAAGACTCTTGTCTTTGGAAATGGCCAACAAGAAGGAGATGCTAAAAATGAAGCAAGAACAGTTGATGAAGAAGATTGATGCAAACCCGGAGGACACCAGTTCCCTGGAGGCTCGAATTGTTGTCTTGTCCCTCAAGATCCGCAGTTATGAAGAACACATGCAGAAACATCGAAAGGACAAAGCCCACAAACGCTATCTGCTGATGAGCATTGACCAGAGGAAAAAGATGCTCAAAAACCTCCGTAACACCAACTATGATGTCTTTGAGAAGATCTGCAGGGAGCTGGGGATTGAGTACACCTTCCCCCCTCTGTATTACCGAAGAGCCCACCGCCGATTCGTGACCAAGAAGGTTCTGTGCATTCGGGTTTTCCAGGAGACTCAAAAGCTGAAGAAGCAAAAAAGAGCCTTAAAGGCTGCAGCAGCAGCCCAAAAACAAGCAAAGCAGAGGAACCCAGACAGCCCTGCCAACACTGGACCAGAGACACTCAAAGACAGCCAATAAATTCTGTTTAATTATTTCAAAAAAAAGAAAAAAGAAAAAAGAAAACAACCTTTGCTGAATAGAAACGTGCCTTATCAGTCTCTCTCTCTTTCTCTCTCTCTCTCTCTCTGTGTGTGTGTCTGTGTGTTTACGTGTATTACCAATCATTTCTCCTCTCCTGCCTTCATTTTTATCACCTACACAGGCCTAGAAACATAAAAGCTTGTCTAGATTGAGATTAACTCCCTTGCCCTGTCACATGCTAGTTTATTTCTTACTCCTTCTGAATAAGCAGAGCAATACACCACTGGTTTCTAATTTCTTCAAGAATAAATGGCCCTGGCCAGAATCCAGTACACTCCCAGTCTCCTGGGACCTCGTCAAGAGAACTGGAACATCTCTGCCCTTAACCTCTAGGGCAGAGAATCAGCAAGAGTCCCACAGCAAGAAATGCACTATGAAAACAGCAGTGTCATCAAAGGCAGAAAACATCTTTTTCTCACCACTGAGAGTTCCACTGTACTGCCTTCCTCCAGGCATTGGAAAGGAAGAGAGAATGTTGCAGAGACTAAATAGTTGCTCCCATCTTAATAAAACAATTACTTTTATTGTTTAGCTTCACAATACCAACAATATATTACTAATATCCTTGAATACTCCTCCATAGCAAAGTCTTCAATATTCTGACTTACCAGTAATATTTAAATGCATGGTTGTATTTTACCTTCTAGGATCTATGGAAGTTGAAACTGGAAAACAATTTCAATTCTTACACATTCAAAGGCCTTGCCCAGATTCAGGATGATTCAGGATGTCTACAGCAAAACACTTTTCCAACATGACAAGTTTCAGGATCATAAGGAGGAGAGAACAACTAGCTATGGGTAGGTTATGTAGACAAATCAACAAAACACAGAGGGAAACCAAGACAAGGTCCAAGCCCTCTGTGACTAGGACTGGTTTTTATGGCTGAGGAGTTACTTACACCAGCAGACTAGGCCCGGGAATGCAGAGCATTAAGTGTGGGAAAGAAAAGAAGCATGGAGGGCAGAATGCCAAGCATCATTCCAGGAGTCGGGGTCTGCACTCATCCATATTCCTCACTTCCCTCAACCTCCTTCTAAAGCCTGTTGCTGGGGGGTTCCTACAAAATAAGGGAAAATGGTGGTAGGTGAGGCAAATTAAAAAGTAAAATGTGAAAAGTGTGCAAGATCTCACAGAACAGAAATAGATTCCTCAAAGCCATGAACTCAGATGGAGGAAAAAAAAAAAAAAAAAAAAAAAAACCTGTGTTTTTATTTTCACTAATCTGTAAGTGAAAATCTAGTATTTCCTTTATTTATGAATGGAGGTGATAAATCATTACAGTATTAGTTGTACCCATGACTGTCACCAATAGAATTCACAGATATTTTCAATTAACTTTATGGTGTTGTAAATATCTTGAAATATCATTTTTGTTCAATGTTACTATAAAATTATGATACTAAGTAAATCTGTCACTAGATTTTGATATTTAATCTGTTAACTAAAAATTTTGTACAGTGGTGTACCACATAACTATCAATCAACAACAAACCACATATACCCGGATGGTCCCGTAAGAGTATAATGGAGCTGAAAAATTTCCTATCACCTAGTAACATTGTATTAATAGCTGTCACAATTTTGTAGCACAACCCTACATTCTTCATGTGTTTGTGGTGATGCTGGTATAAATAAATCTACTGTGCTGCCAGTCCTAGAAAAGTCTGCCACATACAATTATGTACAGTACACAACTTTTGATAATGATAATAAACATTATATTACTGTTTTACGTATTTACTATACTTTTTATCATTTCAGAGTGTACTCCTTTTACTTACCAAAAAAAAAAAAGTTAATGTACAGCAGCCTCAGGGAGGTCCATCAGGAAGTATTGCAGAAGAAGGCAATGTTATCATAGGAGGTGACAGCTTCATGAGTGTTAACGCCCCTGAAGACCTTTCAGTAGCAGAAGATGTGGAGGCGAAGAACAGTAACATTGATGACCCTGACCCTGTGTAGACCTAAGCTAATGTGTGTGCTTGTATCTTCATTTTTAACAAAAAAGTCTAGAAAGTAAAAAATCAAAAAAAAAATTAGTAGAAAAAAGTTTATAGAATAAGAATATAAAGAAGTAAAATATTTTTGAACAGTTGTATGATGTGTTTGTGGGTGGAGGTTGTTTTGTTTTTGTTTTTTCTTTTGGCCTCCTGATGTTTGCCCAGGCTGGTCTTGAACTCCTGGGCTCAAATGATCCTCCCACCTCAGCCTCCTGAGTAGCTGGCATTACCCCACACCACTGCACCCAGTTTGTGTTTGTGTTTTAAGGGAAGTGCTATTACAAAAGAGTCAAAAAGTTTTTAAAAATTTAAAAGTTTATAAAATTTAAAAGTTACACTAAGCTAAGGTTACTTAATTATTGAAGAAAGAATAATTTATTACATAAATTTAGTTATACTAAATGTACAGTGTTTATAATGTCTATAGTAGTGTACAGTAACATCCTAGACCTTCACATTCACTCACCATTTACTCACTGATTAAGTGGCAAGTGCCTTATACAGCTGTATCATTTTTACCTTTTTTTTTTTGCTTTTATTATTACTTTTAATTGACACATAATAATTACACATATTTGTGAGGTACAGTGTAATATTTAGATACATGTATACAATGTAAAATGATCAAATCAGTATAAATAGCATATACATCACCTCAAACATTTATCATTGAATTGGGTTGGAAACATTCAAAGTCCACTCTACTAGCTATTTGAAAATATGCAATAAATTGTTCTTTTTTTTTTTTTTTTTTTTTGGAAATGGAGTCTCACTCCTGTCACATAGGCTGGAGTGCAGTGGCGTGATCTCGGTTCACTGCAACTTCCACCTCCCGGGTTCAAGTGATTCTACTTCCTCAGCCTCCCGAGTAGCTGGGATTACAGACGTGCCAGGTGTGCGCCACCACACCCAGCTGATTTTTGTATTTTTAGTAGAGGTGGGGTTTCTCCACGTTGGTCAGGCTGGTCTTGTACTCCTGACCTCAGGTGATCCACCCGCCTTGTCCTCCCAAAGTGCTGGGATTACAGGCGTGAGTCACCGCACCCAGCCTAATCATTCTTAGCTATAGTCACCCTATAATGCTGTAGAACTCTAGACCTTATTCCTCCTATCTAACTGTACTTTTGTATCTATTAATCAACATTTGGCTGTTCTCTCATCCACCCTACCCTTCCTCTATATAGAATAACAACCACTACTCCACTCTTTAGTTCAATGAGGTCCTTTTTTAGCTACCACATATTGCTGTTTATCTTTCTGTGCCTGGCTTACTCTATTTAACATAACGCCCTACAAATTCATCCATGTTGTCATGAATGACAGAATTTCATTCTTTTTCATATCTAAATAGTATTGTATTTTGTATATATACCAAATTTTTTTATCCAGTCCTCTGTTGATGGACACTTAGGTTCATTTCTTATCTTGGCTATTGTGAATAATACTGCAGTAAATATGGCAGTGTAGATATGTCTTCAACATACTGATTTCCTTTCCTTTGAATATATACACAGGAGTGGGATCACTGGGTGATGTGGTAGTTAAATTTTTTATTTTGTGAGGAACCTCCATATTGGTTTTCATAATGGCTGTACTACTTTACATTCCCACCAACCGTATGTAAGAGTTTCCCTTTCTCCACATCCTTGCCAGCATTTCTTATTTTTTGTCTTTTTGAAAATAGCCGTTCTAACTGGGGTAAGATAATATGTCTTGTGGTTTTTATTTGTATTTCCGTGATTCCCTGATGATTAGTAATGTTGTGCATTTTTTTCATATATCTGTTGGCGATTTGTATCTCTTCTTTTGAAAATGACAATTCAGATCTTTTTTTTTTTCTTCAGAAGGAGTTTTGCTCTTGTTGGCCAGGCTGGAGTGCAATGGTGCAATCTTGGCTCACTGCAACTTCCACCTCCCAGGTTCAAGCAATTCTCCTGCTTCAGCCTCCCCAGTAGCTAGGATTACAGGCATGTGCCACCACTAATTTTGTATTTTTAGTAGAGATGGGGTTTCTCCTTGTTGGTAAGGCTGGTCTCAAACTCCTAACCGCAGGTGATCTGCCTGCCTTAGCCTCCCAAAGTGCTGGGATTGTAGGCATGAGTCACCGTGTCCAGCCACCCATTTTTAAATTGAATTATTTTCATTTTTGCTGTTGAGTTGTTTGAGTTCTTTGTATATTCTGTATAATAATCCTTTGTCAGATTAATAACTTGAAAATATTTTCTACTATTCTGTAGATTGTCTCTTCACTTTGTTGATGGTTTGCTTTGCTGTACAGAAGCTTTTCTGTTCTATACAATACCATTTGTCTAATTTTCCTTTGTTGCCTGCGCTTTGAGGTCTTCTCCATAAAATCTTTGCTCAGACCAGTGTTCTGAAACATTTTGCCTTTTTTTTTTCTAGTAGTTTCACAGTTCCAGACCTTACATTTAAATCTTTAATTTGTTTTAGTTGATTTTTTGCATTTGGTGAGAGATAGGGCTCTAGTTTCATTTTTCTGCATATGGACATCTAGTTTTCTCACAACTTTTATCAAATAGGCTATCCCATCCCCAGTGATTATTCTTGGTGCCTTTGGTGAAAATCAGTTGACTATAAATGTGTGGATTTATATCTGGGTTCTCCATTCTATTCCATTAGCCTATGGTCTGTTTTTATGTCAGTACCATGCTATTTTTGTTACTATCACTTTGTAGTATACTTTAAAGTTCAACAGTATAATGCCTCTGGCTGTGTTCCTTTTGCTCAAGATTGCTTTGGCTATTCAGGGTCTTTTGCTGTTTCATACAAATTTTAGGATTGTTTTTCTATTTCTGTGAAGAATGTCATTGGTATTTTGATAGAGATTGCATGGAATCTGTACATTTCTTTGGATAGTGTGACCATTTTCACAATTTCAATTATTCCAATTCATGAACATGAGATGTCTTTCAATTTTGTTGTGTTTTCTTCAATTCTTTGTCAGTGTTTTATAGTTTTCCCTGTAGGGATAATTTACCTCTTTGGTTAAATTGATTCTTAGGTACTCAATATTATTCGTTGCTATTATAAATGGGATTGCCTTCTTGATTTCTTCTTCCTCTAGTTTGTTGTTGGTGTATAGAAATGCTACTGATTTTTGTATGTGCCTGCAACTTTACTGAATTTGTTTATCAGTTTTAAGAGTTTTTTGATGTAGCTATTAGGGTTTTCTATATATAAGATTATGTCATCTACAAACAGGGATCATTTGACATCCTCCTTTACAATTTGGATGCCCTTTCTTTCTTTCTCTTGCCTAATTGCTCTGGCTAGGACTTCCAGTACTATTTGCATAAAAGTGGGGAAAGTGGGTATCCTTATCTAATTCCATATCTTGGAGGAAAAGCTTTCATTCAATGTTTCCCTGTTCCATATGATGTTGGCTGTGGGTTTGTCATATGTGGCCTTATACTGAGGTATGTTTCTTCTGCACCTAACTTTTTGAGAGTTATTATTATGAAGCCATGTTGAATTTTCTCAAATACTTTTTCTGCATCTATTGAGATGATCATATTGTGATCATTTGTTTGTGTGATGTATCACATTCTTCATTCTGTGAAGAATGATGTATCATCATTCTTCATTGATTATGGTGAATGATCTTTTTCTTGTGCTGCTGGATTCAGTTTGCCAGTATTCTGCTAAGGAATTTTGCATCTATGTTGATCAGGAATACTGACCTATGGTTTTCTTTTTTTGTTGTATCATCATCAGATTTTGGTAGCAGGGTAGTGCTGGCTTTGTAGAATGAGTTTGGAACTATTCCTTTCTCTTCAATTTTCTGGAAGAGTTTGGAAAGCATTGGTATTCACGTTTAAATGTCTGCCAGAATTCTGCAGTTAAGCCATTGGGACCTGGAGTTTTGTTTGTTGGTTGGTTGGTTGGTTTTTGGGTTTTTTTTTTTTTTTTTGGATGGGAGGCTTTTTATAACAGATTCCATTTTATTACTCATAATTGGTATGTTCAGGTTCTCTATTTTTTCTTGATTCAATCCTGGTAGGTTGTATGTGTCCTGGAGTTTATTTCCACTAGACTTTCTAATTTGTTGCCATACAGTTGTTAACAATAGTCTCTAATGATCCTTTCTTTTTCTGTGTCATCAGTTTTAATGTCTCCTTTCACATTTCTGATTTTATTTCTGTCTTTTCTCTTTTTTTCTTGGTTATTCCAGCTAATGGCTTCTGGATTTTCTTTATCTTTAAAAAAAAAAAAAATCAACATTTTGTTTGACTGATCATTTGTAATTTTTTAGTCTCAATTTGACTTATTTCTTTTTTGATCTTTATTATTTCTTCTACTAATTTTGGATTTGGTTTATTCTTGCTGTTCTTGTTCCTTGAGATGCATCAGTAGGTTGTTTATTTGAAGTCCTTCTACTTTTTTGATATAGATATTTTCTGCTGTAAACTTTCCTCTTAGTACTGCTTTTGCTATGTCCCATAGATTATGGTATGCTGTATTCCAATTTTCATTTGTTTCCAGAAATATTTAAATGTTGTTCTTAATTTCTTCAGAGACCCATTGGTCATTTGGGAGCATGTTGTTTAATTTTCTTGTATTTGTACAATACATGAAAAGATTTCTAATTTTATTCCACTGTGGTCCCAAAATATACTTGATATGATTTTTACTTTTTTGAATTATTCAGACTTGTCTTGCAGCCTAAGATATAGTCTCTTCTGGAGAATGTTCTATGTGCTGATAATAAAATATGTATTCTTCATCATTTTTGTACATGATGTTCTGTAAATGTTAGTTAGGACTAGTGTGTAGTTTAATTCTGATGTTTCTTTGTTGATTTGCTGTGTGAATGATATGTCCATTACTGAGAATGGAGTGTTAAAGCCTCCTACTATTATTGTATGCCAATCTTTCTCTCCCTTTAGACCTATTAATGTTTGCTTTGTATACTTTATATACACTTTAATCTTTGCTACACAGATATTTATAATTGTTATATGATTTGCTGAATTAATCCCTTTGTCATTATTTAATAATCTTCTTTGTCTCTTTTTACTGTTTTTGACTTAATTCTTTCAGTATCAGTTTTATCAAATGTAAGTATAGCTACCCCTGCTCACTTCTGGTTTTCATCTGTGTGGAATATATTCTTCCATTCCTTCACTTTCAGTTTATATATATCTTTACAAGTGAAATGACTTTCTTGTAGGCAGCATGTAGTTGAGTCATATTTTTTAATCCATTCTTCCAGTCTATATCTAGTAAGTGGGGAATTTAATGTCTTTACATTCAAGGTTACTATTCATAGGTGAAGACTTACGCCTGTCATTTGTTAATTATTTTCTGGTTATTTTCTATATACTTTGTTTCTTTCCTTCTCTTTTATTGTTTATCACTGAAGTTTGGTGGTATTCCATAGTGATAAGATTTGATTCTTTTCTCTTTTTCCTTTATGTATCTGCTCTACCAGTGAGTTTTATACTTTTACATGTTTTAATGATAATAACTATTATCTTTTTTATTCTGGATCTAAGATTCCCTTGAACATTTCATGTAAGGTTCATGTGGTAGTGATGAATTTCTTCTGTTTTTGCTTTCTCTGAGAAAGACCTTGTTTATACCTCATTTTTGAAAGACAGCTTTTGCTTTTCTGCATGTAACATTATTAGCAGGCAAATTTTTACTTTCAGCACTTCAAATATATCATCCCATTATCTCCTGGCCTGTTAGTTCTGCAGAAAAATATGCTGTTAGTCTAATGAGAATGTTCTTATGTGTGACTGGACACTTTTCTCTTGCTCTTTTTAGCATTCTTTATTTATCTTTGCCTCTTTTTTTAGGACAAAGTCTCACTTTGTCACCCAGGCTGGAGTGCAATGGCATAGTTATGGCTGACTGCAGCCTCAACCTCCTGGCTCAAGCGATCCTCCTGCCTCAGCCTCCCAAGTAGCTGGGACTACAGGCATGTGCTACCATGCTCAGCTAATTTTTCTTTTTTTTTGGAGAGAGGGCTCATTATGTTGCCCAGGTTGGTCTCAAACTCCTGGGCTCAAGTGATCCTCCTGCCTTGGCCTTCCAAAGTGCTGGGATTATAGGCATGAGCCACTGCACCTGCCTGTCTTTGCCTTTTGACAATTTGACCATAATGTTCCTCAGGAAGGACTTTTTGAGTGAAATCTACTTGGGGATCTTTGTGCTTTCCAGATCTGGGTGTTCATATCTCTCCCTGAACTTCAGAAGTTTTCAGAAGTTTTCATTAAATAAGTTTTTTATGTCTTGTTTATTCTCTTTCTCCTTCTGCAGCTCCTATAATATAAAAACTTGTTTGCTTAATGGTGTCCCATAAGTCTTGTAGACTTTCTTCACTCTTTTTCATTCTTATTTCTTTTTTTTCTCCATCTGGGTAATAGCAAATGACCTGTCTTAAAGTTTAAATATTCTTTCTTCTGCTTGATCAAGTTTACTACTGAAGCTCTGTATAATAGTTTTTATTTCATTCATTGAATTCTTCAGCTGCAGTATTTCTGTTTGGTTCTTTTTTATTATTTTATTATTTCTATCTCTTTGTTGAATTTCTCATTCATGTAATGAATTCCTAATTTTGTTGAATTTTCTATCTGTATTTTCCTGTATCTCAATGAGTTTTCTTATGTTCATTATGTTGAATTCCTTTTCTGGCAATTTTCTGTTTTCATTTTCAATTGGCTCTGTTATTAGAGAGTTATTATGTTCATTTGGTGGTGTCATATTTCCTTGCTTTTTCATGTTTCTTGTGCCCCAGTGTTGTCTGTGCATTTGGTGGAACAATTGCCTCTTTTAGACTTTCTAGAGTGACTTTCATAGAGAAAGACTTTCACCTGCAGTTGGATTTTAGTGTGTCAATTGGGAAGGATGTGGCAGTTTTGTTTATGGATAGGCACAGTGGTATAGTCTCCATGCAGCTTCATCACCTGTGTTCAATGTCAGCATTAACTGTTGGAGTCTCAATAACCTAGGCTGTGGAAGTTTGTGACAGTGGCAGTGATGGTGAAGGTTGTTCATGTTCTTGGTGTCAAGGGCTTTGGGAGTCTTCCTATGCTCATTTTCCCCACAATGAGGATAGGAAGTGAACAACATCCCTCTTGGTGTCATGTCTGACATGGCCTATAAGCAGCTACAGCAGTGCTAGATTCCAGGTGTAGGTGCTCCGAGCAATTGTAGGACCAGAGCCCTAAACTCAGGTTCTCATGAAACAATTGTTGCAACTGGGTCTTGGGGTACCATTTGTTTGTTTATCACAGGTTTGTTCTCTGTTGCAGGTTTGGATATTGGTTGCCCACAGAGCCAGGATCTGTGCCTCTGAAGCACTCCCTAGAAGTTCAAGCCCAGCGGGCAGGTCATAGTGGTGATTCTACACCCAGGGGACAAGGCACAAAACTGGACTAACTCCAGAGAAGAAGGGGTGCTTTGGAGGTTTGGGCCCAGAGAGCAGGGTTTGGCTAAAATTTGAGAACCTAAACCATTAGGGCTCAGTGGCAACTTGGGTCCCAGTGGATAAGGCACTGTGTAGGTAGTGACCGTAAACTGTAGGATGGTGGGGCTTGGCAGTATCCAAGACTCTGTGAAGCCAGGTACAGTGACACCATGCACCCCAGAATGGTGTAGTGCAACTGTCATTTGGACCCTGGGGATGACAGGGAACAGCACAACAATGACTCTATTCCCCAGAGAGTAGGGTGTCTGAGCAACTCAGATTCTAAAAGGAATAAGGATACTAGAGTTGTTTGGCCTATAGTGTAATGTGTCTCAGCTCACTACTCTGTTTCCCTGGGACTCCAGGTACTATATCAGCTTTGCCCTGGGGTGGACAGCTGATCAGCTTGGCCAGGGCACCAATTCCCAAGGAGGTAATGTGTTGCTTTAGCTCAGGCCTTGGGGGGATGACTGTTCCACATGGCCCAAGGCACCATTTTCCTAGGATGCAGGGCACTGCTTCAGCTTAGGTACTAGGGTATATGACCACTTTGGGTAACCAAGGCAGTTTCCTACTATGTAGACACTACTTCAACTTAGGCACAGAGAGGTATAACTGCTTTAAGCAGCCAAGATACTATTTTCCTAGGAGGCAAGATACTTCTTCAGCTCTAGCCTGAGAGAAAAAGGGGAGGGGTAAATAGAGCAACTCCACCTCCAACTGGTCTCATAGGGAAAGGTCTATGTAACAGTTGCTTACAACTTGCCTTGGGGATGTTAGGCCACTGAGTTGGGTTGATTCAGTGGTGACTTAGGGATGAAGGGAAGCCTTGGCTATTCACCTGCAGAGCAAGGCACACTCCAGCTGTAGTAAGCAGAAGGCAAAGGTTGCAATGAGCCAAGATTGCACCATTGCACTCCAGCCTGGGCGACAGAACGAGACTCCATCTCAAAAAAAAAAAAAAAGAAAGAAAGAAAGAAAAAAAACGATATACTTAGATACAGAAATACTTAACATTAACATTGTGTTTAATTGCCTGCAGCATTTAGAACAGTAGCACACTGTACAGGTTTGTAGTCTAAAAGCAATAGGCTATACCATATAGCCTAGGTATGTAGTAGGCTCTACCATCTAAGTTTGTGTAGGTACACTCTATGATGTTTGCACAACAATGAAATCAACTTACAACATATTTCTCAGAGCATATTCCTATGGCTAAGTGATGCATGACTGTGTAAATATATGTCACATTCACTTTAATATTTTGATAACTGTACTTCAATAGTTGGTTTCTTTTGTGGTCCTATGGATTTTATGAAATAGATTTTAAAACATTTTTCCAAGAAAAGATCCACAGGCTTCGTCAGACTGCCAAAGACACCAGTGGGGGAAAGACAGTTAAGAATCCTTTCAATAGGCAGTTGCAGATTAGTGGGGTGAGGGTGACATGCAGAATCCCATCAACCCCAATCCCAAAATGTTGTGCAAGAAGTTTTGAGAAAAAAATGAGAGGAGAGGATGAAAATGTAACTTTAGGTATGCCTAGAGCCTGTGCAATTCACTAGGTTATGAAACAAGTTAAATTCCAGCTGAAAGGCATCGGCTTGAGGATTTTCTTGATACAAAGCCCAAATATATAAGAGGGGATCTAACTTGTGAAGAGATGGTTCAGGAGATGTCATTCTGAAAGATGAAGCAGGATCCAATGTCCAGTCCCCTAACCTCCAACAGATAACCCAAAATTTGTAAATATATAGTAGTCCCACATCTTCCCCAAGTAATTGATGTTAATTCAGTTGGGTGTATGCCCTTCCAAACCTGGGGAAGGAACCCAGAGATAAAAATAATAGAAACCTTCATTGGCCAGGCACAGTGGCTCATACTTACAATCCCAGCACTTTGGGATGCCAAGGTGGGCCGATCACTTGAGGTCAGGAGTTTCAGACCAGCCTGGCCAACATGATGAAATCCCATCTCCACTAAAAATACAAAAAAAAAAAAATGGATGTGGTGGCGCATGCCTGTAGTCCCAGCTACTTGGGAGGCGAAGGCAGGAGAATCACTTGAACCTGGGAGGCGGAGGTTGCAGTGAGCCGAGATGATGTCAATGCACTCCAGCTTGGGCAACAGGGTGAGACTCCACCTCAAAATAGCAGTAATAGTAAAAATGATAATAATAATAGAAACGTTTGTAATGAACTTTTACTTAATCAAATTATTACATTAACTAATAATCTCCATTCCTTCTTTAAAACCTACCAACTGGTCCCAGGGCAAGTGATCACTGGCAGCCAGTGGTCTTCTTTCTAGTACACTAGCATTTTCTCAAAACTCAATAATAAGAAAACAAACAGCTTAATTAAAAATGGGCAAAATCTACTCCACGAAGGTCTACTGGGTAGCTAGCCCTCTGACAGTACCACACAGTAATCAGAACAGTGTGGTATTGGCAGAGGGATAGTCAAATAGATAAATGAAACAGAATAGAGAACCTAGAAATAGAGCCATACAAATACGCCCAACCGATTTTTAAAAATAGACTTTATTCTTTAGTTTACAGAAAAATTAAGCAGATAGGCCGGAGAGTTCCCATATGCACCCAGTTTCCTTCTTATGAATGTCTTACATTAGTATGGTACATTTGTTACAATGAAGGAACCAATACTGAAGCATTATTATTAACTAATGGCCAGCGAATAGTCAGAGTTCCTTAGTTTTTAATTGTCATGTCTCCTTAGGCCTCTCTTGGCTGTGACAGTTTGTTAGACTTTCCTTGTTTTTCACAACTTTGACAGCTTTGAGGAGTATTGGTCATATATTTTGTGGGATGCCCCACTTTGGGAATACATCTGGTGTTTTTCTCATGATAAGACTGGAGTAATGGGCTATTGGGAGGAAGATCAGAGAAATAAAATGTCATTTTCATCACGTCATATCAAGGGTACATACTATCAGTGTGATTTATGACCATTGATATTGACCTTGGTCACCTGGCAAAGATAGTGTTTGTCAGGTTTCTTCATTGTAAAGTTTCTTTTCCACACTTTCCAGACTGTTCTCTTTGGAAGGAAGTCACTATGGGCAAACCACACACAAGGAGTGGGGAGTTATGGTCCTCTCCTTCAGGGAGGAGTATCTGTATAAATTATTAGGAATTCTGCATTGGAGATTTGCCTGTTTTCCTCCACATATTTACTATTGAATTTTTTTCTCAATATACACTCATAATATTTATTTTACACTTTGGTCTATAACTCCAATGCTAGTTTTAAATTTTGTTGCTCAAATTGTTCCCACTTTGGCCCGTGGAAGCTCTTTCAGCTGGCTCTTGTGCTCCTTTGACATCAATGTGGATTTTGTTGTTGTTATCATTTCCTTACTCTCTGATACTGTAAGAGCTTTAAGATTATCTTGTATAATTTTTGCCCCAGTCCAAGAACCGGCCATTTCTCCAAGGAACCCTGGTTCCTTTCATTGGAGAATGGTATTAGAAACCATGACCTGAACACTAGGTGTACTCATGTACTTGTTGCTACTGGGATTCCCAATTGATTTTTGACAAATATTCAAAAGCTAGTCAGTGGAGAAATAATACCCATCTGGACAAAAGGTATAGAGTAATTGGACATTCACAGGCCAAAGAAAAATGGACCTTGACCTAAAACTCACATCTTATGCAAAAACTAACTCAAAGTGAATCGTGGATGTAATATAAAATGTAAATCCTTCTTCGAAACTTCTAGAAAAACAGCAGTAGAGGCCAGGCGCAGTGGCTCATGTCTGTAATCCCAGCACTTTGGGAGGCCAAGGCGGGCAGATCACCTGAGGTTGGGAGTTCGAGACCAGCCTGACCAATATGGAAAAATCCCATCTCTACTAAAAATACAAAATTAGCCAGGCATGGTGGTGCATGCCTATAATCCCAGCTACTCGAGAGGCTGAGGTAGGAGAATCGCTTGAACCCAGGAGGCAGAGGTTGCAGTGAGTAGAGATCACACCATTGCACTCCAGTTTGGGCAACAAGAGCAAAACTCCATCTTAAAAAAAAAAAAAGAAAGAAAAAAATGGTAGAATATCTTTATAATCTATAGCTGGACAAGTCGCTTTTAGACTTAATACCAAAAACATGATTATAAAAGTAAACATTAACAATTTGGACCTCATCAAAATTAAAAACATTTGCTCATGAAAAACCCTATAATGAGGATGAAAAACAACTCACTACAGACTGGGAGAAATATTGGCAAACCACATATCCCACAAATGACTAGTATCTAGAATATACGAAGAACTCTCAAACTTAACAGTGGAAATACAATCCAAATAGAAGTGGACAAAGACATGAACAGATGTTTTACCAAAAATGTTAATACAGATGGTAAACAAACACATGAAAAGGCATTCAACATCATTAGCCATTAGGGAAATGCGAATTTAAACCACAATGAGAAAGCACTACACAGAGAAATGAAAACTCATGTTCACACAAAAACCTATACATGAAATGTTCCTAGCAGCTTTTTTCATAATACCCCCAACTGGAAACAGCCAAGGGGTCCTTCAACAGGTGAATCATCAAACAGCTGTACATGTGCACTATGGAATTCTATTTGGCAATAGAAAGGAATAGCTAACACACACAGCAACTTTGGTGAATCTCCAGAGAATTATGCAGAAGTAAGTGATTTGCAGGAGCTGGGTGTGTGGTGGAGTGGAGGGATTGACTACAAAGGAGTAGCATAAGGGGATTTTGAGAACTGACAGAGGCATTCCATATCTTGATCAGGGTAGTAGTGGTCATTACATAACTGCAAGTGTTTGTCAAAACTCACAGGAGTACACATTCAAAAGGGCGTATTTTATTGTATGTAACTTGTAACTCAATTTTTTTAAACATGAAAAATAATAGAAGATTTTTAAGCCAACCTCCACTTAGCTCAATTACTAAATTAACCAGCATTCTCCATTCCTTCTGTAAAATATACCAACGGGTACCCAGGGTGCATACAGCTTACAGCTAGGAGATCCCTCTCTAGTATACTGTTGTGTTCTGCTCCTGTCACTTGAGCACAACACATACCAAGAATCACATACACATACACAACACTTACGAAGTTGTGTTTGTTCCCAAACCTGCAGATATTAGTTTTGTTATTATAATTACTAATTTCATCAAATATGACATAATCCCATGAAATATAAGTGTAGGAAAAAAGGTTGTTGCTACTCTGAAAATTAGAAGAGGCCGGGCACAGTGGCTCACACCTGTAAGTCCAGCACTTTGGGAGGCCGAGGTGGGTGGATCATGAGGTCAGGAGTTTGAGACCAGCCTGGCCAACAAAGTGAAACCCTGTCTCTACTAAAAATACAAAAATTAGCTGGGCATGATGGCACCCTCCTGTGTCCCAGTTACTCGGGAGGCTGAGGCAGGAGAATCACTTGAACCCAGGAGGGGAGGTTGTGGTGCGCCGAGATCGCACCACTGCGCTCCAGCCTGGGCAACAACAGAGCGAGACTCTGTCCCCTGCTCCAGAAAAGAAAAAGAAAAAGAAAAAGAAAATTAGAAGAAATGCTGCTTTGGAAAGACTTGCTAATGGAAACGTGCTAAAACGTTTTTTAAACTAAAAGTGGATCAGACAACTATGAAAGATTGCAAGGAAATATAAAAACCTAAAATCAATTTACATTTACATTGTTTTGCAGAGGCTTATAACATAATCCAAACTGGAAATTATGGAGGATGCACTATGGGAGTAGTTTATGCAATGAAGGTGTCTTGGAAATCTGATTAACAGACTCACACTCAAAGAAAGGGTATGGCAAACGAATGTGTACTTAAATGTTCTTAACTAAACATTTATATATTCTAAACATTTAACTTAAAATGTTAAACTATGTATGAAGTATTACTTATGATTCTTCACTTTAGCTGAAGTTTTTCCAAAGCCAAACTTATGCAGGCTCCGAATAAGAGTGAAGAAGTTAATCAAACCCAAGATTTAACATTTTTTATGTTGAGTTCAAGAATAAGCTATTTTTTAACCATCTTGGCAATTTGGGTATATTTTGTTTGACAGATGGGATATTTGACACGTTGAATTTAGACTTGTGATTTTAATCTGAAATGTTTAAAAGAATTTAATTGATGGTAGATTGAGGATTTAAATTGGAGATGTATAGAAGTTGAATTGATTATGTTTGTAAATTGAATTTGAATTTTTCAGAGAATCTGAGGAATTAAATCTACAACTTTTGAGTTTTGAGGTTTGTAAATAGAATGTAAGTGCTTAGGAATATTGGTTTATTAGATTTGTAAGCTTGCTTGTTGTTTGCTTGAAGTGCTTTAGAGAATCAGATACATTACATTTATAACTGTAGTTTGAAATATCTAAGAATTTTATCACCTTAATAAATAAATGTTTAGGGAATTTAATCTATCTTATTTATAAGTGAATATTAAGTTATAACAGAATACTATATTTATAAATAAAATTTACTGGCTTAAAGTTAAGTTTAAGCACCCAATAAAAACTAGATTTTAAAATCAAATATCTTTAATAAATTTAACATTAATTAAGCAAAAGTGGCTATAAGTGTTTGGGGTTTTTTTCTCTCTCTCTTTGTACAAAAGCCTGCCTCATACATTAAAAAATTCAAATGATGAAATGATGAAAAGTTCAACTTTTCCCAATCCAGGTTCTCACAAAAGAAAATATCTCCTTAAACCTTCAAGCAAAGCACATGACCCAGCAATTCGACCACTAGATATATAGATATAAACTCAAGAGAAATGAAAGCATAAATCCATACAAAGAATGGACATGAATGTTCATAGCAGTCTTATCTGTAATAGCCAAAAAATCAAAATTACCTAAATGTCCACGAGCAAGTGAATGCATAAACAAACTGCTGTGTAGCTATGCCATAGAGCATTATATAGCAATAAGAAGGAATAAATTGCTGATAATGGATCAGGACAATATGGATGAACCTTGAAAACATTATGCTACCTACACAAAAGAAGTGAGACAAAAACGCATATATTATACAACTTCTTTTATATGAAATGTCCAGAATATTTATTAATACAGAAAGTAGATTAGTGGTTGCCTACAGCTGTGAGAGGGGATGAGTGGAAATGAAAAGTAGCTTAATGAGTATAGAGTTTCTTCTGGGGGTGATGAAAATGTTCCAAAATTGATGTTGATTAACCTTACACAACTCTGTGGCTATACCCACCATCATTGCATTTTACATTTTAAATGGGTGAATTACATGTTATGCGAATTATATCTTCATAAAGTTGAGAAAAGAAAGAAAGAAAGAAAGAGAGAGAGGAAGGAAGGAAGGAAGGAAGGAAGGAAGGAAGGAAGGAAGGAAGGAAGGAAGGAAGGAAGGAAGGAAGGAAGGAAGGAAAATGAAGGGAGGGAGGGAGGGAGGAAGGAAGGAAGGAAGGAAGGAGAGAAAAGAGAGAGAAAGGATAGTAAATAAATCCCTCTTACAGGGAAATCTCTAGGAATATCTTGCACATATATGTAACGATTTTATTCTGTTGTGGATGTCCTGCTTCTTGACTCTGTACTTGTCTTAAAGTCTTGTGTGGTGCATCTGATTAAGCCCAGGTCATGTACCCTCCCCTAGCTGCAAAGGAGGTGATGAAAGTGAGTTTTGCACCCATCAACTCGTCAGCACCCATCAACTCGTCATTTACATCGGGTATAACTCCCAGTGGAATCCCTCCCCCCTCCCCCCTCCCCATAATAGGCCCCAGTGTGTGATGTTCCCCTTCCCGAGTCCAAGTGATCTCATTGTTCAGTTCCCACCTATGAGTGAGAACATGCGGTGTTTGGTTTTCTGTTCTTGCGATAGTTTGCTGAGAATGAGGGTTTCCAGCTGCATCCATGTCCCTACGAAGGACACAAACTCATCCTTTTTGATGGCTGCATAGTATTCCATGGTGTATATGTGCCACATTTTCTTAATCCAGTCTGTCACTGATGGACATTTGGGTTGATTCCAAGTCTTTGCTATTGTGAATAGTGCCACAATAAACATACGTGTGCATGTGTCTTTAACATGGCACAAGTATACATATGTAACAAACCTGCATGTTATGCACATGTACCATAGAACTTAAAGTATAATAATAATAATAATAATAAAAACGTTCATTAAAAAAAAATTCATGAAGCAATGGACACAGGTTAAGGTAATGGCCCCAAAGAAATATCATTTTACAAAGCAAAGTGTCTTTCACACAGGACCTTAAAATAAAGAGAACATTTCTAAAATTAAAAAAAAAAAAAAAAAAGAAAGTGAGTTTTGGTTTACACTTTGGGAGTCAGGACTCCTAACAATAGAGATTCCCCAAATGTAGGAAAGCTGTTCTACAGATGGGGAGAAACAGAGACTGTAAGAATGTGAGAGATTGGCTGGGCACGGTGGCTCACGCCTGTAATCCCAACACTTTGGGTGGCTGAGGCGGGTGGATCACTTGAGGTCAGGAGTTCGAGACCAGTCTGGTCAACATGGTGAAACCCTGTCTCTACTAAAAATACGAAAAATTAGCCAGGCGCAGTGGCATGTGCCTGTAATCCTAGCTGCTGGGGAGGCTGAGGCAGGAGAATCACTTGAACCCAGGAGGCGGAGGTTGCAGTGAGCTGAGATCGCACCACTGCACTCCAGCCTATGAGACAGAATGAGACCCTGTCTTAAAAAAAAAAAAAAAAGAATGTGAGAGACTATTCACTGCACTCAGTAGTTACAAGTGGAAAATGAGTTTAAGGAGGGGAAGATGAGAGGCAAAGAGACCAGTTAGGTGGCTGGTGCAGGTCCATAAAGAGAGAGAGTAATGACTTGAACTGAGACTGCAGTAATCGAGGCAGAGAGTAGGGAAGAGATTCGAGAAATGATTTGGAAGAAAAGTCAGCAGAATGTGGTAATTTGTTGCCTAAGAGAGATAAGGAAAAGGATAATTAAGAATTTCTGGCTTAAGTGACTGAATGGATAATGGGGCCTTCAACTAAGTTGAGAAAAGGACATGGAGGAGGAGCAAGTTTGGGAGTTAGAGTCAGAAGAAGGGTATATACTAAATTCTAGACATGTTATTGGTTTCTAATACAATTGCACTGTGATCAAAGAGCCTACTTTTATAACTTGAATTCTTTTAAATTTGAGACTTGTTTTACAGTACTAAATCTGATCTATCTTGGTAAATGTTTCCTGTGCACTTGAAAAGTATGTGAATAATGTTATTACATGGAGTGTCTTACAAATGCTAATTAGGTGAAGTTGTTTGAGAGTGTTATTCAAGTCTTCTATATCTTTGCTGATGTTCTGTCTACTTGCTTTATCAATTAGTAGGAGCAGGGTATTGAAATATACAACTATAATAATAGATTTGTCTACTTCCCCTAGCTCCTATCTTTTTTTTTTTTTTTTCAATTGAGATGGAGTTTTGCTCTTGTTGCCCAAGCTGGAGTGCAATAGTGTGATCTTGGCTCACTGCAACCTCCACCTCCCAGGTTCAAGTGATTCTCCTGCCTCAGCTTCCCAAGTAGCTGGGATTGCAGGTGTGTGCCAACACACCCTACTAATTTTTTGTATTTTTAGTAGAGATGGGGTTTCACCGTGTTGTACCCCTGAGTACCGTTTGGTATATTGTACTGCAGGGTACTCTTTGGTACACTGATTTCCTTTCTTCTGGATGTACACTCAGTAGTGGAATTGCTGGATCATGTGGTAGTTCTATTTTTAGTTTTTTGAAAAACCTCCATACTGTTTCCATAAAGACTGTACTAATTTACATCCCCACCAACAGTGTATAAGGGTTCCTCTTTCTTCACAAACTTGCCAGGATCTATTATTACCTAGCTTTTTTGTAAAGGACATTTTAACTGAGGTGACATGATATCTCATTGTGGCTTTAATTAGCATTTATCTGATAATTAGTGATATTCAGCATTTTTTCACATATCTGTGGACTATTCGTACATCTTCTTTTGAGAAACGTCCATTCAGATCTTTTACCCATTTTTAGATCAGATTATTTGGGTTTTTTGCTATTGAGTTTTTTGAGCTCCTTATATATTTGGTTATTATTTCCTTGTCTGGTTATATATTCTGGTTATTACTCCCTTGTATATTCTGGTTATTACTCCCTTGTTATTACTATGGATAGATTGCAAATATTTTCTCCCATTCTTTGGGTCATCTCTTCACTTCATTGATGGTTTTCTTTGCTGTGCAGAAGCTTTTTAGTTTGATGTAATCCCATTTGTCTGTATTTGCTTTAGTTGACTGTGCTTTTGAGGTCTTACACAAAAAATTTTTGCCCAAATGTCCTGGAGCATTTCCCCTATGTTTTCTTCTAATAGTTTCATAGTTTCAGATCTTAGATTTAAGTCTTTAATCATTTTGATTTTTGTGTATGGTGAGAGATAGGGGTATAGTTTCATTCTTTGGGATATAGTTATCCAGTTTTCCCATCACCATTTATTGAAGAGATTGTCCTTTCCCCATTGTATGTTCTTGGTACATTTGTTGACTATGAGATGGCTACAAATGTGTGGATTTATGTCTAGATTCTCTATTCCATTCCAATGGTCTACGTTTCTGTTTTTACACCAATACCATGCTGATTTAGTTACTATAGCTTTGTAGTACACTTTAAAGTCCAATAGTATAATGCCTCTCACTTTGTTCTATTTGATCAAGATTGCTTTGGTTATTTGGTGTCTTTTGTGGTCCCACATAAATTTCAGGATTGTTTTTTCTATTTCTGTGAAGAATCTCATTGGTATTTTGATAGGGATTGCATTGAATCTGTAAATTGCTTTAAGTAGTATAGTCATTTTCACGATACTAATTTTTCCAATCCATGAGCATGGAATATGTTTCTCTTTTCTTTGGTGTGTCATCTCTAGTTTCTTTCATCTGTGTTTCATAGTTTTCCTTGTATAGATCTTTCATTTATTTGGTTAATTGGTTTAGAAGTATTTTGCATTCTTTGTAGCTATTGTAAGTAGGATTGCTTTCTTTTTCTCTGATATATATTTTCTATATATATATTTAATTTTTAATTTTTAATTTTTATGGGTACATAGTAGGTATATATATATTTATGGGGTATATGATGTATATGATATGATGTAGGCATACAATGTGTACTAATCACATCAGGGTAAATGGGGTATCCATCACTTCAAGCACTTATAGGATTGCTTTCTTGATTTCTTTTTCAGATTGTTTTCTGCTGGAAAATAAAAACACTACTAATTTTGTATATTGATTTTGTATCCTGCAACTTTACTGAATTTACTTATCAGTTCTAAAAGTTTTTTGGTGGAGTATTTAGGGTTTTTTTTTTTTTTTTATACAATAGCATGTCATCTGTGAACAAGGCTAATTTGACTTATTTCTTTCCAGTTTGAATGCCATTTATTTCTTTCTCTTGCCCAATTGCTCTCATTAAGATTTCTAGTATTATGTTGAATAAAAGTAGTTGAAGTGGACATCCTTGTCCTGTTCCAGATCTTAGAGGAGAGGCTTTTAATTATTCCTCATCAGTACTACGTTAGCTATGGGTTTGTCAGATTTGGCCTTTATTATTCTGAGGTATAGTTTTCCAATACCAGTTTCATAAGAATTTTTATCATAAAGGGATATTGGACTTTACTGGATGCTACTAAAATAATCATATAGATTTTGTTCTTGGTCTGTTAATGTGATGTATCACGTTTTTTGATTACATATGTTGACACATCCTTGCATCTCTAGGATGAATCCCACTTGATCATGGTGAATGATTTTTTTCAATGTGCTGTTGAATTTGGTTTGCTAGTATTTTGTTGAGGACTTTTGCATCTATGTTCATCAGTGACATTGACCTATAGTTTTCTTTTGTAGTTTGTCCTTGTCTGGTTTTAATATCAGGTGAATGCTGGCCTCATAAAATTAGTTTGGAAGTATCCCCTTATCTTCCATTTTTTAAAGATTTTGAGTATGATTGGTACTAGTTCTTTAAATGTTTGATAGAATCCAGCAATGAAATCATCAGATCCTTGGATTTTCTTTGATGGGAGACTTTTTATTACAATTTTTATCTCATTACTCATTATTGGTTTTTTTCTTTAGGTTTCTTATTTCTTTTTTTCTTCAACTTTTATTTTAAATTCAGGGGTACATGTGTAGGATGCACAGGGTTGCTACATAGGTAAATATGTACCATGGTGGTTTGCTCCACAGATCATCCCATCACGCAGGTATTAAGTCTAGCATTTATTAGCTATTCTTCCTGATGTTCTCTATCCCCTCACCCCCAACCCCTGCCACTGACAGGTCCCAGTATGTCTTGTTCCTCTTCCTTGTGTCCATGTTTTCTCATCATTCAGCTCCCACTTATAAGTGGGAACATGCAGTGTTTGGTTTTCTGTGGTTTTCTATTTCTTAATGGTTCAATCTTGGTAGGTTGTATGTGTCTAGGAATTTATCCCTTTTTTCTAGGTTTTCCAATTTGTTGCTGTATTGTTTTTCAAAATAGTCTATGATGATTCTTTGTATTTCTGTGTTGTTATGTCTCCTTTTTCATTTCTGTTTTTATTTACTTCAGTATTTTCTCTCTTTTATTCTTAGTCTAGCTAAAGGTTTATCAATTTTGTTTATCATTCTAAAAAACAATTTTTTGTTTCATTGATCTGTAATTTTTAGTCTCAATTTCATTATTTTCTGCTTTCATCTTCATTATGTCTTTCCTTATACTAATTTGGGATTTGGTTTGTTCTTGCTTTTCTAGTTCCTTGAGGTACATCATTAGATTGTTTATTTCAAATATTTTTACTTTTTTGATGTAGGTATTTATTGTTATAAACTTCCCTCTTGCTACTACTTTTGCTATATCCCATAGATTTTGGAATGTTGTGTTTCCATTTTTATTTGTTTCAAGAAATTTTAATTGTTTTTTCTTATTTCTTCATTAACCCATTGGTCATTCAAGAGCACGTTGTTTAATTTCCATGTGTTTATGTAGTTTCTGTGGTTTCACTTGATATTGATTTCTAGTTTTATTCCATTGTGGTGAGAAAAAATACCTTATATGGTTTTTAGTTTTTTGAATTTGTTCAGACTTGTTTTGTGGCCTAAGATATGATCTATTCTGGAGAATGTTCCATGTGCTGATGAAAAAAGTATGTATTCTTCATCATTTGAATAAAATGTTTTGTAAAAGTCAGGCATATTAGATCTAGTGTGTAGTTTAACTCTGATGTTTCTTTGTTGATTTTCTGTCTGGATAATTTGTCCATTACTAAGAATGGGGTGTTAAAAATCCTGTACTATTATTGTATGGCAGTCTATCTCTCCCTTTTAGATATATTAATGTTTGCTTTGTATACTTGGAAGCTCTAGTTTTGGATGCATAAATATTTATAATTGTTATATCCTTTGCTGAATTGATCCCATTATCATTACATGACTTTCTTTGTCTCTCTTTACAGTCTTTAATTTGTAGTCTATTTTATCCAACATAAATATAACTGCTGCTACTCTTTTCCGATTTCCAGTTGCACAGAATGACTTTTACCACCCCTTCACTTTCAGTTTGTATGTATCTTTATTTTTTTATTTTTTTATTTTTTTTTTGAGACGGAGTCTCGCTCTGTTGCCCAGGCTGGAGTGCAGTGGCGCAATCTCGGCTCACTGCAAGCTCCGCCTCCCGGGTTCACGCCATTCTCCTACCTCAGCCTCCCGAGTAGCTGGGACTACAGGCGCCCGCCACTGCGCCTGGCTAATTTTTTTCTATTTTTTAGTAGAGACGGGGTTTCACCATGGTCTCGATCTCCTGACCTTGTGATCCGCCCACCTCGGCCTCCCAAAGTGCTGGGATTACAGGTGTGAGCCACCGCGCCCGGCCTTGTATGTATCTTTATAGGCGAAATAGGTTTCTTGTAGGCAGCATATAGTTGGATCTTGTTTCTTTATCCATTCAGCCACCATATGCCTTTTAATTGGAGAACTGAGTTTATTTACATTTAGTGTTATTATTCATAAGAAAGGACTTAACTACTGCCATTTTGTTGCTTATTTTCTGGTTTTGTAACTCCCCTTTTCCTTTCTTTGTTCTTACTGTCCTCCTTTGTGGTTAAGTGATTTTCTCTGGTAGTATGTTTTAATTCATTGTGTCTTTTTTTCCTTGATAGCATTACCCTTTATTTAGCAATAGGAATGCCCTTTATACAGAACTGGTGATTTCACACACTTTATTTTCAAAATCAAAATGTTTATCCACATACTTCAGAGGACCATGGGTTCACAATTCATTCTAATGATGGTGTTTTTTGAACTATAGCCCACAATAACCACATATCCCAGTTTTTGTTTCTTTGTCTATGTTTACATACACTTTTGGGTAGCCAAGAGCTCCTCAACCAGTTACACAATACTACCCAACACTCTACTTCACTCATAGGTTGCTCTGTTATCAAATCAGTGGCAAAGTTTACATTCACCTCTTCCTGACAACCCACAAACTGAATTTTCCTGGAGTCTTTATTATCATCAACCTGGCTAGCATGCATGACCTTGTCTCCAGTTAGCAAGGCCCATACCCCAAAACACCTGGCACCCAAGGGCAGGCTCAACACCAGTATGCTGCTCCAGACCAGCAGCTGGTAAATCATTGCTGTTGCCATCTTCAATTGCTATTTTTAGTGAATCTATTACAGGTTTTGCATATGGTGGTTATCATGAGGCTCAAAAAAATCTTACAGCTATAACAAGTTATTTTAAAGAGATGACAACTCACATAAAAAATAAAAGAATAGACATGAAGGAAAAATAAATAACTCTACACGTTAACTCCATCCCTCCCACATTTTGACTTTTAGTTGTCTCAATTTACATATTTTTACAATACTTATCTCTTAACAGCTTGCTGTTACTATTATTATTTTTGATAGATTTGTCTTTGGGGCTTCATACTAGAGTTATGAGTGAATTGCATACCACAATTACAGTATTTAATTATTCTACGTTTGTCTGTGTACTTAATTTTACCCAGGGGTTTCACAGCTTCAAATGTTTTCTTTTTGCATATTAGTATTTTTTGTTTCGGATTGAAGAACTCCTTTTAGCATTTCTTGTAAGATGGCTCTAGTGGTGGCGAATTCCCTCAGTTTTTGTTTTTCTGGGAAAGACTTTATCTCTTCTTCACAGTTAAAGGATAACTTTGCTGGATACAGTATTCTAGGATAAAAGGTTTTTTTTCTTTTAGCACTTTGAAAATATCTCTCCATTCCATCTTGGCCTGTATGGTTTTCATTGAGAAGTCTGTTGCCAGACAAACTGGAGTTCCTTTATAAGTTATTTGCCTCTTTTCTCTTGCTGCTTTTAGGATCCTCTCTTTGTCCTTGGCCTTTGACAATTTGATTACTATGTGCTTTGGGGTAGTGTTCTTTGTATTAGACTTATTTGGTGTTCTCTGTCCTTCCTGTACCTCAACATTTATTCTTTCTCATATTTTGGAAAATTTTCTATTATTATTTCTTTGGATAAGCTTTCTACCACTTGCTCTTGCTCAACTCTCTTTTGAACACCAGTAATTTTTAGATTTTGTCTTTTGAGGTAAACTTCTGTATCTTGTAGATGGTCTACATTTGTTTTCATTCTTTTTTCTCTTCTGATTGCATATGTTCACATAGCCTGTCTTCAAGCTCACTGATTCTTCCCCTGCTTGATCTGTTCTGCTCTTGACAGCCTCTAATGAAATTTTTAGTATAGGAAGTGTATTTCTCACTTCCAAAACATCTATTGCATTGTTTTAATTACTTCAATATTTTTGTTAAATTTCTCTGATAAATTTCTGAAATGGTTTTCTGTGTTATCTTGGAGATCACTGAGTTTCCTTAAAAGCACTATTTTGGAGGGGTTTTTTCTATTTTTGCTTTTTTTATTTTATTTTTGAGACAGGGTCTCACTCTGTCACCCAGGCTGGAGTGCAGTGGTGCCAGCATAGTTCACTGCAGCTTCCAACTCCTGGACTCAAATGATCCTCCCACCTCAGCCTCCTGAGTAGCTGGAACTAGAGATGTGCACCACTGTACCCAGCCATTGCTTTTTTAAATTTTTTATTTGTAGAGATGGAATCTTGCTATGTTGCCCAGGCTGGTCTCAAACTCCTGGCCTCAAGTGAACCTCCTGCGTCAGCCTCACAATATGCTGAGATTATAGCCATGAGCCACCATGCCCAGCCAAAATTGCTGTTTTGAACTATTAGTCATAGAGGTCATATATTGGCATCTCGTTAAAGTCAGTTACTGTCCATTTGGGGAATTTGTGGTTCCCCGTTTCTATTGTTTCTTGTGATGTATAACCATGTCTTTGCACTAAAGGGTAATTTATTCCAGTCTTCTCTGTCTGACTTGTTTTGGGTTTTATTGAATATATTTGCTTAAAGATTCTTCACTGCTACGTTGCTGCCTCCTTTTCAGCTCTAGGTGGTGCCTTAAGCCCAGGTCCACCTCAGCTCTAGTAGATGGAAGGTATCCTGGGATATCCCAGCAATGTGGGAAGGCTGGTTAGGGGTTTGTGCCCAAAGTATCTGCAGAATGTACCTCCCATATCATGTTGCTGCTGAACAGACACTCTAATTTGATGTCTCCTTTGGCTGAGTTACAGAGCAGAGTTTCCACTTCTGGGGATGGTAGTCCTGCCTCCCGACTTTGCCTTTGCCCATCCTCAGGGATATTTCTCCCTTAAGGGACTTGCAATGTTTCTGTGGGCTAAGACAGGGACAAGTCTCCTGCCAAGGAACCCAAGATGGTGGGGAGCTGGTTGTCCACCTTGATCTCACTTTTTCCAGTGTATAAACTGTGCTTTGGGAGGAAACTTTTTGAATGCTTGGTGCTGGACAGACTGCAGGGAGGGGCACCCTGAACATGGAAGTCTTATTCTCTTACCACCTGCTTGGAGCTTTTGCACTTCTTTGTGACCCTGCAAACTGTCTCATCCTCATATTTCAGTTCTGGGATATTATTGATAGTAATTTTGCTGTTGTGTATTTGGGTTTGGCCTTCTTTTTCTGGGGAAAAGGGGGAGCCAGCTTGCTTCTATGCTGCCATTTTGGAACCAGAAGTCTCACTTTTAATATGACTATTGATATGCTTGGATTTAAGTCTATCGTCTGTTGTACTGGAAATTGGAAGTCTGTTGCACTTCTTAGGTGACTATGTAGTTTTCATAAATTTTGGAAACTTTTGGCTAGTATTTCTTCAAATATATTTTGTCTTCACTCCTCTCCTTTGGAGATTCTACATATTAGGCCACCTGTGGTTGTTCTTTAGCTCACTGATGCTCTTTTCATTAACATTTTTTTTCTGTGTGTTTCATTTTGGATAATTTCTATTGATGTGACTAATCTTTTCTTTGGTAATGTCTAATTTGCCATTAATCCAATCTAATGTATTTTTATTCCAGACATTATAGTCTTCAACTACAGAAATACAATTTGTGTCTTTTTTACATCCTCTCTTTTTAATATGTACTTAACTTTTTTGACACTTGGAATATAGTTGCAGTAATTTTTTGTTTGTTTGTTTTTGTTATTGTTATTGTTTTTGTTTTTGTTTTGAGACGGAGCCACTCTGTTGCCCAAGCTGAAGTGCAGTGGCATGATCTCAGCTCACCATAACCTCTGCCTCCAGAGTTCAAGTGATTCTCCTGCCTCAGCCTCCTGAGTAGCTGGGATTACAGGCACCTGCCACCACGGCCGGCTAATTTTTTTGTATTTTTTAGTAGAGACAGGGTGTCACCATGTTGGTCAAGCTGGTCTCAAACTCCTGACCTCAGGTAATCCACCCACCTCAGCCTCCCAAAGTGCTGGGCTTACAGGTGTGAGTCACCACGCCCAGCCATAGTAACTGTTTTAATGTATTTGTCTGCTAATTCTAACATCTGTGACAGTTTTGGTCTATTTTTGATTTGTTGATTTTTCTCTTCATTATGGGTTATAGTTTTCTAAATTGATCAAGCCTCTAGTAACTATCCTTTATAAGAAATACAAGGGTAGAGGCACATGTTAAACAACATCACGGCAATCAACAAAATGCAGAATGTGAGAAACTCCTTATAACAAACGATCTATTTCTTCAACATAAAAGTACAAGGAAAGAAAAAGGTGTAAGACATTTTAACCAAATGCAAAGTGAGGACGTTGTTTGGATCATGACTGAAAGAAATAAACTACATAAAACATTTATGAGAAAATTGGGAAATTTTGAACACTGTCTAGATGTTAATAAATTATTACTTTAAAAGACAATTTAATGGTTTTGTGGTTGTTTTTAAAAACAGACCTTATCATTTAGAGATGCATAGTGAAATATTTATGGATGAAAAAATAATGCTCCATGTGATTTGCCTCAAAATAACACAAGGAGGGAAAGAGAAGATGAGGGTACAGATGGAACAAATTGGTCATGGGATAATTGTTGAAGTCAAGTAATGGGTGCATAGTAGTTCATTACATTATTCTGTTTCTGTTTTCAATATTTGATGTTTTTATACTAAAAAAATTTCAGATGTTTTCTTGTCTGATAAGACTTGCCCCACTCTCATCCTACACCTCGTAGAATTAATTGTGCTCATGACTGTTCCCCTACCATATAACTTAAACAATTATTTTCAAATCTTTCTCCCTTACTTGGCCATAAGCTCCTTGAGATTGACGGGAGTTTCACTCTCATCACCCAGGCTAGAGTACAATGGAGTGATCTTGGCTCACTGCAACCTCCACCTCCCAGGTTCAAATGATTCTCCTGCCTCAGCCTTCCGAGTAGCTGGGATTACAGAAGCATGCCACCACACCCAGCTACTTTTTGTATTTTTAGTAGAGATGGGTTTCACCATGTTTGACAGGCTGGTCTCAAACTCCTGACTTCAGGTGATCTGCCCGCCTTGGCCCCCCAAAGTGCTGGGATTACAGGCGTGAGCCCATGCCCAGCCCCTGTATCTTCTTTATTTTATATCATTTGTATTCCTACCACCTAGTACAGTCTGGGTACTCAATACATTGTGGTGAATTGGCAACTCTCTACCCCAATTCACCATGGTCCTCATGACAGAGAGACTGACTCTATTGTATTGAATCAAATTTCCAGTCAGGTATTGTGTCCTTTATAAATTCAAGTTATAATGTGTATAAATGTATGGCAAAAGGGCCAAACGAGCCCTAATGTAAAAACACTGGCAATAAAATTATCGAGACAAACCAAGAATCCAGGTTGGCAGGGTCAGTAGTTTTAACATTGTTTTATGGTACATTGTGTACTTCCCCTTCTTACAGATATGCATTGCACTGTGACCTTTGCAGAGTCCTGTCCTGCCCTGCCCTGCCTTTTTCACAGAATTGCTTAGTCTCAAATAAGATACCATATGCATGTGCAAGTGCTTTTGAAATGGAAAAACAGTAGAAAGTTGAAAGTAAAATGGTCTTTTTCTCTCTAGGGCATCAAGGCATCTCATAGAGCACATTTTAGCTACTGGGAGGATTGACCTTGGGTGAAATTTCAGTAGGTAAAGCTTGTTTAGGGTTATCTTATATAATTTTTTTCTTTCCTTGTGCTATATACATACACACACATATATATGTGCATATATGTACAATGCACATATATACACATACTCATATGGCACCTAGTATATGCCTGGTGCTATGCTAAGTGCTAGGGAGACAGTGAGAACAACCCAGGTGCCCAGGACCTGTCCTCACAGCCCACCTAATTCTTTTAAGTCTTTACATACCTCCCATCCCCTACCCCCATGCTCCTTACTCATGGTATTCAATTTCCCAGTTGATTGACTTATTTATTGTTATTTACATGCTTATATATTTACGAATTTATCTTTTTATCAAGATTTTTACGAAGCTACTCAATTGGAGGTTCCTAATTCTGGAGAAATTTCCATTTTACAAATATATTCTTGAAGAGGGCATGATTATGGACCTGTCACCTTTGAGTACCGTGGCAGTTAGAAGGAGGGCGATTTTGGGATGCCCTTCCAGGCTGTGTCCTTCCAGCTATTAATGAGGTTTTGTTTCAGAGCAGACTATATTACACGGTGTTATTAATAAATCTGGCGAGTGGTTATAAGGGTGTGTGTATTGGAATAATCCATTAAGCTGTACATTGGTTTTATATGGCTGTCTATATTTGTATTTTATTTAACAATTTAAGTATTGTATTTATTTAACAACAGTAAGTTACAAATAAATATCACTTATTTCAAAATTCACACAACTTCTTGGGCTGAGTGAAATGTGGCGCAGGTGCAGGACTCTGGGAAGACAGGAGTGCCAGGGAGTGTCTGGTCAGCAGCGCGCTGCCCTCAAGGGGCCTCCTTGAAGGCCCCTTGAAGAGGGCAACACAACTGATAACGATAACAATAACAACGATGGCAATATTGACAATGATAATAACAGTAATAAATCCGAGCAAGAGACTCGAATCTGTCAAATAGCAGCGACCACCACGAATCGCGAGGCCACAGCGGCTCTCGCGGCGCCCCTGGAGGCCCCCTTCCTGCCTTGGCCAGAGGGGCGGGGCGGAGGTTGGGGGCGGGGCCGGACCGTGGGCGGGGCCTGGCGCGCGGGCGGGGCTCCGGGCAGGCCGCAGAGGGTGGGGCAGAGGAGGAGGAGGGGGAGGTGGGGGCCTGCGGGTGGCTGGGCGGGGCGCGCTCGGGCCTCCTCTTTTCACGCGCCGCATTCGTAGCCCGAGAGTCCGCGCCGCGGGGAGGCTTGGAGGCAAGCGCCGCCCGCGAGCCGAGGCAGCCGCCGGAGGAGGAGCTGCGGGCAACGAGGTAGGCGCGGGGACACCGGCCGCGCGGCCTGGAGCCTTCAGCCCCCTCGTCCCGGCCAGAGTGGGTGGCGAGGCTGGGGGGCGGCGCGCGGCGGCCGGGGCGGGCGGGGCCGGGACCTGGGGGCGGGGACCGGCCTGGCCAGAGGGGCCACATGTAGCTGACTGGGCTGTGGAAGTCGGAATTCCAGGCGGTGCGTTGCCTCTGCGCAGCCGGCTGGTCCCGGGACACGGCTGCCCGGGAGGTGTGGAAACTGCCTGCCCCGGGGGCGCCCGCGGAGGAGGGTAGGCGGGGGCGGCCTGGGCCCTCCCACTTTTCAGGGCTCCTGGGCCAGTTCGCCCGCACAGCCCTCGGGAACTTGTTAACAGGAAAGCCTGGCAGAGAAACAAATGCCAGCGTTTTGGAAGAACTGAGAGTCACGTCGTTAGGCGCTGAGGCTTTCTTTTCCTTCCCCGCCCCCTGCCCAACCTCGGCCCGACTTGGCCAAAGAAGGATGTGTCACCAGCTCTGGGCCGCGGGCGGGATTCCCGGCCCGCCAGCAGCCGGGGTACCTGAAACAAAGGTAAACGGAGGCCGGGCGGTCCCTGGCACTGCACCGCGGCCGCGCTGGAGCGCCTCGGTGGGTCTTTCCCGCCGCGACCCCGCCGCCGCCGCGGAGGGGCGTTCTCCTGGGGGACCTCTCGATGGAAACCAGCTGGCCAGGCTTGGAGTTGATGTTGCATCCGAACTCTGTTGTGCTCACGTTATTCCCAGTCCTCCCACTCTGGTAAAGCTTAAGGAAATTTTATCCAGTCTTGGTGGTCAGCAAATGTAGGGGAAGACAAATTATTGTTTGTGAATTATAAGGTATTTTCTAATTAGGAAACGACCTGAAAACATTAAATTCTTAACACGTAAGCAAAAAAAGAGTAATTCCTTCCAACATCTGAGGAAGTGTTACTCCTCAAATCTTCATTTATGTACAAAACATCCCCCACACCTTTGGTGCCAGGCATTTTTCTTTGTTCTTCCTTAGTCTCAGGCCTTAGTTTCTTGTAAACAGAGAACCCAGCGCCTAGACCCTAAGAATTGCCATACTAGGTCAGAGCATGGGCGTCCTGTTCGGTAGGCAGCCGGCTTGTGTTGTAGTAAAACAGTTTTGTTTTGTTTTTTTCTTGGTGATTTTGTTAAAAATTATCTCAGTTTCTTTCAGTAGTATCCATGAAAGCCTTTTAAAAAATTTCTAAGCCACTGCTAATTTACACACACAATTTATTTACTTTTATTGCATCCAAATGGCCCTTGTATCACCTCTGGCAGAACTTAATGGCATGAGATACTTGTGGAAAAAAAACTTAGATCTCTTATACAATCTAGGAGCTCAGAAATCTAGGATATTTCTAGGAGAACGGGAAACAGATCAGAAAGGTTTTTTAAAAACAAAGCTTTGGGAAAGTGTTACTGGGGCCAATCTGGGTGTTGAGTTCAAAAATATCTTTATCCACTGACAACCTGAACATTGAGCAGTTAAAGATTTATTTGTACTCATAAGTATTTGCATATTTTAAAATGTAGCTTAACATTCTGGAGAGTGAAGGGCCTGAGTTTATCTTGGGCTGAATTAATTTGGCTTTAATGTTCAGCTGAAACCAGCTACTCTGAGAGAATGGAAGTTTTGTTTCAGCGAGAAAGGAGAAAAAGAGGTGGATAATTTTGGAGTATGGGGTACTTGAGGGGGGCACCTGTTCAAATCATAACTTTGCTTTTAAACTCTTCAGAGACTCCTCATTGCCTCTAACAAACATAGTCCCCACTGATCTGGCCCTTGTTACCTTTCAACACACAACTGAAGCTTTACCTCTGCCCTGAAGCTTTGCTTGACACCCCCCATCCCCCCAAAATCACCATTTTTAAAAATCACCACCCTCAGAAGTGCAGTTGACAGCTGTTTTGAGTGTTATCGGCCTCTGAGTCACAGATTCTCATTTGTAGTTCTGTTGACATTTTAGGCCAGGTAATTTCTAGTTGTGGAGGGCTATCACGTGCAGTATAGGATGTTCAGCAGCATTTCTAACCTCTGCTGAGGAATGGATACCAGTAGCACTCTACGCACACAGTTGTGAAAATCAAAAATGCTTCCAGACATCGCAAATGTCCCCCAGGAGGACCAAAATCACCCTTAGTTGAGAACTCCTGTTGTGAGCAGACTGCTGCCTTAGCACTAGTGACGCAGCATTGTCCTCTTTTGCTTAGGTGTTTACTATACTAAGCTTGAGGGCGGGAACAGTTACTCATTTATTTAACAGATTTCTGAAGGCCTGTTTTGCCAACTGAACACTAGGTTAGGTATGGAAATAAATTAGTAAAAGCAGCTCTGCATGCCTGGACCTTATAGTCTAAAGAGGGTGACAGATGTATAAACATACATTTATCTCATTACGATTGTGTTAATTTCTGGGAGAAGTACAAGCAGGTCTGAGTGCATAAAACAGATGTCCTGATGTAGTTTGGAAACTGGGAAGAGTTTCCATGGGGAAGTGACCTTTGAGGTGGACGGTGAAGGATAAACAGGAGTTACTAGGTGAAGCTCACAGGAACAATATTCCAGGCAGAAGGAACAGATGTGAATACCTTGAGGAAGAAAGGAACAGGGCCGCTTTGGGGAACCTAGAAGCCAGAAACACGGAGAGTGATGACACAAAATGAAGCTAGGAAAATAGGTAAAGGCTGTCCACCAGCAGTGGTTCTCAGTCCAACCTTCTCATCAGAACCACCAGAACTTAAGACGGATGCCTGGGCCCTCCTCCATGCCTATTAAATCAGAGCATTTTTGGTGGGTTCTGCTCCCTCCCCCAGCCACCATTTTCCCTGTCTTCCAAAGGAATAACCACTGATACTAGTTTTGTATATCATTATAGACATTTGTTGTGGGCATTCAAGGAAATGCATATCTTTCCTCTTAGTGTTTTACACAAATGGATGCATACTGTACACTCTGTTTTCTTAATGTCTTGGGAATCTTTCCACTTCAGTATATACTTTCCTTATTTTTTCTGAATGACTGTACAGTATTTCACTGTATGGATGTACCACAGATTATTTAACCATTCCCCCACTGACAGACATTTAGATTGTTTCCAGTACTTTACCATGAACAGTACTGTGACTATGCCATTTCATATGTGTATAAATATATTTATAGGCTAATTCCTAGAAATGGAATTGTTGGGTCAAATACACAAACACATATATTTACAAAAGTATATATTTATGTAATGTGTGTATATGTGTATACATTTGTAATTATTGGTGATTATAAAAGATCATTCTGGTCATATTAGAATGGTTTGGAAGGAAACAAGATTGAGTGTGGGAGATAGCTGTCCCTAATTAAGGTTACTGTGGGTAACATAGGAGAGAAAATGTGGTGGCTGAGAGAAAAGAATGGTTGTATTGGAGATGAAGAGAAGTACATGTATTCATTAGATATATTTAGGAGGCGTAATTAATAGGATTTGGTGGTTGATATGGTACAAGGGTTGAGAGGGAGAAATGAGATCCTAAGATGACTCCCAGGGTTCTAGCTTGCCCAACCAGTGAATGGTGGTGGTGTTACCTGAAATAAAGAACATTTAAGCATAAATAGTTTTGAGATGAGTTTAAATCACAGTTTACATTGGGACTGCTGAGATTTTTCAAGTGAGAGGTCACATAAGCATTTGGCAATTCTAATTCAGAGCCGTGAGCAAAGGGCTAAACTGGAGGCACAAATTTTTAGGTGTAAATTGAAGGCTGTGGACGAAATTATCTAGGGCAGTGGTTGCAAAGCAGTAGTCCACAGCTGAATCTGACTCACAGATGTTTTGCCCATACAGTGGTTTTGTTATTGTTTATTTTTGAATTAGTTGCCAATATTTTAAAATCTGAAGATTTCTCATGAAGAAAATCCAGATTTGGGGTTCCTCTTTAAAAATGAGAAACTGTAGCACTACTGAGTTGGTTTTCCAATATGGCAGCAATAATTGGAGCTAAGTCACAGATGATAACAGCTCTTCTATTTCACTATGGAGCCCACCACTCCCTGAAATTATGCCTGGCCCACTTTACTCATTTGTTTCTCTGACTAGGCTTTTGAGCATGTGATCCCTGGTCTGGGAAGAGAGCATAGAACAGTGTTCTCATCTTGGTTGCACATTGGAATCACTGAATGATTAAAAAATGCTAATGCTGTGGTCCACCTAAGAAATTTCTTTTTCTGTTTACTTGATCTGATTTGCAGCCCTGGACGAATCTGAGGTGATTCCACTTAGCAGTGGAAGTTGAGAACCACTGACAGAGATTAAGAAAAGAGGGCTCAGGCCCAGCATTTTGAAGTTCAGTAGAGGAGGATAGCCCAGGAAGAGGATGAGAAGTGGCCACAGAGGTACAGTGGAATGACACTTTGCTCAGAATTAAAGTGTGCAAACTTAACTGAATGCACTTTACCATGTTTTTTATTAAACGAGAGAGAGACAAGTTTTCTTTACTTGTATACAGGTGTGCAATATTTAATGGGCCATTTAAAGGATTTTCAAGAGTAAGCAATATTTGGTTTTTGTCTTAGCTGTTTCCTTCACAATCTAATTCTAGTTTAAGATGCATCATAAAAGGTAGGAGAAGAATGTTTCAAATAGAGAGGTGTCATCAAGTAAAGATGTGGACCAAAAATGATCTGTTGAATTTAGCAAGATGGAGCCTTTGACCTCAGCTTTAGATTGGAAGAGGCAGAAACCAAAATGAAGTGGGTAAAAAGTAAGGAAATGGGAGTGTCAAGTGTTGGAAATTCCTTTGAGAAGCTTGCCCAAAAAGAGGAAGTGGTGAGGGAGGATGATGTGTCTTACATGCCTACATGGTAGGTGTTAGTCTGTTGGTTACTCAAACATTTATCCTAACTTTTTAGGGATGTAGGTCAGTGGTGTCTGATTACCCATCTCCCACATTCTTAGGGGGTCTTGTTTTGGAGACTACTTTTTACTAAGAAATTTTGCCAGGACTCTTCAGGCTTCTGAAGGGGCTGACTCAGATGTTGGTGATTAGGCCACAAGTTTCTTTCTCAGCTGGAAAGTGGTAGAGCTCCTAAAGGCCAGCAGTGATCTGGGCTTCAGTGACCCTGACATCATCCTCCCATTGAACTGATGAACAAAGACTATATTGTTGGTATGCTGAAAATGGAATACTTGGCTATGTTAGGGAATGTGTATCTAACTGTGAGATTCCCAGGAATAGTTTTTGCAGCTGTATTTTTTCCAATTAACTTGATATTGTAGCTTGATTTTCCAGTTGCATGCATGTAAAAACTTTCATACTTTGAAGTATTTATCATTGATGGTACCTGAGGGATATGGATGTAAATTGGAGATGTAGGCCCTCATTGAGCTCAGAAAGAAGAAAGCACTGAGCAGACTGGTTTCCAAAAAGTTATGTGAAGGCTTCTACCTTGAAGACTTGGGGTTAGAGTGACTATTTAGGATGGATTGTAATGCAAATGGTCATAACCAGTTTGTCTTTTGTCCATTTCTGCCATATTGGCAACCTTAACCTGGCAGAGAGGCTTTTAAGGTCAATTTTGTGCTTCATATTTCTAAGAGTTGTAGCCTGCCAACAGAACAGAAAATATAAGGGGTGGAAACGCCAAGAATTACCGGTGAAGAATGGTTTTGATTAATTGAAGGCGTAAACCCCATTGCTATACTCTTTTGAAAACAGGAATATCGTCTTGTGAGGGAGCAGATTTCATAGCTGTCACTGGTTTATCAGTTAGGTGGATGATGGTTAACTTCTATATAAAGGATGACTGTGACATGGAGGCAGAACTTGGTCCAAGATGGTTTGTAGTGGGAGTCCATTATAAGAAAATTTTATTTAGAAACTTGCATATGCTTGGACAGCTGTGGAAATTCCATCATCACAAATATGGTTAGGTACTATGCCTGGATGGCAGTATATAGAGGCAAAGTCCATTACCAAGGTGGTCCAGAGCTCCTTTGGTTTGTGGAGGAAACAGGATGGCTGAGTGGGGAGAGGACTTGGAGTTAGTTCCTTAGTACAGTGCCTGGATTTGTCAAGCGTGAACTGTGTGTTTTTTTTTTTTTAATTGAGGTAAAATTAACCATTTTGAAGTGTATAAATCAGTTACTTTAATATGTACATTCACAATGTTGCGCAGCCATCACCACTATCTAATTCTGGAACATTCTCATCACCCCAAAAGGAAACCCCGTACCCATTAAGCAGTCACTCGCCATTCCCCTTTACCGCTACCATCTGGCACCCACCAGTTTGCTTTCTGTCTGTATGGATTTGCCTGTTCTGAAGATTTCATGTAAATGGAATCATACAATATGTAACCTTTTGTGCCTGACTTCTTTCATTCAGCACAATGTATATGAGGTTCACTCAGGTTGTAGCATGTATCAGTACTTCATTCCTTTCTTTGGCTGAATAATATTCCATTGTATGGATATACTATGTTTTGTTTATCAGGTGAGGTTTAGGTTGTTTACACCTTTTGGCTCTTATAAATAGTACTGCTAAGAGCATTCTTTTACAAGTTTTTGTTTAAATACCTGTTTTCAAATCTTTTGTGCATCTATCTAGGAATAGAATTGCTGGATTATGTAGTAATTTTAAAAGTTTTTGAGGAACTCCCAGACTGTTTTCCACACATGCTGCACACTTTTACATTTATTCCAGCAATTTTTGAGAATTCTAATTTCTCCACATCCTCACCAACACTTGTTGTTTTCTGGTTATAGCCATCCTAGTGGGTGTGAAGTGGTGCCTCATTGTGGTTTTTATTTGTATTTCCCTAACGACTAGTGACGTTGAGCATCTTTTCATATATTGGCCATTTGTTTATCTTTGGAGAAATGTCTGTTCAAGTCTTTTATCCATTTTTTAATTGGATTGTCTTTTGTTGTTGAGTTTAAGAGTTCTTTACATATTCTGGATACAAATCAGGTTTATGATTTGCAAATATTTCTTCTCTTACTGTGTGCTGTTTTTTCACTTTCTTGTTAGTGTTCTTTGCACAGAAATTTTTCATTCTTGTGAAGTTGAATTTGTTTTTTCTTTGATTGTGTATGCTTTTGGCATTATATCTGAGAATCTATCACCAAATCCAAGGTCCTGCCAGTTTACCCCTGTGTTTTCTTCTGGGAATATATAGTTTTAGTTCTTAACATTTAGCTATTTGATGGATTTTGAGTTAATTATTGTATGTGAGGTAAGGATTCAACTTCATTCTTTTGCGTGTGAATATCCAGTTATCCCAGCATAATTTGTTGAAAGAGCTGTGTGATTTTATGCAAGTCTGAGACTCTTATTTGTAAAATGAAAGTGATAAAAACACTTGCCTCACAAAGTTGTTGTAAGATAAGTAGGAGAGGATATATGTGTTACCGCTTTGAAAAGTATATATCATTAAACAAATACTCATGATTATTATTGGCATGCCACATAGAGCTTTCATTTGGTCAACGCCCCATAGATTGACGTCCTTCAGAGACCACCAGACGTCTTCCCTCTTAGTGCATAGTGAATCACGACGTAACTAGAGGACTGATATCCATGTTGTATCCCTAGGTCCAAAGTCACAGGGCCCCAGATGCAAGAGGTAGTTGGAGAGATTGCAGCTGTCCAGAATTGAAAGTATATTTTCTTGTAGGGCATGTGTTTGTTGAATTCTGTTGCTATTCCTCTGAAATTGAGGAATGTCTATTCTAGGTGTTTAAAGGCCCTAAAGAGTTTTCAGGCATAGTAGGAAATTAAAAGGCAGTTTCTTCTTATTGGACCAAAAATCCTCATGTTTCGCTCTATCAGCTTTTAAACTTCTAGAACTAAGACTGTTTCAATGGCTAGTGATCTCACTTAGTTCAGTCAACAAATATTTATTAATTTATCACTATGTGCCAGGCATTGTTGTAGATGCCGGAGATACAGTGCCTTTTAATACAAGACCAAACTCTCTTGACTTTGCATTCCTCTCTTAATGTTTTCTACAATTATCTAACTCACTGACTCCAGTTCCTTTTCCACCAGTCTACATTAATGAGGCCCCTTCCCCCACTGAAGCACTCTTGTCAAGATCACCACTGCCCTTCACGTTGCTAGCTCTAGTGAATCAGTTCTCAGTCTTCCTCTTACTTGACCTTTCAGCAGCATTTTACACAGTTGATTATTCCTCTTTCTTTGAAACGCTTCCTTCACTTAGCGTTGCTGCATTCTCTGCGTTTCCCTCTCACCTTTTTGGAGGTTTAGTCTTTTTGCTAGTTCCCTATGATCTTCCTGACCCCTGAAAGTTGGAGCAATGCAAGGCTCATTAATACTCCATTCTTCCTTATTGACTCTTACTTCCTTGGCATTTCAGTCAGTTTCATGAGTTTAAATACCATCTATACAATAACTACATCCTGACTACCAAATGTGTGTCTCCAAGTTAGGAAATAGCTTGCAGTAACGTCTTTTCCTTGCTTATGTCCTTCTCTGACTGCCTATTCCCAACACAGCAGCCGGAGGAATCTTGTTAAAAGTAAGTTATCCACTCAGAGGCTTTACGCTTTCCTACAAGGCCCTTATGTAATCTGAACTACTCTTTGTCTTTCTGACCTCATCTCTTACTACTCTTCCCTGTACTTGCTTCGTCCCAGTCAAAAAGGGGACTTTTTTCTTCTTCCAACAAGCCAAGTATGTTCCTTCCACAGGACCTTTGTTTCCCCTAATAAAGCCTCCTCCCTCATTCTCTATCTCCCTTCCCTATCAAACTCAGCTTCTCAGCACTTTGGGGTAAAAGGGAAGAGTATTCCTCTCACCCCAACCCCCTAGACTGAGCGCTAAAGCTATCCCCTTCCTCTTGTTTGTTTATTCATCTTATACTTTCATTTGAACAGAGTTCCTCCAGTTGAAAAAGCAGCTTGAAAACTCCTTCTCTGTGAGATTAGAAATAAAAAGCAGAGATTAGTGGTTGTGAATGGAGATGTCATTGAGGGCTTAGGAATCCTAGCAAGGGCCACTTATCCCTTCCATTTTGTAGATCATAGGCGTATTTCCTATTTTACGGCCTTGGGTATTGGGCCCTAGAATACTGCTGTTGTGAGTACTGATGTGCTTCTACCAATGCCGAGTCTTCCATCAAGCACTGTGGCCCAGTTGTTAGCATTTTGTCTTCTCATCTTGGCAGTCTTGGTATTCTTCTAGTAGAAGGTAGAGACCCCTTTCCCATGGTGGGCCCTCCTCGATGAGAGAAGGCTCACTGGATGCTGACAGCAGTATTGAGATCCAAGTATTAAAGGCAATTGAGGGTTCTTTGTAATGAAGAGAGTGTGTTGATACTACTGAGAAATGCCCCAGGCCTTAAAAGGGCAAACAGGCCACAGCTAGTGACAGTCTATTTAGATAGCAAGTTCAGACACTTCATCAGGGGCAGTGTTTCTCAGCCTGTCTGCAAACCTACAGGCCTTTATATGGGCCCTCTGGTGGGTTCATGTTATTAAAATCTGGAATGGTGTCTGTTCTGATTTGTTGTTTTAGAAGAAAAGGTATTATTTCTAAGAATTTTCAGCCAAACAAGTATTATATAAATAATACAGTCTCTTTGCTTTCCTTTTCCTAGATGAGCTGATTTCCTAGGTGATAAACAAGTAGATAAATTAATATAATTTCAGATAGTAGTAATAGTGCTGTGAAGAAAATAAAGTGGAGGGCTTTTCCCCTAGTGATAAACACTTGGGTTGTTTCCAGTTTTTCCTTGTTTTAAACATTACTGCGATGAACATCCTGGTACTTGTGCAAATGTGTGAATGTTTATATTGCATAGATTCTGAAAGGTGGAATTGCTGAGTCATGTAATCATGTAGCTAAAATTTTAATAAAAAACTGCCAAATTGGTCCCCAAGATATCTGTGCTAATATTACATATATAAGATATGTGATATGTAATCTAAATAAAAGCACTAATAATATTGAATACATTCTCTTTGTAAGAGTCATTAACATACTGTTAGGCTAAAAATCTTCATACCCTCACCAATTTGTGAATTTTTGCCTCTCTTAAAAGGTGTACAAAGTAGTATTTCCTTGTTTTAATTTTTGTCTCCCTGGGGCTGGATGTCTTCTTTAAAGTTTTTGATTATTTGTATTTATTTTTCTGTCTGTTGGGTTGCATAGCAGAGACTGCTGGTTACATCCTGTGATCTATTCTTTCTTCATCTTTGGTAATAGGAACCCCAGCTTTTAGCCAGGCCCATTGCTGCCCATCTAGAACACTTGACCTCCTTGGAGCTAAGTATAACCATGTAAGTTTTAGTTAGTGATATATAAGCGGCAAGAGTTAGGTGTGAAGTCTCCTTAATATGAGAAAGCACTCCTTTCTTCATCCCTTTATGTGTCTTATGTGTTGGAACACAGATGTAATGACTGGAGCACTGATGGCCATCCTAGACCATCAGGACCATCATGGTAGGTCAGTGAGCCAAAAAGGCTTGAGCATTTGGCACAGTTGCTGCACTAAGAGGGAAGACTTTCTTTTGCATGAGAGGGAAATTTAACTTGTATTTTGTTTAAGCACTCTTATATTGCATTTTTCTAGAATACACAACATAGCAGGTGCTTGCCTTTTCTTGTTTATTTATGTTGTAGATAAATAAACTTAGATAAATAACCTCTAGATAAACTTACATAAATAAATTCTACATACTCATTCTTTATTATAAAAATGGCATATTTCCTTCAATCTGTTGGAGTCGTCTCCCTTTGTGGTATCTTTTGTTAAATAATAGTTTTTAATTTTGATGGCAAATTTCGCTATCTTTGCCTTATATGGCATTTGATTTTACTTACTTTTTTAATACTTCTTTTCTGCCCCAAAGATACACATAGAATCTTACTTTTTAATACTATTTTTAAAATTTAGATATTTAAGTTCATCTGGAATTTATTTTTGTGAATAGTGTGAGGGAAGAATCTTGTTCAGTTGGCCATTCATTTGGAATAATAATTTTAATAGGTGGCATGTCAAATTATCAGTTTCTAAATTCTCATATGTGCGTAGTTGGTTTTAGGACTCTGGTCCCACTGATCGTTGTTTCTACACCATTAATACATTTTAAATTGCAATAAGTAGTTTTATTTGCAATAGTTTAAATTGCAATAAATAGTTTTATAATATTTTTTCTTGGTAAGGCAAGGTCCTCCTCCATTCTATTTAAAAAGTTAAATGTATTTTAAATTAAATATTAAATAGCTATAGCAGAATATTTGTAAAACATATGTATAAGGTGTAAAGCATAGCAATACAAGGAACTCTTGTTACCACTCAGTGTAAGGAAAAAACATTACCATTCCCTTTGTCCTCCCACTCCAAAGTCGTCTTGACTCTTCTGGCACATTTTCTAATTGCTGTGAAATTTTCTAATTAGATTATAAATTGCTCTTAGAATCAGTTTATATCATTAATATTAATAGTTCTGTGTCAATAAAATATTTAAATATTTTTCCACTTAAGGATAACAATTTGAGTGGTGTGATACAAACATACAGTTGTTAGAAGATATTGGTTGAATGTGGTCACGATCTCTAATCATTGTTTATTGTCTGCTTTGGTGGTTTTTAACCATTACACTGTTTTTAATTGTTCCTAGTTGCATTTGTGGTTTAATTTGTACTCATAATGGACTGTTGGTTAAAGATGGAGCATGTGTGCAACACATGTCAAAATATAAGTTAAAGAGCATAAAAAATATAATTCTGCTAAATTATTTTAAGATGCTCTTTATTAAATACATAAGTTGCATTCATCTGATCAGAATTCTTTTTTTTTTTTTTTTTTTTTTGGGAGAAAGTCTCACTGTCTTGTCCAGGTTGGAGTACAGTGGTGCAATCTCAGCTCACTGCAACCTTCGCCTCCCAGGCTCAAGCGATTCTCCAGCTTTGACCTCCCGAGTAGCTGGGACTATAAGTGTCAGCCACCAATGCCCGGCTAATTTTTATATTTTTGTAGAGACAGGGTTTCGCCATGTTGCCCAGGCTGGTCTTGAACTCCTAAGCTAAAAGCTATCCACCTGCCTCATCCTCCCAAAGTGCTGGGATTACAGGTGTGAGCCACCACACCTGGCTGATTAGCATTCTTATAAAACATCAAGATATATCTAATATTTTTAAAACTGTATGATTAAAGTAAGCCAGGCGAAGGGTATTTCTGTACTATCTTTGCAACTTTTCTGGAAACTTAGTTATTTCACAATAAAAAGTTTAAAAAAAATCATTATAAAGATAGAAACATCAGCCAGGCATGCCTTAAAGTTATACATTTAGTTACATATGCTTGTAATTGGCAATTACTATTTCCTATTCTTAAGCCTGTTCTAGAGAAAATAATTTCAGATTGGTGCACCAAATACAAATAGTAAGGTAAAGGTACTGTGTTGAATCTCCTGAAAGATAGCATAGGCCTAATCAAATTAAGAGACTTTAATTTGTAAAATGAATTGCCAAATGAAAGACCCCATGTAGTATTAAATAATTAGGAAGTGATTTTCTTGAAAAATAATTCATTTTTACCCTTCTGTATGATTAGTGTTGTGGACAACTGGATTTTTTTTTTTTTTTTTTTTTTGGTAATTAATTGTGCTCTTTAGGTAGTTAAAATTCTGAAAAAGAAAAATTTAAACACTTGAAGATGTGAAGAAAACATATGGGTGATTCTGTCCAATTTGGCTTCTCATTTATTGGTAATAAAAATCTACAATGTGTTACAAAGAAATTCTCTCAAAGAACAGTATGAAACCATTTCTCCTACCTTGACATTTAAAAACTGAACCCCCAAAGTATCAAAATAAGTAGCTGATCTTTATAAGCTCAAAAATGTAAGTATCAGGTTATAGATGCAGTTTGTTATTTTGGATGCTATAATACAAACTAATTTTTAATCTGCATTTCAATATACACTTGGAGCTTATCTTCTCATCAACCTGATTTTCTTTACATGACAAAATAGTTCATCTACTGTAATAGAAGTCAGAATTTGTCCTTAAATATTATCAGTATTATTAAAGATTATGCCACATAAACTTTATAATACAATCTTTAATGATGTGCTGATTTAAGATAAAATATTTTTACCTGAAATTGCTTTATCATATGTCATGAAATTTTTTTAATGATTTAAAAAATTCCTAAGTAAGTTTGCAGTATTACTTTTAAAATATTTATTTGGCCGGGCACGGTGGCTCATGCCTGTAATCCCAACACTTTGGGAGGCTGAGTCAGGTGGATCACCTGAGGTCAGGAGTTCAAGACCAGCCTGGCCAACATGGTGAAACCCCATCTCTACTAAAAATACAAAAATTAGCCGGGTGTGATGGCACGCACCTGCAATCCCAGCTACTCAGGAGGCTGAGGTAGGAGAATCACTTGAACCCGGGAGGCAGAGGTTGCAGTGAACCGAGATCGCGCCACTGCACTCCAGTGACAGAAGGAGACTCCATCTCAAAAAAAAAAAAAAAGATTTATTTGTCGAATAAAACATTGATCTGCATTAAAGGCCTGACCACCGAAATTGTACTGATTGATGTCCGATTGGATCTGGATCCAGATTGGCCAGCCTGGAAAAGACATGCCATTATCAGAGTGTGAGAACACGATGTGTCATACGATGGGTCCCTTTGAAGTACACAGCATTGCTGCTTATTTTAAAAGGGTAACAAGTTTCCCCTCTCAATCCATGTTGTTGCTTTGGTTGTAAAAGTGGGCACATGGGCACATATATTGCTCATCCTGCCATCATTATAATAAAAGATTAGAATGTCCAAAACATACTGGGCAGACGAAAAAAATATGGTCAGTATCCATTACATATGGTAAGGGTTTTTTGGCTGCAGATGAAATGAAGAGAGACACCAAGAGAGGGAGGGAGGTAGAGTATTATGATAGCAAGAGCTGAAAGAAAAATGTATCAATGAAGTTATATATTTGCATGTTGTAGAAATTAATTGGTTTTAAGGAATAAACATCCACTTAAGTAAATCCACTATAAGTAAAATATTGTTCATAGTTAAAATACACAGGGAACACGTTAGTTCATTCCAGTTTTATTAAGTACAGCCAGCCATCATGGAAAATGAACATGCTTCTCTTTCTCTCTGTATTATATCTGCTCTGTTTTCTTAACAGCAGTGTCTCCTGCCATGTTGCTCCTCATGAATACCCCAAAACAGTGGCCTCAGGCACAAAATGATAGGACCTTTAAGACTCAGAGCTCTCAGCTAATTGAGTGTTTCAGTGCTTCAATTCCAAGTCCCCAGGACAGAAAATATGATTGGTCTGCCTTGAGTTAGTGTCCCAACCAGATTTTCCAGAGATTGGAAAGCATGTGACAGATAGTTTCCCCATCTTGCCTGTGGACAAGGCGGGTCTCTAAGAAGTGGGTATAAGTCAAGAGGAAATGAATGAAATATCTTGTTCGGTACATAAGACAGAAGACTTGTTTGAAAAGAAGTTAATTGCTGCCCCAAGCCTTGGGGGATAAAAAAGCATAAAATGTGCACATACCCCTTCCAAAAAAAAAAAAAAACAGTTGGTAAGTATATAATAGGAAAGGAAGGTTAAGTTAGTTTATAACATGAACTACTTTTGCCCTGGGCAGCTTTATTGCCCCAGTAAAATTTATAGATGATTCTCACCCAACAGGAACGAGGGCTTTTAGGAGGTGAGATGAAGTAGATGACTGGAACTTTAAGTATATAACCAAAAATTTCCATAAGATGGACTCCTATACATTAGTATAGACTATCTTGGGCCAAAATCTGTTTCCCCTTAAGAGCCAGTCGCCATCATGATAAAGCCTGTTTAGGCTGATGCCAAATCAACCTGGTGATTTCCATGAAGTTCCAGTCAGGTCAGCTAGCTTGGTAACCACTTATGTTCAGGTGTCTTAGTTTTCCCACACCCACGTGGTGGAGTTTGGTTTGTCTTGAGCCATTCCTGCATAGCACAGGTGAGTGGTATCAGGGCATTTACAAGGAGGAGCACCTCCAGGTGTAGGTGTACTGAATAACAGTGGTAACATCAGAAGCTCTTAATGGTTTCTAGTCATCAGTACATGTATGTCACTTTGCCTAAAGGACCAAGGCCTGGTTGACAGAATGTTCTAAAATGTTTGGATAACCAGATGCCTATACAGGAATGTGTTCTCTGGGGATTTGGACATAGGCTCTTTAAGTTTGGTGATCATGGTGATGTGGGTCCGCCTTACTGGTGAGCCAGATGACTATTCAATAAGTAGACTTTTGTGAAGTAATTTGCTTAGCTGTAGTAGATTCATAATTGAGCATCTTGTTGGCAGTCTTTCTCGGTTTGTATGTTGGGGAATTGTGCTGGGTCTTCGAGCTGTAGCGGATTGTCTTCTGTACTTTGCCTCTCAGTATTAGAGGATTTGGGATGGGGGCCAGGGTTGCTGGTCTTAGGTTCAAAGCAAATGCTATATTTTTTCATCAGGTAAAATGCCAAATGAAGCTGAGCAACTCTCAGAAATGGCCAGGAAGGCCACTTTATCCTAGAGGGAGCCAGTTAGCCCTTCCTTAAAACTGATTACAAAAAGTGACCTTTTTTTCTAGCCTAGGTCTTGACCAAGGAAACAGAAATGGTGGTATATTAGCAATTTGCCTTCCTCCTTTCTTCCTTCTCTTCCTTCACTGAGTGCTTATATATGCTAGGCACTGTTTTAGTGTTAGGATGCAGTGGTGACCACGGCAAACAAAATCCTTGCCTTTGGAGTGTACGTTCTATTGCAGGGATAAAGACAGTAAATGTGTAAACAGTAAATAAATCCAATCCAGAAAACTCATAAATTTTATAAAGACATTAAACTACATAATAGGGCAGAGAGTAATGAGAAGGGGCCGGGGTCAAGGGAGAGGAAGAGGCCATTTGAAGAACTGAAAGAAGGCCAAGGGAGAATAGTACAAGATGAGGTCAGGGAGGTGATTAGTAGACTGAGCTATTACAGGCCATGGAAGAGGAGTTTAGACTTTGTTCAAAATCCTTTTAAACAGGAAAGCAATTCACTCAGATTTGTATTACTCTGGTTGTGCTGCTTGCAGAATGACTGGAGTTTAAAGAGGCAAGAATGGAAGCAGGGACACCAGTTACAAGTCCATGACAGTACTTCAGGTGAGAGAGGATGATGGTTGGGATCGTGATTCCCACAGTGGAAATTAGAAGTGGTCAAAATTAAAAGATATTTTTGAGATAGGGTTGACAGGTCTTACTGAATGAGTTTATATCCTGAGTCTGGACTGCAAATATGGCAGTTGGCCATTCCACTTTTATGAACTTGCAAACAAGTTCACAGCAAGACACCCGTAAAAAGTTCTATTTTGCAATAATGTACTCCAGTTGTGCATCTACTGGGTCATCGGGTTCTTTGTCTGTATAATAGGTAATTAATAACAAATTCTTGTTGAGCCTCATCTGCAAAATACAGGGATTCCTGCAGTCCCACATATAGGATGTCAGCTGAATGAAGAACTTTGAAAGTGTCTCAGGTTCTCATTATACCCTGCAGGGCACTTGAGGCTGAATGGCGGTCAAAGGTTGGTGAAGCAGGGTAGGTTCCTGTCCTGACCCTAGAGTTGGGCCTGTCAGCTCAGCCTGACATACCACATATATGACCAGGAAATAAAAAGCAAATAATGAACAACCTTGCTGGCTCTCTTATAGCAGATGACTCTATTTATTCTCAACCCTCCCGCTCTCAAATTCCTGACTCTGTGGTCAACCTCTGTACCCCTTCTGGTCTTTTGGTTTGGACTCCCCTTTGGATTCTTGAAGTTGAACCTTGCTCTTAGTTCTGCTTTCCCATCTGATCTCAGTATCATCTTCCCCAACTCCAGCCACCCCTGCAACACGTACATACACACACCCCTTTCATAATATTGAATGAAAAATGTCCTGCTGAAATTGCGACCACAGAACTCCACTAGAGGTGGTAATTCAGACTTGTGTCCTATGGGTGGTTTTGCTTAGTTACATGGTACTATTGAGCCCACAGGATCATAACTTTTTACCTGCATTTGTCTTATAGATGGATGCGTACCTCATGCACTCTTCCAATTGGCAAGCTCAGTGCAAAAATGAACTAATAACATTAGATGTGATAAGATTTTATAGTCTTGGTTGGTTAAATACAGGGCATCAGTGGGGTCAAGAAATAAGATACCAAAGCCATATCCAGGGCAGGAGCTAAGCAATGGGTTCTGTCAAGGGACACGTGAGGACTGTGAAGGCTCAGCTCAAAGTAATCTGCATTTTCTTCTTACAGATATTTCCACTGGGCTTTTGTCCCATTTCTCTATCCCAGTTTAGTTTTGGGGTGTGCTTCACAGAATCTGACCATTTATCCATTAAGAAAATATTATTGAATTTATATTTTATGCTGTGTCCTGGCTATATGTTGGGGATATGAGGATGAGTAAATTGTGATGGTTTTCTGACTCATCTGTGTCTGCTTCCCTGATTCATCACACTGCCACCTGAATCCCATCATCCCCCTTCCTGAAAAACTAAAACTAAAGTGTTATAAATACTTAGTACTAAAAAGACAAGACTTTGCAAATAAATGGAAATTATTTCAAAAAGTTTCTTCTCTTCAGGGCATTTTTGCTTTTCTATTTATGTGTTTCCTCTAAATCAAATCCTATGTTTTACTCTTCTGTTAAGTTTCTTTAAATTGCTTTGTCTTGCCCTGATATTTGTGTTCTTCCACATTTGGAGCCTTCTGCATCTTCTGTTTGCCTCTTGTTGATTTAATCTCACAGGTCATTTTTTTTTTTAAGTCAAGTTTTATGCTTAGCCTTATGGCATGTTTTGTATGTAATTCTGTTTCTGGATATGATGCCATTTGTGAACGTGCTTTTAATTATGTCCAGTCAGTTATATTATTGAACAAGCTCATTGTTTTAATTATACTTACAAAGTCTGACAATATACTTATAGCCTGAAGTTCAGAGAGAGGTAGCACTTAACATTATTCATTGGTTTTTAAGAGTCACCTGTAAATTTTACTCCATTAACTTTATCTGTTATGACTTTCTTTTTTTTTTTTTTTTTTTGTGTGTCATGTATTTATATTATTTATTTATTTATTTATTTTAATTTATTTATTATTATTAAACTTCAAGTTGTAGGGTACATGTGCACAACGTGCAGGTTTGCTACATATGTATACTTGTGCCATGTTGGTGTGCTGCACCCATCAACTCGTCATTTACATCAGGTATAACTCCCAATGCAATCCCTCCCCCCTCCCCCCTCCCCATGATAGGCCCCGGTGTGTGATGTTCCCCTTCCCGAGTCCAAGTGATCTCATTGTTCAGTTCCCGCCTACGAGTGAGAACATGCGGTGTTTGGTTTTCTGTTCTTGTGATAGTTTGCTGAGAATGATGGTTTCCAGCTGCATCCATGTCCCTACAAAGGACACAAACTCATCCTTTTTTATGGCTGCATAGTATTCCATGGTGTATATGTGCCACATTTTCTTAATCCAATCTGTCACTGATGGACATTTGGGTTGATTCCAAGTCTTTGCTATTGTGAATAGTGCTGCAATAAACATACGTGTGCATGTGTCTTTATAGCAGCATAATTTATAATCCTTTGGGTATATACCCAGTAATGGGATGGCTGGGTCATATGGTACATCTAGTTCTAGATCCTTGAGGAATCGCCATACTGTTTTCCATAATGGTTGAACTAGTTTACACTCCCACCAACAGTGTAAAAGTGTTCCTATTTCTCCACATCCTCTCCAGCACCTGTTGTTTCCTGACTTTTGAATGATCGCCATTCTAACTGGTGTGAGATGGTATCTCATTGTGGTTTTGATTTGCATTTCTCTGATGGCCAGTGATGATGAGCATTTTTTCATGTGTCTGTTGGCTGTGTGAATGTCTTCTTTTGAGAAATGTCTGTTCATATCCTTTGCCCACTTTTTGATGGGGTTGTTTGTTTTTTTCTTGTAAATTTGTTTGAGTTCTTTGTAGGTTCTGGATATTAGCCCTTTGTCAGATGAGTAGATTGCAAAAATGTTCTCCCATTCTGTAGGTTGCCTGTTCACTCTGATGGTAGTTTCTTTTGCTGTGCAGAAGCTCTTTAGTTTAATGAGATCCCATTTGTCAATTTTGGCTTTTGCTGCCGTTGCTTTTGGTGTTTTAGACATGAAGTCTTTGCCCATGCCTATGTCCTGAATGGTACTACCTAGGTTTTCCTCTAGGATTTTTATGGTATTAGGTCTAACATTTAAGTCTCTAATCCATCTTGAATTAATTTTCGTATAAGGAGTAAGGAAAGGATCCAGTTTCAGCTTTCTACTTATGGCTAGCCAATTTTCCCAGCACCATTTATTAAATAGGGAATCCTTTCCCCATTTCTTGTTTCTCTCAGGTTTGTCAAAGATCAGATGGCTGTAGATGTGTGGTATTATTTCTGAGGACTCTGTTCTGTTCCATTGGTCTATATCTCTGTTTTGGTACCAGTACCATGCTGTTTTGGTTACTGTAGCCTTGTAGTATAGTTTGAAGTCAGGTAGCGTGATGCCTCCAGCTTTGTTCTTTTGACTTAGGATTGACTTTCTTTTTATAGCTATTTTATGTGTCACAGTTTATTAGTTTTCAAACTTTTTGAAAAACAAAATTGGAGTTTAACAGAAATCTGCCTTTTTGTTCATCCTATCCAGGTTACTATAACAACTTCAGTATTCTATAGATTTTCCCTCCCTCCTTCCCCTTCTAACTACCCTTCCTTTCCCTTCCTTCTCTTTCCTTCTTTTCTTTCCTATTTTGAGAGTTCCTTCCCTAGGAGTTGAGAAATCTGGAATTGTAGCAGGGATTTAGGAACTGACTACCCCAGCTCCTTTAGCCTTAATATAGACATAGTATAGGACATAGTATAGGACAAAAGAGCTTTTATCTTACAGAAACCTGGACTCAAATCACAGTTCTACTTTCTGAGTATGTAACATGAGTGAATTTTTTTAAATTTCTGTAAGCCTCAGTTTCCTCATCTGTGAAATAGAGATGACACTTCATTGTTGACGTAAGAATTAAATTAGATGATGCATTTAAATACTCCGCGCAATCCTAGTAATATGGTTTGGCTTTGTGTCCCAACCAACTCTTACCTCGAATTGTAATCCCCAAGTGTTGAGGGAGGTACCTGCTGGGAGGTAATTGGATCATGGGGGCAGTTTTCCCCATGCTGTTCTCACGATAGTGTGTCCTCATGAGATCTGATGGTTTTATAAGGGGCTCTTCCCACTTTGCTTCCTCTGTCTCGTGCTGCTGTGTAAGATGTGCCTGTTTCCCCTTTCACCATGATTGTAAGTTTCCTGAGGCCTTCCCAAACATGCAGAACTGTGAGTCAGTTAAACCTCTGTGTTAGTCCATTTTCACGCTGCTAATAAAAACATATCCAAGACTGGGCAATTTACAAAAGAAAGAGGTTTAATTGGACTTACAGTTCCACACGGCTGGGGAGGCCTCACTATCATGGCAGAAGGCAAGGAGGAGCAAGTCACATCTTACGTGGATGGTGGCAGGCAAAAAGAGAGTTTGTGCAGAGAAACTCCCATTTTTAAAACCATCAGATCTCATGAGACCCATTCACTGTGACGAGAACAGGACAGGAAGGACCTGCCCCCATGATTCAATCATCTTCCACTATCTCTCTCCCACAACATATGGGAATTGTGGGAGCTACAAGATGAGATGTGGGTGGGGACACAAAGCCAAACCGTATCAACTTCTTTGCTTTATAAATTACCCAATCTCAGGTATTTCTTTATAGCAGTGTGAAAATGGGCTAATACACCTAGCATATATAAGTACTTTAAAATGATGATGTAATAATATTAATCTTCTCTTTGAGAGCCCAGTACAAGAAGGGTCAGCATAGCAGCACACCTCTGTCTCTAAGCCAGTCCTTCTCACTTTGTCTCTCTCTCTCTCTCTCCCCCTCCCTCCCTCCCTCCCTCCCTCTGTCTCTCCCTCTCCCTCTCTTTTCCTCCTTCCCTCCCTCTCTCTCACACACACACATACTCTTCCCTACCTACGGAATACAAGCCCAAGATCAGAGAATACATGCCAAGTTCCCTACTCCTTGCTGTTTATCTGTTGATGAAGGTAGCATGAATTTTTTGCAGAGAGTAGGCTTACACCTAATGTGTACCCCTTCCTTTGACCCTGCCAGTGGAGGCATACAGACGGACTGTCTTACTTGGAACTCACCAGTAAACTTTTTGGTAAATGATGCGTCTCCAGATGTGTGGTTATTAAGATGTACTCTTAGATGTTCTAAAGGCTTAGGATGTGACCGTGGGATAAAGTGACTGAGATAGGGTAGAGAACAAGATCAGCATCATTATTGTTGTGGGAAAAAAGGTCAAGAAACTAAGAGGACAGAATATCACATGAATTATTTGTTTGGATGCTAAAATCAATAAGACTTATGACAGAAATAGTGTTGGAGTGACAGCCAGGAACTGAAATCAAGGAATGAAAGGGAATGATCTTGGGGAGCCATAAATGACTGTAATAAGGAAGAATAGTAGGCAGTAGAGTCTCATGGTATGTGACTGAGAGCAGAGGATTTTTGGAGAGCACAAAAGGAGAATGATCTGGAAGCAGCGGTGACGAACAAGAAGGGCAGTTACCAGGTCTCATGTTTTGAGGCATATGGAAGAGAAAAAGAGTCATCATCTGAAGGGGATACAGGGAAAGCAGCATTCTCAGGGGAGAGTTCAGTTTCCATTTAAATATGAAGGTAAAGGAAGTTGAAGAAAGCTGCAGAGATCAAGAATATGAGGATTTTGCTGATAAGCTGCTCATGACTCCTATGGGGCTCAGTGGAAGGGTTGAGTTTTCAGGAGGTAGAAGGCATAGAGGCTTAGATTTCATCATCAGTCACTGTCATCTCTCTCTTGCGTACATCCTCAATTCTTTCGACCCCTTTCACTTCAGCAACCTTGCCTGGCTAACCCACAGAGCCAGTTAAATCCAGTTCTTTGCCTATTCCATGCCTGTAAAACCATGCTGCTGAACTTGCCTTATATTATCATATCCTCAAGTGGACCGTTAATGTTGCCTGGCTATTATACTAGATTTCTCCAGCCATTTTCTCTCCTCTTTGATGACTGTTTCTTCAGTCTCCTTCGTGTTGGATATCTCCTCCCCACTCTTCACTCTCAACTGATGGCCTTGCTTCCTATTTCACTAAGAAACTGAGTCAGGAAAGAGCTTTATTATCACAGCTACCTACTACCCACAGTAGTATCCATATACTCTGCTTTCTTTCCTGTTAGTGTGAAAGAACTACCCTAAGTGCTTTGTGATTCTTTCTCTTGTGTCATCAGCTTTCCTTTCTACTGAACCATTCTCCTGTGCATGAACATATGCTTTCATTTCTTCCATGTTAAAAATAATCCTTCTTGACTCCACTTTCCCCTCTAACTTTTGCCTTATTTAATGTAAACATTGTAGTAAAAAAGAATTATCTATGTTCTGTTGCTTATTTTTCACTTCCTTTTCTTTTTTTTTTTTTTTTTTTTTTGAGACGGAGTCTCACTCTGTCGCCCAGGCTGGAGTGCAGTGGCCGGATCTCGGCTCACTGCAAGCTCCGCCTCCCGGGTTCACGCCATTCTCCTGCCTCAGCCTCCCGAGTAGCTGGGACTACAGATGCCCGCCACCTCGCCCGGCTAGTTTTTTGTATTTTTTAGTAGAGACGGGGTTTCACCGTGTTAGCCAGGATGGTCTCGATCTCCTGACCTCGTGATCCGCCCGTCTCGGCCTCCCAAAGTGCTGGGATTACAGGCTTGAGCCACCGCGCCCGGCCCCCTTTTCTTTTTTTAACTAAAGCCAGTTAGACTTCTTCCCCCTTAATTCCAATAAAACTGCTCTTTTCGGTTATCAGTGATGTCCACATCTGTCATTTCTCAATACCTATATGACTTAACATTCAGGAACAGAGTTGATAGCTCACTTTCTCCTCCTTGAAACACCTTCAGTTGGCTTCTGAGGTACTTGTCAAGAACTATGAAGGATCTAAGAGTTTACTGTATTTGTATACTAACAAGTTAGTATGCCACTGTTTCATGTATAATGATAGAAGACACAAGACTTCTGGATCGGAGACAGAAGACAGTTTATTACTCACAGCAGTAACATAACCGGAGTATCAGTATTTTTGTGCTGGTTTCCTGATCTGCAGTTCTCCAAGGGCAGTATGAAGAGGCCAGATGACACCTGCACACACAGTAAGGCTGTGTTATTGGAAAGGAAACTTGATCTTAGGTGGAACCCAGGTATTTTATAATGGGCCATAAGCATGCCTGCTCTTTGTTCCAGAGGGAAACATTATCTTTATTATGCTGTACAGTAACCTGTTGCTCTGGAGGGAGACACTACCAAGTCTTCCAAGGCTATTCAGTATAAAAACATCCTTGAAAGTATAGTCTGGAACTGTCATGTGTCACATCACCGACTATCAAGATAGTGCCTCACTTACAATATTTGCAGAGAGTTACAATATTGAGAGACCGATGGAGAATTGACTCACAGTAATTCTTCCCTCTCTGGCCATTTTTTATCATTCTCCTTTGCTGGTTCTTCTTCAATTCCCCCATACTCTAGATCTACACTGTCTAGTACTGTAGCCACTAGCTACATGTAGTTATTTCAGTTGACTGTATTTCAAGTGCTCAATAGCCATATGTAGGAAGTGGCTGCTATTGCATGGTACAGATATAAAAATATTTCATCATCACAGAAAGTTCCATTGGACAGTGCCACTCTGCATGTTTGAAGTGCCCCATGGCTCAGCCTTTGGATATCTCCTCTTTACTTTCTGTATTCCATCCCTTGGTGATCTCATCTAGTTTCATGACTTTAAAATATGACTCCCAAATTTGTATCCACCCGGATCTGTCCCCTAAACTCCAGGCTTAGTTCTCTAGCAGCCTTCTGGACACCAGTACCTGAACGTCTTAATAGACATCTTAAAGTTAACATGTCCAAAACTGAACTACAGATCCTCCTTGCAACCACTACTTCCTCTCCCACAAACAAATCTTTTCTTTCTGCAGTCTTTCCAGTCTCAGTTAATGTGAGTTCTCATCTTCAGTTGTTCAAGGATTTAAAAAAAAAAACAAAAAAACAGTTTTTTTAAACTCTTAGATTTATTATTGACCTCCCTCTTTTCTATAAAACCCACTCGTGTATCCCATTGGCTCTACTTTCAAAATATATCCAGAATCTGACCACTTTTCACCCTGCTCCTGCTACCACCTAGTCCAAGCCAGCATCATCATTTGCATGGATTGTTCTAATAGCCCTCCTTCTGGCCTCCCTCTTCTACTCTTGTCCCGTGTAGTCTGTTCTCATCCTAACAGCCAGATGATTTCGTGAAGAACATCAGGTCATGGCATTTCTCTGCTTAAAACTCCTCAGTAGCTTTCCATCTCACTTAGGTAAGAGCAAAGTCTAGTCATACTGGCATTCTCACTCTTGCTAAAACATTCAAGCCATGCTGCCACCTCAGAACCTTTATATCTAGTGTTCATTTTGCTTCCTTTTCCCCTAACCCACTGAAGACACCAGGCCAGTTGTCTTATAGAATGATCCATATCATGAATTTCTCTGCTTCCTCATGGTATTAACTTATTTCTCTATAGCATGTATAGAGAAATTTTTCTGGATTTTGAACATTAGATCTAAAGGATTAATTGATTAAATATTTTTGTTGAGGAAATTCCATCAGTGTTGCTGCAGTCTTCACACTGAATCATTTTGGGAGGCACATATTAAGTGATTGTCCCACCATTAGTGATGCCAGGTTTGTCTGACATGTTAAGGTGGGAATGTTCAGGTCTTTCCATTATATGTTTACATTTTTCCCTTTGTGGTTAACAAATAAGCTGAAGGGTGAACATTATTTTTCTTTTAACGCTGTTATTTTAAGAACTCTTTTTAGCTATAGAACTGCTTTTTCAAATAAAACCTTTTTTGGAGATCCAGTATCTAAAACAGATAAAAGTAGAGCTGTTTTGTTGCAGTAGAAAATGCAGCTTCCGAGGGGACTTTGACAAGCACAGTTTTTAACCCACAGAGCCCACCCAAACACTTGAGAAAGTGGAGACCCAGAGGACACATGAAGTCTTAAAGCCACTTAGCATCTCATGAGAAAGGCTCAGTACATCTTCTATTAGAGCATAGTTTGGGAGCTCTGCCACTTCCTTGGAAAGCTGTGGTTGTGAATGATCATTAGGATGAGACTTGGTTTTTCCCTGGCAGTCCACCCACCGTTTTTAGTTGTCTCAGTGCTTTCTTGACATTCTATCTATCTGTTCTGCAGATGTGAAGATTTGAAATTACTTCATTTATAGTGTGTGTTGGGTTGCAGTCCCTTTTTGTTTCCCTTTTGGAAATTATTCTTCATCCACAAAGAATTCCAGATTCAGACATTATTCATCTATGTCTGGAACACAAAAATCTCCTGAGCTTCCATATGTCTTACCTTCTTTCTACCTTTAAAATAGTCAGAATGCTGCCACAGCTGAAGTCAGTTTTCTCATTTGCTTGTTGCTTGCTTCCTTTCTGTACCTTTCTTACCATACAGCCTAACGTGCCTTACTAGAGAGTTAAATGAGTAAATTTACTGTGCCCATACAATGTCTGTAAGGTGTATACTATAGATTTTTATTTTCAGGGAAAGGAGTTTCTCTATTAAGTGGAAAAAAACAGGCAATAAACTATAATTTAATCTCACTTTTGTTTAAAAAGTTATATGCACAAAAATCTCCATGACTATATATGTGTATATGTATATTTAAAGCTGAAAAGGATATTTACAAAAATGTTCACATTGATACTACTTCTAGCTGTGATCTTTGCTTTCCTCTTTGTAATTTCTCTGGTATCACTCTCACTTTTGTTTGCAGTGTGTCTAATTTCTGCAGTCATTACTTTTATAAAGATTAGAACTATTGTTTAAAAAGACAAAAATAGTAACTTTGGTTTGTCAGATCCAAACTGCCTTGAAGGCAGGTCCAGGCTCCACCCCAGCTTACTGCCATCCATACCATTCCTTGGGATTCTTATCCCAAATGAGCAGCTTTTCCCTGATACCATTATTCTATTTATTTTACAATAGGTTCTTGGCCATCATCTAGAATCCACTAGGCTCTGAAGTCCCTCTCTGCTCACTTGTATCAAAATGAACTTGTCAGGGAAGGGAAGGAGGATGTAAAAATGGTGTTCTAAAAGGAATTGTCACTAGAATGTGATCTCCATCAGGACCCAGGAGGAGCTCAATAAATATCTCTTAAATGAATTGACTTATTATTTTTTTGTCTCATTTATTTCATCTCACAAATTCTTACAAACAAGCATTGTTTGTTTTCTATAATGCCCTGAACATTTGGAGCACTTATAAATTAATGAATAAAGTCCTTTTAAAAATATATCCATACTCAATAAAAATAAATTTCAGATTTCTTGTTATCTTTAACCAGAATTCGTGCTTGTACAGGAAATTAGAAAGGGACAGGACTTAAAGATAAAAGTGTTATGTTCAGATCCTGCTCATAGTTTTGTGATCATGATTAGTCAACTTAAGCCGCTGAGCTGCCTTCATTTATAGCCTCGCTGATTCTCTTCTAGACTCTTCTGAGGCCTTCTGCCTGGCCTACCTAGCTTCATTTTGTGTCCCCAAGTCTGCCCTCCACAATGCTACAAAGAGTAATACCCCACAGTGCACATTTGATCTTGTCTCCTCCCCTAACCACAATTTGTAACCTCTCAGAGGCTTTCTAGTGCTGTGTTACCTTTGCCCCCACTCCTTCAGCTTTGGCTCCTGGAAGCCTGTCTTCAAACTTGACACGCAGATAATACCAAGTTCCTGCTAGGTCCCACACATCCCATGCTGCTTTCTGCTTTGCTCCCTTTTCTCACAGGACATTTTCCCTTCAGCCAACTACACTACTGTATTCCAGGACTGGGTTTGTCAGATCCCCTCTCTGTTGTGTCTTCTTTTGCCTAAAGGTTATGTATCCACTTTCCTGCCCACTCAGACTGTGAGCTGCTTGAGGCAAAACCATAGAGTTCATAGTTCTTTATGTTGAAGGGTACCTGGCCTGTAGTGGGACTCAAATGTTTATTAAACTGTGTTATAAAGTGCATGTGTTCTTCTAAATTGTCTGAATGATTTTTACCTATAGATCATTACCTGATTCTTATATGTTCTCCTCCAAAATAAGAAAAATACTTAGAAAAGGAAATTGTGTGAACTAAAGTAACTTATAATATAGCTAGACAGAGACAAAAACTATTGGTGATATTTTGGAGTATATAATAAAGAATTTTTTAAAATTAGAAAATGGTAAAAGTTTAACCCCAAATATTCCTTTTGGAGATAGTTCTCAGAGAAATCAGTAGCTTTGCAGATTACATGCATTAAAAATTAATAGCCTATTCATCATACTTCCCGCATCAAATAATACAAAATAGTTCTCTGGTAAAATGTAGCCCTTTCCTAATTCAAACCAAGAAAAAACAAATTTTGCTCTTCTCGTGTTCCCTAGATCCCAGAGCCATTTTCATCCTGTTTTTCCTGAAGAAAAGATGAAATCCCTGTGAGGGAAGTGACTTGACCAAGTTACCGAGCTAGTCGGTGCAGAAGCTGAGACCAGGAGCTTCTGACTGCCCACCTGGTGCTTTTTCCCTTCAGCCATATTTCCTGTTTCTCCACTGCGGTAAAAATAAAAGTAAGTTTTTCCTAATTCCCATATGCGGTAAAAATAAAAGTAAGCACTTCCTAGTTCCCATATGTTCAAATCAGGTCCACTGCTAAATGTTTTTATATTACCCTTAGCCTCATTCAGACATTAGCCCTAAACCTAAAGCATTAATTGTTCTTTCATACCCATGTAAACAGTTTCTTTGAGCATCAGAAAATCTTTTCTATAAGAGATGTTTTATTTTCTCAACTATATTAATTTTATTTATTGTATTTTTTAAATTTCTCAACTATTTTTGAAGTGGACACAATAAAATATTCCAGGTCTCCTTTATTATTCCACAAATAGGCCTTACTATATACTTTTGGTATTCTTTTAAACTGTTCTTTGGAAGCAGTTTCCACACTGAGTCATCCACCCAAGATTGCCTATGTTTTCCAGGCAAAGTAATAGTTTTATTATTTCTAAATGACTCATTACTTCTGAATCATTACACCTTGTGTACTCTGTTAAATAAAAAGTTTTCAAGACAGTTTTCTACAGTTTTCTTCTACTCTTAGTCTTCAAGTGATCTACCTAGGTGACATGGACATTCAGTCAATTCTGTCTTTTCTTTATGATTGATGTTGATCATTTCTTCTTGAACCTTTTCATCAGCTGAGATAAGCAGTGGAATTTCTTTACCTCATACTCTGCTCCAGATGTTTCCTGAAGTGGAACAAATAAATAGCAACATAGTATGTGTAACACCATTCAATAATTTACATCATTACACTAATGTTTAAGAATATATTAACTTCCTAAATTTCTCCATGAAATCAGGGAGAGACACCCCAAAAAATGTAACTCTAATGTTTGCAGGGAGATGAATTCAGCTTCAGGCATGGATTTCAATACACATTCAGGAGAAAATATTCCCCATGTAGTTAAATATACTTGGCAGTGAAGACACCGGAGTTAAAGATAAATATTTGAGAGGAAGCACCAGATAAAGATTTTAAAGCCACAAAAGTAGACAAGATTTGAGCATACAAAGGACAAAACTCTGAGGAAGGCTGGCACATAGGGGACAAGAAGAGAGATGCAAGGAAGGAGACAGTGAATTTTCAAAGGGCAGGTGGAGAACCAGCCAAATATGTCCCAGGAGTCAAGCAAGGAAAGTGTTTCATTCTTTTCAACTATAAAACCATTGAAAATCCTTATGACCTTAGGATAAGCAAAGATCTTAAGGTAGTATATATAAATGTATTAACTATAAAAGAAAAAATGATTAATTGGATTGATGAAAATTAATTTACAGGATTAAAACCTCCTACTCTTCAAAAGCTACTGCTAAGAAAATGGAAGGAGAAGCCACAGACTAGGAGATAATATCTGTATTTAAAATATATATATATAATGAACTCAGAATTTAGTAATAAAAGATGACCCAAAAGGTTCTGAATAGACACTTCACAAAAGAAGATATATATGGATTTTTAATAAGCATATGAAAAAATACTCAACATCATTAGTCAGCAGGAAAATGCAAGTTAAAGCCACAGTGGGATACCACTTAACACTCGCTAAGATGGCTAAAATTCACAAGTATCTGAAAGGATGTAGAGCTACTAGAGCTCTCAAGTGCTGCTAAGGGTATAAAATGGTAGAACCACTTTGGAAAACAGTTTTGCAGGTTCTTATAAAGTAAAATGTGCATTTATCATGGCACAGTAATTCCACTGCTAATTACCCAAAAGAAATGAACACATGTCCACAAAAAGACTTTTACTTGATTAGTCATAATAACTTTAAGTCATAATAGTCCAAACTAGAAACAGCTCAAATGTCCATCAGCTGTATGAATATACCAGAATTTGTTTTATCTATTTGTTGAATAGCATCAGAACATTTGAATGGATAAACAAATTCTGGTATATTCATACAGTGGAATACTACTCAGCAGTGTAAAGGAATGTACAATTGATAACATACAGTAAAACAGATAAATCTCAAAACTAAGTGCTAAATGAGAGAAGACAGAGAGAAGAGTACATATGTAATTATGCTAATATGAAGATCTAGAACTGGCAAAACTTATGTATAGTATTAGAAGTCAGATCAGTGGTTGTTGGATATTGTGGGTAAGGGAAATTGAGAGAAGGCCTAGGGATAATTTTTTGCGTTGATAAAAATGTTGCGTCTTTTTTAAGGCAACGGTTACATGACTCTTGTCAAATCTCACTGGACTACACACTTAATATGTTTTTTATTGTATGTAAATTATCAAGTTGATTTCAAAGTAAAAGTGAAGCTCTCTAAAAAGCTGAAGGGAAGCTCTGTGTTTGTGGGCAGCATTTGTCAATTAGTGGGCTTCGCTGTAAGGTGATCATGTGGCTAGATGAGATTTCTATTTCTCCAGAAAAAGATTCTTTAATCCACAGTGGAGACTAGGAGCTGGAGGTAGTAAGCCTGGTTTTTGGTGACCCGGGCCTCCTTTATTTTCAGTCCTTTACCACCATCTCGTCTGATGCGCCTGATGTTGGTACTTTTCTGTTTCAGCTTTTTCCTCCCAGCATGTCAACTTTCTATCTTCAGCAGGATGAAAGAGGGATGATTTCTGAGTTTGTGGAGTCGGGGTAGGGAGACCTAATTATTCTCTTACAGACTTTCAGACAGTCCCCCTATGTTCATTCCTCCTACCTTACTCCATTTTCTGTGGTACCTGCTACCGACAAACCTTGGCTTTCTTTGGGTTGTGCAGGGTGAATTGGTTTGCTTGTCATCAGTAAGCTAAGTCATTTGCCTTGCCTACTTCTCTTTTCTGTCTTCATCTGGAGTTACAGGTTTCTCTTAGGTTTTTGAAGATGCAGTTCGTGTTCCTGTTTCTCATTATTATTATTTGGAGGAGACCTTAAAACTGTGAAACCCATACTGCACATTTTCAACGTTACCAATACCAGACTCCTTATACCTCTCCAAACACACAAGCTTTTCCTATCTCCGTGCCTTCTGGAATTCCTTTTTGCTTACAAGGCGCAGTCCAACCTGTTTTTTCCTGATAAGGCTCTTATCTTTCAAAATCCAGTTCCTCTCCATCCGAACTTTTCTTATCTGCTGCTTCTAAACCTTTGTTTAACAGCAGATCTTCTTCATTAGGAATTGTCATATAGCAGTTTATTGTGGAGCTTTCCAGAGACACTGGAAAGTACATGTTAGAGTAATCGTAATCTGCTTAAAGTGGTGGTAATAGTAAGTGCTTGATAACTATTTGTTGAATGAACTCTAAACATGCATATGAACCACTTGCCCAGAAATTAGGAAAACAGACTCTGCCCTTTGTGGAGATGAAAGGACCAGCAGAGACCAAAAGCCTGAGGAGTGGGGCTGGCAGCATGCCACAGACCTGAGGTGGCATAAATGTACACATTTAGAACAATTATGATTTCCCAAGTAATCTGCTGTGTTAGAGGTATAAAGCAGACTATTACAGATATTTAGACTGAAAATTTTTCTCGTATTTTATCTCATCTAAGATTATAAAACACTCCTTTAATGTGCCATTAAGAAAGAAAAAAACCCTATTGGTTATGGTAGAATGTTTATCATCTAGAACTTTTTTAACTTATTGAAAGAAAGAGTTCTATGAGACTTATGTTGACAGAGTTTTTCTTTTTTTCTTTTTTTTTTTTTTTTTGAGATGGAGTGTCGCTCTGTGGCCCAGACTGGAGTGCAGTGGCGCAAAGCTCACTGCAGCCTTCGACTCACTGCAGCCTCTGCCTCCCGAGTTCCATTAACTCTCCTGCCTCAGCCTTCCGAGTTAGCTGGGATTCCAGGCACACACCACCATGCCCAGCTAATTTTTGAATTTTTAGTAGAGATGGGGTCTCACCATGTTGGCGAGGCTGATTGTAAACTCTTGACCTCTGGCAGTCTGCCCACCTTGGCCTCCCAAAGTGCTAGGATTATAGGCATGAGCCACCGCACCAGGCCTGACAGATATGTTTAATTATATATATCACTCTTGTGCATATATAAATACAGTGGAAGTAATTGGCTAAAATATTTCTAGAATTTCTTCCATTCAGATTCAAACTCTTTAAAATCACTTTTCAATTTAGAGCCACCTATGTTTATACTTTCTTTCTCTGCCATCCAGAGTGTTTGCTGATGACGCATTTCTTAAAAGAGTGTTCTGCTATGACCTTTGGGAATTTTCTGCCAAGTCATTCTGCATGGTTTTTTACAATGGTGTTTTCTTGACCTTACTAGAGTGTGTTCAATAAATGACAACCATGTCACAGTTCTGCCTGGCCAATAGGGATTTTAAGGTGCTACCAACTGTAAGATGTATTTCCATGTCAGTGATGTTAAAATGTCCAAAAAAAAATGTATTTTAGAATTGAAAAATACTGTAGCTCAATAATTAATGTGATTCTGGCACCAGAAACTTTCTCTTTATTCCTGTTATTTAAAGACTGCTGCTTTTTAAAAATGTATTGATAACCAAACTTTTCTTCTAAACTGCCATTTTTCTGAACATTTTTAAGGTTTTCTTTTCTACTTTGAAGTTTTCTTGTCTTCACATTTTTTTTGCTTGAAGTTAGCAGAGGCACATTTCTATCAACTTTAAAAGAAGCCTGATGAAAAAATAGACCTTCTACATCTCAAATGATTTAATGAAGTCTTCACTAACATACAGAGAGAAATATTTGTTGGTTAATGTAACAGAGTCAAAGCTTATTGCAAAAACAGATGTCATCCTAGTGGAAGATTTTTAGTAAATTGCTAAGAAACTTTTTCTCTCCTTTGCTCTTTCTTGATCAACATTATTTAATCAATAAACATATTACCTCATACTTCTCATGTGAGTGCTTACACCTACTTGAATCTCCTGCTGCTATTCTTTTTGTATTCTGGCCTTCATGGGAAGCCCTGGATCAATCCAGTCATTTGTACCATCTCTCCTTCTACATCAGTCCTGCTGAATGTTTCAGGATCTATCCTTCCTTTTGCTTGTTGCTAATCAGATACCTCCTTATTTTCATTAACATCTCTTTCAGATTTTCACTGTCTTCCCAAATTCCTTAATACCTCTCCTTTCCCCTAAATTTTAATCAATAATTTTGCTTTCGGTTTCACTGAGAAAAATTGAAGCTGTCATAGAGAAAAATTCCTTATATTTTTCTTCTTCCATATATAAATTGGTTTATTTCCCCCTGCCTCACTAGGAAAGGTTTCCACCTTCCTCTGAGGCTAATCCCCTCACCAGGGCTTTGGCTACTAGTTCCTGGGTCCCCAAAGCTTCTTCTGGATCTTTCCCTTCAACATGTACACAAGCTCAAATATTTTCTATCATTTAAGAAAAAGTTCGTATCTCCATTCTCTTCTAGCTGCCATTTTTTAGCCCTCCTTTTCTTAGCAAAAAAAAAACTAATGGAAAATCTAGTCTACCTACACCATTTTTTTTGACACCAAATCCCTGCAATTGCACGTGATAAGGGTACCAGCAACCTTCATATTGGCAAATCCAGTTTTTTGTTTTTCCTGGACCGCTTAGTAACATCCAGTGTTAGTGACCTCCATTTGGAAAGTCCCTTCTTCAGCCTCCATAAAACTGCTTTCTCCTGGTTTTCTAGTTATCTTTTTCTCTTTCTTCTTAGACTCCCTCTAAGAATTCTGTCCCTCTCTTCAACCTGCAAATGTCTTTGATCCTCAACTTTTCCTCAGTCCAGAGCTGTCCTCACTTTATGCACTCACCCTAAGTAACTTCTCAGAGCTGCGTCTCCAACCCAGATCTTTCTGCTGACCTCCAGGTTTTTATGTTCACATTTCATTCAGTCATCTACCATTTAGATATTCCACAGGTACCTCCTCAAACAACACATTCAGAAAATAACTTTATCTGTCCTGTGGCTACCCCCTGTAAAACAAAAACAAAAAGTCTGTCTTGGGAGTAGCAAGACAAGTCTCCCAGTACTTAAGCCGGAAACCTAAGATTCTTCCCTGTCACTTTCCCCTCCTGCTGTTCTATGGACTCTTCCTCCTGGGCTGGTCAGTGCCCTCCTCTTTGTTATTACTGTCACCTACTTGGTTTAGATTCTCATCACTTCTTGCATAGATTATTATCATAACCTCCTAATTGATTTCTAGGTCTTCAGTCTGGTTCCTATCTATCCTCCACTCAGGTGCTACAGTAATCTTCCTAAAACAAATTTCATCATGGTACTCTCTAGCCTAAAAGTCTTTGTTTTTCTCATAGCTTTCAGAATAAAGTTCAGACTCCTTAGTTTAGCACACAAAGGCTAACTGTGGTTGGCTTTTGCTGCTGCTGCTCTTTTTTTCCTGCCCTCTTGCTTGTTTCTATACGCCCCCCAGTGAAACTAGCTGGAACTACTTGTGCTTCGGGACTCACTGTGCAGTGTTCTGCCTCTCTGCCTTCACATATGTGTTTCCCTCTACCTGGAGTATTCTTCCCTTCCTTTTTGTCTAAGTAGCTCTCGTTAATCCTTCAAAATTATGTACCTACATCGCTATAGTTTGGGAAGCTTTTCCTGACTCCTCAGTCTGATTCAGATGCTCCCTCTCAAAACAGAAAAAGGACATGAAGAAAGGCTTCACAAGTGAACAATGACAGAATGTCTAATAGGTAAATGAGAAGATATTCAGGCTTACCAGCAATCAAGGAAATGAAGATCAAAACAATGTTAATTCTGTTTTTTTCATCGATCAAATTACCAAAAATTTAAAGAAAGGAATCAGTCCAAGAAAACATGGAGAAACAGGCCCTTTTCTAGATTGGCCCTGTGTATCTAATGACCTTTTTTGAAAAAGTATATGTACACACACACACACACACACATATATATATACATCTTTTGACTCAACATTTTACTATGTGGAATATATTATACGCAAATAACTGAAGAGCTATGTAAAGTATATGTAAAAGAATGTTTATCACTGCTCATTTGAAAACAATGAGTAAATAACCTAAATGTTCAGCAATAAGAAATGACTAAATAATTTTGTTTATATGATAGAATATTCATTAAAATGCTCTGTGTCTGTTTTGACATGGAAGCACATTTATGAGATACTGTCAAAGTAAGTTATAGTATGGTCCAAATTTTGTAAAAAATATATACATTTATAAATTTTCGTAAGAGAAAGGTAAAGTATATCCATAAGAATATCAACAGTGTTTATTTCTGCTAGTGAATATTGTCCAACTTTTCTGAAAAGAACATTTATTAATTGTGGGAGCAAAATGGGAGAAACTTGATCTCACTCCTGATAGCTGCTGTGCTTGCTTGCTTCTGTCCCTGCCCTCATTAAACGTTGAGCACTCTGAAGACCATCACTATATGTCATTTGGCAACATTCTCCCAGGGTCTGGCACAGAGTAGGGAATGTTTAATAAGTGAATCAGAGCAATAACAGCAATAACATTTATTGTGCATTTCCTGAGTCTCAGGTATTGTTGTAAGCATCTAACATGTGTTAACTTAATCTTCATGAGATGGATGTTATTATTCTCTCCATTTTGCTGTTGAAACAGACTGACGAGGTTAACCAGCTTATATTAGGCCACACTGGCAGGATTGGGATTCAAACCCATGCAGCCTAACTTTCTCTTAGACGCAGGATAGCATGGTGCTTCTGAGTTAGGTTGGATCTCTGACTGAAAATAGTGGATTAGATTCCATGTCTAAGATTCCATCTGGTTAACTGGGCATCAATTGAATTATGGTCTGAATAAAAAGGCAGAATTTTACACCCATAGGTCTGAAACAAATAGCAGGGAAAGTAATCTTTGATGCTTTGGTGCTTTTTTTTTTTAACTCAAATTATTTTAGACTGTAAATTTCTTTTTTTTTTTTTTTTTTTTTCATTTTCATTACTCTTATCAAATACAATTTATTCAAAGTCATTAGGAGGTTCCAAAAATAGTTAATCCACTAATGCAAACAATAAATTGGCATGGTAACCTTAGTTTTCACACTATTTTAGCTGTAACTAAGTGAAATTCTTTCCAGCTAGCTTAAGCAAAATGGAGGTCTATTATAAGACTACCAGCGTGGCTCACGGAGCATGGATTTTACCCCAACTCCAGCCAACAATTATGTGTGCCATTGATGAGGGGAGTGTATCTGGGTCAAAGAAAATTGAAATTGATCACCAATTATGAAAAAACAACCCATTAATCCACAGGGCTCCCTGTGAGTAGGAAGACCAGAAAGAAAAGATATCTCCCAATCTGCTTTTGGGCTTCTTGTTCACTCAAGAGCAAAACACCATTCTGTGCTATGTGCTAGAAGACATCCATGGGTTTTATAAATGGGACAAGCCTGTCAATCTTCCGGCATTTGGGATACTTTCTGCTAGCACAGAAGAAGCTGGCAATGAGTCACGGATATTGCCAGAAGATAGTTAGAAGGAATCAGGCACCAAACCGAGCCCTGCTACTGCCACTCCATCTCTCCAGCTCTGTGCAGGGCCCAGTGGTGTGTTGAGGGACCCTCATAATTTTTATTCCCCTCCCAACTCAAAAATCTGAGCTTAATTTTTGGAAATTGCCTCAGGCACTGGAGGGGTAGTAAGAAATCCCCCCTCATTGTGTTGTACAAAATTTGCAATATGGTATTGCCCTGAAGGTAAAATATTACTTAATTGTTTTTTTTTTTTTCTTTTTTTTTTTTTTATTATTATACTTTAAGTTCTAGGGTACATGTACATAACGTGCAGGTTTGTTACATATGTATACTTGTGCCATGTTGCTGTGCTGCACCCATCAACTCGTCAGCACCCATCAACTCGTCATTTACATCAGGTATAACTCCCAATGTAATCCCTCCCCCCTCCCCCCCCCATGATAGGCCCCGGTGTGTGATGTTCCCCTTCCCGAGTCCAAGTGATCTCATTGTTCAGTTCCCACCTATGAGTGAGAACATGCGGTGTTTGGTTTTCTGTTCTTGCGATAGTTTGCTAAGAATGATGGTTTCCAGCTGCATCCATGTCCCTACAAAGGACACAAACTCATTCTTTAGAGAAATGCAAATCAAAACCACATTGAGATACCATCTCACACCAGTTAGAATGGCGATCATTAAAAAGTCAGGAAACAACAGGTGCTGGAGAGGATGTGGAGAAATAGGAACACTTTTACACTGTTGGTGGGATTGTAAACTAGTTCAACCATTATGGAAAACAGTATGGCGATTCCTCAAGGATCTAGAACTAGATGTACCATATGACCCAGCCATCCCATTACTGGGTATATACCCAAAGGATTATAAATCATGCTGCTATAAAGACACATGCACACGTATGTTTATTGCGGCACTATTCACAATAGCAAAGACTTGGAATCAACCCAAATGTCCATCAGTGACAGATTGGATTAAGAAAATGTGGCACATATACACCATGGAATACTAGACTGTAAATTTCTCATTGGTCATTGGTGCCACCCCTTGAGGTTTGATTTTCTGCTGTTGATGTCCTTTCAAAACATACTCAAAGACCTAAATTTGTGATTCGTTCTTTTAAGTCTTACCCCATCCCCTTTTTCTTTCTCAGCAAGATGACTCATGAAAAGTTCATCAGATTTTTATTTATTTACTTATTTTTATGTATGTATGTATGTATGTATTTATTTTTTGACATGGAGTCTCGCTCTGTCACCCAGGCTGGAGTACAGTAACATGATCTCGGCTCACTGCAACCTCCACCTCCTGGGTTCAAGAAATTCTCCTGCCCCAGCCTCCCGATTAGCTGGGACTGCAGGCCATGTCATCTCCCATTGTCCCCTTGCTTTCTCTGCTCCACCCACTTTGGTCTCTTTGCCATTCTTTTAGTGAATCACGCATGCTCCACTCTAGGGCCTTTGTACTTGCGGTTATTCTGCCCTGGAGGATTTACCTCATAATATCTCCTTGGCCTGCTTCCTCTAGTCTTTCAGGTCTCTGCTCTTCAGATGTCAGTGAGGTCTTCTCTGACAACCCTTCATAAAACAGAACCCTCCCAGTGTTTCTAAACCCTTGCCCTGCATTGTTTTTCTCCCAACACATGCCACCATGTAAGTTTATATGTTTAACTTGTATATTGGGTTTTTTCCCCGTGTTTTATTTCCTGCTTTATCCCTAGTGTATACAAAGAGCCTGGTACACACAGTAGGTAGCCAGTATTTGTTGACTGAATAAATACATTGACAGAACCTTCTTGGAAAGCAACTATAGTATATTTTAAAAGCCGTTTTTTTGTAAGAGAATGATTAAGTCACTTCTGTCCACTTGATGCAGAGAGAGAGAGATATCCGCATGGGGCAGGATCTGGGAGATGGGATCAAGATCAGTAATGAAACCTGTTTTTTCTCTCAGTAAGCAAAGAGAAGATGATGGGAGAATAATTTCTAAGGATAAAGGAAATTTGAGACTCAAGAACAGGTACTAGGTGTTGGTAGTCTTTGAGAAGACTAGGTTGATGGAAGCGAAAGGTTGGTGCAGGGACATAGTAGAAAATATGATTATAGATGGATGGGAACAGGTGTTGAGGGACTTAAAAGTGAGTCTAAAAGAGGTAGACTTGCTGTGATCCATGAGGAGATCAGAAATGTGAATTCTTAAGCTGTGAGGGATGAAAATGCCATGTAAATCTAAGCTTAGTATCATATAAGGTGGCAAGGAGCATGCAATAAGAAATCCATCTCAGAGGTAGATGTGACAAGGTAGAGTTGAGGTAATATTACTCTAGGCAATAAGGAGTATAAGGTGTGATGAAACAAAGGCGTGAGCTGAATATCAGCTGTAAGGGATATTGCAGATAATAAGGCTCGGTGGTTAACTGCATATGGGATGCAAAGAAAGAGGAAATTAAAAGTTCCAGCATTAAAAATAATATTTCCTTTTAATTATTTTCTTTTTTATTACAGGTTTCTCTGTCATTCACAGAAAAATGGATCATTTAAACCCTTGGAGGACTCAGTTATCACAATACTTCTCTGCTACCAACTAAGATTTATGATAGTAAATTTATGACAGCAAACTTCCATGCTATGGAACTGTTGAAGAACTAAAAGAGGATGTTCTTTCATCAAAATAATTCTGCAGTATCATATTACTAAATAAAATGAAAAAGCACAATTATTAAATTATTAAATTTGCCAGTACAAGCACACATGTGCAGCAGCTACTGTATGCTGATAGTTACCAAACGTCAAATATAAATGATTTCCCTTCATGGGAAAAGCCATTATATTTGGAAGAAACCACTGAACATTGTTATTAAATATATTTTCAGCTAATTGTCATTTAGGAGAATTTTCATGAAACAAGTTCTAGAAAGTTCCAAGTCCCACCAGTAAGTGGATTTGATATTATGGCAGCAACTTACAGACTTGTGGTTAGTACTGTGAACCACTACAGCAGTGTGGTGATAGACCGGCGTTTTGAACAAGCTATACATTATTGCACTGGAACCTGCCACACCTTCACACATGGAGTTGACTGCATTGTGGTACACCATAGTGTTTGTGCAGACCTCTTGCACATCCCTGTGTCTCAGTTCAAAGATGCAGATCTGAACTCTATGTTTCTACCCCAAGAAAATGGGCTTTGCTCGACTGAAGGAGACTATCCCCAACAGGCCTTCACAGGCATACCCAGGGTCAAGAGAGGATCTACATTTCAGAATACCTGCAACTTAAAGGACATTGCAGGAGAAGCAATCAGTTTTGCCAGTGGGAAAATAAAAGAATTTTCCCTTGAAAAACTCAAAAACTCTAACCATGCAGCTTACAGAAAGGGAAGGAAAGTTAAGTCTGACTCATTTAATAGGAGGTCAGTTGATTTGGACTTGCTTTGTGGCCATTATAACAATGATGGGAACGCCCCATCCTTTGGTTTACTGAGGAGTTCTTCAGTTGAGGAAAAACCTTTATCTCATAGAAACTCACTTGATACGAACTTGACTTCCATGTTTCTTCAAAACTTCTCTGAAGAAGACTTGGTTACTCAGATTTTGGAAAAACATAAAATAGATAATTTTTCTTCTGGGACAGACATAAAGATGTGCTTGGACATCCTATTGAAATGCTCTGAGGATTTAAAAAAATGCACAGACATCATAAAACAATGCATAAAGAAAAAGTCAGGGAGTAGCATCAATGAAGGAAGTGGTAATGATACATTTTCTAGCTCTGAAACTGTCTATATGAATGTAATGACCAGGTTAGCATCCTATCTGAAAAAATTACCATTTGAATTCATGCAGTCTGGGAATAATGAGGCTCTAGATTTAACAGAACTGATCAGTAATATGCCTAGCTTACAGCTGACTCCCTTCTCTCCAGTGTTTGGCACTGAACAACCCCCTAAATATGAAGATGTTGTCCAGCTCTCAGCTTCTGACTCTGGACAATTTCAAACTATTGAATTGCAAGATGACAAGCCTAATTCTAGGAAGATGGACACTGTACAATCCATTCCAAACAACTCCACAAATTCCTTATATAACTTAGAGGTAAATGATCCTAGAACTCTAAAAGCTGTCCGGGTTCAATCACAGTCATTAACCATGAACCCTTTAGAAAATGTTTCTTCTAGTGACTTAATGGAAACTCTTTATATCGAAGAAGAGTCAGATGGAAAGAAAGCATTAGATAAAGGACAAAAGACAGAGAATGGACCTAGTCATGAGTTATTAAAGATACATGAACATAGAGCAGAATTTCCAGAACATGCTTCTCATCTTAAAAAATGCCCCGCCTCAATGCAAAATGAAATTGGTAAGATATTTGAGAAATCATTTGTTCATCTACCTAAGGAGGGCTGTAAATCAAAAGTTTCTAAAGTTGAAGAGGGAGACCAGAGAGATTCTACAAATTCCAGTAGCCAAGAAGAGATAGATAAATTGTTAATGGATTTGGAATCTTTTTCACAGAAGATGGAGACCTCTCTAAGAGAGCCACTTGCAAAGAGTAAAAACTCTAATTCTTTAAATAGTCACAGTCAGTTGACTGGTCAGACCCTTGTAGATCTTGAGCCTAAATCTAAAGTCTCTTCACCCATAGAAAAAGTCTCGCCTTCCTGTCTAACAAGGATTATTGAAACCAATGGACACAAAATAGAGGAAGAGGATCGAGCCCTCTTACTGCGAATTCTGGAAAGCATTGAAGACTTTGCTCAAGAACTAGTTGAATGCAAATCAAGCAGAGGGAGCCTATCACAAGAGAAGGAAATGATGCAAATTCTGCAGGAAACCTTGACAACTTCCTCCCGGGCCAATTTATCAGTCTGTAGAAGTCCTGTTGGTGATAAAGCCAAAGATACTACTTCAGCAGTTTTGATTCAGCAGACTCCAGAGGTGATCAAGGTAAGCCCTAACAATTTTGAGTCCTAGGAACTCTTTAAAAAATGTTTTAGTGTTTGAAAATTTTATAAAGAAAAATTTGTTAGCCATTTTTTGTTCTACTAAAGCTCCTGCCCTGCTCTAGGAATGATCTCACTCAGCTCAGAGTTAGTAAAAAGCAAAGATTTTACAAGATAATATATAAAAAAAGAAAAAAGCAGACTTTAGACTCAGACTGGTTTCTACTACCCTCCCCATACCCTTCATCTTCCCAGCTCTGTGACCAAAGGAAAATTACTTACCTTTAATATCCTCATCTTTATGGTGGAAATAAGGATCAAAATAACTCGTGTAAAATATAAGCAAGGTTCCTTACACAAAGTAAGCATTTAATATTAGTCCTCACCCTCCCCAGCCAACCAAGAGACCGGTTGTTACTGCATGCCTGTGTAGACCTGTGTAAGGTTAGTGTAGAGTACAAAAGAAGAGAAGACATGATTCTTAGAGATCTTAAAATCTACTTGTAGAGACAAAACTGACAATGTCTGAAACAGTTTATGAACATGTGAACACCATTCTGAAAGCATTGTCGTAACAGTAGGCCTTCAAAGAAGGTAAAGACTAAAGGGTAAGATTTGATTCTCCAGGCACCTGAGAATAAATATCAATCTAGAATCATAGAAGTGTTTTCAAAAGTTTTTAATCCATCCCCCTACTGAAAGTACTGCTTTTGAATACTCCCAGAAAGGCAGTTGTCTTCCCATTTTATTTACATATGTGTGTCGTAGCACACCAAGATTATTCCTTGTTCATTTTGTAAGTCCAACATGGGTTAGCAAGAGGCTCTGCTCTACTTCACTCAAGGACCCAGTCTGATGGAGGCTCCATGTTCTCACTGCTGCCCATTAACTCATCTGGAATATGTGGCTTTTGAGTTCACTGAAGGAGGGGAACAAAGGGTGATGCTTTTAACTGCCTTGTCCCAAACTTGGACACACTTCATTTCTGCTCACAGTCCAGTGATTCCCAACCTAAAATCTGAGAAACATAGAAAAGTACGTGGAATATTTGTTAAGCACTGCACCTACTACATGAATGAGCTATATGTATCAACATGTACGAATTCAGACATAAAGCCAAATCGACAAAAGCAAGTGGTAAAATAAGGATGTGAATCATTTTGAGATATATACATTTTTACAAAAAGTATGAAGAAATACATGGATACACAAAATCCAATGTTAATGGTTAATCCTGGAGGAAGGGAAATGCAACTGAGGAAGGGCATACAGGGGGCCTGAATAGTATTAGTCATGTTTTACTTCATAATCTGGGTAGTAGATCCATAACTATTTTGTTGTGTTATTCTTTATGCTTTTTATATTCTTAAATATTACATAGTAATTGTTTAAAAAACTAATTGGATATTTGAGATGCCATTTATGTGACCAAGTTAAAATGCAAGTTACATATTAGGCTTCTCATTACAAGTTTCATTTGAGCAGGGGAAAAACTGGGAAAAAAATCAGATGAATCTTTCTTTCTGTGGTACAGGTTGAGCATCCAAAATCCAAAGTGCTCTAAAATTTGAAACTTTTTGGGCACCAACATGATGCCACAAGTGGAAAATTCTGCACCTGACCTTGTGACAGGTCACAGTCAAAACGCTATCAAAACCTTGTTTCACGTACAAAATTCTTTAAAATACTGTGTAAAATTACCTTCAAGCTGTGTGTATATATGAAACAAATAAATTTCATGTTTAGACTTGGGCCCCATCCCCAAGGTATCTCATTATGAATATGCAGATATTCCAAAATCAAAAAAAATTCTAAATCTAAAACACTTCTGGTCTTGAGCATTTTGAATATGGGATACTTAATCTGTATGTTTTATTGCTGCTGTTCTTCTGTGGACATTTTTAGTTACTAGCAACACTGAAGTTTAAAACAGTACGTACTTAATAAGGTTATTAAGTGATTATTTGGTTCTAAATATTGCAGATGTTCCCTGAGCATTTCTGTGAAATTACTTTGTGTGAATCTCCTCATTTGTTGGTTCACAGGTGGTAATATCTTTAGTTTTGGGTCAACACTAGGGGAGAAACTTGGAATTATCACAAAAGTAAGAGAAATCCCTTCATGTGGTTTTTTTCGCGCGTGACACATTGCAGGACACAGGCAATACTGATGTGCTTAATAGTTTGTTATAAAGGAAAGAAAATACCTACATAGCAACTTCAAAATGATAATAATGTCATAAGAGTGATTAGTTATTGTGAACTAAGGCCTACTGAGACATTTAAAGGTATTATCTCGCTATTTTCCCTCACAATAACCTGTCTGCTCATTGAAGAACATCTACTTTCTCTGATGACCTATTCCAATGTCTTAAAACCATTATAACCAGAAACTCTCACTGTGATACGGTGTTCTGAATTTTACTCAACCCTCTTCCCCCATTATCTTCTGTGACAAAAAGGAGACAAATTCTCTAAAAAGAGATGGACTGCATAAAGTAGAAAGTGTCTGAGCATCACCTGTCCTGTGTCCCTGGCTAACACCCATGACCCCCAATCTAGGTACAACTACCTTAAAATGCCACACTGGGCTCTAAATGTGCTCCCCAGTTTTTTGACAAGTAATGGACTGAAGTCAAAATCTTACTAAAGTGTCTCCTGCCATTCTTTTAAATAAGTTTCAATATCACAGAATATAATAAAATTTGATGAGATTTCTTCTTGATAGAAGTTGAAGAAGTAATTAATGAAAAGCTAATTTAAAGAGACAGATAATATAAAATGTTTAATTCAGGAAGATGCTTAATGCAAGAAGACAAACCATTCTTCCTTGACTCAGTTCCCTTCCTACTTGTCTTTTTTTTTAATCTTACGAAAAATTTAAGTGAGGAATTGGCAAACATTTCTGTGAAGGGCAAGATAGTAAATATTTTAGGCTTTATGGGTCAGTCTCTGTCATGTAGTCTTATTTGCTCTTTACAAGACAAACCAACAGCCAGACAACCCAATGCTTTAAAAATGTAAACCATTCTTAGCTCTAAGACTTAAAAAAACAGGCAGTGGGCCAGATTTGGTCGATGGACTGAAGTTTGTCAACCCATTTTAAGCAAATAGAAAAGTATGGTGAATGATATAAAAGCACTGTTATCACTCATCACTTAGCTTTGTCAAATCTTAACATTTTACTGTTTGCTTCAAAACTCCAAATACCTTTTGTCCCAGGGGAATTCAGCAAGAGACTAAATAGATATATCATGAATCCATTATTTCTCTCAAACCTGAGCTCTGTGATAGTTTTATCTTGATAATAAAGGGCAACAAAAATTGTTCTAATAGAACTTTCCTTCTTAGAGAGTATAAAGGGAAATTTCAGGCTGCTGTGCTTGTATTATTATGAATTCCAAGTTAGTAGAATCCACACCAATAAGGGATAGAGAGTAAGAAGCCTACCTGTCGTTCGGATGGTAACCTTTTCCCATCGGTTTTCTGGAGTTTAAAGTCAGAATTTAAGCAGGCAGTCTACCTGACAACCTAATTCACATCTAATCTTCTCTTTCTCCATTCAGCCTCCAAAAATGTTATCTCAAGCTCTCAAATGTACCCGAGGTTAAAATGAAATATTGAAATAAGAATATGGAAGAAGATGTGTGAATCTCTCTTAAGTTTCCACATCTGGGCTACTAGTCTCTGTTGGCCTCTATTTAGCATTAAATAGCTATTTTTTGAATGGATAAACGAATAAGTAGAGGAATAACCAAGTGAGGGGATTTTCACTCTCCTGCTTTGTCTCCTTCTCAAATGGAAACTGCTCCCTTGCCTGAGGACTGTCCCCTTCCCTGCTTTTTGCTTCTCAAGGACGGGTACAAGAGGACCTGACCTCAGGGTGCCCTTCTCGGACTTCAGGGTAGTGCCTCAGCAAGACTCAAGTATCTTACCTAGACCTCTAAGTGTTTTAATTCCCCTAGCTTTTAACACCTAAAAAATGACAGCACCCTAGGAAGGGTCCGGTCACCTTTCCTGGCAAGAGGGGAAGACATCAGGAGAATGTAGATTGTTTTACTTTATTGCAGGGCAGAAATCCCTCAATAGTACACTGTAGCTATTTCGAGGAGAGGGTGCTTTCTTGATCACCATTGTTCCCACAGGCTTTCTTATAGTACACCATATACGAGCTCTTTGTTTAAATTTTGAAAATTTTGTAACCATTTATTTTCTCTTTAAGGAATACCTATATATTGTCCTTTTGCCCATTCTTAGAAGTTGCCATCTTCCTCCTCATGGATTTGGGTTGGAAAAGGATATTTCTGGCCATTTAATTTTAGTACAATTGTTTGTTTTTTATTTGTTTTTGGATGCCCGAGAGAGAAATCTTTGAAGGTGGGCACGATTTCTGTTGTTACTGGAACTTACTTTGCTTTCTTCTAACCCTGAGCAGGAATATGTATTTGAGATTTCATTCCAGAGTAAATAAAGGATCTTCCTAGGTTAATGATCTAACATTTAGGTTTCCTCAATGTTTAAATAGTATAGTGTATAGTTTTGTATGCATATTTGAATGCAGAATAATTAGGAAAATAAATTTAACATTTTAGCAAAGCACATTTTAGGAACTTTGTTAAACGTTCCTTCTGGAGCATTAATAAACCCTTCTATCTTTACTTTCTAGGTTTATATCCATGCCTTCATTAACATTAGCCAGTCATGTCACTGAGGGAAAATGTTTGTTCTTCCCTAGCTTTGTAGGTGTTCATGGTGCCTGGGTTCAGTGCTGGGAATACTTGAGTAGAAATCAAGACACTTAGCAATGAAATAGGAAACCATTCTCTCCTCCTCTCAATTACCACCAAGCAGATTAATAAAAGTAAACAGATCTGCCTGGTGGCAAATAGGAATTTGTGGAATGAGCCCAACCTGAATATCCCCCTCCACCTTTGGTGGCTTCTGACGTCACGTCCCTTTGCATTAATACTTCCATTCTTTCTGTTTAACATCAGGTATCTCAAATGTGTCCCCACCTGTGTTCACAAGAGCCTGGTAGATATATATGTACTGATGTAGAAAGGTCAAGATAAAGTTAAAAATGTAAATTGCAAGATGTACCATTATGATTCCTTTTTGTTATTAATATATTTTTATGCACACAGAAAGTTTGGGCTTCATATGCTCCATATTGTTCATGTTCCTCCAGAAGTAGAAAGTGAATCTCATATCTAGGTGTTCCTGATAAGTCTACCCTCTCCCAGCCTCCACTCCACCCTTGGCAGGAGTGAAGAGGAGCTCCCAGAACTCAACTTGCTCCATTAAGCCCACAGGCCTGTCCAACCCTCACAGCTTCACCACCACTCTCTGAGTTAAGGTCATCAGGACTGATCTAATATATCCTTCATCCCTGTTTACGTTAGTCACCACCAGAAGTCCAGGAATCCAGATCACCCCCCATCCCCCACCCCACTTTCCTTCTCACACTGCTCTTATATATCTCCTAAGTCCACTTCCAACCCTCCCAACTCCTGAAATCCATTCACCATGTCCTCTTGCACTCTGAGCTCATGATCATTCACCAGCAAAGTTTCCTATGTCATCTCTCTTCTCTAAACATTTCCCTTCCTATTATAACTGAAACTCGTCTCTTCCTAAGGATACTGTAGGCAGTGAAATGGTGGCTCTGTTCTTTCTCATTCCCACCCCCTATCCCACTGGCCTGGAGGGGGCAGTAAGTGTTCTTGCATTTCATTGCTGCTCTAGACTATTCTCCTGGCCGCCTCCCTGAAACCAGCCCTGCCCCACCTTTGAACTAATATCATTAGACTCTGCTATCCACTATCCCTTCTGATTGTAGTCATCTACCACCCCAGGTCACTTATTTCTTGGAAGTTTTATCTCCTGGCTTTATGACACACTTTTCAGTATTACTGTTGCCACTGTTCAAGTGTTCATTAGGTAAGGTATCCAGTACAGGAGCTTCTCAATTCCTTGATCTCTACTGAGTTTGTCCTTTGCCCTTCTTCGTTCATTTTCTGGCCTTATGTTTATGTCAGTGGTTTTAAGAATATGATTCCCAACTAATAGTGTTAGCATCACCTGGGCACTTGATAGAAATGCATATTCTCATGCCCCAACCCAGACCTAGTAAATCAGAAACTCTGGGGGTAGGGCTCAACATTTTTTGGTTTAACAAGCCCTCCGGGTGATTCTGATACATGATTATGCTTGACAATCACTGCCATAATTCGTCACTAAAATCATTTCCTTGAATATACTCTCAGCTTCCTTGTTATCCCCTCATTTCTTGGTACCCATCTGGAACAGCTCCAACTCAGATTAAATTGTGTTCTCTGTCTACTCTGAGCTTTTATTTGTGCAGCTGAACTTGGCTAGAGAAGATCACACAACCATGCTGAGTGGTCTTGCTTTAGATTCATGACCACCAACGTCCAGTGGGTCTTTAGTACTGTCTAGCAGTCCTACTGTGTTTCCCTAGTCCATTCACTTCCCCCCTCTGCAGATGCCTTCTTCCCTGTCCTCTAACCTCCAACATCTTTCCCACCCGCACCCTCAGCTAATAATCTTGTTTCCTATTTTACTGAGAAAACTAAAGCAATCAGAAGAGACCTTTACCCATCTCCTACCCGTATCAGTACTAAATATCTTCTCCCTTTCCTTCTATTTCTGTTATTTCTATACATGAACCATCCAAGCTCCTATCTTGTTTTTCTTTTTTTTTTTTTTTTTTTGAGATGGAGTCTCATTCTGTCGCCCAGGCTGGTGTGCAGTGACGTGATCTTGGCTCACTACAACCTCTGCCTCCCGCGATTCTCCTGCCTCAGCCTCCCGAGCAGCTGGGACTATAGGCACACGCCACAACACCTGGCTCATTTTTGTATTTTTAGTAGAGACGGAGTTTCACCATGTTGATCAGGCTGATCTTGAACTCCTGACCTCATGATCTGCCCACCTCAGCCTCCCAAAGTGCCAGGATTACAGACGTGAGCCACCGCGCCCATCCCCAGGCTCCTATCTGAGGCCAGGCCTACACTGGGCTTTATTAATAGATCCCATCCCCTCCCATCAACTCACAAACACTCCTGCAGAGATTGACCCATTTCTCCCCTGCAGTCATCGGTTTTTCTCCTCTGCTCAATCACTCCTTCAGCAGATAAACATGCTGCAGTCCTCCCAGCTTTAAAACAAACAGACCCCTAGTGCTCCAACATACCATTTGAGTTAACACTCATTTGTCTGCTCTTCTTCACTCCAGGACTCTTTGAAAGAGCTGTCTATTATTATTATTTCCAGTTCCTCCTCTAGCCCTCCTCTTTCTAAATATACCAGACATAATCCCATTTGCTGTTCCCTCTTCCTGTGACGCCCTGATCCCATACCTGCAGGACTCGTTCCATCACCACATCTGTCTTCTTAAAAATATCACTTCACTGAGGCCTTTTTGCCCTAAAAATTGCATGCACACATACAGTCTTTGGTATTCCCTTTCCCCCTTTATTGTTTTTTTTTTCCCCTCTAACACCACCCCCTGATATATTATTTCAATTACTGTTTGTTTTTCTCCCCTGACTCCTACCACTAGAATGAAACCTCTATGAGAACAGGGAATTTTATCTGTTACATTCACTGCTATATCCCTGGTAGCTGGCACTCAGTTCGTGCTCAGTTGATATTTGTTAGTAATTGTCACTTTGTATAGGGACTTTCGTTTCTATGTTATATTTCTGTAGTATTTAAATTTTTCCTTACAACTAACCGTATCCTTTTGTAAGAAGAAAAAGATAATAAAGGTAATTTTTCTAAATTCTCTTAGATACCCTAAGAGATTCCACTATTTTAGCCAGGCTTGAGCCCCTGAAACCAGGCTTCCCAATATGATCATCTTCAGAAGTTGGATAAAATTACCTGTGTAAACTGATCACTTCAGAAGCTCTATTATACCGTATCTTGCAGTCTACCTTCTTCATAAGAACTGAGAATTACATAGAGATCTTTGAATCAGAGTCATCTCCCTTGAGATTTGCCAGCAAACTGTAACTAATCTAGACTAGGTCTGAGGGGTTATTCTGTCATCCCCTCTCATGGATCTACTTTTGGAGACCACAGTTAAGGTGTTTACCCTGGGGGGTGCTTTGGCATCCAAGAGACATATTTGTTGTACTTCCAGCATAATGCTGATTGTCACCGGGGTCCTTGACTGTCAGTTCCAAGCTCCTGTTTTGACATCTGTGAGTTCAACTGTCACCCACAATTACTGAGAAATCATACACACACACACATACACTCTCTCTCACACACTCTCTCTCTCTCTCTCTCCCCCCCCCTCCCTCCCTCCCTCCCCCCCTCTTCCACCCTCCCTCCAAGGAAGACACCGGGGCAGAGTATTTTATAGCACCAGTCACCAGGCATTTATTTAACATGGCAATGTCAGTGAAATGGAATCCCTTCATTTCTTTTTTCTCCAATATATTTATAGGCCAAAAATGAATTATTATAGTCTGTATTGAGCAATCTCTAATTGAATTAATTCCTCAAGGAGAAAGGGAAGAAAAAAGGCAGACTAAGAAGTACAGAGAACTCTAGACACTAGAAATTCTAGGGATCCCAGAATTATTATTCCTGATCATTTTAGGCGCTAATTCTTTCTTGTCCCAGATCCTAGAACAACATCTACCCCAAGTGTTAAGAACACTGAAAAGCAAAAGTATCAGATTTCGTGGGTTCTTTCTGTTATGAGTCATAGAATGTGTTCCCATAATTTGGAGGCAATTGAAGCAAGACACAAAAATGCTTATTAAGTCTCCTCTGTCATAGACATGCCTTCCTATTTTGCTGCAGCCAGTGAAGTCAAGGTTAGAGAATTAGGCTGGGAACAAATAAACTATAGATAACTACCACTACCTGGCCTCCTTCCCCCAACTAGTGTTTCATTATTTAAGAGTTTAAAAAAAAAAGTTACACAGAACAAGCCGCTAAACAATGAAGAAAACACCAAGTTAGAGCAGAAAGGTCATGAAATCTTAGTATTAACTAATTAGCTTATAACCAGTTGGCTCTCATAAAGCCTATTTACAGGGATATTTTAAAGAAAATCTGTGATTCCAAGCTGTTACCCCTTTTAATTTATTTTTTATTTATTTTTATTTCACTAGGTTTTGGGGGGACAGATGGTATTTGATTACATAGAAAAGTTTGTTAGTGGTGATTTCTGAGGTTTTGGTGCACCCATCACCTGAGCAGTGTACACTGTGCCTAATGTATAGTCTTTTATCCCTCACCCCCTTCCCACCTTTCCTCCCAAGTCCCCAAAGTCCGTTCTATCATTCTTATGCCTTTGCATCCTCATAGCTTAGCTCCAACTTATAAGTGAGAACATGCGAGTTTGGCTTTCCATTCCTGAGTTACTTCACCTACAATAATAGTCTCCAGTTCCATCCAGGTTACTGCAAATGCCATTATTTCATTACTTTTTATGGCTAAGTAGTATTCCATGGTTGTGTGTGTGTGTGTGCGCGCATATGTGTATGTATCACATTTTGTTTATCCATTCATTGATGGCTGAGCGTTTGGGCTGGTTCCATAGTTTTGCAATTTCTAATTGTGCTGCTATCAACATGAGTGTGCAAGTATCTTTTTTGTATAATGACTTCTTTTCCTCTGGGTAGATACCCAGTAGTGGGATTGCTGGATCAAATGGTAGATCTGCTTTCTGTTCTTTAAGGAATTTTCATACTGTTTTCCAGAGTGATTGTACTAGTTTACATTCCCACCAGCAGTGTAAAAGTGTTCCCTTTTTACCACCATGCCAATATCTACTCTTTTTTGATTTTTTAAATTATGGCCATTCTTGCAGGAGTAAGGTGGTATCACATTGTGGTGTTGATTTGCATTTCGCTGATCATTAGTGATGTTGAGCAGTTTTTCATATATTTGTTGGCCATTTGTATGTCTTCTCTTAAGACTTGTTTTATTTATGTCCTTAGCCCACTTTCTGATGGGATTGTTTGTTTTTTTCTTGCTGATTTGTTTGAGTTCTGTGTAGATTCTGGATATTAGCCCTTTGTCAGATGCACAGTTTACAAAGATTTTCTCACACGCTGTGGGTTGTCTGTTTACTCTCCTGATTATTTCTTTTGCTATGCAGAAGCTTTTTAGTTTAATTAAGTCCCATCTGTTTATCTCTGTTTCTGTTGCATTTGCTTTTGGGTCCTTGGTCATGAAGTCTTCGCCTAAGCAAATGTCTAGAAGGTTTTTTCCAGTGTTATCTTCTAGAATTTTTATGGTTTCAGGTCTTAGATTTAAGTCCTTGATCCATCTTGAGTTGATTTTTGTGTAAGATGAGAAATGAGGATCCAGTTTCATTCTTCTACATATAGTTTGCCAATTATTCCAGCACTATTTGTTGAATAGGGTGTCCTTTCCCCACTTTATGTTTTTATTTGGCTTGTGAAAGATCAGTTGGTAGTAAGTATTTGGCTTTATTTTTGGGGTTCTCTATTCTGTTCCGTTGGTCTATGTGCCTATTTTTATGACTATAGCAATATAGTGTAGTTTGAAGTCAGGTAATGTGATGCCTCCAGATTTGTTCTTTTGCTTAGTCTTACTTTGGCTATGTGGGCTCTTTTTTGGTTCCATATAAATTTCAGGATTGTTTTTTCTAATTTTGTGAAGAGTGATGATGATATTTTGATGGGGATTGCATTGAATATGTAGATTGCTTTTGGCAGAATGGTCATTTTCACAATATTGATCCTATCCATCCGTGAGCATGGGATATGTTTTCATTTGTTTGTGTCATCTGTGATTTCTTCAGCAGTGTTTTGTGGTTTTCCTTGCAGAGGTCTTTCACCTCCTTGGTTAGGTATATTCCTATGTATTTTATTTATTTTATTTTTTTGCAGCTATTGTGAAAGGGATTGAGTTCTTGATTTGATTCTCAGCTTGGACTCGGTTGGTATATAGGAGTGCTACTGATTTGTGTACTTTGATTTTATATCCTGAAACTTGACTGAATTCATTTATCAGATCTAGGACCTTTTGGATCAGTCTTTAGGGTTTTCCAGGTGTATGATCATATCATCAGCAAACAGCGACAGTTTGACTTCCTCCCTTTATTTCTTTCTCTTGCCTGATTGCTCTGACTAGGACTTCTAGTACTACGTTGAATAGAAGTGGTGAAAGTGGGCATCCTTGTCTTGTTCCACTTCTCAGGGGCAGTCCTTTCAGCGTTTCCCTGTTCAGTATAATGTTGGCTGTGGGTTTGTTGTAGATAGCTTTTATTACCTTAAGGTATGTCCCTTCTGTGCCAATTTTGCTGAGGTTTTAATCATAAGGGGATGCTGGATTTTGTCAAATGCTTTTTCCACATCTATTTGAAATGATCATGTGATTTTTGTTTTTAATTCTCTTTATGTGGTGTATCACATTTATTGAGTTGTGTATATTAAGTCATCCCTGCATCCCAGGTATGAAACCCACTTGATCATGGTGGATTATCATTTTAATAGACTGTTGGATTCAGTTAGCTAGTATTTTGTTGAAGATTTTTGCATCTATGTTCGCCAGAGATGTTGGTCTGTAGTTTTTTTATGTCCTTTCCTGGTTTTGATACTAGGGTGATATTGGCTTCATAGAATGATTTAGGGAGGATTCCTTCTTTCTCTGTTTTTTGGAATAGTTTAAATAGTATTGGTACCAATTCTTTGAATGTCTGATAGAATTCAACTGTGAATCCATCTGGTCCTGGACTTTTTTTTGTTGGCAATTTTTAAAATTACCACTCTCTTTGCTTGTTATTGGTCCGTTGAGTTTCTGTTTCTTCCTAGTTTAATCTAGGAGGGTTGTATATTTCCAGGAATTTATCCATCTCTTCCGGGTTTTCCAGTTTGTGTGCATGAAGGTGTTCATAGTAGCCTTGAATGATCTTTTGTATTTTTGTGGTATCGGTTGTAATATTTCCTGTTTCGTTTCTAATTGAGCTTATTTGGATCGTCTCTCCTTTTCTCGTTTAATCTCTCTAATGGTCTGTCAATTTTGTTCATCTTTTCAAAGAACCAGCTTTTTGTTTCATTTGTCTTTTGTATTTTTTGTTGTTGTTTGAATTTCATTTAGTTCTGCTTTGATCTTTGTTATTTCTTTTCTTTTGCTAGGTTTGGGTTTGGTTTGTTTTTGTTTCTCTAGTTCCTTGCGGTATGACCTTAGATTGTCTATTTGTCGTCTTTCAGACTTTTTGACGCAGGCATTTAATGCTATGAACTTTCCTCTTAGCACCACTTTTGCTGTATCCCAGAAGTTTTGATAGGTTGTGTCACTATTATTGTCCGGTTCAAAGAATTTTTTAATTTCCATCTTGATTTCATTATTGACGCAACAATCATTCAGAAACTGATTATTTAATTTCCATGTATTTGCATGGTTTTGAGGGTTCCTTTTGGAGTCGATTTCCAATTTTATTCCACTTTGGTCTGAGAAAGTACTTGATATAATTTCAGTTTTCTTAAGTTTACTGAGACTTGTTTTGTGGCCTATCATATGGTCTATCTTGGAGAATGTTCCATGTGCTGATGAATGGAATGTATATTCTGCAGTTGTTGGGTAGAATGTTCTATAAATATCCGTTAAGTCCATTTGTTCTAGGGTATAGTTTAAGTCCATTGTTTCTTTGTTGACCTCCTGATGTGATGACCTGTCTAGTGCGTTCAGTGGAGTATTAAAGTCCCCACTATTATTGTGTTGCTGTCTGTCTCCTTTCTTAGGTCTAGTAGTAATTGTTTTATAAATTTGGGAGTTCCAGTGTTAGGTGCATATATATTTAGGATTGTGATATTTTCCACTAGTCCTTTTATCATTATATAATGTCCCTCTTTGTCTTTTTTGACTGTTGTTGCTTTAAAGTGTGTTTTATATGATATAAGAATAGCTACTCCTGCTCACTTTTAGTGTCTGTTTGCGTGGAATATCTTTTTCCACCCCTTTACCTTAAGTTTATGTGAGTCCTTATACATAAGGTGAGTCTCTTAAAGACAGCAGATACTTGGTTGGTAAATTCTTATCCATTCTGCCATTCTGCATCTTTTAAGTGGAGCATTTAGGCCATTTACTATTGCCATATGAGATACCATTCTATTCATCATATTAGTTGTTGCCTGAATACCTTGGGGGTTTTTTGTTGTGTTATTATTTTATATGCCCTGTGAAATGTATGCTTTAAGGAGGTTCTATTTTGGTGTATTTCGAGGTTTTGTTTCAAGATTTAGAACTTCTTTTAGCAGTTCTTGTAATGCTGGCTTGGTAGTGGTGAATTATCTCAGCACTGGTTTGTCTGAAAAAGATTTTATCTTTCCTTCATTTATGAAGCCTAGTTTAGCTGGATACAAAATTCTTGGTTGATAATTGTTTGTTTAAGGAGGCTAAAGATATGACCCCAATCTGTTCTAGCTTGTAGGGTTTCTGCTGAGAAATCTGCTGTTAATCTGAGAGGTTTTCCTCTTAAAGTTATCTGATGCTTTTACTTCACAGCTCTTTAGATTTTTTCCTTCATTTTGACTTTAGATAACCTGATGACTGTGTGCCTAGGTGATGATCTTTTTGTAGTGAATTTCCCAGGTGATTTGGATATCTAGATCTCTAGCAACGCCAGGGAAGTTTTCCTTGATTATTCACTCTGTTATTACCTTTTTAGGCTACTCAGCCTGTTAGAACTAAAACATGAGAAGGCTTTTTAAAAATTGAGATAAAATTCATTTTCTGGACATTTGGGTTGTTTCCACTTTTTGGCTATTATGAATGATGCAACTATGAACATATGTGTATAAGTTTTTGTGTGGACAAAGACAGGCTGTTAACATATTTAGATTTTTCCAAACAGCTGGCTGGCTTTTGTTAATCAGAAGCACCCTCATGATATACCGGGACCTCCACTTCGATATGTAACTTTTTTTTGTAGCATCTTCTGAGCAAAATCCCTTGATGTCACTTCAGAGTGACTCTCTATCTTTGGTGTCACTTCAGAGTGACTGTGCTTATCTTTCTGGACCTGCTTCTAACACTCACCTCAATACAGGTCCTCACTTAGCTGAGCTGATTTCCCGGCCTCACTGTGCTATGTGTTTCGGTCACTTAGATTTTTATAGTTTTGCTGCCTGCGTTATCCCAACTGCCCTTCCTACTCTAAGGCCTTAGCTGATGCTATCATCTCGGTCTCCATAACTGCATTCAGCTGAGGCTGTTGAATGATTTTTTTTTACATGTTTATATATAAAATAAAGGGCTAGGCTAGGCACAGTGGCTCACACCTGTAATCCCAGCACTTTGAGAGGCTGAGGTGGGCAGATTGCTTGAGCCCAGGAGTTCAGGACCAGCCTGGGCAACATGGCGAAACCCTGTCTCTACTAAAAATTCAAAAATTAGCTGGGCACAGTGCCATGCGCCTGTAGTCCCAGCTACTCAGGAGGCTGATGTGGGAGAATAGTTTGAGCCAGGGAGGCGGAGGTTGTGGTGAACCAAGATCATGCCACTGCACTCCAGCCTGGACAACAGAGGAAGACCCTATCTCAAAAAAATAAAATAAAGGGCTAGACTTACTTTGGTACAACACATTGCATATATAATACTGTTTTTTAACAGTTATACACAAATCAGAATAAGAGACTTCTTCAGACTAATGTTCAAAATTATTTTCTTTATCCTGTGTATTCAACCCATTTTTTCCTAAAACATCCCATGTAGCTGATTTCCCCAGAAAGAAAGAATTAATATTATAAATCACTATTGTCTTCGTTTTCAAAGGGCAAAGGGCAAGGAATAGTAAGGGGATTCAGAAAGTTCTAAGAAATCTGTCCCAAATTTCAAACTAAGCCTAACAGAATGAATTCTATAAATATAGAATGTGTCGTGTCTCACAGTTTTGTTCTCCTCTGTCTCCTACCCAATCTCACCTTCCTTCAGGGTACAGGCTCATTTTAAACTTATTCCTCAGTTTTGTAGGTCCTTTTAGTATAGGGTAAGGGAGCATCTTTTCTCGCTTGGGATGTTAGAGGTTATCCTAAAAAAGAAAAAAATAATTTCGTTTTTAGGGTCATAGTGGAGAGGCCAACTTCTCTTCCATATAACTCTGCCAGAGGGAACCTGTAAAACTCATGCCTAGCAGCCTACCCTACCTGGTTCTTTTTGAGAAAGGCTGTCTCCTTTGCCCAAGCATACTTGTTCTGGAGAAAGATACATGGAATGGTAAGGCAGGAAAGGAACCCCAGACCAAGACAGCTGGATCTCGAATTAACAACTGATGTGTTCCAGTCACCCCCACAGCAGAGAGCACCAGTTTCTTGCCTACTGAAGCTCTCTTATCGTTGTCATCCTGAAGACTCAGATTGAGCACATGGTCCAGATAGGACTGCCTGTGTCTTCAGACAGGCAAAGTTCATGAGTGATCTGCAGGCCAAGAGGAGATGCAGGCAGCTGTGCAGGAAGTGCCTACTGGTGGTAATCAGCTAGCTTGTTAGGACGAACTTAATTATATGCTGCAGGGAGCAGGAGAAAAGGTTTTTTAGCTTATTCCAGAAAGACATTCGGAAAACTTTTACAATGGCTCTTTCCATTGTAACTGCACACAGCTCCTAATTTTCCATGTGCCCAAACAATTGATAACCTAAGTGTTTATGAGTCTCTATTTTTCCTCAATTCTGGTTAGTTCCTGCAGGAGAAACCTCTCACCCCAAAACAGCTTTTCTCTTACAATTCCCAGCACCATGGATTGTACATTCCCTTGTGATCAAAGCAGAGAGAGAAGAGAGTAGATCACAGATCATTTATTTCTCTGTAGTGAAATTCCCCTATATTTGATCTTTTCCTAGAAAAGGTCACTGTAAAAACCATGTTCTTTGGTGCTATATTCCAGTTGTCATGAACTCCTTGAAACTAATTCGTGTTCTCAGATCCTTTCAGAAACCAAGCATATATATTAATACTTCCATTCAAACAGAAGTAAATAAGTAAAAAGCAAATAAACCAACTTCATGCTAGTCTTCCTCTGTCAATAACTCATTGCCACAGACCAGTTCTTTTCTAAGCCCTTTAGTAGTCCTGGTCTTTTTGCCTCTCTGAATTTTTTGGAAAACATTTTGATATATCAAAACTTACAGATTATTTCTTCATCAAAAGACATGAAGAAATATTTTCTTGCTTAAGAGTATAATAACAGGGCAGGCTTTTAACCACTGTTCTGACTTTGAAACTTAGCAGATTTATAGGAAGTCAATTAAATGAAAGTATTTCTTGTCCTTTGTTTGCTCCAAACCAACATTGTACTAGAAAGTGCAGTAAGAAAAAGAAGAGGCCACATCTTTATCATCTCTCTAGCTTCATATCCAGCAAAGTGTCTGGCATATACGTGATTATATATAAAAATATTTGCTGAGTAATTGAATGACTATAAAATTAAAATCTAAATTCTTATCCTCAAGAGTTTAGACACTACTGGAAAATAATGATCAAGTTATAAAATATTACAGTAGAAGCCCTTTTACCTGAACATGATTGAGTTTGATAGTAGGGAATCATAAACTATATGTGTGTGTGTACTATAAAATGTGTATAGAAACATTTGAACTCAGGCATTAATTTATTCTGATGTCTTTTGATACAGGGTCAAAGCCTTTTCTCTGAGAATGAGTCTCATACATAATTAGAGTTCTGTGACATATTTCTTTGATAAATCACACTCATAATATGTTTGTTGTCTGATTAGTGGTTTTAGTTTCTTTAGAGAGAGAACGTAATAGTAAAGCAGTTTGAATGTAGACACCTTCTAAACTTTAGTGAGTTTTCTCTTTCATCCCACCCTTGCCTAATTTTAACAGCAAAATCTTTTTAGTAGTTTACTTTTACTAAAACTTAGGGTTTTTTTACATTTTAGAACAACTTTTCTTTTCCACACTTATATTTTGTCAGTTCATGTAATTGAATTGAGTAGTTACTGTGAAAAGTACAACCAGCATAAACAGACTGAGGACAAATGCAGCTGACTCTTAGCACACAACCCAACTAGTAAGGTAAGAAATATGAGAGTGTAAGAGAAGCTATTAGCCACAAATCCATGTGTGATGGGCATTAGTTGCTCTGTTTCACAGGAGAAATGGAGAGCATTGGCTGAATAAGATAATATGTTAAGTGGAGGTCATTTGAGAGAGGTTATATAGTATTTCACTAAGTGCTGTATATATAAAGTTAAGAATTACAGTAAGGGGACTTAAGTAATCAGGAAGCCTTCATGAAATAGTTAAATTTTGAGTTGGATCTTGAAAGATGATTAGAATGTATAATTTGAGGAAAGGGAGCATTCTCAGGAAAGGAATGAACCTGCTCACCTAAAGCCACAGGTTGGTGTTGGGAAGGAGAGGAAATATAACTTAAAGTGTGGTTTAATAGAATAAGCATTAAATTGTAAGTCTAAAGGCCTAGTTGCATTCCTACATACCTTTTTGACATTTTATTTAGGAGATAAATAATGAGGGAGAAAAAGAGTATTCTAGTCGGGAATGTAAGGGAAAAATTTGGGAAATCCACCCGCCTCAAAGAATTAACATGGAAGCCCAGTGAGAGAGAAAATTGAGAAAATAAGGAAAGGCTCAGGATGAAGCATAAGACCAGTGAAGCATAAGACCAGTGGTTTTCAGTTGTAATCCTCTTTCAATCATAGTACATATCAAAAGCTTTCAGATAAAATTTGATGTGAACAGAAGACTCTGCCACTTAAAAGAAATTCTTTAAAACACAGCTTTAGACATATAAGCCTAATGTATACATTATAAAGAGTTGTCAATGTCTTGAAAAGAAATCAGTGGGAAAAAGCAGACTTAAATTTGTAGGAAACAGTGGAAAACCAAATAATTTAATTTCCACTAAATTAGACAAAGGTTCAGTAAAAGAGGGTTGTAAGCTGTTCTTTTGTTTGTTTGTTTTAATAATATTTGGTGTATATTTTCTAGACATGGGAAATGTTGATTGATGTGGTTGATTGAAAATAAATATTGAAATCTAAATATTAAATGTGAGAGAAAACAGTCAACCCTCTGTATCAATGGGTTCTGCATCTAGTTGGAAAATATTTGGGGGAAAAATATGGTTGCATTTGTATTGGATATGTATAGACTTTTTTTTTCTTGTCATTATTTCCTAAACAATGGAGTATAACAGCTATTTACTTAAGACTTGTATTAGGTATTACAAGTAATCTAGAGATGCTTTAAAGTATATGGGAGAATGTGAGTAGGTTGTATGCAAATATTACACGTTTTATATAAGAGACTTGAGCAGCCATGGATTTTGGTCCGTGGGGGGTCCTGGAACCAATCCCCCACAGTTACCAAAGGATGACTTTACTTTATGATTCACTTACAAATAACTATATGAGGCAGATATTTAATATATGATGAAATAATAGGTATTTTTAAAATCTTAACTGATTTCTTTAAAGCTTCTCAAAGGAAGAAATCTTACAAATTCAGTATGTACTGTGTCATTGCTGTTTGATCATCTTTTCTGTCCTTTTTGTTTTAGCCACATTTGACTTGCTTATATGTATCTGAAACTTATTTTCTATGGCATTCAGTTGTTCTACTTTCTTAACCAATACTTCTGAGAATGAATTTTCAGTATGTTCATAATCAGTTCAAGAAAATGTTTGATAACTAAGATAGTCTTTTTCTTTAAAAAATGTTAAATCTGAGATCAACAGATCTTTTTGTAAATTCCCATTTGAGAATGAAAGTTTCTGTTTTTCTTCTTATTTTGACTGGGAGAGATCTGGAGAGTTTTGGATATTTACTTTGCTTCGAATAAAAAATAAAAAACTATTCTTAAAATAATAGTTTCAAATTCAAAGTTCAGCATCCTGTTCTTTTTTTTTATAAAATATTAAAGAGAAAAAGCTGAAAATGTTCTACATGCTCTTTTTCTTCTAGTTTGAAAAGAAACTGCTTTATGTGGATTGACACCTCACATACTCTGAGTTTAAGAAGTTAGCATTATCTGAGAAGGTACTATTTTTAGGTCCAGCTGTAATGTTTCTAACTTTGGTACACAGAGTAGTGGGTGCTTCCTTTCCCAGAAGGCTCCATATTCTCAACATGTGCAGGTCAATTTGACATAAAGCTTCCAACAAGGAGCAACAGGCCCGTTGCAGGCTGTGTTTATAACTTGAAAATTATGAACAGGTATTGGGAGCCACAGACTGTATTTGGGAACCAGCTGCATGTCAGGACAAGCATAGATTGTGGTCCGTGGAGGCTGGGAGAGCACAATGCTTGAATTTCATTTCTTTGGGAGATAAGAAGAAAAAAATCTTCCTACCTGACAAGATTGACAACTTGCTAAATCTGATTATCTTCAGAAGTGTGCTGGACAGTTGCGAAGTAAACATTCACTTTTCAAAGATGATGATCAAGGAAACATCTCTACGAAGGGACCCGGATTTAAGGGGAGAGCTAGCTTTCCTGGCAAGGGGCTGTGATTTTGTTCTCCCTTCACGGTTTAAGAAGCGGCTGAAGTCATTTCAGCAGACACAGGTTTGAAATTTGGGTGTTTTTTTTTTTTTAAATATTTTTATTACTAATAAAACCATCCAGTGAACTAACTCACAAATAATTTTACAGCTCCCTTGTATCTTGATATTAGATCAAGGAATTAATGTGTGTCCTCTATTCAGCTATTTGCAGAAAGCTATTTGCAGAGGGATTCCAACAGGTTTAAAAATAGACCTTTTGGACCTGGAGTACAGTACTCACATTTTTCTCTTGTGGAGAAGGAATCCAGTTTTAGAGACAACAAATACAACTTAACGAACGTTTTACAATTTAGCTAGAAAATTACTGGAATTTTTAATAGAAATATCCTTGAGAAACTAGAATTTCTGTATTAAAAGCCTTGTTTGCACTTTGAATCAATAGATTATATATTAGCATGCATACACCTCTGTAACAAATGTTTGTTTAAGAAGTGTGTTAATCCTGGTAATCTTTTTTAAAAACAAGACATATTTGTCTATATAGACAATTGTGTATGTGTGTGTCGTAATGTATGTAGATAGCAAAGAATGGTGGTTACTTCTAGATTGTGAAAAAATGTCTTCCCTAAGCAGGCTGTGCAATTGAGTCGTTTCTGCCTATGATGAGTATTTTGCAGAGTCCCTACTTGCTTGCTTAAAATCTATGGCAGTGTTTCACCAAACACGTGCCTAACATTGACTACAATATAAATCAAGGACTGTACAAATGCTGGTCATCCAAAATCCGGCAAGAAACCATAGTTTTATGGTTATTCTGACCCAGAATAATCTCAAATTATTTGGGTAAATATGAAATTGCTTTTTTTGTAGGTCAAAAATGATCAAATATTGGAAATGCTACAGTGACGTAATAGCACAAGGAAACTATTCTGAATGAATATCTAAGTGATACTGTGTTTATAGCAAAGGACTGAAATGGAGAATTGAAATACTTTACCCAGCTAATTATATTCTAATGCTGCTCCTAGACTAGACTGAAACCACTGTATCCAAAGTGAGCAGATGCTAAACTTGCCAATAAATTTGGCAGAATTTATATTACTAGGTTTTCTTCCATAATGTTTGTAAACAACCAGTTTTATTCAGCTACTTTAAGGTTTAAATTATATGTCTCCTGTAGAACTCAATGGAAAGTAAATTGAGTACCCAAAAGCTCAAAATAAATGCATTATTTTAGTGTTATTTTCCTTTTAAATATTAACATCAGTTTTATTAAATACAGAATTGACCAGTGAATTAATAAATAGTTGCCTATCAGTGAATTGCTCTGTGTTAAGTACACTAAGAAAAGCAGAACAGAATATTTTATAATGAGATATTTTCCCATTCAAATAAAATCTTTGGCAGCCAGTGTTGAGTATCACTTATTTCTGTCAAAGCAAAAGCAGAGAGTTAACATTGAAGACCTTGCTCTAAACCTTTCCCACTAGTGTGTATTCATGAGACTCTCAGGTTTCATCCCTACTGGCACCAGTGGTCTTAATTCTATGGGCATAACTGCCGTAGATGTCACACCACAGAAAACATTGGTGATTGTACACCTGAACCTCACAAATCTCTTTCAGCATAGAATAATGGAAAGGAATGACACTAATATAAATGGTCTAGGTAAAGCCCCTGAAGAATTCTGTGCCTTACTTTAGAATTTTAAGAACACTCTGAACAATAATAATAACTTATTGACTTCTGGGACTATGTAATATTTACAGATTTAGCATTGAGGCAGAGAGAAATGTTGACTTAAAATGGATTGTCAATTTGTTAACTCAAAACTGGTTTATAAACTTCAAATTGCTTTACATATGTAAATGATTATTTTATTATTGAATCTGAAGGATTATGCCCAATTATGCTTCATCTAATTTTTTTGAGAATCTCATCCTTTGGTATTGTCATTCATTTTCTTACATGATAGATAGATCTCTGCCCAGCACTGTTCTGAACCTTTTACCTATATTACATCTTACAATTTCCTTTAATCTCACAACAGCCTTCTAAGAAGTAGACATTGTAATTTCTGTTTTATTATTGAAATTCTAAAAGGTTAAGTAACCATTTTGAGGTCACAGACTAGTAAGCCATCAGTGTTTTAAGCTTTTCATGTTTCATTGGCATCACTTCCCTTTGTTCTGTTTCTTCCTTGACTATTGCTTTATACGGGTAACATCCTGATAACTGTAGCAAAGGCATGGTGTGACAACTGGCCTTCATATCCCTAATAGCCTTAAATATATGGGCAGACTCCATTCTGTGTATTAATGTCAGATATTAATACAGGGAAATTGGGCTATTATGACAAAAATAGGAGATGTAACCGTTTTCATATATTTATATGAATAAATCTTATCTCTTTATAAAACTCATTTTTAAGGGTAGCTAAGATTTTTATACTGAAGTTTAAAATTATATTATAAACCTATATGTTAAGAAGAAATATGATAGATCTACTTCTTACAGATATATCATTGTTCAAACTTTAGAGATGGCATTAGGGTAATTTAAGGAAGAACATTTGAATAATACTTGGTGTTCATAATACCTATAAAATATATTTAGCTAGTCAACAGTTATATTCATCTTTCATACTTTATGTAACGTCTAATACAGTACCATGCTCATGAACCTTTATAGTCTGGCCATTAATTAAGAGTAGAAATTAGAACTATGAAAATTCTAATGGAATCGTTTTTGCTTTTTCTGATAAGAATCTCAGAAGTAAATTTAGTCTTTATTGGTAAGATAAATTTCTACCTGAATAATGGTGTACCTCCCCTCCCTTTTTCCTAAATCATGGGCAATCTCAGTTTCCTCATTGCCTCCCCGCCACTCTTTACTGACCTTTCTAATGTCTCTTTATAGTATGCCACCTCAAATCATTTTTTTAAAAGAAGAAGAATATAAACTAAATGAGTTATTAAACTGTAAAGGGAGTTTGGTTGTGATGAAATTAATGACCATGGTTTTTGCCTATTGGAGCAAACCACAAATAAGATAAATGTGTATCTTGCAGAAAATGGCGTGGCCCTAGTGGCAAATAAATCAGCCAGGTAGGGGACATTTCAGAATTAAAATGCTTTAATTTTCTTAACAGAGATTTTCTCAGCATCAGGGGCTGGCAGTGATTCTGCCTCAGCAAAGTCAAACTAGAGAAGGTAAAAAGAGCCCCTTCCCCAAATACTTTTTGGATATATGTATTTAAAAGGAACTTGTTTTTGCCTGTTGAAGGAGAGGTAAAAGTCACAGAAAGACCAAGAACTGTCTTCAGAAAGAATGTATTAATCCAGTTCCAACAGAGTGAGAATACACCTCGAGATTCTTAATATATCAACTAACATTGCTCTTTGATTCTTTTGAAATGTCTGCCAAATAGCTGATGGAGAAACCTATGTATTTTTTTAAACATAAATCTATGTAAACTTGAGTACTGGCAGATGTTAATTAATTAATTAATTTAGTGCAGATAAGCATTCCCTAGAAACATGCTTACCACCCTTTAGAGTACATGAAGTCCTTAATCTCTCCTGTCTCTGATTGTGGTTTCTTACATTGCTCGTGAGGATTTTCAGTAAATGAATGCTGTTTAAATTTTTTGTGTCTCATAATCTTATTTTTCTTTTAGATTCAAAATAAACCAGAAAAGAAACCTGGAACACCACTCCCACCTCCAGCCACCTCTCCAAGTAGTCCCCAACCTCTCTCCCCGGTTCCCCATGTGAATAATGTTGTGAATGCACCATTGTCCATAAACATTCCACGATTCTACTTCCCTGAAGGACTCCCAGATACCTGCAGTAATCATGAACAGACTCTAAGCAGAATTGAAACTGCTTTCATGGATATTGAAGATCAGAAAGCAGACATTTACGAAATGGGGAAAATTGCAAAGGTAATGTAACTACTAAATGATTTATAATCTCCCCTTCTCTAGAAACCCTGATCCCCCACTCTTCACTGCCTCTTTGCCCTGTTTTGAAGCATGCATGGAGTTGTTTTTTTTTTTTCTTCCATAGTGGTCTTCCATTTCAACTTCCTATTTAATATAAGAATCCCTTCCAAGACACCACCAATTCATAAATTCATTCTCTGCTTGAATGCTTTCAGACACTAAAAGCTCTACTTTGCCAGACAGCCTGGTCCATTGTTAAATACTTGATGGTTAGAAAATTTTTCCTTGTGCTGAATAGGAATCTGATTTTTAGTCCCACCCATTGATCATAACTGCCCTAATGCCAGACAAGGAAGCAGTAGGCCATCTCAATACAGTCATTTTAACCAGAAATAAATGGATTTGACAATAGGAAGCAAGTCTTTGGAACTTTCAAATATATCCAACTGCTTCTGAGTTAAAATCTTATCCCTCTAATATCAGGACTCCTCTGACTTGATTCTATGCCTCTGGCCAGAACAGTTAATACTTAGCATAGCCATCAGATTATATTTGATTATACCATTTCCCAATTTAGCAATATTCAGGAATTCCCACCCTCTATAGCAGTGCTTTGTTTTGTTTGGGCTTTATTTTTATTATGCATGAATATTGAAGAGTCAGGTCACACTTCAGGCTTTAACAGTAGTTTTAGACTGTGCTTCAAGAGGCAAAGGGGTTTAGTAGGCTAAGGGCTGCATGGAGGCAAGTAGGAAAACCTAAGAGCCCATGCACACTTCCACTGAGAAGGGTTCCCCTGCTTTCAGGAGTAATGTTAAAAAGTTGGAAAACTACCATTCTTCAGGATAAACCTCAAACTTCTCTTCCTGGCATTCCGTGGCTTCCACAGCCTGGCCCCAGAGTCTTTTTTTCCAAACCTGCCTAAAACTTTCCTGTATAATCATGACCCTCTTTATAGGCACACCTCTGCATTTGAGCTCTCAGAGTTCTCCCTCCAGAGTGGGCTTCCCCTCTTGCCAACCTCCTCAGCATCCACTTTGTTGAAGACCTATCTTCCATTGTGTATTATTGGAGAAGTCCCTGAACCCTCACTTATCATGCCCTGCCCTACCTCTGACCTCACAAAGCATTTGTCATTGCTATTAAATGACATGTAACTAGAGTGATTTTAAAGGAAATGAAAAGGAATTCTTTCTTCTCTTTCTTCATCCCTCCTTCTTAAAAATTGCTTGTTGATCCCCTAGATGCTTTTAATGAAAAACAAACTCATTCCAGAAATAAGAACTTATCTGTTTCCATTCCATTTTACTTGTGAGGGAACTGCAGTTCTACAAATACTTATCTGAAGTCACAGAGCTAGTTCATGCTGGGAGGCAAGTTGTCTAACTTCTAGCGTGGTGCTGTTTCTGCATATGTCATCTCCCTGGACATGTGGTAACAGTAACTAACTTCCAGTTAATAGCCGCACAAATATATTACAAGTTCTTTAAGGGCATTCAGGATTTTCTTACCCAATTCTTTTAGAGGTGGCTACTACATTAGATGACAGAACCCTGATGATAAAATTTCTGAATGGGCTGGAACTATGGCTGTAAGTCCAAAAGATAAAATTTAGCAAGAGTGAATGAAATTTGCATTTGGAGGTAATATGGTAACTACATAAATGCCAACAGGATGTTTCCTTTTTTTTTTTTTTTTTTTTTTTGAGACAGAGTTTCGCTCTTGTTGCCCAGGCTGGAGTGCAATGGCACTATCTTGGCACACCACAACCTCTGCCTCCCAGGTTCAAGTGATTCTCCTGCCTCAGCCTCCCGAGTAGCTGGAATTCCGCAGGCGTACACCACCACACCTGGCTAATTTTTGTATTTTTAGTAGAGATGGGGTTTCTCCATGTTGGTCAGGCTGATCTCGAACTTCCGACCTCAGGTGATCCACCCACCTCGACCTCCCAAAGTGCTGGGACACCAACAGGGTGTTTCTAACATGAGAGCAATTTGTGTGAAAGAGACAGAAGGTTTCATGGATTGCTTCAGGTAAGCAGACAAAGAGAAACTTTCCAGATTAGAGCATAGTAATTCCCTGGTACAGTGCTGAGGTCATCATGTCTGGAGAGCCGTTCTTCCTCTGAATATTCCCAACTGCTGACTGAGGAGCCCATTCTCCTGTGTCTTTGTACTGCTCTGTCTCCACATCCTTTATGGTCTGGCCTCCCATTCCTGTGCCATGGTAACCCTGCCTTGCTCTGTGGCTCAGGGCCCCGCTAGCACTCCACAGATTCAGTGAGAGGAGAGCAGAAAGCCTAAAGACTCCACAGTGCTCAAGGGAGGTGTCGAAAAGAATATAGTCAAGGCAGGGTAGAGGTCTCTGGAAGGTGGGGAGCCAGAGGAACGACTTTGCCATTTATGTGCAGTGAGAATCAGTCTGTATGTGGCATCAGAAAAAAATAGCAGTGTTGAAACTGACAGATAACATGGAGAAGTTTAAAAAGATAGAAAACTAATTTATTTAGCCATAGTAACCGTCGTTTACATAACAGTTTGCTTCTTATACCTAATAATCATGTGGTGCAATAGCGATTATACATATATATGTCTGATTAACTTGTTTGAATTATACTTAATTATAGCCCTAAATTCTATTCATGGGCACCAAGCCTTCTTGTTCATTGCTTTTAGATCTTAATTGTCAGCTCAGGTAGCAAAGTAAACTGCACATACCTTTAAAAAGTTAAAACCAATGTTGCATTTTTATAAAATGAGGATGCGTGGGCAGGCACAGTAACTCATGCCTATAATCCCAGGACTTTGGGAGGTTGAGGCAGGAGGATCGCTTGAGCCTGGGAGTTCAAGACCAGCCTGGGCAACATAGTGAGACCCCATCTCTACAGATAATAATTTTTAAAAATTACCTGGGTGTAGTGACATGTGCCTGTGGTCCTGGCTACTCAGGAGACTGAGGCAGGAGGATTGGAGACTGAGCCCAGGAGGCTGAGGCTGCAGTGAGCCATGATCACACCACCACCCTCCAGCCTGGTGACAGAGTGAGACCCTGTCTCAATAAAAAGTTGGGGGCGGGGATGTGTATATAATTACCTGGGAAGTTGAGGGGGATGCGTATATAATTACCTGAAAATATAATCATGTGTGTGTCAGTTTGTATTTTTTTTGCCTCTTTATTCTTAAAACCGTTTATTTAAAAGTTGATTTAATCATGCTTCCAGTTAGCTAATTCTCTTTTTTTCTAATGTTATATCCATGGTTTGTTGGGAAACAGGTGGTGTTTGGTTACATGAGTAACTTATTTAGTCGTGATTTGTGAGATTGTGTGCACCCATCACCCAGGCAGTATACCATGCACCCTATTTGTAGTGTTTTATCCCTCACCCCTTCCTACCCTTTCCCCCTTAGTCCCCAAGGTCCATTGTGTCATTCTTATGCCTTTGCATCCTCATAGCTTCACTCCCACTTTTGAGTGAGAACATATGATGTTTGGTTTTCCATTCCTGAGTTACTCCACATGAAATAGTCTCCAGTCTCATCCTGGTCACTGTGAATGCCATTAATTCATTCCTTTTTATGGCTGAGTAGTATTCCATCGTATACACACACACACACACACACACACACACACACACACAGAGCACAGTTTGTATATCCATTTGTTGATTGATGAGCATTGGGTTGGTTCCATGTTTTTGCAATTGCGAATTGTGCTGCTATAAACATACATGTACAAATATCTTTTTTTACAGTGACTTCTTTTCCTCTGAGTAGATACCCAGTAGTGGGATTGCTGGATCAAATGGTAGTTCTACTTTTAGTTCTTTAAAGAATCTCCACACTATTTTCCGTTGTGGTTGTACTAGTTTACATTCCCACCAGCAGTGTGGAAGTGTTCCCTCTTCACTGCAGCCGTGCCAACATCTACTGGTTTTTTTGTTTGGTTTTGGGTTTTTTGTTTTGTTTTGTTTTGTTTTGCAGGGGTAAGGTGGTATCGCATTGTGGTTTTGATTTGCGTTTCCCTGATCATTAGTGACATTGAGCATTTTTTATATGTTTGTTGGCCATTTGTGTATCTTCTTTTGAGAATTGTCTATTCATGTCATTAGCCCACTTTTTGATGGGATTTTTTTTTCTTGTTGATATGAGTTCATTGTAGATTCTGGATATTAGTCCTTTGTCAGATGTATAGATCGTGAAGACTTTTTCCCACTCTGTGGGTTGTCTGTTTACTTGCTGACTGTTCCTTTCACCGTGCAAAACCTCTTTAAGTCCTAGCAATTTATCTTTGTTTTTATTACATTTGCTTTTGGGTTCTTCGTCATGAAATCTTTGTCCAAGCCAATGTCTAGAAGGGTTTTCCCAGTGTTATCTTCTAGAATTTTTATAGTTTCAGGTCTTAGATTTAAGTCCTTAATCCATCTTGAGTTGATTTTTGTAAAAGGTGACAGATGAGGATCCAGTTTCATTCTCCTACATGTGACTAGCTGATTATCCCAGCACCATTTGTTGAAAAAGGTATGCTTTCCCTACTTTGTGTTTTTGTTTACTTTGTCAAAGATCAGTTGGCTGTATTTGGCTTTATCTCTGGGTTCTCTATTCTTTTCCACTGTCTATGTGCCTATTTTTGTAACAGTACCATGCTGTTTTGATGACTGTGGTTTATAGTATAGTTTGAAATCAGGTAATGTGATGCCTCCAGATTTATTCTTTTTTCCTAGTCTTGCATTGGCCATGCGGGCTCTTTTTTGGTTCCATATGAATTTTAGAATAGTTTTTTTCTAATTCTGTGAAGAACGTTGGTGGTATTTGGATAGGAATTGTGATGGGAATTGCATTGAGTCTGTAGATTGCTTTTGGCAGAATGGTCATTTTCACAATATTGATTCTACCCATCCATGAGCATGGTATGTGTTTCCATTTGTTTGTGTCATCTGTGATTTCTTTCAGCAGTGGTTTGTAGTTTTCCTTGTAGAGCTCTTTCACCCCCTTGGTTAGGTGTATTGCTAAGTATGTTTTGTTTGTTTGTTTGTTGTTTTTTTTGCAGCTGTTGTAAAAGGGATCGAGCTTTTGATTTGATACTCAGCTTGTTCACTGTTGTTGTATAGAAGAGCTACTGATTTGTGTACATTAATTGTGTATTTGAAAACTTTGCTGAATTATTTTATCAGTTTCAGGAGTTTTCTGGAGGAGTTTTTAGGATCTTCTGGGTAAATAATCATATCATCAGCAAACAGCAAGAAATTGACTTCCTCTTTATTTTTGTTTTGTTGTTGTTGTTGTTGTTGTTTTATTTTTGAGACAGAGTCTTGCCCAGGCTGGAGTGCAGTGGCTCGATCTCGGCTCACTGCAAACTACAAGCTCCGCCTCCCGGGTTCGCGCCATCTCCTGCCTCCGCCTCCCGAGTAGCTGGGACTACAGGCGGCTGCCACCATGCCGGCTAATCTTTTGTATTTTTGGTAGAGACAGGGTTTCACCGTGTTAGCCAGGATGGTCTCGATCTCCTGACCTCATGATCCACCTGCCTCAGCCTCCCAAAGTGCTGGGATTACAGGCGTGAACCACCATGCCCAGCCAACTTCCTCTTTATTGATATGGGTGCCCTTTATTTCTTTTTCTTGATTGCTCTGACTAGGACTTCATAAAGGGATGCTGGATTTTGTCAAATGCTTTTTCTCCATTTATCGAGATGATCATGTGATTTTGGTTTTTAATTCTGTTTATGTGGTGTATCACATTTATCGACTTGCATATGTTAAGCTATCCCTGCATCCCTGTTATGAAACCCACTTGATCATGGTGGATTATCTTTTTGATATGTTGTTAGATTCAGTTAGCTAGTATTTAGTTAAGGATTTTAGCATCTATGTTCATCAGGGATATTGGTCTGTAGGTTTTGTTTGTTTGGTTGGTTGCTTGGTTATATCCTTTCCTGGTTTTGATATTAGGGTGATGCCGGCTTCATAGAATGAATTAGGGAGGGTTCCCTGTTTCTCTGTCTTGTGGAATAGTGTCAATAGGATTGGTACCAATTCTTCTTTGAATATCTGGTAGAATTCTGCTGTGAATCCGTCTGTCCTGGACTTCTTTTTGTTGGTAATTTTTAAGTTACCATTTCAGCATCACTGCGCATTACTGGTCTGTTACGGTATCTAATTCTTCCTGATTTAAGCTAGAAGGGTTGTATCTTTCCAGGAATTTATCCATGTCTTCTAGGTTTTCTAGTTTATGTGCATAAAGGTGTTCATAGTAACCTTGAATGATCTTTTGTATTTCTGTGGTATCAGTTGTAATATCTCCTGTTTTGTTTCTTATTGAGATTACTTGGATTTTCTCTCTTCTTTTCTTGATTAATCTTGCTAATGGTCTATCAATTTTATTTATCTTTTCAAAGAACTAGCTTTTTGTTTCATTTATCTTTTCTATTATTTTTTTCTTTTGTATTATTTTTTTCAATCTCATTTAGTTCTGCTCCGATCCTGGTCATTTCCTTCCTTCTGCTGGGTTTGGATTTGGTTTCTTCCGTTCTTGTTTCTCTAATTCCTTGAGGTGTGACCTAGGATTGTCTGTTTGTGCTCTTTCAGGCCTTTTTTTTTTTTTTTTTTTTTGAGACAGAATCTCTCTCTGTCACCAGGCGGGAGTGCAGTGGCGCGATCTTGGCTCACTGCAGCCGCCACCTCCTGGGTTCAAGTGATTCTCCTGCGTCAGCCTCCTGAGTAGCTGGGACTACAGGTGCGCACAACCACACCCAGCTAATTTTTGTATTTTTTAATAGAGACGGGGTTTCATCATGTTGGCCAGGATGGTCTCGATCTCTTGACCTCATGATCCGCCCACCTCAGCCTCCCGAAGTGCTGGGATGATGGGTGTGAGCCACTGCACCCAGCCCAGACTTTTTGATGTAGGCATTTAGGGCTATGAACTTTTCTCTTAGCATTGCCTTTGCTGTGTGCCAGAGGGTTTGATAGGTTGTGTCACTGTTGTCATTCAGTTTGAATAATTTTTTAAATTTCCATCTTGATTTCATTTTTGACCCAGTGATCATTCAGGAGCAAGTTATCTAATTTCCGTGTATTTGCATGGTTTTGAGGCTTCCTTTTGGAGTTGATTTCAGGTTTTATTCCACTGTGGTCTGAGAGAGTGCTTGATATAATTTCAGTTTTCTTAAATGTATTGAGGCTCGTTTTGTGGCCTCTTCTGTGGTCTATCTTGGAGAAAGTTCCATGCGCTGTTGAATAGAATGCATATTCTGCAGTTGTTGGATGGAATGTTCTGTATATATCTATTAAGTCCATTTGTTCCAGGGTATAGTTTAAATCTATTGTTTCTTTATTGACTTTCTGTCTTGATGACATGTCTAGTGCTGTCAGTGGAGTATTGAAGTCCCCCACTCTTGTTGTGTTACTGTCTATCTCATTTGTTAGGTCTATTAGTAATTGTTTTATAAACTTGGGAGCTCCAGTGTTAGTGCATATGTGTTTAGGATTGTGATATTTTCCTGTTGGAAAAGGCCTTTTATCATTATATAATGTTCCTGTTTGTGTTTTTTAATTGTTGTTGCTTTAAAGTTTGTTTTATCTGTTATATGAATAGCTACCCCTGCTCGCTTTTGGTGTCCATTTGCCTGAAATGTCTTTTTCCACCCTTAAGTTTGTGCAAGTCCTTATGTGTTAGGTGAGTCTCTTGAAGGCAGCAGATAATTGGTTGGTGAATTCTTATCAATTCTACAATTCTTTATCTTTTAAGTGGAGCATTTAGACCATTTATATTCAGTGTTAATATTGAGATATGAGGTACTATTCCATTCATCTTGCTGTTTGTTTCCTGTTTTTAAAAACCTTGGTTTTTTTATTTTGTTTTTTAAATTGCATTTTTGTTTTATAGGTCCTCTGGGATTTATGCTTTAAAGAGGTTCTGTGTTGATGTGTTTCCAGGATTTGTTTCAAGATTTGGAGCTCCTTTTAGCAGTTCTTGTAGTGGTGGCTTGGTAGTGGCAAATTCTCTCAGCATTTCTTTTTCTGAAAAAGACTCTTTTCTTCATATACGAAGTTTAGTTTCGCTGGATACAAAATTATTGGCTTTTTTTTTTTTTTATAACTGATAATTGTTTTGTTTGAGGAGGCTGAAGATAGGGCCGTAGTTCCTTCTAGCTTGTAGGGTTCTGCTGAGAAATCTGCTATTAACCTGGTAGATTTTCCTTTATAGGTTACCTGGTACTTTTGTGTCACCACTCTGAAGATTCTTTCCTTTATCTTAACTTTAGATTACCTGATGACAGTGTGCCTAGGCAGTGATCTTTTTGTGATTAATTTCCCAGGTATTCTTTGTGCCTTTTTTTTTTTTTTTTTTTTTTTTTTTTAATTTATTTATTATTATTAAACTTCAAGTTGTAGGGTACATGTGCACAACGTGCAGGTTTGCTACATATGTATACTTGTGCCATGTTGGTGTGCTGCACCCATCAACTCGTCATTTACATCAGGTATAACTCCCAATGCAGTCCCTCCCCCCTCCCCCCTCCCCATGATAGGCCCCGGTGTGTGATGTTCCCCTTCCCGAGTCCAAGTGATCTCATTGTTCAGTTCCCGCCTATGAGTGAGAACATGCGGTGTTTGGTTTTCTGTTCTTGTGATAGTTTGCTGAGAATGATGGTTTCCAGCTGCATCCATGTCCCTACAAAGGACACAAACTCATCCTTTTTTATGGCTGCATAGTATTCCATGGTGTATATGTGCCACATTTTCTTAATCCAATCTGTCACTGATGGACATTTGGGTTGATTCCAAGTCTTTGCTATTGTGAATAGTGCTGCAATAAACATACGTGTGCATGTGTCTTTATAGCAGCATAATTTATAATCCTTTGGGTATATACCCAGTAATGGGATGGCTGGGTCATATGGTACATCTAGTTCTAGATCCTTGAGGAATCGCCATACTGTTTTCCATAATGGTTGAACTAGTTTACACTCCCACCAACAGTGTAAAAGTGTTCCTATTTCTCCACATCCTCTCCAGCACCTGTTGTTTCCTGACTTTTGAATGATCGCCATTCTAACTGGTGTGAGATGGTATCTCATTGTGGTTTTGATTTGCATTTCTCTGATGGCCAGTGATGATGAGCATTTTTTCATGTGTCTGTTGGCTGTATGAATGTCTTCTTTTGAGAAATGTCTGTTCATATCCTTTGCCCATTTTTGGATGGGGTTGTTTGTTTTTTTCTTGTAAATTTGTTTGAGTTCTTTGTAGGTTCTGGATATTAGCCCTTTGTCAGATGAGTAGATTGCAAAAATTTTCTCCCATTCTGTAGGTTGCCTGCTCACTCTGATGGTAGTTTCTTTTGCTGTGCAGAAGCTCTTTAGTTTGATGAGATCCCATTTGTCAATTTTGGCTTTTGCTGCCGTTGCTTTTGGTGTTTTAGACATGAAGTCTTTGCCCATGCCTATGTCCTGAATGGTACTACCTAGGTTTTCCTCTAGGATTTTTATGGTATTAGGTCTAACATTTAAGTCTCTAATCCATCTTGAATTAATTTTCGTATAAGGAGTAAGGAAAGGATCCAGTTTCAGCTTTCTACTTATGGCTAGCCAGTTTTCTCAGCACCATTTATTAAATAGGGAATCCTTTCCCCATTTCTTGTTTCTCTCAGGTTTGTCAAAGATCAGATGGCTGTAGATGTGTGGTATTATTTCTGAGGACTCTGTTCTGTTCCATTGGTCTATATCTCTGTTTTGGTACCAGTACCATGCTGTTTTGGTTACTGTAGCCTTGTAGTATAGTTTGAAGTCAGGTAGCGTGATGCCTCCAGCTTTGTTCTTTTGACTTAGGATTGTCTTGGAGATGCGGGCTCTTTTTGGTTCCATATGAACTTTAAAGCAGTTTTTTCCAATTCTGTGAAGAAGCTCATTGGTAGCTTGATGGGGATGGCATTGAATCTATAAATTACCTTGGGCAGTATGGCCATTTTGACGATATTGATTCTTCCTATCCATGAGCATGGTATGTTCTTCCATTTGTTTGTGTCCTCTTTGATTTCACTGAGCAGTGGTTTGTAGTTCTCCTTGAAGAGGTCCTTTACATCCCTTGTAAGTTGGATTCCTAGGTATTTTATTCTCTTTGAAGCAATTGTGAATGGAAGTTCATTCCTGATTTGGCTCTCTGTTTGACTGTCACTGGTGTATAAGAATGCTTGTGATTTTTGCACATTAATTTTGTATCCTGAGACTTTGCTGAAGTTGCTGATCAGCTTAAGGAGATTTTGGGCTGAGACAATGGGGTTTTCTAAATATACAATCATGTCGTCTGCAAACAGGGACAATTTGACTTCTTCTTTTCCTAACTGAATCCCCTTGATTTCTTTCTCTTGCCTGATTGCCCTAGCCAGAACTTCCAACACTATGTTGAATAGGAGTGGTGAGAGAGGGCATCCCTGTCTTGTGCCAGTTTTCAAAGGGAATTTTTCCAGTTTTTGCCCATTCAGTATGATATTGGCTGTGGGTTTGTCATAAATAGCTCTTATTATTTTGAGGTACGTTCCATCAATACCGAATTTATTGAGCGTTTTTAGCATGAAGGGCTGTTGAATTTTGTCAAAAGCCTTTTCTGCATCTATTGAGATAATGATGTGGTTCTTGTCTTTGGTTCTGTTTATATGCTGGATTATGTTTATTGATTTGCGAATGTTGAACCAGCCTTGCATCCCAGGGATGAAGCCCACTTGATCATGGTGGATAAGCTTTTTGATGTGCTGCTGAATCCGGTTTGCCAGTATTTTATTGAGGATTTTTGCATCGATGTTCATCAGGGATATTGGTCTAAAATTCTCTTTTTTTGTTGTGTCTCTGCCAGGCTTTGGTATCAGGATGATGTTGGCCTCATAAAATGAGTTAGGGAGGATTCCCTCTTTTTCTATTCATTGGAATAGTTTCAGAAGGAATGGTACCAGCTCCTCCTTGTACCTCTGGTAGAATTCAGCTGTGAATCCATCTGGTCCTGGACTTTTTTTGGTTGGTAGGTTATTAATTATTGCCTCAATTTCAGAGCCTACTATTGGTCTATTCAGGGATTCAACTTCTTCCTGGTTTAGTCTTGGAAGAGTGTAAGTGTCCAGGAAATTATCCATTTCTTCTAGATTTTCCAGTTTATTTGCGTAGAGGTGTTTATAGTATTCTCTGATGGTAGTTTGTATTTCTGTGGGGTCGGTGGTGATATCCCCTTTATCATTTTTAATTGCGTCGATTTGATTCTTCTCTCTTTTCTTCTTTATTAGTCTTGCTAGTGGTCTGTCAATTTTGTTGATCTTTTCAAAAAACCAACTCCTGGATTCATTGATTTTTTGGAGGGTTTTTTGTGTCTCTATCTCCTTCAGTTCTGCTCTGATCTTAGTTATTTCTTGCCTTCTGCTAGCTTTCGAATGTGTTTGCTCTTGCTTCTCTAGTTCTTTTAATTGCGATGTTAGAGTGTCAATTTTAGATCTTTCCTGCTTTCTCTTGTGGGCATTTAGTGCTATAAATTTCCCTCTACACACTGCTTTAAATGTGTCCCAGAGATTCTGGTATGTTGTATCTTTGTTCTCATTGGTTTCAAAGAACATCTTTATTTCTGCCTTCATTTCGTTATGGACCCAGTAGTCATTCAGGAGCAGGTTGTTCAGTTTCCATGTAGTTGAGCGGTTTTGATTGAGTTTCTTAGTCCTGAGTTCTAATTTGATTGCACTGTGGTCTGAGAGACAGTTTGTTATAATTTCTGTTCTTGTACATTTGCTGAGGAGTGCTTTACTTCCAATTACGTGGTCAATTTTGGAGTAAGTACGACGTGGTGCTGAGAAGAATGTATATTCTGTTGATTTGGGGTGGAGAGTTCTATAGATGTCTATTAGGTCTGCTTGCTGCAGAGATGAGTTCAATTCCTGGATATCCTTGTTAACTTTCTGTCTCGTTGATCTGTCTAATGTTGACAGTGGAGTGTTGAAGTCTCCCATTATTATTGTATGGGAGTCTAAGTCTCTTTGTAAGTCTCTAAGGACTTGCTTTATGAATCTGGGTGCTCCTGTATTGGGTGCATATATATTTAGGATAGTTAGCTCTTCCTGTTGAATTGATCCCTTTACCATTATATAATGGCCTTCTTTGTCTCTTTTGATCTTTGATGGTTTAAAGTCTGTTTTATCAGAGACTAGTATTGCAACCCCCGCTTTTTTGTGTTCTCCATTTGCTTGGTAAATCTTCCTCCATCCCTTTATTTTGAGCCTATGTATGTCTCTGCGTGTGAGATGGGTCTCCTGAATACAGCAGACTGATGGGTCTTAACTCTTTATCCAGTTTGCCAGTCTGTGTCTTTTAATTGGAGCATTTAGTCCATTTACATTTAAGGTTAAGATTGTTATGTGTGAACTTGATCCTGCCATTATGATATTAACTGGTTATTTTGCTCGTTAGTTGATGCAGTTTCTTCCTAGCCTTGATGGTCTTTACATTTTGGCATGTTTTTGCAATGGCTGGTACCGGTTGTTCCTTTCCATGTTTAGTGCTTCCTTCAGGGTCTCTTGTAAGGCAGGCCTAGTGGTGACAAAATCTCTAAGCATTTGCTTATCTGTAAAGGATTTTATTTCTCCTTCACTTATGAAACTTAGTTTGGCTGGATATAAAATTCTGGGTTTAAAATTCTTTTCTTTAAGAATGTTGAATATTGGCCCCCACTCTCTTCTGGCTTGAAGAGTTTCTGCCGAGAGATCTGCTGTTAGTCTGATGGGCTTCCCTTTGTGGGTAACCCGACCTTTCTCTCTGGCTGCCCTTAAGATTTTTTCCTTCATTTCAACTTTGGTGAATCTGGCAATTATGTGTCTTGGAGTTGCTCTTCTCGAGGAGTATCTTTGTGGCGTTCTCTGTATTTCCTGGATTTGAATGTTGGCCTGCCCTACTAGGTTGGGGAAGTTCTCCTGGATGATAACCTGAAGAGTGTTTTCCAACTTGGTTCCATTTTCCCCCTCACTTTCAGGCACCCCAATCAGACGTAGATTTGGTCTTTTTACATAATCCCATACTTCTTGCAGGCTTTGTTCATTTCTTTTTCTTCTTTTTTCTTTTGGTTTCTCTTCTCGCTTCATTTCATTCATTTGATCCTCCATCGCTGACATTCTTTCTTCCAGTTGATCGAGACGGTTACTGAAGCTTGTGCATTTGTCACGTATTTCTCGTGCCATGGTTTTCGTCTCTTTCATTTCGTTTGTGAGCTTCTCTGCATTAATTACTCTAGCCATCAATTCTTCCACTTTTTTTTCAAGATTTTTAGTTTCTTTGCACTGGGTACGTAATTCCTCCTTTAGCTCTGAGAAATTTGATGGACTGAAGCCTTCTTCTCTCATCTCGTTGAAGTCATTCTCTGTCCAGCTTTGATCCGTTGCTGGCGATGAGCTGCGCTCCTTTGCCGGGGGAGATGCGCTCTTATTTTTTGAATTTCCAGCTTTTCTGCCCTGCTTTTTCCCCATCTTTGTGGTTTTATCTGCCTCTGGTCTTTGATGATGGTGATGTACTGATGGGGTTTTGGTGTAGGTGTCCTTCCTGTTTGATAGCTTTCCTTCTAACAGTCAGGATCCTCAGCTGTAGGTTGTAGCTGTAGGAGATTGCTTGAGGTCCACTCCAGACCCTGTTTGCCTGGGTATCAGCAGCAGAGGCTGCAGAAGATAGAATATTTCTGAACAGCGAGTGTACCTGTCTGATTTTTGCTTTGGAATCTTCCTCTCAGGGGTGTACTCCACCCTGTGAGGTGTGGGGTGTCAGACTGCCCCTAGTGGGGGATGTCTCCCAGTTAGGCTACTCAGGGGTCAGGGACCCACTTGAGCAGGGAGTCTGTCCCTTCTCAGATCTCAACCTCCGTGTTGGGAGATCCACTGCTCTCTTCAAAGCTGTCAGACAGAGTCGTTTGCGTCTGCAGAGCTGCTGCGTTTGTTATTATTTACTGTGCCCTGTCCCCAGAGGTGGAGTCTACAGAGACAGGCAGGTTTCCTTGAGCTGTTGTGAGCTCCACCCAGTTCGAGCTTCCCAGCAGCTTTGTTTACCTACTTAAGCCTCAGCAATGGCGGGTGCCCCTCCCCCAGCCTCGCTGCTGCCTTGCCGGTAGATCACAGACTGCTGTGCTAGCAATGAGGGAGGCTCCGTGGGTGTGGGACACTCCCGGCCAGGTGTGGGATATGATCTCCTGGTGTGCCTGTCTGCTTAAAGCGCAGTATTGGGGTGGGAGTTACCCGATTTTCCAGGTGTTGTGTGTCTCAGTTCCCCTGGCTAGGAAAAGGGATTCCCTTCCCCCTTGCACTTTCCAGGTGAGGCAATGCCTCGCCCTGCTTCAGCTCTCGCTGGTCGGGCTGCAGCAGCTGACCAGCACCGATCGTCTGGCACTCCCCAGTGAGATGAACCCAGTACCTCAGTTGAAAATGCAGAAATCGCCGGTCTTCTGTGTCGCTCGCGCTGGGAGTTGGAGACTGGAGCTGTTCCTATTCGGCCATCTTGCTCCGCCCTCTTTGTGCTTCTTGTATTTGGATGTCTAGGTCTCTAGTGAGGCCAGGGAAGTTTTCCTCAATTATTCTCCCAAGTATGTTTTCCAAACTTAGATTTCTCTTCTTCCTCAGGAACACCAGTCAATCTTAGATTTGGTCATTTAACATAATCCTTGACTCCTTGAAGGCTTTGTTCATATTTTCTTTATTTCTTTGTCTTTGTTGGATTGGGTTAATTTGAAGACCTTGTCTTTGAGCTCTGAATTTCTTTCTTCTGCTTGTTCAGTTCTATTGCTGAGACTTTCCAGAGCATTTTGCATTTCTGTAACTGTGTCCATTGTTTCCTGAAGTTTTGGTTGTTTTTTATTTATGCTGTTTCCTTGAATATTTCTCCCTTCACTTTTATCGTTTTTTGGATTTCCTTACATTGGGCTTCGCCTTTCTCTGGTGCCTCCCTGATAAGCTTAATAACTAACCTCCTAAATTCTTTTTCAGGTAAATCAGGGATTTCTTCTTGGTTTGGGTCCATTGCTGGTGAACTAGTGTGATTTTTGGGGGTATTAAAGAACCTTGTTTTGTCATATAACCAGAGTTGGTTTTCTGGTTCCTTCTCATATGGGTAGGCTCTGTCAGAGGGAAGGTCTAGGACTGAAGGCTGTTGGTCAGATTCGTTTGTCCCATGGGGTGTTCCCTTGATGTAGTACTCTCCCCCTTTTCCTATGGATGTGGCTTCCTGAGAGCCAAGATGTAGTGATTGTTATCTCTCTTCTGGATCTAGCCACCCAGCAAGTCCAGGCTCTGGGCTGGTACTGGGGGTTGTCTGCACAGCGTCCTGTGATGTGAACCCTCTGTGGGTCTCTCAGCCGTGGATACCAGCACAGTATTTGGAGTGTCTCTTGGGTCCTGCAGGAGCAGTCTGCTTCCTTCAGGGGGTCTGTGGGTCCTCTCAGGTTTCCTGATTTATTCCTGCAGTAGTTCTGGAGCAAAAATTCACAATGCAATCTTCCACACACTGCTCTCTCTGTCCCAAGTTGGAGCTGCAGTCTAGTCCTGCGTCCGGTCCACCATGATCGCCTCAGTCCTCAGAGACTTTTGTTACTCCTAATTGTCTTTTAATTTAGCTTTTACTTGGCTATTGCAGTCTGTTAGTACTCACTAAGTCATCCTTATTTTCAACAGTTCTTTACTATGCATGCAAATCTTTTTTGGTACCAGGCAGTGAGCTCTGTGTCTCCAGCACTTACTGTTCATATTCTTATGATAGGTTAGCATAGGAAAAGGAGAAGAGAGGCAACCTTTAAGGAGTAAGGAGGAGAGAGTTTGTTAGAGCAATAAATGAATGTTCTTATGGATTCTTGTAGTTTATAAAGTTATTTGGAAGACCAGCTTGAGTTTGCCGCCTACTCTTAGTGGCACTCAAGTGTAGCTATAAAGACTGGGATCTGTTTTTAAGTGCCTAGAAAACTCTGTGTTTATGAAATCTGCATCTGTTGGTGAAGTTTAGCTCATTCATCTTAGACCTCAAACAGCCCTGAAGAACTTAATGCTCACATCTGGTTAAATTCTCAGTGTGTAGTTTGTACGTTTTTCCACAGCTTTAAGTAATGATAGAGAAGAAGTGAATAGGGAATGAATCTCAGAGAAATGAAAGCAACATAGAAACAGAAACAGAGAAATAGTAAGAAATGCATTTTTCAGAGACTGGGCCAAAGGATTCATCATGGAGTTTTAACTTCTAGCAGAAAGTTGAGGAAGAAGAATAAGACTCTTTTCTGAACCATACAAAGCCTTGCAGCTCCTGTCTTCTGGCTGACATAGCACCATCTTTACCCGTCACACCTATAGCCTGGAAGGTAGCCTCTCTGTGTCTGAATTTCTTCATCTGCAAAATGGGATTAAAAAAATAACTGCCCTCATCTACATGAGGATCATGTGAGGGCCAGATGAAATTATAAACCTGAGACATCTTAAATTGTTAAAAGAAGATTACAAATATTGGGTAATCATCCTCTCCTGTGTGTATCATTAGGACAACCTTGCTTTGGATTATTTGTTTTGTTGGCCATTCTTAGATCAAACCGTAGGTGTTAATCAAATTTTCTTTGCTCCAGCAACTTTGATTACCACATATTGACTCTCACCTCCTCCTCTTAAAGTAAGTTTCCTAAATCCATTTTCTGTATTTCTGTGTGTACCCACTTGCTATCCACTCTCTTTCTTTGTTTAAAAAAAAAAAAAAAAGGCATGTTCTCTTTTCTGTTAATAAAAGTGCCATTCTCTTGCCTTCAGATTAATGCCATTTACTGTTTAAGTTCTTATTGATCTCCTGGCTCCTTTGATCTTAAATCTTTGATTTTTAAGCAGATGCAGGCTAGCATAGTTTTTTTTAATAGTCAGAGTGTAATGTCCACAGCCCTGACCATTCTGCCTTTCCCATTTTTTCCCTTTGTCATTTTTCCAAGGGCGTAATACCCTCCTGCTGTTTAACACTTGGCTACTCATTGTACCCCGGTATAAGAACAATAGGCTGACCTTTTCCAGTCTACTTCAGAACATCTTTGTTCTCCACCCTGTCTCTGAGGATTTTGCGTTTGGGTCATAATAAGTGTATTAACTTTCAGAGACTTACTCCTCCTTTTGAGCTGATGTATATCCATTTTAACAGGAGTCTTCTGGAGAAAAGACCGTAAGAGAATGAAATTTGCTTAGTTAGTGGAAGTTACCACAGAAGACAGTAAGCACACAGCCCCTGGAAGTGTATCTGATCAGGAAGTTAGAAGATTCCTGATCCCTCCAATTCTGAAAAATTCATGAGTGACTCTAATGGTGGGAGTTTGAAGCACTTTGGTAAGCCGGTTCCAGCGTCTCCACACACTTTCTGCTTGTGGCTCGTTCACCCTGCCTCCATGATACAGACGATTCTTTCCCAGTGGTTTCCACTAGCCTATCACTAAGACTGTCTAAGAGCATTTTCTTGGCAAACCACCATTCTGCATGAAAGGAGAGTCTGGGATTGGGGAAAATGGATTCAACAGCTTATACAGCCAAAGTATATTAATTGTGAGCTTTGTACCTTGGCAGTCATTACTTATACAATAAACAAAATCACATGGTTGCTAAGCAACACCTTTCCCTCATTCTTGACCCCAGTGGAGATATGAGGTATTCAACCTCTGGACTTAAAAAATCTTAAATTCTACTCTGTTTGCAGACATGCTTTAGTGGCCCCGGCAGCAGCAACCTCTTATTTCTGCCCTGTCCTTACCTCCCTTGCCTTGAATCTTGCCTTCCATATCTCCATGAACCCAGCAGCCTGGGTGTTCTTTCAGGGTAACTAATGTCAGACTAGGTACTCTTCAGGCTCCTGTGGGGGTCCCCTGTGCACTGAGGCCTCACACCGGGAGCAGCTTCACCTAAGCCTAATGTGGATGCACATCTAGTCTTCCTCCAGAGGAGAGGCTTTCCCTCTGTATAATGATGAGGGTGCAACAGATCCTGGGTGTAATGTGAATAATGATATATTTATCTCATAACAAAATGTGACTTGTTGAAGAGTTCCACATTTGGGAATATGTTTTCTGTGTATGTAGAAATTGAGATGATTTGGAGACTATCTTTGCTAGTAGTAAGGATTGTATTGTTGCTTATAGGAGTGGTCCCCAACCTTTTTGGCACCAGGGACTAGCTTTGTGGAAGACAGTTTCTCCATGGATGTGGGTAGAGTGGAGGATAGCATCAGGATGAAATTGTTCTGCCTCAGATTGTCAAGCGTGTCTTAGAGCGCACAACCTAGATCCCTTGCATGCACAGTTCACAATAGGGTTCACTCTCCTATAATAATCTGATGCTGCCACTGGTCTGATAGGAGGTGGAGCTCAGGTGGTACTGCTCATTCACCCGCCCTTCACCTCCTGCTGTCTGGCCCAGTTCCTAACAGGTCACAGACTGGTACCTGTCCATGTGTCCATGGCCTGGGGGGGGACCTCTTCCTTTCAATTAAAAAGAAATTGTCATTTTACTCTCATAAGAAAGAGAGTTCTTACTAAATTTACCTCCCTTTTTCCTAGAGAATTTTTTCTCCTTCAGTTTTTTTTAATTGAAAAGAAGAGCTTTTTTATGGAGAAAAATCAGTACCTTTTAGGGTACTAAAATTGTTTTATTTCATTCCCATTCTTTCCTAAGGCTTTGTAATCATTTGTGGTAGCCTCTAATAGGTAAATAAATGATAGCATTTTACCTTTCATCTTTTACCGGAATTAGAACCATTTAAATAGATATGATAGCTGTTTTCTTGAGCAGTCTAGGATTTTCTGGTTCTTCTTGAACCTAGGAGTTAATAACATAATAGGCAAAGGAGAGAGAAGGAGATAGGTAGTGGAATATTAACACCAAGTGACCAAGTAATAAAGGTGGCTGTGTTTGGAATGAATGAAGGACATATATACAACTATGACATTCAGTCATTTCTTTTTCTTTCTAGAAGGTAGTAAATTTCTAAGAGTGGTAAGCCAAGTGTGGTGGCTCACACCTGTAATCCCAGCGCTTTGGGAGGCTGAGGCAGGTGGATCATTTGAGATCAGAAGTTCAAGACCAGCCTGGCCAACATGGTGAAATTCCATCTCTACTAAAAATACAAAAATTTGCCAGGTGTGCTGGTGGGCTCTTGTAATCCCAGCTACTCAGGAGGCTGAGGCAGGAGAATTGCTTAAACCTAGGAGGCGGAGGTTGCAGTGAGCTGAGATTGTGTTACTGCACTCCAGCCTGGGCAACAGAGGCACGACTCCATCTCAAAAAAGAAAAAAAAAAATGGTGGGAAGGGATGCTGGTTGCTTTAGCTGTCAGGTTGGAGGAGGAAATCACCTTAAATGAACTTGGAGAAAACGTAAATGGATTTCCATTTTCTTCATTAAACATGTTCTCTCCTCTTATTTTGTTTCCCCTCGGCCTCTCTCTGAATCTACCCTAGTTGATGTATTTGCCTATGCTCCCGTTTTGTTCTCCTGAGGGCTCTTCCAGCCACTGTGGCATGAAGGGTGAAAGCCACAAAGACCTTTTCTTTGGCCATGTCATCTCTTCATTCCCGCTTGGCTTACCCTGTATGTGTTTTGTATTTGCAGGTCTGTGGCTGTCCTCTCTATTGGAAAGCCCCCATGTTCAGGGCTGCAGGGGGAGAGAAGACAGGATTTGTGACATCACAGTCATTCGTTGCCATGTGGAGAAAGTAAGTATGTGAGCAGTCACTCTGCGGCTAGGCAAAGAATTGTGTGACCGTCATGACATACTTTCCAAAGGTCACCTACTTTACTTATTTATTCATTTTCCCTTTACCCTTTATATCAACAAAGAAAATTCAATGATTTATAACCATTTATACCACACACAAGTTATTTGCCACAAGCCTTTATCTAACCTCTTTAAAAAACAGTAAAGCAGATCTGCAGAAATCTTTCTTTAAAAACTATTTGATAAGTTTTACTTGGGTTTTCTTGTTGTTTGTTTTTTATTTCTGTTTTTTTGAGACAGAGTGTCACTCTTTTGCCCAGGCTAGTGTGCAGAGACCCAGTCATAGCTCACTGCAGCCTCAAACTCCTGGGCTCAAGTGATCATCCTACCTCAGCCTCCTAAGTAGCTAGGACTACAGGCATGTACTGCCACACGTGGCTAATTTTTTATAGCGACTGGATCTCACTCTGTTGCCCAGACTGGTCAGAAACTCCTGGCCTTGAGCAGTCCTCCAAGCTCGGCTGCCCAAAGTGCTGTGATTACAGGTGTGAACCCCACACCCAGCCAATTTTACTTGTTAAATTTGGGTCTCGGGACTTGAATCTGGCAGCAATGAAATAGAAGCAAATAAGAACTCCCCTTTAAGGGGGACAAATCAGATGTGTCACATGAGAAATACATTTTCATTCCCATATGGTCCAATTTAGAATTACATCTAGTTGGTTTATTAGAAATACTGAATTCTAATAGATTTTAATCATTACTTTTTGAAAGCCCCAGTTAAGTAAACAAAGGACTAGTATATTTATCAAGGTTTTCCTGGATTCTAACATTCTGACAAATTTTCTTGAATTCAAACCCAATATCTTTCTTCTTTATCTCTTTTTTTCTCCCTTCTTTCTTCTTTAGGAATTATTTCTTGGTATATTTATACATCTTAGCTAAGTATCACAGCTTGCCCCTTCTGCCTCTTTTAACTGATCAGCACCCTTGTTATGTGTGTTCTTCTCGCCTTTTCTGAGCTAAATATCCTTCCTGGTAAACTATTGGGAAATGCTACTCACCTATTGTTATTATTATTTAACGTCAACCTACAATAGCAGCAGATTGAACAGATTCTTTCTGATTTCTTCATTTCAGCTAAAAGCCCTTAATAGGGTAATGCTTGAGAATATAGTAGGTGATTAATAAATGTATTCTTATTTTTAAAAATCTAGCAGCAGGTCAAGTTCACCAAGTTCCTCATACATTACATTAGAACTAAAGAGTATGTTGATGGAACATGTTCTCATAAATGAGAACTGAACAATGAGAACACACGGACACAGGGAGGGGAACAGCACACACTGGGGCCTGTCAGGAGGTGGGGTGAGGGAAGGGAGAGCATTAGGAAAAATAGCTAGTGCATACTGGGCTTAATACCTAGCTGATGGGTTGATAGGTGCAGCATACCGCCATGACACATGTTTATGTAACAGATGTGCACTTCCTGCACATGTACCTTGGAACTTAAAAACTTTAAAAAAATTTTTTAAAGAGTATATATTGGTGAATAGATCAGCAGCCGCCACCACAACAGCTGTATTCTTTTATTCAGATGAATTGTTTAAATTTTATCTGTAAGGAAAACATTTCTGCAAAATGCAAAAAGCTGGGGAAAGACATGAAGTACAAGTCTCCATTTTGGTTAACTGCAGGAAAATTGCTTATGAAGTTATATAGCGCGAGCAACTATCCCTATCTTTTTTTTTTTCCATCAGAAAAATTCTATGAATAGTTAAGTGTGTCTCTAAATTAAAGTGTTATTTTACAGTCAGATATTAAAATGGTTTGAGTGCCCTCTAGTGGAAACTCCTCTTTGAGTTCTTAAAATGTCTTTTAAAAGCCAGGGTGCTTTAAGGGAGCCCCGAGTGTGGCTATTTTGGGAGACTAAGCAGCTAAGCGTGGTAGTGTGGGTTACCACATTGACCTTGGAGAAGACGTGTTTAGTTTTGAAATTTTTTTTTTCTACAAATTGCACCCTTTGTATAAAGCAATGTGGGCTCAAGTGTAGTGTATTAAAACTTTTAAATACAAAAAAAATCGCTAACAGGTAATGATACAGAATTAAAACATTTTGGAGAATACATATATATGCTGACTTGCTCCAGTAGCTCTCCATAATCTTTTTAAAAAAAAAGTCAAATATAGAAATCATAAGAATATAGGGAAATAATTTCCCTCATATCAGACTGCTCATGGGGTGGAGGCCTCAGTATCTCTCCTCCAAAGGGTTCTATCCCACTTCCTTTCCCTGTGCCACTGCCCATTTCACGTCTATACTCTGACATACATTTTTCATCAGGACATTTTTAGGAGAAAGACACTGCTCCATAGCAATTCTTTTTGAGGTCCTAGAGTATCAGCTTTTGGGCAGAACTCATCTCAAATGGAATCAATAATGTTGCTTCAGTTTTATTATGCTTTTCTTTCTTTTATCTTTTCATATAAATGTGTCATTTGTCCATTAACAAAATAATATTTTGTGCTAAAAGTTCTGAAAGATACTAGTTTAGAATAGCTATGCTTACCTTCATTCTTTAGCTTTCATGACTTTTATCTTTTCTCCTGCCATAGAGTTGACCAGCCAGTAACATTGATAGAAAATTATAATTCACCTTTTCTTTCTATTTCATAGCGAAAGACCATTTCTGGTTTTACTTTGTCCTCTCAGAGTAGCTCTCATCTGTCATGTCTCTGCTATTTCTGTATCTTACTATTCTGTTTTATATATAAAAGTAGTTCTTTTGAAAGACCTCACTGTTTTTGTACTGTGATCATCTCACCCATTTTCTAATCCTGAGAGGTGGTTCCTATTAGCATCTATTGTGGGAATCTTTTTCTGAAACACGTATTTTTTTTAACTTCAGGAGCCTTAAGCATGTTGAGGAATGGTAAGGAGAATAAGTATAAAAATCATACTGTAGCTCTAATAAGCACAAATGAAGTATACATCTGTTTGATCAAAAACATTTTCTTATTTTTCTTCCTTAAGCACTTGTTGAATGCTAACTATATGCCAGGTATTGTGTTCTGGCCTTGAGGGTGGCTGGGATACAAAGAAAGTAAGACACAGTTTTATACCCTGTAGAGAGCTTACAGTCTAGTGAAAGAGTTACACCAAGCCATGTGTGCTGGCTTGTACCTGTAATCCTAGCTACTTAGGAGGCTAAGGTGGGAGGGTTGCTTGAGCCCAGGAGTTTGAGGCTGCAGTGAGCTATGATCATGCGATTGTACCACAGCCTTGACAACAGAATGATACCCTGTCTCCAAAAAAAGAAAAAAAAAGACGAAGATGTGAAGATGGCCAAGAAGACACAGCCAGGAAGAGCTTCCCTTTCCTACCAAGAGAAACCAAAATATCAATTAAACCAGCATACTTTGAACAGATTTTTTAATAGAAAGCACTGACAGTCAGTGGAGAGATGATGCAGTCACTGGGGCTGAAGAGGGAGGAAACTGAGAACACTGCATGGGCTCTGAATGGCTCCTAAGGAAGGGGTAAAAGAAGTAACTGCAGAGCAGGCCACCCTCACTGTGGACCTCTGGGATCCTAGCTGCAAGAGATCCCACAGCCACCATTGACATTTGAGTTGGCAGGGAAAACAGATTAGAGAGCCGGCAGAGACAGAGCTCAAGGCTGTACAGAGCCCATGGGGTTTTGCATGGGAATAGCTGCAACAAAACACAACCATAGGCATCTATTCCCCAAGGCTCTCCATATTCCTCTAAGGCTCTAACCTTTGTTGACTGCCAGACCTGGAGAACAGGGCTGTCTTTCCCACAGGACCAGGGCACATCTGATCCGTTCACTCCCATGTCCACCAGCCCCTCCCAGGGCCCCTTTCTGACTGCTCCCATAGGAGTGGGCACACAGCACAGCCTCCACTGCCCTGCGAGAGCGCTTTTGCCAGTGGCCCCCAGTGGAGTGCTTTTGCTGGTGGCCTGGGAGCACCTTGGCTCACCCAGCACAGCTGGCGCTCCACCTCAAGAAGCCAGAGAACAAAGCTACGGGCCTGGTCCCAGGCCCCCAGGGTTAGAGCACACAGTCCAGAAGTGCCAAGCTGAGACTTGTGGTTGGAACTCAAGTGGAGGAAGAACCCTCACTCTCAGAGCACTGGGAAGAGTGAGGCATGGGTTGATGGGCTGGCACAGGAACTGGGCCGCAGCCTCTCACCAAGGGAACCTGACAGTCTAGAACACCTAATAGCCCAGTGATCTGGGTGCAGAAGTCTTGTGACAAACTAGCTGGTTGGGCCAAATTCTGGGCAGTAACCAGGAGAACCTGTCAAGGAAGTGCAAGCTGGGCAGTTCTCACTGCTGTCTGCTGGCCAAAAAAACCTAGGCTGTGGGCACCACACCAGCTGCACAGCCAAGGCAGCATCGCCTTACCCAGGGATCCCTCGCCCTTGACCTACTGCATGAACAGACCACCCACAGACATACCCCTAACCTGCAGTCTACCTGGCAGCCCTTACTATTAAACGCTATCTCCTGGGTTACAGCTTGAATTATGCCACCAAAAAATTGCAGCATGAATTGCCTGAGAAAACCCAGTACAGAATTCTGGCCACAAATAAAGATCCCATACAGGCCAGGCACAGTGACTCATACCTGTAATCCCAGCACTTTGGAAGGCCGAGGCAGTAAGATTGCATGAGCCTAGGAGTTCAAGACCAGCCTAGGCAACATAGTGAGACTCTGTCTCTACAAAAAAAATAGCCAGGCATGATGGTATGCACCTCTGGTCCCAGCTGCTTGGGAGGCTGAGGCAGGAAGATCACTTGAACCCAGAAGGTTGAGGCTGCAGTGAGCTGTGTTCACACCATTGTACTCCAGCGTTGGTGACAGAGCCAGACTCTGCCTCAAGAAAGAGAAAACTGTAATCCCAGCACATTGGGAGGCCAAGGCGGGTGGATCACTTGAGGTCAAAGTTCAAGACCAGCCTGGCCAACATGGTGAACTCCATCTCTACTAAAAATACTAAAAATTAGCTGGGAATGGTGGCAGGCACCTATAATCCCAGCTACTCCAGAGGCTGAGGTGGGAAAATTGTTTGAGCCCAGGAGGCAGAAGTTGCAGTGAGCCGAGGTCACGCCATTGCACTCCAGCCTAGGCAACAAGAGCGAAACTCCGTCTCAAAAAAAAAAAAAAAAACAACAGAAAACATCCCATATAGAGCCTTGGCCCTCTGAAAGCATCCAGAAATAAAGCCAGTTGGCTGTACTCAGCTTACACCACAGTCAAACCCTCAAAGGAAATAAAGTAAAAAAAAAAAAAAAAAAAAAAAACCTCCGTCCAAAGGACAGCAACATCAAAAGATAAAGAAATGCCTGCCCTCACAGGTGAGAAAGAACCAGCACAAGAACTCTGGCAATTCTAAAAACCAGAGTGTGTTATTACCTCCAAATGATCTCACTAACTCCCCAGCAATGGTTGTTAACCAAATTAAAGCAGCTGAAGTGACAGAATTCAGAATCTGAATGGTAAGAAAGCTCAGTGAAATACAGGAAAAAGTTGAAACTCAACCCAGGGAAAACAGTAAAATAATCCGAGAGTTGAAAGATGACACAGCCATTTTAAGAAAGAACCAAATTGAACTTCTAGAATTGAAAAATTTACTACGGGAATTCCATAATACAACTAGAAGCATTAATAAAGGAGCAGATCAATCTGAGGAAAGAGTCTCAGAACTCAAAGGCCACTCCTTTGAATCAATGCAGGCAGACAAAAATAAAAAAGAATTTTAAAAAATGAAAATTCTCAGAAATATGGGATTATGTAAAGAGACTAAACCTATAACTCATTGGCATTCCTGAGAGAGAAGGAGCAAGAGTACGCAACTTGGAAAACATACGAGAATATAGTCCACAGAAATTTCCCCAGTCTCGCTAAAGAGGTGGACATGGCTGAACTCCATGGAGCAGTGTGGAGATTTCTCAAAGAACTAAGAGTTTACCTTTCAATCCAATAGTTCCATTACTGGGTATATACCCAAAGAAAAACAAGTCATTCTACCAAAAAGACTTATGCACCCATATGTTCATGGAAGCACTGTTCACAATTGCAAAGACATGAAATCAACATACATGCCATGCCCATCAGTGGTAGACTGGATAAAGAAATTGTGATATAGGTACACCATGGACTACTAAGCAGCCATGAAAAAGAATGAAATCATGTTCTTTGTAAGCAACACGGATGCAGCTGGAGACCATTATCTTAAGCAAATTCACAGAAACAGAAAACCAAATACCACATGTTCGCACTTATAAGTGGGAGCTAAACATCAAGTACACGTGGACATAAAGATGAGAACAGGCCGGGCGCGGTGGCTCACGCCTGTAGTCCCAGCACTTTGGGAGACTGAGGCAGGCAGATCACGAGGTCAGGAGATCAAGACCATCCTGGCTAACACAGTGAAACCCCATCTCTACTAAAAATACAAAAAAAAAAAATTAACTGAGCGTGGTGGCGGGCACCTGTAGTCCCAGCTACTGGGGAGGCTGAGGCAGGAGAATGGCATGAACCCAGAGGGCAGAGCTTGCAGTGAGCCAAGATCGTGCCACTGCACTCCAACCTAGGCAACGGAGCGAGACTCTGTCTCAAAAAAAAAAAAAAAAAATGAGAACAGTAGGCACTGGGGAATACAAGAAAGGGTAGTGATGGAGGGAGCAAGGGCTGAAAAACTACCTATTGGTATGTGCTCACTGCCTGAGAGATGGATTCATTCATACTCCAAACCTCTACATCACTCAGTATACCTTTGTAACAAACCCTTACATGTACCCCTGAACCTGTAATAAAAGTTGGAAAAAAAAAGAGTTATTCCAATAAGGTTATGCTACTGTGGAACAACCATGACAGAAATAATAAGGACATGGAAGGACACAGGAGGCCAGTGATATTTCCTGGAAAGTGAAGTAAGGGAAAAGGGTATTGTAGTAGGACAGTAGCATTTACAAATACCTGGTGTGAGAAGGCATGGAACATTTGTGCAACCACAAGTGCAGAAATGGTTAAGAGAAGGGGACATGAGCAGGTAGGATCAGATTCTGGAGGCCCTTCTATGTCAGGTCAAGAAGCTGGGACTTTAGGCCGGGCGCTGTGGCTCACACCTATTATCCCAGCACTTTGGGAGGCCGAGGTGGGCGGATCACGAGGTCGGGAGATCAAGAACATCCTGGCCAACATGGTGAAACCCCCATCTGTACTAAAAATACAAAAACTAGCCAGGCGTGATGGCATGCACCTGTAGTCCCAGCTACTCTGGAGGCTGAGGCAGGAGAATTGGTTGAACCCGGGAGGCGGAGGCTGCAGTGAGCTGAGATTGTGCCACTGCACTCCAGCCTGGGTGACAAGCAAAAACTCCGTCTAAAAAAAAAAAAAAAGTTGGGACTTTAGCCTACTTGACAGAAGAATTTTAACTTGGACAGTGACGTGATCAAACGTGTTATTGAGAAGTATCAAGCAACAAACAAGAGCCTAAGTATGGATATTGGCAGTAGGAGACAGAAAGGGGCAAATTTGGTATAAATGAAACAACATGGTAGTTGATAGGTGTGGGGGTAAAAGGAAGGGAGAAGTTCATGATGACTCCCAAGTTTCTAACTTGAACCATTGGATGCTTGGAATACTAGGTGAGGTAACTGGAGTCCTGAGGAATGTTTCCTGAAAATGTTTTAGACAGCTGTTCCTTCCATTCTGTTTCCATTGTACCATCAAGGTCAAGGCCTTATTACTTCATGCTGAGACCACTGGAAGGGAAGAGGGTCTGATAGGCTTCAGTACTCATCCAGCCTTATGTCATAGACATCTCATCATTCTAAAACATCCTTTGATTATATAAATTCCTTACTTGATTATTGATCTAAGTGGCCTTCAGATCAAACTGAAATGAACTATTGATGTTATCGTCATTGTTTGTTCAGAGGAGCTAATCTTCCTAAGCAGTTGTTTCTTTTATAGGTTGCTGAATAACCATCATGATGATGCCTCTAAATTCATCTGTCTTCTAGCAAAGCCCAACTGCAGCTCTCTAGAACAGGAGGATTTCATCCCTCTACTTCAGGTAATTTTCATTTCATTTTGAAAATGGGTTCTAATTTTGAAGTTTCAGCAGTTTTGTTTAAAATTTGCAACTATAACATGTCAATTGAGCTACACAAATCTAGAGATCAGATTTCTAAAAGTGGTTTTCAAACTTGTTTTAGCAGTAAGATCCTCTCGTTAAATGACATCTAAAACGAACCCATAGTAGTAGAAGAGCTACTCCTTCAGGGCTACTCCCACTGAAGCAGAGGAGAGGGACTACTCAGCCACGCCCTTGCCCACCCACAGCAATCACTGAGGCACCTTCTGAAATTATAGAATGCAAGAAGATAACTTCTCTGTTAGTGTAGAACATAGCTAAGAACCTGATAGAAAGAAAAGGTCATGATGTAACCAGAATCACTCTCACGAACGCTGGGGTCTTCACTCACTGCCTCTGACTCTTTATTTAAGTACAGTTTTTAAATGCTTGGTTTCCTGATTCTTCAACCCAGGATATATTTGAAACAGAAAATTAGAATAGGAGAAGGGAGAGAGAATAACTAGAATCAAGTGCACGGAGAGCTGCAAAGACATTTGCCACCAGACTACAAAGGTAGTGAGGAGAGTAAGAAACACTAAGAGAAAAAAAAAAAAAAAAAGACACAAAAGCTCTAAATGTACTCTAGTCTGGGAGTAATTTAGGATAATGGCAGTAGTCCCAATCCCATTACCAGATTTCAGCTGACATTAGTAATTTATTTTAGTAGCATAGACTCTATATGTACTTATCTAGAAAACTCACTTACAGGGAGCAGCTTTCACTGATGGAACCAGATAAAACAATGGCACTGTACTTCTCATTTTTCATTTTCTGTGTATGAAATTTTAAACTCTGTGTGTTGTATATCCATATATTACACATGTAAAAAAAGGATAAGTCTCAGGCCTGAATAAACCTCAGATCTATCAGAAGTATAAGTTTCTGGATTTGAATTTCTCACATTAGCCCTCATTTACCGATTGGCGGATATTTTTAACCGCAGACCCTCCTGAGGTTTCTCAGCCTGGAGCTGTGCCACAGTTCTGAGGTATTACACGGTACCAAAGCTTTAGGGTTGGGAGTTACTGCTGAGACATCAGCCATCTTTGGCTAGAAGATTCCCTTCAGATCCAGAGATCTTTGCTGCTTCTGTGCCATGTGTCAAGCCCCAGAACCCTTTGGTGAAGATACCTATGGCCCGTCTGACTAGATGCACACACAGCTGTTTTCTTTTGAGGTTTTAGCTGCCTCCCTAGGGTGTTGCCAGACAGCAGGGTCCCTTTGCTCCTGTAACCCACAGACTTCTTTCTTTTTACTGACACTAAGAGGTCTTCTACTCTGCAGAAATCTCCTGCTGCCATGTTCCTTTATGCTCCCCTATCTCTGCCTTCAATCCTCCTTCCTTGTATTGTCTTCCGTTTCAGGTAGGGGTGGGCTCCCTACTCACTACTTCGGGGCAGAGAAGAGAAGTGACCTTAAAATCTTCATGGCTTTTATGGCACTGTGTATTGTAGGCTTAAATGCAGGGTCCACAGTCATTTGGCCTAGTTGACCTTTGTTAAGGTTTTAGAGAGAAAGAGATGTCCAACAGAAAGAGCCCACTTGGGGAGTGTTTCTACCTAGGCCTTCCCATGGGAATCAGTTACGTATCAGTATTGCACCTGTTTCTACTATAGCGTTCTTCATAGCCTGAGATATTGCTTGTTAATATTCTTGTTTTCATATCTACATATTTGGTTTTTCTAAGCAGATCACAAATTCTTTGAAGCTAAGATAAGCTTTTCCTGCCTGTTGAATATGCATAATTGTTTTAGGTGTTACAATAAATTCTTGTTAGTTCTTAGTATGGATACTAAAGAAGGGCATAAAATACATGGAAATAGTTGAAGTTTTTTTAAAGTTGTATTCATGACTGCCATGTTCTTTTTGTTTTGTTTTGTTTTTTGTTTTTTTGGAGACAGAGTCTCGCTCTTGTTGCCCAGGCTGGAGTGCAATGGTGCAATCTCGGGTCACTGCAACCTCCACCTCCCAGGTTCAAGGGATTCTCCTGCCTCAGTCTCCCAAGTAGCTGGGATTATAGGCACCTGCTAGCACACCCGGCTAATTTTTGTGTTTTTAGTAGAAACGGGATTTCACCATGTTGACCAGTCTGGCCTCGAACTCCTGACCTCCAGTGATCCGCCCACCTTGGCCTCCCAAACTGCTGGGATTACAGGCGTGAGTCACGGCGCCTCACCACACCATGATTTTTTAAAAAGATTTTTGCTGAAATATACTCACACAAAACACCCAAATCACAAGTGTACTAGTCAATGAATTTTCACAATGTGGGCATATCCATATAACTAGCACACAGGTCCAAACAGAGTATTACCAGCACGTGCAAAGCCCATCATGCTCCATCCCAGTCACTGCCACCCAACAATAACCACTACCCTGCCTAATAGCACCATAGTACATAGATTTTTAATTATAGTAACAATTTTCCATGTTTAAAATACGAAGTTTGGTTCGGATTTTATTTTATGTTCAGGGCCCTGGGCTTGTCTAATTTGCATCATGGCTTTGATTATCCTTAGACTCATCTGCTACATGGTTTTGTTCCCCTCAAAAAAATACTCATGAGAACGAAGATTCTTAATAGTTTTTGGCATTTAATTAAGACCATTTACCTGATAATATCCAACATTAAATATTCCTATGTTTTGTGAAATCTCAAATCTTCAATATTTGAACTACATTGTAATAAAACATTAGGTTTTATTACCAGTTCTCTATCTGCTCTCCATCCTCGCTCTCTCAATCCATTCTTGGCCTTGCTGACCCTACAGACTGCATCTGTGGGGCTCTCTTGATGACTAGCTTCTGGTTGGATCTGGGCAATGGGAAGCATTGCCAGTAATTGGGAGGACAGAGGAAAGAAAAGCTGGCATTTCTTCCCTCTGTCTGCCTCGGCACAGTAACTATATCTCTCTGTAATACAACGTCTGCTGGACAGCCCCTTGTCCATGGTCCTAGTGCCTACTAGACATTCCTCCTCCCCTTGTTACTTTGGCCCTCAGGACTATAACAGTATCCTCCTGTCAGTGGTCTCTGGGTGCCTCATTATTCCCTTGTTTGCTCCCTTCATCCTGCCCACAACTCTACATGGAGTCTTCACTTCATGAAAGCTTCATACAGTGAATTCTTCTTCCTGTGGGGACCCTACCCTGACGATGCAATTCTGAATTTTATGAGAGCTTTAATAAAGCTTTGACAGGAATGTAAATTAAGTTTAGACTAAGAAAATTAGAAACAGACAACAACAAAATCATAATTATGAGTTAATAGACATTTATACTTCCCTTAAATCTAAGAATAAATCTTATTTTTATTTAAGAAATGGACTTGTGGAGTCTTCTGGTAAAAGAGACAAATTTAATAGAGACATTACCCTCCCATTCTTTCCCAAGCCCTTCTGAAGTTAAAGTATAGAAATTAAAAAAGAATAAACTCATGGAAGCCAGTGGAATGGTAGAGAAAATCAGTGTACAAGAAATCTTAACATATTTAAGGTAGAAAGTGACTGCATGTCTTTTGCGGGACTGTGGATGGAGCTGGAGGCCATTATCCTTAGCAAACTAATGCAGGAACAGAAAACCAAATATCACATGTTCTCACTTATAAGTGGGAGCTAAATGGTGAGAACCTACGAACACAAACAAGGAAACAACAGACACTGTGGTCTATTTGAGGGTGGAGGGTGGGAAGAGAGAGAGGAGCAGAAAAGATAACTATTGAGTACTGGGCTTAATACCTGTACCTGTGGTGAAATAATCTGTACCACAAAGCCCTGTGACATGAGTTTACCTATGTAACAGACCTTCACATTTACTCCCAAACCTAAAATAAAAGTTTAAAAAAGATTCTGTGATCTTAAAATTGTAAATAAATAGTTCAATAATAAGTGGATTTATATGGACTAAAAAAAAAAAAAATAAGTGACCAGAAGTAGGCTAAGAAAACCACAACTCAGAATCAGGAGCCGTCTGTGGGCTCCAGTGGAGAAGTGAGCTCCTGTTCTCATCAAGGCCCAGAGCAGCTGTAAATTCAGAGCTGGCTGACCCAATGAGAGATATTGGAAATAGGGATTCATTGAAGGTCAATCACTAGTTGACTCCTTTCCTGGTTCACAAATGTAAAGTGCAGCCTGACATTTATTCACAAGCATAAACATACTAACAAGACAATAAAGCATGGTAAGGCTTCTAACATGACAGCCACAGTTTAAAGTTCTCCTTATTTCTCTTTATTATGGCAGTTGGGGATCCAAGGAGGTCTCACCAGTTTAGTCTAAAATAATGCCTGTCAGTCAACACACCCACCCTAAATGCACAGAACCCCAAGGCAGATTTGGTACTCAAGAAAGATACCTGTTGAAAAATAGACCTACTTACATTTCCACAAAGGAAAATTATATCAACTACCTTGTCCTTCTTAAACATGAATGGACAACCAGGTGTATGAGGAAAATGATCATCATTAAAGAAAAATAAAGGTTAAAAAAACCACATTCACAGAAAAAGCAGCCCAGAAAAGAAACAAAACTAATTCAGGAAACAGAAGAAATGAGAATTTTTTTGGGGGGGTGGGGGGAATAAACGTGGTGTTTTATTTTCTGGATTATAAAGTGAACAAATACTTAGATACTATTATTTCTTTACCCAATGCTTTTGATTTCTAAGCACTTTTATTTTAAAAATGTGAATTATACAATTCCCCATACACACACACACACACACACACACACACACACACCTATAAGCACATTAAATACTACTTTGCCATGACAGCTCAGCATACTTGACAAATCTTTTTTTTTTTTTTTTTTTTTTTTTTGAGTTGGAGTCTTGCTCTGTCGCCAGGTTGGAGTGCAGTGGCACAGTCTCGGCTCACTGCAACCTCCGCATCCCGGGTTCAAGCAATTCTCCTGCCTCAGCCTCCCGAGTAGCTGGGATTACAGGCATGCGTCACCACGCCCAGCTAATTTTTGTATTTTTAGTAGAGATGGGGTTTCATCATGTTGGCCAGAATAGTCTGGATCTCTTGACCTCATGATCCGCCTGCCTCGGCCTCCCAGAGTGCTGGGAGTACAGGCATGAGCTACCGCGCCCAGCCTACTTCACAATTCTTAACACTATTCTATGTGGAATACAGAATGCCTTTTATCTGAATTAACATGCATTTAAACAAATTTAGTATATGTGAAAATAAAGGAATTATAAATCAGTAGGAAAGATGTTTAGGTAAAGGCATCATCAGTCAGCTCAGTAGATGTTGCCTACATTTATTTTCTACCTTTATAAAACAAGAACCTGCCAGCAGTCTTAGGTAAAGGGTAAAGTAACACATTTTTGCCCTGATGCCATCAGTCACAGTGCTATAAGATAACTGCTGTGTATTTAGTCTCAGTTTCCTGTTTGCAAAGAAATGCATTAATTCAGTTTTCTACTCACTATACAGTTAGGTTGTAGGGCTATAGATATCTCATTTGAATTATTTGAGTTTTTTATCTTTATATCTAAAAATTTAATCTGAAAATAGTAAAAGTAGAAAACACTGATTTAAAACCTTAAATGCTACTGCTCAGTGCATATAACAGTTAATGTTTATAAACATTTCAGTATTTTAAAGTATATTTCTTAACTTCAAGAATCTTGACTTTCTTGCTACAAGGCTTTTTTCCTCAAAGATTCCTTTTAGGCTTACTTTGGTGCTCAGGATCTCCAGTTATAAATGTAGAAGAGATGAGTGTGCAAGATAAAATTAAAAAGCCAGACATACTTTCTATCAAGCTGCGTAAAGAGAAACATGAAGTACAAATGGATCACAGACCTGAGTCTGTTGTGTTGGTGAAAGGAATCAATATCTTTACATTGCTTAATTTTTTGATCAACTCTAAGAGTTTGGTTGCTACCTCAGGTCCACAGGCAGGACTTCCTCCAACCCTCTTATCCGCTGTTGCTCTCTGAGGTGCCATAATGCAAATGCTTAAGGCACAAAGTGTAAATGTAAAGCGCAGCTCTTTCTGGATACAGAGACCAGTTTAGTTTGGAGATTACAGGTCCTACCATGCCTCATTCTCTGTATTCACTGACCATGCTGCTCAAATCTTCACAGAGTGGGTCTTTCTCTGCAGTACTGTATCCACATGAGCCAACTGCTGTATTTAACACCTGCCTGCCAATGGACAAAGTACTTGATAAAGAGGTGGTTCATAAGGAGCTTACTAACTGTGGTTTTTACCCTAAGACTCTAGAGCAACTTAGAGAAATACCACTACTTGGGAAATCATCTTTACGGAATGTGATGAGAATGTTTTTAAAACAAATTACACATACTGATATAAGTAAATGATTGGGGAGGAGAAACAAATCTGTGCAGAAGAATTGCAAACAGTTTAGTAGACACTGCAGTCTTAAAGAGGGGAGCGTGAATCACCATTCCTTAAGAGTGGGCTATGCATACTGATTTCAGGGTGTGGGGAGTAACTACAGTGGAGGAGCCTGGCAGATACTACCTCAGCCTGATGATCAAGACCAACATCAGCAGTCATCAATCATGTTGATACTGTGTACCTTTGACAAGATACGGTGCAAAGGGCATGTTACTTCTGTGGCATTTCTCCCAAAAATGCATAAACCCAGTCTAATCATGAGGAAAACATCAGGTAGATTCCAGTGATGAAACATCCTACATAATACCTGACCAGTCCTCATCAGAACAGTCAAGGTCATCAAAAGTAAGGAAAGTCTAAGAAACTGTCACAGCCAAAAGAAGTCTAAGGAGACATAACTAAATAGAATGTGATGCCCTGGATAGAACACTGGAACAGAAAGAAGACATCAGGTAAAAATTAAGGAAATGTGAATAAAGTGTGGACTTCAATAATGTGTCAATATCAGTTTATTAATTTTAACAAGTGGACTATATAGTAAATGTAAGGTGTTAATTATTGGGGAATCTGGGCGCAGGGTATTTGGGAACTCTCGGTGCTGTTTTCTTAATTTTTTTTATAAACCTAAAACTATTCTTTAAAAAAACAGTTATTTTAAAAAGTACTATATTAAGGAAGGTTATATAAAATAAGAATCATAAAACAAAAATAACCTTTATCTTACACCATATATAAAAATCAACTGAAAATGGGTTAAAGACTTAAATGTGAGACCTGAAACTGTAAAGAAAACATAGGAGTTTTCTTTGTGACACTGGTCTTGGCATTGATTTTTTTTTTTTTTTTTTTTGATATGAACCCAAAAGCACAGGCAGTAAAAGAAAAAACAGACAAATGGAATTGCATCAAAGTAAAAAACTTCTGCACAGTCAAGGAAATAATCAACAGAGTGAAAAGAAAACCTACAGAATGGTAGAAAATATTTGCAAACCGTATATCTGGCAAGGTGTTAATATCCAAAATTTGTAGGGAACTCAAAACAGCTCAATAGCAAGAAAATAACCTTATTTAAAAATGGGCAAAGGCAACAGGTATATGAAAAAACGCTCAGTATCACTAATCATCAGAGAAATGCAAATTAAAGCCACAAAGTGATATCATTTCACCTTCTCCCTGGTTAAAATGGCTTGTATCAAAAAGACAGACAATAACATGCTGGTGAGGATGCAGAGAAAGAGGACCCCCCCCCCCCGCCCCGTACACCGTTGTTGGGAGTGTAAATTAATACAGCTACTATGGAGAACAGCGTGAAGGTTCCTCAAAAAAACTAAAAATAGAATTTCCGTATGATCCAGAAATACCCAAAGGAAAGTAAATTAGTATATCTGCACTCTGTGTTTATTGCAGCACTATTCACAATAGCCAAAATATGGAATAACCCTAAGTGCCAATCAGTGGATGAAGGAAATATGGTGTATAGATACACAGTGGAATATTATTCGGTCATAAAAAAGAATGAAATCCTGTCATTTGCAGCAATATGGTTGGAACTGGAGGCCATTATGTTAAATGAAATAAAGCACAGAAAGATAAATATCACACGTTCTCATTAATATGCAGGAGCTTAAAAAGTGGATCTTGTGAAGATAGAAAGTAGATTGGTTGTTACCAGAGACCAGAAAGGGGAAAGGGGAGGGAGAAGATGAAGGGAAAAAGAGAATATAAATGTATTTATTACCACTGAACTGTACATTTAAAATGGTAAATATGGTACATTTTATATTTATATTTTATCTCAATACATTTTTTAAATAGCAAAGAATCTGAATAGACATTGCATAAAAGGAGACAAACGATGGCCAACAGGTATATGAAAAATGCTCAAAATCACTATTAGAGAAAAGTAAATTAAAACCGCAATGAGAGATCATGTTACACCTGTTAGAATGGTTGTTATCAAAAAGACGAAAGATAACAAGTGTTGGAGAGGATATAGAGAAAAGGGAATCCTTGCACACTGATGGTGAGAATATAAATTGGTATAGCCATTATGGAAAACAGTTTGGAGGTTCCTCAAAAAATTAAAAATAGAACTACCATATGATCCTACAATCCTACTACTGGGTGTATATCCAAAGGAAATGAAATCAGTATGTTGAAGAGAGGTATCTACACTGCCAGGTTCATTGCAGCATTATTCACAATAGTCAAGATACAGAATCAGCCTAAGTATCAGTGAATGGAGGCATAACGAAAATGTGAACTAGGTACTGAAGGAACATACCTCGAAATAATAAGAGCCATATATGACAAACATCGCACTGAATGAGCAACTACAATGGTATTGGAAGTTCTAGTCAGGACAGTCAGGCAAGAGAAAGAAATAAAGGGCATCAGGAAGTCAAGCTATCCCTGTTGGGAGACCACATGATCCTAGATCTCAAAAACCTGCTAGTCTCAGCCCAAAAGCTTCTTAAGCTGATAAACAACTTCACCAAAGTCTCAGGATACAAAATCAGTGTGTAGAAATCACTAGCATTCCTGTATACCAAAAACAAGCCGAGAGCCAAATTGGGAATGAACTCCCATTCGCAATTACCACAAAAAGAATAAGATGCCTAGGAATAGCTAACTCGGGAGGTGAAAGATCTCTACAAGGAGAACTACAAACCATTGCTCAAATAAATCAGAGATGATACAGACAAATGGAAAAACATTCCCTGCTCGTGGATAGCAAGAATTAATATCATTAAAATGGCCATATTGTCCAAAGCAATTTATAGATTCATTGCTGTGTCTGTTAAACTACCATTGACATTCTTTACAGAAATAGGAAAGAAACTACTTTAAAATTAATATGGAACCAAAAAAGAGCCCTAATAGCCAAGGCAGTCCTAAGCAAAAAGAACAAAGCATCATGCTACCCATCTTCAAACTATACTACCAGGCTACACAGTATAGTACTGGTACAAAAACAGATACATAGGCCAATGGAACAGAATAGAGAACCCAGAAATAAGACTGCACACTTTGACAAACCTCACAAAAGCAACTGGGAAAGGATTCCCTATTCAATAAATGGTGCTAGGATAACTGGCTAGCCACATGCAGATTAAAACTAGATGCCTTTCTTATACCATATACAAAAATTAACCCAAGATGGATTAAAATGTAAATGTAAAGCCCAAAACTATAAAATCCCTGGAAGACAACCTAGGAAATACCGTTCAGGACGTAGGCACAGGCAGAGCTTTCCTGACGAAGACACCAAGAACAATTGTAGCAAGAGCAAAAATTGACAAATGGGATCTCATTAAACTAAAGAGCTTCTGCACAGCAAAAGAAACTATCAACAGAGTAAATAGACAACCTACAGAATGGGAGAAAATTTTTAGAAACTATGCATCCGACAAAGGTCTGATATCCAGCATCTATAAGGAACTTAAATACATTTACAAGAAAAAAACCACCCCATAAAAAAGTGAGCAATAGGCCGGGCGCGGTGGCTCAAGCCTGTAATCCCAGCACTTTGGGAGGCCGAGACGGGCGGATCACGAGGTCAGGAGATCGAGACCATGCTGGCTAACACGGTGAAACCCCGTCTCTACTAAAAAATACAAAAAATTAGCCGGGTGAGGTGGCGGCCGCCTGTAGTCCCAGCTACTCAGGAGGCTGAGGCAGGAGAATGGCGTGAACCCGGGAGACGGAGCTTGCAGTGAGCTGAGATCCAGCCACTGCACTCCAGCCTGGGCGACAGAGCGAGACTCCGTCTCAAAAAAAAAAAAAAAAAAGTGAGCAAAATACATGAAAAAGTACTTTTCAAAAGAAGACATGCATGTAGCAAACAATCATATGAAAAAAAAACTCAACATCACTGATCATTAGAGAAATGCAAGTCAAAATCACAATGAGATACCATCTCACACCAGTCAGAATGTCTATTAGTAAAAAGTCAGAAAATAACAGATACTGGCAAGGTTGTGAACAAAAAGGAATGCTTATACCTTGTTGGTGGGAGTGTAAGTTAGTTCAACCATTATGGAAGACAGTGTGGCAATTCCTCAAAGACCTAAAGATAGAAATACCATTTGACCCAGCAGTCTTATTACTGGGTATGTATACAAAGGAATGTAAATCATTCTCTTATGAAGAGACATGCCACGTATGTTTATTGCAACACTGTTCACAATAACAAAGACATGAAATCGACCTAAATGCCCATCAATGATAGACCAGATAAAGAAAATGTGATATATATACCCTATGGAATACTATACAGCCGTAAAAAAGAATGAGCTCATGCCCTTTGCAGGTACATGGATGGAGCTGGAGGCTGTTACCCTTAGCAAACCTAACACAAAAGCAGAAAACCAAATACCACATGTTCTCACTTATAAGTGGAAGCTGAATGATGAGAACACAGGTACACATAGAGGGAAGCAACAGACACTGGGTCCTATTGAAGGTTGGGCGGGGGTAGGAGGAGGGAGAGGATCAGGAAAAATAACTAATGGGTAATGGGCTTAATACCTGGGTGATGAAATAATCTGTACAACCAAACCCTCTTGACGCAAGTTTACCTATGTAACAAGTCAGCACATGAGCACCTGAACTTAAAACGTAAAAGGATAATATGGTATATGTACGCAATGAAATACTAGTCAGCTTTAAACAAAGAAGGAAACTCTGTTATTTGCAACAACGTGGATGAATATGGAGGACATTATGTTAAGTAAAGGAAGCCAGGCACAGAAAGACAAATACTACATGATCTCAGTTACAGGTAAACCTAAAAATGGTAAACTCATAGAAGTAAAGAATATAATGGTAATTACCAAATAATACGGTTCAGCTCTGTGTCCCTACCCAAATCTCATGTTGAATTGTAATTCCCAGTGTTCAAGGTGGGGCCTGGTGGGAGGTGGTTGGATTACGGGGGTGGTTATTAACGGTTTAGCACCACCCCCCTAGTGCTGTCTCATATAGTTCTCATGAGGTCTGATTGTTTGAAAGAGTGTAGCACCTCCCCCTTGCTCTCTGTCTCTCCCCTGCTCACCATATGAAGATGCACTTGCTTTCCCTTCGCCTTTCACCATGATTGTAAGTTTCCCGAGGCCTCCCCAGGCATGCCTTCTGTACAGTGTGCAGAACTGTGGGTCAGTTGAACCTGTTTTCTTCATAAATTATCCAGTCTCAGGTAGTTCTTTATAGCAGTATGAGAATGAACTAATAACGAAGGCTGGGAGGATATTGGTCAAAGGACAAAAAATTTCAGCTAAATAGGAATAATTTCAAGAGATCTATTATACAACATGGTTACTATTGTTAATAACAGTGTATCCTATTCTTGAAAATTGCCAAGACAGTAGATTGTGTGTCTTCACTACAAAATAATGAGGTAGTACATATGTTAATAATTCAGTTTAGCCATTCCACAATAAATACATATTTTGAAACAACACATTGTACATGATAAATATGTACAATTTTATTTGTCAATTTAAATAAATGTAAAAAAAGAAAAAAAAAAACAAAACAAGAATAAACTGTATGAAAACAATGCTGATACAAGAAAAAGCTGTTTGAATTTTAAAATGTAAGTACCAAAAGCTCAGCATAAGACCTGGAAACTAAAGTTGAGGATATCTTTCAGAGAGAAAGAGAGAGAAAAAGAAAAGGGACATAGAGGACCACTTCAGGAATTTTAATATCTATCTAATTGGAGTCTGGGGATGAAAAAAGGGGAAAAGTGGAGAGAAAAAAATCATCGAATAAAATAATACATAATTATTTTGCGGCACTAAAATATATGATTCTTTGGTTAAAAAGAACCACTGAGGCCAGGCACAGTGGCTCATGCCTGTATTCCCAACACTTTGGGAGGCCAAGGCAGGCAGATCAGTTGAGGTCAGGAGTTTGAGACCAGCCTGGCCAACATGGTGAAACCCCATCTCTACTAAAAGTCCAAAAATTAGCCAGGCATGGTGGCATGCACCTATAATCCCAGCTAATCAGGAGGCTGAAGCAGAAGAATTGCTTGAACTTGGGAGGCAGAGGTTGCAGTGAGCTGAAATTGCACCACTGTACTCCACCCTGGGTGACAGAGCAAGACTGTCTCAAAAAACCACTTAGTGCTGACAATTATGATTTTTTTTAAGACACATGCATAAACATGTCCTTAAAGTTTTAGAAAAATGTAGATGAAGAGTCTAGGATGGTATTAGATCCTCATTGGCATCCCTCAGGAAATGGATTTGAACTTAGATTTCTGTATCTTGCCGACCTACTAATTAGGAATGAGGTTCACATAAACCTGATTCCTGGACATTCATGAACTCAGAAAGTTTATCTCCTTTATAAGTTACCTCTTTATTTCTTAAACAGTTACTTGTATATACAGTGCAGCAAAGTAAGTAAACTAAGAAAGAGGAATGCGTGAGATCTAAGACAGAGTGGATTCAATCCAGAGAAGTAATGAAGGGCAGTGTCAGCATGATAACTGAAGAGCAGCCAGTTCAGAAGAGAGAAGGTAAAATTCCCCCAACCAGGTCTTCTCCATGATGTGCGAGAGGGAGGTGAGGAGCAACTCCACACAATACAGTTACATTTGAGTAAAAGGAGGCTAGGCGCGATGGCTCACGCCTATAATCCCAACAATTTGGAAGGCCAAGGTGGGCGGATCATGAGGAGATTGAGACCATCCTGCCTAACACGGGGAAACCCTATCTCCACTAAAAATACAAAAAATTAGCCAGACGTGGTGGTGGGCGCCTGTAGTTGCTGCTACACAGGAGGCTAAAGCAGGAGAATGCGTGAACCCAGGTGGAGGTGGAGCTTGCAGTGAGCCAAGATCACGCCACTGCACTCCAGCCTGGGCGACAGAGTGAGACTCCCTCTCAAAAAAAAAAAAAAAAAAAAGAGAATAAGGAAACAAGGCTATGATGAAGCCTGTGTCAATAAGTTAAACAATTAGAAACGCCAGGAAAAATGAAAAAACTATGTAAGACAGCCACGATCTAAACAAGAAGCAGACTAAGATATGGCATAATTATGAACAGCTGATGCAGTTAGAAAAGACAGTTTAACCTCGTCAGAAACAGTCTCCTTTGAACATTCCAAGACCCTGATGCTGGACCTATACACAATGAAATACGTTCCTCATAGATTGCCTGACCTAACATTCAGCCATATTTATATAGTCAAAATATCACAAAAACATTTTAGTTTATAGCATCTAAAAATCACTGTGTGGGTAACCTGTAGAAAATTTTATCATGGTTGTGGAAAAGTATGAAAAAACCCTGCACGACATAAAAGTCAAAATATTGCCAATAAAATGTGAAGGTAAAAGAGGGAGAAGAGGAGAAAATAAGGATGGGGTGCTATTATCCTATGTAAAAGGAAAGTAAGGAACTAAGATGAATGAAAATTAGATGGACAAATACAAGTTTTGCACCTTACAAAGACAGTCAGCCGAAGAACTAAAAATCATAACCTCAAATATTGGGATAGGGGAGTAAAGTAGGACAGTGTAAATGAGCTAAATCCACATATTTCCCAGCAAAGAATCAATATTTTCTAAAGTTGGTAAAGTAATAAAATAATTATTATATGGTTTTTAATTACATTTTTGTTAAATATATGTTTAGTTAGAGAGGTAACCAGCAAAAGACCTAAAAGTATAAATGATTGGAAAGAAGTGGGGCTAAAGAAGGTGGGAAGGTTAGTAGAATGTTTATTTATATAAATACTTATATATGCCTTGATTTTATACTATGTGTATATATATAAACTTTTTTAAGTTTTTAATATGGGGAATTTTGAAATGCATACATACTGGTATAGCAGAGCCTTATGTACCCCTCAGTTAGTCCCAGTAATGATCAGAAATTAAGAAGGCAGAGAATAAAAAACCAATAGCACTTTTAACAAATTGAAATTGTGGTTATGGGAAAATATTAATAAAAAACTAATTTGATTAAGAAAAAAGGGAGAATATAATAATATACAAAATAAGAAATAAAAAGGAAGATCTCGCTCTGTTGCCCAGACTGGAGTGCAGTGGCACCGTCACAGCTCAGTGCAGCCTCAACTATGTGGGCTCAAGCAATTCTCCCACCTTAGCCTCCCGCATAGTTGGGATGACAGATGTGCACCACCACACCCAGCTAATTTTTTAATTTTTTATAGAGACAAGGTCTCGATATGTTGCCCAGGCTGGTCTTGAACTCCTGGGCTCAAGTGACCCTCCCGCCTTGGCCTTGTAAGTGTTGGAATTACAGGTGAATCACTGCACCCAGCCAGAAGAAAGTTTTTTAAAATCAGAAAAGGCTACTTTGCAGACGTCTAGGGAGATAAATTTGAAAACCTAAATGAAATGGACAGTTTCTAGGAAAATACATATGACCCAAATTGACTCCATTTGATTTAGAAAGGTAAACAGACTTTTATAGAATGAATACAGATATTTATTACAAAACTGCACAAAAAAGCACAAGGCCCAGGTAGTTTTACAGGGGAATTCTACCAAACCTTCAGCAACTGGATAGTTCACATGCTCCATAAATTATTTCAGAGTATTGAAAAGGAAGGAAAATTTCAAACACCTTTTATGAAGCAGGTATAACACTGATACCTAAATCAGGAAAAGACAATCCAGAGAATAAAACTGCAAACAAATATAGCTTCAAGATTAATGATAGAGGGTAATAAAATATTACCAAACAATATACCATGACCAAGCGGGATTTATTCCAGGAAGTCAAGATTGTTTTAATATTAGCATATTTATTGTGTTAAGCTGTTCTTGCATTGCTACAAAAAAATAACAGACTAGGTAATGTATAAAGAGAAGAGGTTTAATTGGCTCACAGTTCTGCAGGCTTTACAGGAAGTATGGTGCTGGCATCTGCTCAGCCTATGGTGAAGCCTCAGGGAGTTTTCAGTCATGGCAGAAGGACAAGGAGGAAGCCAGAATCTCACTTGGCAAGAGCAGGAGCAAGGTGTGGGGGAGTTGCTGCACACTTTTAAACAACCAGATCTCACGAGAACTCACTATCTCAAAGACTGCACCAAGAGGACGATGCTAGATCATTCAAGAGAAATCCACCCTATGATCGAGTCATCTCCCACCAGGCCCCCATTTGCAACACTGGGGATTACAATTCAACATAAGATTTGGCAGAGAAATAGATCGAAACCATATCGTTTATTAATGTCATATGTTATATCTAAGGAAAATTCTCCATATTTTAGATACTTTCTTAACATGATGAAGAAAGTATTTAATGGGAAAACACTAGAGGCACTTCAGCAAAGATCAGGAACACTGCAAGGATGCCCACTGTCTCCACTACTATTCAGCATTTTACTGTAGTAATTGTATAAGAGAAAACAGTTAGAAGCATAAGATTGGTTAAAGAAGTAAAAGTATCTCGTTGCAGATGACAGTAAAGTTTGAAAATTCAGAAAAATTAGTAATAAAACTAACTCAATAAAATAGTAAAGTAAGAGGAAATAAAATTAACATAGAAAAATCAATAGATTTGCCACTTCTGACCAAGAAGGAGTAACAGGGACTGGATGTACCTTCCCACTTGAAACAACAGAAAATAACAGACAGGAAATATAAAACAATGGTTTTTCAAGATGCTGCACATCAGGCCACAAACGAGTGATTCATTCCTGAGAGACAGAAACAAGGTAAGTCTTATGATTGAGAGAGCGTACCACCTTGAGAGAGTTTTCAAGTCATAGTGCAAGAATGGGAAACCTAGGCTGAGTTAAGTGGACTCCTTGAGTTTAGGAGACAGAGCCTGAGGGTCTAAGAGAACCAAGATGACTAGAATTCTCAGGACAGAGTACCAAAGAAGAGAGAACTGCATGGAGAACAATCCTCAGAGATCTTCAGAAGTTCCTCCATGAGTATTCAGCAGAGTACTGATCAGCAAATAGATGAGGAAACTAACCAAAGCTGAACAATATATGGTATCAACCTAAGTATTAGCAAACGAAGGCATAAAGAAAATGTAGTGATGTACACAATGAAATACTATTCTAGTAGTAATGGACACCTTTCACACTCAGATTTGGTTTCAAATACCATTCTCCAGCGAAAGGAACCAGGGCTTCTTAGACAAAAGATTGGTATACCAGAGCTACGGCAAGGAAAATACAAGATAAACATGGGTCATCTTATGCCAGAAAATATGAAAGTCCCCATAAAAACACAGGGGCATATCAAGAGAACACAGGTGGCCGGGTGCAGTGGCTCATGCCTGTGATCCCAGCATTTTGGGAGGCCAAGGCAGGCAGATCGCTTGAGACCAGCCTGGGCAACATGGTGAAACCCCATCTCTACTAAAAAACAAAAATTCGTCATGGTGGCACATGCCTGTAATTCCAGCTGCTCGGGGCTGAGGAAGGAGGATCACTCAAACCTGGAAGGCAGAGGTTGCAGTGAGCCAAGATCGAGCCACTACACTCCAGTCTGGGTGACAGAGTGAGACCCTGTCTCATTTATAAAAATAAAAAGAGAACACAGGAGCCAACCTGAAGGAACTCCTAGTGGCCAAAGCTAGATCAATTTGAGCAACAAAATGATGATAGTATAGGATTATAACCGACAGAATGAAATAAATACCAGTGAGTCTGTGCTGTTCAGAAAAATGAATAGGCCAGGCATGGTGGCACACGCCTGTAATCCCAGCTACTCAGGAGGCTGAGGCAGGAGAATTGAATGAACCCAGGAGGTGGAGGTTGTAGTGAACTGAGATCGCACCACTGCTGCCCTCCAGCTTGGATGACAGAGGAAGACTCTGTCTCAAAAAAATAGGAGAGAAGAGACAGCTTTTCCTTGTAGAAGATTTCCAATTAAGAAATGTAGACAGAATATAGACAAAATCACTATTAAGTAAACACTACAGTGTAAATGTTGCAGGCATAATCTAACAATAGATACTAAAATGAATGAGAGAAATTCTGGGGAGAAATAGGATATTGACACTCTCAAAAGTATCTGCCCCCATGATATTTATCAATTATTAAGGGAAAATAGCAGTTTTACAGTGGGGAACGCAGCAGTCACATTTGAACTAAGTGTGATCAAAGTTAACATCACCAAATGAAGACATACCAACATCACATACCCTCTGTATTATGTACGCCCAGTGATGCACTGAAAAGGACGCATCACTTCTGTGGTTCTCCTGCCAAAAATGTGTAACCTTAATCTTGACCAGACATCAGACAAAACCAAATGCATTCTACAGAATAACTGACCAGAACTCATTAAAAGCATCAAAATCATGAGGAAAGACTGACGAACTTTCACAGATTGGAAGAGACCAGTGAGACACAAAAGCTAAATGCAGTGTAAGATCCTGGAAGAGAAAAAGACATTAAGGGAAAAACTAGTGAGATTTGATTAGTTTAATGTCTTACTCATGTTCATTTTCTGGTTTTGATCATTATACTATTGTCTGTGACTTGTTACCATTAAGGGAAACTGGGAGAGGAGCACAGGAAATTTTTCTATAATAATTTTTGTAAGTATAAGATTATTTCCAAATAAAAAGTTAGCCAGGTGTGGTGGCTCATGCCTGTAATCCCAGCATTTCAGGAGGCTGAGGCGGGTGGATCACTTGAGGCCAGTAGTTCAAGACCAGCCTGGCCAACATGGTGAAACCCTGTCTCTACTAAAAATACAAAAATTAACCTGGTGTGGTACTACATACCTGTAGTCCCAGCTACTTAGGAGGCTAAGGCCTGAGACTCACTTGAACTCGGAGAGGCAGAGGTTGTCGTAAGCCAAGATTGTAGCACAGTATTCCAGCCTGGGAGGCAGAGCGAGACTGTCTCAAAAAGTGAAAATTATGTAATATGTATAATAATAAGTCTTTAAAAAGTTAAAGAAATAAGTCAATTTGTTTGAGACTATATATTGGTAAGTGTTATAGCTAACTGCTCTGAAGAAACAGAGATATACTTGATGTCTGTTGATGACAAGCCAATTAATAGATTATATCTGTAATGGCATAGCTGTTTCCTCTGGTTAATTAATATTGTGATTATCTCTATTAGATCCTCTGAGCTCATTCCAAATGCTTTAAAAATCTAATTAGGAAATAAAAACAGTATTTTAAGGTTTTAATATTCTAATAGTCTTCAATGAGAACAAGATTAAAGATTTAAAAATAAATAAAATTCTAATTTGAGAAATGATTTATCCACACAATTATGATAAAATCTGATGGGCATCAACTGGCTTGCACAGCTTAACAAAGACACATTCAAACTACTTGACTACATGGCTGCTTTTTTTTTCCAAAAAATTTCCCATGTTTTTAGATTATGAAAGAGGATCATTTTCATTGGCTTGCATCTGCTGTCCACCACATCCTTTCTGTGTAAATACACTTTACATAATACCTCTACAATAATCTGTGGCATCAGATGAATTGCCTTGATATGCTGTTGATGTGTTAGAATTACAGTACATACCTCGGAGACATTTGATTCACAAATTACCTAACATAGCTAAAATCAAACTTTAACTTTTTTTGAAGTATACTGTGTATACAGAAAAGCATGCGTAAGTATGCTTATAATGAAACTTGAATTTAATGAAGAATTAAATTTTAAGTGCATTATTCATTATTCTAAAATAGCAAGTTTGCTCAACTGGCAACATATTATACGGGAAGGAAAAACTTCTATGGGCATAATTTTTGTATGTTTGTTAATTTAGTTTTGGTTTTGATCTTTTTCAGGATGTGGTGGATACCCACCCTGGTCTCACGTTCCTGAAAGATGCTCCAGAATTCCACTCCCGCTACATCACCACGGTAGGCTGAGTCATCTTTTTTCTTAATATAACTCCATAAGTCACCTTTTTATTACCATTTGCTATCCAGAATTTCAAGTATCTGTGCAAAAGGTAACATGGGTTATAATGATTATTTTAAGTAGAAGGAAGGTAAAATAAAAGTGAATTCATAATTTCATTTTTATCTATTTTCCTTCTTGTTTGTGCCCAATACTTACAAAATTAAAGTAATATATTCCTTCTGTCTGGTCTTATGAGGCATATCTTTTTTTGTGTTATGAATATGATATTCATTTGATCTTTAGCATTTCCAAATAAGACTGAAAAGAATTTTCAACAGCCTGTCCCTGTTCCAGAAAAAGATTAATCTCTGGTACCTCAAACTTAGAACTGGAAATGGATAATGAGAAAATAGCTTGTGTGTAATCAGAAAACAAACGATGTAAGAATTTAAAACAACATGATCACAATCTCATTTTGTGAGGAGCTCGCACTCCCTGTTTCTCAGGTACAGCCTCATTTGGTTAGTCCCAGATAGGTCAGGAATTATGAGTGAGCGCACACAGGCCCACAGGGCATGGAGCAGCCATTTCATGCACTCTGCCCTAGCTTCCACATTATCTTTAGGGACATTCCACAGACCAGCCCCAGGGCCATTCACTGACACATTCTCAAGTGAGATGGCCCTGGCCTGTAGCTCGGATTCCTCAGCTAAACAGGGTAGTCTCCTCTGAGAACTACCCTCCTAAACTTAGGGTACAGTTTGTTAGCCAAAGATATGTTAAGTCCTGCCGAGTTACAAAATACTACTGTTTTCTTTTCCTCCTATAGGAACTTTATTTTTCATTCAATGCTTTTGCATTGGCTCTCATGTCAGTATAAAGCTCTGTAAGATTTTATTTGAGCCAGAAGGTGTCACTGTTATCTAAGACAATCTGAGAGGTTTTTTTTCCCGTTAACTGTGACACTCTACTAAATTACCTCTACCACAATTAACCTGGCCTGTCGCTCTCATTTCAAACTTGGTTTATTTTTAATTGGTCTCCCTGTTACCACCCTGATTGCCCTGTAGTCTAGCCTCCACAAAGCAAACAATTGTCTTTTTAAAAAGTCAGCCAGATCATGTCACTCCTCTGCTCAAACTCTGCAGTAGTTTCCCAGCTTACGTAGAATAAAAGCCAAGTCCTTGCCAAGACTCTCCATAATCCTCCCATATCCTGGCAAACCCCTATTCTCTCATCTTCTCTCCTACCTCCCACCCCTTTGCTTACTCTGCTTCAGCCACCATGAGCAAACCAAACCCATTTCTGCCTCACATACTTTGTTCTTCCTCTTTCCTTTGCTTGGAATGTTCTTCCTACAGATTTCCACATTGTCGCTCCCTCACTTCATCCAGATGTCTGCTCGGTTCCCTTATTTAGTGAGGCCCTCCCTGATCACTCTCTGTTTTTGTAACCCTTCTTTGTCTGCCCCCTCCCCCGACACTCTATTCCTTTGTCCTGCTTTATTTTTCTTCTTAGCTCCTATCATCTGATATTTAATTTTTTGTTTGTTTATTGTCCATCTCCGTCTCTATAATATAAGCTCCACGCAAGCAGGAACTTTGTCTATATCCTCAGTACCTAGAATACTATCTGGCATATAATAGACACACAGTCAATATGTACTGAGTGAATACATGAAATTATCCCTGTTTAAGAATTCTAGGCCAGGCACAGTGGCTCATGCCTGTAATCCCAGCACTTTGGGAGCCCGAGGCAGGCGGATCACTGGAGGCCAGACATTCAACACCAGCTTGGCTAACGTGGTGAAACCCCGTCTCTACTAAAAATATAAAAATTAGCCATGTTTAGTGGTGCACACCTGTAGTTCCAGCTACTCATGAGGCTGAGGCACGGAAATCACTTGAACCCAGGAGGTGGAGGTTGCAGTGAGCCGAGATTCTCGCCTCTGCACTCCAGCCTGGGATGCAAAGCAAGACTCTGTCTCAAAAAAAAGAATTCTACACTAGCTCTGGCTGCAGTCGCAAAAAGAATTATTGGGTTCTAAATATTGACTGTTCTGAAAACTCAGGGCATATTAACAGCATAATTTAGACTCTTAAGAGTTAGAAAAGATCTTAGAAATAAACTAGTCCAAACTAGTTGGAATTAAACTAGTCCAAACTGTTGGCATATATTAGAGATATTAAAGAACAAAAGAGTGAAATGGAAATAAATTTTCTTTGTTTGTCTGTTTCCAGTTTGATATTTCTTTTTTTTTCTTTCATGATCTTAATGAACACATAGTTTGATATTTTTTCAAGTACTTGGACATTCAATGGTATTTGGTCATCTAGCAAGTAGTCCCCAGGAAGTTTTTTGGTTTTTGTTTGTTTTTGAGACGGAGTCTCACTCTGTCACCCAGGCTGGAGTGCAGTGGCGCAATCTTGGCTCACTGCAAGCTCCGCCTCCCGGGTTCATGCCATTCTTCTGCCTCAGCCTCCTGAGAAGCTGGGACTACAGGCAACCAACACCACAGCCGGCTAATTTTTTGTATTTTTAGTAGAGACAGGGTTTCACCGTGTTAGCTAGGATGGTCTCGATCTCCTGACCTCGTGATCCACCCACCACAGCCTCCCCAAAGTGCTGGGATTACAGGCATGAACCACCGCACCCAGCCATCACCAGGAAGTTTTATGATTTTAGAGTGAAAAGCCATGAAACCATTTTGTTCACATATAATTCACATTTTCTAAGAAATAGTGTCGTGTTAATAATAGTTGAACAAAATGAACTACACTGGTGAATTAATAGAGTACAGTTAAATATCTCTGCTGTAATATTTTCATGGCATTTGTATATAACTTTATATTTGTTAAATTTCACTTTGTTGTTAGCATTATGCTGCTTTATCTCCAATGCACAAAAGTGAATCCATTACTCAGAACTAGTCATTTAAGTGTAAAATACTTGTGATAAAATGATAATGTGGCAACTCAAAACAAAAATACAAAAATGTTTATGTATTTACTATACATAAATAATAAACAAGACCTAATTGGGAACATTTCATGTGAATATGTACTGAGATAAGTGAATAACTGCCATTGTGATAAACTCACAAAAAGGGCAAATAAAAAGTATAAAAACGATTATCTGGAAATGGAATTTTATTAGACTGGTTATCTGTTCTCCTCAGTGCCTTTTCTGTTGTGAAACTTGGTCAAATAATGGCATGAAGTCATTGAAACCATTGCATTATTTCAGAGTACAGTGAGTTTTTCTAGAACAAATGTAAAATAAGGCCTTCTAGTATGAAGTTAATTTTGTTGTTAGACATAAAAGTGACCAAACTAAAAAGACATCATTCTCTACCCTGCTCACAGCAAAAACAGTTAAGATCACACTATTTCTAAGAAACATATAAAGATCAGCCTCAGAATTAATGACAGATATCTCAGAAAAAGCAGAATCAGTTATGTGACTCTATTGAATGTTATATAATCTTCATGGCATACAATATAGAAAGAACAATTAATATATTACGTTTGCATGCTAGTGTTAGTTATTTCGGTTTGCGTTTCGGAAGAAACCACTGACACAGAGTATGATTCAAATATTAGCTTGTGTGTGTGGTACATATATGACGAAGGAAAGTTAGAAAATTTTTATTTTCTATGTATCATTGAAAATCTGTTACAGGAAAAGGCTATTTGTTTAGTTAATTATTTTGCTAGCTGTTTTTAGACTAGAAAGATAGACCACCAGCTATGTGTACAGCAAAGAAGGACATCATTACCCAAAAAAGAGACTGAACCTATAGTCAGTCTGTCTTGTTTATTTCCAAAAAGAGTTAGCAGTTGAGAAATAAGCCTTTGATAGTGAATGAAAATGAAAATTAGAAATACCAGCAAATGATAGCCCTTGAGTGCAGTTTTGCATGCTGTGCAAAAATTGCCAGTGAATGAAAGGTTTTGTTTATCCAAACCGACATATGCCAACTTTTGAGGAAAGAAGTGCTCTCTTGAGTTTTTAAAATTAGCGATGAGATTTAAAATACTTCTTTATGACACTGGTGCTGGCAGCAGAGATATTTCTGTGGCTTGCTTCGATGGTGTGTCTTAGTGATATATTCAGTATCTTGATTGGCCAGAATCCACCACTGTAGGCTGAAATGCCAGGATTTTCCTTGCGGAGGACAAGGTACTGATTTTCCCAAGATGACTAAGGTATAGTGGAGACTGCTCACGCTAAGAGCTTACCAACTCTTCCCTCTTGAAAACTTTTCCTCTTCAGAGAAAAAAATATATATTTTTTATTAGATATATTTTTTAAAGTCCTAACTCTACAGAAGACCATGAAGAAATACTTCTCTGAGCCATGTTAACCAAAGAGTGAATTAGAAATCTGTTCACCACTCCTGCCAAGTGAGAGCCAGGCTTCCAGCATTGGAGTTTGTTCTTCTGTACACATACATAGTAAAAATTATTTGTAACTTCTGTGTCTGTGTTTAATTCATTTGTCAAAAACTATATGACAGAGCCGTCAAACATTTCTATTCCTGGTGACCTGTACTTGTGAATTAGAGGTTTTTTTCAATAGATACCAAGAGGAAAGGAAACTGACTTATGATTTAACTTATATGTCAAGTTGACTAAAGATCCCTTGGTGAAAAATGGCAAAATTTCATTTATTTCACTAGTAGTAAACAGTTATTCTAATTATGATTTATTTTAAAATTTTATTTGATATTTTAAATGATGATGAATTTTATTTACCTAGAAGACAGCGGTTACAAAAACAGTAACAATTAATGTAGAGTCAGCAGCTAGATGCTTCACCACTAGATGGTGCTCCTACCTCAGCCATCTAAAGTGCTGAATCAGTGATGTGAAAACCAACAAATGTGCTGATCAAGTGTGGCCACTGAATAAGGAGATTTAGGCTATGGAAAAATGCAATACAAATACATTGTTTTATAGCATGAGATAAGTAGGTTAGCACAGGCTGAAAATAGGAAATGCCTAACAGTCAAACTGTTTGCAGATTTTAAAAATTCTGTCAAAAAGAAGAGGAGAAAAATAAAATAAGCATGAATGGATACAGATTATAAAGTTTTATAATTTTTAACACAGTAATTTCATAAATAATATAAAGTATTTGAGTATATAAATATAAATTTTAAATAAAAAACTCATTTTAAGATAAATTTACATTCAGAATCAAGAAATAAGGACACAAATCTTCAACAGAAAAATGTGGTTTAATAATATGTATTGAAATTGACTTTAACTTGAGAGAGGGGACATGGAATTATGATAAATAAAATTCTTAATGTTTATTTTCATACATAAAATTTCTGTGCTAAAAATCCTCCATCATTTTTACATGAACTTCCGCCAAGCTGTTGCTAAGAATACAATATTGAGTAAGACACATTCTCTGTCCTCAGTGACCTCAGAGTCTGAGTGGTTGGGGCCAGTAGAGAAATTAGGCACTGGCTAGTCTTAGCTCCCACCTAATTCAGGAATCCTGTCAACTTCCTAAATACTTGTGGTGAGAAGAAACCCAGCCACTTCATACAAACTCGTTGCTTTACAGGGCTAGTTTTAGGAAAGTCTTTCTTATATTGAAGCATTTCAGTATAAATGCATTTCTGTCTCGCAGTTGTAATTCTTCCCTTTGGTGCAACACAGAACAAGTCAGCTGCTTCTACCCAATAGCCACTCAGATCTTGATCATATCTACACTCTAGTCTTATTTTTTCCCCAAGATTAAACATTACTACATTAGTAGCATCTTTCACAGTTATTTTGAATATAGTAACACTTACCTGTTTTGTGGTTTTTGTGCATTCTGTGTGAGTCTATCTATAAATAATAGACAAAAATACTGATATATGTGAAATACTAATTAGAGACCTTTCTTGGGTTGACATCAATCTGCTATGCAAAACTCTGACTAGAGTTCTTCAAATACTTATGAAGCCAACCCATATTTCTCTAACACGCAGATAATACAAAAATCTTTGTTATGCAACTTTCAAACCTCATTATTTTATCAAGCAGTTATAGACCACCTGATATATAGAAAGTACCATATAAGTTACTGGAATACAAGTCGAGAAAGACCTGGTCTCTTAGTGTTTAGAGGTGGTGATGGTCAGGTGCACCAGTGTTTAGAATGTAACCACGGGGACAGCTAAAGGAGGCTCAGGTGGCAGTGGGAGCACAGAAGGCAGGGCTCTAGTCAGTCCCTGATCTGGGGCCTCCCGTGGAGTGTGACACTTGAGCTCAATTCTGTAGGGTCAGAGGGGTTAGCACTGATAGCAGGGGTGGGGTGTTGAGTGCTGAACAGCTGAAATCTAGACCTTCATCCTGATGCTAGTTTTTCCATGTTCAGTTGAAGAATCACTCTCTCTGCTGAAGAATCCAGAAAGAAAGGTGGTTTAGTGCCTCATTAGGCCTGCTATAGAGAAAGATGTCCAAATATCTTGCCTTATTTGTTCTTCTTGCACCAAAATAGCTTGAAAGAGAGATCTAATCTCTTCCATGACAAAAACCACCAAAGATAACAGGATTTCTGTATTATTAGACTATCAAAATAAAAGCAGAATGCACCCGCCCCCCCCAAAAAAAAATAAAGCTGCTTAAATTGCTCTTTTTGCCACTGCTTTCTTTGGGAGAAGAAAAATAATCGGTGAAAGGGAAATGAAGTGGGTAGGAATTACTGCAGGTAAAATTGTTAAGAATGCACTGTGACCTCATACGTCCAAGATTGCAGCTTCCATCTTCCTTCTCTGATCCTCTCCTACACCACAGCACACACATCCTCAATTTAGACATATTTGTTTCTTATCTCCTCTTCTCCCATTCTATCCAAAGTTTTCTCCAGAGATACAATTCTGCTAAACCCATTAAAACACCAGCTAATAACAAAGATGTTCATGCCCAAATTAAAGTTAGGACACAAATTATCCCAGATGTATTTGAATTTCCATAGAGTCTAGAAGACCAAGAGTCTTCAAGACTCAAATGAATAAGACTATGATAATCAGAATAAGACCCTCTTGAATCATACCACCTTGATAGCCATCCTTCTGACCAATTAATCAATCATTAGGCCAACCCAGCAGGTACTTCTCACCTCATATGCCTTCCCAAAACATTGAGCCCAATAAGCATTACTTGAATCAGGCATCACTGTATAAATTGGAGGTAAACAAAAGAAGTGATGTGAAGGCAGCTGGGAAGTGAAGACTTGTGAGCAGAGAATTTTTTTAATTCTTCTTGGAAGTACAGAGGCAAATTCAAAATATATAGATGTATATTTAAAAATACAGTGCTGATTTTTACTAGGAATTACACTTAACGTAGTCAAAAAGCTAAAAGTTAAATTGATCCCAAGTGTGTTCATAAGATGGCCTTTGAGAAAGTAGTGGAGATCTTCAATGTTTTTATTTGGTTTTGTTTTCCTTTTGGAACCAGGTTATTCAGAGAATATTCTACACAGTCAACAGATCTTGGAGTGGAAAAATTACTTCGACAGAGATAAGAAAAAGCAACTTTTTGCAAGTATGCCTTTCCTTAGAATTCATGTGTAATGAGCAATTTAAATAATTTTCTTACTCTAGTTAACAAATATTTGAATGCTTACTGTATTCAAAGCACTGTCACTACTTTCATTCATTAAGCATTTATCAAATACCTGTCGTGGGACGCTGAAATGTTTTGGGTGAGGGGGTAAAAATGAAGAGAATAATAAGGGATCTCTGCCTGAAGGCATTCACTCTGGAGCAAAAAAGTGAAGTGTACACACACTAAACCTGACTTGATAATTTCCATAGACATGGATAAAACGTACAGAGAAAGCTTCACAATAGATAAGCCTGGAGGGGTGGGCTGGGGCTAGGTTGGGAAGGGTCTTGGAAAGCCTTTGGAAGATTTTAAACTTGATCCTTTCAGCAATGACTCTGTATCCAGCACCTGCTAGAGAAAAGTACTAAAAATTCCTTTTAAGAAAGAATACATTTCATTCAATTATTTTATTCATTTTTACCAAATGAGAGAGAAAGTATTGACCACTAGTGGGAGCCTTTTACCAAAGTAATCTTCATGCCTGATTGTTTAAGCTTCTGTAAACATAAAGAAAGTGAAATTGTTCACCCTTGGAAGAAAATTAAAGGTTTTATTTTTAAGAATCATACTCAATGGAATTTAGGCTAATAATACAACCTTATTTACTCTTTATTTTTTCCTATCTTCATCTGAGACAGAGTAATGAAGACTTGGCAAAATTAGCAGTCCATGATGGATATACAAACATTTTTTTATTCTAAAATGAACAATCATCATCACAGTCAGTGTTGATATTTATTGAACACCTGATGCCTGCCTGGGCTCTCAGTAGGTAATATGGGATGGGTTAAAATGGCAGTAATTCCATAATACCTCAAGAGTAATTATAATAATCCCCCACTTTCCTGAAGCACATTATAGGTCATAGTTTCTGAATCATTTTTATAGTCCATAGATTTATTTTTTTTTTGAGATGGGGGTCTTGCTCTGTTGCCCAGGCTGTCACAGTGGTGTGATCTTGGTTCACCACAATGTCCACCTCCCGGATTCAAGCGATTCTTCTACCTCAGTCTCCTGAGTAGCTGGGACTACAGGCATGCGCCACCATGCCCAGCTCATTTTTGTATTTTTAGTAGAAATGGGATTTCACTGTGTTGGCCAGGCTGGTCTCGAACTCCCGACCTCGTGATCCATCTGCCTCAGCCTCCCAAAGTCCTGGGATTACAGGCTTGAGCCACCATGCCTGGCCTAATCCATATTTTTTCTTTTTTGGCTTTTAAAATTATTCCTTTTTTTTTTTTTTTTTTTTAAACCAGTGATAAAATTTGAGGCCCAAATATACTTAAATGATTTGTATAAGATCACATACAAGTAAGTTGCTGAACTGCAAAAAGAACTCAAGTGTTCTGCTTCTTAGAGCATGATTTATTTTCTCCTGCCTTTCCTTCCCTGCCCCTCTCCTTAGTCTTCCTCTTCGTACTTAAACAGTACTCATAAAGCGTTCAAATAATATGAGCACATGTAGAGTGATAAACAGAAGTCACTATTCTTCACTCTACCATTTTACTCCCTTTCCCCAGTGGGGGACCCATATCATATGTGGTTTTATTCTCTTATAAATATATACATGTAGTATATAGTTTTGTTTTGTATGGCTGCTATTTTGAGGGTTTTCAAAAAATATGTGGGTTCATACTATTCTGTTAACTTTGTTTTTTCACGTAACAGTGTCTCAGGGTTTTGTTCATTTGCATTCATATAAATCTATCTCATTCTTTCAACTACTGCACAATCAATTGCATGGCTAAACTGTAATTAATTACATATTCCTCTATTGATGTCCAGATCATTTTCAGACTTCCTCTATTACAATGATGCAGTGAACATCCTTGTACCCTCCTCTTGTATGTGGTATGAGTAAGAATGTCTGTAGAATAGACCACTGGAGGGAAAATTCTGGATCAAATACTATGCGCATTTTTAGTTTGGTGGATTCTGCCAAGTTACCCTCCAAAAAGCCTGCACTACTTTCACTTACATACTCACCAACAAAAGTTGCTGTCGTCTTCATTTTATGCCAATCCAGTCGGTAAAAATGATAGCTCTTTGCTTCTAAAATGTGCTTTATTGAAAGTGTTCTGCTTCTTACATATCAAAGGGCATTTTATAAAACGAAATATTATGAACAAGTTTGGAAAACAAGAAAAACCATATTTTATCACCCTTATACAAGTAGTATCATTTTTGTCTGTATTCATTTAGTCTTATTCTTATGTACATATGCATTTTTAGGATTTTACGTAGTTCTTAGTGGGTACAATCTTGTATCCTATATTTTGTACTTACTATATCATGATTTTCAGTGTAAACTTTATAATTTTTACTGGCTGCATAATTTTCTATTGAGCAGATTTATCATAACTTAATAATAATTTATGTTGTTTTTAGTTTGCCCCAGAGCACTTTGGTTTTCCAGTGTTTATATTTTTAAAAATAATTTTTTGTTGAAATACTAACATTTGCCTTATGAAATAGTCCTCTTTGTCCCTCATGTTTTTCTTTTTTTTTTTTTTTTTTTTTTTCTTTTGAGACAGAGTCTTGCTCTATCGCCCAGGTTGGACTGCCATGGTGCAATCTCGGCTCACTGCAACCTCCACCTCCCGGTTTCAAGCAATTCTCTGCCTCAGCCTCCCAAGTAGCTGGGATTACAGGCGCCTGCTACCACACCCAGCTAATATTTGTATTTATAGTAGAGATGGGGTTTCACCATCTTGGGCTGGTCTTGAACTCCTGACCTCATGATCCACCTGCCTTGGCTTCCCAAAGTGCTGGATTTCAGGCGTGAGCGACTGCACCCTGCCCCCTTATGTTTTTCACTTTGCAGTCCATATTAATATTGATACATGTTTATTTTAACATTTAACCGTGTATATTTGTCCATCTTTTTTTAACCTTCCATATTTTTTTTAGATATATCCCTTATAGATGCATATAGGTAGATCTATTTTGGGGGCATGGTTTTAATACTCAATCAAAAAAATTTTAATGGGAAGATATAATTCACTTATCTTTATAGTGACTATTCATATATCTGATTTTATTTCTGGCATTTCTTTTTTTATATATATTTCTTAACATTTTTTGTGCTTTCTTTCATTTTTCTTTCTGAATCTTTCACTTCTGAAAATGTCTTTATTTATCTGCCCACTTATGTAATAATTTGACTGACAGTAGAATTGTGGGTTCAGTATCATTGATTCTGGAGTTTGCTGTAGGGGAGTACAGTGAGTCAGGGAAGACCCAGGTTTTCTGCCAGCTCAGGGCCCTGCATCTCTATCTGCCATGCCTATGCCAGGCCCATGTATCATCACTATTGTATGAGTCACCTTTGTGATATAAACTTAATTTTTATTACAAAACCAAACACTATATGTAGATGCCTACCCCTCTTAATATTGCTCACATAACTTTGAAAATTAAAAATAGTATTTGTTTCTGGCAAAGTAATGAAGACTATGATCTAATTGTTCTCTTTGTGCCAGTCTCTGACTTCTGACCAATTATACTCCCCAAGTAATGGTACTTCCCTTTCCCTGCTTTTACATCCTCCACAGTATCCAACCCTTCACTGAGCATATTATAGAGCTCAGTAAATGCTTATAGATTGATTGGTTGATTAAAGGTAGGATGAGGTTGCCTATTAAAGGTTTTCTTATTTGGTACCAGAAACAAAATTTTAAATTCAGTTTAAAACGGAAATTCACTAAACTGCACAGTGGCCAAAGCTGCTTTTTCATAATGTTTAAATTCTTCTTCTCATATCATTTCAGACCCTAGCACTTTTGGAAGAAGAGGAAGATATAAACCAAATTACAGATTACTTCTCCTATGAACATTTCTATGTTATTTATTGTAAATTCTGGGAACTAGATACTGATCACGACCTCTACATCAGCCAGGCCGATCTGTCTCGATACAATGACCAGGGTAAGTGATTCTGTAGATGCTAAGACTTAACCATTTTGAAGAGTTATATAAATCATCACTACTCATTATGAGAAATTCCCATTTGCTAAATTCTCAACCTAATCAAGTCCTCTTTACAGGCCAAGAATTTTTAAGAGGGGATGAGTGAAGTTAATATAATTTTTTATTAAATTAATAAAAGCCTTGATGTAGGAGGAGTTTGGAAGTAAGTAACCAATCACAGTCTTAGTTTTGATAAAGCGATGAGTCTTTATACTGGTGTGTATTTTCTGATGATGAATTGAATAAGATCCACACCTGTGTAAATCTGTTTGAAAGAGAATATGTATACACCTTTGTAAACTTCCCACTTAACAATATTTCTATAAAAAACCAAGGATGAAAATAGTGTTTCTAACTTGCCAAGTTTTCTTTTCAAGGATTCACAAAAATTTACTTCTGGAAATTTAGTTCCAGAAAGATATGTCTCTGCAGATGAATTTTGTGTGCTTTCTTTTGTCAGAAAACAAAAAGTTACATATCACATGATAATACCCTTTTTGCTTCATTTTTGCCAGCGGTAAATCTAGAACCTGTTGCCTACTAATTTAATATCCTTGTTTTTTTTTCAAGACAGTATCTCACTTTGTCACCTAGGCTGGAGTGCAGTAGCATGAACATGGCTCACTGTAGCCTCGACCTCCTGGGCTCAAGGCATCCTACCATCTCAGCCCCTAAGTAGCTGGGACTACAGGCACATGCCACCACACCTGGCTAATTTTTTTTGTAAAGACGGTGATATGGTTTGGCTATGTTCCCATCCAAATCTCATCTTGAACTGTAGCTCCCATAATCCCCACCTGTTGTGGCAGGGACCTGGTGGCAGGTAATTGAATCATGGGGGCGGGTCTTTCCCATGTAGTTCTCATGATAGTGAATAAGTCCCATGAGATCTGATGGTTTTATAAAGGGGAGTTCCCCTGCACATCCTGTCTTGTCTGCCACCATGTAACATGTGCTGTTGCTTCTCCTTTGCCTTCTGCCATGATTGTGAGGCCTTCTCAGCCATGTGGAACTGTGAGTCCATTAAATCTCTTTCCATTATAAATTACCCAGTCTCATGTATGTCTTTACTAGCAGCATGAGAGCAGACTAATACAGTAAATTGATACCAGTAGTGTGGGGCACTGCTTTAAAGATACCCAAAAATGTAGAAGGGATTTTGGAACTAGGTAATAGGCAGAGGTTGGAACAGTTTGGAGGGCTCAGATAAAGACAGGAACATGTGGGAAAGTTTGGAACTTCCTAGAGACTTGAATGGCTTTTACCAAAATGCTGATAGTGATATGGACAATAAAATCCAGGCTGAAGTGGTCTAAGGTGGAGATGAGGAACTTGTTGGGAACTGGAGTAAAGGTCACTCTTGCTATGCAAAGAGACTTGGCATTTTGCCCCTGCCCTAGAGATCTGTGGAACTTTGAACTTAATAGAGATGATTTGGGGTATGTGGTGGAAAAAATTCCTAAGCAGCAGAGCATTCAAGAGGTGACAGTGCATAAAAGTTTAGAAAATTTGCAGCCTGATAATGCAGTGGAAAATAAAAACCCATTTTCTGGGGAGAATTCAAGCCCACTACAGAAATTTGCATAAGTGATGGGGAGTCAAATGCTAATCACCAAAACAATGGGTAAAATGTCTCCAGGGCATGTCAGAGACCATCATGACAGCCCCTCCCATCACAGGCCTGGAGGCCTAGGAGGGAAAAATGGTTTTCTGGGCCAGGCCCAGGGCCCCCCTGCTCTATGCAGCCTCTGAATATGGTACCCTGCATCCCAGCTGTTTCAGCTCCAGCCGTGGCTTAAAGGGGCCAAAATACAGCTCAGGCCATTACTTCAGAGAACGCAAACCCCAAGCCTTGGTGGCTGCCATGTGGTGTTGGTTCTGTGGGTACACAGAAGTCCAAGTATTGAGATTTGGGAACCTCCACGTAGATTTCAGAGGATGTATCAAAACACCTGGATGTCCAGGCAGAAATTTGCTGCAGAGGCAGAGCCCTAATGGAGAACCTCTGCTAGGGCAGTGTGGCAGGGAAATGTGGAGTTGAAGCCCCCATACAGAGTCCCTGCTGGGACAATGCCTAGTGAAGCTGTGAGAAGAGGGCCACCATGCTCCAGGCCCCAGAATGGTAGATCTACCAGTAGTTTGCACCATGCACCTGGAAAAGCCACAGATACTCAATGCCAGCCCATGAAAGCAGCAAGGAGCTATACCCTGCAAAGCCACAGGGGTGGAGCTGCCCAAAGCCATGGGAACCTGCCTCTTGCATCAGTGTGCCCTGGATGTGAGACCGAGTCAAAGGAGATCATTTTGGAACTTTAAGGTTTAATGACTGCAGTATTGGATTTTGGACTTGCATGGGGCCTGTAGTCCCTTTGTTTTGGCTGATTTCTCATTTGGAACAGGTGTATTTACCCAATGTCTGTATCCCCATTGTATCTAGGAAGTAACTAACTTGCTTTTGATTTTACAGGCTCATAGGTGGAAGGAACTTGGGTTGTCTCAGATGAGACTTTGGACTGTGGACTTTTGAGTTAATGCTGAAATGAGTTAAGACTGGAGGGACTGTTGTGAAGGCATGATTGGTTTTGAAATGTGGGGGACCTGAGATTTGGGAGGAGCCATGGTTGGAACAATATGGTTTGGCTGTGTCCCCACCCAAATCTCATATTGAATTGTAGCTCCCATAATCCCCATGTGTCATGGGAGGGACCCGGTAGGAGTTAACTGAGTCATGGGGGTGGGTCTTTCCTGTACTGCTCTTGTGATAGTGAGTAAGTCTCATGAGAGCTCATGGTTTTATAAAGGAGAGTTCCCCCACACACACCCCTGCTGCCATGTAAGATGTGCCTTTGCTTCTCCTTTGCCTTCCACCATGATTGTGAGGCCTCCCCAGCCATGTGGAACTGTGAGTCCATTAAACCTCTTTCCTTTTTAAATTACCCAGTCTTGGGTATATCTTTATTAGCAGTGTGAGAACAGACTAATTCAGATGGGGTTTCGCCTTGTTGCCCAGGCTGGTCTCCAACTCCTGAGGTCAAGCAGTCCATCTGCCTTGGCCTCCCAAAGTGCTAAGATTACAGGCTTGCTTCGCCACGCCCGGCCTGGTTTAGTATTAACTAAGCACCAAGATACATTGATTCATTCTTCTCTCATAAGATTGTCCCTGTCCTTTAATGCCTTCTCAGGCACTGTTGGTTTTTAAACAATACTTTAGCTTATTAGATATAGCAGAGTATAAATCTTAAATAAATGCATTGAATTTTGTTTTTGTTTTTTGGTATGGCTGTTACTAATGGTGTGCCTCTTAAGAAAAGGCTCATCAGGCCAGGGTCAGTGGCTCATGCCTGCAATACCAGCACTTTGGGAGGCCAAGGTGAGTGGATCACTTGAGTTCAAGACCAGTCTGGGCAACAGGTGAAACCCTGACTCTACAAAAAATACAAAAATTAGTCGGGTGTGGTGGCATATGCCTGTAGTCCCAGCTACTCAGGAGGCTGAGATGGGAGGATCTCCTGAACCTGGGGAAGTTGAGGATGCAGTGAGCCATGATGCTGCTGCTATACTCCAGCCTGAGCAACAGGGAGACCCTGTCTCAAAGGGGGAAAAAAAAAAAGGCTTGTTGTATATGGTGTCAGGTTTCATAGAGCTTTGCGTATTTAAGAAATAAAGTTAGCCAGGCGCGGTGGCTCACGCCTGTAACCCCAGCACTTTGGGAAGCTGAGGCAGGTGGATCACGAGGTCAGGAGTTCAAGACCAGCCTGACCAACATGGTGAAACCCCATCTCTACTAAAAATACAAAAATTAGCCAGGTGTGGTTGTGCATGCCTGTAATCCCAGCTACTCGGGAGGCTGAGGCAGGATAACCACTTGAACCTGGGAGGCAGAGGTTGTGGTGAGCCGAGATCATGCCACTGTACTGCAGCCTAGGTGATAGAGCGAGAAGGGGCCACTGACTATAATTATCCACTCACCAGACTGTCCTTAATGAGACAACATGGAATAACATGATCTTCAATTTTAGGAAGCTCAACCTTCCCAAGCTAAAAAAAATGCCTTTAAAAAAAGATTTTGGCTTTGCAATTAAATATCCTTGCCTTTCCTGTATAGGCCTCTTTTTTTTTCTATTTAGTACAGATTAACCCCATAAACCAATGTTCAGCAGAATATGGAAGGTCTTTATATAAGCTTTGGTGTGTGACCAGGCGTGGCTGTACCAATACACATATTCCCAACTTTCTTTGGCCAAACTAATTTACCTTTATGCTAACTGTACCTAACTGTCAGAAGAATTCGATGCTGATAGCTGCTATGTCCCTAATGACCTTATTGCTGGTCCTGAAATTTTAGTGTGCATGCCATTGCCTGGGGCATCTGTTGAAAGAAAGAACCGGCTGGGCATGGTGGCTCATGCCTGTATTCCCAGCACTTTGTGAGGCTGAGGCGGGCAGATCACCTGAGGTTGGGAGTTCGAGACCAGCCTGACCAACATGGAGAAACCCCGTCTCTACTAAAAATACAAAAAAATTAGCCAGGTGTGGTGGTGCATGCCTGTAATCCCAGCTATTTGGGAAGCTGAGGCAGGAGAATCACTTGAATCTGGGAGAGCGGTGAGCTGAGATCGTGCCATTGCACTCCAGCCTGGGTAGCAAGAGCGAAATTCCATCTCAAAAATAAATAAATTAAATAAATAAAGAACAAGTCTCTAGTCGTGTGTCTCTCTCTCTCTCTCTCTCTCTCTCTCAGCAACATACTAACTTAAGCTATGATTGTCTCTGTGAATAAAACTTCCTGATGGAATTTCTAAAAATCTTATGTTATATCATGTTAAACCATGGACTTTTATAAAATGGGAATATAAGAAAAGTATGTTTGTAGTGTGTTTGAGGAGCTTTTAAAAAACTACTTGAAAGCATTCTCCATTGTTTTTAACTTTTATTTTACGTTGTTTTAGGAGCTTACACAATCAGTTCCCCCTTGAATTTAATTTAAGGATAAAATTTGTCTTGTTTATAGGAAAATTGGTCTCATTGGATAAAATCAATACAAATCCTATATATTTTTGTCTTAGTTGTCAGGATGTTCAGACCTAACTTAGCATTCAGCTATATTAATACTTCCCAGATGTCAGCCATATTCATTTGCCTATTATTTTTTAAAACTATTTTAAAATTATGCATAAATAAAAATGTACTCACATTCTCATCATGGACGATGGTTATGGTTTAGCTTGTAGCTAATGAAAAATAAATTTGTAAAAAGTATTGCCTTTATGGAGCATATTTCTAACTAGCGTTGTAATTTTTTTATCTACATTTAGCTTCATCAAACAGGATTATTGAAAGGATATTCTCTGGGGCAGTAACAAGGTAAGAAAACGTTTAATGCTGCATTTAAAAATGAACAAGTAATACCATAACGATCTCATTTTAGCAAAGCTTCCTGAATAATTTGGCAGTGCTGTTGGAGCAAATAATATCCTATAAAACATAGTTATGGCTTAATACAAGACAGTAATTCTTTTTTAAAAAAATAATTTCAACTTTTCTGATTCAAGGGGTACACGTGCAGGTCTGTCACATGGGAACTCAGTGTGATGATGAAGTTTGGTGTTTGGAGGATCCTGTCACACAGGCAGTGAGCACAACACCCAACAAGCAGTCCCTCAGTCCTCACTCTGCTCACTCCCTACCCGCGTCAGCAGTCCCCAGTGTCCATTGTGCCCATCTTTATGTCCATGTGTGCTCAATGTTAGCTTCCACTTACAAATGAGAACATAATGGTGTTTGGTTTTCTGTTCCTGTGTTAATTAGCTTAGGATGATGGCCTTCAGCTGCCTCCATGTTGCTGCAGGGACATGATTTCATAATTATTATGGCTGCATAGTATTCAGTGGTATATATGTACCACATTTTCTTCATCCAGTCTACTGTTGGTAGGCATCTAGGTTGATTCCATGTCTCTGCTATTGTGAATAGTGCTGGATAAACATACACGTACATGTATCTTTGTGGTAGAATGACTTATTTTCCTTTGGGTATATACCCAGTAATGGGATTGCTGCGTCGAACAATAGTAGAAATCAACTGCTCTCCACCACAACTGAACCCATTTACATTCCCACTAACAGTGTATAATCATTCCCTTTTCTCCACAGCCTCACCAGCATGTGTTATATCTTGGCTTTTTAGTAGTTGACATTCTGACTGTTGTGAGATGGTATCTCATTGTGGTTTTGATTTGCATTTCTCTAATGATGAATGATGTTGAGATTGTTTCATGTTTGTTGGCTGCCTATATGTCTTCTTTTGAGAAGTGTCCGTTCATGTCCTTTGCCCATTTTTAAATGGGGTTGTTTTATGCTGGTTGATTTAAATTCGCTATAGAGTCTGGATATTAGACCTCTGTTGAATATATAGTTTGAGAATATTTTCTCCTATTCTGTAGGTAGTCTGTTAAATCTGTCTATAGTTTCTTTTGCTGTGCAGAAGCTCTTTAGTTTCATTAGGTCCCAGTCATCAATTTTTAGTTGTGTTGCAATTGCTTTTGAGGACTTAGCCATAAATTATTTGCCTAGGCTGATGTCAAGAAGGGTATTTCCTAGGTTTTTTTTCTAGGATTGTTATAGTTTGAGGTCTGACATTTAAGTCTTTAATCCATTGTGTATTAATTTTTTTATATGGTGAAAAGTAAGGGTCCAGTTTCATTCTTCTACATATAGCTAATTTATCCCAGCACTGTTTATTGAATAGGGAGTCTTTTTCCCATTGTTTGTTTTTATTGACTTTGTCAAATATCAGATGGTTGTAGGTGTGCAGCTTTATTTCTGGGCTCTCTATTCTGCTCCATTGGTCTATGTGTCGGTTTTTGTACCAGTACCATGCTGTTTTGGTTACAGTAGCCTTATATAGTGTAGTTTGAAGTCAGGTACTATGATACCTCTGGCTTGGTTGTTTTTGCTTAAGATTGCTTTAGCTATTTGGGCTTTGTTTTTGGTTCCATATGAATTTTAGAATTTTTTTTTTTCTTAAAACTTGTCTGTGAGAAATGACGTTAGTTTAGTAAGAATAACATTGAATCTGTAGATTGCTTTGGGGAGTATAGCTATTTTAACGATATTGATTCTCCTATCCATAACCATGGAATGTTTTTCCATTGGTTTGTGTTATCTCTGATTTCTTTCAGCAGAGTGTTGTAGTCCTCCCTGTAGAGATTTTTCACCTCCTTGTTTAGCTGTATTCCTAAGTATTTTATTTTGTGTGTGTGTGTGGCTATTGTAAATGGGATTACATTCTTGATTTGACTTTCAGCTTGAATGCTATTGGTGTATAGAAATGTTACTGATTTTTCTACATTGATTTTGTATCCCGAAACTTTAATGAAATTATTAGTTCTGAAAGCCTTTTGGCATAGTTTTCAGGCTTTTCTATGTATAGAATCATGTTGTCAGCAAAGACAGATAATTTGACTTTTCCTGTTTGGATGCGTTTTATTTCTTTCTCTTGCCTGATTGCTCTGGCTAAGACTTCCAGTACTATGTTGAATAGAGTGGTGAGAGTGGGCATCTTTGTCTTGTTATTGTTCTTAAGGGGACTGCTTCTAGCTTTTGTCCATTCAGTGTAATGCTAGCTATGTGTTTGTCATAGACGGCTCTTACTATTTTGAGGTGTCTTCCATTGATGCCTAACATGAGTATTAATCCTATATCTAAATACAGGTAACAGTATTTTATCCCAGTGATTATTTGCATTCATATGAAAAGCCAGATTTCTTTTCTTTGTATTTGCAAATGCCTTCTGGTTTCACCCTTTAGACCTTTGAAAATAAGATAGGCTGTGGAAGGGTTGCCCTTTATGAGGCATTTAGCATTATAATTTTTAAAAAATTAACTGGCGTATTACTTTATTTCTTAGTCTATCATCCTGATAAATGGTTCTGAGTAATTGCTCAGGAAATTTTATAACCGTATGTTTTCTTCAGGGGAAAAACAATACAGAAAGAGGGAAGAATGAGCTATGCAGATTTTGTTTGGTTTTTGATCTCTGAAGAAGACAAAAGGAATCCTACCAGGTATGATTTCTAAGTTTCCTTTGCCAAGATGTTAAACACATGCAGAAAGCTTGAAAAAGTCATGGTGCATATTATACCTAGTGAAGCCAACTCAACCTGGCAATACTAAGATGAATTAGACTTAGTTTCTGCCATCTCGGAGCTCTCCGTCTTAGGAGATTGGCACTGAATCCATGTTCATGGCATATCAAGAGAAGTGCTGTTACCCACAGAAACAAAGATTAAGTGACATGTAAGCTGATGACAAGTAGGGCTAGTAAGCATTCATGTGGAATATGGGAATAGATGCTGTGAATTACTTGTTTTATCATCTTACTGGGTAAGTGGTAAACCATTACTATTAGAGAGGGAAAGCAAATTGTGGATGACTAGTGTATAAGAACACATTCTGCCAGTTGAAATCATCTATGCTTTTCCTTTGCACTCTCAGACATACCTTTATTGGAGTTATTAATTTACACATTTCTTTTTTTCCATCTCTTGTTCAGGCAAAAAATCTAGATGCCTCACTTTTTATCCCTACTTTGTGTAACACAATGCACTGTAGTTTGTGCTCAGTACCAAGGGAGGGAGGGGTTATAGTCCTTGATGGTACCTGCAGGTATAACTAACTCAACTATCTTAATATCAGGTCGAAAAGTTATCTAAATGTTGAATATGTCCAGATGTGGTGGCTCACATCTGTAATGCCAGAACTTTGGTAGGTCAAGGCAGGAGGGATCGCTTGAAGCCTGGAGTTTGAAACCAGCCTGTGCAACATAGTGAGACTCCATCTCTACAGATAAATTTTTTAAATAGCTGGGAATGGTCATGCACACCTGTAGTCCTAGCTACTCGAGAGACTGAAGCAGGAGGATCACTTGAGGGCAGGAGTTTGAGGCTGTAGTGAGCTAGGATCATGCCATTATACTCCATCCTGGGTATAATGAGCAAGACACCAACTCTAAAAAAATAAATGTTGAATATATTGTTTAGAAGATGTAGAAATAAAAATAAGCCATTTCTTAGAGAGCTTGTTAGGTTATTTTTAAGTAACTTTGCTTTCCATTTCAAAAGTAATCATTTATTTAGAAAACATGAATGAGCAGAAGAAAAGTAAATTTTAATACCAGTGATTTTAATACTCAGAAAAAAAAATTAAAAGTTCGCATATATGCTACTCTTTTTCATATACAGGCAGAGTAGAGTATCTCTTACCTGAAATTCTTGAGATCAGAAGTGTTTCAGATTTTGGATTTTTTTTCAGATTTTGAACTGTTTGTTATACTTACCAGTGAGCACCCCAAATCTGAAATCCAAATGCTCCAGTGAGTATTTCCTTTGAGTATGAGTTTTGAGTATCTTGTTGGTACTCGAAAAGTTTTGGATTTTTGGCTGGGTTGCAGTGGCTCACACCTGTAATTTCACACTTTGGGAAGCCAAAGTGGGCAGATCATCTGAGATCAGGAGTTCGAGACCAACCTGGCCAACATGATGAAACCCCATCTCTACTAAAAATATAAAAAATTAGCCAGGCGTGGTGATAAATGCCTATAATCCCAGCTACATGGGAGGCTGAGGCAGGAGAATTGCTTGAACCCAGGAGGTGGAGGTTGTAGTGAGCTGAGATTGCACCATTGCACTCCAGCCTGGGTGACAAGAGCAAAACTCCATCACAGAAAAAAAAAAAAAAAAAAAATGAAATGAAGACATCCCATGTTCATGGATCATTGTTAAGATGGCAGTAGTTCCCAAACTGATCTACAGATTCCTAACAAAATACTAGTTACTTTGAGTCAAAAACTTTTTTTGTTTTTCGATGGTTTTTTTTTTTTCCCAGAAATGGAAAAACCAAATATTGAATTCCTATGGAAATACAAAGGGACCACAGTAACCAAAACAATGCTGAAAAAGTACAGAAAAAATGTAGGATTCACACTTCCCTGTTCCAAAATATTTCACTACAAAGTGATAGTAAACAAGACTGTGTGGTACTTGTATCATGATAGACATAAAAATAAAATTGAATTGAGAGTTCAGAAATATACCCACACATTTATGGCTAATTGATTTTCAACAAGGATGCTGGATGCCAAGACAATCCAATGGGGGAAAAACAGTTTTTAATAAATAGTGCCAGAACAATTGAGTATCATACAAAATAATATTAGATTGGTGCAAAAGTAATTGTGGTTTTTGCAATTTCTTTCGATGGCAAAAACTGCAGTTACTTTTGCACCAACCTTAATTTGGACCCCTAGTTCACATACTACAAAAATTAAGTCAAATGGATCACAGCACAGAATGTAAGAGCTAATACTATAAAAAATTTAGAAGAAAATAGAGGAGTAAATTTTCACAACCTTGGTTAGGCAGTTTCTTAGATGTGACACCAAAAGCATAAGTATCAAAAGGAAAAAATCAATGAATTGGACTTCAAAATTTTAAACTTTTGACTGGGTGCAGTGACTCACGCCAGTATTCCCAGCACTTTGGAAGGCCAAGGCAGGTGGATTGCCTGAGCTCAGGAATTCAATACCAGCCTGGGCAACATGGTGAAACTCCATCTCTACCAGAAATAACAAAATTTAGCCAGGCACAGTGGCACGCGCCTGTCGTCCCAGTTACTTGGGAGGCTGAGGCAGGAGGATCACTTGAGCCTGGGAGGCAGAGGTTGCGGTGAGTTGAGATGACATCACTGTACTCCAACCTGGGTGACAGAGTAAGACCCCATCTCAAAAAAAAGAAAAAATTAATGCTTTTATGCTTCAAAAGATATGATCAAGAAAGTAAAAAGACAACCCACAATGAGATACCACTTCACACTAAGATAGTTACCAAAGAGTCAGATAATAACAGGTGCTGCCAAGCATGTGGAGAAATCGGAACACTCATAGGAATGTAAAATGGTGCAGCCGTATGGAAAAGTCTGACATTTCCTCACATGGTTAAATAATAGAGTTATCATATGGCCTAGCAATTCCACTCCTAGGTATATACCCAAGATACATGAAAACAGATCCATACAAAAACTTGTACACCCATTTTCATAGCAGCATCATTCATAATAGCCAAAAGTTGGGATCAGCCCAAGATAAACAAATGTGATCTATTCATATAATCAAGTATTATACAGCAGTAAAGAAAAATGAAGTACTAATACATACTACACATGATTGGATCTTAAAAACCTTATGTGAAGTAAAAGATGCCAGTCACAAAACACAACATATTGTATGAATTCGTTTATATGAGTTGTCCAGAATAGACAAATGTATAGAAACAGGAAATAGGTTAATGGTTGCGTAATCTGTGGAGAGCCTGTGGTAAAATGAGGAATGAGTACTAACGGGTATGGAGTCTTTTTTAGGTAATGAAAGTGTCCCTATATTAATTGTAGTGATGGTTATACAGCTCTGTGAATGTTAAAAACCCTTGAATTGTACATTTTTAAAGGAACAATCATATGATATGTGAAATATATTTCAGTAAGCCTGTTTAAAAAGAAAAGACTTAAAATACTACAAAGTATGTTCTGTAAACAAAATGGAATTAATGTAGAAATCAATACAAGAAAGACAACTGGAAAATCTCCACACACTTGGGTATTAAACAACACACTTCTAAATAATCAATGGATTAAAAAGGATGACTCAAGGGGCATTAGATATTCATGAATTAATAAAGGAATGCTACAAATAACATATACACACACAAATGTGGTGACCTCAATGAAATGGACCAATTTCCTTTAAAGTCACAAATAAATAAAACTCACCTAAGAAGAAATACATAACCTGAATAGTCAGATGTCTATTAAAGAAAATTGAATTCACAGTTCAAAACCTCCTGAAAAAGAAATCTCCCAGCCCAGATAATTTAACTGTATTCTTATAGTCATTTGAAGAAGAAATAATACCAAATTCTGCACCACCTTTTCCAGAAAACAGAAAGGGGAGGAATAATTCCCAACTCATTTTATAAACAAAACCAGACAAACACATACAAGAAAATAAAACTACAGACATGCCTCTTGATATAGACCCAAAATCAGTAACAAAGTACTAGTAAGTCAAGGCTTAGTTCCTCAAACTTTCAGTTCCCTCTTCCAGAATCTGCAGATGCCCCAGGGGAAAGATGGTCCCAAATGCTAGGTGCCCGTCTCTGGATTTTCCTCTTCTAGATCTGGATACCATAATTCTTCACTGCCCTGTTAATTCTCCAGCATCTTTGAACCGTTTTTTTTTTCTATGGCGGGGGGGGTCCCCTCAGTTTCCTCAGTGGAAGGCTTGATCCTACTTAGGTAATCATTAGCAGAAGTGGAGCTCTTCAGATCAGTTTTTCACATCATGAGACCCATAACTGGATTCTCACAGAATATTACCAACAGAGGTTTCTTGAGTCAAAAACTTTCTTAGACCTCCTTCTTTGGTGCTCCTTTTCTACCTTGCATGTTGCCTTTCTCCTAACAGCTCACATACTGAGATTCCATTCTTTGCCGGTGACTAGTATTTTATATGTAATGGCTTATTTAATCCTCATATCACTATGAGTTGAGGTATCAGTGGTCGCATTTTTCAGTTGATGAAACAGAAGCTGTAAGAGACCGTGCACCTAGTAAGTGTCCTAGCTTGGATTCAAACTCAGGTTTGTATCTCTCCCAAACCTGGACTCTTTACCACTGTAATATATGGCCTGTCATACAGATGCCATTCGTTTGCATGTCTACCTTCTTTCCAACTAGGCTGTAGACTCCCTAAAAGAGAGTTCTTTTGGTGTCATGAAATTGCTTATTGCTTAAGAAAATCAATGTTAGGCCAATTATATAAGAAAGCGAACTACTGATTTTGCCCATTGATACTTGTTTACTTGGTTTCTAATGGCACTTACTAGGTACCCTGTGTGTTATTCTCAGTGGTTCACATTGCTTTACTAAAGCAGAGTGTGAGCAGAAAATAGTGCCCACCATTTTGACAAAAATATCTGTACAGATGCTTCTCCACTCACAGTAGGGTTACATCCTGGTAAACCCAGCATCACTTGAAAATATAAGTCAAAAATTATTTAATACACCTAACCTACTGAACATTATAGCTTAGTCTAGCCAGCCTTAAATGTGCTCAGAACACATCTTAGCCTACATTTGGGCAAAATCATCCAGCACAAAGCCTACTTTATAATAAAGTATTGCATATCTCATATAATTTATTGAATACTGAAAGTGAAAACAGAATGATTGTATTGGTACTTAAAGTGCGGTTTCTAATGAATGCATGTGGCTTTCACACCATTGTAAAGTCAAAAAATTCTAAGTCAAACCATCATAAGTAGGGACTGTCTATAGAACGAAAATCAAACTCTTATTTAAGAAAATGGAATAGGCATCACTTTGCAGAAATCGGGTTTCTGGCTTATGAATTACATGGGTAGAAAAAAATGAATTTTGTGAAAAAAGTAATACATTCACTAAGGTGTGATTAATCCTGTGTGAAACGCTGCATACAATATTAGGATCTAGAGTCTTTCCTATGCCTGGTAACAGAGGTAGATATGGAAAGTATCTGGGTAGATTGTTTTCTGTGGACAAACTCTTGCAAACCCCCTTTCAGTATGTCTTTTAATCTCTCTGTCCTAGTTTTTATCAGATTCTGCTTCTACCTTAGTCATCTGGCTAGGTATCATCTCCAGGAGTTATTTCATTCACCTTTGTTATGCCTAAGGGCATTAGGCCAGTGCCTTTCACAATATGTATATGTATACTGAATATGCAACAGAATATACATGTAGTTACTGCCTAAGCAATAATGGAGTTTCCAATAACTTTCTTCTTGAATAGCATACAGGAATTTATATTAGGGGCAAGAATTCACTGGCTCAGCACTTAATTTCATTCAGTCCAAGGAAAGGACCAGAAGTAATCTTAGCTCATGTCTGTATTCCCATCTACTTGGGAGGCTGAGGCACAAGAATCACTTGAACCCAGGGTTTGCGGAGGAGGTGAGGAAGGTTGCAGTGAGCTGAGATCGTGCCACTGCACTCCAGCCTGGGCAACAGAGCGAGACTTTTGTCTCACAAAAAATTTTAAAAATGTAATTTTATGTCTACAATTTTAGAAATATAATTTGTCATTAATATCATTATGCTTTGAAAAAACAAATATTGGTGGTAAATATAGCAGAAATTTAACACTAGTGCTCTCTGGTCAGTTATTCCTTCTGTGTTTTCTGTTTTCTAATTTTCCTACAATAAATAGTCAACACTTTCAGGCTCTGAGAAGATCAGTTACCTATGGTAAGAAAAAAAAAAACAGAAAATCTGCATTGAAAGAAACTTTAGAGAGTATCCAGTACTTTCAATAAGAAAATACCCTCTGACCATGTCCTGCATGTATTATCCATCCAACCCCTGCTGCTAAACTTTTCAGGGACAGGTAACCATCCACTGAGGCAGCCTGTTCATTTTTTCTCTTTCGTTCATTGATCCTTATGCTCTCCAATATTCAGAGAATTATATCTGATTAATCTACCACATCTTTCAGATATTTAAAAGCAGTTATGTGCCTTTGGCAAATATTCAGGCAGTATATCTATCTTTGCATTCTAGCTTTCTTTCTCTCTTATGGGTTATTAGCAAAGAACTGAAGGGTATGCTTTAGCGTTATTTATTATAAAGAGAAGATTGTCTTAGTTCTTAATTGAAAATGCAAGTAAGTAAAGTATTTCAGTTTCTGTTTCACAGTAAAATAAGTTGCCTTTCACTTCAGTCCTGTTACATCCTTGGTCAAAATCAAGATTTACTTTATTCCCTTTTGCCTGATTTTGGTTCTCTTAAGATAAGTAATGAGGAATTTCAAGATACCAAGAGATCTTAGAGGCCAGTCAGAGGACAGTCCCCTGCCCCTTTTGTACTAAAACCATTATTACTTTAAAAAAAAAAAAAAAAGGCTGGGCACAGAGGCTCACTCACGCCTGGAATCCCAGCACTTTGGGAGGCCAAGGTGGGCAGATCACGCAGTCGGGAGATCAAGACCATCCTGGCTAACACGGTGAAACCCCGTCTCTACTAAAAAATAGAAAAAATTAGCCGGGCGTGGTGGCAGGCACCTGTAGTCCCAGCTACTCAGGAGGCTGAGGCAAGAGAATGGCGTGAACCCAGGAGGCGGAGCTTGCAGTGACACAACAGTGTAACAACCAGATATTATTACATGTATCGCAGCCCTCTGCTTATGAGATGTAACTCTTCAAGGCTTTCCTCACAATCAGGAATAGTTTCACAGTGGGACAACATTCTGCCCCTTTTATACTCTAAGAGTAGATATGATGTGACTGAACCTCACCATAGCCATCCTATTACCTCACATTCATTAGGTTCAATGAATGTCCCCTTTGTTCTTTAATAACAATGTTAAACATCAAGTTGGTATGATTTTTAAAATATATTTCTCAAAAAGACTTTGCCCAATCTGGGCAACGTAGGAAAACCCGATCTCTGCAAAAAGTTTTTAAAAAATTAGCCAGGTGTGGTGGTACATGCCTCTTGTCCCAGCTACTCTGGAGGCTGAGGCATGAGTCTCACTTGAGCCCAAGATGTTGAGGCTGCAGTGAGCCATGATTGCAGTACTGCACTCCAGCCTGGGTAACAGAATGAGAGCCTATCTCAAAAACAAAAAGTAAAAAACGTTTTCAAGTATTACATGTTCAGTTTTTTGCAATAATGTAAACTATATCTTTCTCAAAAGGTACACACAGGTCTTAATGTGACTTACTTGAAAACAGTCAACAGTTACAACTTAGTTATTTTCACTTTTCTCTCCCCAAAGGAGTTTTTGTTTAACCATTACAGGTGTGGTTCTTAATATGGTTTCAAGCCTACAAGTGGGAATTTGAACAGCGGTCTCCTAGAATCTTCTCTTGAAAAGTTTTACTTTGCCATGAATTTGTGGTTCTTCAGAAAAATATTGTTCCCTATTACCAATTAATGTTGTTGGCTTCATAAAGGAAATAAGAGATAATAGCAAAGTGTTGGAAACTGGAAAGCAAATAAACATAGCAGACTGTCTGAATCCTAAGCCAGAGGGAAAAACCAAGAAGCAACCAAGTATACCCAGCAAAACCTGCAGACATTCAGGATTTGGAGATGCTAGGAACCTTGGAAGTGGGGATGGGGTAAAGGTAAGCCAAAAACAGGAGAGTTTATAGAAAGTTTGTTTAAATGAACAGTTGGTCTTCAAGCCATGTCCTCTACCCTAGCATAAAACTGGTGCTTTATTCCCTGAAGAGCGCAAAACAGAAGGGCATCCAGACTGGGGAGCATTGGGCACAGTTGAGATGTGAATGCGATCTTGAAAACAGATAAAATGAGTGTATGCAAACTGAATGCTGAGATGCCCAGTCTTCATTCCTCACTCAGCTAACAGAATGCTGCCTAACTGCCCTGAACCTCCAAGCAGGAAACTGAAATGCTTTTCTGGGGAACTGACCTGCCCGAGAATGAAGACCTGAAGATTCGACACTGGGTCATCCCCAAGGAAAAAACCCAGCCCATTCATTTTACAGTAAAGCCCAGAGTCAACAAACCCACAGATCAGAACCTCCGATCAGCTTTTTAGCACCTACTCTCAAATATGAGCAGAGAACAGAGGATCACTAGATACCTGAGTAAAGCCTCTTGCACAAAAGATAAAGGCCAGACAAATAGTGGGGGAAAGATAGCTTGGATGAAACAGAGACTTTCAGAGAAAATAAAACTTTAACAACAAGAAAAAAAAACAGTGATTATATCCTCAGAGAGATATGAGAAGAAATTACAATCACAGGACATGAACAGAATGATACATTTTATGAAAGGAACATTCAGGAAACCGAAAAGCTCTGAGCAATCAAAACTACAATAGCAGAAATAACAAGACAATGTTTAGAAGATAAAGCTGTGTAACCCTCCCAGAAAGAAACCCCCTCCCTCAAAAAAGATGAAGCAATAGGAAATAGAGACAAGATACAAAAATTGGAGAACCCGGTCAAAAAAATTTTAATAGAACTGGAAATTGAAATGTGGTACAGGCCTCATAAATAATTTTAAAATTTAGCCACAATGGAAAAATTTAAAAATAGGTAAAATTAATTTTGTTGTATATCTGTTTTGTATTTGTACTGAGAAAACATCTCAAATTTGATTAGCCACATTCAGATGCTCAAAAGGCCACATTTGGCTAGTAGCTATACCATACTGGGCTATGTAGATCTCAATAACTGTTCTTAAGGAAAAAAAAAAAAAAAAAGAAGGAGGGAAAGGGCAGGGAAGAGAGATACAAACATTTTCAAGGTCTGAAGGATTCAGTTTCCAAACTGAATAGGCTCTCAGAAAAGTCCAGCGAGATAGATGAGTTAGATCTCAACCAAGGCCATCATGATATTTCAAACTACTAAGGACTCAGAGAAACCTCTGCAGGCTTCTAAGGAAAAAAACAAAATGAGTTACAGTCAAAGGAATAGATACCAATAAAGCTTTAGACTTCTTATCAATACTGGATAGACAATGGATCAATACTTTTTAAAGTATGAAGGAAAAGGCCAGGCACAGTAGCTTGCACCTAAAATTCCAGCACTTTGGGAGGTCAAGACAGGAGGATCCCTTGAGGCCAGGAGTTCAAGACCAGTGTGGGCAATATAGTGAGACCCTGACTCTACAAAAAAAAAAAAAACACTTTATTATTAGCCAGGCTGGATGCCGTGGCTCATACCTGTAATCCCAGCACTTCGGGAGGCCTAGGCGGGCGGATCACCTGAGGTCAGAAATTCGAGACCAGTCTGGTCAATATGGTGAAACCCCGTCTCTCCTTAAAAAAATTAGTTGGACGTGGCGGCAGGCACCGGTCATCCCAGCCACTTTGGAAGCTGAGGCAGGAGAATCACTTGAACCCAGGAGGCAGAGGTTGCAGTGCCGAGATCGGACCACTGCACTCCAGCTTGGGCAATAGAGTGATAGAGTAAGATGCCATCTGAAAAAAAAAAAAAAAAATTTAGCCAGGCATCGTGGTGTGCACCTGTGGTTCCAGCTACTTGGAAAGATTGCTTGAGGCCAGGAGTTCAAGGCTGCAATGAGCCATGTCGTGCCTCTACTCCAGTCTGGGCAGCAAAGTGAGACCCCATCTCTAAAGTTTAAAAAAAAAAAAATCTGAAGGCGAAACACCGCAAACCTCTAATTCTATAACTAGCCAAAATACCAACCATATTAGAGGGTAGAGACATTTTCAAAGATCCAAGATCTCAAAAAATATACCTGCCATGCTCCTTCATTCAGGAAGCTGCTAGAGAATGCGCAGAGTAACAAAGTAATGAAGAAACAAAATAAGGAATGAGGAAAGTGCGAGAAACAAGAAATAGGAGAAAGGCAAAAGGAATCCCTGGATGAAACTGAGCAAGGCCTAGCGACTAAGCAGCCCAGATTAGAATAGGTCAGAAGGAACCAAGGAAGACTTAATCAAGAACATGCCATTGACAGAGTACCTCATGGGACTGAGTGTGGATTTAGACAACTGACAGAGATTTGGGGTTGACTTAGTAGCAAGTACACAGAAAACTGAGCAAATAAGAGATTAAAGAAAAATATAAAATTATAAATTCTGAATGTTGAGCAAGTTAACTGTATTAAGAGGATGAGAAGGACATGTAGATAAAGTGGTGACAAATTATAAAAGAACTAAAGTTCAACTTTCACAGTGTGAAATCAATACTTTTTGTTTGCTTGGTTGGTTGGTGGTTTGGTTTTTTTTCTTGAGGCGGGCATCTCATTCTTTCACCCAGGCTGGAGTGCAGTGGTGCAATCTTGGCTCACTGCACCCTCGACCTCCCAGGCTCAAACAATCCTCCCACCTCAGCCTCCCAAGTAGCTGGCACTACAGGCATGCACCACCACGCCCAGCTAGTTTTTTGTATTTTTAGTAGAGATGGGGTTTCACCATGTTGGCCAGGCTGATCTCGAACTCCTGACCTCAAGTGATCTGCCCGCCTCGGTCTCCCAAAGTGCTGGAATTACAGGCATGAGCCACCACACCCAGCCTCTAATAATAGTTCTGAAAAGAAATACAAGAAAGGAGCAATATAGGCGTGTTATCTGAAAATAGGAAGGTAAAAAGCAGAATAATCAGGGTTGAACATGGTTGGTTCTGGGTGGAAAAATAAAGGGAAGAAGGGGTCTGCCATTTTCTCTAGCAAACTTTGTAAAACTGTATCTAAGCCTGAAGTGTACGTAATATGTAACTTTTATTTTAAAAGAAACATACTAAATCTGGATAAATAAAAAGTATTTACCAGGCCCAGGATAATGATTGTCCTTATCGCCTAGCATTGAGTATTGGTTCCGCTGCATGGATGTGGATGGAGATGGTATACTCTCCATGTATGAGCTGGAGTACTTCTATGAGGAGCAGTGTGAGCGGATGGAAGCCATGGGAATTGAGCCCTTGCCATTCCATGATTTACTGTGCCAGATGCTTGACCTAGTGAAGCCAGCTGTTGATGGTGAGACCAAGCAATGGGACATTTGCACTGTTCACCTGTGTATCAGAGGGGGGCACAGAATCCTAGATTGTCCTAAATTGTTTAACATTTCAGAGTCTTGATAGAAGACTTCCCAGTACAGAAGTGTTTAAAGTTGCTCCTTGACTATTAGTGTAGCAACCCTTTTTTTTTTTTTTTTTTTTTTTTTTTGAGATGCAGTCTCGCTTTGTCTGCCAGGCTGGAGTACAATGGTGTAGTCTCGGCTCACTGCAACCTCCACCTCCTGGAATCAAGCGATCCTCCTGCCTCAGCCTCCCAAGTAGCTGGGATTATAGGCGACCACCACCACGCCCAGCTATTTGTGTATTTTTAGTAGAGATGGGGTTACACCATGTTGGCCAGGCTGGTCTCAAACTCCTGACCTCAGGTGATCCACCCACCTTGGTCTCCCAAAGTGCTGGGGTTATAGGCGTGAGCCACCATGCCCAGTCTTGGTGTAGCAATTGATGGCAAGTCTACTATTTAAGAAACAGGATTTTACACCAGGCACAGTGGTGTGTGCCTATAGTCCCAGCTACTAAGGAGGCTGAGGTGGGAGTATTGCATTATGATTGTTCCTGTGAGTAACCATTGCACTCCAGCCTGGGCAACACAGCGAGACCCTATCTCTTTTTTAAAAAGAAAATGAACGTAGGGTTTGGGAGATGAAAGAAGATTTTTCCTTAGAAAGCACATGAGGAGAGATGGGGAAGGACTGCTTGATGGGCACAGTTTCCTTTTGGGGTGATATTATTACAGAACTAGATAGTGGTAATGGTGTTGCAACATTGTGAGTGTACTAAAAGCCACTGAATTGTGCACTTTAAAGTTGTTTAAATGGTGAACTTTGTTAGTGAATTTTACCTCAATTTAAAAAAAGAAATGGGTTTGAGAAATTGATACTCTTGAAAAAAGAAATGGGATTTAAATTTTTTTATTCTGAAAATAAGACTTTTACAATAAACATATACCTATACTTTTAGATGTCAGTGGAAGTTTTTTTCTCTTGCCAACACAGGTCTTCATGAAATTTACCAGATTTGTTTATTTTTATGTAGGCAAAATAACTCTAAGAGATCTGAAGAGGTGCAGAATGGCTCACATCTTCTACGACACTTTCTTTAATCTGGAGAAATACTTAGACCATGAACAGAGAGATCCCTTTGCGGTCCAGAAGGTACCAGTATAATTTTAACGTTTATTTGAGGGCTGCAGTATCAGGGGCTGTGTGTGCTACATATTAAAATGGTCTCTGCATGCTGGAATTTCAGTAAAGAGGTAATAATTTATAACATTTCATTAAAGAGTAAAAAGAGACAATAAAGGACCTGTAGAGCACATGTCTCTCCACAGCTGATCGTCAGGTCTAGGTAACCTGCATCTGCATAAGTACCTTCCACTGAGCAGACTCTATAGCTCATCTACTGATACACACACTGGAAACTAGTTACAAAAGAGTAGTTCTGAAAAAAAATTTTCCTTCTAACTTTTAAAAATATATCAATAGGCACATCTGTATTAGAAACTATATTGGCCTCTATTCAGTTGTACCATTCATTTCCAGGATTCCATGGTAATTAGCTTTCCCCATCATGGTGAAAACTAGAGTTCTCCATGATAGAAAACCTTCAAATAATATAACACTTTTTCACATGTTAATGATTGCTATACATGGCTATCAGTTTTGAATGCATTCTACATCTGAATAAAGATGAATACCCTTCCCCAGACACACAAACCTGTGAACCCTCAGAAAACCCTATACATACTGTCCATGTTAAAAATAAAAACAATGTCACCCCTTGTTCTTACCATTCCTCTAAGAAGTAAAAATGATGTTAAGAACAGACTGTTGCAGTTGTGTAACAATAAACTATAAGAAGCTTTTGCAGTCTTTTTTCGTCTACATGTTCCGTAACTGTTTGAGTTATGGAATACTAATAAGAATATGATCACCTTCTAAATAAGATAAATAAGAATTTATCGCCTTCCAGAAAGAAATATTCTGCAGCTGATCTCAGCATATCAAGTTGCATTATCGCTGGTTTAAAGTCTATTATATTTCATTGAATTTAACATGCTCCATAATTTTATATGTGTTTCTCTTTGTGTGTGTGTGTGTGTGTGTGTGCGCGCGCGCGCGCGCATGTGTGTGTGAGACGGAGTTTCGCTCTTGTTGCCCAGGCTGGAGTGCAATGGTGTGATGTCAGCTCACCACAGCCTCCGCCTCCCAGATTCAAGTGATTCTCCTGCCTCAATCTCCTGAGTACTGGGATTACAGGCATGCACCACCACACCCAGCTAATTTTGAATCTTTAATAGAGACAAGATTTCTCCATATTGGTCAGGCTGGTCTCGAACTCCCCACCTTGGGTGATCTGCGCACCTCAGCCTCCCAAAGTGCTGGAATTACAGGCGTGAGCCGCTGCGCCCGGCCTATTTTATATTTCTCTAAGCAAAAACAAAACCCCAGACATTGCCAGTTGTAAGCCTATAATGCATTGCAATTTCATAAATGTTAGAAAGGTAGAGGTGGGTCTTAAAATGAATTAAATATAGTAATTAATAGTGGTCATTGTTTAGGAACTTAACATTATTCTTGGCATAACTAACTGTAGACCCGAGGGCAATACTGACTCCCATGTTCAGCTTGGAAAGACATTTTATCTGAAACATAAAATTTCAAGAAAATTGACAAAAGTCTGTGGTCTTTTCCCTCTTTACTTATTTTCTGTGTGTGACCATTTTTACTCTAAAAATTTTACCTTTAAATTTTACTTTTCTTTATAAATGGTATAATTATTGATGTTTGTTCTGATCTACAAAGAACATTATCAGTCAGGAAGTGCTTAATAAATTCTGGGCACTGCGTTGAAGAGATACTGGATATTTGGAGATGGCAGAGATACAAGAACAAAAGGTGTCAACCAAAGTATCTGCATTAGAAAAAAGGAAGTGATACGGGGAAAAGGACTTTCCAGGAAGATATCACAGACAACATGGTATCTGAGTTGGCTTCTAAAGAACAAAAATTTGCCAGCGAATGCGGGCTTGGGGAAGGTACATTTCAGGCGGGCCTGTGGCAAAACACGTCACTCCAGGTGACTGCTGTGCAAAGTGCCAGAGGAGAGGGGACCAGAGAAATGTCTCTGATTACAAGGCTAAAGAATCTAGACTTACCAGGTGCTATGGCTTGTGCTTGTAATCCCAGCTACTTAGGAAGCTAAGACAGGAGGATCACTTGAGGCCAGGGGTTCGAGACCAGCCTGGGCAACATAGTGAGACCCTGTGTCTACAAAAAAACTTTAAAATTAGCAGGGCATGGTGACATGCCTGCAGTCTCAGCTACTTAGTAGGTGGAATGCCTGTAGTCTCAGCTACTCAGTAGGCTGAGGTAGGAAAGTCACTTGAGCCCAGATTTTGAGGCTGGCAGTAAGCTATTATTGTACCACTGCACTCCAGACTGGGCAACAGAGTGGGACCCTGTCTCTTTTGAAAAAAAAGAGTTGGAATCAGCCAGGCATGGTGGCTCACACCTGTAATCCCAGCACTTTGGGGGGCTGAGGCAGGCAGATCGCCTGAGGTCAGGAGTTCGAGACCAGCCTGGCCAACATGGCGAAACCCTGTCTCTACAAAATACAAAAATTAGCTGGACGTGGTGGCACTTGCCTGTAGTCCCAGCTACTTGGGAGGCTAAAGCCGATCGCCAGACATTGCTTGAACCCAGAAGGCAGAGGCTGCAGTGAGCTGAGATCGTGCCACTATACTGCAGCCTAGGTGACAGAATGAGACTCCATCTCAAAAAAAAAAAAAAGAAAAAGGAAAAAATGGAACTATACCTAAAAAACCTAGCTTCTAAACAGTTAAATTTTCCCTTTTGAGGTGTAGAAAATTACCGTAGGAGTGTTACTTTAGCACCTCTTTTAAACCTGTTGAAATGAAACATTTCAGGTAGGATTTTTTCACAGTATACATTTGTGTGATGATCTATCTCCAATTCTTTGTCTTTGATTATTTTTGTTTCTTGTGGCTGTCTTCTTTCCAATCAGGATGTTGAGAACGATGGGCCTGAGCCCTCAGACTGGGACCGGTTTGCTGCTGAGGAGTATGAGACTCTTGTTGCAGAGGAATCTGCCCAAGCACAATTCCAGGAAGGGTGAGTGAGTTTCCCTATGTCTTGTAGAACTTTTTAACAGGAATGTGCATGTCCAGAATATTCAGACCCCCTTACAAAATCCTTTTCTATTTTTTCCATTTTTGAATAGCATAAAAATGTGATTTAACCAACTTCAGTTAAATGATTACCTTTTCCAGCAATCTTCACTCATTTCCTGATAGTCTTCTCATGTCCATTTCCTTTAACAAGTCTCATCTTTCACTGGAAATCAAAATCACTGAACAATCAAACTACTATTTTGCTGATATTGATAAACCCTGTACATAAAGGAGGAGGCTAAAAGAACTAAAGCTGTGGCCAGGCACGGTGGCTCACACCTGTAATCCCAGCACTTTGGAAGGCCAAGGCAGGCGGATAACCAGAGGTCGGGAGTTTGAAACCAGCCTGACCAACATGGAGAAACCCTGTCTCTACTAAAAATACAAAATATTAGCCAGGTGTGGTGGCACAAGCCTGTAATCCCAGCTACTTGGAAGGCTGAGGCAGGAGAATTGCTTTTACCTGGGAGGCAGAGGTTGCAGTGAGCCAAGATCGCGCCATTGCACTCCACCTTGAGCAATGAGCAAAAATCTGTCTCCAAAAAAATAAATAAATAAAATAAACTAAAGCTCCCTCAGTAATAAAGATGATTATGTTTAGAACAAATTATTATACATGGTTTTGTGCAGGAAGTAACTTCTACATGTATTTCTACTAGTCAGAGCATAATTCCATAAAGGGACCATGTTAAGAAATTTAATTATCCAAGAATTTGACTCCTTGGATCATTTCAGCAACTTTATAATTTGCTGTTTTTTTCCATCATCTTCTAGTAACTCCTTCTGTAATTCTTCTAATTCTTCCTTATTAAGTCATAGCTTCTGTAAAGGCCTCAATTAATCTTTCTCATTAATGTAGTGTACTTTTTGAACAGGCACTATTCATATGATATAATATTCAATGAAACAAAAGAAATAGTAAGAAGTTTCCTCCTACCCAGTTCTCCTCCCCAGAAGCTACAAGTGTCATCATGTTCTTGCTTACCCTTCCAAAGAGCCTCTCTCTCCATCTATCTAAGTATATATAGAAAGATAGATGAATTTTTTTTTCTTTTTTTGAGACAGTGTCTCAAATGTGGTCTCTGATGTGGTCCATTCAGGTCAGCCTCCTGAGGCATAGAGATCGGGGAAGAGCAGGTTTAGAGGGATAAACAGAAACTATCCAGCCCCATAGATAAAGTCAAATAGTCCTCAATATAGATTGTACCAATTTATACCTCTACCATTAAATATTAGCTTTTTTGAGGGTGCTGAACCAAGCCATCACCAAAGCACTTTCTTTCATTGAGAGATTTCTTTAACCTGCTTAGCCACAAAACTAGGATTTCATTTTTATGGCGATGACCTGGAAACCCTTAAAATCATTCATTGTGCACTCAGTATCTTAAGCCTGACTGCATGAGAATATAGAGAAATGGATTCACAAGCATGATTTAAAGGTTTTTTTGGCGTTGAGCTTCCATACAAGGAATTACGGTTAGCGTACCAATCTTAAGAGGCAACATTGCTGCAGTTAAGAATATGTGTGGATTGGGCCGGGCGCGGTGGCTCACGCCTGTAATCCCAGCACTTCGGGAGGCTGAGACGGGTGGATCACGAGGTCAGGAGATCGAGACCATCCTGACTAACACGGTGAAACCCCATCTCTACTAAAAAAATACAAAAATTAGCTGGGCGCAGTGGCGGGCGCCTGTAGTCCCAGCTACACGGGAGGCTGAGGCAGGAGAATGGCGTGAACCCAGGAGGCGGAGCTTGCAGTGAGTGGAGATCGCTCTATGGCACTCAAGCCTGGGCGACAGAGCGAGACTCCGTCTCAAAAAAAAAAAAAAAAAAAAAAAAGAATATGTGTGGTCCAGTCACTCATGCCTGTAATCCTAGCACTTTGGGAGACTGAGGCAAAGAGGTCGCCTGAGCCTAGGAGTTTGAGACCAGCCTGGGCAATGTGGTGAAACCCCATCTCTACAAAAAATACAAAAATTAGCCTGGTGTAGTGGTGTGTGCCTGTAGTCCCAGCTACTCAGGAGGCTGAGGTGGGAAGATCACTTGAGCATGGGAGGCAGAGGCTGCAGTGAGCTGAGATTGCACAACTGCACTCCAGCCTGACAGACAGAGCTAGACCCTGACACACACACACACACATACACACACACCCCAAGTGTGGATGTTTATAATAGTGAAAATTTGGAAGCCATCTAGATATCTAATGGGAAGATTAATAAAATTATACTGCATGTACCCCGTACAGTTCTATTAAGCATGAAAATCATTTTGTGGATGTGTACTTCTGGACTTTAATTAGGAAAAACTGGAGGTGAGGAAGAAGACTATGAAAGATCAAGTAAAATGTAATAGAAAAGAACAAAAAAAGTATCCAAAAGAAAATTAAGTATATGTAAGGAGAGCAAATGGGATCTTATTTATGTATTTTAGACAAAAGAATATATAAAATAGCAAAATATATTAAAAGACAATAGAAAAGCTTTTTTGAAATAAAAGAAAACCTGAATAGGAAAGGTCAGAAATCACGCCATGTCCAGGAAATACTGATAATTAATAGTGATGGACCCCAGATTTGCATTGTGAATTTACTAGAACTCAAGGATGAATAAAGGTATATCATTGAGGTTTTTTTTTTTTTCCAATTTTAAAAATTCAAGTCACCAGACAACTGGTTAAAAAAAAAAAAAAATCAGCATGCCTCCATAAAATTGAATACTGAAGGACCATGAAACAGTGTTTGCAACTTCCTCACAGAAAGAAACTCTATATCCAAGAATTTTATACCAAGCCAAGGTGGTATTCAAGCATAAAGACACAGATAGATATTGTCAAACATGAGAACTAGAGATTATATAATACCCAGGAGCTCTTCCTTAAAAAGTACATAATCTTAAAACCAAGAGACAAGCCAAAATAAAAGGCTCAGAAATGAGCAGCGATGGTAGAAAAGAAATAATAGTGAGTATTCAATCTATTTAAATGTAGAAATGAGGCTAAACAACTAAGGACATTAAAAGAGAGCAGAACATAATATTCCATAAAAAAAAAAAATAGTGTAACTGAAGATGTAAAAAGAAGGAAGTAAATATATGTGTAAGTTTCATTAGCAGGGTCTCAACAGATGCTGTCAAAAGCTGATAAGTTGGGGGTTTAAGAAAATTAAACTGTTACAAAACTAAAGCCAGACTAAACATTCTAATTAAATCAGAAAACATGTACACACAAAAGAAAAACACAGACCATGCAGCATAAACTAAAGATGCCAGAACTAATGCAAATATTTCTAGAACAGTGAATGTAAAAGGAATAAAGTCACTTACCAAAATAAAAAGATTCAATTATTGCATGACAACAACAAAGGTTGAATGTAAAAATAATTAAAACCCCCAAAAAACTATCTTGATAACGTCAGATTTTTATTTTTTATTATTTTTTTTATTATACTTTAAGTTCTAGGGTACATGTGCACAACGTTAGGTTTGTTACATATGTATACATGTGCCATGTTGGTTTGCTGCACCCATTAACTCATCATTTACATTAGATATATCTCCTAATGCTATCCCTCCCCCGTCCCCCAATCCCACAACAGGCCCCAGTGTGTGATGTTCCCCTTCCTGTGTCCAAGTGTTCTCATTGTTCAATTCCAACCTATGAGTGAGAACAAGAGGTGTTTGGTTTTCTGTTCTTGCAATATTTGCTGAGAATGATGGTTTCCAACTGCATCCATGTCCCTACAAAGGACATGAACTCATCCTGACTTTTTAATGATCACCATTCTAACTGGTGTGAGATGGTATCTCATTGTGGTTTTGGTTTGCATTTCTCTGATGGCAAGTGGTGATGAGCATTTACATGTGTCTGTTGACTGTATGCATGTCTTCTTTTGAGAAGTGTCTGTTCATATCCTTTGCCCACTTTTCGATGGGGTTGTTAGTTTTTTTCTTATAAATTTGATTGAGTTCTTTATAGGATCTGGATATTAGCCCTTTGTCGGATGAGTAGATTGCAAAAATTTTCTCCCATTCTGTAGGTTGCCTGTTCACTCTGATGGTAGTTTCTTTTGCCATGCAGAAGCTCTTTAGTTTAATTAGATCCCATTTGTCAATTTTGGCTTTTGTTGCCATTGCTGTTGGTGTTTTAGACATGAAGTCCTTGCCCATGCCTATGTCCTGAATGGTATTACCTAGGTTTTCTTCTAGGGTTTTTATGGTTTTAGGTCTAACATTTAAGTCTCTAATCCATCTTCAATAAATTTTCGTATAAGGAGTAAGGAAAGGATCCAGTTTCAGCTTTCTACTTACGGCTAGCCAATAAATGATTGCCATTCTAACTGGTGTGAGATGGTATCTCATTGCAGTTTTGATTTGCATTTCTCTGCTGGCTAGTGATGATGAGCATTTTTTCATGTATCTCTTGGCTGCATACATGTCTTCTTTTGAGAAGTGTCTGTTCATATCCTTTGCCCACTTTTTGATGGGATTGTTTGTTTTTTTCTTGTAAATTTGTTTGAGTTCTTTGTAGTTTCTGGATATTAGCCCTTTGTCAGATGAGTAGATTGCAAAAATTTTTCCCATTCTGTAGGTTGCCTGTTCACTCTGATGGTAGTTTCTTTTGCTGTGCAGAAGCTCTTTAGTTTAATTAGATCCCATTTGTCAATTTTGGCTTTTGTTGCCATTGCTGTTGGTGTTTTAGACATGAAGTCCTTGCCCATGCCTATGTCCTGAATGGTATTGCCTAGGTTTTCTTCTAGGGTTTTTATGCTTTTAGGTCTAACTTTTAAGTCTCTAATCCATCTTGAATTAATTTTTGTATAAGGTGTAAGGAAGGGATCCAGTTTCAGCTTTCTACTTATGGCTAGCCAGTTTTCCCAACACCATTTATTAAATAGGGAATCCTTTCCTCATTTCTTGTTTTTGTCAGGTTTGTCAAAGATCAGATGGTTGTAGATGTGTGGTATTATTTCTGAGGGCTCTATTCTGTTCCATTGGTCTGTATCTCTGTTTTGGTACCAGTACCATGCTGTTTTTGTTAGTGTAGTCTTGTAGTATAGTTTGAAGTCAGGTAGCCTGATGCCTCCAACTTTGTTCTTTTGGCTTAGGACTGTCTTAGCAATGCGGGCTCTTTTCTGATTCCATATGAACTTTAAAGTAGTTTTTTCCAATTCTGTGAAGAAAGTCATTGGTAGCTTAATGGAGATGGCATTGAATCTGTAAATTACCTTGGGCAGTATGACCATTTTCATGATATTGATTCTTCCTATCCATGAGCATGGAATGTTCTTCCATTTGTTTGTATCCTCTTTTATTTCACTGAGCAGTGGTTTGTAGTTCTCCTTGAACAGGTCCTTCACATCCCTGGTAAGTTGGATTCCTAGGTATTTTATTCTCTTTGAAGCAATTGTGAATGGAAGTTCATTCATGATTTGGTTCTCTGTTATTGGTATATAAGAGTGCTAGTGATTTTTGCACATTGGTTTGTATCCTGAGACTTTGCTGAAGTTGCTCATCAGCTTAAGGAGATTTTGGGCTGAGACGATGGGGTTTTCTAACTATACAATCATGTCATCTGCAAACAGGGATAATTTGACTTTCTCTTTTTCTAATTGAATACCCTTTATCTCTTTCTCTTGCCTGATTGCCCTGGCCAGAACTTCCAACACTGTTTTGAATAGGAGTGATGAGAGAGGACATCCCTATCTTGTGCCAGTTTTCAAGGGGAATGCTTCCAGTTTTTGCCCATTCAGTATGATATTGGCTGTGGGTGTGTCATAAATAGCTCTTATTATTTTGAGATATATTCCATCAATACTGAATTTATTGAGAGTTTTTAGCATGAAGGGCTATTGAATTTTGTCAAAGGCCTTTTCTGCATCTATTGAGATAATCATGTGGTTTTTGTCTTTGGTTCTGTTTATATGCTGGATTACGTTTATTGATTTGCATATGTTGAACCAGACTTGCATCCCAGGGATGAAGCCCACTTGATCATGGTGGATAAGCTTTTTGACATGCTGCTGGATTCGGTTTGTCAGTATTTTATTGAGGTTTTTTGCATCAATGTTCATGAGGGATATTGGTCTAAAATTCTCTTTTTTTGTTGTGTCTCTGCCAGGCTTTGGTATCAGGATGATGTTGGCCTCATAAAATGAGTTAGGGAGGATTCCCTCTTTTTCTATTCATTGGAATAGTTTCAGAAGGAATGGTACCAGCTCCTCCTTGTACCTCTGGTAGAATTCGGCTTTGAATCCGTCTGGTCCTGGAGTTTTTTTGGTTGGTAGGCTATTAATTATTGCCTCAATTTCAGAGCCTGTTATTGGTCTATTCAGGGATTCAACTTCTCCCTAGTTTAGTCTTGGGAGAGTGTAAGTGTCCAGGAATTTATCAATTTCTCCTAGATTTTCTAGTTTATTTGCGTAGAGGTGTTTATAATATTCTGTGATGGTAGTTTGTATTTCTGTGGGGTCGGTGGTGATATCCCCTTTATCATTTTTTATTGCATCTATTTGATTCTTCTCTCTTTTCTTCTTTATTAGTCTTGCTAGCAGTCTATCAATTTTGTTGATCTTTTCAAAACACCAGCTCCTGGATTCATTGATTTTTTTGAAGGGTTTTTTGTGTCTCTGTCTCCTTTAGTTCTGCTCTGATCTTAGTTATTTCTTGCCTTCTGCTAGCTTTTGAATGTGTTTGCTCTTGCTTCTCTAGTTCTTTTAATTGTGATGTTAGGGTGTCAATTTTAGATCTTTCCTGCTTTCTCTTGTTGGCATTTAGTGGTATAAATTTCCCCCTAAACACTGCTTTAAATGTGTCCCAGAGATTCTGGTATGTTGTGTCTTTATTCTCATTGGTTTCAAAGAACATCTTTATTTCTGCCTTCATTTCATTATGTACCCAGTAGTCATTCAGGAGCAGATTGTTCAGTTGCCATGCAGTTGAGCGGTTTTGATTGAGTTTCTTAATCCTGAGTTCTAGTTTGATTGCACTGTGGTCTGAGAGACAGTTTGTTATAATTTCTGTTCTTTCACATTTGCTGAGAAGTGCTTTACTTCCAACTATGTGGTCAATTTTGTAATAAGTGTGATGTGGTGCTGAGAAGAATGTATATTCTGTTGATTTGGGGTGGAGATTTCTGTAGATATCTATTAGGTCCGCTTGGTGCAGAGCTGAGTTCAATTCCTGGATATCCTTGTTAACTTTCTGTCTCGTTGATCTGTCTAATGTTGACAGTACGGTGTTAAAATCTCCCATTATTATTTTTTGGGAGTCTAAGTCTCTTTGTAAGCCTCTAAGGACTTGCTTTATGAATCTGGGTGCTCCTGTATTGGGTGCATATATATTTAGGATAGTTAGCTCTTCTTGTTGAATTGATCCCTTTACCATTATGTAATGGCCTTCTTTGTCTCTTTCGATCTTTATTGGTTTAAAGTCTGTTTTATCAGAGACTAGGATTGCAACCCCTGCCTTTTTTTGTTTTCCATTTGCTTTGTAGATCTTCCTCCATCCCTTTATTTTGAGCCTATGTGTGTCTCTGCATGTGAGATGGGTCTCCTGAATACAGCAAACTGATGGGTCTTGACTTTTTATTCAATTTGCCAGTCTGTGTCTTTTAATTGGCGCATTTAGCCCATTTACATTTAAGGTTTATATTGTTATGTGTGAACTTAATCCTGTCATTATGATGTTAGCTGGTTATTTTGCTCGTTAGTTGATGCAGTTTCTTCCTAGCATCAATAGTCTTTACATTTTGGCATGTTTTTGCAGTGGCTGGTACCGGTTGTTCCTTTCCACGTTTAGTGCTTCCTTCAGGAGCTCTTGTAGGGTAGGCCTGGTGGTGACAAGATCTCTCAGCATTTGCTTGTCTGTAAAGGATTTTCTTTCTCCTTCACTTATGAAACTTAGTTTGACTGGATATGAAATTCTGGGTTGAAAATTCTTTAAGAATGTTGAATATTGGCCCCCACTCTCTTCTAGCTTATTGAGTTTCTGCCGAGAGATCTGCTGTTTAATCTGATGGGCTTCCCCTTTGTGGGTAACCCGACCTTTCTCTCTGGCTGCCCTTAACATTTTTTCGTTCATTTCAACTTTGGTGAATCTGACAGTTATGTGTCTTGGAGTTGCTCTTCTCGAGGAGTGTCTTTGTGGCATTCTCTGTATTTCCTGAATTTGAATGTTGGCTTGCCTTGCTAGGTTGGGGAAGTTCTCCTGGATAATATCCTGCAGAGTGTTTTCCAACTTGGTTCCATTCTCCCCATCACTTTCAGGTACACCAATCAGACTTAGATTTGGTCTTTTCACATAGTCCCATATTTCTTGGAGGCTTTGTTCATTTCTTTTTACTCTTTTTTATATAAACTTCTCTTCTTGCGTCATTTCATTCATTTGATCTTCAATCACTGATACCCTTTCTTCCACTTGATCGAGTCAGTTACTGAAGCTTGTGCATTTGTCACATAGTTCTCGTGTCATGGTTTTCATCTCTATGAGGTCGTTTAAGGACTTCTCTACATTGGTTATTCTAGTTAGCCATTTGTCAAATCTTTTTTCAAGGTTTTTAGTTTCCTTGCCTTGGGTTTGTAATTCCTCCTTTAGCTCGGAGAAGTTTGATTGTCTGAAGACTGCTTCTCTCAACTCGTCAAAGTTATTCTCTATCCAGCTTTGTTCCATTGCTGGCGAGGAGCTGCATTCCTTTGGAGGGGGAGAGGCGCTCTGATTTTTAGAATTTCCAGCTTTTCTGCACTGCTTTTTCCCCATCTTTGTGGTTTTATCTCCCTTTGGTCTTTGATGATGGTGACGTACAGATGGGGTTTTGGTGTGGGTGTCCTTTTTGTTTGTTATGTTTCCTTCTAACAGTAAGGACCCTCAGGTGCAGGTCTGTTGGAGTTTGCTCGAAGTCCACTCCAGACCCTGTTTGCCTGGATATCAGCAGTGGAGGCTGAAGAAGAGTGAATATTGCTGAACAGCAAACGTTGCTGTCTGATCATTCCTCTGGAAGCTTCATCTTAGAGGGTTACCTGGCCGTGTGAGGTGTCAGTCTGCCCCTAGTTGGGGATGTCTCCCAGTTAGGCTACTCGGGAGTCAGGGACCCACTTGAGCAGGCAGTCTGTCCGTTCTCAGATCTCAGACTCTGTGCTGGGAGAACCACTACTCTCTTCAAAGCTGTCAGACAGGGACATTTACATCTGCAGAGGTTTCTGCTGCCTTTTGTTTGGCTATGCCCTGTCCGCAGAAGTGGAGTCTACAGAGGCAGGCAAGCCTCCTTGAGCTACAGTGGGCTCCCCCAAGTTCCAGCTTCCCAGCTGCTTCGTTTACCTACTTTGTTTACCTCAGCAATGGTGGGCGTCCCTCCCCCAGCCTTGCTGCTGCCTTGCAGTTAGATCTCAGACTGCTGTGCTAACAATGAGGGAGGCTCCGTGGGCGTGGGACCCTCCGAGCCAGACGCTGGTATGCCGTTTGCTAAGACCCTTGGTAAAGCGCAGTATTAGTGGGGAGTGCCCGATTTCCCAAGTGTTGTGTGTCACAGTTTCCCTTGGCTGGGAAAGGGAATTCCCTTCCCCCTTGCACTTCCCAGGTGAGGCAGTGCCTTGCCCTGCTTCAGCTCTCGCTCGTTAGGCTGTACCCACTCTTCTGCACACACTGTCTGACACACCCCAGTGAGATGAACCCAGTATCTCAGTTGGAAATGCAGAAATCACCCGTCTTCTGTGTCACTCACGCTGGGAGCTGGAGGCTGGAGCTGTTCCTATTCAGCCATCTTGGTGCCACCCCCCCCCCAACATCAGATTTTTAAAGCAAAAACAAAAAAGGAAAAATTGAAACCTATTACTTGAAGACACAGTAAAGTATTACCTTAAAACAGATAAAAATATCTTTGTGGTTTATGTTCATAAACCATATATAAAATATATATTAGACCACAAATAACACTTCAGTGGACTTCTAAAAACTAGCATTAATATAGTAATATAGACCAGCATTAGACTCAGCATCTGAGTTCAGCTGAAAGCATGCTATAGTTTTCAGTCTCAAACCACATAAAAGTAAGAAATACAGAACATCAGTTAAAGTAAGAAGAGAAACTTTCAGCGGGCCACTAAAAGGAGGAAAGCAGATGGGATCAGAATGAAGGAGCCAGCAGCTTAGAGTCTTCATAGTAGGACACATAAAACAATTAGACAGGTAATGGGAGTGGCACTTAATGTTCACCACCTGAATTTGACTGAAACCAATAGCAAGAAGACCAGAAGAAGATGCATCTAGCGAGGTCAACTCCTGTATATCCCACCCTACCCCTAAAGGAAAGACAAAAGCCCTGACTATGGAGCTTGGAACAGAGAAAGCCCAGTCACTTAAATAGGTACACCTCAGCAACACATCCAAACCCATCTCATTCTGTCCCCTACTCTTATCCCTGTTCTCATTAAAAACCCCAACAACCCCACTGCCCCTTCCTAAGCAGCCAGTGAGAACAGAGGCAGCAGTCCGTTCTCAACTACTTAAAAGGTGCACAAATATCAAACAGTTAAGAAATATCAATGAAATACTCAACAGATGGAAGAACTTACACCTTTGGAAGGAGACACAATCAGAACAAGACATCAAAATGAACATGTTTACTATTTTCAAAGGAATAAGAGAGAATATCACACTCCTCAACCAACGGTAGAACCAGTTTCTTAGAAATGAAAGTTTTTTAAATAGGAAAAATGCAGCCATTGAACTGAATAATAGAATGGAAAAAACTGAAAAGTTTTTGATTTGGGATACTGGCATAAGAAATCCTTTTTGTAAGCAATAGAAATAACAGCTTAATAATTCCCAGAGTTTTAGCTGTTTAAGCACATAAAAAGATGCATAGGAGAAGGAATAGCAATTTTTTTCTAACCAGTTATAAATACTTTAGACTTTGTGGGTCTCTGCCACAATTAAGCAACCATTGATAATATGTAAGCAAGTGTATTTGGCTGTGTTCCAATAAAACTTTAATAATAGACACTGAGCTATTCATCTATTATTATTTTCATGTCACGATATTCTTTTGTTTTTCAAATTTAAAAATGTAAAACTATTTTTAGCTCACAGGCTATACCAAAGCAAATGGCAAGATAGGTTTGGCCCACAGACTGCAGTTGTCAACCTCTGTACTAGAGTGAAATTTCAGAGCACAAACGATAGGAAAGGTCTGAAGATCTACCAGAAAGAAAAAACTTTATCCATAAAGTGCACACAAAAAGAAATGGAACAAAATTATTCAAGTACTGCAAAGAAAATAACTATGAACCTAAAATTCTGTTCCTACTCAAATGTGAGGGACAAATAAAGACATTTTCAGACCCAGGTACAAAAAGTATACCCACAGGCTATCTCTGAAACAAATATTAAATGATATTCTTCAGCAAGAAGGTAAATGGATCCTAGAGGAAACTGGGATGCAAGAAGCAATTGTGAGCAGTAAAAATTATTCTTAGGACTAAATAAGTATTGATCACAGATATATAAGAGAGAAAGAGGAATTGGAGTAATATACTATGATTCTTATCTGTATAAGAGTAGAGAAATATAGACACTGATAAACTTGTGTTTCTCTAACAATAAAGTATATCTATTAAAAATTTAAGATCTTTTCACTAGAAAAATAAAAATAAAATGGAAAACTTTCACATCAGTTTCAGAAAAAGGTTATTAACTGAAAAAATTAAGTAAAAATTCAAACTACTTGAAAGTATGTTAATCAGCATTCTTCTGGTGGCAAGTGACCTAAACTCAGCTCAAATTAACAATAAGCCAAACTGCTTCTTACATACAAACTAGAAAACAGAAGAAATCGATAAATTCCTGAAAACATACAACCTCCTAAGACTGGAATAACCAGGAATAAACTGAAACACTGAACAGACTAATAATAAGTTCTGAACTTGATGAGTAATTACAAAAAAAAGAAAACTACCAACCAGATAAAGCCCTGGACTAGACGGATTCACAGCCAGATTCTTCCAGATGTATAAAGAAGAGCTGGTACCAACCCTGCTGAAATTATTTCAAAAAATCAAAGAGGGACTCCTCCCTAACTCATTCTGTGAGGATAGCATTGTTCTGATACCAAAACCTGGCAGACATAATAAAAAAAAAAACTTCAGGCCAATATCGTTGATGAGCATACACACAAAAACCCACAACAAAATACTAGCAAATTAAATTCAGCAGCACATCAAAAAGCTAATCCACCACAATTATGTAGGCTTTATTCCTGGGATACAAGGTTGGTTCAACATATGCAAACCAGTAAATGCAATCCATCACATGAATAGAACTAAAAACAAAAACCACATGATCATCTTTATGGACACAGAAAAGGCTTTTGATAAAATTCAACATCCCTTCATGTTAAAAACCCTTAGCAAACTGGCATCTAAGAAACATACCTCAAAATAATAAGGGCCATCTATGACAACCCCACAGCCAACGTCACACTGAATGGACAAAAGCTGGAAGCATTTCCCTTGAGACCCAGAAGAAGATAAATATGCCCGTTCTCACCACTGCTATTCAACATAGTGATGGAAGTCCTATCCAGAGCAGTCAGGGAACAGAAAGAAATAAAAGGCATCAAAATGGGAAGAGAGGAAGTCAAGCTATCTCTCTTTGCAGACAATATGATTCTATACCTAGAAAACCCATAGTATCTACCCAAAGGCTCCTAGATCTGATAAACGACTTCAGTAAGGTTTCAGGATACAAAATCAGTGTACAAAAATCAGCAACATTTCTATACACCAACAGCGTTCAAGCTGAGAGTCAAATGAAGAGCACAATCCCATTTGCAATAGCCACAAAAAGAATAAAATACCTGGGAATAAGGGACGTGAAAGATCTCTACAACAGTAATTACAAATCACTGCCAAAAGAAATCACAGACAACATTTAAAAATGGAAAAACAATCTATGCTCATGGATAGGAAGAATCAATACTGTTAAAATGACCATGCTGCCCATTGTGCTCATGGACAGGAAGAATCAATATTGTTAACATGGGCATACTACCCAAAGCAATCTACAGATTCAGTGCTATTCCTATCATACTACCAACATCATTTTTCACAGAATTTGAAAAAAACTTCCAAAATTCATATGAGGCCAGGCACAGTGGCTCATGCCTGTAATCCCAGCACTTTGGGAGGCTGAGGCAGGTGGATCACCCAAGGTCGGGGGTTCAAGGCCAGCCTGGCCAACGTGGTAAAACCCCGTCTCTACTAAAAATACAAAAATTAGCCAGGGGTGGTGGCAGGCAGCTGTAATCCCAGCTACTTGGGAGGCTCAGGCAGGAGAATCGCTTGAGTGAGCCCAGGAGATGGAGGTTGCAGTGAGCTGAGATCACACCACTGCACTCCAGCCTGGGTGACAGAGTGAGACTCCATCTCAAAAAAAAAAAAAAAAAAAGAAACAAGCCTGAATAGCCAAAGCAATCCTAAGCAAAGCCAGGAGCATCACACTACCCAACTTCAAACTATACTACAAGGCTGCAGTAACCAAAACAGCATGGTGCTGGTACAAAAACAGACACATAGACTGTGTGGAACAGGTTTGGGTGGAACACCAGTGGAACAAGTTAGAGAACCCAAAAATAAAGCACACCTACAACCATGTTTTTTGACAAAGTTGAATAAGCAATGAGGAAAGAACTCCCTGTTCAATAAATGGTGCTGGCTAATCATATGCATTAGATTGAAACTGGACCCCCCCCTTCCTTTCACCATATACAAAAGTCAGCTCAAGATAGAATAAAGACTTAAATGTAAGGCTGGCTATGGTGACTCATGCCTGTAATCCCAGCACTTTGGGAGGCTGAGGCGGGAGGATCACTTGCGGCTAGGAATTCGAGAGTAACCTGACCAACATGGCAAAACCACGTCTTTGCTAAAAATACCAAACAAAACCAAAACAAAACAGTGTGGTAGCACTTGCCTGTAATCTCAGCTACTCGGGAGGCTGAGGCACAAAAAGCACTTGAACCTGGGAAATAGAGGTTGCAGTGAGTCGAGATTACACCACTGCCCTCCAGCCTGAGTGACAGAGCAAGACCCTGTGTCAGGAAAAAGAGAAGAAGAAAAAAAAAAAGACTTAAATGTAAGACCTAAAACTAGAAGAAAACCTAGGAAATAACATTCTGGACATAGGCCTTGGCAAAGATTTCATGCTGAAGTCTCCAAAAGCATCTGCAACAAAAACAAAAATAGACAAGTGGGGCCTGATTAAAGAGCTTCCGGGATTGCTGGCAAGATGGCTGAATAGGAATAACTCCAGTCTGCAGCTCCCAGCCAGATCGATGCAGAAGGTGGGTGATTTCTGCATTCCCAGCTGAGGTACCCTGTTCATCTCATTGGGACTGGTTGGACAGTGGGTGCAGCCCACAGAGAGTGACCCAAAGCAGGGTGGGGCATCGCCTCACCTTGGAAGCAGAAGGGGTCAGAGAATTCTCTCCCTTACCCAAGGGAAGCCGTGAGAGATTGTGCCTGAGGAATGGTACATTCTGGCCCAGATACTGTGCTTTTCCCACAGTCTTCGCAACCCACAGACCAGAAGATTCCCTCCGGTGCCTACGCCACGAGGGCCCTGAGTTGCAAGCACAAAACTGAGCAGCCATTCACACAGACACCGATCTTCAGGAGGTTTTTTTGTGTGAGTGTGTTTTTTCCGTACAGTGGCACTTGGAACGCCAGCGAGACAGAGCCGTTCACTCCCCTGGAAAGGGGGCTCAACCCAGGGAGCCAAGTGGTCTGGCTCGGCGGGTCCCACCCCCACAGAGCCCAGCAAACTAAGATCCACTGGCTTGAAATTCTCGCTGCAAGCCCAACAGTCTGAGGTGGACCTGGAACACTCCAGCTTGATGCAGGGAGGGGTGTCCAGCATTGCTGAGGCTTGAGTATGTGGTTTTACCCTCACAGTGTAAAGAAGGCTGCTGGGAAGTTCAAATGGCATGGAGCACACCACAGCTCACCAAGGCTGCTGTGGCCAGACTGCCTCTCTAGATTCCTCCTCTCTGGGAAGGGCATCTCTAGTAAAAAAGGCAGCAGCCACAGTCAGGGACTTATAGATAAAACTGCCATCTCCCTGGGACAGAGCATGTGGGGGAAGGGGCAGCTGTGGGCACAGCTTCAGAAGACTTAAACGTCCCTTCCTGATGGCTCTGAAGAGAGCAGGGGACCTCCCAGCACAGCGTTTGAGCTCTGCGAAGGGTCAGACTGCCTCCTGAAGTGGGTCCCTGACCCCGGGGTATCCTCACTGGGAGACACCTCCCAGTAGGGGCCAACAGACACCTCATACAGGAGAGCTCTGGCTGGCATCTGGCGGGTGCCCATCTGGGATGAAGCTTCCAGAGGAAAGAGCAGGCAGCAATCTTTGCTGTTCTGCAGACTTTGCTGGTGATACCCAGGCAAACAGTCTGGAGTAGACCTCCAGCAAACTCCAGCAGACCTACAGCAGAGGAGCCTGACTGTTAGAAGGAAAACTAAAACAGAAAAGAATAGCACGTCCACTCAGAGATCCCATCCAAAGGTCACCAACATCAAAGACCAAAGGTAGATAAATCCACAAAGATGGGGGAGAAACCAGCGCAAAAAAAGCTGAGAATTCCAAAAACCAGAAGGCCTCTTCTCCACCAAAGGATCACAACAACTTGCCAGCAAGGGAACAAAACTGGACAGAGAATGAGTTTGATGAACTGACAAAAGTAGGCTTCAGAAGGTGGTAATAACAAACTGCTCCGAACTAAAGGAGCATGTTCTAACCCAATGCAAGGAAGCTAAGAACCTTTAAAAAAGTAGACAAATTGCTAACTAGAATAACCAGTTTAAAGAAGAACATAAATGACCTGATGGAGCTGAGAAACAGCATGAGAACTTCATGAAGCATACACAAGTATCGATAGCCAAATCGACCAAGTGGAAGAAAGGATATCAGACATTGAAGATCAACTTAATGTAAAACGAGAAGACAAGATTAGAGAAAAAGAATGAAAAGGAACGAACAAAGCCTCCAAGAAATATGGGACTATGTGAAAAGACCAAATCTACGTTTGATTGCTGTACCTGACAGTGGCAGGGAGAATGGAACCAAGTTGGAAAACACTCTTCAGGATATTATCCAGGAGAACTTTACCAACCTAGCACGAGAGGCCAACATTCAAATTGAAGAAATACAGAGAACACCACAAAGATACCCCTCGAGAAGAGCAACCCCGAGACATGTAATTATCAGATTTACCAAGGTTGAAATGAAGGAAGAAATGTTAAGGACAGCCAGAGAGAAAGGGCGAGTTACCCACAAAGGGAAGTCCATCAAACTAACAGCATATCTCTCTGCAGAAACCCCACAAGCCAGAAGAAAGTGGGGAATGATATTCAACATTCTTAAAGAATTTTCAACCCAGAATTTCATATCCAGCAAAACTGAGCTTCATAAGCGAAGGAGAAATAAAATACAGACAAGCAAATGCTGAGAGATTGTGTCACCACCAGGCCTGCTTTACAAGAGCTCCTAAAGGAAGAACTAAACATGGAAAGGAATAACCGCTACCAGCCACTGCAGAAAACATACCAAATTGTAAAGACCATCGACACTGTGAAGAAACTGCATCAACTAACAGGCAAAATAATCAGGTAGCATCATAACGACAGGATCAACTTCACACATAACAATATTAACCTTAAATGTAAATGGGCTAAATGCCCCAATTAAAAGACACAGACTGGCAAATTAATCTTAAATGTAAATGGGCTAAATGCCCCAATTAAAAGACACAGACTGGCAAATTAGATGAAGAGTCAAGACCCATTGGTGTGCTATCTTCAGGAGATCCATCTCATGTGCAAAGACACACATAGGCTCAAAGTAAAAGGATGGAGTAATATGTACCAAGCAAATGGAAACCAAAAAAAGTTCCAATCCTAGTCTGATAAAACAGACTTTAAACCAACGAAGAACAAAAGAGACAAAGAAGGTCATTACATGATGGTAAAGGGATCAGTGCAACAAGAAGAGCTAACTATCCTAAATATATATGCACCCAATACAGGAGCACCCAGATTCATAAAGCAAGTTCTCAGAGACCTACAAAGAGACTTAGACTCCCACACAGTAATAGTGGGACACTTTAATACCCCACTGTCAATATTAGATCAACGAGACTGAAAATTAACAAGGATATTCAGGACTGAAACTCAGCTCTGGACCAAGCAGACCTAATAGACATCTACAGAACTCTCCACCCCAAATCAACAGAATATACATCTTCTCAGTACCACATCACACTTATTACAAAATTGACCACATAATTGGAAGTAAAGCACTCCTCAGCAAATGTAAAAGAACAGAAATCACAACAAACTGTCTCTCAAACCACAGTGCAAACAAATTAGAACTCAGGATTAAGAAACTCACTCAAAACCACACAAGTACATGCAAACTGAACAACTTGCTCCTGAATGACTGCTGGGTAAATAACAAAATGAAGACAGAAATAAAAATGTTCTTTGAAACCAGTGAGAACAAAGACACAACGTACCAAAATCTCTGGGACACATTTAAAGCAGTGTGTCTCAGGGAAATTTATAGCGCTAAATGCTCACAAGAGAAAGCAGGAAAGATCTAAAATCAACACCCTAACATCACAACTAAAAGAGAAGCAAGAGCAAACAAATTCAAAAGCTAGCAGAAGACAAGAAATAACTAAGATCAGAGCAGAAATGAAAGAGATAGAGACATGAAAAACCCTTCGAAAAATCAATGAATTCAGGAGCTGGTTTTTTGAAAACATCAACAAAATAGACCTCTAGCCAGACTAATAAAGAAAAAAAAGAGAAGAATCAAATAGACGCAATAAAAAATGATAAAGGGGATATCACTACTGATCCCACAGAAATACAAACTACCATCAGAGAATACTATAAACACCTCTATGCAAATAAACTAGAAAATCTAGAAGAAATGCATAAATTGCTGGACACATACACCCTCCCAAGACTAAACCAGGAAGAAGCTGAATCCCTGAATAGACCAATAACAAGTTCTGAAATTGAGGCAGTAATTAATAGCTACAAATCAAAAATAGTCCAGGACCAGACAGATTCACAGCCGAATTCTACCAGAGGTACAAAGAGGAGATAGTACCATTCCTTCTGAAATTATTCCAATCCATAGAAAAAGAGGAAATCCTCCCTAACTCATGTTATGAGGTCAGCATCATCCTGATACCAAAGCCTGGCAGAGACACAACAAAAAAAGAGAATTTCAGGCCAGTATTCCTGATGAACATCAATGCGAAAATCCTCAATAAAATACTGGCAAACCGAATCCAGCAGCACATCAAAAAGCTTATCTACCACGATCAACTCGACTTCATCCGTGTGATGCAAGGCTGGTTCGACATGTGCAAATCAGTAAATGTAATCCATCACATAAACAGAACCAATGGCAAAAAACATGATTATCTCAATAGATGCAGAAAAGTCCTTCAACAAAATTCAACACCACTTCATGCTAAACACTCTCAATAAACTAGGTATTGATGGAACATAATCTCAAAATAATAAGAGCTATTTATGACAAACCCACAGCCAGTATCATACTGACTGGGCAAAAACTGGAAGCATTCCCTTTGAAAACCGGCATGAGACAAGGATGCCCTCTCTCACCACTCCTATTCAACATAGTATTGGAAGTTCTGGCCAGGGCAATTAGGCGAGAGAAAGAAAGAAAGGGTATTCAAATAGGAAAAGAGGAAGTCAAACTGTGTTTGCAGATGTCATGATCATATATTTAGAAAACCCCATCATCTCAGCCCAAAATCTCCTTAAGCTGATAAGCAACTTCAGCAAAGTCTCAGGATACAAAATCAGTGTGCAGAAATCACAAGCATTCGTAGACACCAACAACAGACAGAGAGCCAAATCATCAGTGAACTCCCATTCACAATTGCTTCAGAGAATAAAATTCCTAGGAATCCAACTTACCAGGGATGTGAAGGACCTCTTCAAGGAGAACTACAAACCACTGCTCAAGGAAATAAGAGAGAACACAAATAAATGGAAAACATTCCATGCCCATAGATAGGAAGAATCAATATTGTGAAAATGGCCATACTGCCCAAGGTAATTTATAGATTCAATGCCATCTCCATTAAGCTACCAATGACTTTCTTCACAGAATTGGAAAAAACTACTTTAAAGTTCATATGGAATCAAAAAAGAGCCCGCATTGCTAAGACAGTCCTAAGCCAAAAGAACAAAGTTGGAGGCATCAGGCTACCTGACTTCAAACTATACTACAAGACTACACTAACAAAAACAGCATGGTACTGGTACCAAAACAGAGATATAGACCAATGGAACAAAATAGAGCCCTCAGAAATAATACCACACATCTACAACCATCTGATCTTTGACAAACCCGACAAAAACAAGAAATGAGGAAAGGATTCCCTATTTAATAAATGGTGTTGGGGAAACTGGCTAGCCATATGCAAAAAACTGAAAGTGGATCCCTTCCTTACACCTTATACAAAAATTAACTCAAGATGGATTAAAGACCTAAACGTAAGACCTAAAACATAAAAATCCTAGAAGAAAACCTAGACAATACCTTTCAAGACATAGGCATGGGCAAAGACTTCATGTCTAAAACACCAAAAGCAATGGCAACAAAAGCCAAAATAGACAAATGGGATCTAATTAAACTAAAGAGCTTCTGCACAGCAAAAGAAACTATCAGAGTGAACAGGCAATCTACAGAATGGGAGAAAATTTTTGCAATCTATCCATCTGACAGAGAGCTAATATCCAAAATCTACAAAGAACTTAAATTAACAAGAAAAAAATAACTTCATCAAAAAGTGGGCAAAGGATGTGAACAGACACTGCTCAAAAGAAGACATTTATGCAGCCAACAAACATATGAAAAAAAGCTCATCATCACTGGTCATTAGAAAAATGCAAATCAAAACCACAGTGAGATCCATCTCATGCCAGTTAGAATGGCAATCATTAAAAAGTCAGGAAACAACAGATGCTGGAGAGGGTGTGGAGAATAGGAATGCTTTTACACTGTTGGTGGAAGTGTAAGTTAGTTCAACCATTGTGGAAGACAGTGGGACAATTCCTCAAGGATCTAGAACTAGAAATACCATTTGACCCAGCCGTCCCATTACTGGGTATATACCCAAAAGATTATAAATCATTCTAAAAGACACATGCACACGTACGTTTATTGCAGCACTATTCACAATAGCAAAGACTTGGAACCAACCCAAATGTCCATCAGTGATAGACTGGATAAAGAAAATGTGGCACATATATGCCATGGAATACTATGCAGCCATAAAAAATGAGTTCATGTCCTTTGCAGGGACATGGATGAAGCTGAAAACGAGCATTCTCAGCAAACTAACACAGGAACAGAAAAGCAAACCCCACATGTTCTCACTCATAAGTGGGAATTGAACAATGAGAACACATGGACACAGGGAGGGGGACATCACATACCGGGGCCTGTCGGCAGGGGGCAGGGGGCTAGGGGAGGGTTAGCATTGGGAGAAATACCTAATGTAGGTGACGGGTTGATGGGTGTAACAAACCGCCATGGCACATATATAGCTATGTAACAAAACTGTACATTCTGTACACGTACCCCAGAACTTTAAGTATAATTTTTTTAAAAAAGCCTCCAGTTGGGTGCAGTGGCTCACACTTGCAATCTCAGCACTTTGGGAGGCCGAGGCAGACGGATCACTTGAGGTCAGGAGTTCGAGACCAGCCTGAACAACACGGTAAAACCTCGTCTCTACTAAAAACACAAAAATCAGCCGGGCAGGGTGGTGTGTGCCTGTAGTCCCAGCTATTTGGGAGGCTGAGGCAGGAGAATGACTTGAGCTTGGGAGGCGGAGGTTGCAGTGAGCCAATACCATGCCACTGCACTCCACAGCCTGGGAGACAGAGTGAGACTCTTACCTCAAAAAAAGTGCTTCTGCACAATAGAAGAAATTATTAACAGGGTAAACAGATAACCTACAGAATGGGAGAAAATATTCTCAAACTGTGCATTTCACAGAGGTCTAATATCCTGAATCTGTAAGGAACTTAAAAAAATCAACAAGGGAAAAACAGCCCCATTAAAAAATGCACATAGGACATGAACAGACACTTCTCAAAAGTGAGACATACAAGCAGGCCACAAGCACATGAAAAAATGTTTAACATCACTAATCCTTAGAGAAGTGCAAATCAAAACCACAGTGAGACACTATCCCACACCAGTCAGAATGGCTATTCTTAAAAAGTCAAAAAAATCACAGATTTTGGCAGGGTTCCAGAGAAAAGGGAATGCGCATACACTGCTGGTGGATGGGAATGTGAATTAGTTCAGCCACTGTGGGGAACAGTTTGGATATTTTTCAAGGAACTTAGAACTACCATTCAACCCAGCAATCCCACTTCTGGGTATATATACCCAAAGGAAAATAAATCATTCTACCAAAAAGACACATGCACTCATATGTCTATCATATTCACAATAGCAAAGACATGCAATCAACCTAGATGCCTATCAGTGGTGTACTGAATAAAGAAAACATGGTACATATACACCATGGAACACTATGCAGTCACTAAAAAAAAGAATGAAATCATGTCCTTTGCAGCAACATGGATGCAGCTGGAGGCTGTTTTCCTAAGCAAATTAAAGCAGGAACAGAAAACCAAATACCATATGTTCTCACTTATAGGTGGGAGCTTAACATTGAGTACACATGCACACAAAGAAGGGAACAGTAGACACCAGGGCTTACTTGAGGGTACAGGATAGGAGGAGGGTGATAGTCAAAAAGCTACCTATCAAGTACTGTGCTACTACCTGGGTGGCGAAATCATTTGTACACCAAAAGCCAGCAACGTGCAATTTACCCATGTAACAAACCTGCATAGGTACTCTTTGAATCTAAAATAAAAGTTGAAAAAGAAAAAAGAGCTTCTTAGGAAAGAAAAACAATTTCTTAGAGAAGAAAGCTTTAATAACTGAATTGTAACTGATACTCTCAGAAAGAGAAGAGATTATATTGTATTAATAAATTTTGAATGGTTTTTTTAATGAAAAGTCAGGGAATGAGAGCTTCTGAAAATTAAAAATATGTTAGTAAAAATGGAAACTCAGTGGAAGAGCTGGAAGATGAAATTGACAATATTTTCAGTAAACTGTAATTCTAAATCTCAACATGCTAGGTTTTCACTTGATTAACAGAAGTCTAGTTGATTTTTTTCCCAATGTTCCCTTCCAATACAATACCTGAGAATTCTCAAAACATAAAATTCTGAAGGTTTAAAAATATATTTTAAGATAGCTTTAAGCAAAAAAGGAAATCTTTTGCTTAAAAATCAAAAAATACAAATTACGATCTTTTTAGAACCAATGAAAGTATTGTATTTATTACAACCTGTGGGATATGGACTGATAGAAATTTGTAGCCTGTATACTGAAATAAATGAATTAGACAATCCATTCAAGATGCATGAAAAAGGACGACACAGCTGGGCACTGTGACTCACACCTGTAATCCCAACACTCTGGGAAGCCAAGGCGGAAGGATCACTTGAGCCCAGGAGTTTTTAAGGTTACAGTGAACTATGATCACACCACTGCACTCCATCCTGGGTGACAAAGTGAGCCTCAGACTCTTGAAAAGAAAAAGGATGACAAAATAAAGTACAACTGTCCCTCCATATATGTGAAGGATTGGTTCCAGGACTGCCTGTGTATACCAAAATTTGCATATAGTCAAGTCCCACAGTCAGCCTTGCAAAACCCACATATATGAAAGTTTACTCTCCTGCAGTTAAATATATATGAGTTTTGCATCCCTTGAATACTGTATTTTTACCAGCATTTTATTGGAAATCCATGTATGTAAGAAGACCCATGAAGTTCAGACCCATATTATTCAAGGGTCAACTGTATATATTAGGAAGACATTAAACACTTCTACATAAACAACAACAAAAAAATCTATTTATACATACACACAAAGAGCATACTATGTAACAAACACTGTTCTACATATTTTAATTCATTGTGCTCACAGAGCCCTACATGTTGGATACTGTTACCTTACAGTTATGAAAACGGAACCACAGAAGATTATGTAAATTTTCAAATCTCCCAGTGTATAAAAGAATACATCAGAAGTAAATGGGTGTTATCCCAGGACTACAACATTAGTTTATCCTTACAAAATCTGTCATTAACAATTAGACAAAATTATAAAAATTTAAATTGATTCTTTGAAGGCATCTCATAAAATTTAATATATTTTGTAGTTTGGGGGAAAAAAATCTTAAAACTAAGTAAACTAAGATAAGTAACTCTTTAACGGATAAAGTGTTTTAATTCCATATCCCAGAAATAACCATTTAAAAATGACCAGTTGCTGTGTTAATTTATTAATTTAATATAATTTATCCCCCAAAATATGTTGTGGAACTTAGTAAGCTAGTTTGAAAGCTCCCATGGCATAATAAGGACACAAGGCCGGGCGCAGTGGCTCAAGCCTGTAATCCCAGCACTTTGGGAGGCCGAGACGGGTGGATCACGAGGTCAGGAGATCGAGACCATCCTGGCTAATCCGGTGAAACCCCGTCTCTACTAAAAAATACAAAAAAAAAACTAGCCGGGCGAGGTGGCGGGCGCCTGTAGTCCCAGCTACTCGGGAGGCTGAGGCAGGAGAATGGCGTAAACCCAGGAGGCGGGGCTTGCAGTGAGCTGAGATCTGGCCACTGCACTCCAGCCTGGGCGACAGAGCGAGACTCTGTCTCAAAAAAAAAAAAAAAAAAAAATAAGGACACAGAATAGCAATCAGTTATGAAAAGAAACAAAGGTATGGTGGGGTACAGGGGAGATGGACTATATAAAACCATAGTAATTAAAGCAAGTATGTTATTCATGTCAAAACAGAAAAATTATACATAGCAATGGGTAGCATATGATAAAGATAGCATGTTAAATGTGTCAGGAAAAGGCTAGTCAGTAAAATGTTGGTTCTCCACGATGGGATAAATGCATATTAAACTAATGTCTGCATGCAAATGAAGACTATAAAAGCATAAAAGTAATGGAAGAAACGTATAAGGAAATTATTTGTAGATTTGAGTAAATTTTAAAAGTAACCCAAAAAAGTGACAAAATTCTGTATCACAATCAAAGGGCAAACTGGGTTGCATCATATGACCAATTTTTTTTTTTTTTTTTATAAATAGGGTTCTTCAGAATCAATAGTAAGAACATAAATATTGTCCAGTTCTAAAACAGTCAAAAGACAGAAATTTTACCCAGGAAACAAAACATAAATATTCCTGCTTCACCAGTGTTAAAATGCAGTAGCCAGATGTAATCATTTTAAATGTGTATGTATCAAACAACACAGCCACAAAATACATTAAATAAAAATTTCCAGACTTGAAAGGAGAAACAGACAACTCAACAATTACAGTTGGAGATCTCAGCACTTCTCATTCAGTAATTGATAGAACAATTGCAGACACTCAAGGATACAGAAGACTTAATAGTCACCACATTTGATTTAATCATTATTAGGGCACACTCCACAAAACAACAAAAATATATATGCACTCTTTCATCCAGGTGCACACAGAACTTTTCCAGACCATATCTTAGGCAGATAAAATAAGACTTGATAAATTCAAATGATTACAATAATATAAATATGTTGTTTGATAAAAAGTTGAATTAAATTAGAAAACAGAAATCTAGGAACCCCAAAATATTTGGAAATTAAATGACACACTCTTAGATGCATGGGTCAAAGAAAAAACACAGGGAAATTCAAAATTATCTTTAAATGAATGAAAAGAACATGTGAAAATATACGGGATGGACTGGGCACAGTGGCTCATGCCAGTAATCTGAGCACCCTGGGAGGCCAAGTTGGGAAGATTGCTTGGGACCAGGAGTTCAAGATCAGGCTGGGCAGCACAGTGAGACCCCATTTCTATGGAATTAGTCGGGCATGGGGATGGCACACACCTATAGTTCTAGCTGCATGAGAGGCTGAGGCAAGAGGATTGCTTGAGCCCTGAAGTTTGAGGTTACATTGAACTATGATCCTCACCACTGCACTCCAAGCCCAGGTGACAAACTGAGACCTTGTCTCAAAAAAAAAAAAAAAGAAAACGTATGGGATGCAGTTAAAGCAGTGCTTAGAGGGATAATTATCACTTAGAAAGATCTAATATCAATAATACAAGCTTCCACCTTCAGCTAGAAAAAAAAGAGCAAACAAGACCAAAAATAGAAGAAAGGATATGATAACGATCAGAGTAGAAATCAATGAAATAGAAAACAGGAAAACAATATAAAAGTATCATTAATTAAACCAAAAGCTGGTTCCTTAGAAAGTTTTTTTAAAAGATAAATGTTCAGCTAAACCAACAAAAAAAGAGAAAAGGTATAAATTAACAGTATCAGGAATGAAAGAGGAGGCATCACAGTAGGAACTATAGAAGTTAAAAGAATTCTAAGCAAATATTATGAACAATTTTGTCCCAATAAATTTCACACCTTGGATGAAATGGGGGGGAAATGCTAGAAAAACTCAAATTACCAAAACTGACTCAAGAAGAAATGAAAAATCAGAATAGGCCTATATCAAATAAAGATACTGAATTTGTTATTAAAAGTCTTCCCCATAAGAAAAGTCCAAGTCCAGGCCGGGCACAGTGGCTCATCCCTGTAATCCCAGCACTTTGGGAGGCCAAGGTGGACAGATCACCAGAGGTCAGGAGTTCCAGACAAGCCTGACCAACATGGAGAAACCCTGTCTCTACTAAAAATACAAAATTAGCCAGGCGTGGTGGCGCATGCCTGTAGTCCCAACTACTTGGGAGGCTGAGGCAGGAGAATCACTTGAACCCAAGAGACGGGAGGTTGTGGTGAGCCAAGATAGTGCCATTGCATTCCAGCCTGGGCAACAAAAGTGAAACTCTGTCTCAAAAAATAAAAAATTTTAAAAAGAAAAGTCTAAGTACAGATGACTTCACTGGTGAATTCTGTCCAATATTTAAAGGAAAAAAATACCAATCTTTCACAAGTACTTCCAGAAAATAATAGTAGGAGGGAATACTTCCAAAATCACTTTATAAAGCCAGTATCACCCTAATATCAAAGCCAGTCAAAGACATCTTGTCCTATGCATTGAATATCATAAAGAATTAAAACTACAAATCAATACCCCAGCCAGCTATGGTGGTTCACGCTTGTAATCCTGGCACTTTGGGATTCCAAGGTGGGAGGATCACTTGAAACCAGGAGTTTGAGACTACCCCGGGTAAAAAAAGAAAGAAAACAAAGCAATGTCCCTTATAAACATCAATACAAAACTTCTTATAAAATATTAGCATTTCAAATCCAGTGACATAAAAAAGATTATGTACCATAACTAAGTGCACTTTATTCCAGAAATGAAAGTTTGGCTTATTCAAAAATCAATTAATGTAATACACCATATTAATAGAACAAATGACAAAAAGCACATTATCATTGACAAAACCCAACATCCATTGACAATAATTCTCACCCAAGTAAGGATAAAAGGAAAATTGCTCAGCCTGATAAAGGACATCTATATTTAACATCATAGTTATGGTTAAAAGAAAAAAAAGGAGGGGCATTCCAAGATGGCCAAATAGGAACAGTTCTGGTCTGCAGTTCCCAGCATAATCGACACAGAAGAAGGGTGATTCTCCATTTCCAACTGAGGTACCTGGTTCATCTCACTGGGACTGGTTGGACAGTGGGTGCAACCCATGGAGGGTGAGCTGAAGCAGGGCGGGGCATCGCCTCACCCAGGAAGCACAAGGGGTCAGGGGATTTCCCTTTCCTAACCAAGGGAAGCCCTGACAGACTACCTGGAAAAACGGGACACTCTCGTCCAAATACTGCGCTTTTCCCAAGGCCTTAGCAACCGGCAGACAAGGAGATTCTCTCCCGTGCCTGGCTCACCAGGTCCCATGCCCACAGAGCCTTGCTCACGGCTAGCACAGCAGTTTGAGATCAAACTGTGAGGAGGCAGCCTGGCTGGGCAAGGGGCATCCACCATTGCTGAGGCTTGAGTAGGTAAAACCAAGCAGCTAGGAAGCTCGAACTGGGCAGAGCCCACTGCAGCTGAACAATGCCTACTGCCTCTAGACTCCACCTCTATGGGCAGGGCATAGCAGAACAAAAGGCAGCAGACAACTTCTGCAGATTTAAACGTCCGTGTCTGACAGCTCTGAAGAGAGCAGTGGTTCTCCCAGCATGGCATTTGAGCTCTGAGAACAGACAGACTGCCTCCTTAAGTGGGTCCCTGACCCCTGTGTAGCCTAACGGGAAGACACCTCCCAGTAGGGGCCGACAGACACCTCATATAGGCAGGTGCCCCTCTTGGAATGAAGCTTTCAGAGGAAGGATCAGGCAGCAATATTTGCCGATCTGTAATATTTGCTGTTCTGCAGCCTCCACTGGTGATACCCAGGCAAACAAGGTCTGGAGCAGACCTCCAGCAAACTCCAACAGACCTGCACCTGAGGGACCTGACTGTTAGAAGGAAAACTAACAAACAGAAAGGAATAGCATCAACATCAACAAAAAGGTCATCTACACCAAAACCCCATGTGTAGGTCACCAACATCAAAGACCAAAGGTAGATAAAACCACAAAGATGGGGAGAAACCAGAGCAGAAAAGCTGCAAATTCTAAAAATCAGAGAGCCTCTTCTCCTCCAAAGGATTGCAGCTCCTCGCCAGCAATGGAACAAAGCTGGATGGAGAATGACTTTGAGAAGTTGACAGAAGTAGGCTTCAGAAGGTCGGCAATAACAAACTTCTCCAGGCTAAAGGAGGATGTTCAAACCCATTGCAAGGAAGCTAAAAACCTTGAAAAAAGATTAGACAAATGACTAACTAGAATAAACAATGTGGGGAAGACCTTAAATGGCCTGATGGAGCTGAAAACCATGGCACAAGAACTTTGTGACACACGTGCTTCAACAGCCGATTTGATCAGGTGGAAGAAAGGATATCAGTGATTGAAGATCAAATTAATGAAATGAAGCTTGAAGACAAGGTTAGAGAAAAAAGGGTAAAAAGAAATGAACAAAGCCTCCAAGAAATATGGGACTATGTGAAAATACCAAATTGACGTCTGATTGATGCACCTGAAAGTGATGGGGAGAATGGAGCCAAGTTGGAAAACAATCTTCAGGATATTATCCAAGAGAACTTCCCCAACCTAGCAAGGCAGGCCAACATTGAAATTCAGGAAATACAGAGAACACCGCAAAGATACTCCTCAAGAAGTACTACCCCAAGACACATAATTGTCAGATTAACCAAGGTCGAAATGAAGGAAAAAAATGTTAAGGACAGCCAGAGAGAAAGGTCGGGTTACCCACAAAGGGAAGCCCATCAGACTAAAAGCAGATCTGTCGGCAGAAACCCTACAAGCCAGAAGAGAGTGGGGGCCAATATTCAGCATTCTTAAAGAAAAGAATTTTCAGCCCAGAATTTCATATCCAGCCAAACTGAGCTTCATAAGTGAAGGAGAAAGAAAATCCTTTACACGCAGGCAAATGCTGAGAGATTTTGTCACCACCAGGCCTGCCTTACAAGAGCTCCTGAAGGAAGCACTAAACCTGGAAAGAAACCACCAGTACCAGCCACTGCAAAAACATACCAAATTGTAAAGACCATGAAGAAACTGCATCAATTAACAGGCAAAATAACCAGCGAACATCATAATGACAGGATCAAATTCACACATAACAGTGTTAACCTTTAATATAAATGGGCTAAATGCCCCAATTAAAAGACACAGACTGGCAAATTGGATAAAGAGTCAAGACTCATTGGTGTGCTGTATTCAGGAGACCCATATCATGTGGAAAGACACACATAGGCTCAAAATAAAGGGATGGAGGAAGATCTACCACGCAAATGGAAAGCCAAAAACAACAACAACAACAAGAGAGGTTGCATCCTAGTCTCTGATAAAACAGACTTTAAACCGGCAAAGATCAAAAGAGACAAAGAAGGCGTAATGGTAAAGGGATCAATTCAACAAGAAGAGCTAACTGTCCTAAATGTATATGTACCCAATACAGGAGCACGCAGATTCTTGAAACAAGTTCTTAGAGATCTACAAAGAAGCTTAGACTCCCACACAATAATAGTGGAACACTTTAACACCCCACTGTCAGTATTAGATCAACGAGACAGAAGGTTAACATGAATATCCAGGACTTGAACTCAGCTCTGCAACAGGCAGACCGAGTAGACATCTACAGAACTCTCCACTCTTCTCAGCACCACATTGCACTTATTCTAAAATTGACCACATAATTAGAAGTAAAGCACTCCTCAACAAATGTAAAAGAACAGAAATCACAACAAACTGTCTCTCAGACCACAGTGCAAACAAATTAGAACTCAGAATTAAGAAACTCACTCAACTCTGCACAAGTACATGGAAACTGAACAACTTGCTCCTGAATGACTACTGGGTAAATAACAAAATGAAGGCAGAAATAAAGATGTTTTTGAAACCAATGAGAACAAAGACACAACGTACCAGAATCTCAGGGACACAGTTAAAGCGTATGTGGAGAGAAATTTATAGCACTAAATGCCCACAAGAGAAAGCAGGAAAGAGCTAAAATCAATACCCTAACATCACAATTAAAAGAACTGGAGAAGCAAGAGCAAACACATTCAAAAGCTAGCAGAAGGCAAGAAATAAGATCAGAGCAGAACTGAGAGAGATAAAAACACAAAAAAACTCTTCAAAAAAATCAATGAATCCAGGAGCTGGTTTTTTGAAAAGATCAACAAAATTGATAGACCGCTAGCCAGACTAATAAAGAAGAAAGGAGAGCAGAATCAAACAGATGCAATAAAAAATGATAAAGCAGATATCACCACCAATCCCACAGAAATACAAGCTACCATCACAGAATACTGTAAACATCTCTACGCAAATAAACTAGAAAATCTAGAAGAAATTGACAAATTCCTGGATACATACACCCTCCCAAGACTAAACCAGGAGAAAGTTTAATCTCTGAATAGACCAATAGCAGGCTCTGAAATTGAGGCAATAATTAATAGCCTACCAACTAAAAAAAGTCCAGGACCAGACAGATTCATAGCCGAATTCTACCAGAGATACAAAGAGGAGCTGGTACCATTCCTTCTGAAACTATTCCAATCACTAGGAAAAGAGAATCCTCCCTAACTCATTTTATGAAGCCAACATCATTCTGATACCAAAGCCTGGCAGAGACACAACAATAAAAGAGAATTTCAGGCCAGTATCCCTGATGAACATCAGTGCGAAAATCCTCAATAAAATACTGGCAAACCGAATCCAGCAGCATATCAAAAAGCTTATCCACCACGATGCAAGGCTGGTTCAACATACGCAGACCAATAAATGTAATCCATCACATAAACAGAACCAATGACAAAAACCACATGATTATCGCAATAGATGCAGAAAAGGCCCTTGACAAAATTCAACAGCCCTTCATGCTAAAAACTCTCAATAAAGTAGGTATTGATGGAACGTATCTCAAAATAATAAGAGCTGTTTATGACAAAACCACGGCCAATATACTGAATGGGGAAAACTGGAAGCATTGCCTTTGAAAACCGGCACAAGACAAGGATGCCCTCTCTCACCACTCCTATTCAACATAGTATTGGAAGTTCTGGCCAGGGCAATCCGGCAGGAGAAAGAAATAAAGGGTATTCAGATAGGAAAAGAGGAAGTCAAATTGGGTTTGCAGATGCCATGATTGTATATTTAGAAAACCCCATCATCTCAGCCCAAAATCTCCTTAAGCTCATAAGCAACTTAAGCAAAGTCTCAGGACACAAAATCAATGTGCAAAAATCACAAGCATTCCTATTTACCAGTAACAGACAAACAGCCAAATCATGAGTGAACTCCCATTCACTGTTGCTACAAAGAGAATAAAATTCCTAGAAACCCAGCTTACAAGGGATGTGAAGGACCTCTTCAAGGAGAACGACAAACCACTGCTCAATGAAATAAAAGAGGACACAAACAAATGGAAGAATAGTCCATGCTCATGGATAGGAAGAATCAATATCGTGAAAATGGCCATACTGCCCAAGGTGATTTATAGATTCAATGCCATCCCCATCAAGCTACCAATGACTTTCTTCACAGAATTGGAAAAAAAACTATTTTAAGGTTCATGTGGAACCAAAAAAGAGCCCACATAGCCAAGACAATCCTAAGCAAAAAGAACAAAGCTGGAGGCATCATGCTACCTGACTTCAAACTATACTACAAGGCTACAGTATCAAAAACAGCATGGTACTAGTACCAAAACAGATATATAAGCCAATGGAACAGAACAGAGGCCTCAGAAATAACACCACACATCTACAACCATCTGATCTTTGACAAACCTGACAAAATCAAAAAATGGGGAAAGGATTCCCTATTTAATAAATGGTGCTGGGAAAACTGGCTAGCCATATGTAGAAAGCTGAAACTGGATCCCTTCCTTACACCTTATACAAAGTTAATTCAAGATGCATTAAAGACTTAATTAAGTTAGACCTAAAACCATAGAAACCCTAGAAGAAAACCTAGGCTATACCATTCAGTACATAGGCATGGGCAAGGACTTAATGATTAAAACACCAAAAGCAATGGCAACAAAAGCCAAAATAGACAAACGGAGTCTAATTAAACTAAAGAGCTTCTGCATGGCAAAAGAAACTACCATCACCATTAGAGTGAACAGGCAACCTACAGAATGTTTGCAATCTACCCATCTGACAAAGGGCTAATATCCAGAATCTACAAAGAACCCAAACAAATTTACAAGAAAAAAACAACCCCATCAAAAAGTGGGCAAAGGATATGAACAGACACTTCTCAAAAGAAGACATCTATGCAACCAACAGACACATGATAAAGTGCTCATCATCGCTGGTCATCAGAGAAATGCAATCAAAACCATAATGAGATACCACCTCATGCCAGTTAGAATGGCAATCATTAAAAAGTCAGGAAACAACAGATGCTGGAGAGGATGTGGAGAAATAGGAATGCTTTTACGCTGTTGGTGGGAGTGTAAATTAGTTGAACCACTGTTGGAGACAGTGTGGCAATTCCTCAACGATGTAGAACTAGAATTACCATTTGACCCAACAATCCCATTACTGGGTATATACCCAAAGGATTATAAATCATGCTACAATAAAGACACATACACACATACACATGTATGTTTATTGTGGCACTGTTCACAACAGCAAAGACTTGGAACCAACCCAAATGTCCATCAATGATAGACTGGATTAAGAAAATGTGGCACATATACACCATGGAATACTATGCAGCCATAAAAAAGGATGAGTTCATGTCCTTTGCAGGGACATGGATGAAGCTGGAAACCCATCATTCTCAGCATACTGCCACAAGGACAGAAAACCAAACACTGCATGTTCTCACTCATAGGTGGGAATTGAACAATGAGATCACTTGGACACAGGGCAGGGAACATCACACACAGGGCCTGTCAGGGGGTCGGGGGCTAGGGGAGGGATAGCATTAGGAGAAATACCTAATGTAAATGATGAGTGGATGGGTGTAGCAAACCAACATGGCACGTGTATACCTATGTATCAGATCTGCACGTTGTGCACATGTACCCTAGTATAATTATACTTTAGTACCCTAAAGTATAATTTTAAAAAATGAATGCCTTTTTCTTAAGATCAAGAACCAGGCAGGGATGTGTCTATTCCTCACTGTTTCTACTCAACCATTGTAACTGGGGGGTCCTACCCAGTGCAGTAAGGCAAGAAAAAAACTTTAAAGGCATTCAGATTGGAAAGGAAGTTGTAAAACTGTATATTCACAGATGATGTGACCTACAAATTGAAAACTAAGGAATCTACGTAAAAGATACGAGTACTATTAAGTGAATTAGCACAATCTCAGAATACAAGCTCAGTATACAAAAAATCAGTAGTACAGTATTTCCATATATTAGCAATGAGCACTCCAGTAATGAAATTGAAATAAAAGGAAATTCTATTCACAATCATATCAAAAAGAATATGAAAAATAGAAACAAATAAAATAGGAATAAATATAATAAAATAATACTTGTACAATGAAACTAAAAAAACAATGCTGAGAGAAATTAAAGAAGACCTAAATAAATGGAAAAATTAGAAAGCTCAGCATTGTTGAAATGTCAGTTATCCCCAAATCAATGTATGGATTTAACCTAATGCCTGTCAAAATTCCAGCAGACTTTCGTTGTAGAAATTAGTAAATTCTAAAACTTATATAGAAAATGAAAAATGTCTAGAATAGCCAAAACACTTTTTTAAAAGAACAAAGTTGAAGGATTAGATGACCTGATTTCAAAATTTACTGTAAACCAATCATCAAGACATTGTAGCATTGGTGTATATATATATATATACACACACACACACACACACACAGATCAATGTAACACTCCAACTAATTTTCAACCAAAAGAGAAAAGATGGTCTTTTCAAAAATGATGCTAAAATAATTGGATATCCATGTGCCGAAAGGAACCCCAATCTGTATACCTTGTGCTAAATATAAAAATAATTAAAAAGGAATCATAGAACTAACTCTAAGAGCTAAAACTACAAAGCTTCTGGAATAAAACATAGGAAAAATCTTTGTAACCTTGGGTTAGGCAAGATTAATTTTTAAAAATTGATACATTAGACTTCTTCAAAATTAAAAACGATTGCTCTTCAGAAGACACTATTAAGAAAATGAAAAAACAGACCAGGAGAAAATATTTTCAAAACATTCTGATAAAGAACTCATATCCAGAATATGTAAAGAACTCTAAATAACAAAAAGACTAATAACCCAATTTTTAAAATAGACAAAACATCTGAATACACACTAAAAAGGAGGTACAAATAGTAAATAGGTATATGAAAAGATGTTCAGTATTATTAGACATTAGGAAACTGCAAATTAAAACCTCAGTGAGATATACTACACAGCCACTGGAACAACTAAAATCACCAGTTGGCAGTGATGTGGAGAAACCAGAACTCTCATACATTGGGCTCATAAGGATGTAAAACTATACAACTTCTTTAGAAAAGTTTGGCAGTTTCTTAAAAAGTTAAACATACATTTGGCATATGAATCAATAATTTCACTCCTAGAAATCTACCCAAGAGAAAAGCTCGCCCAGTGTTCATAACAGCATTATTCCCTAGTAGCTCCAAACTGGAAATAATCCACATGTCCATCAAACTGGTGAACTCATAAGCAAAATATATCTTTTCATGAGAGACTTTCAAGCAAGGACAAAAATATATATTTCAAATGTATGTCTTTTTATAACATTCCACCATATGATATATATGAGATATATTATCTATATACATATATATCATATATATCAATCATATATACATATATATGATATATATAAGATTTTACTATATATAAAATAAAGGAATGAACTACTGATAATCACAACATGGATGAATCTCAAAATAATCAAGCCAAGTGAAAGCAGCCAGACCAGAAAAATAGTACATGTAATGTATGATTCCCTTTACATAAAATTCTAAGAAATACATATTAACCTATAGTGACAGAAAGCAGATCAGTGGTTGCCTGGGAAATTATTATAAAAGAGCATGAGAAAATGTTTGGGGGGGTGGGAGGTGATGGATATTTTCATTAGCGTGACTGTTGTAATTTCACAGGTATATACAACAGTCAAAAGTTGTTCATTACACATTCAATATGAGTAGTTTATTGTATATCAATTATACCTTGAAAATGAAAGAAAAAAATAAAAGGATAGAACTACTAGTAGTTGCAACAACATGGATGAATCTTTCATAAATATTCTATATGAAAGAAGCCAGACACTAAAGACTACATATTATGATTCCATATATCTGAAACTTCTAGAAAAGGCAGACTTACAGCACCAGAAAGCAGATCAGTGGTTGCCTTTTTCTAGGAATGAGAGTAGAGACTAAATGCCAACAAGCACCAGGGAGATAGGGAAATAATTGTTCTAAAATTGGATTGTGGTGATCATTACACAATTGTAAAAATTTACTAATTGTAAAATAAAGTTAGCAGCAATTTTTAAAACATAATTTTTAAGGATAATATTAATTCAGTTTATGGTGGCTCATACCTGTAATCCCAGCACTTTGGGAGACTGAGGTGGGTGGATCACCTGAGGTCAAGAGTTCAAGACCAGCCTGGCCAAGATGGTGAAACCCCATCTCTACTAAAAATACAAAAATTAGCTGGGTGTGGTGGCAGGTGCCTGCAATTCCAGCTATTAGGGAGGCTGAGGCAGGAAAATCACTTGAACCTGGGAGGCAGAGGTTGCAGTGAGCTGAGATCGCGCCATTGCACTTCAGCCTGGGCAACAAGAGTGAAACTCCATCTCAAAAAAAAAAAAAAAAAAAAAAATTTACTAAAATGCCCTGAACACTTAAAATTGGTAAAATCTATGGTATGTAAATTATACCTAAATAAAGCTGTTTTTAAAAAAGCAAGAGCCGGCCGGGCGCGGTGGCTCAAGCCTGTAATCCCAGCACATTGGGAGGCCGAGACGGGTGGATCACGAGGTCAGGAGATCGAGACCATCCTGGCTAAAACGGCAAAACCCCGTCTCTACTAAAAATACAAAAAACTAGCCGGGCGAGGTGGCGGGCGCCTGTAGTCCCAGCTACTCGGGAGGCTGAGGCAGGAGAATGGCGTAAACCCGGGAGGCGGAGCTTGCAGTGAGCTGAGATCCGGCCACTGCACTCCAGCCTGGGCGACAGAGCGAGACTCCGTCTCAAAAAAAAATAAAAATAAAAAAAATAAAAAAAAATAAAAAAGCAAGAGCCAAAAAATTGTAGCTTATTAAATTGGCAGCAATTTTTAAAACATAAATGTTAAGGATAATATTCAATAAATGTTTGCATTCCTACTGTATATTAAGCATTATGGGATACTGGCGAATGCAAGACAGGATGGGAAGACATACAGTTAAAATATAGTGTCCTCACTGCTGTCTCATAGAAGCAGCAAATTGCAGAAGCACCTCACTCTAGGCTTACTGCAGGAAGACATGCATTTTCAAACATTGCTAGTAAAAGCATATTGCCCCACTGTCCCTGGAAAGCAATTTGACAATATGTAGCAACAACTTAAATTTATGCCCTTTGACTCCCTAATGGTAATTCTGAGTATCTATTGTAAATAATCAGAAACGTGGATAGAATTGTGTAATCTAAACAATTGGCATTGGTCACAGGTAATTCTAAAATAAATTGAAAGCAACACAAATGTTCAATAATAGAATGGTTAAATAAGTCATGGTATCTATGTGTCATAACATGCAGCTATTGAAATGTACTTGAAAAATTTTAATTTCATAGAAAAATCAAGATTACAAAATTGTGATATAATCTTTATACTTAAAATGTGTGTATGTATATACACAAGCTAAAAGATAACACCCCAAAATATTAACAGTCATTAACTCTGGGCTGTGGGATTGCAAGTGATTTGGTTTTTTATACTGTTCTATAATTTATAAAGGTTCATGTAACGAGCATGTACTGTGTTACTTTAACAAACAGGAAAAAATTATTTTTCTCCTTTATCTGTTTATATAGGCAATACATGTTCATTGCAGAAGAGTTAGAATGTAGACAAAAATCTACACCTAAAATCCACGCCCCCAGAGACAGGCTGTCTTAACACTTGGGAGTATATTCTTCTAGACATTTCTGTGCAACTAGATCATTTATTTTACAAAAAAATGTTACTATTGTTTCATAACCGGCTTTAAAGGAAGAAGAAATAGCAGATCTAAACAAATAGACACATGTTCATCTGAAAAGAAGAGAAACTAATGGCATCTAAAGAGAATAAATAATGGGCTCAAGCAAAAGTATTTTCAAGTTGTGGTAGCACTGAGAGAACGTGCCAGTGTGCCTGGAAGGAAGCAAGAGGAGGCAGGGGGCAGACAGAAGCACAGGTGAGGAGGGTCACAAGAGGAGACGCAGAGACCAGCTGTAGTGAAATTCGACCTTTGTATATGAGAGGCTCTTGCTGCTTGCTGGATACGCCGCTTCTCATGTTGTGGGAGATAAGATAAGGCCTACACAGAACACATGTAGGTTATGAGGTCCCAAGGGGCAGGGAGGCTTACAAAAGCCACAGTCTATAGAGCAAGCACTAGAATGTGAACAAAGGGAAGGAAAAGGCCCGTTTACAGGAATAACAGCTGACCAACTGGTGCAAAAGCAAGGCCAGACCTAAATTCCCAAGGCTAAATCAACTAGGGTTTCATCTCAAGAAAGAATCACAAATATGTTAGGGTGAGTCTAACTGTCGAACAGAAATTGCCAGACTCTGGTATCAGAAAGGGAAGAATGTTGGTACCACAGAAAGACCAGAGGCTTAGGAGCCAGACAGATTTGGTCCACTCACCAGCTGAGCAGGTTACTTGACTCCTGAGGCTCAGTTTCAGAAGGCATCAGCATCAGCCTCCGAGGTGGCTGTGAGAATCTAAGATACTGTATGTAAACACCTGGCACATGGCTCATGATAAATAGTAGCTATTACTCCATATAGGAGAAATACAATATAACATCATGGGCCCCGTGCAGTGGCTCAGGCCTGTGATCCCAACACTTTGGGAGGCTGAGGCAGGCAGATGAGGCCAGGAGTTCGAGATCTGCCTGGCCAACATGCAAAACCCCATCTTTACTAAAAATACAAAAGTTAGCTGGGCGTGGTGATGTGTGCCTATAATCCCAGCTACTTGGGAGGCTGGGGCGCGAGGATCATTTGAATGAACCTAGGAAGGAGGTGGAGGTTGCAGTGAGTTGTGATCACAGCATTGCACGTCAGCCTGGGCAACAGAGCAAGACTCCGTCTCAAGAAAAAAAAAAAAATTATATATATAGATGTAAAACATCGTGGTTAATAGCATGAAGTTTGAAGTTAGACAAACCTAACTTCAAATCCTTGCTTTACCACAGAAGCTGTGGAATCTCAGGCATCCAAGCTTCAGCATCCCCTGTAAAAATAAGGGTACCACTTGCCACACTGAGCTGTTTTAAGGATTAAATAAGACAGTGTATATAATGTAAGGCCCTTAGGCATAGTGTCTGTGTAATCAATAAACAATAGCTATTTATTACTACCACTTTTGTGCTCACATTACCTAACCTCTCTGAAGTAGAGTTTAGTCAGCTGTAACATTAGCATTCTATCACTTATCTTGCTCCCTTCACTCCTAGGGCACATTTTACTGCTTGACACAGTAAATATCTGTTGCATGAACAGCAAGATTGTACTGAGAATTAAGAGATAATGTATATAATGAATCTAACAGTGTCTGGTATATAAATGCTAAAAAAAAAAAAAAATGGAGCTATTTGTTTTACCGTTAGATTGTGAGCTCCTCAGGGGGGCAAAAACGTTTTCTTAGTCTTGTAGTCCCAGCATCTGGCAGACTGTTATGTAGGAGGTCCTCAGCAAATGTTTACTGAAAGACACAGACCACAGCAATACAGCAGCCGCCCTCACTACAAGGATATCTACAGCAGTCCAGATGATTTGGCCCTCCAAAAACAACTTAAAATCCTCCATCTAACAACAGTCACAGGTAGCCATTGTGCTAAGCATCTGTACCTCCTGATTTCAAGACTGGTACTTATGTAATGTCTTCAGTAAGTAACCTAGTAATCACTACAGATCTCAGTGAGGTGAAGTAAGACCAAAGCTCCCATAAGTATGAGGCTGTAAACATTGCAAATTAACATGTCTAGCACACAAAGTGATCACAGCATACAACAGCATTTATATAAATTCAACCCTCGTAAGAGAAGCCAGAAAGACAGGGTACCAGTTACTTAATCCAAGTCAACTAAATGTGTTACCTATATGAAGATAACAGGTTATGATACCATATTTATAGTTAACATTCTTACAGTTTATGCAATGGAATACATTAAAAAACGCCACAGAAATTATGTAAAGCAGGCTAACGGGTCTTCCATGTTACTATCCTAAGAAACAGAGACCCTCAATAATCAGAAACAAGCTTTTCTGCCAATTTGACTAATACTTGAAAAAAATGGAAAATATAGAGAGATTAAAATCACTCTTGGTTCAGTGATCCAGGGATAACCATTATTTTATACTTGGTATATTTCTTTTTGACACTTGTTACTAATGTGTTCAAAAACAGGACTTTGAATGCTTCAGTGTTCTTTCAAGCAGTAACTCACATCCATTTCCCTGTTATTGGACATTTGGGCGGTTTAGAACTGTTTCCTACTGAATGTTTTTAAAGGCAGCTTTTTCCTTTGTATTAAAAATATATTAATTACTCTGTCAGAGATCTACATGTACATCCATCAGCACTGGAAATTAAGGCACTGTAGGTAAAGAAGGCCAGCCAGAAACCCATCAGAGCAATCGTCCAGGAATGTAACTAGTGAGAAGTATGAAGCCAAACTCTCCTCAGTGAGGCGGGAGAATGTAGGAGAGGAACAGGGAAACAGGGAGAATGGAGGGTTGTGTGTATATATTAGGGTATAGAGAAAGAAGAAGGAATGACACGAATTAATATTCCAAAACATGAGTTATAAAATTACAGATATACTAGTTTAGAATTACTTTTTAATGCTTAATAAATGGAGCCTCTACATGGGCCTGAGATTAATGTTTTATTTTTTTCCACATTGAACAAACCATATCAAAGCCCAATGTTAATTTACTTGAACAGATATTTACTGGTACCTACTTTGTGCCAGGCACTGTGCTTGGTAATAAACATGATTTGAGACCCTGTCCTTCCAGTTCATAATTACAATATATTTAGCCCACGTTTTTATTCTGTCTATATCCACAGTGAGTAAGAATTAACAACTGATAGCTTATGATTCTGGGGAACTGCAAGAGTTCCTTTAACCATCAGAAATGAAGTGAAATCTACTTCCTGGGGCAGGAAAGCACGTGGTGTGTATTAGGAAACTTCAGCAAGAGTTGAAACTAAAGGTTTTCTGGTCACTGGATGGGTTAAGGAAATTCAGTGAACCAAATATCCAACTCCCAAATATTTCAGCTAGTCCATTTTATGTAAGTGGCTTAGGATATCTATTTTTAACTTAAAAGTATAAAGATAAATCACATACTTCTATTCCTGAAGCATTATAGACCTCAAACTAGAGAAATATTGAACTTTTATTTTATTTTTTGTTTTTTTGTTTGTTTGTTTTTGAGATGGAGTTTCACTCTTGTCACCCAGGCTGGAGTGCAGTGGCACGATCTCAGCTCACTGCAACCTCCGCCTCCCGAGTTCAAGCGATTCTCCGACCTCAGCCTCCCGAGTAGCTGGGATTACAGGCATGTGCCACCACGCCCAGCTAATTTTGTATTTTTAGTAGAGACAGGGTTTCTCCATGTTGGTCAGGCTGGTCTCAAACTCCCAACCTCAAGTAATCTGCCCACATGGCCTCCCCCAAAGTGCTGGGATTACAGGCGTGAGCCACTGCACCAGGCCAAAATGTTGAACATTTTATTCTATGCCTGTAGGTACCATATGTCTTAGATTTGCCCAGATAATCCCTGAATCAAATACTCTATTCTTTTGTCCCTGTAAATAGTCAGAATCCTGGAAATTGGAATCAAAACATAACTCCCAGACAACACTCTGAAACTGCATGCAATCCTTTGTCAAACCATGTATGTCCCAGTCATTATCTCTGCTCATTCCAGCTTTTCTGTTTCCATCCCAGGAATCTGCAGAGCCCGCCTGAATACTTTTGCCCAGAAACTGTTCATCTGAAAGGGAAAACTTACTTAGGGAAATAAGTTTCTAAAGGCAGTGGTGTTGCTGGCCAAATTACATGAACCATCATATCCCCTCATGCTAACAATACTATGTTAAAGAATTTGTCCTCAGGCTGGGCACGGTGGCTCACACCTGTAATCCCAGCACTTTGGGAGGCCGGGGGTGATCGCGAGGTCAGGAGATCGAGGCCATCCTAGCCAACATGGTGAAACCCCGTCTCTACTAAAAATACAAAAATTAGCTGGCGTGGTGGCACGTGTCTGTAATCCCAACTACTCGGGAGGCTGAGGCAGGAGAATGGCTTGACCCTGGGAGGCGGAGGTTGCAGTGAGCCAAGATCACGCCATTGCCCTCCTGAGTGACAGAGCGAGATTTTATTTCAAAAAGAATGAATGAATGAATGAATGAATGAATGAATGAAAATGAATGAAAGAATTCTGCACTCTCACCATTTTACTGATTCCAATCCTGTCCCAGCAGCTCTACACACTGTTTCATAAGAGCATTAGGACATCACTTTTCATTCAGCCATTCATTTTGAGCACTTAGTGCCAATCACTGTACTATAGCCCAAGGAAATTAGTGAGCTACAAAACGGACACTTTACAGTCAAGTGGGGAACAGATTTAATTATGTAAATATGAAGGAGACAAATAAGATGAACCAATAATGAACAAGGAGTTGCAGCTTACGGTGCTGAGGGAAGAATTTTTCTGAGTAGGTGACAAGACCTAAAAGATTGAAAAACAGCAAAAGTGTCCTAGGCGGGGAGTAAAATATGTGACTGTGCAGTGATTTTGAGGCAGGAAACAGTATGTTGGGGAGATTTTTAAAGCCTAGTGTGGCCAGAATATAGTGAGCAACAGAGGGAGATGTGATTACAAAGTCTAACAGGGGCCAGATCACGCAGGGCCTAGGGAAGCCACTGAAAATTGTTAAGCAAGGGAGTGATATAACCCCTACCCCTTAGGTTTTCTGAAGACCATTCTGCCAGAGTAGTGGAAGTGCAAGAACAGAAGTAGGGAGACAAAGAAGGAAGCCATTACATACATCTGAGTCAGATGTATGTGGTTAATTCAGGAGTCAAGAATCAGGAAACCTGCACGTGACATCTGATTAAAAGATGAACACAAGCTAGCCAAAGAGGAAAGGGCATTTCAGGCAGTTGAAAAACATGTACAGTGGCATTAGGTCCCAAGACCATAACCTGTTCCAACACCATAAACAGCCTGGTATGGCAGTAGCAAAGGATATGTGGCAAGAGTGTCATCCAGACAAGAAAGTATGGTACCCTGAACAGAAGCCGGTGGTGGTAGGGAGGAAGAGGCAGGCTTGTATCCATATGGTCAACTGTAGTGAGGTGAGGAAAGAGGAACTTGGGATAACTGAGTTTCTGGCTTTGAGTGGGCAGATGACAGTGCCATTGACTAAAATAGGGAGAACCAGGGCAGTGGGAAGCATGAGTTCAAGTTTATACATGCTGCTGTAGTGAAAGAGCCATCTATATAGTAGGCAGCTGGATACATGGAGCTCTCCAGCTTAGAAAGAGGCTGAAGCTGGACATAGTTTGAAACCATAGGTGAGTAAGTGGTGAGTGAAGCCATGGGAGAGACTAAGCTTACCAGGGAAGTACAAAATGACAAGAGCTTATTAGTCCAGAACCTGGGACACACTAGCATTGAAGGAGCAAAAGTTCTAAGATGGGTAATATTATTGTGAGATGTATGGCACATTGTAGGATGTTTAGCACCATCCCTGCATGCTACCCACTAGATGCCAGTAGGACCCGCTCAGTTGTGACAAGCAAGACAGACATGTCTCCAGACATTCCTGAATGTCCTCTGGTGGGGGGGAAATCACCCTAGTTGAGAACCACCAAAATTAAGAGGAGTCTCCAGGATGCTGATAAAGGAGGGTTATTGAATGAACTTCCTTTTGCAAATGTTTTCTTCAGAAATGACATACACAAAAATGTATAACCCCTCCTGCAATATAGGATTAGGTGTCACTCACCAACATGCCCAAAGTCACATTAAGTGATCAAACCCAGATTGGAACCTGACTTTTACAGTCTGACTCCAAAGCCTATGCTTTAAGGCTAAATCACTTAATCCCTAACTCCATAAGGTCTCCATTAGGCTACAAGAGATGTGAGGAGAGGGCTGCCTCAGTCTTTTTCATCATTGTAATCCTAGCATTTGGCTCTTACACTTAGCAACAGGAGTTCAAATATTTACTGAATGAGTCTCACTTCACACTTAACTCTGAAAATATGCCTTATTCATAAACCTACATTGAGGTATTTAACACTGATAGCTTACAGACAGCAAGTCAGGGCACCAAGGGAAAGAAAATGCTCCCATCCTGACAAGAAATCAGCAGCAGTGGTTTTGAGAATTTTGTTCCCCAGAACAGAGGCTCTGCCATCAACCATTTCACTTGCGTTAGCAGAAAGTTCCTCTCCTGTTGCCTCCTTATCTAGCACATCCCATGCCGCATTGAGGCCTCAAGGAGATGGGGGAAAAGGAGTGGAAACAAGAATGGAATGCAGTAGTTTTATTAAATGAACAAACTATAACTTTTGATAGTATCATAAACTGGTAGTGATAGGGAACAATTTTCTATCAAGTAAGCTTTTTAAAAATTTTAAACCTCTAACCTCTATTCAAAAATGTTGGCTTAGGCTAGGCGCAGTGGCTCACACCTGTAATCCCAGCACCTTGGGAGGCTGAGGGGGGTGGATCACCCGAGGTCAGGAGTTCAAGATCAGCCTGGCCAACATGGTGAAACCCTGTCACTACTGAAAAAATACAAAAACTAGCCAGGCGTGGTGGTATACATCCATAATCCCTGCTTCTTGGGAGGCTGAGGCAGGAGAATTGCTTGAACCCGGAAGGCAGAGGTTGCAGTGAACCAAGATCGTGCCACTGCACTCCAGCCTGGGCAACAGAGTGAGACTCCATTTCAAAAACAAAAAGATGTTGACTGGGCACAGTGGCTCATGCCTGTAATCCCAGCATTTTGGGAGGCCAAGACAGGTGGATCACTTGAGGTTAGGAGTTCAAAGACCACAGTCTGGCAAGCATGGTGAAACCCCATCTCTACTAAATATACAAAATTAGCCGGACATGGTGGCACATGCCTGTAAATCCCAGCTACTTGGGAGGCTGAGGCAGGAGAAATCACTTGAACTTGGGAGGCAGAGGTTGCAGTGAGCCGAGATGGCCCCACTGCACTCCAGCCTGGGTGACAGAGCGATACTCCATCTCAGAAGAAAAACTTCACACACACACAATGTTTTAGGAACTTGAATAGGTGCCCCCTACTGTATATACCTACCTCAGCATATTTTCCGTCACTAATTGGCCTTGGTACCTTTTTGATGAAGGGACTGTATGTCCACAGATTCCTGCTTAAATATTGTGGGAGATCCCTGCAAGGGCTAAGCCAGTGATGTCAAATACTATAATAGACATTGCTAACTGATGTACATTTTTCTGATGTACATAGCTACATATGAGGCTTAGAGATATAGCCTCAGAATATTTATCAATATTTCAGGCAGCCACATCATTTCCAAGAGAAAGTATTTCATCTCTGCCTAAAGCCAACCTTAGGGGTAGCCTGGAGGATACAGTATTCAGGGGATACCAGCAACACCTAAAAGGTTTGGCAGAACGACATCTTCCCAGGATGAATATCTAGGTCTAGGTATGCTGTAGAGGTCTACAAAGTAGAAAGATGGGAAATCTATAAACGGGCTTTAGTCAGTTCGACCTACACACTTGAACATCTATTTGTGTTACTTGGAAGCCACAGAGGGAAGCTATAAAGCAATCTGGGAGTTGAGAAAGTTTGCCACTCTGACCGACCAGTGGCGCAAGCCTGTAATCCCAGCACTTTGGGAGGCCAAAGTGGGCAGATCACCTGAGGTCCGGAGTTCCAGACCAGCATGGTCAACATGGTGAAACCCCATCTCTACTAAAAATACAAAACTTAGCCAGGTGTGGTGGTGCACAGATGTAGTCCCAGTTACTGGGGAGGCTGAGGCAGGAGAATCGCGTGAACCGGGGAAGCAGAGGTTGCAGTGAGCCAAGATCGTGCCACTCCACTCCAGACTGGGTGACAGAGCAAGGCTCCGTCTCAAAAAAAAAAAAAAAAAAAAGATTTGCCACTTTGAGTGGAAACCACTTTAATAAGGTCGTGTAAAGCTCATACTTTATGGACCTCAAATTTTTCTTAACCTTGCACCATCTGTAATTCTCTCACTCCCACCAACAACCATAGGGAAAGCTTGATATGGAACATTTTCAACAAATTCTGACATGGACTTAAGCTTTAAGGAACAGGGAGAAGAATGTGTTTTCTGCTCTGGAGTGTTGTCTCCTTCAGGGTAGTTCAGTTGCTCACAGCCTCCATTTAGCAACTAAAGGTACCTTTGCGGGCTGGTCTTGAGGCTCGTGTTTGCCGTATTGATTTCTACCCAACCATTAAAACTTCAGTTAATTCATTTTTGCTTTATTTCAGTTTTGAAGATTATGAAACAGATGAACCTGCCTCTCCCTCTGAATTTGGAAACAAAGGCAGTAAAATATTAAGTGCAAGCCTTCCAGAGAAATGTGGAAAGCTTCAATCAGTGGATGAAGAATAGCTCCCAGTGTCTACAATGAAACGAAGATGTGTATTTTAAATGTTTCTTTCTTGTGAAGAGATGTTCTCGTTTGCATACTGCTTTTTAAAGACTTTGATTTCTCCAAGTGTGTATCTGCACTAGGAACTTTGTTTTTAAGCAGTAGGTCTGGATACACATTTAACTTAGGAGACTCCTCCAATTTGCCTCAAACCTCTTACGGAGCTTTTCCTCAGAAGTGGTACCATCGCCTTCCGAAGTCAGCACTCTACACCCTTGAATGTACCAAGGATCTCTTGGGGACAGTGCCAAGCACGGTTCTCTACACAGGTGACTGAAGTTGCCTCTGTGTTGGCTGGCATCTGAGTCCCCCCAGGCTCCTATGGAGCCTAGAAGAAACCTTCACTTGCAGAAAACTTGAGTCAAAAAATTCTGGAACTTGAAAAAGTAGTAAGGGCCTCCAGAATTGACTTAGCCCTAGTAATAAAAGCACTGCCAAAACATCTCAGAGACTTCTTTTAATTATATGTATACTGGAGTTCAAAGATCTTGAACTTACCTGGCTTAATGTAATTTCACAGTTACCTGCCAAACTACTAGTCACTTTACATCCTCAGGTATTGTAACCACTGGGCCTTCCAACTTTGCTGGCAAGCTCTGGTAACCTCCCTGACTGTGGATCTTATATAACATCTCAAGGAAAAAAAAAAAAAAAAAACTTAAATGATTGAAGTACAGAATTTGACTCATACTTGGAAAAAGCCCTTTTATCATTTATTCATTGAACTATTGAATGATATATTTAATCTCCAAATTAGTTAATATTGTTTTCACTTCCTATCAGAAGGCCTGCTTGACGACATGAAGGAATAATGATACATTAAAATTCTTACTAGATATATTCTTTTCTCCCAGGAATATTAGACTAGCTAATAAAGTTAAGGCCTCAATCAATGTACTTCATGTTCAAAAAAATTACTACAGATACTTCTTCCACCTCAGTATCAAGGAAATGGAAAATGATACACCTATAAAAGAAAGCTATTATTTACTGTAGATGTGTTCACTACAGAATCCTACATTTTTCATCAGGCCACAGTCCAGCCAAATCCTGTAGTATCCTTGAAAATAAACTATTAAAAATTATAGACATTTCTGATGTAAGTAAAACCCCCAAGCAACTTAATATCCATCTGTCAGTCATCAGCTTTTCCCCTAGATTTATTTTTTTTTAACTAGTTCTGAAAGTGTCAAGAATAGCTTCCCTTTCCACCCTACCTTGGTTCCCTCCTTGCTGGCATAAAAGCTAAGCAGTGAAATGAACTTTGGGTTAGGGTTATGGTAGGCAAAAAGAAAAGGAGAATTTAGGAAATACGCTATAAACTAGGTACAGCACAGTAAGTTAACAATCCTAGGACTCCTGCCTGTCACAAGCTCCCAGTTTCCTGTCATTTTATCTTCATGATTAGAACTGATCTTCCATTTAACTGTTACAGAAAGCAGTAACTACTGCAGCTATTTAATAGTTCACACAAAATAAAAGCTTAAAAATAACAATTTTTAGGAAACAATATTCAATAACCTAAACACACTGATTATTAAGATTATTTATGTGATAAATGAAATGTCCTACCAATCCCATCCAGCCTTTACCAGGGAAGAAAAGCAATCATTTTATTTCAGATAGAAATACAAAAAAAAAAAATACTTTTCTTAGAAGCCAGATACAGTTTAAATGTTTTATTATCCATAATGACCTAAACTACTAGTAAGACTCACCAAAAAGTAAAAAATTCAATTTTACAATATACTATTTGGCTTTTTTACCTTGGTTCTCCTTAACTGAAGTCCTCTTGCTTTCACTTTCATCAGGTTTTTGAAGTCTCTAATTATTGGCTGGGCATCATGCCTATAATCCCAGCACTTTGGGAGGCCAAAGGAGGTGATCAATTGAGTCCAGGAGTAAAGACCAGCCTGGGCAACACAGTGAGACTCTGTCTCTACAAAAAACTAAGCTTAGTTGGGCGTGGTGATGCACACCTGTAGTCCTACCAACTTGGGAGGCTGAGGCAGGAGAATCACTCAAGCCCAGGGCTTCGAGGCTGCAGTGAGCTATGATTACGACACTGCACTCCAGCCTAGGCGACAGAGCAAGACCCCATTCTCTTACAAAGTCTATTATAAAAGTACATCTATCAATACCATTCCATTTAAGATGGGCTATTGTAATAGTTTACCCACATTATTACATTTTCAGGAATTGTAAGAATGTGTTTGTTTTATTGTACTCCTTTCTTGGGGCTGAATGCAAGGAATGTGAATTCTGAGGAATTAAGGTAGAATATATTTGACTTTCTGGTAAAGATCATGGTAAATATAATCATTACTGCCAAACTGGAATTTACAAGTTACAATATTCCAGGCCCCTTGATAAAAGCTGAGGGTTATTATCATGACCTTAATGCTAATTCAGTGAGAAATGAGTTTAATAGCATAACACTACCAAGGTAATCAAACTAATAAAATTCCATATATCTTCCCTGCATCTTATCTATGTCACTGTGTACCATTCAAAGTGTTTATAAAACTCTAGATTGATCACATGAGATGTGCTCAGCTTTTTGAAATGTTAAGATGTGTTTGGAGAAGGCTGCATGACTTTTGTTTTTCCCTTTCAGCAAAACTAAATAAAGTTGTCAAATATGAATCATGTTCATTAAGGTAATTACTACACACTCGTGCTTTTAATCTTACCTGCACCTCATTTTTATGTCTGTAAGACTGTAAACAAGCTTGAATGTCAGAATAACTCTTTAAGCCCATGTAAAAACTACAAAGAAAGATCTTTGTAGTAATGATAATATACTGAGAAATGATTTCCTCGGGGGATAGGGAAGAGGACCAGGGTTTGTGAATGAGGCGGAGCTCACAGGAATCAAGGTAGACTTTAGCCTCATCTATAATGCATTATTTTAAAAGAATGTGTAACTGCATGTTTTGGGGTACCTAAATTTTATTTAAGAGGCAAGGTCTATGTTGCTCAGGCTGGATTCGAACTCCTGAGCTTAAGTGATTCTCCCACCTCAGCCTCATAAGTAGCTGGGATTACAGGCACACACCACTATGCCCAGCTTTTATTTTTTTTAAAAAAAGTATAAAATACCATCCAAGTATTAGATTTGGCCAAAATACTATACTTTGAACTTAGTATTTTCTAAAGCGCTTCTATTTGTTATCTATGATATGGTTATGGACAATTTATTTTTCATCTGATTGCCGTAAAACTTTTACTCTTCTTCAACAAGGTCACCATGAAATTGTTTTAACTAAGAATACAATGAAATAAAAGGAATTCTTTATCCCTAGGACCATACTACAACTCCTCATGGAAATGCAGACTTAATTAACCAAAAAGATAAAATGGTCAGCTCTAGAACTATTACCTAAGGTAAAAGATCATTTGATCATTTATATTAATAACAAGGACTCAACAACTCAGGATGTGTCATATTAAATGCTGCTATTTGGTGGTTTCAAATCCTGTTGAATTAGTAAATCCAGTTACTTCAGTAATAATCTCTCAATCATCCCTTGTTAGTCATTTGTCAGCATTCCTAAATAACTCGTGGTATAAAGAAAAATAATATAAAAATCAAGGCACTGTGATTACTCTTCCCCAGATGTATATAATACAGACCATTCAGAACATGCTATCCCAAACTCCTCAGTATTCTACAACATAGAATTAGAAAACTATCATTTATTGATAGATTTAAGGTGTAATACAGGTTTCCAAAAATGTGGCAGTGAGAATACCAGCATAAAAAAGAGAAACTTGTGCTAAAAACAACCTGAATTCATCATTGGCAATATTACATAACAATCAAGTCCCTCACATACTAATGATTTCCACTTTGTCTATATTGCCAACCTCCCATGCATCAAAAAAAACACAAGATTATCAAACTTGGGAAGCAATAAAGTACTCTATGAATTTTAAGATCATAATATTAGGAAAGTTTGGTCGATTTGCAAAATATATCCTCATCCATGTGTACAATCTCATTTCTAATCATTTTTGCAGTGATCATTAGTGAATAAAGAACAGATTTACAACTTTATATAGCAGGGCATCTGGGTTCAACACAAAACTGTTACAAACGTTAGGTAAATACATGTTTCATAAGACACTGCTAATACTTAAAGGAATTAAATAAAATTCCAAATCTTGGAAAGCAAATAAAGACAAGACAACTAAGAAGCATTTTCCACCATTTACTCTTGTTATCAAAAATAGTTCAACTCTTCTTGCAAAACAAAAACAAAATAGTACATACTGGACACATACATCACATTTTTCTTCCTATGGCTTTAGCCCACCCCCACCCCACCAAAAAAACAAACAAAAAAAAAAAAAAAAACAAAAAAAAAACAAAAAAAACCCAACAACAACAAAAACAACTCTACCTGACCACATTCACAGAAAATGACACCAGGATACACTACAAAACAGAAGGAGGTGTCATCTGCTCTGTGTCCAAAGGTTTCTTCTCCATGTCTTGTACTAGGCGAGTAACCATCATTGAACATGCTGTGTGCCAAATCAAAACATAACTTCAACATATGTCGGATCTTACTAGAGATGGTGAACGTAGTAGAAATTGGAAATTTTCCAGCAGTATTTTTCTTTAAGCACTGTCAAAGCTGCAGCTCTTCTTTTAAATCATAGATTATTTCATTACACCTAGTCAGTCCTTGTTTTATTTGGGCTGTGCTCTTTGAAGCAACTGACTAGATTTACCTTCAACAGAATGTCTGTGACTCAATTGTCTTCCCCATAAAAATTAACGGGAAGAAGTGCATTTAAACTGAAACATACTTTGTGCTTTACATGCAAGAGAGCATTCTAAAGAAAATCCTCCTAGCTTCAACCTACCTAAATGCACAGGTTTCATAAAAAGGCATTCTTATTAGGCCTCTATAAAAGACGCCTTCATAATGAACAGCACCCTAAAAAAAAAAAAAACCAACTAGGAGCATATTCAAAATAAAGACTGTGGCAAATAAACTATTATAGAAAACAAAAGTCAAAGTGGCGGCCAGTGGCAATAAGTACAACACATAAATCTGGGCAAGTCTGGGGGCATTATTCCGAAATTATTTTAAGTAAATCCCAATTACTAAATAAAATTTTTATAATTTTTAAAAAATTCTGTCACATACTAGTCTAAATTTAATTACCTTCAGAATAAAACTACTCTCCTTCACTTCATTTATCCAATTAGAACACTGCTCAAAATGAAGGAGGGATTTAGATTTTTTCCCTAGAAATGAGTGAGAAACAGCTAAACATTTGTAGTCTGACAGAATCTGTTTACTTTTTTAAAAGATTTCTTAAACATTCTAATGAGGGGGAATTTTTTTTTTCATAATACTGCTGATTTAAGAACTGCTACATACACCAGTAGCCAATATTTCATGATCAGAAATGGTATGATGTCAGCACAAAGGTTGAGCTGGACACATCAGCTTTCCAACAGGAGAAACATCAATGGCATCTGAAGGCAGCACTGAGTTTCCTGAACTAATGGCTACTTTTTCCACAAAAAAATTAGCACAATCTTTATGGACTGACTAGATACCACTTCCTTACATTTAATCATAAACTTTGATTATGCACAAAGCATGGCCATAAACAATGAGGTTAATGTTATTTTTCTTGCCAAAGTTCATTTTGTATAAATCAGTTGCATCAGCTTTGTTCTCAAACTATGAGGTTCTGTAAGAACTAAGGACATATAGTTGTAGGGTTACTCCTCCATTATCTGCAAACTATTTCCCCGACACTAACACATATAACTTAGCAATGAAAACACTTGATACAAGTGATCTATATGCAGGAGCTCCGGCAAGTTAAACCAACAGAACCATAGCTGCCGTAAAACTGTAGCTATTTCCCTACCAGGAGTAGGTTTAAAAGACCCACTGATTTAACAGTCGAATCTCATGTCTATAGCTTCATCCAAACTTTTATCATCATGTGTACTGGCAGCTAAAAACGTCGTTACTGGGGACCCTGTGACATTTATTACACTGGTGCTGGTACTAGCGTTACGCACAGCAATGCTAGTCACGTTAATGCCCAAAGTGAGCCTGGTCTGCTCCAAGGCCTTTTCTGGCACGGCAAATGCCTCCAGCTTCTTCTCCCCATTGGCCATATAGGAGTTTTGGCAGCCACGACATATACAATCTAAGCAGGCTTTGCGGTTAGAGTAGCAAGGGCAGCGTTGGCCTCGGCATGTAAGAACACTTGGATTTTGAGTAGCACGCCCACATTTACACCCTTTCTTTTCCTGGGGTTTTTTGTACACAGTCTTGGTAGGACTTCCTGGCATAAAATGATGACTAGGAATCTTTTCCTTTACTGCTTTGTCTTTTTTAAGAATACCTGGCTTGGTTTTAGAGTGAGATTTCTTGGATCCATGTTCATGACTCTTTTTCATGCTTTTAGTAGATAAAAGTACAGTCTTGCTGATTTTAGGTGTGGTGCCTCCATTGGGAACAGTTGCTATAGGTTGAAGAGAAATTTTGCTCTCCCGTTTCACCGTCACAGGAGCAGATGCCCCCAGTGTTGGGCCTCGAATAATGGTAGAAATTGGAAGTGGCTGAACTTTCTCACTGTCGCTCTCTGATCTGGATCGTTTTCTATTCAATTTTGCTATCTTCGGAGTTGCTGCTGTACATGATAACCCATGAAGTGCAGGACTGGTAGACATAAAAACATTATGGCTAAGAGACTGGGAAGAAAGCTGCAGAAAAGGTCCATTGGATACAGTGGCTTCCAAGTTCGGCTGCAAATTAGGGCAACAGACCTCTGTATTTGAAACAGTTTCTAAGCTGCGGAGTACTTCCTCAACACTCAGTAACAGAGAGTCTCCAGGTTTTATATCTTCACTGAAACTGCAGATATCAATGCCTGTGGAACATAAGTCAGTGGCTACCGTGTCACAAACAGGTGGCAGGCTGTCAGACAGATCCTCAGTTTTTATGTCAACAGTGTTACATACGTCAATCGTATTTGAATGCTCAGGTGAAGGAATATTTATACCAAACCTATCTATTGAAAGCCCATTATAAGTAGGCAAACCATTGATAACAGAACTGCCAATAGCAATGCTGAGGGTGCTTTCAGACATTGGAGATAAACTAGCTTGAGGATCAGTTGTGGGTTCTGAGGTTGAAGGTAAAGGGGAATGTGTCAAACACAAGGTAAAGGATGAATCTGAGGGTTTTTCTGTCTCCTCACAAAACAATGATCCATCATTAAGCAAAGCCAAAATATCAGAAGAACAGTCAACTGCTTCTATTATATCCCGTGCCAGTGTAGTCTGTGTTATATACTCGCATAGCTTTTTGTAGCAGTTCACTAGGATGCTTAACTGCTTGTTTTCCTCAAACTGCTCATAGTCTTTGCACCAGCTACAGGAAGGTTTCATCATCATTTTCTTGCCTTTACAAGTTTTGCAGACATAATGTTGGCAGGTGGAGTTGGTGGGTGCAATAGGATCTTGTAGCAAATGTCCTAAGGGGGAGAAGGAGGAAAGCAAAGATTTTAGTAAAATAAATTTACCATTTCATAAACTGAAGTTTAGATGACATAAGTAATCTATCAAAATTGAGATGAATTAAACTCACTAGGCCAAATAACAAAAAATATATCTTAGAAAAAACAGAAGAATCCTCAATTAGCTCGCTTTATTTCATGCCATATTCCCCATTCAGTTATCTCAAACCAAAATCATCCTTGATTCTGTGTCTCCCCAAGCAATATGTTCTGGTCCACTTCTTATCCTCTTCCTCCAAAGGCTATAAAGTTAAAGATGTGAAGATCAGACACCAGAAGCACAAACTAGGGTTAAAACCCTTTGGACAGCCAGGTGTGGTGACGTGTGCCTGTAATCCCAGCTATTCAGGAGGCTGAGGTGATGGCTTGAGCCCTAGAGTTGAGGCTACGGTGAACTATGATCCTGCCACTGCACTCCAGCCTGGGTGACAAAGCGAGACCCTGTTCTCAAAAACAAAACAAAACAAAACCCTTTGGACCTCAACCTAACAACATGGCAATGCTACAACATTCTGAACAAAATCATAATGATTATTTTGTGCTGGACACTGGGGAAAAATATATGAGTAAGAGAGATTTAGTCCCTGCCCTCATAAAAGATAGTCTTGAGGGCATTAATCAGTAGAAAAGTATCTTCACAGGAAAAAAAAAAAAAAAAAAAAATTTTTTTTTTTCAACCAGTTTTTACTGCATGTATACTAATCATAAACTTTAAAGAAAAAAGATCAAAATTAGTTTCAGGCCGGGCACAGTGGCTCATGCCTGTAAGCCCAGCACTTTGGAAGGCTGAGGCGGGCAGATCACCTGAGGTCAGGAGTTCAAGGCCAGCCTGGCCAATATGGTGACACCCCACTTCTATTAAAAATACAAAAAAAAAAGAGGCTGGACGCAGTGGCTCACGCTTGTAATCCCAGCACCCCGGAAGGCCAAGGCAGATGGACCACCTGACATCAGGAGTTCAAGACCAGCCTGACCCACATGGTGAAACCCTGTCTCCACTAAAATAACAAAATTAGCTAGGCGTGGTGCTGCATGCCTGTAATCCCAGCTACTTGGGAGGCTGAGGCACAAGAATCATTTGAACCTGGGAGGCAGAGATTGCAGTGAGCCGAGATCGTGCCATTACACTCCAAGCCTGGGCAACAAGAGCAAAACTCTGTCTCAAAATAAATAAATAAATAAATTTTAAAAAAGAAAGGGGCATCCATCTCAGGGAGACCTGGCCTTCAGAGATGACAACATTCAACCCCAGGAGGAGCCTGCAATTTCCACTGCTTTCCTCAGGCATTTCTACCTGGCTGTGACCGCCTTGTGATGGATGAGCACCTCATGGCTTCCAAGACTCCAGAACTACTACTGTCTACATGTACCACTCCTGCACTTTAAAATAATGAATACATTTCCATAATGGTCTCTAACATTTCCATACAGTACCAACTACTTCTTACCTCTTTGCCCTACCCTCCCCCAAAAAACTACCTTTTTCAAAAGAAAGCCATATTTCCATTGTGCTGGAGTCCAGTATTTCTTGATACATGTAATTCTACCGAGGTCTTCTTAATATGTTCTTTTAAACAACTGAATTATATCTTCAGATTATGAAAAATTAATCCTAATGTGAAACTTAGGATACAGTTTTGAATACAGCTGATCAAAATCAAAGAAGTCTCTTTAAAAGGAAAAAAAGCGTCTTTAAGGGGAGGAACCGAAGTGCTGAAGTAATGGAAGTCCGTCTGCAAGTGGAAGGAAATGGGAAGCAAATAGGAGAGAGAGATTGGAAAACATAAAATGGGTTACTTGACTGGTGATTAGCTGGGTGTAAAGAAGCAAGTTAAAAGGCTAAAGGAAAAGGCAAGTTTCCATCATCTATAGAAAGCTATGTAAGACAAAGACTCCCCTTTTCTCCAAAACCATTGTAAAAAGAATGAAGTCTCCTTGGAAAACAAAAATTATACCTCAATGTCCCCAATAAAATTGCTTAATAAATTATGTTTCCGGCCAGGTGCGGTGGCTCACACCTGTAATCCAGCACTTTGGGAGGCCAAGGTGGGCGGACCACAAGGTCAGGAGATTGAGATCATCCTGGCTAACACGGTGAAACCCCATCAACACAAAAAAGGAGCCAGACATGCTGGTGGGCGCCTGTAGTCCCTGCTACTTGGGAGGCTGAGGCAGGAGAATGGCGTGAACCCGGGAGGCGGAGCTTGCAGTGAGCCAAGATCACACCACTGCACTCCAGCTTGGGCGACACAGCCAGACTCCGTCTCAAAAGCAAATAAACAAAATAAATAAGTAAATTATGTTTCCTCCAAGCTATGCAATTCTTTTAACTGTTGAAGAAGAGAAAATGTTCACAATATATTTAGTTGTAAACTCAGTGATAAAACTACATATTGTAAAGCCCATTTTAAAAATACACCGTCTATATGTGTATGCACAGTAAAAATAGAAAATATAAAAAATAAAAAAGCAAAGACTCAAGTCAATAACCAAAGCTTTCTTTCACCTTAATAGGAATCCCAAACTAAGCAGGTTAAAGCAAATAATGAAGATTAGAGCTGGCCACAGTGGCTCACACCTGTTATCCCATCATTTCGGGAGGCCAAGGCAGGCCGATCACCTGAGGTTAAGAGTTCAACACCTGTCTGGCCAACATGGTAAAACCTTGTCTCTACTAAAAATATAAAAATTATCCAAGGGTGGTGAACACCTGTAATCCCAGCAACTCAAGAGACAGAGGCAGGAGAACTGCTTGAACCTGGGAGGAGGTTGCAACGAGCCAAGATAGTGCCACTGAACTCCAGCCTGGGCGAGAAAGCCAGACTCCATCTCAAAAAAATGAAAATAAAGAAATGAATACAGATTAGGGCAGAAACCAATACTAGAGAAAGCAGAAAAACCAAAGAGAAACAAAAATAACACCAAAAGTTGGTCGTTGTAAAAGATCAAAGAAAAAAATAAAATACAAATTACCAAAATCAGGAATGAAAGGAGTCAGAGTATCACCAGTGCCCTACGAAATGTGAAGAATTAAGGAATTCCTATGAACAACTTTATGCCAACAATTTTAGACTACTTCAATGAAATAGACACATATCTCTAAAGACACAAATTACCAAAATTGACTGGAGAAAAAGTTTTAAAACGGAATAGACCTGTAATAAAAGTTTTAAATAGTTACTGAAGATTTTCCTCAAAAGGAGACTCCAGGGCTAAACGTCTTCACTGGTAAACGCTAACAAATAATTAAAAAGAACACTCAAATACAGAGGAGGAGAAAACACTTCCCAACTCATATTTAAAGGCCAGTAACTACTATGAAAGAAAATAAGGCCACCAGACAAAAGAAAATACAAACCGCCGGGCGCAGTGGCTCACGCCTGTAATCCCAACACTTTGGGAGGCCAAGGCGGGCGGATCACCTGAGGTGGGGAGTTCCAGACCAGCCTGACCAACATGGAGAAACCCCATCTCTACTAAAAATACAAAAATCAGCCGGGCGTGGTGGCGCATGCCTGTAAATCCCAGCTACTTGGGAGACTGAGGCAGGAGAAGCGCTTCAACCCAGGAGGCGGAGGTTGCAGTGACGCGAAATTGTGCCACTGCACTCCAGCCTGGGGAACAAAATCATCTCAAAAAAATTAAAATGAAAAAAAAAGAAAATACAAACCAAAATCTCCCATAAACACGACAAAATCCTAACAAAACATTCAAGAGAATCCCACAACATACAATACAATACCTATTCAAACACACACACACACACACACAAAAATTCACAAATGACAAATTGAACATCTTTAACTTGACGGTGGTGGGCATCAATAAAAAATCTAAGGCCAACTTTACTTAAAGGTAAAAACGCTTTCTTTCCAAAGATCAGGATCAAAGAAAGGATGCCTGCTTTTGCTACTGCTTTTCAAAATTGTAATTGTTCTAGCTGGTGCAGTAAGGTTCAAAAGAAAAAGAAAAAAAAAAAAAGGCATCACGACTAAAAAGAAACAAGTAAAATTGTTTTAGTAATGGATTACACAATTCTGCTTACAGAAAATCTCAAAAAACGCATACACACAAACTACTAGTACCAATAAGCAAATTTAGCAAGGTCACAGCACAAACAATATATACAAAAGTCCACTGCATTTTCCATTTCTATATGCTAGGAATGGACAAATTAATTTTTAAAAATTCCATTCACAATAGCATCAAGAATATACTTAAAATATTTAGAAAAACTTTAACAAAGACTTCTAACAAAGACTTCTACACTTAGCACTACAAAACACAGCTGAAAGAAATTAAAGAGTATCTAAACAGACATTTCATGTTCACGGATTAGAAGACTATCAATATATTGTCAAGATGGCAATTTTCCCCAAAATTGATCTATCTCTAAGTTCAATGCAATCTTTAATCCCAGGCGGCTTGTTTTCTTAAAGAAATTGACAGGCTGATCCTAAAATTCACATGGAATCACAGAGGACTGGCAAAACAACTTTGAAAAAACAACAAAATTACAGGACTTACACTACCAAATTCCGAATTTTACTATAAAGCCATAGTAATCAAGACAGCGCGGTAATGACAAAAGTATAGACACATGCATCAATGGAACAGAATTCAGAGTCCAGAAACAAATTATTACATTTATAGTCAACCAATTTGTGTGACAGGGGTACCCAGATGATTCACTGGGGAAAGGAGAGTATTTTCAACATACCATGTGAAACAATTTGATATCCAAATGCCAAAAGCAAAAAAACAAACTTACACCCTTACCTCACAACATACACAAAAAATAAAATGCTCACAAACCTAAATGTAAGAGCTAAAATATAGAAATTCTAGAAGAAAACAGAGGAGAAAATCTTTGTAACTTTGTATTGGCCAAAGTGTTCTTAGATGTGACATCAAATGCACAATTCACAAAAAGGAAAAAAAACAGTAAAATGGATTTTCTCAAAATTAAAAACTTATTGTGCTTCAAAAGACACCATTAAGAAAATGAAAAAATGGTCAGGAGTGGTGGCTCACCCATGTAATCCCAGCACTTTGGGAAGCTAAGGTGGGCAGATCACCTGAGGTCAGGAGTTCAAGACCAGTCTGGCCAATGTGGCAAAACCCCGTCTCTACTAAAAGTATAAAATAAAATTAGCCAGGCATGGTGGTGCACGCCTGTAGTCCCGGCTACTCAGGAGGCTGGGGCAGGAGAATCGCTTGAATCCCAGAAGCAGAGGTTGCAGGGAGCCAAGATCGTGCCAACGCACTTCAGGCCTGGGCGACAGAGAAACACTCTGTCAAGAAAGAAAAGAAAAGAGGAGAGGCAGAGGCGGAGGCAGAGGCGGAAGCGGAGGCGGAGGCGGAGGCGGAGGGGGAGGGGGAGGGGGAGGAGAGAAAGAGAATTAAAAATAAACCACAGACTGAGAGAAAATATTTGCAAATCACATTTAAAAAAAAAAAAAACTTAATGCAAGCTGCCCATGGTAGTTCACACCTGTAATCCCAGCACTTTGGGAGGTTGCGGCAGGCAGTTCAGGAGTTCGAGACCAGCCTGGCAAACACAGTGAAACCCCGTCTCTACTAAAAATACAAAACTTAGCTGGCTGTGGTGGCACATGCCTGTAGTCCCAGCTACTCAGGAGGCTGAGGCAGGAGAATCGCTTGAACCCAGGAGGCGGAGGTTGCAGCGAGCTGAGACCATGCCATTGCACTCCAGCCTGGGAGACAGAGCAAGCCTCAGTCTCGATTAAAAAAAAAAAAAAAATTCAAATCAGTAAAATGACAATATAATTTTAAAAGCAAAAATTTGAATAAACATTTCACCAAAGAAAATATATGAATGACTTGGCGGGCGCGGTGTCTCGCACCCATAATCCCAGCACTTTAGGAGGACAAGGTGGGCGGACTATGAGGTCAGGAGATCGAGACCATCCTGGCCAACATGGTGAAACCCCATCTCTACTAAAATACAAAAAACTAGCCAGGCATGGTAGTGCACGCCTGTAGTCCCAGCTACTCGGGAGGCTGAGGCAGGGGAATCACTTGACCCCGGGAGGCAGAGGTTGCAGTGAGCTGAGATCATGCCACTGCACTCCAGCCTGGCGACAGAGCAAGGCTCCGTCAAAAAAAAAAAAAAAAAAAAAAAAAAGAATGACTATAAGCACATGAAAATAGGCTCAATATTATTAGTCAAAGTAAAACCGTGGCACACTACTACCACCCATTAGAATGGCTAAATTCAAAATGACAATGCCAAAAGTTGGCAAAGATGTGAAGAAACTGGAACCCTTGTATACTGCTGGAAAAATGTAAAATGGTACAATCACATTGAAATAGTTGGGTGGTTTCTTAAAAAGTTAAAACCCAAATTTACCATAGAAACCAGTAAAATTCTACTCCTAGGAACCTACCTAAAGAGAAATAAAAACAAATCCACACAGAAAAATGTATGTGAATGTGAAAGCAGCATGATTCCTAATGGCCAAAAATTAGACACAATCCAAATGTCCATTAAATTGGTGAGTAAACAAAATATATATTCATGCAACGGAGTTCAGCAATTTAAAGGAATAAAGTATTGGTATATGTCACAACATGGATGAACTTCCAAAACATTTGCTAAGTGAAAGCAGCAGATACAAAAGAGTACATTATTGCATAATCCCATTTATATAAAATGCCCAGAAATGACAGAAAAGCAGAAAATCAGTGGTTGCCTAGGGCTGAGAGTGTGGAGCAGATATTAACTGTAAATGGGCACAGTGGAACTTTTTAGGGGAATGAAAGTGTTCTAAAATCAGATAGTGGTGATGGTTACACAACTCTAAAATTTAAAAAGAACACTTTAAGACAAGGCACCGATAGTTAGCGAATCCAACCTTCTACCTAATGCCTATGCAAGAATCCCTTAAAGAGTGCCCTTAACTTCATCTAAGGAAGGACACAAAGGATAGAAAGGGAACAAAATACATATATATGCACTTTTTTTTTTCCAAGATGGAGTCTTGCTCTGTTGCCCAGGCTAGAGTACAGTGGTGTGATCTCAGCGCACTACAACCTCTGCCTCCTGGGTTCAAGCAATTCTCCTGCCTCAGTATCCCAAGTAGCTGGGATTTACAGGTGTCCACCACCACACCCGGGTGATGTTTGTATTTTTAGTATAGATGGGGTTTCACCATGTTGGCCAGGCTGGTCTCGAACTTCTGACCTCATGATCTACATGCCTCAGCCTCCCAAAGTGCTAGGATTACAGGCATGAGCCACAGCGCCCAGCCCTATATATACATTTGAAAGGATAAACCATAAGTTAAAAAAAAAAAAAAGAAAAAGAAAAAAAAAAGAGGACTACCAGGCCAGGTGTGGTGGTTCACACCTGTAATCCCAGCAGTTTGAGAGGCTAACGTACGCAGATCGCTTGAGCTCAGGAGCTTGAAACCAGCCTGGGCAACACGGCAAAACCTCATCTGCACAAAATATAAAAAAAAATAGCCATGGCATGCACCTGTAGTCCCAGCTACTCGGGAGGCTAAGATGAGAGGATGGCTTGAGCCTGGACCAAAGGTTGCAGTGAGGCGAGATTGTGCCACTGTGGTCCAGCCTGAGTGACAGAGCCTGCACCTGTCTCAAAAACAAAATAAAAGGGCTACCAATTGGGAGGGAGAGACAGAACAAAGTGAAATAGGAAAACATTACTCTGAGTTTAATCTATCTTATAAATTTTATTTTCAAACCATCTAAATATTTTACATAATAGTATAACAAAACGAAAATGTTACACAAAATCTCTAAAAACCAAAATAAAACCACCATAATTTTATATCAAATTGATGGCATACAATCCAAAGAGTGACTATTTCAAATGACTATAACACACAAAATTGGCTCAATCCTTGGGATACTCATTTTTCTTATTTTCAGTAACCACACTGTTGGCGGCAGTGCTGATAATAATTATAATAAAAGTGTTAATGCGTACCGTGGAATAAAAAGTCAATGTTAATGCCTTGAGGACTTGGATTTTTTTTTTTTTTTTTTTTTTTTTTCCCAGTAGGAAGGAGGAGGAAAGTTGTAAAAGAGAAAAGGTTACATTAAAAATCCTGTAGCCCTGGAGTTCAAGACCAGCCTGGTGAACATGGTGAAACCGTTGCTACTAAAAATACAAAAAATTAGCTGGGCATGGTGGTGGGCGCCAGTAATCCCAGCTACTCGGAAGGCTGAGGCAGGAGAATTGCTTGAATCCAGGAGGTGGAGGTTGCAGTGTGCTGAGATTGCACCACTGCACTCCAGCCTGGGCAACAGAGCAAGACTCCGTCTCAAATAAATATAAATATAAACATAAATTATAAATATAAATATAAATCCTATAGCCCTAAAATGAAGTTCAACTGGACTTACCACTATGAACTTATGTTTTAATCTTATATGTGTATGTGCTTATTTCCTAGCACTGTGTGTGTGTGTATTTCCTAGCACTATCCATTGAAAAGGCCTGGAAACAAGAAACAACCCCAGCAGCAATGAATACAGACTACAGGATTGAAAAACAATTTCCTTTTCAAAAGAATCAGAGCTTCTTGGACAAATGGCTAATTTCAACTTTGTGCCATGAATTGTACAAGAGGAGTTTTGATCACCTTGTTATGCCAGAAAGCATAGCAACTATCAAAATCAAGACTCAGGGGCAAACCTGAAGAGGTTCCCACTGACCAAAGACGAGAAAATCTAAACATGCATGATATAGTTAGGCTTTGTGTCCACACCCAAATCTCATCTTGAATTGTAATCCCTATAATCCCCAAGTGCCAAGGGACAGACAGGTGGAGATAACTGAATCATGGGAGCAGTTTCCCTTGCTGTTCTTGTGAAAATCAGTTCTCACAAGATCTGATGGTTTTATAAGGGGCTCTTCCCCACCTCACTGGGCACTTCTTCCTGCCACCATGTGAAGAAGGTGCCTTGCTTCCTCTCTTTGCCTTCCACCAAGATTGTAAGTTTCCTGAGGCCTCCCCAGACATGCTGAACTGTGAGACAATTAAGCCTCTTTCCTTTGTAAATTACCCAGTTTCAGGTAGTTCTTTATAGCAGTATGAAAACAGACTAATACATCAACGCAATGAAATGAAGCACATCTAAAATGTTCAAATCTGAGCTTCTTAAAAAAAGAAAACAAAATCAGTTTCAGGATACTAGTGAAGCAGCTCATGAGTCTGAAAACTAGTAAATAAGAGCAAGAATCAAGTATTCGTCCTAATTTAACTTTAGGAAATATACCACCAAATAACCATATCATGGAGAAGTTTCTCTTCACAGGAATAATCCAGCTAATATGTTAATCAAACCCTCCCCAAACCTTAAAGGACTCATACTCCACATGTCTTTAGTCTTCTATGAGGTTTTAGAAGAGTAACCATGCCAACTGTTGAGAAATGAAAATAAGTTAGAAGACATCAAAACTCACTAGCTCCACAGATTGCCCACCATTCCCCACCACAAATATCTGAAACTTAAATATTAAAGATGCCCATTGGCAAACTTTCTTTATGCACTCAAATAACCATCCTAACTCTTAAAAGTTTCCCCAAGGGTTCTCTATACACCTCACAATGAAGGCAACTCCAATGATGTGAGAAGTAGAAAAGAGTCATTCAGGGGTTTCTTAGCTGGGATCACCATTAACCAAATACCTAACTATATGTCTCTAAGGAACCCCCCACCTCCAATTTAAGAAATACCAGAAAACATACTTAAATTTGTTTAAAAAAAAAAAGAAAGAAAGAAAGAAAGAAAGAAAGAAAGAAAGAAAGAAAGAAAGAAAAAAGAAAAAGAAAAAATGCATTTTATCCTAGAAAATAAAATGGATGGGCAATATGCACCAAGGGGAAATACATCAGTCATTGGTAGATTTCTCCTATAAAAACCATGAAGCGTTTAAGGAAAGGTTTGATTTAGCATAGATCGTGTTCCACAACTACAAAAAAAGACTCGCTCAAAATACACACCTTCAGACTTTGCTCTGTTGCCCACTCTGGAGTATAGTGGCATGATCTCGGCTCACCACAACCTCCATCTCCCGGGTTCAAGCAATTCTCCTGCCTCAGCCTCCCAAGCAGCTAGGACCACAGATGTGCACAACTGTGTCTGGCTAATTTTTTGTATTTTTAATAGAGACGGGGTTTAACCATGTTGGCCAGGCTGGTCTTGAACTCCTGGTCCTCAGGTGATCTGCCCACCTCGGCCTCCCAAAGTGCTGGGATTACAGGCATGAGCCACCGTGCAAGTCCAGACTTTAAAAAAAAAAAAAAAAGTAAAGTCCATGACAAAAAAAAAAAGTCTCACTGCACTGCCTTGAAAGCTTATCTGCAATACTTCACGATTACCTTCCTTTTCATAAGTGGACATATAACTAAATGAATACTTATGTGCTCTGTCTAAACAAATAATGTGACATTGACCCTAAAAATACTCATTTTTGTGCCTCAACATTTTCATTTTTGGTTAGTTACCGATTTATTTACTCTCCCTCTTCTTAATTGCTTTTCCCCAAGTCAGTCAATTTTAAATTTAAAGCTACGACATAGTTTTAGGATACCACAATGCTAATTTTTGTAATTTCTGGGAAAATATAACTGTTGACAATTAATTTACTAAGATACTTAATATCAGATTTTTTAACGCTCTTAATAAGTGAATCTTTTTATTATGGAGACTTTCAAACAAAAGCAGAACACAAGTAACCTCCATGTACTCATAACCCAGAATAATTATTATGATTATGCCACATTTAATTCACCTACTCATCTTCTGTTCTTTATTTCAAAAAGCAAATCCAGACATCATAAATTTTTAAACCAGATTAAGATTTAATTGTTAATGGCTACAAAATAAATAGAAAAAATGAATAAGAGCTAGTATTTGATAGTGTAACAGGGTGACTATAGTCACTAATAATTGTACATTTAAAATTAAAAGAGTATATGGGATAACTAAAAAGTATAACGCAATTATTCGTAACACAAAGGATAAATACTCGAGGGGATTTTACATGATGTCATTATTATGCATTGCATGCCTGTATCAAACATTTCATGTACCCCACAAATACATACACCTACTATGTACCTATAAAAATTAAAATAAAATATTTAAATGTACATGCCAGTAAAAAAAAAAAAAAAGAAGAAGAAAAAAAGATTTACAAGAAAAACTGGGCCAGGCATGATGGCTCACACCCGTAATCCTGTAATCCTAGTACTTTGGGAGGCTAAGGTGGGCGGATCACTTGAGGTCAGGCGTTCGAAACCAGTCTGGACAACATGGTCCAGGCTGTCTCTACTAAAAATACAAAAATTAGCTGGGCATGGTGGCGGGCGCCTATAATCCCAGCTACTCAGGAGGCTGAGGCAAGAGAACTGTCTGAGCCCAGGAGGTGGAGGTGGCAGTGAGACAAGATCACGCCATTGCACTCCAGCCTGGGCAACAGAGCGAGACTCCATCTTAAAAAAAGTAAATTTTAAGGCCCCAGAAGGGGCTTTAATTCAGTCACACACACACAAAAAAAAAATTTAAGTAATTTTTTTTTGAATCAACATGCTTTTTAGAGCAATAAACCTTCCCTCCTATTAAAACACATTTAACATAGATCATTCAAATAATTACAGCATTAACATGCCAAAACTAGAACCTGGATTGACTGGCATTTATCCTCATATATACCCCTGACAAGAATCACTGCCAGCCAGCATCAAGATTTACAGAGCAGCCTAAGTTTGAAGCAGCATAAGTTTGAGAGGCAAATAGCGCTAAAATAAATAAACCATAACTAAGTCTCAAATTGATTGCCCCTGTCTCTACACAAGAGATGGGCACTCCTCCTTAGCATAGATAAACAAGGTTAATAGTACTCTTGGAAAAACTCTTCTAAATACATAGTTGATCCCAGTTTTCAATAAAGCAACTAGTAATTCACTCACTTCAAAATACTACTGGTAAAGGTGGCTGTACTACAAATTTTATGCTGATGTGCAGACCACCAAGTAAATTATGTCTTAATCACTTCTGAAGCAAGATTTTTTTCTTCTCCATTCTAACTGAAGCATTTAATGTCACAAATATTTTGACCAGATTATGAGAGAAATTAAGTTTATGGAAATGAGGAAAAGGGGCACAAGAAAAAATAAAATTGATAATGGCTAATACTTAGCAAAATTTGTTAACAACTAAAAATAAACCTGTGAACACTGGACCTGGCAATAATAATGATCATAAAATGGCAAAAATTATCATAAAATGTAACATGGACAAATTAAACATGAATAACAAGAGACTTTATCAACCAAATCCTCATTTTAAAGTTCACATGCAAAAGAAATCCCAATGAAAATTTCAGTAAAATAAAAACTTGGTAAAAGTGAAGAATGGTTTAGTTGTTCTATAGAAAAAAAATTATCAAGGAATTAAACTACCTCAATGGCTTAACTTTGGCCTTTGACAAAAATGCATCATATAATTCTAATTTAAATGTCATATGCACAAAAAAATTTCTCAGAATCAAAACATTCTGTATTTACCACCAGCCTCTCTCAATTCTTTTTTGTCTGGTCATACTTCTATTACAGCAAGGACTAACTAATCAATAACCTCAAATAATGCAAACAATTTTACATAAACCTTTTGTTTAAGATTCATGAGGCTGAAGGAAAATTAATGAAGACTCACATAAACATCATGAAATGCCACTAACAGAAAGCAAAAAATGGACACACGCAGGTGATGATTTACAATTAAAACCATCATATCATTTGTCCAAGATGCATTCTCAGAAACCAGAATTTTAAATGGCCAAGGTATCCACAAGAAGACTCAAATCTTATAATACTTGAATATATGGGAAAATCTGAAATGGAAAAAAATCAATTTTTGTAATACCCTCCATCAACTTTTCCAAAGTAATGAAAGAGAAAAATAACAGTACAAACTCCAACAGCTATAAAATATGTGGCAACCTACAAAAAACAGGAAACAGTTTTCTGCTTTTGTTGATGAGAACCACATCACACATCAAACAGAAGAGATATCTACACAGTAACTCAATAAAATATGCTTTCCATCAGAGCCTAAATTTGCTTCCCAACAAATGGACCCACACCAAAAACAGGAATAAAAAGCAGCCAGAGAAACTCATATTAAGTTCTCAAGAGGGCTGGGAGTGGTGGCTCACACCTGTAATCCCAGCACTTTGGGAGGCCAAGACAGGAGTATCGCTTGAAGCCAGGAGGAATTCAAGATTAGCCTGGGTAACAAAATGAGACCCTGACTCTACCAAAAAAACAAACAAACAAGCTCTTAAGGCAAAAGAAAAAGAAAGGTGACAAAACTTCACTTGCTAAAATGGAATAACAACATTCATGAGACTTTAAAATTATTACTAAAGAAACAAGAATAAGAACACTAACCAGTTATCTTAAAATACTCAAAAAATTACTGGATAAAGAAAATGTGGCACACATAAACAATAGAACACTATGCAGTCATAAAAAAGGATGAGTTCAGGTCCTTTGCAGAGACATGGATGAAATTGGAAACCATCATTCTCAGTAAACTAACACAAGAACAGAAAACCATGAAATTGGAAACCATCATTCTCAGCAAACTAACACAAGAACAGAAAACCAAACACTGCATGTTCTCACTCATAAGTAGGAGTTGAACAATGACAACACATGGACACAGGAAGGGGAATATCACACATCTGAGCCTGTCGGGAGGGTGGGGGGCTAAGGGAGGGACAGCACTAGGAAAAATACCTAGATGACGGGTTGATGGGTGCAGCAAACCACCATGGCATGTGTACACCTATGTAACAAACCTGCACGTTCTGCACATGTATCCCAGAACTTAAAGTATAATAATAATTAAAAAAAACCTCAAAAAAGTTTTTAAATAAAGTTTTCTAAGTTCACTGATTCTAAAACCAATTTCCTCAGCAATTACTATTAAATGAGATAACATCCTTTTCAACAGCAACTGCTTTCCAAATGGCCCAGATAACTTTACTGATCATCTAAGTATAGCTACAATCATATATACAGAAGAAAACACAGAAGAAAAAAAAAAAAAAGAAAACCTTTATTAACAGCAAAAAGAATTTTGTTGCCAGCCAAATCACACTGCTGTGAAGCTCTTGATCAAAAGACAAGATGGTAACTCAGGCAATGACAAAACATTTGAATGGATGACAAGAGGCACACTTAATCTTGGAAAGGCACTCTGAAATGCTGCAAACAGAAAAATCTTCCACTATTTTGCACAGGAATGTAGTCTTGGATTCTGCCAGGCAAATCTTTTCTGCACCATGAGGGCATGGCTTGCTTTTCTGTTGTTGTTATTGTTGCTTGTGAGGGGGTTGCTTATTTTATAAATGGTTATGGGTACATAATTTGTGTGCATATGTATGGGGGTACATGTGATATTCTCATAAGCATATAACATGTAACAATCAAATGAGGCTAACTGGAATATCCATCACCTCAAACATTTATCATTTCTTTATGTTGGGAACATTCCAAATCCACTCCTCTAGATATTATGGGTTTTGTTTTTGTTTTGTTTTTGTTTTGTTTTCTGAGACGCAGTCTCACTCTGTCGCCTAGGCTGCAGTGCAGTGGCATAATCACTGCAACCTCTGCTCCCTGGTTCAAGCGATTCTCCTGCCTCAGCCTCCTGAGTAATTGGGATTACAAGCGCGCACCACCACGCGCAGCTAATTTTTTATATTTTTAGTAGAGACGGGATTTCACCACGTTGGCCAGGGTGGTCTTGAACTCCTCCTGACCTCAGGTGATCCACCTGCCTCAGCCTCTCAAAGTGCTCGGATTACAGGCGTGAGCCACCACACCCAGCCTCTAGATGTTTTGAAATATACAATAAATCATGGTTAACTGGCCAAGCGCGGTCCAGCACTTTGGGAGCCCGAGGTGGGTAGATCACTTGAGGTCAGTTCAAGACCAGCCTGGCCAACATGGTGAAACCCCGTCTCTACTTAAAAATATATATATACAAAAATTAGCTAGGTGTGGTGGCTGCCGCATGCCTGTAATCCCATCTACTCAGGAGGTTGAGGCAGGAGAATCATTTGAGCCCAGGAGGGAGAGGCTGCAGTGAGCTGACATCGCAACACTGCACTCCGGCCTGGGAGACAAGAGCGAAAAATCCCTCTCCAAAAAAAAAAAAGAAGAATTGCTAACTATAGTCACTCTACTGTGTGACTGAAGTGCAAGGCCTTTCCATAAAGACTCAATCCAACCACATTTGTTTCAAATATACTTCACAGTTTTCCATTTTCTACAGGATGACCAAAAAGAAAAAACATTTTTTTTTTTTTTTTTGAGACGGGAGTCTCGCTCTGTTGAGTGCAGTGGCGTGATCTTGGCTCGCTGCAACCTCCGCCTCCCAGGTTCAATCAACTCTCCTGCCTCAGCCTCCCGAGTAGTTGGGACTACAGGTGTGCACCACCATGCCCAGTTAATTTTTGTATTTTTCGTAGAGACGGGGTTTCATCATCTTGGCCAAGATGGTCTCGATCTCTTGACCTCGTGATTCGCCCACCTCGACCTCCCAAAGTGCTGGGATTACAGGAGTGAGCCACCGTGCCCAGCCTGTCCATATTTTTAAATAACCCAAATCACACCAAAAAAGAGTATAAGTCTGATCTCAAAATGGCAGGGGGATACCATTTTAATTGATAAAAGGAGGTAAAAATGAGGCAACAGAACCCTAACAATGATGGGAGGGAAAAGAGGCCAATTATATGCCAAGATTTGTTCAATATGTTTGAGAAAGTATTCTACTTTTTGTTCCATCCCAAAACATGTCCTGATGATGAATGTTTTCTGTATGTTTGGCATTGTACAAAGTAATCGTTTTCTTTCACTATATTATTACTCAACATTTACCTGGATATGTCTCATAAACATGAGAAAATGAGACATGTTAAATCTTCGAAAGTTTAGCAAGTCATTCCTCTGTTTCAAATCAAAAGAAGTGTAGCTGGGCGCGGTGGCTCAAGCCTGTAATCCCAGCACTTTGGGAGGCCGAGACGCGCAGATCATGAGGTCAGGAGACCGAGACCATCCTGGCTAACACGGTGAAACCCCGTCTCTACTAAAAAATACAAAAAACTAGCCGGGCGAGATGGTGGGTGCCTGTAGTCCCAGCTACTCGGGAAGCTGAGGCAGGAGAATGGCGTAAACCTGGGAGGCGGAGCTTGCAGTGAGCTGAGATCCGGCCACTGCACTCCAGCCTGGGAGACAGAGTGAGACTCCGTCTCAAAAAAAAAAAAAAAGTGTAAAGTTAGTCACTGTTAGATGTCAGATTCCTAGGCATGCAAACCTTAAGGACAGGTTAGTGTGCAGAAAGCTCATCAAGGCTTTCTCCCAGGATTATCACTTGTAAAGGAAGGAAGGAAGGAAGGAAGGAAGGGGCTGAGATGTACTCACAAAAAAGGCCTCAGATGACCCAACAGAAACTAAAGCTGAATGACTCCTTAGGGTTGTCCTATGCTGGGCCCAAGGAGCCAGGTACTTTAATGAACCAAAACCTGGATGCACGCTACTCACAGCAAAACCATGTGACCATGAATGAGTTGCTCTCTTCAGCCAAGGATTCCCAGACAGGTCTCACAGCCTCAGCAGCACACCCACTAGCTAAGAGAATCAACTTCTTTAATGCTTAAGTGGGAATTTGGGTATTGCATCACGGTATCTACTACAATCAGTAACTCTATAACTGTCCAAGTCTGACAAATTTTGAGTAAAACAATGTCATATATAATAATAGTGTGCTTCTAAGTGATTTGGCCCTCAGTTTCTTAAAGCTATTAACTAAATGTCTACATTCTTTTCAAGCTGTAAAATTTGACGATTCCAAGACATAGGTCTATAAAGGGTGTATCAAAAGCCTTCCATTTGGGTATCATTAATTTTCATTAGGTATCATGTAGAGGTGATAGGTATGTGAGAGTTTTGTTCTACTTTTGTATGTTGAAATTTTTTCTTTTCTTTTTTTTTTTTTTTTTTGGAGACAGAGTCTCACTCTGTTGCCCAGTCGCTTAGGATGAAGTGCAGTGTCATGATCATGGCTCACTGCAGCCTCAACCTCCTGGGGCTCAAGCAATCCTCCTAACTCAGACTTCGAGTAGTTGGGACCACAACTCCTGGCTCAAGTGATCCATGCATCTTGGCCTCCCAAAGGGCTGGGATTACAGGCCTAAGTCACCACACCTGGCCTGTAGGTTAAAATTTTCTATAAACATGACGAAATAAAGTCCAATGAAAGCTTGAATATTTCTATTTACGTCAATTTTGTCATGCTTCCAATTTTACCAGAAGGTTTACATATTTAAGTATTCTCCCTCTCTCCACCTCTCATCCTACTCATACTCACTCCCCCACAACACATACACACATACAATACCCTTTTCTTCTTCCCTCCTACGTAAACCCTCCTTCTCTCTCCAATGCTTTGGCTCACATACTTCCCATACTCCCCACCCAATTACCTATACCTAATGTTATTTATTCCTTTATTCCCTCCCTCCCTTCCTCCCTTCCTATAGCAACTCCCCATCCAGTTATTCCTATGTGGAAGCTTCTCACCAGAATCAGTCTTCCAACGAAAGGCAAAAATTGTTAATCCCAAATCTAGTGAGCACTTTTGGTTCATTATCCTTCCTTGAAACGCTCTCCCCTCCCTTCTCCCCTAACACTGTCTCCCTCATCTCCTCTACATCCTCTTCTGTTCCCTCATTAATTTTAGTATTTCCCATGTTTCCTTAATACGATCTACTCTCCTTACTCCCTTTCAGTAATCCTTAGTAATTAATCCTTACTGACACAGATCCCTTTGAGAATCTGACTATACAAATGCGTACATCTTCAATTCAAGCGCTAATAAAAAAAATGTACAAATTGCTGTTCAGAATCTTACGAGAATCATTACTCTTTTCCCTTTTGAAACATAGACATGACGCCATTCAAACTTTAAAACTGACCTACGGGGCCGGGCATAGTGGCTCACACCTGTAACCCCAGTACTTTGGGAGGCTGAGGCAGGAGGATCACTTGAGGTCAGAAGTTCGAGACCTGCCTGTCCAACATGGCAAAACACTACCTCTACTAAAAATACAAAATCAGCCAGGTATGGTGGCGTATGCCTGTAATTCCAGCTACTTGTGAGGCTGAGGCACAAAAATTGCTTGAACCCAGAAGGCAGAGGCTGCAGTGAGCTAAAATAACACCACTGCACTCCAGCCTGGGCGACAGAGTGAGACTCTGTCTAAAAAACACCTGACCTACATACTCCTTTCTAGAGTGATTGTCCATAAAGCTATTTTAACTACTGTTCATAAACTGATGACTTCTGAATCTGTATCTCTAACTCAAATCTTTCTCTCCTGAACTTCAGACCCAATATCTAAGTGCCTACTAGGAATCTCGTCTCTCTTTCGCCAACCCACAGATAACTCGAGCTTAACATGAGCAAATATAAATTTTATTTCCCATAAATCCCCACCTAAAAGCCTAGTCTTCCTCCTGCATCCCTTATTCTCTTGGTACTGACACTATCATTCATTCACAAACTAAATACCTTGAAACCACCCAGAGTCTTCACCTCCATTCCATATCCAATTGTTCTCCTGTATGTAGTTTATAAAAATCTGCTAATTTCACCCCTTCAGGTTTTACTTGCATGACTACTCCTGCCTTAGTTCAACCTTCATCATTGTTCCCCCGAATTCCGAATTTTCTAGCTTATCTCCATCCTTACCTAATCAATTCATCTTCCACGCTGCCACCATATGATCTTTCTAAAACACAAGTCTGATTATATGCCTTTCTCTTGAAAACCCTTGAAGCAGGTTTAAAATCCAAAGACTTTGGAATGACACATAAGGCCTTCCAGAATCTAGCCCCTACCTACCTGTCTCCCACCCCAAATCTCATTTCACTAAGCTTTCTCCAAGAACTCCATACTCCATTCTCATCCACCACTGACCATTCCCAAACATGCAATGCTTACTCATCCTCCATGATTTGCTGTTCCTAGAATGTCCTTCTTCCTGCCTTGCATGGTCAATTATTCTTCAAGAATCAATTCAAATATGACCTCCAAAAGGAAGCCTTTCTTAATTATCCTCCCTTAATCTGTTGAAAAAGCACTTTATACATTCTCCTATTATAGCACTTAATCACATTATATTGTCATTGTTCACTGGGTCTCACTCAAGGCCAGAAACTTACTTATCTCTACATCTTTAAACTAGTGTTGGCACATAAGCCAGCACCTACTAAATGTAAAATGAATTAATCATAAAAAGAACATTAAATATGGGAATGACCTTGGTAATCACTTGTTCTGTGACCTCATTTTAACCAAGATGGACTTTCACGGATTACACAGCTGGTTACTAGCAATGAAAAACAGAGGCTTAGTCTACTGATTCCCAGTCTAGAATTATTTTTACTTATCCAGCACTATCTTTACTTCTATTAAAATAGTCCATGGCATACACAGAGACAATTTTAGCTTCTTGCCCCTTCCCAAAAACAATGATTACAGAAACTGAGCTACAGGCAGAATAATAAGCCACAAGATATACATCCTTTTATTGGAAAGAAGAAACAGGAACAGGTACTGGCAATAATGGATAGTTACTGAGGCAGGAAGAGTGAAACGAAGGGGAGGATGGATTCTCAATAACAGGTTTGTGAGGGTCAGGAAATCCTTACTGCACAAAAACTGGACCAGCAAGAGCCCTGCCTAAATTCTCTACACACTAACTTCAATTTTTAAAGTTAGCCTTAAGTGCTTCAAGTGGACATATATGCTACAAAGCATTTGTACCATCTTCTGTGCAAAAGAGATTCCAACAAAAACAAGCTCAGCCTATATACCAGTCTAAAACTTACAGCATCAGAAACCTTAAATATGTATGTGTACATTAAATTTGTACGTATAATGTATTCACATGTAATATATATGTATAAAATAAGTAAATACATATATACTAAACTCATGATTAGACTAAGCTGGTTTTCATTCATTTATAAAATTTTCTGGGAATGTAATAGCAATAAACCGATGCTGCTCAACCCAAATAAGCACGTACACTCTTATTTCTCTTGTGGTGTGAGAGTAACTATGCTGAATCTGAGTCATGGCTGCGCAAGGTGGCTCACGTCTGTAATCCCAGCACTCTGGGAGGCCAAGGCAGGTGGATCACAAGGTCAGGAGTTCGAGACCAGCCTGACCAACATGGTGAAACCCCGTCTCTACTAAAAATACAAAAAGTAGCTAGACGTGGTGGCACATACCTGTAATCTCAGCTACTCAGGAGGATGAGGCAGAAGAATCACTTCAACCCAGGAGGCGGAGGTTGCAGTGAGCTGAGATCATGCCACTGCACTCCAGCCTGGGTGACAGAGCGAGACTCCATCTAAAAAAAAAAAAAAAAAAAAAGGTGGGAGAATACACTTCTCTCACTGATGTCAAAAGTCTGAGATAGGCCAGGTTCAGTGGCTCACACGTAATCTCAGCATTTTGGGAGGCTGGGGCAGGAGGACCACTCAAGCCCAGCAGTTCGAGACCACCCTGAGCAGCATAGTGAGACCCTATGTCTATAAAAAAAAAAAAAAAAAAAAAATTAGCCAGGCATGGTGGCACATGCCTGTGGTCCCAGCTACTAAGGAGGCTGAAGTGGGAGGATCATTAGGGTCCAGGAGTTTGAGGCTGCAAGTGAGCCATGATTGGACCACTGCACCCTAACGTGGGCAACAGAGGCCCCATCTCAAAAAACAACAACAACAACAAACGGCCGGAACAATAATAGTTTCATAATCAATTTATCTAAATTTTCCCATTTTTCACTTTTTCCAAATGAAGAGTGAATTGTTTAGGCTATGTTCACTGAATAAAACATTTTTCCTTCCTTCATTACATATGTAAATAGTAAATAATCCCTGGGACCCAGCTATATGCCAAACACTGTGCTAAGCCTGCCACTCTGCTAAGCCTGCCATCACTTAGCACGGCGTTCTCAAACCTTTTTTAAATCTCCGAATTATAGCACCAAAATTAAACCTCAAAATTAAAGATGTCCAATATGTTTCCAAACATTAACTAGAACATATTCTAGATACACATACATGCAAATAATCTCTGAATTCAGCCAAACAAAAATTACTATACCATAAAAAGATAGTATTTATCATTTCTAAATTGGTACAAATTAATCAACTGTTCTTGGACAAGTAAAACTATATTCTTTGCCCAATGTAGTCATGTGCAGGCATATTTTAAAGTCTAAACTTCTTTTAAAACTTTTCAGCGGCTGGCCGGGTGTGGTGGCTCACGCCTGTAATCCCAACACTATGGGAGGCCACAGCAGGTGGACTGCTTGAGTCCAGGAGTTCAAGACCAGCCTGGGCAACACAGTGAAACCCTGTCTCTACTAAAAATACAAAAAATTAGCAGGACATGCGGGCGTGCACCTGCAATCCCAGCTACTCGGGAGGGTGAGGTGGGACAATCACCTGAGCCCAGGAGGCTGAGGCTGTGTTGAGCCGAGATCATGTCACTGCACTCCAGCCTGGGCAACCAGATTGAGACCCTGTCTCAAAAAAAAAAAAAAAAAAAAACTTTTTGGCTGGGCACAATGGTTCATGCCTATCATCTTGGCATTGGGAGGCTGAGGCAGGAGGATCACTTGAGCCCAGGAATCTAAGACCAGCCTGGGCAACTGAGTGAGACCCTGTTACTACAAAAAAAACTTAAAAATTAACCAGGTGTGGTGGCACACACCTGGGGTCCCAACTACTTAAAAGACTGAGTTGGGAGAACTGCTTGAACCCTGGAGACAGAGTACCCAGTGAGCCATGATTGTACCACTACACTCCAACCTGAGCAACAAAGTGACACTTTGTCTCAAAAAAAATTTCTTTTTCCATCAGACAAAATTCATGTGTTATGAATGCTGCTTGATTTGGTTTTGATGTTTGTTCCTTCCAAACCTCATATTGAAATGTAATCCCCAACATTACAAGTGAGGCCTGGTGGGAGGTGCTGGGTCACGGGTAGGTCCCGCATGAATAGCTTGGCACCATCCCCTTGATAATGAATGAGTTCTCCCTCAGTTCACATGAGATCTGTTTAAATCTGGGACCTCCCCCTTCTCTCTCTTGCTGCTTCTTTGACCATGTGATAGGCTTGCTCCCCTTTAGCCTTCTGCCACAATTGGAAGCTTCTTGAGGCCCTCACCAGAAGCAGATGCCAGCACCATACTTCCTGTACAGCCTGCAAAACCATGAACCAAATAAATTTTCTTTATAAATTACCCAGTCTCAGGTACTCCTTAACAGCAACACAAACGGATTTACACATTGTCATACAGGATAATAAGCTCAAGTCAAAGAGAAATTAATTTAAGAGCAGAGAACTCTCCTAAGACAGCACAAGTTTACTCTTTGTGAGGCTTCCTAACCCAGATCTGTTTTTCTTCTTTAAATTTTTTATTGAGCAGCACTTAAAACCTGTTACTGTAAACCTCCATCCGCTTTATTTTAGTATTAAACCAAAAAGCAAATACATGCCTCAAAAAAATCAGCAAATCTAAATAACTAAAGTTTTGAAGAAATTAGTTCTCTAATTAAATATTCAAGCAGCTATGCCCAAATCAGCATTAGCCCCTTTAAACATCCCTGATCAGGTGGATTCCAAAGATCAATAAACTATTTCTTTAAAATATCTAGCACAAATAATCATATGCCAGAAAAATATATATTTTAATTAAAAGCAAGAAATAATAGTAATATGGCAGATGTGCCTTAGTCACTAAAAATGATGCTACAGAATGGGCGCGGTGGTTCACGCCTGTAATCCCAGCACTCTGGGAGGCCGAGGCAGGTGGATCAAGAGGTCAGGAGATCAAGACCATCCTGGCTAACAAGGTGAAACCCCGTCTCTACTAAAAATACAAAAAACAAAATTAGCCGGGCATGGTGGCGGGCACCTGTAGTCCCAGCTACTCGGGAGGCTGAGGCAGGAGAATGGCGTGAATCCAGGAGGCAGAGCTTGCAGTGAGCCAAGATCACGCCACTGTACTCCAGCCTGGGCGACAAAGCAAGACTCTGTCTCAAAAAAAGAAAAAAGAAAAAAAAAAAGATGCTACAAAGTGGAATATTTTGACCACTTGACTGAGTAATTACTTTAAAGTTCACTATAGCACCTTAAATAACTAACTACCACGATACTGAAAGACCAGTGATAGCTAAATATATATGCCAATTTTACAGGGAGTGGAGGTGAAGAAAAAGAAGAGTTAAACACTGTAATTTTAAAAATATAAATGTTACTCAAGCCAAGCTGTTCACTGAAAACCTGAACGGTTTGACTTCAGAGTTTTTTAAATTTTGTATTGGATCATCTTTGGGTAAGTGAGTACTTTATACAAGCACTTTTGACTAGTAAGTTTCACTAGTCAACTACCATCAAACAAAGACTCATCATAGGTTATTAAATGGATGACATATATGTACAACCACTCAGACCCACAACATATTCATATACTCAAGCCATGCCTCATTTCATATTCTAGTAAGAACTAAAAAAGAATGCCAGACACCGTTTATCTTAATAACTAAGTAGGGGAGGCTTTTATAGAATGTTTGTGGTTACAGAGTACTTTTACAATATTCCATTATTTTCCTATTCTGGCAAAGCAATGATGGCCACTCACAAAATTATTACCAATAAGATAATGTAGGCTGGTTAATTAGGCAAAATTAAGTTGATTCATACCCAAACACACACTAATCAATAAACCAATATAAATCAAGATCCAAATTTCCCAAATTGGTGTTCCATGGAACCAGAAGGTTTGCTTTATTACCCTCTTACAGAGTCATCCCAAAATACATTAGCATCTTAAAACTGAATATTCTATAACTGTCAAAAACGTAAGACAGCATTGCTTAAATTTACTGGCACTTTTTTTTTTTTTTTTGGAGACAGGGTCTCACTCTGTCGCCCAGGCTGGAATGCAGTGGTGCAATCTCAGCTCACTGAAACCCCGCCTCACAAGGTTCAAGCAATTCTCCTGCCTCAGCCTCCTGTGCCAGGAAATTACAGGTGCCCACCATGGCACCCCGCTAACTTTTTTATTTTTAATAGAGACAGGGTTTCACCATGTTGGCCAGGCTGGTCTCGAACTTCTGACCTCAGGTGATCCACCCACCTCGGACTCCCAAAGTACTGGGATTAAAGGCACGAGTTGCCGCGCCCTACCAGCACACACTTTTTTTTAACCTCACGCATGGAGTATTCCAAGACAGCGCTACTACCATCAAAGGGTTATCATCAGGATCACTTACATGGCCTACTCCAGATCTGGGGATGCCACCCAGGAATGTAGTTTTTTTGGGTTTGTAATTTTTGTTTCTTGTTTTTTTTTTGAGACAAGGTCCCACTCTGTCACCCAGATTGGAATGCAGTGGCACAATCAGAATTCACCACAGCCTTGACCTCCAAGGCTCAAGCAATCCTCCCACCTCAGCCTCCCAATTAGCTATACCAGTCTTAGTGTAATGGTCATAAACCACGTGTTCAAATTTGGTCACAAGTGTTCACTTTCTTCACTTTTTTCTTTTTTAAAGACAGAGTCTCCCTCTATCGCCCAGGCTGGAGTGCAACAGCACCATCATGGTTCAATCCAGCCTCAACCTCCTGGGTTCAAGCAATCCCTATACCTCAAGCTCCCAAGTAGCTGGGATTACAGGCAGGCACCACCACCCCTAATGTTTTATTTTTTTTGGTAGAGACAGGGTCTCACTATAATTCCCAGACTGGTCTCGAACTCCTGGGCTCAAGCAATCCACCTGCCTCAAGTGCTGCCTCAAGTGCATCTCAAGTGCTGGGATTACAGCATGAGCCATCCTGCCCAGTGAGGAATGTGTATTTTTAAAAAGCTTCCCAAATGCTGATGAACAACCAGGATTAGGAATCACTAAAAATACTTTTAACTTTTTCTTCCCTTGAAGTCATCTTCCACAATAAGAAGAACTCCTGGGGATTTTTTCTAATCATTTCATCATTTAAGTAGCAAATGTGATTAAACGATTTTAAGGAGGAAAAAAAACTACTTTTCATCAGCATATTATGCAAAATTATACTATAAAGATCATCTCAACAAAGCATAAGAAGACTTTTTTTTATCTAAATTAAGTTTTAAAATGCATTTTGGTGACATATCTACTTTAAAACGGTCTATCTTGGGCTGGGCGCGGTGACTCACGCCTGAAATCCCAGCACTTTGGGAGGCCAAGGCGAGCGGATCACCTGAGGTCAAGAGTTTGAGATCAGCCTGGCCAACATGGTAAAAACCCGTCTCTACTAAAAATACAAAAACTAGCCAGGCGTGGTGGCAAGGGCCTATAGTCCAAGCTACTCAGGAGGCTGAGGCAAGAGAACACTTGAACCCAGGAGGCAGAGGTTGCAGTGAGCTAAGATCCCTCCACCGCACTCCAGCCTGGGCAACAGAGCAAGACTCTGTTGCAAAAAAATATAAAAAATAAAAATAAAATGGCATGCCCTATTTGTAAACTCATGAATGTTAAAAATGTAGGCTAAAGTGGAACACACTACACAGGGGCAAAACTGCCTATGTGCCCTGATACTTGGACTTATGTTTCCTACTAAAATTTTTTTAACAATTTTTGTATTTTGTTACTAAGTGATGAGCTAAAAGTGGCTTCAAAATGGCATCTACAAACACTTCAAATAACACATTCCAAGTATGAATAGTCTTTGGTCTCTAAAAATAAAAAGCAATACTGGGTAGCACTGTATTTTCTCTTTTCAACATTACTTTTTGAAATATTACCAAGAACCTGTTGAGATTCAGGGTGTTAACACAGACAACTTATAAAGAAAAAAAGTCACTTTAGGAAGCCAAGGCGGGCGGATTACCAGATCAGGAGTTCAAGACCAGCCTGGCCAAAATGGTGAAACCCCGTCACTACTAAAAATACAAAAATTAGCCGGGCACGGTGGCTGGCGCCTGTAATCTCAGCTACTTGGGAGGCTGAGGCAGAAGAACTGCTTGAACCCGGGAGGTGGAGGTTGCAGTGAGCCAAGATCGCACCATTGCACTCCAGCCTGGGTGACAGAGCAAGACTCCGTCTCAGAAAAAAGAAAGAAAGAAAGAAGTAGTTGGCAGGGCGCGGTGGTTCAAGTCTGTAATCCCAGCACTTTGTAGGGTGCAGGGGGCCGAGGAGGGCGGATCGTCTGAGGTCAGAAGTTCAACACTAGCCTGACCAACATAGTGAAACGTCTCTATTAAATACAAAAAAAAAAATTAGTCAGGCGTGGTGGTGCATGCCTGTAGTCCCAGCTACTTAAGAGTCTGAGGCAGGAGAATCGCTTGAACCCAGGAGGTGGTGGCTGCAGTGAGCTAAGATTGCGCCACTGCACTCCAGCCTGGGCGACAGAGTGAAACTCCATCTCAAAAAAAAAAAGACGAGAGTAACAAAAATCATGAACCAAATATTTAGAATCATTTACATTTTTATGCTCATCATCTAGTATTCCATTATCAACTTAACTTTCTTAATGGTTCTTGTCTCTAAACGTTGATCTATTAAATGAATTATTGAAACAATATGAATAAGAGTTAATAAAACACATGACTAAGATTAAAACAATATGAAACCTTCATGAACGGAAGGATTAAGCTGAATTATTAACTGGTTATGGTACCACTATTTGTCTCATGCTCATTTGACATCTCTTCAAATTACCGCATTTTAAAGGAAGACAATTAAAATGTTTTCTCCTCTTCTAAAATAACAGAAGCCTTTTTACTACATGAACACCGTGGAACATCTTCTTGAGTCCGATTACTAAGGTGAAGAAATTGTTCTAGAGGGCAGTAAATGGTAAGCTCCAAAAATTTTTTCACAACCCCATCCAGCACATCAATGTTTTAAAATCAAAACTTGGCCAGGCGAGGTGGCTCACACCTGTAATCCCAGCACTTTGGGAGGCTGAGGCAGGTGGATCACCTGAGGTCAGGAGTTGAAGACCAGCCTGGCCAACATGGTGAAACCCCGTATCTACTAAAAATATAAAAACTAGCTGGGCATGGTGGTGGACGCCTGTAATCCCAGCTACCTGGGTGGCTGAGGCAGGAGAATCGCTTGAACCCAGGAGACGGAGGTTGCAGTGAGCTGACACAGTGCCACTGCACTCCAGTCTCAGCAACAGACTAAGACTGTCTCAAAAAAATTAAATAAATAAAAATAAATAAAATCAAAACTTATGTGATCTGAAGAAAAAGAAAAAAGTTCTAAATATAAATTTTCTTAAAAAATCAAAACTTAAAAAACAAGATGAAAACACTGAAGGCAAATTTCTCACACAGCTTTCAAGAACAAATCTAAGTTCTTTAAATGTCGTAACACTGTCCAGTAGAACTTCATGCAACAATGGAAATGTTTTATATCTGCAATGTTCAATAAGGAAGCCATTACACTCACATGTAGCTACTGAGCATTTACAATGTTGTTAAGGATAAAAGAAGAACTGGATTTTAAATTGCATTTACTTTTAACTAAATAAAATTTACATTGTCACATATGGCCAGTGGCTTTGTATAAAACGTAGGTTTAGAATGTGATCTTACTCTGCTTCCAGACAAAAATGGAATAATCAGATTTACTCTCCTAACTGAAATAACTAAAAAACAGACTAGAACAATAGGTTTTCAAATACTGACCAACAGGCAGCACAGGACAGTAATCCCTGAAAGGGGGAACAAATATAAACCCTACAACCATCCCAGCTTATTGTCTGGGAATACTTTTCAGGCCAAAAAGCACAGGGAGGGAGAATCCAAAGCCTAGATCAAGCAGGGGGAAAGAAAAGAAAAAAAAAAAAGCTCCCCTGAGTTGAGAAGACAGAGCTGGAAGCCAAGGCAGCTGGACTTCTCAGAGCGAAGCACAGAGATGACAGAGCTGCACAGAGAAAGAGGCCCAGAGTGGTATACCAGGTCATTCTGAGGTCTTCAGCTGAGTACTGATTAATTAGCACATGTGTGTAAACTACCAGAGAAGCCCCAGAAAGAAGCAGTGGAAACAATCCCCATAACTCACAGAAGTAGCAGAGTAATTCCTCCTTCCACTACCCAAAGTGAGAAATCCCACAAGGCATCAGATGAGCAGTCAAAAGGTTCCTGCCCTCAGTAGCATGGAAAAACTAGTCTCTAAAGGCTGCTGTGACTGCTAAACAAAAGCTTAAAAACAAGGCTTGAAAGGATCAAACAATCTCCAAGTAACTTAGCCTCATCCCAGAACAAAGTTCAAGAATATTTGTAGTACAAAAATATCCAGCAACAACGTAAAACTCACAATAGCTGGAATCCAATCAAAATTAACCAGTCCTAGAAAGAAGCAAGAAAATATAACCCATGATAAGAAGAAAAACCAGTGTGAACAATAAACCCAGAAAATGAAACAGATGACAGAATTAGTAAACAAGAACATTAAAAATGAAAATTATATTAAGCCAAATGTGGTGGCTCACTCCTGTAACCCCAGTACTTTCGGAGGCCAAGGTAGGAGGATTACTTAAGGCCAAGAGTTCAAGACCAGTCTGGGCAACACAGGGAGACCCCCATCTCTACGAAAAATTTTTAAAATGAAATTTTTTTTTTTTTTTTTTGAGACACGGTCTCAGTCTGCCACTCAGGCTGGAGTGCAGTGGCATGACCTCAGATCACTGCAAGTTGAGAAGACAGAGCTGGAAGCCAAGGCTCACGCAATCCTCTGCCTCCTGGGCTCAAGCAATCCTCCCACCTCGGCCTCCCAAGTAGCTGTGACTACACGTCCAGATAATTTTTGTATTTTTTGTAGAGGCAGGGTTTTGCCATGTTGCCCAGGCTAGAAAAATTAAAGTTATTGAAATGGTAGTTATCTTAACTATATCCCGTAAGTTCAGAAAGGTTTCATAAACCTACCAACAGAGTTTCAAAATACATGAAGCAAAAACTGATATAACTGAAGAGAAACTGAAAACACATACAGTTGAGATTTCAACTCAATAATTGACAAAACTACTAAAAGTCTGTAAGGATAGAGAAAATAATGAACAATACTATCGACTAACTTGTGAAAATGTTTTTACTGACCAGAAACATTGTGAACTAACAACTGTTCTCTAACTGCCAAACAAGGTAAGTAATCCTGACTCTTATCCAGGTAATAAGATTTCACAAAATAACTGAAGATCACATCATTAGAATTCTATGGTTCTGGCCAGGCATGGTGGCTCACGCCTGTAATCCCAGCACTTTGGGAGGCCAAGGCGGGCGGATCACGAGATCAGGAGATCGAGACTATCCTGGCTAACACAGTGAAACCCCGTCTCTACTAAAAATACAAAAAATTAGCCAGGCGTGATGGTGGGCACTTGTACTCCCAGCTACTCGGGAGGCTGAGGCAGAAGAATCAGTCGAACCCGGGAGGTGGAGGGTCCAGTAAGCCAAGATGGTGCCACTGCACTTTAGCCTGGGGGACAGAGCGAGACTCTGCCTGAAAAAAAAGAATTCTATGGTTCTGGGCCGGGCGGGGTAGCTCACGTCTGTAATCTCAGCACTTTGGGAGGCCAAGGCAGGCAGATCACCTCAGGTCAGGAGTTCCAAGACCAGCCTGGACAACATGGTGAAATCCATCTCTACAAAAACACACACAAAAAATTAGCTGGGCAAGATGGCAGGAGCCTGTAATCCCAGCTACTCCAGAGGCTGAGGCGGGAGAACCCCTTGAACCCAAGAGGCAGAGGTTGCAGTGAGTCGAAATCACACCATTGCACTCCAGCCTGGACGACAGAGCGAAATTCCATCTCAAAAAAAATAAAAATTCTGTGGTTCTGAACAACCTCCAGCGTACAAGAAGGGGCCTGGATAAATCCTTCATTCCTGAGAATTACAAACCCAAATTCTTACAGGAGGCAAATAGATAAAGCTCTAACAAAGAAAAAGAAAAAAAAAAAAGAAAAACAGCGGTAAAGGTTAGGTGTGACCAAAGGCAAACTGAAGAGGACATACTCCTACTACCAAAGAAAAAAGCCAATCTCTCAAGTCTAGCCAATGATGCTATGTCATAAGGGAATGCTTCCAATTCAGTGCTTCCACTGTTGCAAAACCTCATACTTTTCCAGGAAGTGCCTAAAATTTGGATTTCTATGTGAGGTCTAGGTTTGGAAACAGTAACCACCAATTCAGTGTTTTTTTTTTTTTTTTTTTTGAGACTGAGTCTTGCTCTGTAGCCCAGGCTGGAATGCAGTGGCACGATCTCAGTTCACTGCAACCTCTGCCTCCCAGGTTCAAGCAATTCTTCCGCCTCAGCCTCCCAAGTAGCTAAGTAGCTGGGACTACAGGCATGTGCCACCACACCCGGCAAATTTTTTTGTATTTTTATTAGAGACGAGGTTTCAGCATGTTGGCCAGGATGATCTCGAACTCCTGACCTCAAAGGATCCGCCCGCCTTGGCCTCCCAAAGTGCTGGGATTACAGGTGTGAGCCACTGCGCTTGGCACTATTCAGTACATTTTTAACAAAACTAAAAAAAAAAAAGGTCTGGAAACCAAATTCACAACCAAATTTATGCTCTAATCCAACAACCTCATCTTACAAATGAAACAGAAAAATTAATTTATTCAAGTCATCACAGAAGAGAACTTCATCTAACCATATCTAAAATACTATAGATATGGACACAAAAATCACCCTTTTAGAGAAAACTAAAACAAGGATGCTACCAGAATAACTTAGGACACGACTCTTTTTTTTTTTTTTTTTTTTTTTTTGCAGGGCGGAGGGAAGGGGAGGGGGAGACAGAGTCTCACTGTCGCCCAGGCTGGAGTGCACTGGCGCAATCTCGGCTCAATGCAACCTTCGCCTCCTGGGTTCAAGCAATTCTGTGCGCACCACCACGCCAGGCTAATTGTTGTATTTTTAATAGAGACAGTGTTTCGCCATGCTGGCCAGGCTGGTCTCAAACTCCTGACCTCAGATGATCCACCTGCCTCAGCCTCCCAAAGTGCTGGGATCACAGACGTGAGCCACCATGCCCGGCCAGGACACAACTTCTCAGAAATGACAAAGCTGTCTTCCAAAATCGAAGGGCAAAATTTTATCAAAGGCTTTCTGAGTTATTCCAGAAGACAAAAATAAAATCAATGGAGACAATTACATACAGAGAAGGTGACTTGGGCAAAATGGAAGCAAAAAAAAAAAAAAGTTGTTCTAAAAGAGCTTATCAAAACAATGGCAAGGCTATTTTGCAGAATATTTCGCTCAATTACCACAACTATATTGCTAAAATCCCCGAAGAATTCTTTAACTAGGCTATCCTTACATTACTTCAAACCTAGACTGCCTCAACTCTTCAGGTTCCCCAAAAATCAACACCCTTCCTTACTTCATTTCTGATATGAACTAAGTCACCTTTCGACTCCTTCAATTTTTCCCATGTGTCTGTATCAAACTGCCAGGTTTTGTCAGTTCTTCAACACCATTGTATAACCGTCCCTAGATATCCATGGGTGACTGGTTACAGCATCTCGCTTGAATACCAAAATCTGCAGATACTCAAGTCCTTGATATAACATGACATAGTATTTGCACTTAACCTAAGTATAGCCTCCTCTATTCTTCTAATCAGGGGTCCCCAAGCCTCCAGGCCATGGACAGGCACCAGTCCTTGGCCTGTTAGGAACCAGACTGCACAGCAGGAAGTGAACAGGAAGTTAACTGGGTCCAGCAAGCAAAGCTTCACGGCCACTCCCCATTGCTCGCATTACCACCTGAGCTCTGCCAGATCTGCAGCAGCATTAGATTCTCACAGGAGCACAAACCCTATTGTGAATTGTGCATGCAAGGGATCTAGGCTGCACACTCATTATGAGAATAATGCTTGATGATCTGTCACTGTCTCCCACCACCCCTAGACGGGACCCTCGCAGGAAACAAGCTCAGGGCTCCCACTAATCCTACATTATAGTGAACTGTATAATTATTTCATTATATGTTACAATATAATAATAATAGAAATAAAGTGCACAATAAGTGTAATGTGCTTGAATCATCCTGAAACCATCCCCTGAACCCGTGGAAAAATAGTCTTCCATGAAATCAGTTCCTAGCGCCAAAAAGGTAGGGAACTGCTGCTTTAAATCATCTCCAGATTACTCATAATACCTAAACAATGTAATACTATGTAAGTAGTTGTTATACTGTAATGCTTAGGGAATCATGACCAAAAAAAAGTCCATACATGTTCAGTACAGTCGCAATTTTTTCCCAAATATTTTAGATCCAAGGTTGCTTGAATCCACAAATGCAGAACCCACAGATATGGAGGATTAGCTGTACATTTTATCAAGTATATGTTATGTGAAAGCACTGTGCTAGACATACTCACCAATGTAAGACTAGAAAACATCTCATTTAATCAATTCACAATGAGACAAGCCCAGCTATGACAAAGACGGCATAACACATTTCAAATTAAAATGTTATGATAACCATAAGAATGATCAAATGTTCCCTTTTCATTTTATGTTGTTCCCTTTCTTTTCACTCCCACCACTCTATTCAGGCCTCATTAAAGAATCCTCTTATTAGAGACTCCAAACAAACCACATTTGGCCAGGCGCAGTGGCTCACGCCTGTAATCCTAGCACTTTGGGAGGTGGAAGTGGGAGGATGACCTGGGGTCAGGACTTCAAGATCAGCCTGGCCAATATGGTCAAACCCTGTCTCTACTAAAAATACAAAAAAAAAAAAAAAAAATTAGCCGGGTGTGGCGGGCGACTGTAGTCCCAGCTACTCAGGAGACTAAAGTAGGAGAATCGCTTGAACCAGGAGATGGAGGTTGCAGTGGGCCAAGATCACACCACTGCACTCCAGCCTGGGTGACGGGGCAAGACTCCATCTCAAAAAAAAAAAAAAAAAAAATTCACCTCTAAATTAATATTTTCTAAAACAATTTCAATCGTATCACTATCCTACTTAAATACTGTTTTTCAAATGCTTATAACACTGGTTTGCAAATCCTCATCCCAATCAAGATGGGCAGTTAAAATGCAGATTACAAGGGCCTGTCCACAGAGATTCTAATTCAATCAGTCTGGTGTGATGATTAGGAAATCTGGATTTTAATAAGCTTTTAGGTGATTTTGATTCAGGTGGCCTGTAGAATATATTTTAAAAAAAAAAGAAAGAAAGAAAGAAACAGGTCTACAAGGTGAATGTCACATTCCTTAGCCTGGGATCAGAACGTTCCACACAAAAGGCTCCTGAATAACCACTATAGGGCAAGGGCTCTCCTACAAGGGCTCTTCATTCCAGATAAACCCAATTTACTGCTGTTCACACAAGCCAAAGGTTTTCTCCTTCAGGACTTACTTAAAAATGTCCACTAGGCCAGGTGCGGTGGCTCATGCCTGTAATCCCAGCACTTTGGGAGGCCAAGCTAGGGGATCATGAGGTAGAGAGATCGAGACATCCTGGCCAACACGGTGAAACCCCGTGTTTACTAAAACTACAGTAATTAGCTAGGCATGTTGGGGCATGCCTGTAGTCCCAGTTACTCAGGAGGCTGAGGCAGGAGAATCGCTTGAACCCATGAGGCGGAGGTTGCAGTGAGCCGAGATCGCACCACTGCAGTCCAGCCTGGCAATGGAGTAAGACTCCGTCTCAAAAAAAAAAATCCACTAACAGGCTGGGTTCAGTGGCTCATGCTTATAATCCCAGCATTTTGGGAGGCCAAAGCGGAAGGACTGCCTGAGGCCAGGAATTCAAGACCAGCTTGGGCAATACAGCAAAACCCCATCTCTACAGAATATTTGAAAATTAGCAGGGCATTGATGGCGCATGCCTGTAGTCTCAGCTACTCAGGACATTGAGGTGGGAGGATTGCTGGAGACCACATCAAGCCACTGCACTCCAGCCTGGGCGATAGAGCAAGACTGTCTCAAAAAAAAAAAAAAAAAAAGTATCCATTACCCCATTTCTCTTGGCCCAACTCAAGTCCCACACCTACCAGATCTTACCAGACTGAAACAATCTCATCTGCCTAATTCTACAGTACCATACTGCCTGCCTTGAGCCATCATTTAAACTATTATTACCTTTTCAACTTATCGTAAGATGAAGGGCTGTGAATCAAACCTCTTTTCATCTCAGCACTAGGAACAACGCATTTAGGGAGTCCTTTCCCTAAGACAATGTCATCTTGCATAAACATACCCAAGCAGGAGCAAATATTTTAGAACTTCTATAGATTTTTCTTAGGAAAAGAGATCATACAAGCCTGGGCAACATGGCAAAACTGTCTCTACAAAAAAAAAAAAAAAAAAAACACAAAAATAAGGTGGGCATGGTGGCGCATGCCTATAGTCCCAGCTAATTGGGAGGCTGAGGTGGGAGGACAGCTTAAGTCCAAGAGATCGAGCTGCAGTGAGCCATGATCATGCTACCACACTCCAGCCTGGGCAACAGAACAAGACCCTGTCTCAAGAAAATTTTAAAAAAATAAAATAAAATAAAACAGTTAAAAAAAATAGATCTGATATATCTGCTGTCTATAGCTGAATTGTACCTGCCAAGAAAATTACTAACTACACAGTTCTTCCTTACCTGCATACTAGATGAATGTGCTCTAAAGAATTCTTCCCAGATCAGAAAACAGGTAAACAAGAAAAAAACTGTTAAAATAGACCCTGTTTTAACACCAACGATTAACCTCTGACCAAAGAGCTATTCAAAAACAAATTCTACACAAATAAATACACTTTTATGGTTAATTTCTGAAACTTTACACGTACAAAAACGTTAACTGGTAAGTTTTCTACAAATACCAACCAGGCGTGGGGGTGCACTCTTGTAGTTCCTGCTACTTGGGAGGCTGAGGTGGGAGGATCACCTGGACCCGGGAGACAAACGTTGCAGTAAGCCAAGATCATGCCACTGCACTCCAGCCTGGGCAACATAGCAAGACCCTGTCTCAAAAATAAAAAATTACTAACTTTTCTATCGTGACACATGAGGTTTGTTATAGCTTACATGCCTCTACTCAGTAGCTGGCCAGTAGTTGTTGGTTTACTTAAATGTCTTTCCTATAACACTGACCAATATATATGGGCCTGTGCCATGTGTCTTATTCTATCCTAGCATCTAGAACATCACAGGTGACCAATAAAGACGTAGTACAGGTTACCGGGACTCACGCCTGTAATCCCAGCATTTTGGGAGACCGAGGCCAGGTGAGTTCAAGACCAATCTAGACAACACAGCAAATGTAAAACACAGCAAGATGTAAAACACATCTCTACAAAAAAAAATTTTTAATTAGCCAACCACGTATGGTGGCGCACACCTGTAGTGTTAGCTACTCTGGAGGCTAAGGCCAGAGGACTGGAGTTTGAGGCTGCAGTGAGCTATGACTGCACCACTGCACTCCAGCCTGGGTGACCAAACAAGATCGTCTCCAAAAAAAAAAAAGGGAAATATTCATGTTCCTGGGTTTGACCATGATAATTTCCAAATATCTCCAAGAGTAATATTTTTCCATTTAACATGACCCTCCAATCCTAACAGGATTTTTGATTGTATACATCAGACTTGTTACATCATTTGAAGAGTTACAAGTTTAATGAAAACCTAAAATCCTTAGGCCAAAATTTATCAAGTCTCATGTTATCAAAAGAAAAAAACAATTCTACTTTCTGATAAAGCAAGTCCAACATTTAGAACAGGAGCGAGAAATCGACACTTAAAAATAGTACCCATAGTGATTTTGTCTTGGTCACTTTCTGTGACCTAGAAAGTACAGTAATTCTCTACAGTAAGGCTATCCCACTCACTAGACGCTTCAGAAGGTTCAAATATACAAACCAATTGAAAAACAAGCGCGATAATCAGCTAATTAACATATCAAACAACAATAACAACAAAACTGTAACTGCAGTGAATAATCTAGGTTTGACAATAATTGACCTGATAGTTTATAGTCTCTTCCCTCACCTCCTCCCACCTTTCTCTACAGTGCAAAGCTGGGATATTAAGTACCTAATACATGCCAGACACTGAAACTGTAGACTTGTTCTCATGGGTTCAAAAACTTTTTTCAGGCCGAGCAGGGGTGGCTCACACCTGTAATCCCCGCACTGTGGGAGGCCAAGGCGGGCGGATCACGAGGTCAGGAGTTCAAGACCAGCCTGGCCAACATGGTGAAACCCCATCTCTACAAAAAATACAAAAATTAGCTGGGCGTGGTGGCAGGCGTCTGTAATCCCAAGCTACTCGGGAAGCTGAGGTAGGAGAATCGCTTGAACCCAGGAGGTGGAGGTTGCAGTAAGCCAAGATTGTGCCACTGCACTCCAGCCTGGACAACAGAGCAAGACTCCGTCTCAAAAAAAAAAATTTTTTTTTCAGGCCAGGAGTCACAGTGGCTTACATCTGTAACTCCTGCACTTTGGGAGGCCAAGGCGTGAGGATAGCTTGAGCCTAGGAGTTCAAGATCTGCCCAGGCAACATGGCAAGACCCTATCACCACAAAAACTTCAGCTGGGCATGATGGTGCATGCCTGCAGTTCTAGCTAATTAGGAGGCTGAGATGGAAGGATTGCACGAATCCAGGAGTGTAAGGCTGCAGTGAGCTAGGATCGCACCACTGCACTCCAACCTGAGCAACACAGCAAGATCCTGTCTCAATAAAAAGTTTTTTCAAACCACTTAAAAATAAGCCCACACATAACACAAATTTGGAGAAACAAACTTGAAGGAGATAAAGGAAACTGGCAAAAAGTTAAAGCAATGCGCCTACACAGTAAGTAAAAGCCAAATTTCAACCTAATTGCAAAGTTTGAAGGGCTTTTTCCCTCCCTCACCTCTTCCTCTGAGGCTGTCATAAACACCTACATGTAAGTCACTAGGCAGGAGAGAGTGTGAAGCAGAAGAAATACAAAAATGTAAAAGAAAAAGGTGTCTTCCCTAAGAAGTTTATTATATTTATCAGGAGAATCAAACTGATATAAAAACTGCACTGAAAGGAGTTAAAAGTACCTTACGACTGGAACAAGAGAACAAAGATAACTTTTTAATTTTTTGAGCCAGAGTTTCACTCTGTCGCCCAGCCTGGAGTGCAGTGGCACAATCTCCGCTCACTACAACCTCTCTGCCTCCCAGGTTCAAGCAATGTCTGGCAATGGGCCTTAGCCTCCCAAGTAACAGGGATTACAGGCACCCGCCACCACACACAGCTAATTTTTGTATTTTTAATAGAGATGGGGTTTCACTATGTTGGCCAGGCTGGTCTTCAACTCCTGACCTCAAGCGATCCGCCCACCTTGGCCTCCCAAAGTGCTGGGATTACAGGCACCTGACCAGAGGAAACTTTTCGCTGCAGTGAGCAAGGAAGACTTCACCAAGGAGGCAGGGAGTTGAGTTAGGCCTTTAGAAAAAAAGGAGTGTATTAGGCAGAAGAAACTTAAGAAAACAAAGAGTTTTAAAAAAAGAAAAAAAAGAGGAAGATATAAAGCATGTCTGAAAGGGCAAAAACATCAATCCAGTTAAAACAGAAATTATGTAAAACCACAGTTGAATAAAAGAATGAAAAGGTAGTAGCGGGTCAAATCTACAGGACGTGTTGAAACAAATTCCCTAATTAAGCATTACGACAGAATTAAACATCATTTTTACATGTGTATTATTTTGTGAAATAAGACTGCATGCACATCCACATATTAATTTGAATGCACGTATGCTTTTCATCTAAGGAAAAAAGTCTAGTACGCACCTGGTACAAAGATATGTAAATGCTGGAGCTAAATTCAAATAACTGATTTTTTTTTCCTATCTCTTGATAACCACAGACTTACGTCCAAAGAGATGGGAGGAAAAAAACCTGAACCTACATCCCTATTACTGAAACCATGCCAGCTACTCAATTATAAGGGAGAAGCAGAACTCACAGATCTTCCACAGGATGATGTGAAATAAGAAAGCCCTGTCAGAAAAATTCCCCTTGTGTTGCCAAGACAGACAAAAAATAAAAATAAAAAAGGCTACAGTTGGACTTTTAAATGTAGTTTTATCTTTAATGCCATTAAAGTCCAGGTTAGAACCTGGGAAAATGTTCAATTAGACCACCACTACTATCCGAAAACTATTAATAAGAACTTAAAACCTCTGAGGTTCTTAATAGTTTTAGGATAGTGGTGGTCTACACAACTCAAAACTACCATTTCCCCCTTATATTAGAGAGCTAAGTCTCACCCATCTAGTAAACAGGTGACCTACCAGATTCTGCAAATGTTAACTGATAATGACATCACTCTCAAATGCTGTTTCAGCAGGACAGAGTGGGCCCTTCCTCTTCCCCCTACCTCACCATAGTAGCACCCTACGGCCGTCACCAAAGGAAAAGAAAAAAAAAGTGTATGGAGAAGGAAGTTATGGCAGCTCCATTTCCTCAGTCCTCAAACCATCAAAATATGTGAGGACATAAAAAAAGCACTCCAAAAAAGCAGGAGTAGAGTGAGAGGTTACCATGAAATCAAGCAAATTTTTTATACACCTACATTTGCAAAACTTAAGCTGAAAGGAAACTCAATCTAGCCGAAAATTCTCATTTTACACATCAAGAAACTGAGGCCCAGGGCAGTTAGGTGATTTGCCCGGGGCGACTATTCCTCTATATAGGTGTTAAGTGTCTGTTACCAGTCAGAGTAGCACTTAATGACTTACTCAGTTACTTAAATGTTTATGACATTAAGTACTTGTCTTGCAAAAAACACCACCACCTCTTCTGCACCCATTCAGTGTCTTGCTTCAGGATCTATATAGAGAACGCTGGATAAACCTCAAATGAATATTATTTCTCCCTTCAGCCACAACTGTCCCAAATTACTCTTCTTCCTTTATCTAATTTTAAAGAAAGCGGAAGCCTTAACGTGCCTGAATTTCCCAGGTTCTGACTAAACAAGTGGATTACCAAAACTTCAAAACTTCGGATAGACTATTAAGTAGAGCACACATATTACTGCTTTGCCAGTTGCCCTTTCCTTTGTATTAACGTTTCAGTCCAGATTTTTCGAAAAGCAAGTAATTATTATACCTGCACAGTTAACACTCAAATTATCACTTTTGAGATATCTTCCTTAGACAATTTAACATATCTCTTCTATCTTAAAAATAATTAAAAAGTATCCTACCTACCACGAGTTAATATTTTTTGAACAAAAACATCTAAAATAACCCTCGACAAAGCCAAAGTATGTTAAGCCACAAAATGAAAACGTGGTAAGTAAAAATCCCACCAGTTAAAAAGCACTTCGAGTACCACCAGCCTTCCCCGGCTTGCTGTAAACCGTCAAACAGTCAAAGCATTTGTGGAGGAACCGGGGGGAAAGTTCCGCGCCAGGTTCCCCAGCTGTGGGTTCATCAGCTTAGCCCACCACTCCCACGTAACACCAGCTTGGGGAAATGCAAACACGCCACATGTGCCCACATGTGCATGTTTTCATCATGTTTAACCACTTTTAACCGCGGTAGGTACGAAATCAGCTCCCGCGGCAAAGTATTGTGCATGCATGTTACCCCCACTTAAACCACTACCACCAGATGAACCGAGGCGAATTAAACCATTTTGAACGTTAACGCCACTGCACGAAGCGGTCTGAAAGGGTTCTCTGCCTTTCTGAAATGCCAGGCAAAAGTCCCTCGGTGAGTTTCAAAACTAATGACCGTACAGCGCGGCACAAATAACAAAAGCTTAATACCAACCACCAGGCCGTCGACCCGCTCACGTTACCACTGCCCAGAAGGCTTTTTAAAAACAAGCACTGAAAAGGGAACAATAAAAAGCGTCTCACCGCAAACACAGCACGAAAGGGACTGTCGGAAGTAAGGCAAGAGCCTGTTAATCTCAGTAAACGCCTTGGGGTCTCCGGGGTCGTAGTTGAGCACTAGGCGGCTCGCGGAAATGTAGAGAGCAGTAGCATTCACGGGGTTCATTGCAGACACTTCGACACCAATGGCTCCCGGTTGAAAAGAAATTCCGGATCCAACTTTGTAAGCAGCCAGGGAACGATGGCGAATTTGCAACAATTCGGAAGAAATCAGAGCCGAACCATTGGCCAAACAAGTAACCAAAATCCGTGCAAGTTTGTGGAGCTGAAGCAATCCTCCCACACATGGGGCCTTGGCGCCCCTCCGTCCCTGAGACTTCCAAAAATATAAAAGAGAGAGAGAGAAACCAGCGTTCGAGTTCGTCCGGAGCGACCACAGAGCGCAGAACGCGGCGGCTTGGGCGCTCGGGGCGGGACTCGGCGCTCAGTCTAGCCCCGCGGCTCGGCGGGCGGCCTGCACTCAAGCTCCATCTCCGGACACGGAGGCGCCTCCTCAGGTCGAGCTGGCGGGCGCGGGAGCAGGCCCCGGCCCCGTCTGAGGCGCGGCACGCTTCTCCCGGGCTGCAGAGCCTCTTACTCCATCCCAGTGCAGGGCGCGGAGGCGGCGGCGAAGGCAAGGACGACGGTCGGGCGGCGGCTTCCCGGATCTAGTGCAAGATACCGCGGCGGCGACGAAGGTTGCTGTTGCGGCTGGCGGACGCCGCCGCCGCACTCTCCATATCGGACGCGGGGCCCAGACTGCGCCCTGGCTCTCCGCCCCGTAGGTTGCAGCCCGCAGTTCCCCGAGGTGGCGAGGCGGGCGAGTCCTCAACCCGGAGGGGAGGGCCGGGGAGGAAGTGCGCGGGCCGCCGCCGGCGGGCGGGAGGGGGCGGGGAGCAGGCCCGGCCGGGCCGCGGCGGCGCCCCTCGCTCCTCAGTCGCACACTCCGGGGTCACCACACGCAAGCGCCGCCCCCTCACTGCCCGGCCATCTTTTCGGCGCCGCACACACAGACGACTCCTCCACCGAGCACGACGGCCGCCGCCGCCCTCAGCGCCTTCCCGGCCGCGGGAGGCAAGCGCTCACACCGCCAGGCCCCGCCGCCGCCGCCCAGCGCACACAGCAAGGCCCCGTCGCAGGCCCCTCCCCCGTGCCTCGCCGCCCTCACCCCGACTCCACGCGCCACCCCAGCTCAGTAGGGCCCGGGCTGCTGCGGCCTTAATGGATCCCGCAGGCTGTGCGGCGCCTCAGGCCTCTGCTGGCGGCGACGACGACCGTTACCCCAACGGGCAAAGCCACTGTCATCCCCGAGACTCCCCCGCCGCCGTCGTCGCTAGCGCTCGCACGCATGCGCAGAGCACACTCTCACCCCTCCCCCCTTTCCTCCCTTCGCTTCCCTTTTCCCTTGCTTCTCCTCTAACAACCCCCTCCACAGCCTCCCAGAGCTACCGGCTCACTCCACGCATGCGCAAGCCGCTACCTAGCTCCGCCGCCTTTCGCCCTTACGCGTGCGCTTTGACCGCCCACCCAGAAAACCGGATAAACACATCAGCCCGCTCGCGCCAGTCCCTCACCGCTGCCAACCCACCCTAGGCTCACTGCGCATGCCTGGCTCTCCACTTCGGCTCTCAGAACGGAGCATGCTCTCTGCGAGCCGACAGCTCTCGCCGCCCCTCCCCCACGTGCTCTCAAATTCCCTCTCCCAGGCATGTGGGCTGTGGTGAAACATTCGTTAGCTGGCACATCCTTCCCCAGTGTGGGCTGCAGGCTTCCCGCATTACACTGCTTCTGTGCCCGCCAACGCCGGGGCCCGACTTGGTAGCGCCATGTGGGGCTCTGCACAGGCCTGAATGCGGCCTCTCGTCCTGACTGACCGCGGTGTGAGGAAATAGCCTCGCCAGGCCCCAAGCCCCGCCCTCGCGGCCTTTCTCCTGGAACGGCTCATCCCGACCGCGGAAAGGGCGCAGCCTCGGCCGGTTGGCTGGCTCTCGCCGAGCCGGAAAGGTTGCTGCAGTCAACGTGGCTGCGCGCCCAGCAGGCGTGCAGACGGCTTTTGCCGGGTCGGGGCAGCGATCCGCGCCTCTCTGCGGTGGTTCGCCGTCGGAGGTTTCTAAGGCCCTGGCTGACTGTGTAAGCGTGGAGGCTCGAACCCACCCCCCGCGCGTACCCGTCGGACCCGGGCTATTCCCACGGCCTCTGGTCCTTGGACTCGAGCTGCCTCGCCTTCATGGGCGCCGATCAGGACTTCACCGAGCTCTCACCGGAACAGAGTCGTGTTTTAAAAACAAAACGAACTCCTTTTTTTTTTTTTTTGAAAGATTTAGCTTTTTTAAAAGACCTAGCTCTTCTGTATGAACAGATGTCTTGAAAAATGCATGATCTTGCTCTAGAACAAACCCAAATCCTTGCGAATGTTTTGTTTTTTAAAACAAGCTTTTGCCTTTTGTTTTTGCGGGAGATCAAGGGCACTGAGATATAAATAAACAAAAGCCTAACTTAATGGATGACTTCCCTCCCTTCTCAAAGTACAAAACCTTTTTTGAGTAGCACAAATAGTAACAGGCCATAGGAAGCATTTCTTATCTCTGTACAAACCAAAGCTCCTCAGCACAATTTTTCATGCACAGTAGACACTACACGTTTGCAAAGTGAAAATTATGATGTGTGTAAATCTTTTGTGGCACATGTCACATATGAACACAGGCACGTATATGACACATGTAAATGTGGTACATGTTAGTTACAAGCTGCCACTTGAGGTGAGTAGTAAAGTATCAAGGGAACCCATACAATCTCGATTTATAATTTCTATTACCGTTTGAAGGCAGGTTTTTTTTTTACAAGACCTACCATATTATCAACACTTAAATATTAAGCAGTAAGAATCCAACTTCCTAATTTTGATTAGCTGTGCAAACTGTATTTGGTAGCCTTATACGTGGAAAATGACAAATACTCTAAAAGCCACTCTTATTTTTAAAAGCTCCTTTTTTTTTTTCATAAGAGATCTTTTCTAAGCTCTCCTTCAAATAAAACTGTTATATGGTTCTATTTTTACTCCAGATTCTAAGGGCTTCTCCCACAACACACAGGTTGTTCTCCCCAAGAGGAGCAACACAGAGTAAAATAATCAGCACTGTTTTCCTAGCAGTCACCCTAGGCAAGTGATTATTTGCAGGGCATTAACCTTGCTAATTTTCTCATAACTGGATTTTTACAAATCTCTTGGGATGTGTACACCCAAATTAAGATTAATTATGTTGATCATTCGTGTGCATGTACGTGAGTGAGAAAGACAAAACGTGTGTTAAACCAGTTGTTTTTTAGCTTCTGAAATTGGTCGCAACTGGTAATAGATTATGGTAGTTAGAGGTAAAGAATCTTGAAGTATATTCTCTTCTAATATTTATTGGCTTGATTGGGCCTTGCCTAAAAAGGAAACAAATGAATTGTTTATAGAAAATGAAGTGCTTCAGCAAAAGAAACTATCAACAGGGTAAACAGACAACCTACAGAATAGGAGAAAAAAATCTGCAAATTATGCATCCAACAAAGGTCTAATATTCGGAATCTATAAGGAACTTTAAAAAAAAGACCATCAAAAAACAACCCCATTAGGCTGGGCGCAGTGGCTCAAGCCTGTAATCCCAGCACTTTGGGAGGCTGAGACGGGTGGATCACGAGGTCAGGAGATCGAGACCATCCTGCCTAACCCAGTAAAACCCCGTCTCTACTAAAAAATACAAAAAACTGGCCGGGCGCGGTGGCTCAAGCCTGTAATCCCAGCACTTTGGGAGGCCGAGACGGGCGGATCACGAGGTCAGGAGATCGAGACCATCCTGGCTAACCCGGTGAAACCCCGTCTCTACTAAAAAATACAAAAAACTAGCCGGGCGAGGTGGCGGGTGCCTGTAGTCCCAGCTACTCAGGAGGCTGAGGCAGGAGAATGGCGGGAACCCGGGAGGCGGAGCTTGCAGTGAGCCGAGATCTGGCCACAACACTCCAGCCTGGGGGACAGAGCGAGACTCCGTCTCAAAAAAAAAAAAAAAAAAAAATACAAAAAACTAGCCGGGGGAGGTGGTGGTTGCCTGTAGTCCCAGCTACTCGGGAGACTGAGGCAGGAGAATGGCCTAAACCTAGGAGGCGGAGCTTGCAGTGAGCTGAGATCCCGCCACTGCACTCCAGCCTGGGGGACAGAGCGAGACTCGTCTCAAAAAAAAAAAAAAAAACAACCCCATTAAATGGGCATAGGACATGAACAGACACTTCTCAAACGAAGACATAGGCCAGGTGTGGTGGCTTATGCCTGTAATCCCAACACTTTGGGAGGCCTAGAGGGGCGGATCACCTGAGGTCAAGAGGGCAAGACCAGCCTGATCAACATGGTGAAACCCCATCTCTACTAAAAATACAAAAAAATTAGCTGGGGGTGGTGGCGGGTACCTGTAATCCCAGCTACTCCAGAGGCTGAGGCAAGAGAATTGCTTGAACCCATGAGGCAGAGGTTGCAGCCAGCGGGGATCGAGCCACTGCACTCTAGCGTGGGCGACAGAGCAAATGCCAAAAAAAAAAAAAAAAAAGAGAGAGAGAGACATACAAGCAGCCAATTAATGTATTTAAAAAATGCTCAGCCGGGCATAGTGGCTCACACCTGTAATCCCATCAATTTGGGAGGCTGAGGTGGGCAGATCACAAGGTCAGGAGATCCAGACCATCCTGGCTAACACGGTGAAACCCTTTCTCTACTAAAAAATACCAAAAAAAAAAAAAAAAAAAAAATTAGCCGGGTGTGGTATCATGTGCCTTCAGCTACTCAGGAGGCTAGGAGGCTGAAGCAGGAGAATCGCTTGAACCCCAGAGGCGGAGGTTTCAGTGAGCTCAGATCGTGCCATTGCACTCCAGCCTGGTGACAGAGCAATAATCCATCTCAAAAAAAAAAAAAAAAGGGGGGAAGGAAAGAAAAAGAAAAGAAAAAAAAAAGCTCAACATCACTAATCATCAGAGAAATCCAAATCCAAACCACAATGATATACCCTCTCACCACACAGTCATAATGGCAATTATTAAGTCAAAAAATAACAGATGCTGGGGACGTTCCAGAGACAAGGGAATGTTTATACACTGCCGGTAGGACTGTAAATTAGTTCAGCCACTGTGGAAAGCAGTTTGGAGAATTCTCAAAGAACTTAGAACTACCATTTGACCCAGCAATCTCATTACTGGGTATATACCCAAAGGAATATAAGTCATTCTACCAAAAAGACATGCACTCATCTGCTCATCGCAGCACTGTTTACATAGCAAAGAAATGGAATCAACCTAAATGCCCATTGGCAATGGGCTGAATAAAGAAAATGTGGTACATATACACGATGGAATACTACACAGCCATAAAAAATTATGTCCTGGCCGGGCGCTGTGGCTCACACCTGTAATCCCAGCACTTTGGGAGGCTGAGATGGGCGAATCACCTGTGGTTGGAAGTTCGAGACCAGCCTGACCAACATGGAGAAACCCCGTCTCTACTAAAAATAAAAAATTAGCTGGGCGTGGTGGCACATGCCTATAATCACAGCTACTTGGGAGGCTGAGGCAGGAGAATTGCTTGAACCCGAGAGGTGGAGGTTGCAGTGAGCTGAGATCACACCATTGCACTCCAGCCTGGGCAACAAGAGAGAAACTCCATCTAAAAAAAAAAAATTATGTCCTTTGCAGCAACACGGATGCAACTGGAAGTCATTGTCCGAATTAACACAGGAACAGAAAACCAAATGCTGCATGTTCTCATTTATAAGTGGGAGCTAAACATTGAGGTCACATGGACATAAAGATGAGAACAATAGACACTAGAGCCTACTTTCTGGGGAAGGGCGAGAAGAGGGTGAAAGTCAAAACCTACCAGGGTTGGGCACAGTGGCTCACACCTGTAATCCCAGCACTTTGGGAGGCAGAGGCGGGGGAATCATTTGAGGTCAGGAGTTCAAGACCAGCCTGGCCAACATGGCGAACCCCATCTCTAATAGTCTCTAATAGTAATACCAAAAATTAGCCAGGCCTGGTGGTGCATGCCTATAGTCCCAGCTACTGGTGAGGCTGAGGCAGGAGACTCACTTGAACCCAGGAGGCGGAGGTTGCAGTGAGTCAAGATTGCAACACTGCACTCCAACCTGGCCAACATAGTGAAACTCCGTCTCTACCAAAAGTACAAAAATTAGCCAGGTGTGATGGCGCATGCCTATAATCCCAGCTACTCCTGCCTGGGCTACACAGCCAGACTCCCTCTCAAAAAAATAAATAAATAAAAGTTGAAAACAACGGTAAAGGTAGTAAATTATATATGCATATTTTACCTAAATAAAAAAATCGCTGAAGGGAGGCTGAGGTAGGATAATCGCTTGAACCTGGGAGGCAGAGGTTGTGGTGAGCTGAGATCGCGCTATTGCACTCCAGCCTGGGCAGCAAGAGTGAAACTCCAACTCAAAAAAAAAAAAAAAAAAATTAAAATTTAAAAACCACTGAAATAAATGTAGTTTGATTTTAAAAAAAATACATTAAAGTGCTTTATTTAGGAAAAATCATATGTAACTCAAATTTCTTTTTTCTTTTTTCTTTTTTTGAGATAGTCTCACCTAGGCTGAAGTGCAGTACTTACTGCAGCCTCGGCCTCCTGGGCTCAAGCAATCTTCCCACTTCAACCTCCTGAGTAGGTGGAACGACAGGTGCACACCACCACGTCTGGTTAATTTTTTTTTTTTTTTTTTTTTTTGTATTTTTTGTAGAGACAGGAGTCTAGCCATGTGGCCTAAGCTAGAGGGATCTGACTCCAGCCTCAGCCTCCCAAAGTGCTGAGATTACAGTGCCCGGCCTATAACTCAAATTTCTTTTTATTTTTATTCTTTTATGCTTAGTTCTGGGGTACATGTGCAGCATCTGCAGGTTTGTTACGTAGGTAAACGTGTGCTATGGTGGTTTGCTGCACCTGTCAACCCATCACCTAGGTCTTAAGCCCAGTATACATTAGCTATTTTTCCTAATACTCTCCCTTTCCCCACCCCCCCAATCTGCGACAGGCTCCATCCAGTGTGTGTTGTTCCCCTCCCTGTGTCCTTGTGTTCTCATTGTTCAGCTCCCACTTACAAGTGAGAACATGTGGTGTTTGGTTTTGTGTACCTGTGTTAGTTTGCTGAGGATAATGGCTTCCAGTTTCATCCATGTCCCTGCAAAGGACATGACCTCATTCTTTTTTATGGCTGCCTAGTGTTTCATGGTATATATGTACCACATTTTCTTTGTCTAGTCTATGGGCATTTGATGGGCATTTGGGTTGATTCCATGTCCTTGCTATTGTAAATAGAGCTGCAATGAACATACACATGCATATATCTTTGTAATAGAATGATTTATATTCCTTTGGGTATATACCCAGTAATGAGATTGCTGGGTCAAATGGTATTTCTGGTTCTAGATCTTTGAAGAATCACCACACGGTCTTCCACGATGGTTGAACTAATTTACATTCCCACCAACAGTGTAAAAGCACTCCTATTTCTCTGCAACCTTGCCAGCATCTATTGTTTCTTTACTTTTTAATAATGATATTCTGACTGGTGTGAGATGGCATCTCATTATGGTTTTGATTTGCATTTCTCTAATCAGTGATGTTGAGCTTTTCTTCATATGTTTGTCGGCTGCATGAATGTCTTCTTTTGAGAAGTGTGTTCATATCCTTTGACCACTTTTTAATGGGCTATTTTCTGGCAGATTTGTTTGAGTTCCTTGTAGACTCTGGATATTAGAGCTTTGTCGGATGGATAGATTGTAAAAATATTCTCCCGCTCTGTAGGGTGCCTGTAATTTTTTTTTTTTTGTAGAGATGGGAGTCTAGCCATCTTGCCTAAGCTGAAGCTATCCGCCCCCAGCCTCAGCCTCCCAAAGTGCTGGGACATCAGGCATGAGCCACAAATTTCTTACACTATCAATTTAAGACAATGTCTTCCTTTTTTTTTTTTTTTTTTTTTTGGAGACAGGGTCTTGCTCTGTCACCCAGGCAGGAGTGTAGTGGCAAGATCTGGGCTCACTGCAGCCTCTACCTCCTGGGCTCAGGTAGCTCAGCCTCCCAAGTAGCTGGGACTACAGGCACACACCACCACAAATTTTTAGTACAGACGGGATTTTGCTATGTTGCCCAGGCTGGTCTGAACTCCTGGTCTCAAGCTATCTGCCTGCCTCGGCCTCCCAGAGTTCTAGGATTACAGGTGTGAACCACTGTACCCAGCCTGAAATTTAAATTTAACAGCATTCTGTATTCTATCTGGTAATCTGAAGTGTGTTTGCTTTCACTATAACCTTACGTTGTTTTCAGTCTTGCCTTGGAAACTCTTGTGAATGGAGTTCTTTTCATTTCATCAACATGTGTTTACTGATCCCCTGCTCTAGCAAAGCCCTGTACCAGAGTCTAGGAAGGTAAAACAGGCTCTGACTTTAAGGTCAGAGGTCCTTTCTTACTCCTTTTTGTATCAATTAGAGAACTCAGCAAAATTTTTCAGTCATGGTTTCTCATTAGTCAACCCCTCTGGACTCATTTAGTTCAAGGGTCACCATATGAAGTAAGAGAAAATTGACCTGCTACTGGGTGTATAAATTGATGGAATATTTCTGAAGAACAACTGGCAATATTAAAATGTTGTAAAGTTTGCAGAGCCTGGAAACTAGCAGTTCCACATAAGTCTCTAATTGATCCTAAGTTACAGATTCCCAAACTTTCTTGGTTCATGGTGCCTTTAGCATCTCAGTAGTTTTTCACCACACTCTTAGGCCAAAAGAAGTATGAAATAGTTTGTGTTTTGTTTTGTTTTGGGGTTTTTTGCCTGTTTGTTTATTTGTTTGTTTTTGAGATGGAGGCTAGTTCTGTCGCCCAGGCTGGAGTGCAATTGCGCGATCTCGGCTCACTGCAACCTCTGCCTCTCGGGTTCAAGTGATTCTCCTGCCTCAGCCTCCCAATAGCTGGGATCACAGGTACCCGCCACCACACCCAGCTAATTTTTGTATTTTTAGTAGAGACAGGGTTTCATGTTGGCCAGGCTGATCTCAAACACGTGACCTCAGGTGATCTGCCTGCCTCGGCCTCCCAAAGTGCTGGAATTACAACTGTGAGCTACCATGCCTGGCCTGAAAGAGTTTTTTAAGTAGTTAGGTCCAAACAACTTAATGAGTATTTATGCCCTAACTTGGTAGCTATTTGACAAAGTAGGCCAGGCACGGTGGCTCAAACCTGTAAAACAAACACCTAAAAATCTCTTCACAATCCTAGATTATTGTCTTAGATCTCTGGTTCCCAAAGAGTGCACCAACGTGGCCCCAGGTGCCACAAAGAACTCATAGAGAAGCCGCAGGATATTTCAACCTTGTGAGGAAAATATTTGACATTTGTTGGGTACTGTAAAAATTACAGTTTCAACATTAGATCACCTTACATTCCTTTCAATGAGGTTATATCTTTGCAAAACTGGGTTTTTGCTGGTGCTGTGACAAAAATAAAGCATTCCACAAAAATCCATGTGATCTGGGAAATGAGGGTGATGATGTCCAATCTGATTTTTTTTTTTTTGAGACAGAGTCTCGCTCTGCCGCCAGGCTGGAGTGCAGCGGGCGCGATCTCTGCTCTCTGCAACCTTTGCCTCCCGAGTTCAAGCAATTCTGTCTCAGACTCCCAAGTAGCTGGGACTACAGATGCCTGCCACCATGCCCGGCTAATTTTTTGTATTTTTAGTAGAGACAGGGTTTCACCGTGTTAGCCAGGATGGTCTCGATCTGCTTACCTCGTGATCCGTCCATCTTGGCTTCCCAAAGTGCTGGGATTACAGGCATGAGCCACAGCGCCCGGTCAGAGATTTTTATATAATAGTCATTGCAGTTGTTTATACTATTTTAAAAAGTAGAACCGATCCAAACTTCCAGATTGAAAACAACCTATATTATGGATATATCTATGTAGTAGAATATTATATAGCTATTAGGAATGATGTAAAAAATTAAAATGATATAAAAATGTATTTATTGACAGAAGATATTCATAATATATTAATTTTTTTAAACCCTGATTAACAGACCCATTTTGGAAAAACTAAATATGAATGTATTATAAAAAGATGACTGTAAAGACATACACCAAAATATTATTTTTTTCTGTATAGTGGGATTGTGGAAAATACTTGTTTTTCTTATTGTCTGTATACCCATTCTGAATTAAAGCTTCCCTCTTCTGTTCTCCAATATTGCCAAGTGCCTACCTTTTTTTCTTTTTTGAAGGCAGTTTTATAACTTTATTTGATGTATTTGATGATCAGCGATTAGTTCTTATCCGTGTTGACAGTCTATAGATTTTTGAAGGTGATAACAGGTACATAGGTAACCAAAGTATAGAAATTATTCGGTAAATCTTCACCCTCATTACGTTTTCTGGACAACAGCACACAGATTCAGTATGGGACATGCCTTGTTCCTTTGACCTAGACAGCTTTGTTGAGCCTGGTATCAATGCGCACATCTGGAGTTCCCGTCTCCTTCATGGCAAATTTCTGAATCTCTTTGAGTGCCCTAGGGGCACACTTCTGGAAGCCCACTCCATAGATGCGGTTGTGAATGTCGATGGTGTATGCTCAGGTCACTACCTCTTTGATGGCAGGACGGCCCATTTTCTTCTCGCCACCCTTCTTTGCGGAAGCCATTCTGCTGGGTCCAAGGTGATAAAAAGCGTGCTTACCTCTTTTGTTGCACTACCACACTATGTTGCAGTTGTTGGTTTAGCCCTGTTTCCTCCGCGTTATATTTCTATAACTCTTAGAAGGTCAGAGTTTTCTCCCTCTTTGCCTCTTATCCTCATTGCTTAGCATAAGGTCTGACATATAATAGGAATTCAATAATTGTTAAAATGATGATTAATGTGACAATATAAGTAAAGTCACTAGTATAGTGTGTGGTGCACAATAGGCATGGAGAAGTGTTTGTGGTCCCAGCTACCTAGAAGGCTGAGGTGGGAGGATTGCTTGAGCCTGGGAGGAGGAGTTTGCGGTGAGCTGACATAGCACCACTACACTCCAACCCGGGTGAGAGTGAGACCCTGCCTCAAAAACAAAACAAAAGCCACAAATGCTTAATCTACTGTCATTGTGGAAACCAATAAATCTAATTAACCACGATCTATGGGAAAGTGAAAATAGCATAATCTAAACTCATGAAAAATCTTCAGAGATTGGCCAGAGTAGTACTTCTTTATAGGGAGCAGTAAACCAGATGAAATTAAACTGGGATCTAATTCAGACTGATACTTCTGTTCTTTCCTGATCGTTCCTTTCTGACCATTACCAAACTTCCTCTTCCATCCTCTGCTCTTAGCTGTGGTCATAGCTCTCCCCTCCTCAGTCCTAGAGCTCCCAAGAACCACTTCCTTTCCCCCTCCAAGCAATTCCTGCTGATATATTTTCCATAACGTTTTCCAAATCAATGTATCTCTCCATTGATTTAATCCAAAAACATGTATTTAGCAAGTCAAGCACTCATTTATTTTACACCTCAAATATTAAAATTGTTTTTGTCTTCTTCATCTCTAACTCCAGCCTTAACAAAGCAGCTTGCTTTATTGGTCATCTACCTAAGATAGCACCAAACACATTAAGGGACCTACTAAATGTTACTGTTTTTATTCCCCAAGACACTTTCAACACTATTCAAATGCCTATTAAGTTTGTCCATTCATTTATGCAACCAACGTTTATTGCCAGTTATATGCCAGGCATTCAGAATACAAAAATGAATAATTCAACAGTTTCTAGCCCTCAAAGAGTTCACAGTCTAGTTGGGGTGGCAGCTATGTACACGGCTAATTTATAATTCAGAGTAGTAAGGATTTGGGGATCTACTTGACACAAATCTAAAATGTCTTAGCAGATATTTCTGTTACATTATGAGTTTAAAAAGCTTGTGTGGACTTTCTTGAGAAAAATAACTACAATTCATGGCATTGTTTCTAAGGGAAAATGTGTTCTGCATTCCAAACAGTCAATTTAAAATTGAATTTTTGGAATACAGCCTATTTTTCCCTGGCGGTTGTCTATTTCTCCATTATCTAAGAATCCCTCTCTGTCTTAGGACAGTTTTCATACACAACTCCCACCTGTTTTACATAGCCTATGGTACTACCTGCAGGTTGCATAGTTTCATTGTCACCACCTTCCTCACCAGGGCTCTGCACTACGTGTTTAAGATAGTCCTCTGGTCAAGCAGGTTGAGTTAAGCAGGTAGGACTAAAGAAGCCCTAAATTTGACTGTTTTAACATTTCACTATTAGAAAAGGTAGTGAGGAAGAGTCCATCAAGTGAGTGATGAAAAGTTTGGAATTGCTGCTATGTCTAAAGGAGAGAGGGAATTGATTAAGGACATTAAAAAAGATAACTCATGCCTGTAATCCCAGCACTTTGGGAGGCCAAGGCGGGCGGATCACAAGGTCAGGAGATCAAGACCATCCTGGCTAACATGGTGAAACCCCATCTCTACTAAAAATACAAAAAAAATTAGCCGGATGTGGTGGCAGGCGCCTGTAGTCCCAGCTACTTGGGAGGCTGAGGCAGAAGAATGGCGTGAACCCGGGAGCCAAGATTGCGCCACTGCACTCCACTCTGGGTGATAGAGCGAGACTCCCTCTCAGGAAAAAAAAAAAAAAAGATCGCAGGAGTGTTTTTAAAAGGGTACATCTCTAAGATAAAACAGGATTTCCAAAGATATCTAACTATAGGGTCTTAGACAATAGAGGTTTAAAAATGGTCTTTGCAATTCCAAGACAGACTAAGCTAGGAATGAGGTGTTTGTTTGTTTTTGAGACAGGGTCTTGCTCTGTCACCCAAGCTGGAGTGCAGTGGCACGATCAGTCTCACTGCAGCCTCAATCTCCCAGGTTCAATGGATCCTCCCCGCCGCAGCCTCTCAAGTGGCTGAGAACACATGCACATGCCACCGTGACTAATTTTTGTATTTTTGATAGACACAGAGTTTTGCCATGTTGCCCAGGCTGGTCTTGAAATCCTGAGCTCAAGCAATCTGCCCACTTTGGGCTCCCAAAGGGCTAGGATTACAGGTGTGAGCCACTGTGCCCAGCCGGAATGAAGATTTCTAACCTGAAGTTGAACAAGCTAGACTTTTTGAGCCCTTGTTATTCCTGAGCTTTAAGAGGTAGCATGGGGCAGTGGAATAGCATGAACAAAGCTTTATTTCGATATTTACTGTGTAGATTTGGGAAAAATTATTCAAGTTCTCTGAGCCTTAGTTTTCTTATCTATAAAATGGAGATAATAATACCTTGAAGCCAGGCACAGTGACTCATGCCTGTAATGCCAGTACTTTGGGAAGCCAAGGTGAGCGGATCACTTGAGTCCAGGAGTTCAAGACCAGCCTGGGCAACATGGTGAAACCCTATCTCTACAAAAAAATACAAAAAAATTAGCTGGGGACTGGGCATAGTGGCTCATGCCTGTAATCCCAGCACTCTGGGAGGCCAAAGTGGGTGGATCACTTGAGGTCAGAAGTTCGAGACCAGCCTGGCCAACATGGTGAAACCCCATTTCTACTAAAAATACAAAAATTGGTGAGGTGTGGTGGCGGGCACCTGTAATCCCAGCTACTCGGGAGGCCGAGGTGGGAAAATTGCTTGAACCTGGAAGGTGGAGGCTGCAGTGAGTTGAGATTGTGCCATTGCACTGTCTCCAGCCTGGGGAACAAGAGCAAAACTCAGTCTCAAAAAAAAAAAAAATTATCTGGGCATGGTGGCACAAACTGGTAGTCCCAGCTACTTAGGAGGCTGAGGTGGGAGGATCACCTGAGCCTGAAAGGTCAAGGCTACAGTGAGCCATGATCATGCCACTGAGCTTCAGCCTGGACAACAGAGTGAGATCCTGTCTAAAAAAAAATTAAATATATTAACTCATTTAATATGCTCAACAATCCTATGAAATAAGTACTATTATTATTATCCCCATTTCACACATGAGGAAACTGAGGCACACGGGTCTAATAATTTGTTCAAGTTCACACAGCTAATGTAAGAATTGAATCCAGACAATGTGGTTCCAGAATCCCTACTCTTAACACTATCCTATAAATTCACAAAGGGAGGGAATTCATTAGGAAAAATAGGTTTGGAGGGAAATTATGAACATAGGTTTTGGACATGTACAGTCTGAAGTGGCTATGGGACATCCAAATTAAATGTCCAGTAGGCAGTTGGATAAATGAATCTGGCATCCTGGGTATAGGGGAGAGGGATCTGGTTTGAAGGTATAGACTTGGGAGTCAGCAGCATATGGCAACAGAAACTATGAGAGTGATAGAAATTACCCAGGAGCAGTAAGAAGATAAGAATGCTAAGAATGAAGTTGTGATGACCACCAATATTTAAACAAAGTACAGAGGGAAAGGATCCCACAAAAGAGAATCAGGAGAGGTAGGCAGCAAACTGGAAAGATGTTTCATTTTCAGTGAGGTAATGTGTGTAAATAATTTAACATAATAACCAGCAGACAATAGGCATCCCAAATGGTAACTTCTTTTACCATTAAAGTCTGATTTGAAGATTATAGTCCTTAACTGTGCTGTGGGGCTTTCCTGAACCTTTTCCACATCCCCACTTTTTTTTTTTTTTTTTTAGACAAAGTCTTGCTCTGTTGCCAGGCTGGAGTGCAGGGGCACAATCTCGGCTCACTCCAACCTCTACATCCCGGGCTCAAGCAATTCTCCTGCCTCAGCCTCCAGAGTAGCTGGGACTACAGGTGCCCGCCACCATGCCCAGCTAACTTTTGTATTTTTAGTAGAGACAGGGTTTCACCATGCTGGCCAGGATGGCCTTGATCTCCTGACCTCGTGATCCGCCCACCTTGGCCTCCCAAAGTGCTGGTGTGGTGCACGTTGGGAGTGGTGGCTTAGCCACCGCGCCTGGCCCATCCCCATGTCTTTGAACCTCCACCTCACCTTGCCTTCCAATTCTTTTCTTTTTTTTTTATTTTTTGAGACAGAGTCTTGGTCTGTCGCCCAGGTTGGAGTACAGTGACACAATCTCGGCTTACTGCGCCTCTGCCTCCTGGGTTCCAGCAATTCTCCTACCTCAGCCTCCTGGGTAGCTGGGATTACAGGCACACACCACCACTCCTGGCTAATTTTTTTCTAATTTTAGTAGAGATGGGGTTTCACCGTATTAGCCAGGCTGGTCTTGAGCTCCTCAAGGTGAGGAGCTCAAGTGATCTGCCCACTTTGGCCTCCCAAAGTGTTGGGATTACAGGGGTGAGCCACTGCACCCGGCCGCCTTCCAATTCTTAGCAGAGCACTTTACCTCTATCTTTACCTCCAAGGAGAAAATAAAGATCTTCTTTTCTACATCAAAATATTCCATAATTCCCCATCCTGTCATTCTTCTCTCTGTTCCTAGTTTCCTCCGGGAATTTGATCCATGGTTTTCCCAAGTCCTACTTCTTCAGCGTCGGTGGTGTAGTGGTGAGCATAGATACTTTCCAGGTCTTACTTCTTCAGCCTTCTGCCCCTACTGCTATCTTTCCCAGTTCTGCCCAGCTATCCTGTATGCTTCCAAATCCATCCTTCAGTCCACATCTCTCTCGTTTTTTAATCTGTCAATCTTTTGGAAGAATTAAACCTTATTTTGATTTTTAATTAACTATTTCTTAGTCTCTTAAAATCAGATATCTCTCCCCAAATCTCTACTGAAACTATATTCTTCCACACTACAGAGGAACTGGGATCAGTGGAGCTTGGCCGGTGGGTGACACAACCTCCCAGCACTTTGGGAGGTCTACGTGGGTGGATCCCTTGAGCCCAGGAGTTCGAGATCAGACTGGGCAACATGGCAAAACCCCACCTCAGTTAAAAAAAAAAAAAAAATAAATCACAGAGGGCCCCTAATGCTTGACTTTTTAAAATTATCCAATCACTATTTTGAACATTGCTATATTAAATTGCCCTTTCTTGTCCCTATGTTATATCTTGGGCAGATTCCATAACTTTGGTTATTTTTAGTTAATAAAATGTAGTCTAATTTAAAACTTTGAATCAGGATTGGATTTAGCTGAATTCAGAGAGAACCTAAAATAACAATGCTAAAGCAAAATAGAAATTGGCTTATTCTATGTAAAAAAGAAAGTCTGGAAGAAATCCATGCACAGTTAGTATGGCAGTTCCACTGTCATCAGGGATCCAGGCTCTGTCTTCATACTCTACCATCCAAATATATACCTTCTACCTTCAAGGTTATCTAATAGTCCAAGATGGCTCCTGAAGCTTCAGCATTTCACATTTCAGCTAACAGCAAGGCAAAAGGGGAACACAAGGGCCCACCTCCCAACTGAGTCAGCACCTTCTAACCAGCCTCCAGTTTTAAGCAGCCCACATAACACTTTTCTTACATTTCTTTGGCCACAATTTAGTCACATTGCCATGCCCAGTTGGAAGGGAATCAGAAAAGTAATCTTTTAGTGGGTTTGTGAATATGACAAATTCACGTTTTGTTGTTGTTGTTTTGTTTTGTTTTGTTTTTGAGACAGAGTCTTGCTCTGTTGCCCAGGCTGGAGTGCAGTGGCATGATCTGAGCTCACTGCAACCTCTGCCTCCCAGGTTCAAGCAATTCTCTGCCTCAGCCTCCCGAGTAGCTGGGATTACAGATGTCCACCACGACGCCCGGCTAATTTTTGTATTTTTAGTAGAGACAGGGTTTCACCATGTTGGCCAGGCTGGTCTCGAACTCCTGACCTCGTGATCCACCCACCTCAGCCTCCCAAAGTGCTGGGATTGCAGGCGTGAGCCACCACACCCAGTCAGAAGTTCTGTTATTAAGGAACAAGAAGAGAATAGACTTTGGGTGGCAACTAGCAATTTCTGCCACAAACTAAACACTTTAAAATATTTAAAAATCTCAATTTTTCCTTTCCCCCACACTCTTCAAGATCTAGCTTCTCTGGTGTGCTGGTGAAACAGAAGAGAAAACAGGAGAAGGGCAGTGGTGCTCTCAGACCCAGACTAGAAGAGGCAACTCTGGCCATGCTTCCCCATCTGCCAGGTAGAGGGGTTCACAGAGCCAAGGAAATTTGCCCCAGAGCCTAAGAAGGAATAGCACTGGTAATAGAGATTATATGTTTGGGTTGGGATGTACATGTTAGGATCCTTAACATATGAGAAAGAGCCAAGGGTAGGAAGAGAAAGGAGGTAGGCCAGCAGCCATGGGTGGGGGACCAATTCTACCTGTGCTGCTACATTCTGGTGTGAAACTCCAAGAATCAGGCTGGGTGCGGTGGTTCATGCCTGTAATCCCAGCACTTTGGGAGGCCGAGGCAGGCGGATCATGAAGTTGGGAGTTCGAAACCAGCCTGGCCAACATGGTGAAACTTCTACTAAAAATACAAAATACTAAAAATACAAAAATTAGCCAGGCATTGTGGCATGCACCTGTAGTCCCAGCTACTTGGGAGGCTGAGGCAGGAGAATCGCTTGAACCCGGGAGGCAGAGGTTGCAGTGAGCTGAGATCTCACCACTGCACTCCAGCCCCTGGGGCAGCAGAGTGAGACACCATCAAAAAAAAAAAAGAAGGAAAGAAGGAAGGAGGGAAGGAAGGGAGAGAGGGAGGGAGGGAGGGAAGAAGAAAGAAAGAAAAGAAAGAAAAAGGGAAAGAAAGAAAGAAAGAAAGAAAGAAAGAAAGAAAGAAAGAAAGAAAGAAAGAAAGAAAGAGAGAAAGGAAGGAAAAGAAAAGAGAGAAGGAGGGAAGGAAGGAAGGAAAGAAAGAAAGAAGGAAGGGAAAGAAACTCCAAGGATTTCTAAAATTCTTTTTTTTTTTTGAGACGGAGTCTCACTCTGTAGCCCAGGCTGGAGTGCAGTGGCCGGATCTCAGCTCACTGCAAGCTCCGCCTCCCGGGTCCACGCCATTCTCCTGCCTCAGCCTCCTGAGTAGCTGGGACTACAGGCGCCCGCCACCTCGCCCGGCTAGTTTTTTTTGTATTTTTTAGTAGAGACGGGGTTTCACCGTGTTAGCCAGGATGGTCTCTATCTCCTGACCTCGTGATCCACCTGTCTCAGCCTCCCAAAGTGCTGGGATTACAGGCTTGAGCCACCGCGCCCGGCCGGATTTCTAAAATTCTAAATTCAAACTTGGCCTTCCATGTTGTTTTGAAACTATATTTATTTGTTTGTGTTTTTTTGTTTTTGTTTTTGAGGCAGACTCTTGCTCTGTCACCCTGGCTGGAGTGCAGTGGTGAAATCTCAGCTCACTGCAACCTCTGCCTCTGAGGCTCGAGCAAGTCTCCTGCCTTAGCCTCCAGAGTAGCTGGGATTACAGCCGTGCGCCACCATGCCCAACTAATTTTCACATTTTTAGTAGAGATGGGGGTTTCATTATATTGGCCAGGCTGGTCTCTAACTCTTGACCTCAAATGATCCATCCACATCAGCCTCCAAAAGTGCTGGGATTACAGGCATGAGCCACTGTGCCTGGCCTTGAAAATATATTTATCAAAGCAGGAGGATAAACCTATTTTATTTAAAAGTGTGTTAGTTTAATCGATAATGTGCAAATATTTAGACATATGGTATGTAGGTCACCATTTGTACTCATGCCCTGGGCCCTGCAAATGTTCAGAGTGGACCTGGACATGCATCTGTCCAACTGGGAAGGATTGCATTTCTGTTTCTGATGGTTGCTACGGTTTCTCTGATCAACTGTCAACTGAAGTTCTGAGTAGAGGGCAATCGAGTGCAGGGTCTCTCTTGGGGTGCATGTTTGCATTTTTCTATACCACTTCCATGTGTCCACTCCACTGCACAGTCCCATGATATGGAAGAATATCTCTGCCTTAACCACTTCCAGAGACTCTTTCATTCATACTCCCAGCATTCAATCACAGCTTCTTGCTTCTAGGACCTCCTTGCCTGGTGATATCTCCCTATGAGGAGTATTGCCAAGATGGCTCAAATCCCAGCTGTTTTTCTCAGGGCCCCCAGAACAGGACACACTCATCCTTGCTACAGTGGGAGTTTAGTTTTCTCCACAGCCCACCTCCAACCCCCATCTGCCATCTCTGGTTCCTTTTCCTTTGCTCAGATCAAGTTCTCAGCCCAAGAATACATTCAGTCAGGAAATCAGTTTTCCCTTCCTGCTCTCCTGCACCTCCAATCCCACTTGGCATTGGAAATAGAGGAAAAGCACAGCGTCTTTGGGAGGGGAACAAGAAGCCTCTGGTCATAAATGCACAACCAGAAGGCTGGACTCTGATGCTCCACTTCTTCTCTGTTTTTCTATGAATGAGGAAGAGTGTGGAGGTGGTGGCAGGTGATGGCAGGGCTGGTTTTGTTGCCTCTTAGTCCTGAAGAAGGTGTCTGCAACAGCTGAGGATTCTTAGAGCTTCATTGTCTGCAGTTATAGGCCCAAAGCACCAATTGTGGAACAGAGGAAAGGTACCATTCAACAATATCAACCTACTTTACCAAATCTTAACCCTTATTCTTAACTGTTCTAAAAAAACTTCCTATCATTCCTCACATCTTTCTTTCTAAAACGTTCTTTCATTACAGGGTATGGTGGCTCACACCTGTAATCACAGTACTTTGGGAAGCCAAGGTGGGTGAATCACTTGAGGCCAGGAGTTTGAGACTACCCTGGACAATGTGGTGAAATGCCGTATCTATAAAAAATACAAAAACTGGCTGGGTGCGGTGGCTCACGACTGTAATCCCAGCACTTTGGGAGACTGAGGTGGGCGGATCACGAGATCAGGAGATCGAGGCCATCCTGGCTAACACGGTGAAACCCCGTCTCTACTAAAAATACAAAAAATTTAGCCAGGCGTGATGGTGGGCGCCTGTAATCCCAGCTACTCAGGAGGCTGAGGCAGGAGAATGGCGTGAACCCAGGAGGCGGAGCTTGCAGTAAACCGAGATTGTGCCACTGCGCTCCAGCCTGTGAAACAGTGCGAGACTCCGTCTCAAAAAAAACCAAAAAAAACAAAAAAAAACAAAACAAAAAAAAAAAACAAGAAAAGAAAGAAAATTAGGCCAAGCACGGTGGCTCACCTCTGTAATCCCAACACTTTGGGAGGCTGAGGCGGGGGAATCACTTGAGGTCAGGAGTTTGAGACCAGCCGTGTTGAAATCCCATCTCTACTAAAAATACAAAAATTAGGCTGGGTGCGGTGGCTCACTCCTGTAATCCCAGCAGTTTGGGAGGCCGAGGCGGGCGGGTCAAGAGGTCAGCAGATCAAGACTATCCTGGCTAACATGGTGAAACCCTGTCTCTACTAAAAATACAAAAAATTAGCCGGGCGAGGTGGCGGTAGTCCCAGCTACTCGGTAGGCTGAGGCAGGAGAATGGCGTGAACCCAGGAGGCAGAGCTTGCAGTGAGTAGATATCACGCCACTGCACTCCAGCCTGGGTGACAGAGTGAGACTCTGTCTCAAGAACAGCAACAACAACAACAAATTAGCCAAGTGTGGTGGCGCTGAGACAGGACTAGCTGAATTTCCTAGGCCGACTAAGATACCCTAAACCTAGCTAGGATGGTGACCGCTTCTACCTTTAAACACAGGGCTTGGAACTTAGCTCACATCCGACCAATCAGATAGTAAAGAGAGCTCACTAATATGCTAATTAGGCAAAAATAGGAGGTAAAGAAATAGCCAATGATCTGTTGCCTGAGAGCACACCAGGAGGGACAATGATCAGGATATAAACCCAGGCATTCCAGCGGACAAGGGCAACCCGCTTTGGGTCCCCTCCCCTCATATGGGAGCTCTGTTTTCACTCCATTAAATCTTGCAACTGCACTCTCTTCTGCTCCCTGTTTTGTTAGGGCTGCTGTTCGTCCCCCTTGCAGACCCGCTGCTGATTTCCATCCCTCCGGATCCAGCAGGGTGTCCGCTGTGCTCCTGATCCAGGGAGGCGCCCATTGCCACTCCCCATTGGGGTAAAGGTTTGCTATTGTTCCTGCACAGCTAAGTGCCTGGGTTCGTCCTAATCGAGCTGAACACTAGCCACTGGGTTCCACAGTTCTCTTCCTTGACCCACGGCTTCTAATAGAGCTATAACACTCACCGCATGGCCCGAGATTCCATTCCTTGTAATCTGTGAGGCCAAGAACCCCAGGTCAGAGAACACGAGGCTTGCCACCATCTTGGAAGTGGCCCGCCACCATTTTGGAAGCAGCTGGAGCAAGGACCCCCGGTAACAGCGCGGGCCTGTAGTCCCAGCTACTCAGGAGGCTGATGCAAGAGAATTGCTTGAACCCTGGAGGTAGAGGTTGCAGTGAACCGAGATCACGCCACTGCACTCCAGCCTGGGTGACAGACTGAGACTCCATCTCAAAAAAAAAAAAAAAAAAAAAAAAAAAAAAATTAGCTGGGCTTGGTGGCATGCGCCTGTAGTCCCAGCTACTTGGGAGGCTGAGTCACGAGAATCACTTGAACCCAGGAGGTGGAGGTTGCAGTGAGCTGAGATCGCACCACTGCACTCCAACCTGGGCAACAGAGCGAGACTGCGTCTAAAAAAATAAATAAATAAAATGTTCTTCCCCATTGTTCTGTGATTCTGTACCGTTCAAGTTATCCTATTTCTGTGTATTCTCTCTCTCTCTCTCTCTTTCATTTGCTGCTTATTCCCTTTCATATCAATTTGATATTATTTTTAGTAGAGAGGGGTCTCCCTGTGTTACCCACACTGGTCTCAAACTCCTGGGCTAAAATGATCCCCCCACGTTGGCCTCTCAAAGTCCTGAGATTACAGGCATGAATCAACATGCCCAGCCTTCAATTTGATTTTTTTTTTTTTTTTTTTTTTTTTTTGAGACGGAGTCTCCCTCTGCTGCCCAGGCTGGAATGTAGTGGCGAGATCTCAGCTCACTGCAACCTCTGCCTCCCAGGTTCAAGTGATTCTCCTGCCTCAGCCTCCCGAGTAGCTGGGACTATAGGCACACACCACCACGCCGGCAAATTTTTGTATTTTTAGTAGAGACGGCATTTTGCCATGTTGGCCAGGCTGGTCTCAAACTCCTGACCTCAAGTGATCCATCTGCCTCCGCCTCCCAAAGTGCTGGGATTACAGGCGTGAGCCAATGCGCCCAGCCTTCAATTTGATATTAATACTCCTAAATTGAAATCAGCTATTTACATCTTTCTCACTTATTAAGCTGTTAGTTTTTTTCGAAGGTCTGATGTATTCATTCATTTAGTTTTGAAGGAATGAATGAGTGATTGTATGAATTCAGGCCACAGGATTTTTTTGTTTGTTTGTTTGTTCGTTTTTGAGACATAGTCTAGCTCTATCACCCAGGCTGGAGTGCAGTGGCATGATCTCAGCTCACTGCAATCTCCACCTCAGGGGTTCAAGTGATTCTCCTGCCTCAGCCTCCTGAGTAACTGGGATTACAGGCACATGCCACCAAGCCTTGCTAATTTTTGTATTTTTATTATTATTATTATTTTTGAGATGGAGTCTCACTCTGTCGCCTAGGCTGGAGTGCAGTGGCATGATATCGGCTCACTGCACCCTCCACCTCCAGGGTTCAAGTGATTCTCCTGCCTCAGCCTCCTGAGTAGCTGGGACTACAGGCCCGCGCCACCACACTCAGCTAATTTTGTATTTTTAGTAGAGATGGGGTTTCACCGTGTTGGCCAGGCTGGTCTCGAACTCTTGACCTCAAGTGATCCACCCACCTCAGCCACCCAAAGTGCTGGGATTACAGTTGTGAGCCACCCTGCCCATCCTTGGCCACAGTTTTTAGCCTATCTGATTTCATATCTCCACTCTGGTAACTCCTACACTCTCATTAATGGCTTAAATTATCCCTTCTTGAAAAATGATTATATCAACTTCTCTACTTGATGCCTCTTCTGAGCTTCAAATTTGCATCTCAAGCTTCTTGCTTCTATCTTCAGCTAGATGTCCTCAAGTCACCTTAAAATTTATACATCTAAAGCAAAACTCATCATCTTTTCCCCAATATTCAAATCTCGCTTTCCTATTACTCTATTCTATCATTACATCATCATCTCCCTTTCTCTCAAGTTTATAACCTTAGAGTTACTCTTTGACCATTCCTCCTCAATGTCTTGTCAATTCTTTTTCTTAAAAAAAGCAACAAATCACTTTATTACAAATGTTCATTGTAAATAACTTAAACAAGCACAAACAAAAAGACCACCTATAAATCTACCTGTTAATTCAGTTGACCCTTGAACAACATGGGTTTGAACTGTAAGAGTCCACATGGATCTCTTCCAACCAAATGAAGATTAAAAATACGGTGTTCCAGCCGGGCATGGTGGCTCACACCTGTAATCCCAGCACTTTGGGAGGCCGAGGTGGGCAGATCACGAGGTCAGGAGATCGAGACCATCCTGGCTAACACAGTGAAACCCTGTCTCTACTACAAATACAAAAAATTAGCTGGGCGTGGTGGTGGGCGCCTGTAGTCCCAGCTACTAGGGAGGCTGAGGCAGGAGAATGGTGTGAACCTGGGAGGCAGAGCTTGCAGTGAGCTGAGATCGGGCCACTGCATTCCAGCCTGGGTGACAGAGTGAGACTCTAGCTTGGAAAAAAAGAAAATACAGTGTTCCTGGGATGCAAAACTGGCGTATACAGAGGAGGGAAGATTTTTGTACATGCAGTTCCACAAGACCAAATGCAGAACTTGAGCTTGCGGGGATTTTGGTATAGTCGGGTGTTCTGGAAACAACCCCCTGCATATACTGAGGGAGGACTGTAATTTGTGGTCTTTACAGGCTTTGATTTATGTGTACACAAATATATGGGGTTTTTTCTATCAAAATGAGATCATGAATGTAATTCTATTTTGGAGCTTTTTTTTTCACTTGGCAACATGCCATAAACAGTTTCCCATGTCATTAAGTTTTCTTCTACAATGATAGTGTCACACATGTCCATGTGAAGAGACCACCAAACAGGCTTCGTGTGAGCAACAAGGTTGTTTATTTCACCTGGGTGCAGGTGGGCTGAGTCTGAAAAGAGAGTCAGCAAAAGGTGGTGGGATTATCATTAGTTCGTATAGGTTTTGGGATAGGCAGTGGAGTTAGGAGCAATGTTTCATGGGCAGTGGGTGGATCTCACAAAGTACATTCTCAAGGGTGGGGAGAGTTACAAAGAAACTTCTTAAGGGTGGGGGAGATTACAAAGAACCTTCTTAAGGGTGGGGGAGATTACAAAGTACATTGATCAGTTAGGGTAGGGCAGAAACAAATCGCAGTGGTGGAATGTCATCAGTTAAGGCTATTTTCACTTCTTTTGTGGATCTTCAGTTGCTTTAAGCCATCTGGATGTATACATGCAGGTCACAGCCAATACAATGGCTTAGCTTGGGCTCAGAGGCCTGACATTCCTGTCTTCTTGTATTAATAAGAAAAGCAAAACAAAATAGCGGTGAAGTGTTGGAGTGGTGAAAAATTTTGGGGGTGGTATGGAGAGATAATGGGCGATGTTTCTCAGGGCTGCTTCAGGTAGGATTGGGGTGGTGTGGGAACCTACAGTGGGAGAGATTCAACTGAAGAAAGATTTTGGGGTAAGGATGACATTGTGGGGTTGTTAGGAGCATTTGTCATATAGAATTGTTGGTGACGGCCTGGATGCGGTTTTGTATGAATTGAGAAACTAAAGAAAAGACACAAGGTCCGAATAAGAGAAGGAGAAAAACAGGTATCAAAGGACTAAGAATTGGGAGGACCCAGGACATCCAATTAGAGAGTGTCCAAGGGAGTTCAATGTAATTATTTTTTGGTTGCTGAGTTTTTGGGCTCTATTCTTGACAGAGTCCTTTTTTTTTTTTTTTTTTAAAGTTGGAGGCTGACGGCCGGGCGCGGTGGCTCAAGCCTGTAATCCCAGCACTTTGGGAGGCCGAGACGGGTGGATCATGAGGTCAGGAGATGGAGACCATCCTGGCTAACACGGTGAAACCCCGTCTCTACTAAAAAAATACAAAAAACTAGCCGGGCGAGGTGGCGGGCGCCTGTAGTCCCAGCTACTCGGGAGGCTGAGGCAGGAGAATGGCGTGAACCCGGGAGGCGGAGCTTGCAGTGAGCTGAGATCTGGCCACTGCACTCCAGCCTGGGCGACAGAGCGAGACTCCGTCTCAAAAAAAAAAAAAAAAAAAAAAAAAAAAAAAAAAAAAAAGTTGGAGGCTGAGCTTGGTGACGTGTGTTTTTATTTATTTTTATTTTTTAAAATTTATTTATTTATTTATTTTTGAGACAGAGTCTCGCTCTGTCGCCCAGGCTGGAGCGTAGTGGCGTGATCTCGGCTCACTGCAAGCTCCGCCTCCCGGGTTCACGCCATTCTCCTGCCTCAGCCTCCCAAATAGCTGGGACTACAGGCGCCCACCACCACGCCTGGCTAATTTTTTGTATTTTTAGAAGAGACGGGGTTTCACCGTGTTAGCCAGGATGGTCTCGATCTCCTGATCTCGTGATCCGCCTGCCTCGGCCTCCCAAAGTGCTGAGATTACAGGCGTGAGCCACCGCGCCTGGCCAAGGTGTGTTTTTAAAAGACCATCAGTCTGTTCTACCTTTCCTGAAGATTGAGGATTGTAAGGGGTATGAAGGTTTCACTGAATACCAAGAGCCTGAGAAACTGCTTGGTTGATTTGACTAGTAAAGGCCAATCCATTATCAGACTGTATAGAGGTGGGAAGGTCAAACCGAGGAATTACATCTGACAGAAGGGAAGAAATGACCGCAGTGGCCTTTTCAGACCCTGTGGGAAAGGCTTCTACCCATCCAGTGAAAGTGTCTACCCAGACCAAGAGGTATTTTAGTTTCCTGACTCGGGGCATGTGAGTAAAGTCAATTTGCCAGTCCTGGGCGGGGGCGCAAATCCCCAAGCTTGATGTGTAGGGAAGGGAGGGGGCCTGAACAATCCCTGAGTAGTAGTGGAATAGCAGATGGAACAGAAGAAGTGATTTCCTTGAGGATAGATTTCCACGATGGTAAAGGAAATGAGAGATTCTAAGAGGCGGGCTAGGGGCTTGTAACCTATATGGAAGCGGTTGTGAAATGACGATAGAATAGAATGGGCCTGTGAGGCTGGAAGGAGATATTTTCCTTGGTCCAAGAACTATTTGCCTTGTATGGGAAGAGATTGACATGTGGAAGTTTCAGTGGGAGAATAGGTGGGAGTGACCAATGAGAAGGAGAAAAACTGGCTGTGAGGGACAGAAATTGGAATGCTAGCTGCTTCTTTAGGTACCTTATCAGCATAAGCGTTGCCCTGAGTGATGGGATCTGATGCCTTTTGGTGGCCCCTGCAGTGTATGACTCCAGCTTCCTTTAATGATGGAGGATGCTTGCATAGTAATGAAACCTCTTTCAGCCCATATAACAGCATGGTGGTGCAGGATATGGAAGGCATATTTAGAGTCAGTAAAAATATTGACACGTATTTCCTTTGCAAGAGTGAGGGCTCGAGTCAAGGCAATGAATTCAGCTTGCTGAGAGGTAGTGGAGGGGGGCAGAGCAGTAGCCTCAATGATAGATGTGGAAGATACTATAGCATAGCCTGCCTTTGCTGGTGTGTTGTGATTAGGCCTGCTGGAACTGCCATCAATAAACCAGGTGTGATCAGGGTGAGGAACAGGAAAGAAGGAAATATGAGGAAATGGAGTGAATGTCTGGTGGATCACAGAGATACAGTCATGCAGGTCAGGTGTGGTATCAGGAATGATGTGGGAGGCCAGATTGAAGTCCGGGCCAGGAACAATGGTAACTGTGCGAGACTCAACACAGTGAGTACAGCTGAAGGAGCTGAGGAGCAGAAAGTATGTGTCAGATGTGAGGAAGAAAGTAGATTTTGGAAGTTATGAGAACTGTAGAGAGTGAGTTGAGCATAGTTTGTGATCTTGAGGGCCTCTAAAAGTATTAAACCAGCAGCAGCCACCGCACACAGACATGAGTGCTACGCTAAAACAGTATGGTCAAGTTGTTTGGACAGAAAGGCTACAGGGCACGGTCCCGGCTCTTGTGTAAGAATTCTGACTGCACAGCCCTGTACTTTGGCTGTGTGTAATGAAAAGGGTTGGGATGAGTTAGGGAGAGCTAGTGTGGGAGCAGCTTTTAGGGCTGTTTTTTGAGGAATGGAAAGGGGAGTGGGGAAAGGATTTAGGATTTATCGGGTCAGCTAGGTTTATCTAGACCAGAATGAGTTGCGGAGGGAAGTATTGAGGATAGGAGAGTATATGGGTTTGGCACCACAGGATGGATAGGCAAGACGATTTGGTTGATAAGGCCAGATCCTGAACTAACTTGTAAGACTTGTCTGTTTTTGGACAGGTAAAATGGGGGAATTGTAAGAAGAGTTTATAGGCTTTAAAAGGCCATGTTGTAAAAGGCAAGTGATAACAGGCTTTAATCCTTTAGAAGTGTGCTGTGGGATGGGATATTGGCGTTGAGCGGGGTAAGGGTGATTAGGTTTTAATGAGATGGTAAGGGGTGCATCATCTGTCACCAAGGAGGGAGTAGAGGTATCCTATACTTGTGGATTAAGGTGGGGAGATACAAGGAGTGGATATGAAGGAGGCTTTGAACTGGGGGAAAAGGCGGCAATGAGGTGTGGCTATAGCCCAGGAATAGTCAGGGAAGCAGATAATTTAGTTAAAATGTCTTGACCTAATAAGGAAGCTGGGCAGGTGGGGATAACTAAAAAGAAATGCATTAAAGAATGTTGTGCAGCCGGGTGTGGTGGCTCACGCCTGTAATCCCAGCACTTTGGGAGGCCAAGGCAGGCGGATCACGAGGTCAGGAGATCAAGACTGTCCTGACTAACATGGTGAAACTCTGTCTCTACTAAAAATACAAAAAATTAGCCAGGCGTGGCGACAGGCACCTGTAGTCCCAGATACTCGGGAGGCTGAGGCAGGAGAATGGCATGAACCTGGAGGCAGAGCTTGCAGTGAGCCGAGATTGCACCGCCGCACTCCGGCCTGGGTGACAGTGGGAGACTGTCTCAAAAAAATAAAATAAAATAAAAAGAATGTTGTCCAAGTTGGCACCAGAGTTGGGGAGTTTTAAAAGGTTTAGCAGCCTGGCCGTCAATACCCACACGATTATGGAGGCAAGGAAAACAGGCCCTTGAAAAGAAGGTAATGAGGAATGGGTAAAAAAAAAAAAAGGCCCTTGAAAAGAAGGTAATGAGGAGTGAGTAGAAAACAGGCCCTTGAAAAGAAGGTAATGAGGAGTGGGTAGCCTCCGTACTGATTAAGAAGGGGATGGACTTACCCTCCACTCTAAGGGTTACCTGAAGTTCTGCGTCCGTGATGGTCCAGGGGGCTTCTGAGGCCACTGGGAAGCATCAGTTTTCAGCTGCTAAGCTGAGGAGATCTGGGAAGGAGTCGGCCAAGGAACATTGGATTTGGGCTCCAGCGGCTTTAGGAGCGGCAGTGATGTGAGTCGGACAGTCTGACTCCCAGTGGGGGCCCACACAGACAGGGCATGGCTTAGGAGGAATCCCGGGCTGCAGGCATTCTGAGGCCCAGTGACTAGGCTTTTGTCATTTGAAGCAAGATCCACGAGGATGTTTTGAAGGAGCCCCTGGAGGCTGTGGCTTTGATGTTCTGAAGTTCTTATATGCTGGAGACGTGGTTGTGGGTTGTCTTACAGTGGAGGCAAGTAGCTGTAATTCAGAAATGCGTTGCTGTCTGATTACCTCCTCTCTACTATTGTACACCTTGAAGGCGAGGTTGATTAATTCCTGTTGTGGGGTTTGAGGGCTGGATTCCAATTTTTGAAGCTTTTTTCTAATGTCAGGAGCCGACTGGGTGAAAAAATGAATATTAAGAATAAGGTGGCCTTCACATGCCTCCGGGTCTAGGGCGGTATAGTGCCTAAGGGTTGCTGCTAAGCGGGTCATGAACTGGGCTGGATTTTCGTTTTTACCTTGGGTAGTTTCTTTAAGTTTGTCATAATTAACAGCTTTGTAAGCTGCCTTTTTAAGCCCTTCGACCAGGCAGGAAACCATATAATCTCACCTAGTTATACTTGGGGAATCTGCCTGATAGTTCCATTGGGGATCTTCTTGGGGAACTGCTCTAATGCCTTCCTGGAGGTCTGACTCATGAAGCCAGCGGTTATCAGCGTGAGATTGGGCTAGAGAAAAAACTCTTTCCCGTTCATCTGGGGAGAGGATAGAAGTTAGGATGACATTTAAGTCACTCCAGGTTAAATTGTAGGACAGAGTTCGATATCGGAATTCCTGCATATACTTAGTGGGGTCTGATGAGAAAGAGCCTAAATGCTGGCTGATTTGGGAAAGGTCTGATAGAGAAAAAGGTACACGTACACTGACTATGCCTTCAGCTCCAGCCATCTTTCTAAGAGGAAATTGTTGGGCAGGTTCGGGAGAGCTAGTCACAGAATGAAACTGTAAACCAGACCAGGTGTGGGGAGGGGAGGTAATAGAAGGGTTAGAGGATGGGGGAGCAGAGGCCGAAGAAAAGTTGGAGACTGATTCAGCCTGGCAGGGAGCAACCTGAGGAAGAGCAATCTGGGGAGGAGGTGAGAGGTCAGATGGGTCAGTAGAAAAGGAAGATTCACAAGACTCAGCGACGCTTGGGGTAGGGACTGAAGGGACAGATGGGAGGGAAAGAAGGAGGATTTGGGACAAGTCACATTGGGAACAGAGACTAGGGAGGGAACGAAGTGTGAAAAATGCCTGGATGTAAGGCACCTCAGACCATTTGCCCATTTTTCGACAAGAATTATCTAGGTCTCGTAGGATGGAGAAATCAAAAGCGCCGTTTTCTGGCCATTTAGAACCATTGTTGAGTTTGTACCGGGGCCAAGCAGTGTTGCAGAAGGAAATAAGGTGCTTAGATTTTAGGTCAGGCGAGAGTTGAAGAGGTTTTAAGTTCTTGAGAACACAGGCTAAGGGAGAAGAAGGAGGAATGGAGGGTGGAAGGTTGCCCATAGTGAAGGAGGCGAGTTTAAAGAGAAGGGTAGAGACATGGAGAAGGTGGGTGGGAAGCAGCCCCGGGCTGTAATGTGGGTGAGCAGCCAAAGCAGGCATCCCCGCAATTGACTTGCCACCAAGGGAATGTGGGTGAATGACCAAGGCAGGCGTCCCTGTGGTGATCAGACACCAATGGAATGTGGGTGAATAATCAGGCAGGCATCCCCGCAGTGATTAAACACCAAAGGAAGACTGTCTTCCTGAGTCCATGACCGGCGCTGGAGTTTTGGGTCCATGGATAAAATGTGTCTCCTTTGTCTCTACTAGAGAGGAAAAAGAACTGGAATTGGAAGGGTGGGGAGATTGAAAGGTAGCGAGAGAGGTTGGAGAAGAAAGTGAAAAGACCGCTTACCCGATTTGAAATTGGTGAGATGTTCCTTGGGCTGGTTGGTCTGGGGACCTGAGGTCATAGGTGGATATCTTCATGGACTGAGGGTGAGGACAGGGGACCGGTCTTCCGAAGGAGTCCTCCTGTCCCGGGTCTTCAGCACCAAATGTCACACATGTCCGTGTGAAGAGAGGCCACCAACAGGCTTTGTGTGAGCAACAAGGCTGTTCATTCCACCTGGGTGCAGGTGGGCTGAGTCCAAAAAGAGAGTCAGCAAAGGGTGGTGGGATTATCATTAGTTCTTATAGGTTTTGGGATAGGCGGTGGAGTTAGGAGAAATGTTTTGCAGGCAGGGGATGAATCTCACAAAGCACATTCTCAAGAGTGGGGAGAGTTACAAAGAAACTTCTTAAGGGTGGGGGAGATTACAAAGTACATTGATCAGTTAGGGTAGGGCAGAAACAAATCACAATGGTGGAATGTCATCAGTTAAGGCTGTTTTCACTTCTTTTGTGGATCTTCAGTTGCTTCAGGCCATCTGGATGTATACATGCAGGTCACAGGGGATATGATGGCTTAGCTTGGGCTCAGAGGCCTGACAGTTCTCAAATTGTGGTCCCAGTGGCATCAGCATCACCTAGGAGCTTGTAAATGCAAATTCCTGGATATCACCCAGACCCACTGAATCAGAAACTCTGGGAGTGAGCCCAGCAAATTGTGCTTTAACAAGCCCTCTAGGTAATTCTAATGTACACAGAAGTTTGAGAACCACTGTTCTACCATATTTTTGTTGTTGTTGTTGTTGTTGTTTTGAGACAGAGTCTCACTCTGTCGCCCAGGCTGGGGTACAGTGGCGCAATCTCGGCTCGTTGCAGGCTCCACCTCCCGGGTTCATGCCATTCTCCTGCCTCAGCCTCCCGAGTAGCTGGGACTACAAGCGCCTGCCACCATGCCCAGCTAATTTTTTTTTTTTTTGTATTTTTAGTAGAGATGGGGTTTCACTGTGTTAACCAGGATGGTCTCAATCTCCTGACATCGTGATCCGCCCGCCTCAGCCTCCCAAAGTGCTGGGATTACAGGCGTGAGCCACCATGCCGGGTCTACCATATGACTTTTTAACAGCTGATGCTATTCCATTGAATAGCAGTATCACAATGTACTTAACTATACTGCTATTGTTGGACACTGAGGCTATTACTTTTTCACTCTTTAAAAACACTACAGTGAAGTCGGGTGCAGTGGCTCATGCCTGTAATCCCAGCACTTTAGAAGGTCAAGGCAGGCAGATCACCTGAAGTTGGGAGTTCGAGACCACCCTGACCAACATGGAGAAACCCGTCTCTACTAAAAATACAAAAAAATTAGCCAGGCCTGGTGGCACATGCCTGTAATCCCTGCTACTCAGGAGGCTGAGGCAGGAGAATCACTTGAATCTGGGAGGTGGAGGTTGTGGTGAGCCGAGATCATGCCATTGCACTCCAGCCTGGGCAACAAGAGTGAAACTTCGTTTCCAAAAAAAAAAAACACCAAAAAAAACAAACAAAAAAAACAGTATGGTGAATACTATTGCACTTAAACTTTGATGACATCCATGGGAGGAAATAAACTTCTGTTTTATTTAGACCACTGTATTTATGTATTTTTATTTATTTTTTTGAGACAGAGTCTCTCTCTGTCACCCAGGCTGGAGAGGAGTGGCATGATCTTGCCTCACTCCAACCTCTGTCTCCTGGGTTCAAGCGATTCTTGTGCCTCAGCCTCCCGAGTAGCTGGGATTACAGGTGTGTGCCACCATGCCCAGATAATTTTTGTATTTTTAGTAGAGATGGTGTTTCACCATGTTGGTCAGTGTTGTCTCGAACTCCTGGCCTCAAGTGATCTGACTGCCTTTGCCTCCCACAATGCTGAGATTACAGGTGTGAGCCATTGTGCCTGGCCAGGCCATTGTATTTAGCCATTCTTTTATACAGCAACTTAGTTTTTTTCCTAATATACCTTCTTCACCTCAGACTTACAGTAGACTTTTTGTTTTGTTTTGTTTTGTTTTGTTTGAGATGGAGTCTGGCTCTGTCCCCCAGGCTGGAGTGCAGTGGCTGGATCTCGGCTCACTGCAAGCTCCGCCTCCCGGGTTCACGCCATTCTCCTGCCTCAGCCTCCCGGGTAGCTGGGACTACAGGTGCCCGCCACCACACCCGGCTAGTTTTTTTTGTACTTTTTAGTAGAGACAGGGTTTCACCGTGTTAGCCAGGATGGTCTCGATCTCCTGACCTCGTGATCCGCCCGTCTCGGCCTCCCAAAGTGCTGGGATTAAAGGCTTGAGCCACTGCGCCCGGCCTGTTTTGTTTTTTAGACTAAATGCTGTAGTCGACTTTTAAAGCAGATCTCCTAATATATCTCCCAGACCTGTAATTCATCTTATTCAGTATTGACTTATTAAACTAAGAATCATTTTGCACAGACATCACCACCATCCTCTGCTCAAGAGCTGCTGTTCATTCATTCATTCATGCAGTAGTTATTTCAGCTACTATGATAAGTATGTTTCAGTCACAGCCCTAAGTGCTAGAAACTAGAGATCCAACGTGATACAAGAAAAATGAAGATAATACTTATTTTGGAGTCCTTGCCATCATGTACCTTACAATCTAATTGAAGACAATGACAAGATTGACCATCAAATATTCACACAAATAAATATAAAGTTACAACTTTGATAACTGTTACTAATAAAAGGAGAATGGTGCTAGGACACTTAGAAAGATTTGATTTAGTTGAAGAAGTCAGGGAAGGCTTCTCTAAGAAAGTGTAAGGCTGAGATATAAAGGATGAGTAGACATTCTGAAGAGTAGACATTACTGAGAGATGAACCTTCCACCCAATGAAGGCAAAGACCCTGCAGAAGTAGAGAACATGTGCATTTGAGGTGTTGACAGGAGACAGAAGACCAGTGTGACTAGAGCAGAGAGACTGAGGGATAATACTGGATGAATTATAGAGATAGGTAGGGTCTAGGCCATGTAGGGTCTTATGGGCTATGTTAAGAATCTTGGCTGGGCGTGGTGGCTCAGGCCTATAATCTCAGCACTTTGGGAGGCTGAGGTGGGTGGATTACCTGAGGTCAGGAGTTTGAGACCTGCCTATCCAATATAGTGAAACCCCATCTCTACTAAAAATACAAAGATTAGCTGGGTGTGGCACCTTGTGCCTGTAGTCCCAGCTACTTGGGAGGCTGAGAAGGGAGAATTGCTTGAACCCGGGCGGCGGAGGTTGCAGTGAGCTGAGATTATGCCGCTGCACTCCAGCTTGGGAGACAGAGCGAGACTCCATCTGAAAGAAAAAAAAAAAAACAACTTTATCTTTGTCATATGAACATTGAGAAGTGGCTGAAGAGTTTCTATTTGAAAATCAGAGAAATTAGCTTGGCATGGTGTTGCACGGTTGTGGTCCTAGCTACTCCAGAGGTTGAGGCAGGAAGATCCCTTAAGCCCAGTAGGTCGAGACTGCAGTGAGCCATGTTCATCCCACTGTACTCCAGCCTGGGTAACAGAGGGAGACCTTGTCTCAAAAAAACTTTTAAAAAGGGGTTTAGGTTTGTGAGTGACATAATCATGAAATATTTGCCTAGATGGATTAATTAGTTTATTATTTATTTCTGCTCTTCTTTGTTTATAATCTCCCCTGGGCAAGTCATCCACTTTCATCATGAGGAATTGAACAAAGGAGACTAAGAATGAGTAGCCAAAGACATAGGAGGAAAAGTTGGCATGTGAAAAGTTGGAGTGTGTTATGTCAAAGAAGCCAAGATAATGTTTTACGAAGGAGGAACCGAAAAAGAAGCCAGGTGTGGGGGCTTACATCTATAATCCCAGCACTTTGGGAGGCCAAGGTGGCAGGATTGCTTGAGCCCAGAAGTTTGAGACTAGCCTGGGCAACATGGCGAGACCCTGTCTCTACCAAAAAAAATAAATAAATAAAAATAAAAAGTTTAGCAGGGCATGGTGGCACAAACCTGTGGTCCCAGCTACTTGGGAGCCTGAAGTGGGAGGATCACTTGAGCCTGGGAGGTCGAGGCTGCAGTAGGCCATGATCATGCCACTACACTCCAGCCTGGGCAACACAGCAAGACCCTGTCTCTAAAAATAAAAATAGAAATAGAAAAGGAGAGAGTAGTCAATAGTATTCAATGCCACTGAGAGATTAGGTAAAATGTAGACTTAATATGTCCATGGCTTCCCAATGCCTACAGGATAGAGTCTAAATTTCTCATACTGGCATTCAAGTCCCACAATTCTATCTTTACCTACTTTTCTAACATTTTTTCCCATATCACCTCTAAAATTAGCCCTTTAATAAGGTGCCCTTCAGATAAGGTGCCCTGTTTATTTCACCTAGAACACATATTGCACTCTGCCTACATATCATCATTGGATATTTTCTGTCCATCACCACTTATCTAAATTCTACTGATTTTCTAGGTCCTGTCCCTCTTTCACTTCTTCCATGACTCATCCGTGAAGATTGCTGTGGTGGCCTTGAGAATGTACCTCTCAGATCTCTAATTGTAGAGAACATTATTGACTGAGAGCTCCAGCTACTGGCCTCTGAAATTGATCACTGTGTTTGCACCAAGGCTCTGCTTCCTACAGGATGCTTCCAGTCAATGACTACACATGGCAGAGATACTAAAGCACCCATTCCAGAGAGATGCCAGGTTCCTCTGACAGGCAACTGACTTGAGAAATCCCAGACTGCCTTTTCAAACTTTCCTTAGAACTGCAATGGGGTATAAAATTCTTCAATCCAATCTTTCTTCCTTCACTCTGGGTCAGACTTGCATGGCAGTGTGATGGCTTTCCCTGCCTCCCCTATTTGCCTATTTGTCCCCCCATTTTATCTTTTTTTTTTTTTTTTGAGATGGAGTCTTGCTCTGTCACCCAGGCTGGAGTGCTGTGGTGCAATCTGGGCTCACTGCAACCTCCACCTCCCGGGTTCAAGTGATTCTCCCTGCCGCAGCCTCTTGAGTAGCTGGGATTACAGGCGCCCACCACCACGCCCAGCTAATTTTTGCATTTTTTAGTAGAGATGGGGTTTCACCATGTTGGCCAGGATGGTTTTGAACTCCTGACCTCAGGTGATCCACCTGCCTCGGCCTCCCAAAGTGCTGTGATTATAGGCGTGGGCCACCGCACCTGGCCACCACTCCCCATTTTATCTTACAGGCATTTCCTCTAATAAATTTCTTACACAGTTAATCCTCAGGGTCCTAGACTAACATAAGTAGTACCAGGAGTGGTCCAAGAAAATAGGTGGTAGGATGGGATTTTGGATTAGCTTATCCACTGCCCAGCAGGCAAAAAGGATGCCATGCTGGTTAATAGCGGGGGCACAGACAGTCCCTGCCATAAAGTGGAAGCTCAACTGCCAGACTTCACTAGTGTTTACCTGGGAAAATGTTTCAGTGGAGGGTAATGCCCTGGCAGATGTGATGATGCAGTTATTCAAAAACAAGGGAGACATGGAGGACAATTTCTACAGAGAGAGTAAAGTTGGGTGGTTACTACTAAGTTGTATTGATGCCCTGTTGAGAAATAATGAGAGACTGAGGGCAGTTAACAAGCAGTTTTTAGTGAAGTGGGAAAGCCATAGTGCCTTTGGGATAGCCTATAAAGAGACCCTTATCTCTGGCAGAGGAGGGGTATGCATTGCTGAGTGGCAGGCTGAATACCTAATTGTTAGAGTAGCAGAGCTGCTGAGACATGAGAGTGCTCTGCCAAAGCAGGTCTGGAATTGCCTTCTAACAGTGCTGAAGTATCAGTAGGGAGGCAGCAGTCTGGATGGATGGGGTGCCATCCTTCAGGACACAGTGTATGTATTAAATCCGAGCCCTCTCTATGGTGCCATGTCTTCAATAGGAAGAATACATGGGTCTGGAAAGCAAAGGATAGAAGCAGGGGTGACCCCACTTACACTCAATGTCCCACTGGGGACAAGGACAAGATTAGGTGCTTCTTGTCCCCACAACTCTTGATCCTGCAGGGTTAGAGGTCCTGGTCCCCAACCAGGGTATACTCTTACCAAGGATACATCAAAAGTCCCATTGAGGCCAGGCATGGTGGCTCATGCCTATAGTCCCAGCACTTTGGAAGGCTGAGGCGGGCTGATGGCTTGAGGTCAGGAGTTTGACACCAGCCTGGGCAACATGGCGAAAACCTGTCTCTACAAAAAATACAAAAACTGGCCGGGCGTGGTGGCTCATGCCTGTAATCCCAGCACTTTGGGAGGCCAAAGTGGGTGGATCATGAGGTCAGGAGTTTGAAACCAGCCTGACCAACATGGTGAAATCTATCTCTACTAAAAATACAAAAATTACCCAGGCATGGTGGTGCACACCTGTAATTCCAGCTACTCAGGAGGCTGAGGCAGGCGAATCACTTGAACCTGGTAGATGGAGGTTGCAGTGAGCTGCGATTGTGCCACTGCACTCCAGCCTGGGCGACAGAGTGAGACTCTGTTTCAAAAAAAAAAAAAAAAAAAAAACCAAAAAACAAAAATTAGCCAGGTGTGGTGCCTGTAGTTCCAGCAACTTTGGAGGCTGAGGTGGGAGGACCACTTGAACCCAGGAGGTTGAGGCTGTGGTGAGCCGTGATTGCACTACTGCACTCCAGCCTGGGTGACAGAGTGTCTCAAAAAAAAGAAAAAAAAAAAGAAAAGAAAAAAAAAAAAGATTCTAGTGAACCACAATCTACAGCTGCTGCCAGGGCACTTTGGACTCCTTCTGTCCAGGAAGCAGTGGGCAAAAACAGGAGTCACCATCCTGGCAGGAGTCATTGACCCTGCTCGGTAGAGGGCTGCTTTTACACAACAGGGACAAAGAAGAACACATGTGGAACGTAGGTGACCCACTTAAGTGCCTCCTGGTACTCTCTTGCTCTGTTGTAAACTGAATATGAAGTAACACTGGCTTGAGAAAGGTATAGTTAACTTTCTGGTTCAGATACTTTCAGAATGAAAGTTTGAGTCCCGTCACCAGGTAAGTCACCAAGATCTGCCAAGGTGAGGGGATTGAAGGATGGATAGTGCAGGAAGGAGAGAATGAGACTGATTGCAGCGACAGAGGTTGCAGTTCTTTCCACTACCTTCCCTCATCTGAGTTTGCCCTGTGGAAGGAGGATAAAATCTTGGGACCCCAAATTCATTATGTCAAAGGGAAAAACTTGGGAACTGAGTCATGCAAAAACTACCTTCCTTTTGTTCCTAGATAGAGAGGTGTAACTTCACAGACTTACTTTATCTTATGTAAAATGTAGATCTACTGAGCCCTGCATAATGAACGTTTCCCCTCAGTCTTCTCTTTTCACATGTAAAATGTGGATTTGGTGAGCCTTAAAAGAATGTGACCCCTTACCTCACTACCTACACTCCCTTTTTTTTTCTCTTATCCTTCCCCTCCTGCCACTCTTTCCCCTTTAAATATTGAAGCCTTTCAAAACACTCTTTGGAAAAAGCACAGGCCACAGACCTGTGTCTCTTTTTCCCTGTCTCTTGTGACTTGTGTCTCTTTATCCTTGGTGAATCCTTGGCAAAATAAACCTCTAAATTGATCAAGACCTGTTTCAGATGCTTTTTGGGTTATAGCTCTCAGGAAGAAAGGTCCACAGAAACCATAAAGGAGCTAGCTGCTCCCTAAACCTGAGGGAAAAAGTAGATCAGTGTGGTGCAAATGGTAGACTGTGGTAGCCATAAGAATTCACCTCTCAGCCGGGTGTGGTGGCTCATGCCTGTAATCCTAGCACTTTGGGAGGCCGAGGCAGGTGGATCATGAGGTCAGGAGATTGAGACCATCCTGGCTAACACGGTGAAACCCCATCTCTACTAAAAATACACACACACAAAAAATATACCACCAGGCGTGGTGGTGGGCACCTGTAGTGCCAGCTACTGAGGCAGGCTGAGGCAAGAGAATGGCATGAACCCAGGAGGCAGAGCTTGCAGTGAGCTGAGATCACGCCACTGCACTCCAGCCTGGGTGACAGAACGAGACTCCGTATCAAAAAAAAAAAAAAAAAAAAAAAAAAAAAAAAAAAAAAAAAGAATTCACCTCTTAGATCTTTAAATGCAAGGAATCTAACTGACCAAGGGTCCCAGCTGGGACCCTCTGCAATCCATGGCTGATGTAGTATGAGGCCATGCTTCTTGAAGACTGCTCCCAGCCCGTGACTGTGTGGCAGGTCCATTCCTGGGAGATGAGGCTCATCTGGTGGGTGACTTTGCTCAAAGACTTCCTGATGCTCAACTTTCCTTGGTCTGCTCTGCAGTCTAAGAGGCTTCCATTCAACCTGCCTTCCATGTTTCCCTCTCTCTCCCTCACTCACGGTCAGATTTACTTTACACTATTTACATAGCCCAAAACTCTCCCAGACTTCCTTGGCTCCCTCACCATTTTTTCTCACAGGCATTTCCCTAATAAATTTCTCCCACATGTAATCCTGTCTTGGCATCAGCTTCTTGGCAGACCTGGACTAAGCACCTGCCCTAAGCCCCCACATGTCAGTGATAACCTCCTACTTTGAACTGTTAGAGCACTTCCCCCAACCACTTACTTGACACTTCCCAAATGCTGCCTAGAAAATAAAATCTATCTTTCTATGTATATATCTTCCCCATTCATTTAGAAGACTCCTGGAGATAGTCACCATTATATCACCCTGGCCAACCCCTACATGTCATGCAGTGCTATACATAAAAGGAGCTTAGTTCAACCATCCTAGGAAAGAAGTTGTCACAAGCACTGTGCTGTTCAGACAATCCTGTGGCCCAGAATTGATATTTTCCACTTAAACTTCCCAGTGTACTATCTCTTTTTCCATTCCCCAAATCAGCTACTCAAAACCGTTCTCCACTTTTCCAGGGTCCTTTAATCCTCAGTACCTTGCCCCACTTCATACATTTTCCCATATACATTGGCCCAGTAGAGGGTGTGGCATACATAGATAACTGTCAACTAAAAATCTGTGATCCTCCTTCTGCTGTGTGGAGTTGCTACTGGAAAGTGGCTGGTCAGACAGGGAGTACATTGTCATCGTTGCTCTTGCGTCCAGGAGCAGGTGGGGTCTTTAATAAACAGGGCTTGCCTTCCACTTGTCTTCTTCCCCATTCTCCAGTTGAATACAGAAAACTATAGGGATGATGAACCCACAAGACAGAAGCAGCCTGGGTCCTTAAATCACCGCATGGGGGACAGCTGCCCACCATGTGGAAGAATAGCTACACTAGAATGTCAGGGTGAACAAGAAGCTTCTATTATGTTAAGTAACTTAAACCTTGGGGTTTGTTACAGTTCCTAGCATTATTCTAAGTAGTATAGAGATCATCTGTCCTTTTCTAAGATCTTTCTTATGCTGGGGTGTGAGCACGTTACTTTGTCTCTGCCAATTTGATGTTCCCACTCGATACTATAAGTGGGGGAGCCCACTATGCAAAGATACGTGACATTATGAAAACTATTCACAGTGGCCTTGCGAATCCAGAAGCAGTCGCAGCAAGGTCTGTCAATAGTGGTATCTAGGTCAATGTCCACTGTTCTTGTGGCATGAGCTTAGCTGTGTTTTTTTGCTTCTAGATTATCTTGCTTTTTGACTCTTTTCTATCCTCCTTGATAATTCCTTCCTTCCAATAATTCATTTTCTTCTTTAGGCATCCAGGATCAGTTCCCATGTATACCATCTTTCCCATCTACTCTGCATTCTTTTCCCAAACTAGAGTGGGATTATCACTTTTTTTTTTTTTTTGAGATGGAGTCTTGATCTGTTGCCCAGGCTGGAGTGCAGCAGCACCATCTCGGCTCACTGCAACCTCCACCTCCCGGGTTCAAGCAATTCCCCTGCCTCAGCCTCCCGAGTAGCTGGGACTACAGGTGCACGCCGTCACTCGCAGCTCATTTTTTCTTTTGTATTTTAGTAGAGACAGGGTTTCACCATATTGCCCAGGCTGCTCTCGAACTCCTGAGCTCAGGCAATCCACCCGCCTCTGCCTCCCAAAGTGCTAGGATTACAGGTATAAGCCACCGCACCCTGCCGGGATTATCACTTATTAAACATCTGTTGCATACCCTGTACTCTATATATGTTTTCTCAATTTAATCCTTCCAACTATTCTATAGGGTCAATATTATTATCATGATTTTATAAGTGAAAAAACTGTTGCTCAAAGAGATTAACTGATTTGTGTAGTTACACTGCTTGTTAGTATCATTTGGAATCCAGTTTTTACGGCACCAAAGCATGCTTTCCATTCTACCAGAAACGCTTCACTAGTTCATAACGACGGCAACACTTCTCTGCAGGGCCCTTTCTAGCCTGTGACTGGTTCTGGAAGTGAGGAATGTATCAATATTTACTTAATCCTTTCCTACATACAAAAGGGGTTGTAAGGAAAGTTCTGTTGTTGCAGCTGTTTTCTAAGCCTTCAAACAATATTGTTTTTCTTTTCACTTTTTCTTTTCCTTCCCTCCCCTGCTTCTGTCTGTCTTTCCAAAACAACAAACTAAGGGTAACTGCAGAAGGTACAGTGGTGGCACTGCAGTCTAAGAATGCTTCTTCCCAAACTTCTCTCTTTCTCTCATTCACTCAGGATCACACTGACATCAATTATAGGGTTGAAATTTTGGGCGAGTTGGATGGGAAGAACCATATCCTAATAAAAAGTAATGATCTTTATTATTTTTGTTTGTTTGTTTTGAGACGGAGTCTTGCTCTGTCGCCCAGGCTGGAGTGCAGTGCGTGTTCTTGGCTCACTGCAAACTCTAACTCCCGGTTCAAGCCATTCTGCTTCAGTCTTCTGAGTAGCTGGGATTACAGGCGTGTACCACCACGCCCAGCTAATTTTTGTACTGTTAGTAGAGACGGAGTTTCACTGTGTTAGCTAGGCTGGTCTTGAACACCTGACCTCAAATGATCCGTCCGCCTCTGAAAGTGCTGGAATAACAGGCATGAGCCACCGCACCCAGCCTTGAAAATACGTTTGTCAAGTAGGAAGATAAAACCTATTTTATTTAAAAGTTTGTGTATCAAAAGACACGGTCAAAAGAGTGCAAAGGGCTGGGCGTGGTGGCAATCTTTATTACTTTTGATGTTCCCCAGTGAGTATATCTTAAATGTCAACACCACCCGTGGGAAACTAGATAGGTTTCCTATGCTTCATGGGAAAGAAGCTGGCTCTAGTAATGGAGCTGAGCGTCAGATAATCCCCTCTTCACAGAGAAACTAGAGTTGCAAGGGAGAAAGTTCTTTCAATGACTGAATACCCCATGTATCTGGAACCACTGGGTACTGGAAATATAGAAATAAAAATGATAGAGTCCTTATCCAAAATAAGCTTATAATCCAGTAGGGAGTCATATATGAATAGCTAATTTGTTTCCAGTTTCTAGACGTTAACCTCAATTGCTTTAGAACAGCATAATTCATACCAAAAGCTCAAAATCACCCATTATAATAAAAATAACTGTGAAAGTATCATAACTCATATAGTCTTTTAGAAATGCAGGAGGAATTATAAAAGAAAAAGAAGAAGGCCACTAATTAAAAGAAACATTTCTTAATCTAGTGCCATGACTCTTGTCTTAGAATTTTCTACGCAGCTGGAAGAGGGATAGGAAAAGCGAGGATGGAGAACGAGGGAAAAAGAAAGAGTATTTCTTGTATCACGGCTGCACTTGGACTTGCCTGTAACCCAGTATCAGTATCCAGAAGGGAGAGAATCACTAAGGCTGTTTTGGTTGAAATAGGAAAGGGCATCCTCATGGTGTTAGAGTCAGAAGGTGTTAGAGTCAGAAGGTGTTATTCAGAAGGCAAGACTGGAGCTGTTCTTGTGAGTTCAGGGGCTCTTTGAATCTACCTCCCGTTTCATATCTTCTACTGTTCCAGCCAGGTGAACCTAGCATACCACGGTTCTGAAAACATACATCCCCATTCCATTACCAGGGATGCATTTTTTGTTTTGTGTTGTTTTGTTTTTGTTTTGAGACAAGTTCTCTCTAAGTTGCTCAGGCTGGAGTTCATAGGCATAATCATAACACACTGCAGCCTCAAACTCCTAGGCTCACACGACTCTTGGCCTCTCCAGTAGCTGGGACTACAGGTGTGTGCCACTGCCCGTGGCTAAGGTATAAATCTAAATGGAATTGGAGCATATTGTAGGTCATCAGCAAAATCTGAAGAAGTGGGCTGGGTGCGGTGGCTCACACCTGTAATCCCAGCACTCTGGGAGTCCAAGGCAAGTGGATCGCTTGAGCTCAGGAGTTCAAGACCAGCCTGAGCAACACAGCAAACCCCCATCTCTACAAAAAATACAAAACTTAGCCAGGTGTGGTGGTGCGCACCTGTCCCAGCTACTTGGGGGCTGAGATGGGAGGATTGCTTGTGCCTGGGAGGGTGGGGCTTCAGTGAGCTGTCTTCGTGCCATTGTACTCTAGCCTGGGTGACAAAGTAAGACCCTTTCTCAAAAAAAAAAAAAAAAAAAAAATCTGAAGAAGTCATTTTTTTTTTTCTTTTCAAGATGAGGGTCTTGCCATTCTGCAACAGATTCTCAAAGCCAGGAGTTACAGCACTATAATCCCAAAATGCTGGGATTGCAGGCATGAGCCACCAGGCCCCAACATGAAGTAATTTTAAAGCAACATATCAAGGTGGTACTGTCACAGAAATAGGAACAAACTATGGGAATACAAAAGAAGAATGCAGTAATTTTCTGGGATGGAAGGCACATTAGGTATTAGAAGGAAGGGAAGTAATGCCATCAGGAAAAGCAAGACAGCGAAGGGAGTGTTCTTGGAGAAAGATACCTAGTGGGCTGGAGGGAAGGTAGGAGAAAGCCTCAAGCAAAGGACTTAACTAGGTGGAGAAGAAAATAAGGAGACAGTGGTGGCCTGAGGGCTCGTGTGCATGGGGCAGACTTATGCTTCACAGGGCTCACTTTGCTGGGAGACTGAGGGGTGGAAGTAGAGATGGGGCAGATTGTTAAGTTGAGGATAGGGGAAAAGGAGAAGCTAAGAGACAGGAAGACAGACAACTGGTTAGTGAAGAATAGAGAGACAGGAACCATAGAGTACAGAGGCCAGGGCTGCATATTCAGCGTCAGTAGGAACAACATAAATGATTCTGGCCAGACCAAGGATTTCCACATGAAGTTTGGTGACCAGACACTTGGGGGGCACTCAGGTAATCAGAGAAAGTGGAAGTCTCTCTCACCTAGACAGTACTGTTAAAATGTAGAACTTGATAAAAGCTATAAATGAGAAACAAAAAGCACATGCGAGTTTAGAGGAAGAAGAGGTGCTTGTAACTGAGAAACTGTGGACATGCTTTGTAGAACAAATGGTGTTTGGGACAGGATGCATGGGCTTTGGATGTGCAGAAATGGGGTTGGGGAGAACAGCAAGGAACAGCAAGTATCTGCGGTGACCTAGTATAGTGGGTTGAATTGTGTCCCCCTAAAAGATATGTCCAAGTCCTAAGACCTGGTATCTGTGAACGCGACCTTATTTGGGAATAGGGTCTTTGCAGATGTAATTAAGTTTAGGATTTCTAAATGAAGTCATCTTAGATTTAGGATGGGCCCTAAATTCAATGACTGGTGACTCATAAGAGAAAGGGGAGGCTGGGCATGGTGGCTCACGCTTGTAATCCCAGCACTTTGGGAGGCTGGGGCAGGCAGATCGCGAGGTCAGGAGTTCAAGACCATCCTGGCCAACATGGTGAAACCCTGTCTCTACTGAAAATACAAAAACTAGCTGGGCCTGGTGGTGCAGCGCTTGTAGTCCCAGCTACTCAGGAGGCTGGGCAGGAGAATCACTTGAACTGGGGAGGCAGAAGTTGCAATGAGCTGAGTTCATGCCACTGCACTCCAGCCTGGTGACAGAGTGAGACTCCATCTCAAAAAAAAAAAAAAAAAGAAAAAAGAAAAAGGGAGAGAGGTCACAGATACCAGGATACAGGGAAGAAGGTCACACAAAGACGGAGATAGAGATAGGTGTCAGGCTGCCACAAAACAAGGAACACCAGAGCTTCCAGAAGCTGGAAGAGGCAAGAAAGGATTCTGCCCTGGAGCCTTTGGAGAGAGCATAGCCCTCAAGACACCTTGATTTTGGACTCCTCGTTCCCCAAACTGTGAGAGAACACATTTCTGTTGTTTTACCACTAACTTTGTGGTAATTTGCTACAGCAGCCCAAGGAAATTAAAATACCTAGCATAATTTGTATGAGTTCTGCCAGCTACCACGGGCAGTCTGTTAGCAGAAAAAGAATGATCCAAAAGAAGCCTTGGGCCAAGGCACGGTGATCTAAATGGAATTCAAGGGCTTGAGGGACGCCAGAGTGTACAGTAGGCAGAGTGAGGGAATTAAAAGGTTGCACGGAAAAGATGGACCAGATTTAGTGTGAAGGGCGTGGGAAAGGTAGCAGAAAAGGAGGTGATAGAGAGAACTGCCAGGTTCCACTCCTAGACATGAAGCAATTCTTAGTGATTACAAAGCCCAGTGTGTGGGTGGCTGGAGTGGAACAAAGTTGAAGGCTCTTCATGTTGAGGAGGCTGAGGAATTCCTAGGCCATAGAATCACAGGATATCAGCATGAAGACTGAATGGAGTCTGAGAATGGCAGTGGAAGGCAGGGAAGGGGAAAAGTGAGCCTGATGTGGAAATCACAGGACAAGGGAGAGGAGGGCTTGTGGTGGAGGTCAGGGGAATGCTGAAAGGGTAGTACCAACAGAGGGTAAAAACGGCAAGTGAAAAGCAGCTCAGCAAGAATGGAAACAGCGACCGGGCACGGTGGCTTACGCCTGTAATCCCAGCACTTTGGGAGGCTGAGGTGGGCGGATCATGAGGTCAAGGAGATTGAGACCATCCTGGCTAATATGGTGAAACTCTGTCTCTACTAAAAATACAAAAAATTTAGCCGGGCGTGGTGGCGGGCACCTGCAGTCCCAGCTACTCAGGAGGCTGAGGCAGGAGAATGGTGTGAACCCGGGAGGCGGAGTTTGCAGTGAGCTGAGATCGCGCCACTGCACTCCAACCTGGGCGACAGAGTGAGACTTCGTCTCAAAAAAATAAAAATAAAATAAACAAATAAATAAAAAGAATAGAAACAGCTAGAAGCAGCTCTGGAAAAAGGAACAAATCAGCTGTGCTCTTTTTTTTTTTTTTCCTTTTCTCTTTTTTTTGAGACGGAGCCTGGCTCTGTAGCCCAGGCTGGAGTGCAGTGGTGCAATCTCGGCTTACTGCAAGCTCCGCCTCCCGGGTTCACGCCGTTCTCCTGCCTCAGCCTCCCGAGTAGCTGGGACTACAGGCATCGGCCACCACGCGTGGCCGATTTTTTTTTTTATTTTTAGTCTAGACGGGGTTTCACCGTGGTAGTCAGGATGGTCTTGATCTCCTGACCTCGTGATCTGCCTGTCTCCGCCTCCCAAAGTGCTGGGATTACAGGCGTCAGCCACAGCGCTGGGCCTGCTCTTTCCCATAGAGCCCAGGGAGTCAGAAAAGATAAGGATTTCTCAAGGTGGCTTGGAAAATGTGTGTAGTCTGGGGACAACTGGGTTGGGTTCCATGTCTTTTAAAATTTTTTAAATTTTATTTCTTTTTAGAGACAGTCTTGCTCTGTCACCCAGGCTGGAATGCAGTGGCGCCATCATGGCTCACTGCAGCCTCAAACTCCTAGGCTTGAGGGATCATCCTGCCCAAGCCTCTGGAATAGCTAGGACTACAAGTGTGTACCACCATTGCTGGCTAACATTTTAACTTTTCGTAGAGATAATGTCTTGCTATGCTGCCCAGGCTGGTCTCAAACTCTTGGCCTCAAGCAGGCCTCCTACTTCAGTCTCCCCAAGTGCTGGGATTACAGATGTGAGTCACTGCACATGGCCTAGGCTCTAGGTCTTATTAAGAATTTTAAGTAGAATTTAAGCTAGGACTCTTGGGGTCTAATCTCGGCATCAAAGAAACACAGTTCAGCAATAACAATGTGAATTTTCAGCCTGGGCAGCATAGAGAAACCATCGTCTCTACAAAAAATTAGAAAATTAGGGCCAGGTGTGGTGGCTAACACCTGTAATCTCAGCACTTTGGGAGGACAAAGTGGGCGGATCTCTTGAGGTCAGGAGTTCAAGGCCAGCCTGGCCAACATGGTGAAACCCCCGTCTCTACTAAAAATACAAAAAAATTAGGCACAGTGGCATGCGCCTGTAATCCCAGCTACTTGGGAGGCTGAGGCAGGAGAATCTCTTGAACCCGGGAGGTGGAGGTTGCAATGAACGAAGATGTGCACTCTAGCATTCCAGCCTGGGTGACAGAAGGAAACTCTGTCTCAAAAAATAAAAAAATAAAAAATTAGCCAGGCTTGGTGGCATATGCCTGTGGTCCCACCTATGTGGGAGGCTGAGGTGAAGAATTGCTTGAGCCCAGGAGGTCAAGGCTATAGTGAGTCATGATCACAACACTGCACTCTAACCTGGAGAACAGAACAAGACCCTATCTCAAAAAAAGAAAAAATAAAGATAAATGTAAATTTTAAGCACTTCATTTTTTATTCAGTTAAAACACACACACACACACACACACACACCCCAAGGAGAGAAGTACACAATTAATGCACAATAAAAATCTTAAAAATCTTAAAAATCTAGCCGGCATGGTAGCATGTACCTGTAGTCCCAGCTACTCAAGAGGCTGAGGGGGGAGGATCACCTGAGCCCAGGAGTTCGAGGCTGCAGTAAGCTGTGATCCTGTCAATCCACTCCAGCCTGGGTGACAGAGTGAGACCCTGTCTCAAAAAATAAAAAAAATCTTTAAAATCTCTTCTCTCCACATGGATGACAGCTATTCTCACAAATTTCCTCTCTCTCACTCCCTTTACTCCTAACCACCCCAAACTCTATTGTGAGAAGACATCTGGACTGTACTGAATATAGTAACTGAGAGCCCCAGCTGTTGCTCTGAAATTCACTGCTGAAATTTGCGCTGAGGTCACACCTTCCCTGGGCTGCTCCCAGCATAGCTGCGGCAAAAATACTTTGGCTCCTGTACTCCCCAACAACCTTGCTGAACTTTCCTTAAAACTGCACGGTATTCTGAGAAGCTCCCACCCACCTTCCTTCCTTCCCTCTCTTCCTGACTGGAGGTCAGATTTGCGCTGCAATCTGATGGGCCTCCCAGCTTCTCCCACTGTCTCCCCACTTTCTCTCACAGGTGGTTTCTCTAACTGATTTCTTTCTTTTTTCTTTTCCTTTTTTTTTTTTTTGAGAAGGATCTTGCTCTGTCACCCAGGCTGGAGTGCAGTGGTGCGATCTCGGTTCACTGCGTCCTCCACCTCTCAGGTTCAAGCGATTCTCCTGCCTCAGTCTCCTGAGTAGCTGGGATTATAGGTGTGCGTCACCATGCCCAGTTAATTTTTGTCTTTTTAGTAGAGATGGGGTTTCACCATCTCGGCCAGGCCGGTCTCGAACTCCTGACCTCAGGTGATCTGCCTGCCTTGGCCTCCCAAAGTGCTGGGATTACAGAAGTGAGCCACTGCACCTGGCCCCCTTAATTGATTTCTTGCATGTTAATTCCCCACTTGGCAGTTGCTTCTCTGAAGACCCAGACTAAATTGTGACGTCTTTCATTTCCTCCTTCCTACCATTGCACTGATCTTTGCTGAAAGTTGTAACTGACTGGGCTAGAATGGCCAGAAAATGTTGGCACCTCACTGTCCCCCATCCATCCTCATTCCTTGTGGAAGGAAGTGAACAAATACTCTGAAATGTATCACTGTCCTTCACTCTAAGGAGAACTCATGAAAATTTCTGGTAAATAAGACCATCTCAGGATACTACTGGTAATCTAGTAGGTAACACTTAAAGAGTACTTCACATTTGCCAGGCATCATGTTAGGTGCTTTATGTGCGTTCTCACATTTAAACCTTACGACTTGGCCAGTGTGGTGGCTCACATCTGTAATCCCAGCACTTTGGGAGGCCAGGGCGGGCGGATCACTTGAGGTCAGGAGTTCGAGGCAAGCCTGGTCAACATGGTGAAACTCCATCTCCACCAAAAATACAAAAAAATTAGCTGGGCATGATGGCACACGCCTGTAATCCCAGCTACTTGGGAGGCTGAGGCAGGAGAATCGCTTGAACCTGGGATGGTGAGGTTGCAGTGAGCCAAGATTGTACCACTGCACTCGACCCTGAGTGACAGAGCAAGACTCTGTCTCAAAAAATAAAAATAAAATAAAATAAAATAAAATAAATAGGTAAATAAAAACAAACTTTACAACTCTGAGGTAGAACTATTATGATTCCAATTTTACATAAGTGGAAACTGAGGCTAAGTTGTCCAAGTCACACAGAGGTAACTGGCAGAGTTGGAACTAACCTCAGGACAGTCTAACACCAATGACTGGGCTCTTGTCATTATGTCATGGGTAAGAAACTCAGAACACAAGAGTTTCACAGATCACCCCCTCTCCACTTTTACTGAGGAAACTGAGATCCTTAGGTGAATGACCCTGTGTTATCCAGGAAGTCAGGGCAGAAGTTAAGATTTGCACGCAGGTGTTGACTCCAGATTTTCAGCTCTACTGTCTCAGATAGTGAGAAAACTAAAAGATCAGGGTGACTCCTGTCTCACAATGGAGAAAAAAACTCAAACACAGCATCCAGTTGGGGGACTAAGGACAAGAAAGCAGGCTAGAGCATAGTGGTATTAGAGGGCAATTACTGGCTAGTTCAACCTCCTCCTACCCCCACCCACCTGCCCCAAGTTAGAGCTTGCACCTGAGGTCTGAGGAACACCATTACAGATCTATAGAACTATGGAGTGTCCATGGGCAGGGCATTAGGACAGTGAGGAAGAAGAAGTGGAGGGAAAGAGGACTAGCTGGAGGAAGCAGTTAGGTTCAGTGAGCCTCCCTGTGTTGGGTTTTCTACTAAGCACTGGTTATCTAAAGTTAAATAAGAAAAACTTCCTTGCTTCTGAGGATCAGGATAGACCGCATGGAGGAGATGATACCTGAGCAGGTTTCAGAGCCTGAAAAGACATAGAGGAGTGGGCAAAAACCTCTGGACTCACATGCAATTGCGATTTGCTAGCTCGATTCAATTTCATAAATACATTCTAAAGGCCTTCTCTGTGTTGGGCCTTGTTCCAGGTGCTGGGACCACAGTGGTGAGTAAATCAGCTACAGTCCTTGCCCTCTGGCTGGAGAGTCTGTCTAGGAAGACAGCTAAACAATCTTAACACAGTGTGAGATGTGCTTTATGTAAGGAACCTACATCGTATTGTGGGAAAAGGGAGTCCAATTGTCCCCAGGCCAAAGCAAGTCCCAATTTCTGGACATGAAAAAACTCTTCACAATCTAATGCCATTCTCACTTTCCCATCTCATTTACCACCATTTCCCCAAAAGCTGGGAACACAACCAAATATGTGTGTGTGTGTGTGTCTGTGTATGTGAATCTGAACATGCCAGGCCTTTGCTCACACTACTTCTGTTCCCTGGCATATGGATGCTTTCTTGGAGATACTCTCCTCAACATACTCAGCCTTACTCAAATTCTCTCTTGTGCTCCCAAGGCCAGCCCTTTGTCCATCTGCCTCTCTAGGTTGGTGAAGTCTTTAAAGTAAGAACCCAAATGCAAGGTCAAGAGTACCCATTATGGAGTTATACAGATACAGGTGGGCTTTGCCTAGACAGGAGGCTTTGGCATCTTAGCTGCCCTATCTAGATGAACAGTTCTTACTCCAGGAAATGCAATCCGTACTGATGTTTAGTTCTTGGCACATGGTAGGTGCTCAAAAATGTTTTCTGAGTTGAATTGCTTTAACATTAAGGTCATAGGTCAGAATTTGCACTTTATGAAGGCCCTGGCTATGAGCTGGATCATGGAAAGGCTCATGATCAACTTTAGCAGTTTTCTGTGGCTAAAAATGAGAAATATAAAGCATGTTCTTTGTCTTGAAGACCTCCCTGTGAGTGGGAGAAACAGATGGTCAAGCTCTCAACAGTACAATTCCGAATTCTTAGAGCAGTGGTTCTTAAACTTTAGTAAGCAGATCAGAATCACCTAAAGGTCATCTGCTAAAACAGATGGCTGGCCCCAGCCCCAGAGTTTCTGATTTAAAGGTCTGGGGTAAACTCTGAGAATTCCAGCTTGCAGTTCCAACTCACTCCCAGGTGATACTGAAGTTGCTGGATTGAGAAGATTCCCTCCTTGACCAAACATTGGTCAGGCTCTTCTGAGCTGTCTCTTTGACTAGGCCTGAGCTTGGGCTTCCATGTCTTTCCTTGTGAAATTCCATTTTAGAAAGAATCTTGCCAAGTCAGTTTAGCCAGAATCCTCCATTCCTGATATCTGATCACTTTCCATATCTGGTTTTGATCCATACCGCCACTATCCCCCAGGTGATGTTCGGTTACCCTGACCTGCCTTTGGCAGGAATCCTGTTAGGTCGATTTAGCCAGATTCCCCGCCGATGTTTCCTCTTAGTAATTTTCCATTCCCTGACTTCCACACACTGCCCCTTAGCTATAAATTCCCACTTTGCTATATTCAGTCCAATCGCTCTGACTTACTGCAAAACTCTATCCCTACCTCTGTCAGATTGGGCCTGAATAAAGTTTGCCCTACCATTCTTAAACATGCGTAATTATCATGAATAATTTTTTCTTTAATGGGATTCATACTTTGAGAACTACTGATTAGAAGTTAAGGGTCCTGTGCTCATTATTTGGCACATATAATGATAGGTCTCTGAGTTTAAATCCTGGCCAACCACATTGTTAGTCTTGGCTTTTTTGTCAGTCTTGGCTTTTTTTTTTTTTTTGAGACGAGTTTTGCCCAGGCTGGAGTGCAGTGATGCAATCACGGCTCACTGCAGCTCGACCTCCTGGGCTCAAGCAATCCTCCGGCCTTAACCTCCCAAGTAGCTGGGGTCACAGGTGCAAGTTGCCATGCCCAGCTAATTTTTAATTTTTTTTGTAGAGGTGGGGGTCTCACTATATTGCTCAGGCTGGTCTTGGGCTCCTGGGCTCACCTACATCGGCCTCAATCTTGCCTCTTGATCAAATCACTCATCGCTTCATTTACCTCATCTGTGAAATCCAGATACTAAGCCAGTGCATGGGAAGTGCAAAAAGCAACACCTGGCACAATGCTTAATAAATGTTGGTTAAATCTTATAATCTTATTTTCTGTAGGAAGTGGGACGACAAAGTTAAGGGTCTAGGAGGTCAGAGAAGAGTAAGGACTATGTCCCTTTCTTGTGCAGCCAGGCGGGCCCTGTACTTTTTGTCTGCGCGACCCTCCTGGGGCAGCATGGGGTCTCGAACTCTCATGCCTTACTCCCAAGCAGGTTCTGTAGTCCAGCCCCCAGTTTCCCTACAGGCAGCCGATGCTGCGCAAGCGCCTTAACCACGCTTTACGCACATGCGTACTCAGGTGCGCCGATAGGGGACGCGCCCGCACAGCAAAAATGGCAGCGGCATTACGGGTGGCGGCGGCTGGGGCAAGGCTCAGCGTTCTGGCAAGCGGTCTCCGCGCCGCGATCCGCGGCCTTTCCAGCCAGGCCACCTCTGTTAACGAACGCATCGAGAACAAGCGCCGGACCGCGCTGCTGGGAGGAGGCCAACGCCGTATTGACGCGCAGCACAAGCGAGTGAGTCCTGAGGGGCCTAAATGAGTCCCGCCCCTGGCGTCCGCGACCTATCACAGCGTGCCCGGCTTGCGGCGTCTGAGGCCTCCCTGCCAATCCGCACGGTGCTTGGAGGGGCGGGGGCGAGGGTGTTCACTTTGAAAACCTGTAGCGTTTCTCGTGGAGGCGGGTATAACGAGCAGAAGCACCTGTGTGTTTCTTCACAGTGTTTAACCCTTGGGATTTAGACAGATCTGGCTAGTCTCCAGCCAGCTCACCACTTAACAAACTTTTGGGCGACTTATTAAATCTCTGTGGGTCATTTTAATAATTCTTCTTTCACAAGCGTATCGTTAGACCATAGATAGCAAAACGATAGGCACTCGGTAAAAACGATGTGCTTATTCTTCTCGTGCCCCATGAAAGAGTGATGGTAGATTCTTTCTCCTTTGTGGAAGCAGGAAAACTCAACTTAGGCATACTCCACTAACATGAAGTGGGGGATGTGCGCGTGCAGGGAACTTGTGGAACGTCTGCCCGCAGAATGCCTGGTCAAGCTCTTTAGGGCCTTAGCATACCTCGCCTTGATGGGTAGCAAAGGCATGTGTCGGAAGCAGGTGACTTTCTGGGAGTGCGCAGGCTACTCCCGATGTTTGGCTGGACTGACCAGCTGAGGCTCTGCCACCCACCGCCTGGGTTTTGAGGCGAGAATCGCAGCTTGCCTTCAGAGATAAGCTAGGTGGCCCATTTTGGAGAGGTGACCCCTGACTAGAAACCAGGCTTGCCCAGTGTGTCCATGACTCGTGGGTGAGTCTGGACTGTTGTGCTGAACGAATTAAAGAACCAACGGGAAGGTGCAGAAGTGAAACTCTTACAGGTGAAGACTATTCAGGCACAACTCACAACCATGAGGGAGGCACTGGGGGAGGGATGGGGTCTTAAAGTGAGGAGATTTGAACAGCTCTATATTTGTCTAGTACTCAGGTGTCATAAATTCGCATTTGACAAGGACCGGAAGGTGACAGTTGCTTTTGACACGAGAGTAAAATGTAAATTTAGTGATGGTTTGTGGTACTAGGAGTGCTTTCTCTCTCTCCCCTGGGGCTGCTCTGTTAGGGCTGAGGGAGATGTTAGATCATCCTCTGGAAAGGCCTGTCAATGTTCCTGTACAACTCTTTCTGTTGGGGCCTATTGCTCAATGCTTCCCTGCAACATCACCCAGCCCTTTCCCAGTTAGATCCTACTGGATTCAGATGAAGCCTCCAGAAGCTGTTTTTCTTTTGCCAAAGTTGACTTAGGAGGCAGATTTAATATGAACCCCCTCCTGCACCCCTTTTTATTTTTATTTTTTGATACGGAGTTTCGCTCTTGTTGCCCAGGCTAGAGTGCCATGGTGCGATCTTGGCTCCTTGCAACCTCCGCCTCCCAGGTTCAAGCTATTCTTCTGCTTCAGCCTCCTGAGTCTCAGCCTCCCGAGTAGCTGGGATTACAGGCGCCCACCACCATGCCTGGCAACTTTTTTTTTTTTATTTTTAGTAGAGACAGGGTTTCACCATGTTGGCTAAGCCGGTCTTGTACTCCTGACCTCAAGTGATCCACCCACTTTGGCGTCCCAAAGTGTTGGGATTACAGGCGTGAGCCACTGCGCCCAGCCCTGCACCCCTTTTTAAACAATTTTTGACCATTTCCATAGATTTTCCCAGAAGAGGAATTAGTGGGTGAAAGCATGTAAGTTTTTTATTTATTTATTTTTTTGAGACAGAGTCTCACTCTGTTGCCCAGGCTAGAGTGCAGCGGCTGACTGCAACCTCCACTTCCCAGCTTCAAGCAATTCTCCTGCCTCAGCCTCCAGAGTACCTGGGGTTACAGGTATGTGTCACCACACCTGGCTAATTTTTGTATTTTTAGTAGAGACGGGGTTTCACCATGTTGGCCAGGCTGGTCTTGAACTCCTGACCTCAGGTGATCCACCCACCTCTGCCTCCCAAAGTGCTGGGATTACAGAATTTTTTTTTTTTTTTCCTTGAGACAGAGTCTTACTCTGTCACCCAGGCTGCAGGGCAGTGGCGTAATCACGGCTCACTGCATTCTCGACCTTCTGGGCTCCAGTGATCCTTCCACTTCAGCCTCCTACCCAGCTAATTTTTTTTTTTTTTTTGGTAGAGACACGGTCTCACTTTGTTGCCCAGGCTGGTCTCAACTCCTGGGCTCAAGCAGTCCTCCCACCTTGGCCTTCCAAAATGCTGGGATTACAGGTGTGAGCCACAGTGCCTGGTCAGTATAAATACATTTTAAAAATCTGTATATATGTTGCCAAATTGGTTTCCTAAAAATGTATTCTACTTTACATGACAGTGTATATACGATTGCCTGTTTTTTTGTTTTTGTTTTTTTAACACAACTTCACCAGCTTTGGCTACTATCCTAAGGGGGAAATAATAGCCAATTTGAGGTATGTGGTTTTTTGTTGTTGGGGAAGGGGATGGTAGGCTAGGGTATTTGCCTTGGGCTGAGAGCTTGGGAGCCCAAGCAATGGAAGCTTTTTTTTTTTTTTCTTTTTTGAGATGGTTTCTCACCCTGTTGCCCAGGCTGGAGTGCAGTGGGCTGTCTTGGCTCACTGCAACCTCCGCCTCCTGGGTTCAAGCGATTCTCATGCCTCAGCCTCCCGAGTAGCTGGGACTACAGGTGCGTGCCACCACGCCCGGCTAATTTTTTTTTTTTTTTTTTTTGTATTTTTAGTAGAGACAGGGTATCACTGTGTTAACCAGGATAGTCTCGATCTCCTGACTTCATCCGCCTGCCTCGGCCTCCCAAAGTGCTGGGATTACAGGTGTGAGCCACCGAGCCTGGCCTTTTTTTCTTTTTCTAAAGACAGGTTCTCGCTTTGTTGCTCAGGCTGGACTGTGGTGGAGTGATCACGGCTCACTACAACCTCCGCTTCCCAGGTTCAAGTGATTCTCCTGCCTCAGCCTCTTGAGTAGCTGGGATTACAGGCACGTGCCACCACTCCCAGCTAATTTTTGTATTTTTCAGCAGAGACCAGGTTTCGCCATGTTGTCCAGTTGGTCTCAAGCTCCCAGGCTCAAGTGATGCTCGTCTCAGCCTCCCAAAGTGCTGGGACTACAGGTGTGAGCCACCGTGCCCAGCTGAAGCTCTTGGTAGATTGAGAGCTCCAACCTCATCTCCTCAAAGAAGCATTTTTTTTTTTTTTTTTTGAGATGGAGTTTCGCTCTTGTTGCCCAAGCTGGAGTGCAATGGCGCGCAATCTCAGCTCACCGCAAGCTCCGCCCCCCGGGGGTTCCAGTGATTCTCCTGCCTCAGCCTCCCGAGTTTCTGGGAATACAGGCGCATGCCACTACACCCGGCTAATTTTGTATTTTTTGGTAGAGACGTGGTTTCTCCATGTTGGTCAGGCTGGTCTCGGTCTAACCTTGTGATCCGCCCGCCTCGGCCTCCCAAAGTGTTGGAATTACAGGCGTGAGCCACCGCGCCCAGCCCAAAGAAGCATTTTTAAACTCAAGTGAGCTCTTTAGCATTTTGTGTCACACTCCCCTTCTACTCAGCCACTCCCTGCTGTGGGGTCATCTCTGTGTCACAGTGTCACTGTCAGGTGTGGGGTCCCTAAGCAGGGGATAGGATAGTAGGAGAAGGAGAAATCCACAGAGGAGGCAGGAGAAGAACCAAGAAGTAGTGTGTCCTTGAAGTGGGAGCTGGGAGCAGCAGGGACCCTCGTGAGGTGAGATGTGCTTCTGTAGGTCTCCCTAGAAAAAACCTGCGTCAGATCCTTCACTAAGCCTGCTTTAGTTTCCACCACCTGCTTCTGCATTCTTCTTTTTATGGCTCCTTAGGTCTCCAGTAAGTACTTGCGGAACTAGTTAATTGTGTTCCAGGGTTAGGTTCTCCTTATCCCCACTTCTCTACCTTTTCCTCCCCCTATTCCTTATTCATCTTCCACAGTTGGGTGGCTTCTGGTGCACACTGCCCTGATTTCCATGTCATCTAAAGTCTTATAACACCTATCTGCCTTGGGCAGGTTGGACAGAATGGAAGCATTTGCATTGAGATGAATAGGCAAATCTGCCCTTCAAGCTTTCCCATGAACAGCCCTTGCTTTGCTTACTAAATTGTCTGTGATGACGTCACTGAGTGATCTTTTTTCCATTGTAGGGAAAGCTAACAGCCAGGGAGAGGATCAGTCTCTTGCTGGACCCTGGCAGCTTTGTTGAGAGCGACATGTTTGTGGAACACAGATGTGCAGATTTTGGAATGGCTGCTGATAAGAATAAGGTATTTGTTCAAATGGTGGTGTGAACACTTTTTAGGTGTGGCTCAGCTGGCCTACCCGCTAGAATAATAATAAATCTCTAAGGCTTTTATCTGAAGTCCTCTGCAGAGGCACTGCAGGCATCACGCCTGGCTAATTTTTGTATTTTTAGTAGAGATGGGCTTTCGCCGTTTTGGTCAGGCTGGTCTGGAACTCCTGGCCTCAAGCAATCCAGCCACCTTGGCCTCCCAAAGTGTTGGGACTACAGGCGTGAGCCACTGTACCCTGCCTTGTGTTTCTTTATACGTCCTCCTTCATGTAAGCATAGAGAAGTGGTGGACCTGGGTCTTGATTATTTTGCTTTTAGGAGGGTAGATAAGGCCTAAGATGATGGTGCCCTTCACTCCTATTGATGAAGTGGTAGCCCTGTGCTTGCTGTTGTAGAGCTGGGCAAGTGGGGTGGGATTCCTTCATGTTTCTTGTTCTTATTGACGTTTTAGGAATTTGGGTTTTGTTTTTGTCTTTCATTGAGGCATAGTGGCCAAATTCATTAAAAGAAGTATTTGGATTTTTTAACCTTTGTATTTGCATTTTTCTGGCAGTTTCCTGGAGACAGCGTGGTCACTGGACGGGGCCGAATCAATGGAAGATTGGTTTATGTCTTCAGTCAGGTATTTCATAACTCTAATAGTCTGAACTTTCTTGGAGGGCAGAGCCAAGAGGAAAATATGTGAAAGAAGCCAATCTTGGGGAATGAAAACTTGCTTGTAGTTTGGAGAAAATGAGGGATTTGCTTTGTTTTTCAGTGCATATTTCCAGAATATTGTGCGTTTTTTTCTTAGGAAGAGTCCTTAGTTTGTTTTGGGGGAGGATCGCAGGGCACTAGCCTTGTACAAAGGTATCCCAGGAACCAGGAATTTATTCCAAGTGAATGAGATTCCTCTTTGCAGGATTGGGTGTGTGCTTGCAGGGCATCTGTGTCCTGGGCAGTGTATGTGGACTGGAGAGAGTGCAGTGGGTGCAGCCTAGCAAAGGGGACTTGACTCTCAGAAGCAGCGTTCCCCTGAGCTTTGAGCTTTCATGAATATGTTCAGAAAACTTTTATCAGGGTGCCTCAAGACAGATACAGTTTGTTCACACACATAGCCGAAGCTATCAATACGTTATTTTACATGCAAAAGGGAATGAAGATTGTTAATCAGCTGACCTTACAATAGGGAGAGTAGCCTGATTTATCCAGGTGGGTCCAGTGTAATCACAGGGTCCTTAAAAGTGGAAGAGGGAGGTAGAAGAGGAGCTTAGAAGGATATAAGAGAAGGACATGATCTGCAGTACCTGGCTTTGAAGATGGGAAAACGAGACCATTAGCAAAGGAGTGCTCATGGTCTCTAGGAGCTGGTAAAGGCAAGAAAACACATTTTCCCCTGGAGCCTCCAGAACGGAGCACAGCCCTGCCATCCTTAATTTAGCCCAGTCAATCCTGTGTAGCACTTCTAAATTATAGAACTCTAAGATAATTTGTGTTGTTTCAAGGCACTGAATTTATATTAATTTTTTATAGCAGTAATAGAAAATTAACATAGAATATTTTGTGTACTATTTTGGATTTGACTTTTTTCTCTCCAGAGGTGTAGATGTATATATAATTTAAAATGCTTAGGTCTTTTTACAGACCTAAAGTTTGATATTAAAATTGGCTGGGCGTGGTGGCTTATGCCTGTAGTACCAGTACTTTGGGAGGCTGAGACGGGTGGATCACCTGAGGTCAGGAGTTTGAGACCAGCTGGCCAACATCGCAAAACTCTGTCTCTACTAAAAAACACAAAAATTAGCCAGGTGTAGTGGGTGCCTGTAATCCCAGCTACTTGGGAGACTGAGGCAGGACAATCACTTGAACCTGGAAAGTGGAGGTTGCAGTGAGCTGAGTTTGCGCCACTGCACTCGAACCTGGGCGACAGAGTGAGACTCCATCTCAAAAATAAAAAATAAAATAGTTATACTTGGTTAATTTAAAATCTGTCATAGACAGTATGTATTTACCAATTAAATTACCTTTGAAATGTTTTAAAACTGTTATAAATTGGTCTACCAAATGCTGAAATAGAAGGAATCACATTTCTTTGTTTTGTGCAATTTACGAGAGCTGAGAAAAACTTGTACAGAAGGAACCACTGTAGAGAGAACTAAGAAAGTTATGTTTTCTGGACATGGTATTCACTCACCACTATTAAGCAGATGGAAAAATTCATGGAATTCATACTTTCGAGCACCTCTTATGCTCATGTTAGGGTGGGAGTGAGGAGAAGGTGGAGATGACTGAGACAAGAGTTCCCACCCTGAAGAACGAATCATTTTATAGGCAGAATGGCACAGAACAGATGTGACTACACAGCACATGGAGTGAGAGGTTCCAGGCAAATGTTGTAGACCCAACACAAGGGAAAATCACATCCATGGTTGAGGAAAGCTTTAGTAACAATGGGGCAATTGAGACAGGCCTTGAAGGATACTGAGGGTAGGGAGTGATGAGCTATTTTTTTTTTTTAATAGTGATCTCCAAGATGTTAATATCTTCAGTATTTTTTCTGGGGAGCTTCCGTTCTTCTGGGGAGCCTCCTCAGTCCCTTGCCTGATAATTGGCTGTTGGTGTATTCTGAGGGGAGAGAAAAAAGGGGCCAGCACTCACTCATTCAGTGTATAGGCTCCTAATCTTGTGTGTTTTCAGCCTCACCTTTTCCTCTTTTAGGTTAGCAGTTGTGAGTTTAGAACCCTTCTGGTTAATTTCCTTTACAGAACAAACCTTCTCTTTCCTCTCAAGGTGAAGGAGAGGCCCTGTGGGGTCTGACTGCTTCTAACAGAGACTTCTGTTAGTCTCTGTTTTCAGCCCCCTTCTCATCTCCACTTTTCATGGTTCCTAGATTGTCCCCTCCTTGATTACCCCCACTGCAGGTGTGTAAGTTTCCATTCTCTCCCTTTAAATCAGGTATTTTCTTGTGCTTTCAGTTCCCCCCAAATTTGTTTAATCTTTGCCATGCTATTGTCTCTTTGTTCTTATTCTCATGGCTGATTCTGTTCTTAATTCCCACCTGTCTTTTTGAGGGGGCTGTAGGAGAGGTTATGCCCACAATAAGCCCTTTACATCTGAACATAATGAAGATCCATAAGCCGAAGTAGCAGTGAGAGCTCTGATTCTTGTTTGTTAACCTTCCTTTTTAAAACAGCAAATATAGGCCGGGCGCAGTGGCTCACGCTTGTCATCTCAGCACTTCGGGAGGCCAAGGTGGGTGGATCACTTGAAGCCAGGAGTTTCAAACCAGCGTGGCCAACGTGGCAAAACTGTCTCTACTAAAAATACAAAAATTAGCTGGGCATGGTGGCACGTGCCTGTAATCCCAGCTACTCAGGAGCCTGAGGCAGAAGAATTGCTTGAACCTGGGAGGCAGAGGATACAGTGAGCCAAGATTATGCCACTGCACTCCAGCCTGGGTGACAGAGCAAGAGTCGGTCTCAAAATAATAAGTAAAATGAAACAGTAAATATTTCCTAAAAATAGAAGTGCTTTACTGATATCCATAGAATCTGGTATTAGAGTTAATTCTGTGTGATAGATTTTCCTTCAGAGCTGCAAATCATTTTTTTTCCTCTTTTTTCCTTTCAAATCATTTTTGTAGAGCAAAGACTAACTCTTTTGCCTTGACAATTCATGAACTTCCTTTAAGATATTTTATTCTATGGAATAATCTATAAGTCAGACTTTTTTCTAATTTTTTAAACTTCTGAAAATGCTTTAAAAACTATATGTGTGTATTTTTTTTTTTTAAAATATGGAGTCTCGCTCTGTCACCCATGCTGGAGTGCCGTGGTGCAATCCCAGCCCACTGCAACCTCTGCCTCTTAGATTCAAGTGATTCTCCTGCCTCAGCCTCCCAAGTAGCTGGGATTATAGGCGCACACCACCACGCCCAGCTAATTTTTTTATTTTAGTAGAGATGGGGTTTCACCATGTTGGCCAGTCTGGTCTGGAACTCTTGACCTCAAGTGATTCACCCGCCTTGTCCTCTCAAAGTGTTCGGATTACAGGCGTGAGCCACCGTGCCCAGGCAACGTTTTTTTGTTGTTTTTTTTTTTGAGACAGGGTCTTGCTCTGTTGCCTAGCTGGAATACAGTGGTGCTGTCTCAACTCACGGAAGCCTCTGTCTCCTGGGCTCAAGTGATCCTCCTGCCTCAGCCTCCTGAGTAGCTGGGACTCCAGGCATATGCTACCATGCCCAGCTAACTTTTTAATGTATTTTTTTTGTAGATACAAGTTTCTGCCATGTTGCCCTTGCTGGTCTCAGACTCCTGGATTCAAGCTATCCGCCTGCCTTGGCCTCCCAAAGTGTTGGGATTACAGGCATGAGCCACCATGCCTGACCTAAAAGCTTTTATCTGTGAATTTTCTATTTCTTCCTCCTACTGGATTTTCATCTCTAGCCAGTCGCTATATTTGACTTGCTGATTTGTATTTTCTTTTTAGGATTTTACAGTTTTTGGAGGCAGTCTGTCAGGAGCACATGCCCAGAAGATCTGCAAAGTAAGTATTTAATACTCAAATTCAATCCATTGCTTTCCTCAGTTACATAGTGCTTATTGGGTATCTTTGGGGTATAAAACACTGAGCTAGGTACTTGGGGTAGGGCAGAGGTATGCAAGATCTGCTACCCATCTGAAGGGGTGCGTAACAATTTTTGTATCTCTTCCATGGATACATGGATCTCTTCCATGGGCTGGCAAAGCCTGGACCCTCCTGTTTTTACATACCTAAAATAAAATTTGTAGGATTTTAAATGATTAAAAATGTTTTTAAAAACCACATTTATAATATATGTGCTCCCTTGTTAACATTTAATAATAAGATTTAGCAGTAGATCTAATAACTACCATAATTTCAAAGTAGTCAAAGGTGAAATATTTCAGAGTATCTGCAACAACTTTAATGGGATGTAAAAATATCTGTGGCTTCTAATAATGACAAAGTCACAGGTATTTCTAATACTAAGGCTCATTGCCTATATTCATAGTGAAAAGAAAAGTTAATGATTGGCTAGCGTTAGTAAAGATAAAGATGTAAATTTTTTCCCGTTCATAGACTCCTGTTCACAGACCTCTTGGGGTTCTGAGGATTTCAGGTGAAGAACCTTTTGTCTAGGTAGCGGGGCCAGGTGCTAGAAGGTAAAGAACAATGGGAGCATTGTATGCTGATATTTAAAAACCACTGCTAGAGATTAGATGCTCTGGAGAGGAATAAACTATAAATAATAGAGAATTTTGGAATTAAATTTGGAGCTACTGGTAACTGGAACATCTGGATTACAGACATGGTCCTGTCATGTATTGCTCCTGAGACCTTGGGCCAGTCACTTAACTTTTATACCTTCTTAATTTTTCTCTTCTTACTGCCTCTGTTATGATGGCTAAATGAGGTAATGGAAGTGAAAGTGCTTTTTAAACTGTCAAGGGCTGTAGGAATATTGCTTATTATGCTGTCAGAATTACTAACCCATGAGGAAAATCTGTCACATTAGAAGTAAAAGCAGGCCTGGGCCTGCCCTCAGATTAACAGATGGGTCAACGTCTGCTTTCATGAAAGTACTACTTTGCCATTCTGTCTACTGTAAGTTCTTTCAAAGCAGTACCTGGGAACAAAACTGGCTGCTGGAAGATGTTACAATGTGAGCCTGTGGTTCTAGAAATCGTTGCCATGAGTTGTTTTATCCCCTGCTAATGGGAAGTGCTTTGACTCTTGGGTGTTTGGGGGCTTTAATCAGCCTTTTAAATATCTGGTCCTTTGTCTTCCATGAAGGTACCCAATCATGATGGGGAGTGAAACCAGTGTTACTGCCTCCTGTTTTGAAAAGTGCACTCGGGACATTTTCCAGAAAACACTGTGGTACTTTGTGAATGTCGTTTTTTATATCAAGAATATTTGTCTCAATAAAAGATTTCTCCACTGTCTCAGATCATGGACCAGGCCATAACAGTGGGGGCTCCAGTGATTGGGCTGAATGACTCTGGGGGAGCACGGATCCAAGAGGGAGTGGAGTCTTTGGCTGGCTATGCAGACATCTTTCTGGTGAGAAACCTGTTAATAGAGAATAGAGAATAAAAAAATACAGGGCTTAAATTCTCTAAGCCATGACCTGGCCAGAGCTTCTCCAACTCTCCTTATTGTTCTCTGCTGCATTGTGTCTGTTCTGTGGGTCCTTTCTGTGTCACTGGGGGTGGGATTGAAGGGTAGATGAAAAGCAAGAGAGAGTGGGAAGAGAGGGTTTTCATTTTTTTCTAATAGAGGGCCACACATAGGGGAATTTACAGTTAAAGATCGTTCATAAGGGAAAAGCACTTGAGAATTTTTTTTTTTTGAAAGCAAGGGAGAGGAAATATGAAAAGTTAAAATGAACTGATGTGCTAGAATTAGAATTTTTAAAAAATGTCGCACTTTTAAAATTTTTTTTTTTTTTTGAGGCGGAGTCTCGCTCTGTCGCCCAGGCTGGAGTGCAGTGGCCGGATCTCAGCTCACTGCAAGCTCCGCCTCCCGGGTTCACGCCATTCTCCTGCCTCAGCCTCCCGAGTAGCTGGGACTACAGGCGCCGCCACCGCGCCCCGCTAATTTTTGTATTTTTTAGTAGAGACGGGGTTTCACCGTGTGAGCCAGGATGGTCTCGATCTCCTGACCTCGTGATCCAGCCGTCTCGGCCTCCCAAAGTGCTGGGATTACAGGCTTGAGCCACCGCGCCCGGCCTAAAAAATTTTTTTGTTAAAACACTACAGGATTATTATATAAATTCCAAGCCATAGTGCAAAGAAGAATGAAATCACCCCAGATCCTACCATTCAGAAACATTTGGCGAGCCTCATTACTGACATCTCTTTGCTTATTTACAGACTGAAATTATGAGAGAAAGAAATGAAAAGAAACATAAAATAATGTGTTATGTGAAGTATAAAGTGTATTTGTGAGAGATACAGTAAGAGAGATTGGGATGAGGGAGAGGCATACAGGAGCCAGAAACTGGCAACACTTCCAGGGAGGATAAAGGAAGGAGACAGGCAGACATTGTTTCTAATCAGGCCAGCCATTCTTGTCATCCCTGCTCTGCAGGCTTGCTTCTGTGGGTGGCTTGGCCTAAGCAGTTTAGGCCTGGAAGTCATTCCTGTATAGAAACAAAAGAGCGGCCCTCAGAGACGTGGTGATAAACCACCACATTTTAGAGCTTGACTGGATTTTAGAATGTCATCTAGTTGAATACATCTTTATAGGTCTGGAGGAGTTTTTTTAAAACAAAAATTTATTGATTGATTTATTTAGAGACAGGGTCTCGGTTGGCCAGGCTGGAATGCAGTGGCATGATCTCTTGTTTACTGCAACCTCAGCCTCCTGGGCTCAAGCGATCATCCCACCTCAGCCTCCTGAATAGCTGGCACCACAGTCATGCACCACCATCTCCGGCCAATTTTTTTGGTATTTTTTTTTTTTATAGAGGCGGGGTTTTGCCATGTTGCCCAGGCTTGTCTTCAACTCATGGACTCAAGTGATTGGCCTGCCTTCACCTCCCAAAGTGCTGGGATTACAGGAGTGAGTCACCATGCCTGGCCTTTAATTTTTGTTTTCAAGGGCTAGTCTTTACTTTCAGATCTTCATTGCTTAATTAATTGCTTACTAATGCTGCTTGTCATGTTGATACCTCCACTCACTTATTCCTATCTGTGTTATGTTTTGGTAACTTTTTATTTTGATAAAATTTCAAACTTCAGGCTGGGCACAGTGGCTCACGCCTGTAATCCCAGCACTTTGGGAGGCCAAGGCAGGTAGATCATTTGACGTCAGGAGTTCAAGACCAGTCTGGCCAACATGGTGAAATCCTGTCTCTATTAAAAATACAAAAATTGGCTGGGTGTAGTGGCACATGCCTGTAATCCCAGCTACTCAGGAGGCTGAGGTGGGACAGTTGCTTGAACCGGGAGACAGAGGTTACAGTGAGCCAAGATTGTGCCACTGTACTCCAACCTAGGCGACAGAGCAAGATTCCGTCTCAAAAAAAAAAAAAAAAAGGGCCGGGCTCGGTGGCTCAAGCCTGTAATCCCAGCACTTTGGGAGGCCGAGATGGGCGGATCACGAGGTCAAGAGATCGAGACCATCCTGGCTAACACGGTGAAACCCCGTCTCTACTAAAAAATACAAAAAACTAGCCGGGCGAGGTGGCGGGCGCCTGTAGTCCCAGCTACTCGGGAGGCTGAGGCAGGAGAATGGCGTAAACCCGGGGGGCGGAGCTTGCAGTGAGCTGAGATCCGGCCACTGCACTCCAGCCTGGGCAACAGAGCGAGACTCCGTCTCAAAAAAAAAAAAAAAAAAAAAAAAAAATTCAAACTTTATAGAAAATGACGAGAATAGTACAGGAACTCCTATATGTGCTTTTCCCAGATTCACCAGTTGTTTGCCTTTTCTCCATTTGTTCTGTTATTCTCTCTCCATATATACATATTTGCATGTTACATTTTTCTGCAGTATTTGAGAATAAATTGGAGATACTATGTCTTCTTTACCTCCTAAGTTCTTCATTGGGTATTTCTAAAGAATAAGGATATTCTCGACTGGGCACGGTGGCTCACGCCTGTAATCCTTGCACTTTGGGAGGCCGAGGCGGGCGGATCACGAGGTCAGGATATCGAGACCATCCTGGCTAACACGGTGAAACCCCATCTCTACTAAAAGTACAAAAAATTAGCCGGGCGCGGTGGCGGGCGCCTGTAGTCCCAGCTACTCGGGAGGCTGAGGCAGGAGAATGGCGGGAACCCGGAAGGCGGAGCTTGCAGTGAGCCGAGGTCGAGCCACTGCCCTCCAGCCTGGGCGACAGAGTGAAGACTCCGCCTCAAAAAAAAAAAAAAAAAAAAAAGAATAAGGATATTCTCTTAAATAACCAGAATACAGTAATAAAAATCAGGAAATTTAACATTGATTCATCTATGTTATTCTAATTCATTATCCTTATTCAGGACTTAAGTCCTTTATAGTGTGTGCTCTTGGTGTGTGTGTGCTTTCTCTCTGTGCACATGCTCTCGCTCTGTGTGTGTGTGTGTGTATACATATATATATATGTGTGTGTGTATGTATGTGTATATATATATGTATGTGTGTGTTCCTCCTGGCCAGGATCCAATCCAGAATGAAGCATTGACTTTAGATGTTGTCTCTCTTTAATCTTTTTGATCTGGAGCAATTCCTGTTTTTGTTCTCCATGATCTTGACATTTTAAGAAATAGCTTTATAGGGCCAGGCGCAGTGGCTCACACCTGTAATCCTAGCACTTTGGGAGGCCGGGGTGGGTGGATCACTAGGTCAGGAGTTCAAGACCGGCCTGGCCAAGATGGTGAAACCCTGTCTCTACTAAAAATACAAAAATTAGCTGGGTGTGGTGGCAGGTGCCTGTAATCCCAGCTACTCAGGAGGCTGAGGCAAGGAATTGCTTGAACCTGAGAGGTGGAGGTTGCAGTGAGCTGAGATCATGCCACTGCACTCCAGCTTGGGTGACAAAGCGAGACTCCATCTCAAAAGAAGTAGCTTTATTGAGATATAATTTACAAACCATAAAATCCACCCATTGTAAACATGTAATTCAAATTAATTTTTAGAGTGGTGCAGCCATAATCTAGTTTTCGAACCTGCCACTCCAAAAATACCCTCTTGCTTTTTTGCAGTCAGTTCCCACCTAACCACAGTCACCTCCTCACCCAACTTTCTTCTTTTACAGATTTTTCCATGTGACTCCTTTCACTAAGCACCGTTTTTTGAGGTTCATTTATATTGTAATGTGTATCAATTCATTCCTTTTTATTGATGAATAATATTCTATTGAATATTTTACATATTTTCATCATTTACCAATTGAGGGATATTTGGGTTGTTTCTAGTTCCTGGCTATCATGGATAAATGCTACTGTGAACATTTGTGTATTACTCTGTGTGGACATGTGTTTTCATAACCCTTAGGTAGATAAGTACCTAAGAGTGGGATTGTAGGTTTTATGATAAGCTTGTTTATAACTTTTTAAGAAACTGCCAGATTGTTTTCCAAAGCAACTAAACCATTTTATGTTTACCATGAGCAATGTATTCAGGGTCGCAGGTTCTCCACATCTTTGTTGATTACTTGGTATTGTCAGTCTTTTTTTTTTTTTTTTTTTTTTTGAGATGGAGTCTTGCTCTGTGGCCCAGGCTGGAGTGCTATGGTGCAGTCTTGGCTCACTGTAACCTCTGCCTCCTGGGTTCAAGTGATTCCCCTGCCTCTGCCTCCTGAGTAGCTGGGATTACAGGCATGCACCACTATGCCTGGCTAATTTTTGTGTTTTTAGTAGAGACGGGGTTTCACCATGTTGGCCAGGCTGGTCTCGAACTCCTAACCTCAAGTGATCCGCCTGCCTTGGCCTCCCAAAGTGCTAGGATTACAGGCGTGAGCCACTGCACCCAGCCACTTTTTTTTTTTTTTTTTGAGATGGAGTCTCGCTCAGTCGCCCAGGCTGGAGTGCAGTGGTGCAATCTCGGCTCACTGCAAGCTCCGCCTCCTGGGTTCACGCCATTCTCCTGCCTCAGCCTCCCAAGTAACTGGGACTACAGGCGCCCACCGCCACGCCCGGCTAATTTTTTGCATTTTTAGTAGAGACAGGGTTTCACCCTGTTAGCCAGGATGGTCTCGATCTCCTGACCTCGTGATCCGCCCGCCTCGGCCTCCCAAAGTGCTGCGATTACAGGCGTGAGCCACTGCGCCCGGCCTTTTTTTTTTTTTTTTTTTTTTTTGAGACAGGGTCTCACTCTGTTGTTGAGGCTGGAGTACAGTGGCATGATCACAGCTCACTACAGCCTCAACTTCCTGGGATCAAGTGATCCTTCTGCCTCAACCTCCCAAAGTGCTGGAATTACAGGCATGAGCCACTGCGCCTGGTCCAGTCTTTTTGACTATAGCCATTTTAGTGGTGTGTAATGGTATCTCACTGTAGTTCTAGTTTGCATTTCCCAGATGACTAATCATGTTGAGCATCTTGATGTACATATTAGTCATTTGCAAACCTTCTTTGCTGAAATGTCTATTCAGATCTTTTGTCCATTTTGTAATTGGGTTTTTGAGTTGTAAGAGTTCTTCATATATTCTGGATACAAGTCCTTTATCAGATATATGATTTGAAAGTACTTTCTCCCAGTCTGTGGCTTGTCTTTTCTTTCTTAGTGGTAGCTTTATTTATTTTTATTTTTTATTTTTTGAGATAGCCTCACCCTGTCCTCCAGGCTGGAGTGCAGTGGCATGATCTTGGCTCACTGCAACCTCTGCTTCCTGGGTTCACGTGATTCTCGTGCCTCAGCCACCCGAGTAGCTGTGATTACAGGCACGTGCCACCACATCCAACTAATTTCCTTGCCTTTTTAGTAGAGACAGGGTTTCGCCATGTTGTACAGGACTGGTCTCGAACTCCTGAGCTCAGGTGATCTGCCTGCCTTGGCCTCTCAAAGTGCTGGGATTACAGGCATGAGCCAGCATGCTCAGCCTATTTTTATTTTATATTTTAAAGACAGGGTCTTGCTTTGTTGCCTGGGCTGGAGTACAGTGGTGCAGTCACAGCTCACTACAGCCTTGAACTTCTGGGCTCAAGCAATCCTCCTGCCTTAGCCTACCGAGTAGGTAGGACTATAGGCACACACTAGTACACGTAGCTAATTAAAAAAAAAAATTCTTTTGTGTGTAGAGATGGGGTCTTACTACATTGGTCAGCCTGGTCTTGAACTCCTGGTCTCAAGCGATCTGCCTCGGCATCCCAAAGAGATGGGATTACAAGCCATTGCACCCAGCCTGTGGTGGCTTTTTTTTCTTTTTTTGAACTAGGGTCTCACTCTGTCACCCAGGCTGAAGTATAGGGGTGTGATCATGGCTCACTGCAGCTTGGACTTCCCAGGGTCAGGCAGTCCTCCTGCCTCATCCTCCTGAGTGGCTGAGACCACAGGCACATGCTACCATGTCTGGCAGTTTTTTTCATTATTTGTTGAGGTGGGGTCCCACTATGTTGCCCAGGCTGGTCTCAAACTTCTGGACTTAAACCATCCTCCTGTCTCAGCTTCCTAGAGGGCTGGTATTACTGGCATGAGCCGATGTGCTCAGCCTCTGGTGGCTTTTGAGGTGGAGACATTTTTAATTTTGAAGTCCAGTTTATCAGGTTTTCTTTTGTGGGTCATGCTTTTATTGTCATATGTAAAAACTGTGTAATACAAAGTCATGAAGATTTTGTTTTCTTCATGGGGTTTTTTTGTAGGTTTGACTTTGTTTTTTTTTTTTGTTTTTTTTTTCCCCCCCGAGACAGAGTCATGCTCAGTCATCCAGGCTGGAGTGCAGTGGTGCGATCTCGGCTCACTGCAAGCTCCGCCTCCTGGGTTCATGCTATTCTCCTGCCTCAGCCTCCCGAGTAGCTGGGACTACAGGCGCCCGCCACCATGCCCGGCTAATGTTTTTTTGTATTTTTAGTAGAGACGGGATTTCACCACGTTAGACAGGATGGTCTCGATCTCCTGAACTCGTGATCCACCCGCCTCGGCCTCCCAAAGGGCTGGGGTTACAGGTGTGAGCCACCGTTCCTGGCCTTTTTGTTTTGTTTTGTTTTAGACGCGGTTTCGCTCTTGTTGCCCAGGCTGGAGTGCAATGGCACAATCTCAGGGATTACAAGTGCCTGCCACCAAACCTGTCTAATTTGTGTGTGTGTGTGTGTGTGTGTGCATGTGTGAGTGTGGGTCTCGAACTCCTGACCTCAGGTGATCTGCCCACTTTGGCCTCCCAAAGTGTTGGGATTACAGGTGTGAGCTTCCACGCCCAGCCAGCTCTCTTATAGTAGGTCTGTGATCCATTTTGAGTTAATTTTTGTATATGGCGTGATGTGAGGGTCTAACATCATTCTTGTCTCCCACCGTTAATTGACATAACTATTCTTTCCCCATTGAATTATCTTGACACATCGATAAAAATATCAGTTGAGCATAAATGTAAGGGTTTGTTTCTGAACTCTGTTCTTCCATTGTTCTATGTCTATCCTTAAAATAGAACCTGTCTTGATTACTGTAGTTTTATTGGAGTTTTGAAGTTGTATAAAGTCCTCCAACTTGGTATTTCTTCTCTTCTTCTTCTTCTTTTTTTTTTTTTAGATGTAGTCTCACTTTGTGACCCAGGTTGGAGCACAGTGGCATGATCTCAGCTCACTGCAACCTCCACCTCCTGGGTTCAAGTGATTCTCCTGCCTCAGCCTCCCAAGTAGTTGGGATTACAGGCACATGCCAACACACCCAGCTAATTTTTGTATTTTTAGTGGAGATGGGGTTTCACCATATTGGTCAGGCTGGTCTCGAACTCCCTCAAGTGATCCACCCACCTCAGCCTCCCAAAGTGCTGGAATTACAGGCGTGAGCCACCATGCCCGGTGGTAGTTCGTTCGTTCGTTCTTTTTGTCTGTCTGTCTTTCTGTCTTTTTGTCTTTCTTTCTTTGAGATGGAGTCTCACTCTGTCGCCCAGGCTGGAGTGCAATGGTGCGATCTTGCCTCACTGCAGCCTCCATCTCCCGGGTTCAAGCGATTCCCTGCCTCAGCCAAGTAGCTGGAATTACAGGCGCCCACCTCAATGCCCAGCTAATTTTTTTTATTTTTAGTAGAGACAGGGTTTCACCATGTTGGACAAGTTGGTCTCCAACTCCTGACCTCAGGTGATCCACCTGCCTCGGCCTCTGAAAGTGCTGGGATTACAGGTGTGAGCCACCGTGCCTGGCCCAATCAGCATTTAACTCTACGAAAATGCCTGCTGAGATTTGATAGGAACTGCATTGAGTCTGTAGATGAATTTAGTGAGAATTTACATCTTAACATTTTGAGTCTTTCACTCCATATAGATGGAATGTTTCTCTGTTTATGTAGCTTTTTAATTTGTCTCAGCAATATTTTGTAATTTGCAGCATACCTGTCTTGCATTCTTTTGTTAAACTTATACTTAAAATGTTTCACTCTGGCCAGGCACAGTGGCTCATGTCTGTAACCCCAGCGCTTTGGGAGGCCGAGGCAGGGGGATAACCTGAGGTCACAAGTTTGAGACTAGCCTGGCCAACATAGTGAAACCCTGTTTCTACTAAAAATACAAAAATTAGCCACGTGTCGTGGTGCGCACCTGTAATCCCAGCTACTCAGGAGGCTTGAGGCAGGAGAATCGCTTGAACCCAGGACGCAGAGGTTGCAGACTCCAGCCTGGGCAACAGAGCAAGACTCTGTCTCAGAACAAAACAAAACAAAATATTTTACTTTTTGTGATGCTATTCAGAATGGAATTGTCTTGTTAATTTCCTATTTGGATTCTTCTTTGCAAATGCATAGAGATACAATTGATTTTCATATGTTGATCTTGTATCCTGCAGCTTTGCTGAGATTGTGTATTAGTTCGAATAAGGGGTGTGTGTGTGTGTGTGTGTGTGTGTGTGTGTATTTCTTCGGATTTTCTATATATACAATCATGTCTTCTGCAAATAGAGGCAGTTTTACTTATTCCTTTCTAATCTGGATGCCTTTTATTTCTTTTTCGTGCTAATTGCTCTGCCTAGAACCTGTAGCACAATGTTAAGTAAAAGTAGTAAGAGTGGACATCCTTGTCTTGTTCCTCATCTTAAGGAGAAAGCATCCATTCTTCACCATTAAGCATGATGTTAACTGGTGTGGGTTTTTTTTTTTTTTTTTTTTTTTGTACATTCCCTTTCTCAGGTTGAGGAAGTTCCTTTCTACTTCTGATTTTTTGAGTATTTTTATCATGAAGGGTGTTTAATTTTGTCGAATGCTTTTTTATGCATCTATAAGATAATCATGTTTTTTGTTCTTTATTCTAATGATATGGTATGTAACATTATTGGTTTTTAGAATATTTAGAAACCAACCTTGTATTCCTGTGATAAATCCCACTTGGTCATGGTATATCATCCTTTTTTGGAAGGTGCTGAGCTCTGCTAGTATTTCCTTGAGTACTTTTGAATCAATATTAGTAAGAGACATTGGCCTACAGTTACCTTATGATGTTTTCTTTTGGTTTTGGTATTACAGTAATTCTCACCTCATAGAATGAGTTGGAAGGGTTGGTCTGTGAGATAGGTTCACTATGCACTGGCTACGAACATTTCTGATTTCAGTAAGATAGAACACTCATACAAGTTACGTGAAGTGCCTGGCCACATCTATTGTTTTTTGACTTTTTAATTTTTTCTCCTCTAGGCAGAGTCTTGCTCTGTTTCCAAGGCTGGAGTACAATGGTGCAATCTCAGCTCACTGCAGTCTCCACCTCCTGGGTTAAAGCAGTTCTCCTGTCAGCCTCCCGAGTAGCTGGGACTACAGGCATACGCCAGTACGCCCAGCTAATTTTTGTATTTTTAGTAGAGACAGGATTTTAGCATATTGGTCAGGCTGGTCTTGAACTCCTGACCTCAGGTGATCCACCTGCCTCGGCCTCCCAAAGTACTGGGATTATAGGCATGAGCCACTGCGCCCGGCTGTTTTTTGACTTTTTAATTATGGCCATTTTTGCAGGAGTAAGGTGGTATCTCATTGTGGTTTTCATTTGCATTTTCCTGATAGTGATGTGAGCATTTTTTTCATATGTTTGTTGGCCATTTGTGTATCTTCTTTTGAGAAATGTCTATTCATGTCCTTTGCCTGCTTTTCGATGGGATTATTTTTTCTTGCTGATTTGAGTTCCTTGTAGATTCTGCATACTGGTCCTTTGTTAGGTGCATAGTTTGCAAATATTTTCTCCCATTCTGTGAGTTGTCTCTTTCCTGATTATTTCTTTTGCTGTGCAGAGGCTTTTTAGTTTAATTAGGTCCCATTTATTTTTGTTTTTGTTGCATTAGCTTTTGGGGTCTTAGTCGTTAATTTTTTGCTTGGGCCAGTGTTCAGAAGAGTTTTTCCAATATTGTAGAATTTTTATGGTTTCAGGTCTTAGATTTAAGTCTTTGAAGTCTGGTAATGTGACGCCTTCAGATTTGTTCTTTTTGCTTGGTATTGCTTTGGCTATCTGGACTCATTTGGTTCCATATAAATTTTAGGAGTGTTTTTTCCAGTTCTGTGAAAAATGATGATAGTAATGGTAGTGTTTTGATGGGAATTGCATTGAATCTGTAGATTGCTTTGGACCATATAATCATTTTCACAATATTGATTCTTACCTCCATGAGCACGAGATGTGTTTTCATTTGTTTGTGTCATGTATAATTTGTTTCAGCAGCATTTTGTAGTTTTCCTTGTAGAGATCTTCACCTCCTTGGTTAGGTATATTCCTAGGTATTTTATTTTATTTTTTTGCAGCTGTTGTAAAAGGGATTGAGTTCTTGATTTGATTGTCACCTTGGTTATTGTTGGTGTATAGCAGTGCTATTGATTTGTGTACATTAATTTTGTAACCTAAGACTTCACTGAATTCCTTTGTCAGATCTAGGAGTCTTTTGGATGAGTCTCTAGAGTTTTCCAGTTATATGATCATATCACCGATAAACAGTACTTGTTTGACTTCCTGTTTTCCAATTTGGATGCCCTTTCTTTCTCTTGCCCGATTGCTCTGGCTAGGACTTCCAGTACTATGTTGAATAAAAGTAGTGAAAGTGGGCATCCTTGTCTTGTTCCAGTTTTCAGGGGAGTGCTTTCAACTCTTCCCCATTCATTATGATGTTGGCTGTGGGTTTATCATATATTGCTTTTATTATTTTGGGGTAAATCCCTCCTGTGCCTAGTTTGAGGGGTTTTTTTTTGTTGTTGTTGTAAAGAGATGCTGGATTTTTTCACATGCTTTTTCTGCACCTACTGAGATGATCATATGGTTTTTGTTTTAAATTCTATTTATGTGATGTATCACATTTATTGACTTGCATATGTTAAACCATCCCTGCATCTCAGGGACGAAACTCACTTGATCATGTTGTATTATCTTTTTGATGTGCTGTGGGATTTGGTTAGCTAGTATTTTGTTGAGGATTTTTCATCCATGTTTATCGGAGACACTGGTCTGTAGTTTTCTTTTTTTAATGTCATTTTCTGGTTTTGGTATTAGGATGATACTGGCTTCATAGAATGATTTAGGAAGGATTCCCTCTCTCAATCTTTTGGAATAATTTCAGTAGGATTGGTACCAATTCTTTGAATGTCTAGTGGAATTCAGCTGTGATCCATCTGGTCCTGGGCTTTTTTGTTGTTGGCAGTTTAAAATTACTGATACGGTCTCACTGCTTGTTTTTGGTCTGTTCAGGGTTTCTATTTCTTCCTGATTTAGAGGACTGTATGTTTCCACGAATTTATCCATTTCCTCTAGATTTTCCAGTTTGTGTGTGTAAAGATGTTCATGTTTGTCTCGAGTGATCTTTTGTATTTCTATGATATTGGTTATGATGTTTCCAGTTTCATTTTTAATTGAGCTTATTTGGATCTACTCTCTTCTTGGTTAGTCTCACTAATGGTCGACCAATTTTGTTTATTTTTTCAAGGAACCAAGTTTGTTTTATTTTTTTGCTTCAATTTCCTTTAGTTCTGCTCTGATCTTTGTTATTTCTTCTGCTGGCATTGGGTTTAGTTCGTCCATTTCTCTGGTTCATGGAGGTGTGACAGTAGGTTGTCGGTTTGTGTTCTTTCAGTCTTTTTGATGTATGTATTTAACATTGAACTTTCCTCTTAGCATTACTTTTGCTGTATCCCTAGAGGTTTTTATAACTTGTGTCACTACTATCATTCATTTCAAATTTTAAAATTTTCATCTTGATTTATTGTTAACCCAGAAATCATTCAGGAGCAGATTATCTGATTTCCATGTGTTTGTATAGTTTTGATCATTTCTTTTGAAGTTGATTTCTGGTTTTGTTCCACTATGGTCTGAGAAGATACTTGATATGATTTCAATTTTGTTAAAGTTATTGAGACTTGTTTTGTGGCCTGTCTTGGAGAATGTTCCATGTGTTGATGAGAAGGATGTATATTCTGCAATTGTTTGGTAGAATGTTCTGTAAATATCTGTTAAGTCCATTTGTTCTAGGGTATAGTTTAAGTCCATTGCTTCTTTGTTGAGTTTCTGTCTCAACAAAAACAGTCTAGTGCTATCAGTGGAGTGTCGAAGTCCCCCATTTCACTGTGTTGCTATTTCATTTCCTAGGTCCAGTAGTAATTGTTTTATAAATCTGGGAGCTGCAGTATTAGGTGAATATAAATTCAGGATTATATCTTTCTGTTGGATTGTTCCTTTTATTATTATATAATGACCTTCTTTTTTTTTTTTTCTTTCTTTTTTATTATACTTTAAGTTCTAGGCTCCATGTGCACAACATGCAGGCTTGTTACGTATGTATACATGTGCCACATTGGTGGCACATGTTAATGCTGCACTCATTAAGTCATCATTTATATTAGGTATATCTCCTAATGCTATCCCTCCCCGCTCCCTCCACCCCACAATAGGCCCTGGTATGTGATATTCCCCTTCCTGTGTCCAAGTGATCTCATTGTTCAGTTCCCACCTATGAGTGAGAACATGCGGTGTTTGGTTTTCTGTTCTTGCGATAGTTTGCTGAGAATGATGGTTTCCAGCTGCATCCATGTCCTACAAAGGACATGAACTCATCCTTTTTTATGGCTGCATAGTATTCCATGGTGTATATGTGCCACATTTTCTTAATCCAGTCTGTCATTGATGGACATTTGGGTTGGTTCCAAGTCTTTGCTGTTGTGAATAGTGCCTCAGTAAACATATGTGTGCATGTGTCTTTATAGCAGCATGACTTATAATCATTTGGGTATATCCCCAGTAATGGGCTGGTTGGGTCAAATGGCATTTCTAGTTCTACATCCTTGAGGAATCGCCACACTGTCTTCCACAATGGTTGAATAGTTTACAGTCCCACCAACAGTGTAAAAGTATTCCTATTTCTCCACATCCTCTCCAGCACCTGTTGTTTCCTGACTTTTTAATGATCGCCATTCTAACTGGTGTGAGATGGTATCTCATTGCGGTTTTGGTTTGCATTTCTCTGATGGCTAGTGATGATGAGCATTTTTTCATGTGTCTGTTGGCTGCATAAATCTTTTGAGAAGTGTCTGTTCATATCCTTTGCCCACTTTTTGATGAGGTTGTTTTTTTCTTGTAAATTTGTTTGAGTTCTTTGTAGGTTCTGGATATTAGCCCTTTTTGTCAGATGAATAGATTGCAAACATTTTCTCCCATTCTGTAGGTTGCCTGTTCACTCTGATGGTAGTTTCTTTTGCTGGGCAGAAGCTCTTTAGTTTAATTAGATCCCATTTGTCAAGTTTGGCTTTTGTTGCCATTGCTTTTGGTGTTTTAGACATAAAGTCCTTGCCCATGCCTATGTCCTGAATGACATTGCCTAGGTTTTCTTCGAGGATTTTTATGGTTTTACGTCTAACATTTAAGTATCTAATCCGTCTTGAATTAATTTTTGTATAAGATGTAAGGAAGGGATCCAGTTTCAGCTTTCTACTTATGGCTAGCCAGTTTTCCCAGCACCATTTATTAGAAAGGGAATCCTTTCCCCATTTCTTGTTTTTGTCAGGTTTGTCAAAGATCAGATAGTTGTAGATGTGTGGTATTATTTCTGAGGGCTCTGTTCTGTTCCATTGGTCTATATCTCTGTTTTGGTACCAGTACCATGCTGTTTTTGTTAGCGTAGCCTTGTAGTATAGTTTGAAGTCAGGTAGTGTGATGCCTCCAGCTTTGTTCTTTTGGCTTAGGGCTGTCTTGGCAATGTGGGCTCTTTTTTGGTTCCATATGAATTTTAAAGTAGTTTTTCCCAATTCTGTGAAGAAAGTCATTGGTAGCTTGATGGGGATGGCATTGAATCTATAAATTACTTTTGGCGGTATGGCCATTTTCACAATATTGATTCTTCCTATCCATGAGTATGGAATATTCTTCCATTTGTTTGTGTCCTCTTTTATTTCATTGAGCAGTGGTTTGTAGCTCTCCTTGAAGAGGTCCTTCACATCCCTTGTAAGTTGGATTCCTAGGTATTTTATTCTCTTTGAAGCAATTGTGAATGGGAGTTCACTCATGATTTGGCTCTCTGTTTGTCTGTTATTGATGTGTAAGAATGCTAGTGACTTTTGCACATTGATTTCATATCCTGAGACTTTGCTGAAGTTGCTTATCAGCTTAAGGAGATTTTGGGCTGAGACGATGGGGTTTTCTAAATATACAATCATGGCATCTGCAAACAGGGACAGTTTGACTTCCTCTTTTCCTAATTGAATGCCCTTTATTTCTTTCTCTTGCCTGATTGCCCTGGCCAGAACTTCCAACACTATGTTGAATAGGAGTGGTGAGAGAGGGCATCCCTGTCTTGTGCCAGTTTTCAAGGGGAATGCTTCCAGTTTTTGCCCATTCAGTATGATATTGGCTGTGGGTTTTTCATAAATCGCTCTTATTATTTTGAGATATGTTCCATCAATACCGAATTTATTGAGAGTTTTTCTTTTTTTTTCTTTATTTTTCTTTTTTACTGTTGTTGCTTTAAAAGTCTGTTTTGTCTGATATAAGAATAGCTACTTCTGCTTGCTTTTGGTTCCCATTTGCATGGAATATCTCTTTCCCCCCTTTACCTTGAGGTTATATGAATCCTTACATGTTAGATGAATCTCTTGAAGACAGCAGATTTTTTTTTGTGATTTTTAAAAAATCCATTCTGCCATCTGTATCTTTAAGTGGAGCATTTAGGCCATTTACATTCAACATTAATATTGAAATGTGAGGTACTGTTCTGTTTATCGTTTTAGTTGTTACCTACTTTGTTTTTTTTTCATTGTGTTGTTTTATAGGCCCTGTGAGTTTTATCTTTCAAGAGGTTTTATTTTGGTGCATATTGAACTTTTGTTGCAAGATCTAGAACTCTTCTTCTGAAGAGTAATGCTGGTTTGGTAGTGGCAAATTCCCTCAGCATTTGTTTATCTGAAATGACTTTATTTCACCTTCATTTAGGAAGCTTAGTTTTGCTGGATGCAAAATTCTTGGGTGACAGTTATTCTGTTTAAGGAGGCTAAAGATAGAACTCCAATCCCTTCTAGCTTGTAAGGTTTCTGCTGAGAAATCTGCTGTTAGTCTGATAGGTTTTTCTTTATAGGTTACCTGGTGCTTTTGTCTCACTGCTCTTAGGATTCTTTCCTTCATGTTGACTTTAGATAGCCTGATGACTATGTGCCTTGGTGATAATCTTTTTGCAATGAATTTCCCAGGAGTTCTTTGAGCTTCTTGCATTTGGATATTGAAATATCAGGCAAGGCCAGGGAAGTTTTCCTCAAGGATTCTCTCAAATAAGTTTTCTAAACTTTTGGCCTTCTCTTCTCTCACAGGACCACCAAGTATTTTTAGGTTTGGTTGTTTTACATAATCCCATATTTGTTGGAAGCTTTGTTCATTTTCTTCTTTTTTTTCTTTTTTCTTTGAGATAGGGTCTTGCTCTCTCACCCAGGCTGTAGTACAGTGGTGTGACCTCTGTCTTCTGGGCTCAAGCAATCCTCCAACCTCTGCCTCCTGAGTAGCTGGGACTACAGGCACATGCCACCACTTCTGGCTAATTTTTATATTTTTTGTGGAGACGGGAATTTGCTATGTTGCTCAGGCTGGTCTTGAAGTCTGAACTCAAGCAGTCCACCTGCCTTGGCCTTCCAAAGTGCTAGGATTATAGGCATGAGACACTGTGCTCAGCCTATTTATTTCTTTTGATTCTTTTTTCTTTATTTTTGTCTGATTGGGTTAATTCGAAAGCCTTGTCTTGGAGCTCTGAAATTCTTTTACTTGTTCTAGTCTGTTGTTGAAACTTTCCATTGCATTTTGTATTTCCGTAAGTGTGTCTTTCATTTCCGGAAACTCTGATTGTTTTTTCTTTATGATATCTATGTAGAAAATTTTTCCTTTGTATTCTGAATTGTGTTTTAAGTTTTTTTTTATGTTGGTTTTCACCTTTCTATGGTGTCTCCTTGAGTAGCTTAATAATCAACCTACTGAATTATATATATGATTATTTCAAAGATTTCATTTTGGTTTGGATCCCTTGCTGGGGAGCTAGTGTGATCTTTTGGGGGTATGATAGAACCCTGTTTTGTCTTATACCAAAATTACTTTTCTGGTTCCTTCTCTTTTGTGTAGAGTATTTCTTCTCATTGTTCTCAAATTTATTTTTGATTTGGCTGTGGTTTTTTTAAGTTTCTTTTTCCTCCCCACTAAAGATGTGACTTTAATGTTTTTAGTTTATTATAACCTAATGTGATTCTTAATGCTTTTAGGGTGAAGACTGTATGAGTTCCTTGGCTATAGAGAGTCTTTGTATGATGGCTTCTTTAGATACTGGTTGTATTTATTTATTTATTTATTTATTTTTTGTTGAGGTGGAGTCTTGCTCTGTCGCCCAGGCTGGAGTACAGTGGCGTAATCTTGGCTCACTGCAACCTCCGCTTCCTGGGTTCAAGCGATTCTCCTGCCTCAGCTTCCTGAGTAGCTACGACTATAGGCGTGCACCACTACGCCTGGCTAATTTTTGTATTTTTAGTAGAGACGGGGTTTCACGATGTTGGCTGGGCTGGTCAAAAACTCCTGACCTCAGGTGACCCACCTGCCTTGGTCTCCCAAAGTGCTGGGATTACAGGCGTGAGCCACTGTGCCTGGCCTGTGTTTAATAGATATGTACTTGATGTGTGCCCAAGTTCCCTGTCTCCTAAGGGGTTGAGATGGAAAGGTCTCTTGAAGCTTATCTCATTCCCCTGTGGTGTGCACTTTTTTATTTAATTTTTCCCCTGTATTTTATTTACTAAGTTGATGGTTAAGGCTTCAGGCCAGTAGGGGAGGTGTCCGTGGGTAGGAACCAGTTGTGGCTAAAGCTAATGGGCAAATGCAGTACTCAATAAGGCAGTGGTTCCAGCCTTGATGAAGGTGGCTGGGGGAACTCTCAATTAGATGTACTGAGGTCTTATCAGGGGGAAGGGTGGGAGCCACCTCAGCTCCCCTGCCAGGCCGGTAGAAAAGCGATTCATCTCCCAGACTCGATCCTGCCCTAGTGTTCCAGCTATTCGGATCAGACAGGCACTTCTTTTCATCTGTAGGACTGTTGTTGTTCCACATAGAGAGGAATTTGTGACTCTGCCTCTCTTGCAAGCCTGAACTTGGGCCAGTGTGGGGGTGGGGGTGAGGGGGTTCCTTCTGTGGGGATGCAGTCACTCTGAAGTGTTCCAGGAAGGCTGTCTATAGGTGCGCCTATGCCACGCTCCTGTGGAGAAGCCCCAGCTGTGTCTGTGTAGTGGTGGACAAGGTGGGAGAGAAGATACCTTCTCCAAGACCCTTCATGAGCAGCAAAGCTGCCTGATTGTTGGGGTAGAGCTGCAGACTTTCCCTTCTGAGCCCAGCACTGCAATTGTGTCTCTGCTGAGAGGAACTTCCCATCAGTGGAAAGATCTGGAACTCAAGGCCCGCCATCCGAATTCTTTTGTCCCACTGGGTATTCCCTTGGTATGGTGGTCTCCTCCTTCCCTTAGGAGTAAGACTTCCTGAGAGCCAGGTTACATTGATTGGTATTGTTCTTCTGGGTCTAGCCACCCAGTGGGGCTGCCCAACTCCAGGCTGGTGCTGGGGAATGTCTGCAAGGGATCGGTAAGGTGACCTGTCCTCAAGTCTCTCAGCAAGGGATATACCAACACTAGCGCTGATGGGGGTGGCAGGGGAGTGAGGTAGACTCTTTGAGGTTCCTTGGTTACAGAAAGCCTTAGTGTGCTGGCTTTCTCAAATGCTGGTTATAATAGTAGTGAAGTGGTCACGTGGACAGATGCAGGACCTCCTGGTTAACCAGGGTTTTGCAGGCAATGGTGATGTAGCAGGAAGTGCCACAGACAAAATCCCTCAGACACCAAGTTAAAGAAGGAAGGGGTTTATTTGGCCGGGAGCATCGGCCAGACTCCTGTCTCAATAGCTGAGCTCCCACAGTGAGCAAGTCCTGTCCCTTTTAAGGGCTCACAACTCTAACGGGGTCTGTGTGAGAGGGTCGTGATCGATTGAGCAAGCAGGGGTACGTGACCGGGGGCTGCATGCACCGGTAATCAGAATGGAAGAGAGCAGGACAGGGATTTTTACAATGCTTTTCTATACAATGTCTGGAATCTATAGATAACGTAATTGCTTAGGTCATGGGTCAATCTTTAACTACCAGGCCCAGGGTGCGGCACCCGGCTGTCTGCCTGTGGATATCATTTCTGCCTTTTAGTTTTTACTTCTTCTTTCTTTGGAGGCAGAAATTGGGCATAAGACAATATGAGGGGTGGTCTCCTCCCTTGTTCCCCCGCTTTGAGACTCTCACTCATTTTATTAGTGGGAGTTCTCACCTTCATCTTCACTACCCATGTCTGCCTGCATGACAGATCGATAGTGATTCGTGTAGTACACTTGTGCTGAAGCATTCTGGTGAACTAGAGTAGCCATGAAACCTTTTACCATTTGAATGAGTACAGGTAGTAAACAAGGGATTAGTAAGCAGGTTCCTGTTACTATTATAATTTCTATTATAAGAGTTTTAAATCCTCCGAGCACTGGGAACCATTTTCAAACATGGCCTCAGGGTCAGATCCGTGCCACACTTGTACAGGCATATGTGCCAGTTTCGTCATGTCTTTAACTATATCTTCAACTACTTGCCCCTGATCATCTATGTGCAGGCAGCAATTGGTAAGGTTAAATTTTCTACAGACTTCTCTTTCAGCTGCTAGTAAGTAGTTGAGAGTTAATCTATTTTGATAGATAACATTTCTCATCTGCGTTTCTTGCTTGGCCAAAACAGTCAAGGCTTTACCGGCTTTATTAGTGATGATCTCCAAGACAGCTTGCCACCGTATGATTCGGTTGAGCATGTGAATGGGGGTCTGGTATCTTCATGAGCCGTCTTGTGCCTAAGTTTCAGGCCCATAGTATTGTATAATTTTTTCAGGAGGCCATTCATCATCTTTTTAATTACCTATGGCTGTGTTTCACTTTTTGTGGGAAGCATAGACAGGGAAGCCCAGGAGTTCGCCTGTTTTTATGGACAGTAGGAAGAAAGATGGTTTAATAGTGCCGATAACACAACTACCTGTCCACTGGTCAGGCAGCTTAGCATAGGCTCTATGTCCACATGTATCAGTATAGCCCAGTGGGGTCCGTCCAGTCCCGGTGGGATTCTGGGCGGGTCCATACCGTCTGCAACTTTGGAAATTTACTGAATGGATTTTTCTTAGTGTGGTTTGAACCCCACTAGGTGGCTGTTTTTTTGGTACTATTATACAGTTTCTGTCCAAGACAACTAAGTCGTCCTACAGGATGAATGAATTTTTTTCTTTCTTTAGCTATACAATACTGTCCAATAATTGAGACTTTTACAACTTAGAAATTACCAGGGTGATTTTTTGGGCTGGGAATTCATCAGGAACTGTGTCTGTAGGCCCTAATTCTCGGGCTTCTTCCTATGGCCACTGATCTTCCATTACAGTTCCTCCACAAACATAACATGAAGTGACATTTAGAGACTGGGCTTACATGCTCGGCTAATTGCAAAAGCAAATTTCTGGTTTTTCCTGGGGTCTCTGGTACTGGCACATTTTTTAGTTCATCATAGAAAGTCTGAAATACTGGTTCCGGAGAGAGTTTACAAACCTCCCCTTTTACTAAGATATTTATTCTGGGATCTAATCCTTTTCCATCAATGCCCAGAAATGTGCGTTCTCCTTTTTCTCACATTGGGTTGAAGGGATTTGCAATTATTAATTTCAAGGGGTTGCAGATTCCACTCGTACAGGAGGGGCTGCCTTCTCCTTTTTGGAGCTAAACAGGATCTCTTTCATCCTTTTTTAAAGTAGTCTAGATGACACAAGACCAGTAATTACATACATTTGCAAATGAGCCTAATTCATGGCAGATATACTTATTTCCTGCCATGTAACTTTTTTTTTCCCCCAAGTTAAAGAACCGCATCCTATTCCATGCCAATTGCTATTGATAGTGGCACAAGCATTAAATTTTAGGGTTTTATGCTTTGGGACCTCTCTTTCTTCTGTCCTAGCTATTACTTTACTTGTGTTGCCTAGAAAAGGACCAGTCTTTAGTTTTATTTTAAAAACCGTGATTATGGGAGGCTTAAAATGGGTCATAACACGCATCAGGTTGGTTATTCCCTGGGCTACATACCTTGGATAGAATAGCATTATATAAACAAGTTCCTGTTAGAGTCCTGGTACACTTACAATAACTGTAAGATAATAGGACTGTAGCAATCTTTTGTCCTACCTCAGTGACTATATGTATATACTGGGAGCAGTCCTCGGCCTGAGGAAGATCAGTTGAATTCCTTCCTGTACAAGTCCAAATTTTAAGGAAAATGAGTCCTGCGATGAGTTTCCTCATGCTTCAGCCACGTGTGGACCAGTTAGCTTCCGGGTGTGACTGGAGCAGGGCTTGTTGTCGTCTTCAGAGTCACTTTGCAGGGGTTGGCGAAGCTGATCCCATCCACATACAGCTCACAGTGTGCTGATGTTTAAGGATGGTCTCGGAGGTTGGGCCCACTAGAATAAACTGAGTCCAATACCTCTACACAGTTATGTTCAACTGGGCTCTCTGATACCGGGAGCAAGGTGGCGGGGTTTAGGGTGTTGCAAACTTCAGTGGTTACGTGGGGATTTTCACAGAGCAAGCTTTGGTATCTAGTTAGTCTAGCATTCGTTAGCTAATGATGTCCTTTGGTATTTATTAAAGTCACCACAGCATGGGGAGACTTTAGGTTTTGCCTAAGAGTTAGCTTATCTGCCTCTTGTGCTAACAGGGCTGTTGGTGCTAGAGCCCTTAGACATGGGGGCCAGCCTTTGGAAACCTTGTCTAGTTGTTTTGAGAGGCCACTGGCCTTGGCCAGGGTTCCACAGTCTGGGTTAAAACTCCAAGTGCCTTTTTTTTTTTTTTTTTTTTCTTGACACGTAGAGTGTAAAAAGTTTTGTCAGGTCAGGTAGCCCCAGAGCTGGGGTCGACCTGAGTTTTTCATTTAACTTGTGAAAAGCTTGTTGCTGTTGGTTGTAATAGATGTGGTTTATCCAGTCTATGTTTTTATTAATTGTCACCTACTAAAACATTGACTTAAATCCTGTAGTTATTTGATTTCAAGCTTTAAATTGATCTGGTATTCCTTGCGGGGATCCAGTTGCATCTAAATAGATGTGAGAGTCGAAAGACCCGTAAGGGGCTTCTCTTGCTTTATGATGTCTTATTTTTTTCTCCCTCTGGTTGATGAAATGCCAGGGTGAAAGGGATAGCTAAATGGATTTGGCAGAGTGCCCAGTAAAGGTCCATCACAATACCATCACACATCTGCTTGGAGATGAACAAAGGCTGACTGATTGATAAGCTCTTGAAAATTCTTAAGCTCATGGCATCTCCAAAAAATGCTAAGTTTCCTCTCTGTCATGAGAGAGACGAAGTGAACTTAGTGTTGGGAGATGGAAGCTGGATGGCCCTTGGGGGCTGACCCGCAGGGTACCGGACTTCAGGGTATAGCAGAGAGAGCTTGGCATGACTTATTACTCCAGTCTATAGAATCCTGGAAAAGAGCTACCATGCAGCCTACGCCTGGTCAACTGGAGGACCACCTTAGTGGAAGGGGGAAAATCTGGGCCTCTGGCCTGCCATGCGCACAAGCATAACAATTGTTTTTGTTTAACGTGCAGATGGAATATTTGATCCATTTTAACCAGGCATTTGCATCTTGGTATCCTGTCTTAATTGCTAAAGTTTGTTTTAAGTCTTTAACTTCTATGATCGTCTAGTAAAATGAATGTATGATTTTAGGAAATTACAGAAACAGGTTGGGGCAGTCCATCCTTGCTCTTTAGTGGTCCACAGAACATTGGACCAACTATGGCATAAAAGCTCTACATTGAGGGGCAAGACTCCTGGTTGGCACTGGGGTCTTTATCGAAATCTCCCTGGATTAAATGGTCCTAGTTTACTAATGCCCAGTCTGAGGAGAGTCAGGACGGACAGAAGTACTTTTCTGAAGTAGAAAGCTGTCTTTGACTTGGCAAGTCTCTACAGGGTATAACAAGGCAAACATTAAATGCAGTCGTTTGAGGTGAAATTGACTTGGTTATGTGAATAACTAGATGGGCAGCAATAGAATTGGGAAAGAAGAAATAGTAATAAAATAGATGAAAAGAGTTAAATTTTTCTTAGCTTTAGTTTGGTAGTGTTTTCCCCTGGGACTATGGTCCATGACTCTGGAGGGGGTGGCGCTTTCTTGACTCGGGTGTGATGAGTCCATCCTTTTTTGCTGTACAAACAGCAGTCTTGGTGGTTAGCAGCACAAGGTAGGGTCCTTCCCAGGCTGGCTCGAGTTTTTCTTTCCACCCTTTGATGAGAACGTGATCTTCAGGCTGGTGCTGGTTTAACGGAAATTCTAAGGGTGGTACATGTGCTAAAAGACTTTTAGTTTTGAGGGAAAGGAAAGTGGAAGATAAATCAAATATATAATTTCTAAGAAACTGACCTTTTGTTTTAAATGTGGAGACATCAACAGTGGACTTTATAGTCTTTGGTGCCTTCTTACTGAGAAATTTCCTTTAGCACGTGTTTTTATTAGTTTTTAGACCAAAGAAAGCCAAACACCATTTTGTATTTGATAATGCTTTTTATGTGATTTTTATACCAGATAAGCTAAATTTTACCTTTATATTAGTGTGTTATTAATATTAAACCTAATTGTAATAAAACCTTATAGACATATTTATCTAATTTTTAATGTTTGACCATAAGGTAAGATTTTATAGACTCTTTTTAACCTTTTATAATTTTTGCTAAAGAGCAGGTTTTTGCTTTAAGAAAAACCTGTTATGCTTTTATTTTAATCTCCAGTTTGCAGAAAAACTGGATGATACCTCTTTAACTTTAGCTAATACGTTTACACACAGAATTTACACACAATTAACATTTTAAAACTTGCTTAAACCTTTAAAATAATTTTTTAACCTTTTTAGGTAAAAATCTGCATTCTTATGCCTCCTTATAATCCTTTTACAAATGTATACTTTACTTTCCTTATACACCTTGCACATAAACTGTCTCTTCAATAGTTTTACATTCAGGAGGCCTAATTACTTTTAAATTATACAACATTTCTTGCATAAATTCTTTTTTTAACACACTTTTTTAATAACTTTTTTCATGACTTTTACAAGCAATTTTTTGACATGTCTTAACTTTCTGACTTATTACAAACATTTCTTTCTTTAAACAACTAGTTGATTTATTTCAGGATAAGAATTTACCATATAGGCCAGGCGCGGTGGCTCAAGCCTGTAATCCCAGCACTTTGGGAGGCTGAGACGGGCGGATCACGAGGTCAGGAGATGGAGACCATCCTGGCTAACACGGTGAAACCCCGTCTCTACTAAAAAATACAAAAAATTAGCTGGGCGAGGTGGCAGTGCCAGTAGTCCCAGCTACTTGGGAGGCTGAGGCAGGAGAATGGCGAGAACCCGGGAGGCGGAGCTTGAAGTGAGCTGAGATCCAGCCACTGCAATCCAGCCTGGGCGACAGGAGTGACAGAGCGAGACTCCGTCTCAAAAAAAAAAAAAAAAAAGGAATTTACCATATAACATTCTTTTTACATAAATTTTGCTCCCCCCGACGTTTTTTCCCTTTTTTTCCTGAAGATAACCATTCTTTTCCAAAGCGAACTTCCTTTATGTCTAACTAGACTGTCTTAGGCCACAAGATTAGAAGTTACTGTAATACATGTTACACTGCTAACTTTTAGCAAACTTTACTTTTGTTGAAAACCTTGTAAGTTTGGAATTTCAGTTATCCTTTGCTATTTTTTTTTTTTTTTGAGACGGAGTCTCGCTCTGTTGCCCAGGCTGGAGTGCAGTGGCCGGATCTCAGCTCACTGCAAGCTCCGCCTCTCAGGTTCGTGCCATTCTCCTGCCTCAGCCTCCCGAGTAGCTGGGACTATAGGTGCCCGCCACCACGCCAGGCTAATTTTTTTTATTTTTAGTAGAGACGGGATTTCACCGTGTTAGCCAGGATGGTCTTGATCTCCTACCTCATGATCCGCCCGCCTCAGCCTCCCAAAGTGCTGAAATTACAGGCGTGAGCCACTGCACCCAGCCTATCCTTTGCTATTAATAAGACCTTATTTAGTCTAAATTAACTTAAAATTGGTATAGATGGCTCTCTCTCTTTTTTTTTTTTTCCTCAATTACCCGGGAGGAACCATCTATATCTCCTGTCCTGAAGGGAGTTCTAGGTCTGGTCAGACGTTTGTATGGTAATTAAGATTTAGATCTCCTGTTAGGAAACCTGCTGGGTTCTGGGTATTTTCAGAGGTTAATGTTAAATCATCTTTTTTTTTTCCCCCTTAGGATACTTCTGAGCTGGTGAGGTATGCTCACAATGAGGTTTCTTCTAAAAGTTATTTTTCTACTTTGTTCTGTTAGCAAAGCAGTTGCTGCTACAGATTGAATGCATTTGGGCCATCTGCAGATAGGTTAAAGATTTTTTGATAGGAAGGCTACAGGTTGTCAGTGACCTCAGTGCTTTCCGACTACGCCCTTGTTTACACTGAAAATGAAGTGGTATTGGCGTGTTATAGGGTTAGGGAGAATACCTTTAATTATCAATTATAGGTTTTAAATTTACCCTGGCTTTTAAAGGAATAGGGTACACTTTTTTTTTTTTTTTTAAACTACTTGTATATCTTTCTTTTTCTGTCTTTGTCTTTCTGTCTTTGACTTTCCTTTTGCCTGTCTCTTTCTCTCTCTCTGCCTCTGTCTTTCTCCCTCTCTTTCTCTCCATGACTCTCTCTGTCTCTTCCTCTCTCTCTTTGCCTCTTTTCCTCTCTGTTTCCTTTCTCTCTCTCTACTGGTCTTTCCTTGCCTCTGCCAGCCCTTATGCTGCTGTTCTCTCAACCACTATGGGGTGGGGGGTCTAAAACCAGCTGTAACCAAGTGTCTGTGTAAGGGAACTGGTCTGGGTGCCCTGGCTTACAGGTTACCTTGTGCCATACCTTTGAAACAAAGGACCTGTCTAGGCTTCCTTCTGATGGCCAACCTACCTCTAATGCTGGCCAGTCTATCTTACACAAAGTTTTAAGTTTTCCTGGTGTCATAGTACTCCATAGTCTCCCTTAAATCCTGTTTTGAAATTTTTCAACATAGTTCCTGGTGGGGTGGGCTTACTTTGTGCCTGACCCATGCTTCTTCAAGAAAAAAACACCACGCTCACACCACATGCACACCACAAAACAAAGAATGGGTAAAAAGGACACACACACACTTTTACGGTTTATACCAAACCAGAATCAAAACCAAAATCAGAGCATCAAGAAATCCAAGCCAGGTCAAAACCTAAAACCAAAGTATCAAGCAATCCAAGCAAGTCAAAAACGAAAACCAGAGTGCCGGTACAGGCACGTTGTGGGTGATCTGGCCATGCTTCCACTCGGATGGAGTAGGCAAGTTCCCAAGACCAGTCCTGTCAAGCAATTCAAACCAAGTCAAAATCAAAATCAAAGTGCCGATAAAGGCACACCGTGGGTGATCAGGCCATGCTTCCACTCAAATGGAATGGGCGAGTTTCCAAGACTGGTCCTGTCAAGCAATTCAAACCAAGTCAAAACCAAAGCCAAAGTGCCGATAAGGCACACCGTGGGTGATCAGGCCATTCTTCCACTCAGATGGAGTGGACAAGTTCCAAAGACCAGTCTTACCAAGTTTTAGATGTCTGGACTCCAAGCGCCAGTTCCTTCCCAGTGTTCAGTCAGAGTTGATCCTCCACAGGGGCCTGCCACACACTGCTCTGGCAAGGCATCCCACTGGGGCAAATGCCTAGCCGGGAGCGCTCTCAGGATCCGCGCCGCTCGGGCTGGTCGGAGTACCCTGCAGGGATGTTCCACAGGGCAGGCTTAAGCTGCCTAAGGAGCTGCCTCGACCATCTGCCAATCACCTCACTTCCTGGTCAGGGAACCAAGAAATGTAGCAGGAAGAGCCGCAGACAAAACCCCTCAGACACCAAGTTAAAGAAGGAAGGGGTTTATTCGGCCGGGAGCATCAACAAGACTCCTGTCTCAAGAGCCAAGCTCCCCAAGTGAGCAATTCCTGTCCCTTTTAAGGGCTCACAACTCTAAGAGGGTTTGTATGAGTGGGTCGTGATTGATTGAGCAAGCAGGGGATGTGTGACTGGGGGCTGCTTGCACCAGTAATCAGAACGGAACAGAGCAGGACAGGGATTTTTACAGTGCTTTTCCATACAGTGTCTGAAATCTATAGATAACATAACCAGTTAGGCCAGGGGTAGATCTTTAACTACCAGGCCCAGGGCGTGGCGCCGGACTGTCTGCCTGTGGATTTCATTTCTGCCTTTTAGTTTTTACTACTACTTTCTTTGGAGGTAGAAATTGGTCATAAGACAATATGAAGGGTGGTCTCCTCCCTTAGTGATAGCTTAGGTCATGCACTCCTTTCTGTTCAGTGTTATTCTACCTAATGGACTATGTTGGTTGGCATCCAGCCAAGAGGTAGCATTTGCAAAGGAGCACCAGCTGCAGCAGTAGCAGTGGGATTTGAGCTTGTCCTGTGTTGCCCAGGGGAGGTATTCTGGTTTCTCAGGTGACAACGGGGGCCATAAAGCTGCCAAAAGTTTCTGTCCTTTGTGTTAAGTAACCAGGGGTGGAGGGGTACAGTCAGGTGGGGGCTGGGTCAGGTGGGTCTACACTCTCTGTCTCCATGTGTGGGGAAAACCATGGCCCCTATAGGGGCTGAGGGGGGGCAGTTCTCAGGTCATTAGGGTAGTGTTCCAAAGAGGAATATAACTGCCTCTGCTGCACAGAAGAGTTTGCACAGGGCGTGGGGAGTAGCAGGTGGCACTAAGCCTCACCCAGATCCCACACAGTCAGAAAGGCAGGTCTCACTCCCTCTGTGCTCTGCTAGCTGCACTGGGCTAAGTTCCAGGCAGCCTAGGCTCAGAACTCAAACCTGCCCCAGGCCATAAACTTTCCCTGTGGTAAAGCAGCCATGACTTTCAGGCCATGCTCCTCCCAGGCCACCTGCAGGGCCAGGCAACTGGCTCATGCACTTGTGGCTACAGTGCACTTCTGCCTATCCCTGGGAGGTACGGGTTCTGGACAAAGGAGTTCATCCCCACTCAGTGTTATATCTTGAAATTGGGAGATTCTTTCAACCTGCAACCGCTGCCTGAGCTTGTTGGCTGACTTCCCCAAGGTTCCCTGTGAGGTACAATAAAGAATGGCTTACCTTGCTCTGCACTGGAGACTGGGAATGCCTGCAAAGCACTTCCTGCCACTGTTTCTACTTTTTTATTTCTTATTGCTCCCAAAATCAATCCCAGTCCTGGGTAAGGTTAAGGCCTTCCCCCGTGGCCTGGATTTTCAGGTTCCCCAGTGGGAACCTGGATGCAGCCTCTCCCCATCTCACACTCTGGAGACTTACAGTTTTTCCCTTGTCTTATAGTGTAGACTGCAGACTGCCACTTCTTTAAAAGGTCTGTGGATTATTTCAGTTTTTCTGTTAAGTTCCTGTGTGGCTTCTTGGAAAAAGGGTCACCATGTGAATCTCAATACACTATTCTGTTCTTCCAAGTGGGAGAGGCATGCTAACGCTGCCTCTTATCTGCCATCTTGGTGGGGGTGGAAAAACCAAAACCTTTCAAAATATTTTCTAACTTCTCTTGTAGGTTCTTCTTTTGCCTACTGCTTATTTAGAAGTGTTTTGATTAATTTTTACGTATTTGTGAATTTTTCAGTTTTCTATTGCTATTGAATTATAGTTTTATTCCATTGTGATCAGAAAAGATGTTTTTTATGATTCCAGTCCTTTTGAATTTAAGATTTGTTTTGTGGATTAATGTATGGTCTTTCCTGGAGAATGTTGCATATGCATTTGACAAGAAATGTATACTCTGTTGTTGGGTGGAGTGTTTATAGGTCTTTTATATGTATTAGTTTATAGTGTTGTTCAAGTGTACTGTTAACTAACTGATCTTCTGTCTGGTTGTTCTGTCTATTATTAGAAGTGAAATTTGTTAAGTCTGCAACTATTATTGTGCACCTATTTCTCCCTATAAATTTTGTTAACTTTTGCTTTGTGTATTTTGGGGCTCTTGTTGCTTCATAGATTTTGGGGCTCTGTTAGGTGTGTATATTTTTATAATTGGTATATTTTCTAGATGTAGTGAACCTTTTGTCAATATGTAATATCTTTGTCTCTAGTAAGTTTTTGATTTAAAGTCTCTTTAGTCTGATAGTAATATAGCCACCGAGGCTCTATTTTGGTTACCCTTTGCATGGAATATTTTTTTCCATCCTTTACCTCTTCGTGTCTTTGTATCTAAAGTGAAGCTCCTGTAAATAGCATACAGATAGATTCTGGTTTTTAAATCCAATCTGTCAATCCCTGTCTTTTAATAGAAGAGTTTAATCCATTTATACTTAGTGTGATTGCTGAAAAAGAAGGATTTACTTCTGCCATTTAGTTATTGCTGTATGTGTTTTGGTTTTTTATGCCTCAGTCCCTCCATTACGGCATTGGGGTGGTGATATTTAGTGAAGTTGTTTGCCTTTTGATTCACTTCTTTCATTTTAATCATATTTTAAAGTTTGTTTTCTTAGTGGTTACCTTGGGGATTATAATTAATATCTTAAACTAGTTGGAAGAATACCAGGTTAGCTTTAGTAGACGTAGACACACTGCTTCTGTAACTCTCCATCTTTTTTTATGTTGTCATAGATTATATCTTTATACATGGTATACTCATTAACAGATTTATGATTGTTTCATACATTTGCCTTTTGTTTTTTATTTATTTTTGTGAATTTTATTTTTTGTGCAGACTCCTCTGCCGGGGCTGCCACTGCTGAGAGGAGCCATAAATTTGCCTTTTAAATCACATAGGAAAAAGACATTACAAACCAAAGTACAACACTACTTTTTATGTTTACCTAGGAAGTTAGATTTATTAGTGTTCTTTATTTTTTCTCCTGACTTCATGTTACTGTCTAATATCCTTTTATTTTAGACTAACGGACTCCCTGTAGCATTTCTTCTATGGCATGTCTGTTGCGAATGAATGCCCTCAGCTTTTGTTGACTTGGAAATGTCTTAATTTTCCCTTCTTTCTTGAAGGATAGTTTTGCTGGATGTAAAGTTATTGGTTGACCAGTTGTTTTGTTTCAATACTTCTTTTTTTCTTTTTGAGACAGAGTTTTGCTCTGTTGCCCAGGATGGAATGCAGTGGTGTGATCTTGGTGTACAGCAACTCCGCCTGCTGGGCTCAAGTGATTCTCCCTCCTCAGCCTCCTGTGTAGCTGGGACCATAGGCATGCACCACCATGCCTGAATAATTTTTGTGTATTTTGTAAAGGCAGGGTTTCACCATGTTGCTCATGTGGGCCTCAAACTCCTGGACTCAGTTCACCTCCCTTGACCTCTCAAAGAGCTGCAATTACAGGTGTGAGCCATCATGCCCAGCCTTCTTTCAATACTTTATTTTGTTTTTATTTTAGACACAGGGTCTTGCTCTGTCATGCAGAATAAAGTGCAATGGCATGATCATGGCTCATTGCAGCATTGACCTTGTAGGGTCAAGTAGTCTTCCTACGTCGGCCTTCTGAGTAGCTAGTAAAACACCACTATGCCTGACCAATTAAAAAAATTTTTTTTTTTTTTTTTGTAGAGATCAGGGCCCACTATGTTGTCCAGGCTGGTCTCAAACTCTTGGCCTCAAGTGGTCCTCCTGCCTCATTCTCCCAAAGTGTTGGGATTACAGGTGTGAGCCAGTGCACCTGACTTTTCAGTACTTTAAATATGTCCCACCACCTTCCGGCCTCCATGGTTAATCTTACTGAGGATCCCTTGCATGGGATGAATTGCTTCTATCTTGCTGCTTTCAAGTTTCTCTTCTTGCGTTTGTGTTTTGACAGTTTGACTATAATGTGTCTCTGTGTGGATCTCTTTGAGTTTGTACTGCTTGGAGTTTGTTGAGCTTCTTGGGTATGTATATTTATGTCTTTCATCAAATGTGGCAAGTTTTCAGTCATTATTTCTTCAAATCTTTTCTCTGACCCTTTCTGTTCTTCTGGGATTCCTGTAATGTCTATACTGGTATGTTTGTTGGTTTCCCACAGGTCCCTCAGGCTCTATTAATTTGTCTTTTTCTTTTTTCTGGTTCCTCATACTGGATAATTTTAATTGTTTTGTATTCCAGTTCCCTGGTCCTTTTTTTCTGCTTGCTTAAGTCTGCTGTTGAACCCCGGAAATGAATTTTTCATTTCAGTTATTGTACTTGTCAACTCCAGGCTTTCTGCTTTGTTCCTTTTTATAATTTCTATCTCTTTATGGTGTTCTCATTTTGTTCAGACATTGATTTCCTAATTTCCTGTAATTTTTCCCCCCACAGCTTTCTTCAGCTCATTGAACATATTTAAGACAGTTTGTGTGGCATCTTTGACTATTAAGTCCAATATCTGGGTTTCTTCAGAAACGGTTTTTGTTAAATTATTTTTTTCTTGTGAATGGGCCATACTCATTTCTTTGTATGATTTGTAATTTTTTGTTGAGGATGGGCAATTCTGAATATTATGTTTGGAAGTTTGGAAGTCTAGTTCTCCCACTCTTCAGGAATAGCTGATTTTTGCTTGTCAACTACTGGATCCATCTGCTTGAACTTTCCCAAGCTGTTTTTGCAAAGAGTATGTTCCTTATTGAATATGGTCATTGAAATTTTAGTTCTGTTGTCCCTGTGTTTAACCAGCAATCTCACAATAATTTCCTTAAATGTCTGTCTCCCAGAAGGGTGGAGGGGTGTGGACCAAACTACCTTTTTAAATCCCTTGTGGTTGAGAAGCTGCTTGAGCCCATCAGGGTGGAAACAATGCCAGCCTCTATGCTTGGCCCCTCAGCCATCAAAAGCAGTGGTCAGCAATCAGAACACACAACCTTGATTTTTCAAGATTGAAAAACCAAGATGCAAAGGTTCTCATTTCCCAATCTGGCACCAGCTGGCTACACTAGGAACATCTTCGTGGCTACCTGCCATGGTCTGTTGGCTGGGGGATTATAGCAGCCATGTTATTAATACATGTGAAATTTACTGAAATTTACTTGCTGCTTTATCAAACTCTCCTCTGGGCCCTGAAGTGTTTTTGTTTGACTGGACTCCAGAGTTCAAAAATAGTTGCTTTGGACAGTTTCTATCAGTTGAATAGTTGTTTTGATCTTGGATTCCTGGAGCTTCCTATTCTCTCTTCTGTGATGTCACTCAACTCTTTTATGGTAAGCATGTATTTTTAGTGTACTATTTTAATTTCTGGTGTTTTTTAGCTGTATATTTTGAGTTATTTGTAGTTGCTTTAAGGGTTACTATGTATCTTAATTTATCACAATCTGCTTCAAATTAATACTGACCTAATTCTGGTAAAACATAGGAGCTTTGCTCCAATGTAGCTCCATTTTTGCCCCCTTCATTTGTGCTTTTATTGTTATATAATACTCAAAACAGTGCTAATTATTGCTTTATACAGTCTTGTCTTTCAAAGTACTAAGAAAAGAGAACTATACTTATGCAGTATTATAATCACATATCATTTTCAGCACTCTTAATTGGTTCTTGTGGATTTGAATTACAGTCTGGTGTTATTTCCTTTCATCCAGTGGGACATTTTGAGCTGGTATGGGCAATGATGGCAGCCTTGGTTAAGAATGCCACAGGTGGGCTGGGCACGGTGGCTCACGCCTGTAATCCCAGCACTTTGGGAGGCCGAGACGGGCAGATCACGAGGTCAGGAGATCGAGACCATCCTGGGTAACATGGTGAAACCCCGTCTCTACTAAAAAATACAAAATAATTAGCCGGGCGAGGTGGCGGGCACCTGTAGTCCCGGCTACTCAGGAGGCTGAGGCAGGAGAATGGCGTGAATCTGGGAGGCGGAGCTTGCAGTGAGCCGAGATGGCGCCACTGCTCTCCAGCCTGGGGGACAGAGAGAGACACTGTCTCAAAAAAAAAAAAAAAAAAAAGAATGCCACAGGCTCTCACTGTTCTTATCTCAACTTTAGCAGTTTTTAATGAATAAACACTTATCAGTTTGTTACATTTGGCTCATTTTTAGAACCCCGAAATACTCGTTTTTGACAATGTTGTCCAGTTGTTTTTGGGGAGAGCATTTTCTGAACTCTTCACTCTGCCACAGCTAGAAGTCTCCCCAACTACCTTGGTATTTTTGCAGAAAGTACAGATTACATTTTGCACTGTCCTTAGCTGTGTAGAGATTGGGCTTAGAGCCAAGGCAGGCTGAAAAGCGAACCTACTTTTCCTAAATTGATGGGACTTAGGAGAAGGAAAGGGGTTGGAAGTAAGGCAAAAGAGTAATTGGGCCTTTATCATCTTGCCTGGGTCTTTGAGCCACCACATCCTGTCTTTCCTAGGAGGTGGACTGAAGCTTAGTCCTTCACAACACAATGTCCTTATGGAGGCTTTCTGGCTCCTCCTACCTCCTTCTCTGCTGCATGCCTTGTCTGGGGATGGGCAGAGTAGACATTGGATACTCAATGTCAAGAAGCACCTGCCTTGTACCCTTGCCAAGTGACTACTGTGTGCCTTCTGTGGAGGGTGTGGAGGGACTCAAAATAGAGGTCAGGGCGCCAGGATAAGTGTTGGCTTTCCAAACTCTGCATGAGGTTTTCATTCTTCTTTCAGGCGGCTTTACACAGACAGGGGGCTTTGTGTTTGGAGCGGTGGTGTGGGTGGTGGGACACACTCTGTACCTCATGCCCTTAGTGAAGGTTTTAGGGAACCTGCTGCGCAGGAGGGGAGGGGAGAGAAAATATTTGCCTCAGAAAGTAATATGCTGACCATCCCAGCAGTTACGGGGAGAAAATGCACATATAATCCTTAAAGAACTTTACTGATTAGGTCTGTTGCCTCCTGTATAGAATTTCTGTGGGAAAAAAGCCAAATGTTATCGTATTGTTGTCTTTATCTTTCTGCAGATAATGCCTCAGACATCTCTGTAACCCGATGCCTTTGCTTTTCTGTTTTGGCAGAGGAATGTTACGGCATCCGGAGTCATCCCTCAGATTTCTCTGATCATGGGCCCATGTGCTGGTGGGGCTGTCTACTCCCCAGCCCTAACAGACTTCACGTTCATGGTAAAGGTAAGAAAGAAGGGCTTGTTTCTGGTGCCCTTTGATATTTGTGCAGTTCCTTACCTGCAATAAAAATAATTCCTGACCCAGATCTAGGTTATCTGCATTCTCATTGGCTTTCAGCATAGTGATGATAAGGTGTTAGTGGAGAGAGGGTTTTGGCATGAAATTTATAGCTCATGGGGGTTCAGTGGCAGGGGGTGCTTATGTACTTCATTGCTGGGTGATTTTACTTGTTGATCTGAATTGCAAATGATTTTCAGGTAATCAATGAATCCTGTCCTCCGAACAGAGAGATAACTGTTTACTGAGTCCTATTCAAGAAGTTTCTCATGGAAGGCTTTTCTGTAATCCGTTTATTGGAAAGTTGTTTCTGATGTTTCACCTTTATTTCTTCAGCTCCTTGTCATTTTATTACTTTGTGTCCATAATGGTAATGGATAAATCTGATCTCACACTTCATTTTGAGAGGTACATATCTTTATTACATGACTTTAATGGACTTATATTTTAAAAATATTTTAAAATGAAGTCTATTTGAACTTATACAAGAGTAATTACCATTAATCTCAAAACTGCTTTAAAAAAGTCAGCCTTAAAATATTAATAAAAGTGAACATTGGATGCTAAGACAGAACGGTTGGGGGGAAAAAGTAATGATAGCCATCCAACATGAGGAGAGGAGTTCTAGAGGGAGTGTAAATGGGAAACCCTTTGTTCTCGAGAGAAGTTAGGCAGTAGGAATTCAGAAGTTTCACAAAGTGCTTACCACTTTGACTCAACTATTCTGTTCTTAGTGACATACTGAAAGCAGTGTAAGTATTCAACAATAGGAGTAACTTTTATTAATCAAATTTAAGATGGGCCATACACAGTGGCTCATGCCTGTAATCCCAGCATTTTGGGAGGCTGATGCAGGCGGATCACTTGAGCTCAGGAGTTTGAGACCAGCCTGGGCAACATAGCGAAACCCCATCTCTACAAAAAAATACAAAAATTAGCTGGGCATGGTGGTGCATACCTGTGGCTACTTGGGAGGCTGAGGTGGGAGGATCACTCGAGTCCAGAATATCGAAGCAGCAGTGAGCCAAGATCGTGCCACTGCACTCTAGCTCTGGGTGACAGAGGAAGATCCTGCCTCAAAAATAAAAAAATAAATAAATAGAAGTAAGATGACCACTTCTTTTACTTGGTGGACAATGCAGAATTTTCTGAACTTTGATTACTAAATCTATATATACATACCTAACTGGTGCTACCCCCATTCTCTCCTCCTTCCTGCTGTTATGAAGGGAGGTGTGGGATCAATTCCTCTGACTAAAGTCATCCTTTCCTTCTGCTACACACATCCACATTACTGAATATAACTCTCCACCCCTCTTCAGGACCCTTATACTGTCCCTTTGCTCCTTTCTCTTTAGTATCTTCAGTCTCTCCCTTGGTACTGGATCCTCCCATCAAAACTTAATCACGCTTAGGTCTTTCCTATCATCAAAACAAAAACTGTCCTCTAGTTGGCATACTCCTGTAGCTCTTGCTCTGTTTCTCTCTTGCCATCCCATTCTTCAACACATGTTAATTTAGCTTTGACCCCTAGACCACTAAATCATTTTTTTAAGGTCCTCAGTGGCTTTTGCATCACCGTAAATGCAGTTCTCATATTCGTCAGTCTTTCAACAGTGTTCCCTTGGCTTCCATTATACCATATTCTGGCATTTCTTCTCACAACTCTGACCATACCTTCCTGGTTTCCATTGGCAATTTACATGGTTCCATTCAGACTCTAGATGCTGGAGTTCATTCCAACTGCTTTCTCTTTTAATTCTGTGTTTTATTCTAAGCAATCTCATTTTCTGCTTACAAAACTTTACTTAATAATTGCATATTAGTGAGACTTCCTCTCTTGTCCTCAGCAATATTATCAAACTGTCGCCATTCTACATCTTAAATATTCTGTGTATTTAATAAGAGTGCAGTGGAAAATACTAAGTCTCTTTTAAAGGACTACACAAGGTAATTATAACATTCTTATGGGAGGAAGAAACATGCAAGCATAAACATTCTATGAAAGTAGTGTAATGAGGAGTTAGCCCTACCAGGTGCCAGGATTTAAAACTACAATAACTAAAACAGTCTAAGAACTTGTAAGTAAATGAACAGAAAGACCAAGGGACATTACAGAATTGATAAATAGATCTACATCTATTTGGACATTATGATGAAAAGGATATTGTTCTAAGCAAAGTCACTGATAATAACAATTTCTTATGTCAGAGATACCAATGATTGCTGCATCACTAAATCCAGTTAACATTTCTCACCGTTTGTCTTACCTCTTCACAATATTTGCTCTAACTGATCACTCCAGTCTCATGACTTTAAATACTGATCCATATGCTGACAACTCTCAAATCTGTTTCTCCAGGATTATATGTTTAAGAGCCTACCAGAATTTCCATTTGAACTTTAATGGGTGTCTTAAACTTAACAGGTTTTGATTTCTACCAGGCTCCTCCTGCATTGCTCTCTTACAGCCTTTGCCATTTTAAACGGCAAGTCTAGTCTTCCAGTGGCTCAGGTAAAAGTTTTGACACTATTTGAACTCATCTTTTGCTATCACATCCTAAATTTAGTCAGAAGGTCCTGTTGGCTTTACTTTAGAATATAATCCACAATATAATCAAATTGCTTCTTAGCACTACTACTTACTTCTTACTACCAAAACTGCTACCACTTTGATTCAAGCACATCATTTCCCATCTGATTATTACAGAATCCTCCTGACTGCTTCTGTCACTGACTCCTTTGAGAGTCAAATTTATAAATTTAAAAAATTTGTAATCATTTTAAATTTTGTAATATAATACATATTCAGGAAAGTACATAAGATATGTATAGTTTAACAGTTATTACAAAGTGCAAATGTGTGTAAATAATACGCAGGTCAGGCTGGGTGGGGTGACTCACACCTCTAATCCCAGTGCTTTGGGAGGCTGAGGTGGGTGGATCACTTGAGGCTAGTAGTTTGAGACCAGCCTGGTCAACGTGATGAAACCCTGTCTCTGCTAAAAATATAAAAATTAGCCAAGTGTGGTGGTACGTGCTTGTAGTACCAGCTACTCGGGAGGCTGAGACAGGAGAATCGCTTGAATCTGAGAGGCGGAGGTTGCAGTGAGCCAAGCGCGCCTGGGTGGCAGAGCAAGACTCTGTCTTAAAAAAAAAAAAAAAAAAATTAATAATAACCCAGGTCAGGAAATAGCTCTTCAAGAGCCCTGTCATGATGGTCCTTCCTAAGGATCACTGTAGCCTCCATCCTGCATAGAATTCTTTACTGTCTCAGCTTTTATGGTAATATTTTTATTTGCTTTGCTTCATAGTTGAAAATAAAAATTGCCTCCCTAAACAATGTGGATTAGTGTTTCCTGTTTTGACCTTTATGTTAAGTGAAACCATGTAATATGCTTTCTTTTGTTCATGGCTTCTGGCTGATTATGTTTCTAAGATTTATCTATGTTGTTCTTGGAAAATGTAGTTCATTCACTTTAACAGCTCTGTAGTAAGTGTGTGTGCATGTATGTGTGTGTGCGTGTGTATATATGTGTGTGTGCGTGTGTATATGTGTGTGTGTATATGTGTGTGTGTATATATATGTGTATGTGTGTGTGCGTGTGTATATATATATATATGTGTGCGTGTGTGTGTGTGTGTATATGGTTTTTTTTTTCTTTTTTTTTGAGACAGAGTCTTGCTCTGTCACCCAGACTGGAGTGCAGTGACATGCATCTCGCCTCACTGCAACCTTTGCCTCCTGGGTTTATGTGATTCTCACACCTCAGCCTCCCAAGTAGCTGGGACTACAGGCATGTGCCACCACACATCCAGCTAATTTTTTGTATTTTTGGTAGAGATGGATTTTGCTATGTTGGCCAGGGTGGTCTCCAATACTTGGCCTCGAGTAATCCGCCTGCCTCAGCCTCCTAAAGTGCTGCGAGTACAGACGTGAGCCACCATGCACAGCCATAGTATTTCTTAACGTATTCATTCATTCCACTGCTGACGGACATTTAAATTATTTCAAGATTTTTGCCATTGCAAATGATGCCGATGTAAACATTTTTCTACATGTATCTTGGCATGCACATTTGAATTTCTGATGCTGATGTAAACATTTCACATTAGAGGCAATCTTAGGTCATAGGATATATATGTCTTCAGCTTCTCTAGATAATACCCGTCTGTTTACTAAAGAGGCTGCAGCCAGCAGTTTGAGAATTTCAGTTGTTTCACATCCTTGCCAGCATTTATATTAACATATTTTAATTGTGCCAGTTTGATGCTTGTGGTATAGTCTCTTATTGTGTTCTCAATTTGCTTTGACTCAATTTGCATTAGTCCATAACTAATAAGGCTGAGTGCCTTTTCGTATGATTCCTGTTCTTCTAAATTAAGGTATGTTTATGACTCAGAATGTAGTCTCACTTGGTGAATGTTCCATGGGAGCTTCAGAAGAAGGTGTATTCTGTTGTTAGAGGAAGTGTGTCCATCATATCCAGTTTATTGGTACCGTTTTTCTTTAATTTTAAAAATGATTTCTATTTATTTTACTTTTTAAAATGTTTATTATTATTATTTTTTATTTTTTGAGACGGAGTCTCCCCCTCTCACCCAGGCTGGAGTGCAGTGGCATGATCTCGGCTCACTGCAAACTACTTCAGTTCCCAGGTTCAAGTGATCCTCCTGCCTCAGCATCCTGTGTAGCTTGGACTACAGGTATACACTGCCATGCCTGCTTATTTTTTTATTTTTTATTTTTTATGTAGAGAACTGGTCTCACTGTGTTGCTTAGACTGGTCTTGAACTCCTGGGCTCAAGTAATCCTCCTCCCTCCCAAAGTGCTGGGATTACAGGTATAAGCTACCACACCTGGTCTTCTATAAAAAATTTTTAGAGACAGGGTCTCACTCTGTCTCACTCACCCAGGCTGGAGTGCAGTAGTATGATCATAGCTCACCAAAGCCTCGACCTCCTGGGCGCAAGTGATCCTCCTGTGTAGCTGGGATGACAGGCACATGCCAACACACCTGGCTAATTTTTTATTTAATTTATGTTTTTGAGACAGAGTCTCGCTGTGTCGTCCAGGCTGAAGAGCAGTGGTGTGATCTCAGCTCACTGTATCCTTGACTTCCTGGGGTCAAGCAATCCTCTCACCTTAGCCTCCTGAGTAGCTGGGACTATAGGTGTATGCCACCATGCGTGGCCAATTTTTTAATTTTTGCAGAGACAGGGTTTCACCATGTTGGCCAGGCTAATTCTTATTTATTTTAATTTTTATAGAGACGGGATCTGGCCATATTGTCATAGGCTGGTCTTAACCCCTGGCCTCAAGTAATCCTCTCACATAGGGCCCTTGAGTTGCTGGGATTACAGGCATAAGCCACTGTGCCCAGCTGATTGGTGTTACTGAGTTCATCTGTGTCTTTATTGTTTCTGCCTGCTGGATCTGTCCACTTTTGATAGAGAAGTGTTGAAATCTTCAACTGTAATCATGGATTCATCTATTTCTCCTTCCAGTGCTATCAGTATTTGCCTCATGTTATTTTGATGCTCTGTTGTTAGGTGCATACACAGGAAGGACTGTTTGTCTCCTTGGAGAATTGACCCCTTTATCATTATTCAGAATTCCTCTGTATAATAACTTTCCTTGGTCTGAGCCTTTTCTGTCTGAAATTAATATAGCTACTCCTGATTTCTTTTGATTAGTCTTAGCATGTAATGTATTTCTGCAGTCATTTACTTTTAATCTTTATGTGTCTATTTCAAGTGGGTTTTTTATAGACATCCCATATAGTTGTGTCTTGACAGATTCTTGATCCAGTCTGACTATCTGTCTTTTAATTGTTACATTTAGACCACTGACATTCAGAGAGATTGTTGGTATAGTTGGATTAATATCTACCGTATTTGTTACTGTTTTCTTTTTGTTGTTTGTTCTTATTTTTGTCTTCCACTCTTCTGCCTTTTGTGATTTTAATTGAGCATTCTATATGATTCCATTTTTCTCCTGTATTAGCATGTTAGTTATATATATATATAAATTTTTGTTTTTTACATTCTTTGGTGGTTGCCTTAGAGGTTGCAATATAATTTACAACTATTTTAAGTTCAATTTCAGATAACTTCTGTTTCCCAGGTTGTATGAGTATCTTATAATAGCAAAATCATTCTAATTCCTTCCTCCCATCCCTCATATCATATATATAAAATATGTGTACATAGTTGCCCTTGATCTTAGCCAAAAGGCTGAGAAGCGATGTGTACATAAATTGTACATAATTGAATGTGTACATAATTGAATTTTTGCTATTACTTTGAATCAAAAGTTTTCATTTTACCTTCTTGAATCCTCTTTCTTTATGTACGTATAAGTTTCTGATCTTTATCATTTACCTTTTCTGTAAAGAATTTTGCTGAACATTTTTTGCAAGGCAGGTCTACTGGCAAGAGATTACCTCAAGTTTTGTTTGTTTGAGAAGGTCTTTATTTTTCCTTCACTTTTGAAGAATAATCTTGCAGAGTGCAGAATTCTAGGTTGGTAGGATCTTTCCCCTCTTTCCCCTCAACACTTTAAATATTTCATTCTACTCTCTTCTTTCTTGCATGGTTTCTAAGAAAACTTGGATGTAATTATTTTTTTTGGTCCTCTATAGGCAAAATGCTTTTTTCTTATGGCTGCCTTTAAGATTTTTTCTTTATCTTTGATTTTCTGTAGTTTTGAAATAATGTCCTAAGTGTAGTTTTTTGTTTTTTGTTTTTTTAGAGGTGGGGTCTCTCTGTGTTTCCCAGGCTGGTTCAAACTCCTGGGCTCACATGTTCTTCCTGCCTTAGGCTCGTGAGTGGCTGGGACAACAGGTGTGCACCACTAGGCCTATCTTTCTCTGTGTAGTTAGTTAGTTAGTTTGTTTGTTTTGGCATTCATCTTGCTTGATGGTCTCTGAGCTTCTTGGATCTGTGGTTTGTTGTCAGACAATTTGGGGAACTTTTCAGTCATTATTACTTCCTATATTCTGTTCTTTTTTCTCTTTCTTTTCCTTCTGGCATTCTCATTATGTATATGTTACATTGTTTGTAAGTTGTCCCACAGTTTTTAGATACTCCAGTTTTTTTCAATCTGATTTTTTTCTTTGCTTTTCAATTTGGGTGGTTTCTCTTGAGATATCTTCAAGCGCAGAGTTTCTTTCCTCAAGCAGGCCCAGTCTGCCAAAAAAACGTATCAGATGCATTCTTTATTTCTGTTGCAGTGTTTCCAATCCCTGGCGTATTTTAGTTATTTTTTTAGAATTTCCATTTCTCACCTTACATTGCTCATCTGTTCTTGCTTGCTGTCTACTCTATCCATGAGAGCCCTTAGCATTTTGTTTATTTTTGTTTTTTGAGATGGAGTCTTGCTGTCTTGGCCAGGCTAGTGTTGAAGGCCTGGGCTCAAGTGATCCTCCCTCCTCAGCCTCCTGAGTACCTGAGACTACAGACACATGCCATTATACCTGGCAAACATCTTAATTGTTGTTTAAAATTTCTGGTCTGAATATTCCAACATTTCTGCTATGTCTGATTCCAGTTCTAATGCTTATTCTGTCTCTTCAAACTTCGTTTTTTGTCTTTTAGTATGTCTTATGACTTATTCCTGGTAGCTGGACATGATATACTAGGTAAAATGAACTGTTGTAAATAGGCCCTTAGTAATGGTAAGGAGCTGGGGAAGAGGAAGTGTTCTGTAGTCTTATGAGTAGGTGTCAGTCTTTTAGTGAGCCTGTGCCTCTGAACTATGAATGTCATGTGTCTCTCAGTCTCTTGCAGTTTTTAGGTGGGACAGGGTGGCTAGAACGGGTTGGGGCTGGCCATTTCCCCTCTCCCACATGGAAGGCCAGAGCTGGCTTGAGTTTGGTATTTTTCTTCCCTCGGGTCAGCAGTTTCTGATAAAACTTCAGCAGGTTAGGCTCTGGTTATATAGTTTCGCCTGAGGGCAGACCCTGTTAAGAATTGTGCTCTGGTGCATCTCAGAAGGGTCTCTTTTTTCCCCCTATGCATGTCAGAAGTGTAAGGGAGTTTTTCTCTGATAATCTCTGTGAGAACCTTGTTGAGTTCCTACAGGTAAAACTCACAAAAGTGTGGGAGCCCCAGTGACTGGCCGCCCCTGGAGTCTTTATCTCTCAGACTTGTCCATGCTGGGCCTCCAGCAATTTGTTAGTTGTAGTTCTGGATTTCATACATCAGCCCTGGCTCTGGGGGAGATTTGTGCTTGTGGGTTTCTACCCTGCAAGGATCAATTTTCTGCATTTGCCAGTCGGTCTCCAGTTTTGGAGTGCTTTGTTCTGTGACCTCACCTCTCTGATGGATCTAAGAAAAGCTGTTGGTTTTTCCCCTGCAACTTGTTCAGCTTTTTATTTGTAAGGAAGGAGTATCAACTTTCAGTTTCTTATGTGCTAGACTGGAAACCTGAAATTCTGTGTTTCTAGTTTTTTTTTTTTTTTTTTTTTTTTTTTTTTTAACAGTTTCAAATAAGGCTGCTATAAACATTTGTTTCAAAGTCTGTGTGTGAAGTGGGGAAGACCTTTCTAGCTAGACTTTTCTAGCAAGATTTCAAACCAAGAAGCCATAAGATAAAAGACTGATATAATCCATATGATAGACTAAAGACTAATTTCTTTAGTATATAGAAAAGCCAGCGATGTATTAGAAGTGGGCAAAGAACATGAATAGTGAGTTCAGAGAGCACTGTAGTAATATTGATTGCAGAATTGCTTATTATACTAAAGTTTTGGAAACAACCTTCATGATCATCAATTGGTGAAAAGTTAAATTATGATACAAATCCTACTATATTGATAAGGAATAGAATGATCTTCAAGCTAGAAAAACAAATTTGAGAACAGTGTGTATAGAACACTGTGTTGGGAAGAAAATGTTTGCATTAGAAAGTGTTTGTGTTAGATAATGTTTGTGTTAGAAGATAAGAGGGCAAATATATGTATATATTAATGCTCATGGGTTCATGGGTGTCTCTGTAGGGAGAGAGAAGAAACTGACAGGGGATGACTTAGGGGAGGGGAATTGGAGGCCTGGAAGTAAGGGCTGGGCTGTAGACTTTCCACTGTATCTCCTATTCCTCTGTTTAAATTTTGTGCAGTATGCTTATATTATCTATATATTATAAACTAAAAATTAAAAGCCTATCACTCTGTCATAATACCGAAGCATTGATTTGTTAGTTTTTTGTTTTTGTTTTTGAGAGGTTTTCACTCTGTCACCCAGGCTGGAGTGTAGTGGTGCAAGCAGTCATAGCTCACTGCGACTCCAGTAATTCTCCCACTTCACCCTCCTGAGTAGCTGGGACTACAGGCACGTGCCACCAGGCCTACCTAATTGAAACGCATTTTTATGGAGACTGGGTCTCGCTATGTTGGCCAGGCTGGTGATGAACTCCTGGCCTGAGGTGATCCTCCTGCCTTGGCTTCCCAAAGTGTTGGGATTACAGGTGTGAGCCACTGTGTCCCACTGATTTCTCAGTATTTTTAAGTAGCTTCATTTAAAGTGACTGGTTGCATACAGTCCCCATATCTCAGTTTCCTCATATGTAAATGAGGGTGATAATAGTACTCAGGCTTTACCGACACAGTTTTGTGAAGTGCTTAAAAAACTTCTTGGTGCACAGCAAGCTCTGAGTAAGAGCCACCTGTTACTGTGTTCTACACCTTGAAATGTTAGCCACACTGCAAGTTAACTTGCTGAGGTAGAACCATGCAACAGATATTTTTTAAAAATAGACATTGAGGCAGGGAAAACTTGGGTCTTCAGTTTGGATTTGTATCTTTAAGCTACATCCTATCCTCATTCGGCCACATCACTATCTTCTCTGCATTTGTCATCTTGGCTGAATCGACTCTAAGGCTGTGACCAGCTCTGGTGCTCTGAGATTGACTGTTCTGGAAATCTTTTATTTCAGGACACCTCCTACCTGTTCATCACTGGCCCTGATGTTGTGAAGTCTGTCACCAATGAGGATGTTACCCAGGAGGAGCTCGGTGGTGCCAAGACCCACACCACCATGTCAGGTGAGAGGCCTTGAAGCTGACCTTGTTGTTTTCAAACATTGAGAAGAGGGCATTGCCAAAGAGCCTGGTGGCAGTTTTTGAGAAATGTCACTTAATTGACCTTATTTGGGAAGACTGTGGTACAGTCTATTGTACTACAATACAATACAGTGTATTGTTTACAGTTATAGTGATAAAGGTAGATTTAGTATAGAAAATTTATTAAATTAATAATGCCTGGTTATTCTTTAAAACAATTTAAAGCTCATTGCTGGAATGGTGATTTTAAGTAGGTATGATTTATATATGTACAGTTGAACCTTTGAAAAAAAATCTTATTGTGACATTTTTTATTCTAAGGTTAGTATATATCTTAGAGTACATAAGTGTTTTACAATCATTGGCCAGGTGCATGATGGTCATGTACCATGTGTTCACGAATTTGGTCATAGTTGTTTACTTCTTCTTTTTTTGTTTTTTTTTTGAGACAGGATCCAACTCTGTGGCCCAGGCTGGAGTTCAGTGCACAATCTTAGCTCATTGCAGCCTCCGCCTCCCAGGCTCAAGTAATCCTCCCACCACAGACTCTTGGGTAGCTGGGACTACAGGCATGCACCACCATGCCCAGCAAATCTTTGTATTTTTTTTTTTTTTGTAGAGACGGGGTGTTACCATGTTACCAGGCTGGTGTCGAACTCTTGGCCTCAAGCAGTCTGCCCACCTTGGCTTCCCCAAGTGCTGGGATTATGGGCATGAGCCACCATACCTGGTGGTTTTGTTTTGTTTTGTTTTGTTTTTGAGATAGGGTCTCACTCTGTTGCCCAGGCTGGAGTACAGGGGCACAATGATAGCTCACTGTAGCCTCAGTCTCCTGGGCTCAAGTGATTCTTCTGCCTCAGCCTCTCTAGTAGCTGGGACTACAGGTATGTGCCACCATGCCCAGGTAATTTTTATTTTTAATGTTTTTTTGTAGAAGTGTGGTCTCATTGTGTTGCCCAGGTTGGTCTCGAACTCCTGGGCTCAAGCAATCCTCCCACCTCAGCCTCCCAAAGTGCTGGGATTACAGGCATGAGTCACCATGTCCTGCTAGTTGTTCACAACTTTAAGATTACATGCCAAGTTTAAAATGTATAAAGATTATTCTGTGCCTCAGCATTGAAACAAAAAGTTCTTGTTTAAACAGAAAGGCATGGAATTGGGAGTAGGGCATGATTCTGATATTAGTGAAGACGTTAGCTGTTGGAGTAATTATTGCAATTCCATGTTTTCTTGTAAAAGAAACCACCCAGCTGTGAATGGATTGCCTACCACACAGCAATGTAACTAAAGACAGGAGAAATTACTTCTTTGAGAGATTTTACAGTAGTAAGAGGCTGGCGTGCCTGATTTATGCACCTCATTGCACTGTGGTTAAGGCATTGGGTCAGCATTTGTCAGCATTTCTTCCCAGTGTCCCTAAAGTAGAGATGGGTATTATCAGTGAAGTCTTAGATTAGATGAAATATAGTTTAAAAAAAAGTCAGGGCTCTTGATTCCCCCACCCACAAAAATTGTTTCTCCCCTTGTCAGGTTGGCATCGATCTTGACTCATTCCTTTCCCTTACCTATCAGCATCATTTAGCCCCATCTTTTAAGACATATCTAGAATCAGAACACTTCTCAGCATCAACTCCAGCACGGCCTGATGCCGTTGTCTCAGGGCTTTATTGGCAGCAGCCTGTTTTTCTTGCTGGGATATAATATAAAGCTGGGTCTTGATGGCGTCTTAGATTTGACGAAATACGCTGTTTATTTTTCCCCGTTTTAATAGCATTATATGTTTGTAGTAGAAAACATACAAAACATAAAAACCACTAGATATTCCATCATCCACAGGTTATACCCTTGCAGTCTTTTCATGCAGATGACTGTGAATACACATACACTTACTCAAACGTAGGTATGAGCATACTCTTATATAACCTGAGGTTTTTTTTTTTTTTTTACTTGACAGCTTAAAGTAATGAATGTCTGCCATGACATTAAAGTTTCTTCTGTAGCACAATCTTAAGTGTGTTTTGTTTGTTTTTTGATTGTAGGGCAGTATGTGGTTTTCTTTCTGGGCCTGAGGCTCTTTGATGGGCTGTGTCTGATGCGCTTGGCCCTGTATCCCCAGGGCAAGGCACGAAAAGATGCTCTATACATATATTTTTCTCTCTTTTTTCTCTTTTGGTAACAGCTTTATTGAGATGTAATTCATATACTATACATTTTAAACACCTATTTGTAGTGTACAATTCAGCGGTTTTTAAATACATTCAGAGTTGCGTGATGCCGGGCACGGTGGCTCAAGCCTGTAATCCCAGCACTTTGGGAGGCCGAGATGGGTGGATCCACGAGGTCAGGAGATCGAGACCATCCTGGCTAACACGGTGAAACCCCGTGTCTACTAAAAAAATACAAAAAACTAGCCGGGCGAGGTGGCAGGCGCCTGTAATCCCAGCTACTCGGGAGGCTGAGGCAGGAGAATGGCGAGAACCTGGGAGGCAGAGCTTGCAGTAAGCTGAGATCCGGCCACTGCACTCCAGCCTGGGCGACAGAGCGAGACTCCGTCTCAAAAAAAAAAAAAAAGAAACCCTGTGCCCATTAGCAGTCACTCTGCATTTCACCACAAATACTTCTGCTCTAGGCAATTACCAGGCTACTTTCTGTCTCTATATGGATTTTTTCATTCTGGACATTTCCTAGAAATGGAATCATATAATATGTGATCTTTTGTTGCTGGCTGCTTTTACTTAGCATAATGTTAAAGGTTCATCCATATTGTATCATGAATCAGTACTTTATTCATTTTTATGGCCGAATAATATTCCAGTGTATGGATATACTACATCTAGTTTATTCACTGACCAGTTAATAGATACTAAGTCATTTCTACTTTTTGGCTATCATAGATATGCCTCTATTAATATTTATATGCAAGTTTTTGGGTAGACATATGTTTTCATTTCTCTTTGATTTCTGAGTTAAATGATAACTCGATGTCTAACTTTTAAGGAACTGACAGACTCTCTTCCAAAGTGGCTGTACCCAGTTATAAATATATCTTGAATGAAAGAATTCTGTCATGCTGAAAATGCTTTTTACAACAAATACTCATTTAGAATATGTGGAAAAAGACAAATAGCAAAGGAATTAAAAATTTAAAATAGAATAAATAAAAATGTAGAAAAAAGCAAAGAAAAAACAAATATTCATTGAGTACCTATGTGTGAAGCATTGTTTTAGGTGCTAGGAATACATCTGTGGACAGAACGAAAGACTCCTGCCCATATGGGGCTCATATTCTAGTAGAGGAGATAGACAATAAACATTATAAATGAGTACACTATGCGGTATGTTAGAAGGCAATACGTGCTATGCAAAAAGTATAACAGGGTAAAGGGGACTGGGATTGTTGTAGTTTCAAATAGGGTAGTAATGGCAGGCCTCACTGAGGTTAGGAGCTGAGCAGATTTTAAGGAGTTTAACTGCATTGATATGTAAGTGGGGAGCATTGCAGGCAGAAGGAATAGCTTATGCAAAGGCTCTCAGGTGGGAGAGTGACTGACCCGCTCAGTGGACATGGAAGATCATTGGAGTAGAGACATGACATGATCTGACTTAAGCTCTGTCTGGCAGCTTTGTGGACAAGAGACTGTAGGGGCAGTGGTGGAAAAAGGAGTCTGGTGGGATGAACCTGGAAGAGAGTTCTTGGCTCCACTTTCTCCATCATATCTATGGCCTTGTTTGGCTGCTCTGTGATTTCAGAGTGCTCTTCAAGAATTATGGCTTGATTCCTCACTAGGAGCAGGTGGCTCCCCTCCTTTCCTTCCACTGTTGCTGGGCACCTGTTTGCCAGGTGCATTATTCTTAATGGGGGCCAGGCCTGATCTTACCCTGTTGGAGCTGATATTCCAGGAGAGATATCTGGCAGTAAACAGGGAAATAGGTGATGCAGGGAAAAGTACAGGAGGAGAACCTCCCCCATGGTATAGGGATGGATAGTGAAGGGTCTGGGAGTGGATATGGAGGTGACATTAGAGCAAGGACCTGAATAAAGAAAGGTGTGACCCTGTAGAGGTGTGGGTGCAGAACAGAGGGAACCCATGCCCCATGCTGCATGAGTTGAAGGATCACCCGGAAGGTATGTATTATGTGGCATTACATCCTCAGTGGAGAGTGTGGAGAACAGAGCTATCAGCACAGTCTGTTACAGACATGCCCTAGAAGGGTGTAGTCAGGCATGAAGCAGCAGCTTTGGGCTGGCTGGTACCCTGACTCATCATATATGCTCCCTGTTCTTTTAGGTGTGGCCCACAGAGCTTTTGAAAATGATGTTGATGCCTTGTGTAATCTCCGGGATTTCTTCAACTACCTGCCCCTGAGCAATCAGGACTCAGCTCCTGTCCGTGAGTGCCATGATCCCAGGTGGGTTGTAGGCCAGTATGCCTTCTCTCATTTTGCAGTGTAGCTTGCCTTTCTCTGCCCTGACAGGACCTTCAGGGTCTGCCCTGTTGGGCAGGTTGCAGCAGAGTGTGGTGGAGTGGCTCCTAGGTGTGAGGATGATGTCATGTTTGGCTATAGAAGCAAAGAAAGATGATTTTATTTACCTTTTTCCTCTGATGTTTATCTTGGGGGTGAAGAGTGGCCCAAAACATTTTTAAAGAAAAATTTTTTGATTTCTAAGAAACTCTTAAGTTAGCTAGAATTGGAGATGGAATTTTTTTTGGTCTGGCCTAGTCCCCATGAAGAGGTCTCTCATTTCCTTTCCTTCCCCTCACCCACAAAAGGAAGCGCCATGATTCTTCCTATGGTGACTATACCTGCCTTTTTTCTTCCTAAAGTGACTGGTTCCTGGGCTCTACTTAGTTGTCCTTTTGAAATAAATAAATGTAAAATGATACAAACAGCATGCCCTTTAGGAGACATGTTTATGCATACTGCTTGTAGCCAGAGGCTGGGACAGTCCTGGGGAAGGGTGTGTTGCTGGCCATCTGGTGAAGACCTTTCCTCTTGCTGTTGGAGTCTATACACATATATGTGTATATACACGTATATATGTATGTGTGTATATACACGTATATGTGTGTGTATGCACGTATATGTGTGTGTATATACACGTGTGTATGTGTATATATACATATGTGTGTGTATATATACACACACACACATATCTATATATGTATGTATGGCAAGTTTCCCACTCCCTTCCCACAAAAGGTAACTGGCTCTTCCTATGTTGACTATACCTGCCTTTTTTCTGCCTAAAGTGACCGTCTGGTTCCTGAGCTCGACACAATTGTCCCTTTGGAATCAACCAAAGCCTACAACATGGTGGACATCATACACTCTGTAAGTGCCACATCTGCTTGTCTTGCCTGTCCTAGTCAGCCACTTTCATGGGTATTGTGCTTCGGCCTAGTGAGGAAGCACTGAACCACTTGGCCTTCCTGTCAGACAACACAGGTCGGGAATGGGGTGGGCACAGGACCAGTGGCCACTGAGTAGTGTGTTCTGGAAAGACCTAGTGGCTATAGATACCCTAGTGGCACATATGGACTTCAGGGCTGGAGATAGGAGTAGTAAGGGCCAGCAGAGCTCAGGAGTCTTTAGAAGGCCCTCTGAGGAGCATAAATTAGGGCCTATGTCCACAGAGTCTAGAGTGAGGCCAGAGTGATCACTGTTAAGTATCTTTGGGGCCCTCTGCTCAGAGGGGGTTTTGTTTTTGTAGAGAAGAGAGTACACAGGGCATCCTAGAAGGTTGGAGTGTGTGCGTGGAGGTCTGTGGGAGACAGGAGCAATTTGTACCTTTTTTTGGTATAGCGATTCCTGGGTCATTAAGTAAAGGGGACAGTGTTGGGCAAACTGAGGGCATCTATAGATGGCCATTGCCTTCCTTATGAGTACACTGTGCTCTCAGCAGTCCTTGCATAATAACATGATGGCTGTCTGGTAACTCTAGAAATCAGATTCTCCCTCTTCCCTAGGGTTTGCTTTTTTCTGTTATTGTTTTTGTCTTTTTTATTCTTGTAGGCTCTTCCTGCACCAAGGGTTAGCCTGAGTTGTAACCTTAAGGTCTTCCTTAGGTCTTTTCTGAGCCTTTGCAGGGGCATGTGCAATCATTCTAATTTTCCCTGTATATGCAGTTGTTTTTGAGTGTCCTAGTTGTTAATGTCTGGCTCCCAAAAGTAGAAAAAGAGAAAAAAAATGAAGATGGTAAAAAGGTGTCAGCCCTTTAAATTCCTTGGAAATCACTTCAGCCCAAAGCAGGAGAGCCTCACAACAACGTGGGGAATTGTAGCAACAGTGACCACCCATCTCTTTGCACCTCTATGATCAGAAGCAGCAGTCAGCAAGCACAGATTCTCAATATTTGGAGGACAGGGTGCTTTTTTGCCCACCCCGGCTCCTGCAAGCTGTGTGCAAACTGCTCCAGGAACCCTTGCGAAACTATGTGTCATGGAGCTGGGGTGGGAGATGGGTAGCTGCTACTGTGCTAAGAGCTGAAATTAACTCCAATTTTCAGTCCAGTCCTTCCCCTGGAAGTTGCAATCCTTCAACAGACGCCAGAGTCGAAATAGTTCCATCAGACAGATTCTGCCAGGCAATTGTTGCCTGGGTGGGGAGACAAATTCCTGATGCTTCCTACTCTGCCATCTTCTAACTTTTTCTTAAGGTATATATGATAGCTCTTGATTCTCATTATAAAGTTTTATATCCTGCTACCTATTACATACTCTTGTTTGTAATTTTTTTCTGTCATTTATTTAGGGTTTTTAAAATGTGGTTGTATACTGTCTATGTATAAATAAGAGTTCTGCCGGGTGCAGGAGCTCATGCCTGTAATCCCAATGCTTTGGGAGGCCAAGGCAGGAGGATCCTTTCATGCCATGAGCTAGAACCAGCCTGGGCAACATAATGAGTCACTATCTCTACAAAAAGTAAAAAAATTTGCTGGGTGAGGTGGCCGTTGCCTTTAGTCCTGTTTACTTGGGAGGCTGAGATGGGAGGATTGCTTGAGCCCAGGTGTTTGAGGCTATTCTGGGTTATGATCATGTTACCGCACTCCATACTGGGTGATGGAACAATACTCCATCTCCAAAAATAAGTAAGTAAATAAAGTTCTATCTTTCCAGTTATTTTACGTGTCATTTCTTTCCTTGTTTTGCATTGGCTACAACTTCCTATATGTCAAATGTAATGGGGAATCATAGTTGTAATTCTGGGCATCTTTGTATTATTTCCAAGTTTAGCAAGACTGCTGTCAATGTTTCCTGATTTGTGTCTTTTTTTCATGTTGAAGCTACTACTGGTTTCTGTTTTAAATATTTTTGTTGTTTATTTTGTCCTTAAAGTTCCGAATGAGTGTTGAATATTGTTGAATGCACTTTCAATGTTTTTGGAGATGATCATGTGATTTTCTTCCTTAGATCTATTTATAAATCTATCCTCGTAGATTTCCTAATACTAAACTATTCCTTCATTCCTGAAGTTGTATATTCTGTTTGCTAATGTTTTGAGGTTTTGCATTAATATTATGTGATACTAGTGTGTATTTTTTTAGGTATTTTAAAATCAGGTTTTGGTATCGATGTTGTATTTGCTTTACTTATTTATTAAAAACAAAAATTTTTTTTTTTTGAGACAGAGTTTTGCTCTTGTCACCCAAGCTGGAATGCAGTGGCGTAATCTTGACTCACTGCAACCCCCGTCTACTGGGTTCAACAGATTCTCATGCGTCAGCCTCCCAAGTAGCTGGGATTACAGGCAAGCACTACTATATCCGGCTAATTTTTGTACTTTTAGTAGAGACAGGGATTCACCACATTGGCCAGGCTGGTCTTGAACTCCTGACCTCAGGTGATCCACCTTTCTTGGCCCCGCAAAGTGCTGGGATTACAGGTGTGAGCCACCATGCCTGACCTGTATTTGCTTTATGTATTAGTGTTCTAGGGCTGCCATAAGAAAATACCATAAACTGCATAGCTTAAATAACAGAAACTTATTTTCTGTCAGTTCTGGAGGCTAGCAGTCCAAGATCATGGTGTTGGCAGGGTTGGCTTAATTCTGAGGTCTCTGTCTCCTTGGCTTCTGGACTACCCTCTTGCTGTGTCCTCACAAAGTCTTTGCTCTCTGTGCATGCACAAAGAGAGAGATCTCTGGTGTCTCTTCCTCTTTTTTTTTTCCCCTCAGAGACAGGGTCTTGCTTTGTTACCCAGGCTGGAGTGCAACGGTGTGACCTTGACTCACTGCAGCCTTGACCTCTGGTGCTAAGTGATCCTCCCACCTCAGCCTCCTTAGTAGCTGGGACTATAGCTGCGTGCCACTACATCTGGCTAATTTTTAAATTTTTTGTAGAGATGGCATTTTACTATGTTGCCCAGGCTGGCTTTTTCATTCATTCATTCATTCATTCATTCATTCATTCATTTATTTTGAGGCGGAGTCTCGCTCTGTCGTCCAGGCTGCAGTGCAGTGGCGTGATCTCAACTGCAAACTCCACCTCCTGGGAACACGCAATTCTCCTGCCTCTGCCTCCCACGTAGCTGGGACTACAGGCACCCACCACCACACCTGGCTAATTTTTTGTATTTTTAGTAGAGACAGAGTTTCACCATGTTAGCCAGGATGGTCTCAATCTCCTGACCTTGTGATCTGCCTGCCTCGGACTCCCAAAGTGTTGGGATTACAGGCATGAGCCACCGTGCCCGGCTGGCTTTTCAAATTCTTTTCTTTCTTTTTTTTTTTTTTGAGATGGAGTCTCACTCTGTCACCAGACTGGAGTGCAGTGGCGCGATCTCAGCTCACTGCAACTTCCGCCTCCCGGATTCAAGTGATTCTCCTGCCTCAGCCTCTTGAATAGCTGGGATTAAAGGCGCCCGCCACCACGCTTAGCTAATTTTTGTATTTTTAGTAGAGATGGGGTTTCACCATGTTGGCCAGGATGGTCCTGATCTCCTGACCTCATGATCCACCTGTCTCGGTCTCCCAAAGTGCTGGGATTACAGGCATGAGCCACTGTGCTGGCCCAGCTTTTCCAATTCTTAAAAAAATTCAAGTCCTATCAGATTAGGGTCCCCCTCTTATGACCCCATTTAATTTTAATTACCTCTGGAAAGTCTCTCTCCAAATTTGCTGTTTTTTTTTTTTTTTTTTTTTTCTCTCTCTTTGAGACAGAATCTCACTCTGTTGCCCAGGCTGGTGTGCAGTGGTGAGATCTTGGCTCATTGCAACTTCTGCCTTCCAGGTTTGGGTGATTCTTCTGCCTCAGCTTCCTAAGTAGCTGGGATTACAGGCATGTGCCACCATGCCTGGCTAATTTTTGTATTTTAGAGATGGAGTTTCGCCATGTTGGCCAGGCTGGTCTTGAATTTCTGGCTTCAAGTGATCCACCCGCCTCGGCCTCCCAAAATACTGACATTAGAGGTGTAGGTCACTGCACCTGGCCCATATATTTACTTTTAACTCAAAAAGTATTGTATTATTACACCTTTTACTTTACTTTTTAAAAAAACTTCTTCTGGCCAGGTGTGGGGGCTCATGCCTATAATCCCAGCACTTTGGGAGGCTGAGGCTGGTGGATCACTTGAGGTCAGGAGTTTGAGACCAGCTTGGCCAACATGGTGAAAACCCGTCTCTACTAAAAATATAAAAATTAGCCAGGTGTGGTGGCGTGTCCGTGTAATCCCAGCTACTCGAGAGACTGAGGCAGGAGAATCACTTGAACTGGGGAGGCACTGGTTGCAATGAGCTGAGATCGCACCATTGCGTTCCAGTCTGGGTGATAAAAGCAAAACTCTGTCTCTTAAAAAAAAAAAAAAAAAAAAAAAAAAGACAAAAGAAAAAAAATGGAATATGCTAGGAACAAGAGCAGTGACTTTAGAGAGAAGGTACTTAAGAGTACACACACAAATCAATATGGTAGTCAAGGGAAGGCATTACTTCTGGGGAAGAAGAGTATAAAGGAAAGAGAGAGGTACTTTTGGAAATAGTGAAGGGAAAATGAAGCAAGGGGGGTAAATTTATGTATCTGCAAGACATACAAAATCCACAAAACTGAAGGACACTATGCCTTTCCTCACCACCCTCTCTAAAATTAGTCACCCGTGAACTAAACTGCACTTTGCTATGCTGACAGAAGAGGGTGCTCTTGAACTAGGATTTTTGTTCGTTTGTTCATCTGCCAACTTTGGAGAATGCGGGTACAAATAGTTTTCATTTGTATAAAGCTACAATAAGAAAACAAAAAGTGAGAATGAAACATTTCAGTTGATGGAACTCCCTTCACTATAAAAGTCAATCATCAAGCAGCTGACCATGCTTCAGTCTGAGTGCAATAGCCCCTGATAAGCATTTGAAGTTATAAAAATAGAAAATTCAGAAACTAATGACAAAATGGAGGGATAATAGTAAGAAGTGAAGTTAAAGCTGATTGAATTAAGAAAATGGGCAGGGGAGACAAAAATCACATCAGAAATGATATCAAAATTTCAAGGTGCTCAAATGAGAATGTATTTGAATGAAAATTTAATAAGAAACATTGAAGAAAAATAGATAAATAGCCTAAAGAACGAATGAAATAATGTAAAAAAGTAAAAGTAGATTTTGCATTCTCACCACAAAAAAGCGAGGTGGTGGATATGTTAACTAGCTTGATTTAGTCATCCCACAGTGTATGCATATATGAAAACATGTACATTGTACATATATGCAATTATAAAATTTTAAAATACAAATTCCTTTAAAATTATTGGTTATACTGTCACATCTGGGATTAATTTTTTTAAATTATTAGTTAAATGTATCAGAAAAAAGTGACTACAATGAAAGGCAAAGAAGACTGAACATACATATAATTGGAGTGTCTGAAGAAGAAAAACCGGTAGAACAGACTTAATATTTAAAACTGTAATCCAAGAAAATATTCCAGAAATAAAATAAAATTCAGAGTTATATAATGAAAGAGCACACTGAGCACGTGGGAAAATTGACCCAGAAACTAGAGAAAACACTGATTAACCGTTGGATTTTTAAAATAAGGAGAAATCCTCAGAACCTTTGGGCAGAAATAAAATGATTTTACATGGGCAAGAGAATAAAATGGCATCCAACTTCTCCAAAGCAACATAGAAAAGCAAGGAAACAACAGAAAAGCACTTTCAGGAGGCTGAAGGAAAGAATCTGTGACTAAGGATTTTATGTTTAGCAAAACACACCTTCATGTATTAAGACTACAGAAAACCAGTTTTAAACACCCAAGAACCGAGGGAAGTTTGCATTAATGAGGCTTTCTTGAGAAATCTACTAGAGAATGAGCTTCATCCAATCAAGAGGTAGCTGGAGAGATTTCAACAGAAGGATTGGTAGTGATTATCTAATATACTTAATTATAATTCTAAGACTAAAACAGAAGTGGGGATGAGGGTAGAGAACAATGTATAAGAGTTATATGTTTAGTTTCAGAAAAAAACGCAACTGAAAAATGGGAGAAGAGAGGGAAAGAATATAGCAGAGTCAGCTCACTGATTACCGTTAGCTAACAGATATCATTAAAAACAAACTAGTTAATGAAAGATTAAGGAAATGAACTAAAGGCATCAAAAGGCATAATTACAAGGGTAACCACTAGGCTAAAAAATACAAACATTCTTTAACACTATACTTCTCACATAAACAGTATATATCATTGTGGGTAATTATAAAGGGGAAAAAATATAAAAGACAAACAGTAAATACAGAATACATAGTATTTATAAAAAATAAGATGACAGGCCAGGCACAGTGGCTCATGCCTGTAATCCCAGTACTTTGTAGATCACGTGAGGTCGGGAGTCGAGACCAGCCTGACTAACATGGAGAAACCCCATCTCTACTGAAAATACAAAATTAGCCAAGTGTGGTGGTGCATGCCTGTAATCCCAGCTACCTGGAAGGCTGAGGCAGGAGAATTGCTTGAACCCAGGAGGGCAGAGGTTGTGGTGAGCCGAGATCGTGCCATTGCACTCCAGCCTCGGCAACAAGAGTGAAACTCCGTCTCAAAATAATAATAATAATATGGCAGTAAAAAAGTAAATGTCATACCAATAAATATGGATGGGTATAATTCACTTGTTAAAAATATGTCTAATTTATTATGGACCAACTATATTCAGTATATAAATGTGATTCAGAAAGGCTAAAAACAGGGAATGGGCAGAAATATACTGGGAGAATGGAAACAATAACATAGCAGTATTTGTGACACTAATAATGAACAGTAAAGTTTAGGTATTAACCATGATAAGGACTTTTTTTTTTTTTTTTTTTTTTTTGGTGATATGAAGTCTCACTCTGTAACCCAGGCTGGAGTGCTGTGCTACAGTCTCGGCTCACTGCAACCTCCACCTCCCAGTTTCAAGTGATTCTCCTGCCTCAGCCTCCCAGGAAGGACATTTTCAACTGCTAAAAGCCATAGGTCACAATGATAATGTAAAGCAAATCAAATATCTTTGCCACAAATAACTACCATCTTTTTATAAAGCTGAAACTATAGGAGATTGAACAGACTTAGGTAGAAATACTAGGAGGTGTGTACACATCTTTGTTAGTACAAGACAGGTCAAATGGACAAAAATAACAATTTAGGAGACCTAAATAACATAATAGATAGATCTTAGGCATCTATTTTGGACTGTACACCCTGGTCATGAACAATAAATCTTATTCTAAAGTACACATGGAATATTCACAAAAGTTGATCATATGTATTAGGTCAGAAAGAAAACATCATTAAATCCCATAGAGCAAAAAATACTGTGAAACAACATTGCTTAAAATTAGAAACTTACAACAACTGAAACAAAAGCAGCCTCCAGCCAGGAAATAGATCTTCTAGTAAACAATTCTTGGATGAAAGGGGAAAATAGAAACCAAATGATAGAATTCTAAAAAGAAAAAAAGATAAAACACTGTGTCAAAACCTACAGAATATGTTTAAAACAATGAACAGATGAAAATTTATTTCCTGAAACAGTAAAAATGGGAGAAGGAAAATAAGCAGGCCAGGCACAGTGGCTCACACATGTAACCCCAGCACTTTGGGAGGCTGAGGCAGGTAGATTGCTTGACCTCAGGAGTTAGAGACCAGCCTGGGCAACATGGTGAAACCCCATCTCTACTAAAATACAAACAATTAGCTGGGCATGGTGGCATGTGTCTGTAATCCCAGGTACTCAGGAGGCTGAGACAGGAGAATCGCTTGAACCTGGGAGGCAGAGGTTGCAGTGAGCTGAGATCATGCCACTGCACTACAGCCTGGGCAACAGAGCAAGACTCCATCAAAAAAAAAAAAAAAAAAAAAAAAACCAGATTCCCAACTGGAAAAGCCAGGGAAAAATCCCTATAAAATATTTCAGAATAAATACAAGAAATAATAAGGATAAGTGCAGAAATGTATGATGGAAATAGAAGAATAGTTGCAATTAGTAAACACTGGCTAACTTCAAAAGAGATAGTAAAAGCAGAAGTATGAAGTGAAAAAGGGAATAACCATTGAAAAAGAAGAAACTTAAGAATCATTAAGAGGCCAGGTGTGGTGGCTCATGCCTATAATCCAAGCCCTTTGGGAGGCTGAGGTGGGAGGATTGCTTGAAGCCATGAGTTGAAGATCAACCTGGGCAACATAGTGAGACCGTCTCTACAAAAATTTTTTAAGTTAACTGGCACCTATAGTGCCAGCTACTTGAGAGGCTTCGGTGTAGGAGAATTGCTGGAACACAGGAGTTCAAGGCTGTAGTGAGCTGTGATTGCACCATCATACTCTAGCCTGGACAACATAGTGAGACCCTGTTTCGAAAAAAAAATTCTAAGAGACAAAGATAAATTGGAAAATTTGGAAAACACAGTTTAACAGAAATTGATCCCATCAGAGGTAGGAAGCTTAAATGAACCACTAAATTCTGTGGAAGGAATTACTTCACCAAAAAGCACCAGGAACTGGATCCAGTGGCTCATGCCTATAATCCCAACATTTTGGGATGCTAAAATGGGAGGATTGTTTGAGCCCAGGAGTTTGAGACTAGCCTGGGCAACATGATGAAATTCTGTCGCTACAAAAAATAAATTAGGGCCAGGCAAGGTGGCTCACACCTGTAATCCCAGCACTTTGGGAGGCTGAGACGGGCTGTTCACCTGAGGTCAGGAGTTCGACACCAGCCTGACCAACATAGAGAAACCCCGTCTTTACTAAAAATAGAAAATTAGCCAGGTGTGGTGGCACATGCCTGTAATCCCAGCTACTCGGGAGGCTGAGGCAGGAAAACTGCTTGACCCTGGGAGGTAGAGGTTGCGGTGAGCCAAGATAGCTCCATTGCACTCCAGCCTGGGCAACAAGAGCGAAACTCCATCTCAAAAAAAAAAAAAAAAAAAAAAAAAAACCAAAAAAAACCAGGCATGGTGGTATGCACCTGTAGTCCCATCTACTGGGGAGGCCGAGGTGGGTGGGTCGCTTGAGCCCAGGAAGTTGAGGGAGCAGCTAACCATATTTGTGCCATGGCAGTCTACCCTGGGTGTGACAGAGCAAGACTCTGTCTCAAACAAACACACACCAGGCCCAAATAGTTTCATGTGGAATTTTTGAGACCTTTAAAGGCCAAATAGTCCTCGTGCCACATAAATTCTTCCAAAGCATAGACAGTAAACAAAACACACAAGAACCTTCCACAGTTTTTTAAAGAAGTATGATATCAATACCTGAACCTGATAAAGGTAGTACTTAAGATTTCAGTTTCATATTGCTTATCTCTTTAAAATTATATCTGTGGCTTAGTGGGATTTATTCTAGGAATGCAAGATTGGTTCTAGGAAGCCCAGTAATATACTGTATTAACACACATAGGGAAGAAAAATCACAATTATTTATATAGACACTGAAGAAAACCTTTAAGAAAGATCAATACCTATTCTTGATAGACTTCAGAAAATAGGAATTGATTAATACTTAATGTGATAAAATTTGGTATAGACCTTTTCGAAAGCCAGCATCTCACCTAATAAAGACTAGCTTCTACTAGGATTAGGAACAAGTATAGGATGCCCATTATTTCCATTATTATTTAACATTGTTCTGGAAATATTAACCAATGTGGTTAGCCAAGAAGAGGACCAATTAGAGACAAAAGCCTTGGAAAAATGTCAAGTGGTAACATAGGTGATATGGTATTATAGTATGATATGGTATTATAGTATTCAATAAAACTCTGGAGAATGCATTATTATACTGAAACAATAATTGAGGAACAGGATACAAAATTAACATACAGAAATCTTCATATACACAAGCAGTAACCAATTATGGTAGAGTAAAAGCCTCTTTTACATAGCAACAAGAAGATAAAATAGTAATAATTTTAACAGGAAATGTACAGAAGCTGTTGTAGGGCAAATTTATTTTTTTAGACAGGCTTTCACTCTGTCACCCAGGATGGAGTGCAGTGGCCCAGTCACAACTCACTGCAGCTTCAGCTTCCTAGTTAAGCAATCTCACATTGCCAGGACTACAGGCATGCATCACCACACCCACCTGATTTAGTACTTTTTTTTTTTTTTTTTTTTTGGTAAGAAGAAGTTGTGCTATGTTGCCCAGGCTGGTTTTGAACTCTTGGGCTCAAGCGATCCTTCCGCCTTGGCCTTCCAAAGTGCTGGGATTTTAGGTGTGAGCCCCCAAGCCCAGCCCAGGGTGATCTTAAAAACACTTCTGAAAATCAAAAGTAGGCCAGGCATGGTGGCTCACACCTGTAATCCCAGCACTTTAGGAAGCTGAGGAGGGAAGATCCCTTGAGCCCAGGAGTTTGAGACCGTCTTAGACAACATAGTGAGACCTTCTCTGTACAAAACAAAACATAAAAGTAGACTTGAACAAATGGAAAGACATTCCTTGTTCCTGGGATTAATATTATGAAAAAATTGGTGGTTCTTAAGTTGTTTTATAAACTTAAGACAATCCCAATAAACAGTTTTTAAAAAATAGAACTAGATAAGTTTATACAAAAGTGCACATGGAAAAATAGAAGTGCAAGAATACCTAAGAATATACTGCAAAAGAAAATCTGTAAGTTGGGACTAGCCATGTTTTATATTATAGCATCCTATAGTTAAAACTGTGGTACAGGCACATAAATAGACCAGTGGAATAGAATAAAAGAGCCAGAAATAGACTCAAGTACATACAGAATTTTAGTACAGTTACGCGTTGCTTAACAACGGGGATATGTTCTGAGAAATGCATCATTAGGCAGTTTCTTTGTGCGACCATCATAGAGTGGTCCATCACAAATCTAGATGGTATAGCCTATTACACACCTAGAATCTGTGATATAGTCTATTGCTCTTAGGCTGCAAACCTGTACAGCATGTTACTGTACCAGACACTGTATATAGTTGTAACACAATGGTAAGTATGTATCTAAACATAGGGTACAGTAAGAATAGGGTATTACAATAGGACCACCTTCCTATAGGCAGTCTGTCATTGACCAAAACCTCATTGTGCAGTGCCCGACTGTATATGATAATGATATTTTATCAAATCTCAGGGGCAAAAATTAGCTTTTAATAAATGATGCTGGGGCAACTGACTAGCCATTTAGGAAAACATAAAATTAGATTCATACTTTACACCATGTACAAAAATAAACTACAAATGGGTCAGAGAACTAAATATAACCTGTGAATCCATACAAGCACTAAAAGAAAACACAGATGAATTCCTCTGAAACCTTAGGGGAAGGTTTAGAAATGCTTTTGAATTGTAACTCAGTTTCAGTGAAAGATAGACAAAGCTGACTGTAAAAATTTTTTTTTTTTTTTTTTTTTTTTTAACAGATAAAGAAATTTTTTTTTTTTCACTTTTTTTTTTTTTTTTAATTTATTATTATTAAACTTCAAGTTGTAGGGTACATGTGCACAACGTGCAGGTTTGCTACATATGTATACTTGTGCCATATTGGTGTGCTGCACCCATCAACTCGTCATTTACATCAGGTATAACTCCCAATGAAATCCCTCCCCCCTCCCCGCTCCCCATGATAGGCCCCGGTGTGTGATGTTCCCCTTCCCGAGTCCAAGTGATCTCATTGTTCAGTTCCCACCTACGAGTGAGAACATGCGGTGTTTGGTTTTCTGTTCTTGTGATAGTTTGCTAAGAATGATGGTTTCCAGCTGCATCCATGTCCCTACAAAGGACACAAACTCATCCTTTTTTATGGCTGCATAGTATTCCATGGTGTATATGTGCCACATTTTCTTAATCCAATCTGTCACTGATGGACATTTGGGTTGATTCCAAGTCTTTGCTATTGTGAATAGTGCTGCAATAAACATACGTGTGCATGTGTCCTTATAGCAGCATAATTTATAATCCTTTGGGTATATACCCAGTAATGGGATGGCTGGGTCATATGGTACATCTAGTTCTAGATCCTTGAGGAATCGCCATACTGTTTTCCATAATGGTTGAACTAGTTTACAATCCCACCAACAGTGTAAAAGTGTACCTATTTCTCCACATCCTCTCCAGCACCTGTTGTTTCCTGACTTTTGAATGATCGCCATTCTAACTGGTGTGAGATGGTATCTCATTGTGGTTTTGATTTGCATTTCTCTGATGGCCAGTGATGATGAGCATTTTTTCATGTGTCTGTTGGCTGTATGAATGTCTTCTTTTGAGAAATGTCTGTTCATATCCTTTGCCCACTTTTTGATGGGGTTGTTTGTTTTTTTCTTGTAAATTTGTTTGAGTTCTTTGTAGGTTCTGGATATTAGCCCTTTGTCAGATGAGTAGATTGCAAAAATTTTCTCCCATTCTGTAGGTTGCCTGCTCACTCTGATGGTAGTTTCTTTTGCTGTGCAGAAGCTCTTTAGTTTGATGAGATCCCATTTGTCAATTTTGGCTTTTGCTGCCGTTGCTTTTGGTGTTTTAGACATGAAGTCTTTGCCCATGCCTATGTCCTGAATGGTACTACCTAGGTTTTCCTCTAGGATTTTTATGGTATTAGGTCTAACATTTAAGTCTCTAATCCATCTTGAATTAATTTTCGTATAAGGAGTAAGGAAAGGATCCAGTTTCAGCTTTCTACTTATGGCTAGCCAGTTTTCCCAGCACCATTTATTAAATAGGGAATCCTTTCCCCATTTCTTGTTTCTCTCAGGTTTGTCAAAGATCAGATGGCTGTAGATGTGTGGTATTATTTCTGAGGACTCTGTTCTGTTCCATTGGTCTATATCTCTGTTTTGGTACCAGTACCATGCTGTTTTGGTTACTGTAGCCTTGTAGTATAGTTTGAAGTCAGGTAGCGTGATGCCTCCAGCTCTGTTCTTTTGACTTAGGATTGTCTTGGAGATGCGGGCTCTTTTTTGGTTCCATATGAACTTTAAAGCAGTTTTTTCCAATTCTGTGAAGAAGCTCATTGGTAGCTTGATGGGGATGGCATTGAATCTATGAATTACCTTGGGCAGTATGGCCATTTTCACGATATTGATTCTTCCTATCCATGAGCATGGTATGTTCTTCCATTTGTTTGTGTCCTCTTTGATTTCACTGAGCAGTGGTTTGTAGTTCTCCTTGAAGAGGTCCTTTACATCCCTTGTAAGTTGGATTCCTAGGTATTTTATTCTCTTTGAAGCAATTGTGAATGGAAGTTACACCAGTGACAGTCAAACAGAGAGACTGTAAAAATTTTAAAACCCCACTCTTCATAAGAAAAAACTATAAACAAAATCAAAAGACCACCAATATGCTAGAAGAAACTCTTTGCAACATGTATCCCAGAGTATGAATATTCTTAATAAGGAGCTCTTCCACTGAAGGATTAACGACCAAAATTGATAGAAAAGTAGGCAAAAAGCCACGAATAGATAGCTCACAAAAAAGATATAAAATGGACCTTAAACATGTCAAAAGATTTTCAACTTTATAATGCTAGAAATACAAATTCAAATTACACTGAGTATTTTCTCATATGTCCGATTGGCTAAAAATAAAAACCCTGAAAACACTTTCCACTGGAAAGTCAGTGGAGAAGCGGCCACTCTTGCGCATTGCTGGTAGGGGACTCTGGTATTATCCAGGACTAAATTAGCATTTGCCCTTTGACCCAGCAATCCCATTCCTAGCAATTTACCCTGAAGATACACTTCCCACCACACAAAATTATAGATGTGCGAAGTTACTACCATTACATTGTCATTTGTAATTGTGAGATACTCTAAATAACCTAAATGTAAATTTTTTTTTTTTTTTTTTTTTTTTTTTTTTGTTGAGACCGAGTCTCGCTCTGTTGCCCAGGCTGGAGTGCAGTGGCCGGATCTCAGCTCACTGCAAGCTCCGTCTCCCGGGTTTACGCCATTCTCCTGCCTCAGCCTCCCGAGTAGCTGGGACTACAGGCGCCCGCCACCTCGCCCGGCTAGTTTTTTGTATTTTTTAGTAGAGACGGGGTTTCACCGTGTTAGCCAGGATGGTCTCGATTTCCTGACCTCGTGATCCGCCCGTCTGGGCCTCCCAAAGTGCTGGGATTACAGGCTTGAGCCACCGCGCCCGGCCCTAAATGTAAATTTTAAAATAATGTAAGCCACATGTAGATTGGTTGAATAAACTTTGGTACATCACACAGTACAGTACTATGCAGAAGTGAAAAAGAATGAAGATCTCTATGAATTGATAGGAAGTGATTCCCAGCCGGGCCCGGTGGCTCACGCTTGTAATCCCAGCACTTTGGGAGGTGGAGACGGGCGGATCACGAGGTCAGGAGATCCAGACCATCCTGGCTAACACGGTGAAACCCCGTCTCTACTAAAAATACAAAAAATTAGCCAGGTGTGGTGACGGGCGCCTGTAATCCCAGCTACTCAGGAGGCTGAGGCAGGAGAATGGCGTGAACCCAGGAGGCGGAGCTTGTAGTGAGCCAAGATCGCGCCACTGCACTCCAGCCTGGGCGACAGAGCCAGACTACGTCTCAAAAAAAAAAAAAAAGAAGTGATTCCCAGGACATATTAAGTGAAAAAATTCAAAGTGCAAGAGTGTCTACATTGTTACTTCCCGTGTAAGATAGAAGGGTAAATTAAAAGATACAAATGCAAACACACAGATAATACATCAGAAAATAATGAGATTAATAACAGGGTAGGTGGGACTAGGGTGGAAGGGATGGGGAAGGAACACTATAAAACTATTAGTATTTTACATATTAAAAAATAAAATCAAGACTGGGGAAAACCTTTAAAATGAAATACAAATATGAACCTGTTTTAAATGAATGACTTTTGAACATATATTTTGACTATATACCTTTAATCTAAAGACCGAAATAGCTGTAAAAAAATTCTAGATAGTAGGTCTGTTTTTTGTAGCTGTGTAAGTTAGCAATTCTGAAACCATTTTCTCTGTATTTGAGGATCGAATAAATAAGTACATTTTGAGGGTAGTGGCAGCCAGATTCTGCTATTGGAGAAGGGAGTTGTGAATATGGCAAGAGAAAAAAATCTAGAAAGAACCCTATAGTTGCATTGGAGTAGAATTTGAATTATCAGCATGAACTCATGGTTTTTCATATAGCTGGACTTTGGACGTTTTAGAAGGAGTCACACACACCTCTAAAAGGAACCCAGGCCTTTTGGAGAAATGGTTGATTGTAGGGCTGGGGCAGGAAAAAAACCAAGATGAACCAGAAAGTAAGATAATTCCAAAATGTAAGGTAGTGCTCAAAGAACAATGGGGACACTTTAGAAGGACACAGGAACCAGCATGAAGGAACTTTGGTAAATATAGGACAATTTGAACATAAAATGATGGTGAAAGATTATAATCCATAGAATAAAACAAGAATCCATAAGTTCATACTGATACCATATAAGTAAATGGGAAAGGCAAAGATCTTTCTTGCGACAGATGCCAGTGAATAAATGGAAAAGTAAAGTGGAATTGGAAAACTCACCATTTGGGCTGGGTGAGGTGGTTCACACTTGTAAGGTGGCCAGATTGCTTGAGCTCCGGAGTTTGAGACCAGCCTGGCCAACATGGTGAAACCCTGTCTCTACTAAAAATACAAAAATTAACCAGGTATGGTGGCATGAATCTGTGGTCCCAGCTGCTTGAGAGGCTAAGATGGGAAGATTGCTTGAGCCTGGGAGGTGGAGGCTGAGTGGCAGAGCAAGACCCAAAACAAAACAAAAAAAGCTCACCATTTGGCAGCTACCATGACAGTAATGAGTCAGGCAAGAATCATGGCTGCTTTATGGCTGCTAGGATGCTAAACCTAATGGATGAAGATCTAGATTAATGATTAAAATTTGAAGAACAGGGCTGTATGTAGTCTCAAAGTATTTACTCACAAAATTCTTATTAAATTGGAGAAATAGTAACTTTACAAGGAAACCTACAGATATCACCATCATTAATGGACAAATCAACACCTTGTGCCACTTGATGAGAATGTTCCTTCTGTGGTATTCCCGCGGAAAGGCTTAGCTCAAAGTTACACATGAAGAAATATCAAAGGAACCTAAATAGAAGGCATGCTTTACAAATTAACTGGTCTGTTGTCTTCCAAGATGTCATGACTATGAAAGACAAAGATGGAGGGGGAAAGTTAAAGGAGCCTAAAGAGACATGACCACTAAAAGTGCCAGGTGATCCTGACTCAGGTTCTGTACCAGAATTTTGTTGCTTGTGCTGCTATAATGGATACTATTGGAACAACGGGCAAACTTGAATAATGTTATGTAATAAGAAATAGTGTCCGGGCGCGGTGGCTCACACTTGTAATCCCGTCACTTTGGGAGGCCAAGGTGGGTGGATCACGAGGTCAGGAGATCAAGACTATTCTGACCAACATGGTGAAACCATCTCTACTAAAAATACAAGAAAATTAGCTGGGTGTGGTGGTGCATACCTGTAGTCCCAGCTACTTGGGAGGCTGAGTCAGGAGAATTGCTTGAACCCAGGGGGCAGAGGCTGCAGTGAGCCGAGATCGCGCCACTGCACTCCAGCCTGGGCAGCTAAGTGAGACTCCGTCTCAAACAAAATTGTGAACTGGGTACAGTGACTCATGCCTGTAATCTCAGCACTTTGGGAGGCTGAGGCGGGTGGATTGCTTGAGCCCAGGAGTTTGAGACCAGCCTGGGCAAGATAGCAAGATGCTGTCTCTACAAAAAATACAAAAATTAGCTGGACATGGTGGCATGTACCTGTAGTCCTAGCTACTTGGGAGCCTGAGGCGGGAGGATTGCTTGAGCCCTGGAGGTCAAGGCTGCAGTGAGCTGTGATCATGCTATTGCACTCCAGCCTGGGTCACAGAGCAAGATCCCGTCTCAAAAAAAAAAAAAAATAATAATAATAATAGTATTGTGGTAATGTTTATTTCCTGATTTTGATAATATCACTGTAGTTGTAAAAAAAAGAACGTTCTTGTGTGTTTATGTATATAAAAGAGTGATGGTTGGGCACGGTGGCTCACGCCTGTAATCGCAGCACTTTGGAGGCCAAGGTGGGAGGATTGCTTAAGCCCAGGAATTGGAGACCAGTCTGGGCAACATAGCGAGACCTTATTGCTACTAAAAATTAACTGAGCATGGTGGTGCACAGCTGTGGTCCTAGCTGCTTGGGAGGCCGAGGGGGGAAGATCACTTGAGCCCAGGAGATCAAGGCTGCAGTGAGCCATGATTGTACCACTGCATTCCAGCCTGCGTGACGGGGAGACCCTGTCTCAAAAAAAGAAAAAAAAAAAAGCAAAATAATAAATGAAGAATCGGGGCGAAGGGTATATGTACTGTTCTTGAATTTTTAATTTTTATTTATTTATTTTTGAGACAGAATCTCCCTCCATTGCCCAGGCTAGAGTGCAGTAGCACAATCTTGGCTCACTGCAACTTCTGCCTACCCGTTCAAGCGATTGTCCTGCCTCAGCCTCCTGAGTAGCTGGGATTACAGGTGCCTGCCACCACACCAGGCTAATTTTTTGTGTTTTTAGTAGAGATGGGGTTTTGCTACATTGGCCAGGCTGGTCTTGAACTCCTGGCCTCAGGTGATCCACCCGCCTTGACCTCCCAAAGTGCTAGGATTACAGGAGGGAGCCACTGGGCCTGGCCTGACATTTTTATTTACGTCGGAAATAATTTCAAAGTGAAAAGGTAAAGTTGTCATAAAAAATTCCAAATTCAAATAGGACTTTGAAAACAACTTCACTGGTGTGTCCGTCTTAGCAGCAGTTGAGGTTTTCTGTGCCATTTCTCCGCAGCAGGGAGGAGGTGCTGCCTCTGCCTGTTGTCCTGCTTCCTTGGAGAACCTGTGATAGAGATGGAGCTGTCTACCTCTACCTCTGTAATAGAAATGTCATTCTGTAGTGTCGTTACATCTTATACTTGCCTTTATCATTTTGAACTCAAGTAAATTTATTCCTGCAGGTTGTTGATGAGCGTGAATTTTTTGAGATCATGCCCAATTATGCCAAAAACATCATTGTTGGTTTTGCAAGAATGAACGGGAGGACTGTTGGAATTGTTGGCAACCAACCCAAGGTGGCCTCAGGTAGGATGGAGAAGCTCTTCTAAGCCTCGGTTGTGGGGTTGGAGGCCAGGGAAGCCTGGGTCCATGGTGTCCTTTCTGCCTTTGCCTGTTCTTCAGACATATGACCAGAAGAAAAAAAAATCTAAATGGTTGCTATAAAAGCTACTTTTTTTTTTTTTTTTTTTTTTTAAAGACAGGGTCTTACTGTTGTCCAGGCTGGAGTGCAGTGGTGTGATCTCAGCTCACTGGAACCTCTGCCTCCCAGGGTCAAGCAGTCCTTCCACCGCAGCTTCCCGAGTAGCTGGGACTACAGGCACATACCACCATATGTGGCTAATTCTCTTTTTTTGTATTTTTCCTAGAGATGGGGTTTTGCCATGTTGCCTGTGCTGGTCTCGAACTCCTGAACTTAAGTGATGCCCCCACCTCAGCCTCTGAAAGCGCTGGGATTGCAGGCATGAGCCACCACACCTGGCCTATAAAAGCTACTTTTAATATCTCAAAATGCTCCTTTCATACTCCTTTTCAAAGGTTTATAGGAAACTTACATTCTTAGTGTATAAGGTTTTTAATTTTTTAGGGGTCAGTTTTCTGTTACCCCCCTACCCCCAGTTAAATATATGACTCACTCACTAATCAACGAGCTCCATGAGGACAGGGGTGGTGATGTCTTATTCACAGTAGTATCTCCAGTGCCTTCAACAGTGCCAGGTACATAGAGGGTACGTGACAAGTTAATGGCATCTTACCATGTCTGTTTCCCACAACTTTCTGGTGATATGGCTAGAACTGAGTCACAGTCAAGTGAGGGAGACTCTTCCATGGCTGTTCTCTGGGAGGGATTGGGAGTGCTGGGGTGGGGACTGAATACCACTTCTCACTATTTTTCCTCTTAGATTTGTTTTGTATCCTTGTTTAGGAAGAATCTGCCTTTCTTCATGACCCAACTTTATCTTTTATTTCTGCCATGGATATGTTTTATTGTCTTTAGAAAACTGTTGGCTGGGCGCGGTGGCTCAAGCCTGTAATCCCAGCACTTTGGGAGGCCGAGATGGGCGGATCACGAGGTCAGGAGATCGAGACCATCCTGGCTAACACGGTGAAACCCCGTCTCTACTAAAAAATACAAAAAACTAGCCTGGCGAGGTGGCGGGTGCCTGTAGTCCCAGCTACTCGGGAGGCTGAGGCAGGAGAATGGCGTGAACCTGGGAGGCGGAGCTTGCAGTGAGCTGAGATCCGGCCACTGCACTCCAGCCTGGGAGACAGAGCGAGACTCCGTCTCGAGAGGAAAAAAAAAAAAAAAGAAAACTGTTTTGGCTGGGCGTGGTGACTCACGCCTGTAATCCCAGCACTTTGGGAGGCCAAGGCGGGTGGATCACAAGATCTGGAGTTAGAGACCAGCCTGGCCAACATGGCGAAACCCTGTCTCTGCTAAAAATACAAAATTGAGCCAGGCGTGGTGGCACACGCCTGTAGTCCCAGCTACTCGGGAGGCTGGGGCAGGAAAATCACTTGAGCCACGGAGGCAGAGGTTGTTGCAGTGAGCCAAGGATTGTGTCACTGCCCGGGAGGCAGAAGTTACAGTGAGTTGATCACGCCACTGCATGACAGAGCGAGACTCTGTCCCCACCCCTCTAAAAAAATTTTGTCATGGTAAAATATATATAACAAAATATGTCTGTTTGGCCCATTTAAAAATTGTGCAGCTGCAGTGATTACATTCACAGTGTATGCAACCGTCACCACTATCTGTTTCCAAACATTTTCATCACCTCAGAGACTGTGAACTTGTTAAACAATAACTCACTATTTGTCTCAGCCTCTAGCCTTTGCTATTCTAAATCTACTTTCTCTTTCTAGGAATTTGCCTATTTTAGATATTTCATATAAATGGAATCATACAGTGTTTGTCCTTTTATATTGGACTTATTTCACTTAGCACAATCAGGCTTATTTCATTTAGCAAGGTTTATCCATATTGTAGCATATGTTAAAACTCCGTTTATTTTTATGGCTGGGTAATAATATGTTGCATGTATATACCACATTTTGATGGATTGTTCATTTGTCAGTGGACACCTGGGTTATTTCCACCTTTGGGTTACTGTGAATAATGCTGGAATCAACACTGATATATAAGTATCTGTTTGAACCTCAGTTTTCACTTTTTCTGGGTCTATACCCAGAAGCAAAATAACTGGGTTATGTGGTAATTCTAGGTTTAACTTTTTGGGGGAACACCACGCTGTTTTCTACAGCGTCTGCACTATTCTACGTTCCCACCAGCAATGTGCAAGGGTTCCAGTTTTTCCACATCCTTGCCAACACTTATTAATTTTTAAAAATAGTAATCCTAATGGATGTGAAGTGAATAGAATTGTGTTTTTGATTTGCATTTCTCATCAACATTAGTCTTGGTGAGCATCCTTTCCTGTGCTTCTTGGCCATTTGTATATCTTCTTTGGAAAAATGTCTATTCAAGTCCTTTTTCCATTGTTTAATTGTGTGTCTTTTGTTGTTGAGTTGGAGTTCCTTGTATATTCTGTATATTAAACTTTTACATATGACTTACAAATATTTTCTTCCATTCTATAGGTTGTCCTTGCACTCTTTTGATCATGTCTTTTGATACACAATTTTTTTTTCTTTTTTTTTTTGAGTTGGAGTCTTGCTCTCTTTCGCTCTGTCTCCAGCCCAGGCTGGAGTGCAATGGTACAATCTTGGCTCATTGCAATCTCTGCCTCCCCAGTTTCAAACCATTCTCTCACCTCAGCCTCCCAAATAGCTGGGATTACAGGCATGCGCCGCCATGCCAGGCTAAGTTTTGTATTAGTAGAGAGAGGCTTTTGCCATTTTGGCCAGGCTAGTCTCAAACTCCTGACCTCAAGTGATCTGCCCACCTTGGCCTCCCGAAGTGCTGGGATTACAGGTGTGAGCCACTGCACCTGGCTGAAAAGTTTTTAATTTTGATTAAATCTAGTTTCTGTATTTTTTCTTCTGTTGCTTGTGCTTTTGTTGTCATATATAAGAATTTAAATTTAAGGTGGTGAAAGTATGTTCCTGTTGTTTTTTTCTAAGAGTATTATGGTTTTAGCCCTTCCATTTAGGTTTTAATTTTGAGTTAATTTTGTATATATGAGATAGGAGTGCAACTTCATTCTTTTGCATGTGGAAATCCAGTTATTCCAGCACCGTTTGTTGAAGAGATAATTGTTTCCTCATTGAACAGGTGTGGCGTGCTTGTGGGAAATCAGCAGGCTGTGGGTGTATGAATTTGTTTCTGTATTCTTAATACTATTCTGTTGGTCTGTATGTCTATCCATATTTCAGTGTCACACTAGTTTGATTGCTGTAGCTTTGTATATGTTTTGAAATTGAGAAGTATGTCTTCCAACTTTGTTGTTGTTCTTAGGATTGTTTTAGGCATTTGGGGACCGTCTGTGTTGAGTCTTCCTGTCCTTGAACCTGGATTCTCTCTCCGTTTGTTTAGTTGTTGTCTTCCCCTGATTATTGAGGTATAATTGACAAATAAAAATGGTATCTGTTTAAGGCATACAATGGGATTATTTGATATACATATAATTTATCAAGTTAATTAACAGGTTCATCACCTCACATAGTTACTTTTTTGTTGTGAAAACACTTAAGATCCACTCTTATGGCAAATTTCTGGTATACAATACAGTATTATTAACTGTAGTCACCATGGTGTACATTAGATTCCCAGAACTTATGCATTTTCTAACTGAAAATTTGTACTCTTTGACCAATTTCCCTCCCTTCCTTCCTTCCTTCCTTCCTTCCTTCCTTCCTTCCTTCCTTCCTTCCTTCCTTCCTTCCTTCCTTTCTTTCTTTCTCTTTCTTTCTTTTTCTTTCTTTCTTTTCTTTCTTTCTTTTTCTTTCTTTCCCCCTCCCTTTCCCCCTTTCCCTTCCCTTCCCTTCCCTTCCCGAATCTCGCTCTGTCACCCAGGCTGGAGTGCAGTGGCGTGATCTCCGCTCACTGCAACCTCTACCTCCCTGGTTCAAGCAATTCTCGTGCCTCAGCCTCCTGAGTACCTGGGACTACAGGCACTGGCCACCATGCTTGGCTAATTTTTTTTTTGAGAGGCACTGGCCACCATGCTCAGCTAATTTTTTTTTTTTTTTTTTTTTTTTTTTTTGAGACAGAGTCTCACTCTGTCGCCAGGCTGGAGTGCAATGGCACAATCTCAGCTCACTGCAACCTCTGCCTCCTGGGTTCAAGCGATTCTCCTGCCTCAGCCTCCTGAGTAGCTGGGATTACAGGCACGCACCACTACGCCTAGCTAATTTTTGTATTTTTAGTAGAGATGGGGTTTCACCGTGTTGGCCAGGATGGTCTCAATCTCTTGACCTTGTGATCTGCCCGCCTTGGCCTTCCAAAGTGCTGGGATTACAGGCATGAGCCACCATGTCCGGCCTAATTTTTTGTATTTTTAGTTGAGACAAGGTTTCATCATGTTGGCCAGGCTGGTCTCGAACTCCTGACCTCAGGTGATCCACCGACCTCGGCCTCCTAAAGTGCTGGGATTACAGGCATGAGCCACCATGCCTGGCCTGACCAATATCTTTCCATTCTCCCCACTCCACAGCCCTTGGCAAATACTGTTTTACACTCTGCTTCTATGAATATGACTTTCTTAGATTCCACACATATGAAATTGTAACAGTATTCATCTTTCTATGGCTGGCTGGCTTCACTTAGCTTAAGGTTCCTCAGATTCATCCATTTTGTCACAAATCGTATTTCCTTTTTTTTCCTTCCTTCCTTTTTTTTTTTTTTGAGACAGGGTCTTGCTGTGTTGCCCAGGCTGGAGTGCAGTGGTGTGATCGTGGCTCGCCCAGGCTGGAGTGCGGTGGTGTGATCGTGGCTCGCCCAGGCTGGAGTGCGGTGGTGTGATCGTGGCTCGCCCAGGCTGGAGTGCGGTGGTGTGATCGTGGCTCGCCCAGGCTGGAGTGTGGTGGTGTGATCGTGGCTCGCCCAGGCTGGAGTGCGGTGGTGTGATTGTGGCTCACTGCGGCTATGATCTACCTCCTGGGTTCAAGCGACCCTTCTGAGCAGCTGGGACCACAGGCATGCACCACCATGCCCAGCTAATTTTTTGTATTTTTGGTAGAAATGGAGTCTCACTCTGTTGCTCAGCCTGGTGTCAAATTCCTGGGCTCAAGCAGTCCTCCCACCTTAGCCTCTCAAAGTGCTGGGATTACAGACATGAGTCAGCATACCTGGCTCCCTATTTTTTATGGTTGAATAACATTCCATTGTGTGTGTGTCTGTCATATTTTCTTTATCCATTCATTTATCATTAGACACTTCGGTTGTTTCCATATGTTGGCTATTGTGAATAATAGCCAAGTGAACATGAATATTGCAGTGAACATGGGGGTGCAGACATTTCCTTGAGATACTGACTTAAATTTCTTTGGGTATATATACCCATAGTGGAATTGTTGGAGCATATGGTAGTTCTCTTTTAATTTCTTGAGGAACCTCCATTCTGTTTTCCATGATGTCTGTACCAGTTTTATCTAGTTACTTTTACATTTCTTGTCTTTCTTTTTTATTTAAGAGATTGGATCTTGCTCTATTGCCTAGGCTAGAATGCAGTGATACAATCTTAGCTCACTGCAGCCTCAGACTTCTGGGCTCAAGTGATCCTCCCACTTCGGCCTCCTGAGCAACTGGGACTACTCAGGTGTGCACCACCATGCCTGGCTAATTTTATTTTATTTTATTTTTTGTTGAAACTAGATCTCATTATGTTGCTCAGGCTAGCCATGAACTTCTGGCTTTAAGTAACCCTCCTACCTCAGCCTCACAAAGCTCTGGGATCACAGGCATAAGCCACTATGCCTGGCCTCTTTCTTTCTTCAGAATTTTATCATTTTCCAGCCAGGTGCAAGTGGCTCATGCCTCTAATCCTAGCACTTTGGAAGACGGAGCAGGTGGGTCACTTGAGACCAAGAACTCTAGACCAGCCTGGCAAACATGGCGAAACCCCAACTCTACTAAAAATACAAAAATTAGCTGGGATTGTTGTTGTGCTCCTGTAGTCCCTGCTACTCGGGAGGCTGAGGCACAAGAATCGCTTGAACCTGGGAGGCAGAAGTTGCACTGAGCTGACATCACGCCACTGTACTCCAGCCTGGGCGACAGAGCAAGACTCCATTTCAAAAAAAAAAAAAAAAAAAAAAAAAAGGTTTTCCTCATATACATATTATATTTGTTTTGTTAGGTTTATACCTAAGTATTTTGGAGTTTGGGTTTTTTTGAGGTTAATGGTTGTATTAATCTGTTTTCACATTGCTATAAAGATACTACCCGAGCCTGGGTATTCTATAAAGGAAAGAGGTTTAATTGACTCACAGTTCCATATGTCTGGGGAGGCATCAGGAAACTTACAATCATGGTGAAAGGCAAAGTGGAAGCAAAGACCTTCTTCACATGGCAGCAGGAGAGAGAAGTGCAGGCAGGGGAAATGCCAGATGTTTCTAAAACCATCAGATCTTGTAAGAACTCACACACTATCACGAGAACAGCATGGGGAAAACCACCCCCATGATCCAATCACCTCCCTCCCTTGACACGTGGTCCCTCCCTCAACACATGAGGATTATAGGTTCCTCTCTCAACACATGGGGCTTACAATTTGAGATGAGATTTGGGTGGGCACACAGAGCTAACCCTATCAATGGTATTTTGTTTTCAATTTCAAATTCTACTTGTTTATTGCCAGTATATAGGAAAGTAATTGATTTTTGTATATTAGCCTTTTATCTTGCAACCTTGCTATGTTACTTATTAGTTCCAGCAGTTATTTTTCGGTTACTTCTTTCAGATTTTCTGTATGGACACTTTTGTCATTTGTGAACAAAGAGGTTGATTTCTTCCTTCTCAATGTGTACACCTTTTATATTCTTGTCTTCTTGCATTAGCCAGGACTTCCAGTATGATATTGAAAGATAGTGGTGAGGGGACATTTGATCTTAGCTAGAAAACTTGTAGTTTCTTACAAGTAAGTGTGTTGTTAGTTGTAGGTTTTTCGGTTTTTCGTAGATGTTCTTTATAAAGTTGAAGAAGTTCCCCTCTATACTTAGTTGAGTGTTTTTGTCATGAATATGTTTTGGATTTTGTTACATGCTTTTTTTGTATTCATATGATCATGTGGTTTTTCTTCTTCAGCCTGTTGATAGATTACATCAATTGATTTTTGACTGTTGAACTAAACTCACATACCTGAGATAAATCCCGCCTGGTTTTGTTGTATAATTCTTTTTATGCATTGTTGGATTTGATCTGCTAATATTTTGTTGAGGATTTTTTCATATAAGCTTATGAGCAATATTGAGATGCAGTTTTCTTGCGATGTCTTTGTCTGGTTTTGGTATCAGAGTGATGCTGGACTCACAGAATGAGTTAGAAAGTTTTCTTTCTGCATCTGCCTTCTGGAAAAGATTGCAGAGAACTGGTATATTAATATCTTCCTTAAATGTGTGGTGGAATTCACAAGTTGAAACCTGGGCTTTATTTGCTTTTTAAATTATGTAGGAAATAAAAAGTGGAATTAGAAACCAAAATACTCAAATCCTGGTTTTTATATTTGCCCATGTAGTCATCTTTACTAGATATTTATTTCCTAATGTAGCTTTGTGATACTGTCTAGTGTTCTTTCCTTTTAACCTGAAGGGCTTCCTTTAGCATTTTTCTGTGGAGTGGGCTTGTTGGTACTGAGGGCCTCAGCTTTTGTTTATCTGAAAATGTCTTAATTCTTAAATTTTCTCTCATTTTTGAAGGACAGTTTGCCAGATATGGAATTCTTGGTTGACACTTTTATTCTTTTAGCATTTTAATATGTTATCCTACTGTCTCTGGCTTTCAGAGTTTCTGCTGAGAAATCACTGGATAATCTTAATGAGGATTCCTTGACATAATGAGTGATTTCTTTTTTGCTGCTTTTAAGATTCTCTTTTGTCTTTCAGTAATTTGACTGTAATATGTCTCAGTGTGGGTCTCTGAATGTATTCTTATAGTTAGTTGAGTTTCTTATATTTCTAGTTTCACATCTTGCATCAAACTTGGGAAGTTTTCGGACATTGTTTCATCAAATTATCTCCTTGCCACTTTCTCTCAGTCTTCTCCTCCTGGTGCTCTCATCCTGTGTGTATTGGTTCACATGTTAGTGTCCCACAGGTCCCTTAGGTTCTGCTCACTTAGTTTTTTTATTTTCTCCTCAGAGTAATTTCAATTGTTTTATCTTCATATTCTCTGATCTTTCTTCTGCCTGCTCAAATCTCCTATTGAACCCTTGTAATGAATTTTTCATTTCATTTATTATACTTTTCAGCTCCAGAATTTTTCATTATTTTCCTGATTTCCTTTAGTTCTTTGTCCAGGTTTTCCTTTACCTCTTTGAATATATTTAAGAGTAGTAGTGTTTTAGGCCAGATGTGGTGGCTCCTGCCTGTAATCCCAGCACTTTGGGAGGCCAAGGTGGGCAGATCGCCTGAGATCAGGAGTTTGAGACCAACCTAGCCAATGTGGTGAAACCCCATCTCTACTAAAAATACAAAAATGAGCCAGGCATGGCAGCGGGCGCCTGTAGTCCCAGCTACTTACGAGGCCAAGGCAGGAGAATCACATGAACCTAGGAGGCAGAGATTGCAGTGAGCTGAGATGGCGCCATTGCAGTCCAGCCTGGGTGACAAGAAGCAAAACTCTGTCTCAAAAACAAAACAAAAAAACCCCACTAGTAGTGTTTTATAGTCTTTGTCTAGTAAGTTCAGTGTCTATGCTTACTTAGGGACAGTTTCTTAATTTTACACCTTGTAATTTTTTTAATTGAAAACGGGGTATTTGTACATTATAATGTGGTCACGCTGGCAGTCACATTTTCTTCTTTTCCCAAGCTTTGTTGTTTTTTTTTTTGATACTGAATGTCATATATGTTTGTCTAGTGTCTTTTTGCAATTACTTTTCCAGAGACTGTATATTTCTTGTCATTTGTGGTCACTGAAGTCCCTGTTTCTTTTCTTGTTTCTTTCTTTCTTTTGAGACAGGGTCTTGCTCTGTTGCCTAGGCTGGTCTGGAACTCCTGGCCTTAAGAGATTCTCCCAAAGTGGCCTCCCACAGTGTTAGGATTACAGGCGTGAGCCACCATGCCCAGCCTGTTTCTTAATTTGTGTATTTGACAGAAATTTTCTTAAACACCAGGAACTAAAACCAAGAAACAACAAACAAGAAAACTCCTGGTCTTGAAATTGACTCTGTGTTGGGGAGTTTAAAGTTTTCCCAGGTCTTTTGTTTTGTAATAGTGTTTTCATTTTCATTCAACTTATTTTCTAATTTCCCCTCTCAGATCTTTTCTGATCGTGTGTCTTGTCCTAGGCATACATGTGTCTTTCTGAATTCCCCCTATTCAAGGGTGCTTTTGAATGCACTAATTTCCTAAAGACACTCTCTCCTTGTTTTTTTTTTTTTTCTCTCCCATGTCTTAGGTGGTTTCAACAATAATCTTTTGGCCAGACATCTGCAGGTTGTTCCTCTGCCTTACCATGATTTTGAGAAATGCCTGCTACATTTCCAGCCTGTACAAGTTCTGAGTTAGGTGGAACAGAGATGTGTTCCTTGTGTCAGTCCTTCAGGCAGCCCACAGACAGGTTAGAGCAGACTTATGCAGAAATTTGTGAATGAGGTCTGCTCTGCTTCCTCCACAACCTGGGAGGGAATGGGACAAGTATAATTAAAAAGCTACAAAGCTTTCATACCATTTTATTTTATTTTATTTTTTGGAGACAGAGTCTTACTCTGTCACCCAGGCTGGAGTGCAGTGGCACGATCTTGGCTCACTGCAACCTCCTTGTCCCAGATTCAAGCAATTCTCCTGCCTCAGCCACTGAGTAGATGGGATTACAGGTGTGCACCACTCTCGGATAATTTTTGTATTTTTAGTAGAGACAGGGTTTTGCCATGTTGGCCAGACTGGTCTTGAACTCCTGACCTCAGGTGATCCGCCCGCCTTGGCCCCCCAAATTGATGGGATTACAGGCGTGAGCCACCACGTTTGGCCACTTTTTTTTCCCTTTTAGAGACAGAGTGTCACTATGTTGTCCAGGCTGGTCTCAAACTCCTGGGCTTAAGCAATCCTCCCACTTTGGCCTCCTGAGTACCTGGGACTACATTGTCTGTCTTTTTATTGATTTGTAGGGCCTGGCTTGTGACTTGTGACTTGCCTATTTATTTCCTTTCCCTTTTCCTCTCCTTTCTCCTTTGTTTTTTTTTTTTTTTTTTTTTGAGACAGAGTTTCACTCTTGTTGCCCACGCTGGAGTGCAATGATGTGATCTTGGCTCACCACAACCTCCATCTTCCGGATTCCAGTGATTCTCCTGCCTCAGCCTCCTGAGTAGCTGGGATTACAGGCGCACGCCACCATGACCAGCTAATTCTGTATTTTTAGTAGAGACATGTTTTTTAGTAGAGACGTATTTTCTCCATGTTGGTCAGGCTGGTCTTGAACTCCTGACCTCAGGTGCTCCACCTACCTTGGCATCCCAAAGTGCTGGGATTACAGGCATGAGCCAGCACACCCAGCCTCTCTCTCTCTCTCTCTCTCTCTCTTTTTTTTTTTTTTTTGAGATGGAGTCTCACTCTGTTGCCTAGAGCAGTGGTGCAATCTTGGCTCACTGCAACTTCCGCCTCCTGGGTTCAAGTGATTCTCCTGCCGCAAGCCTTCCGAGTAGCTGGGAGTACAGGTGCCTGCCACCACGCCTGGCTAATTTTTGTATTTTTTAGTAGAGATGAGGTTTCACCATGTTGGCCAGGCCGGTCTTGAACTCTTGACCTCAAGTGGTCCGCCTGCCCAACCTCCCAAAGTGCTGGGATTACAGGTGTGAGCCACTGTGCCAGGCCACGTTTTTATTCATGAATGGATTTTAGATTTTTTCAGGTGTTTTCTCTACGTCTGTTGAGATGTTCATATAGTTTTTTCCTTTAATAATTTCATTGGTTTTCACATGCTGAAATCAACCTTGAATTCTTGGGATAAACCCCACTCGGACATGATGTATTATTGTTTTTATATATATTGCTGGACTTGATAATATGCCTTACTTAAAAAGTAAAAATTTTTCATTTTTGTTTTTGGTCTGTATTCTTTTCTGATGATGTCCTTGTCTTGCTTTGGTATCAGGGTAATACTGGTCACATAGAGTTAAGTTGGAAACTCTTCTAGGAGGGGAGATTTACTAGTAATTGAGGTCCTCTCTGTGCTGCTTTACAGATTCCATTTCCTTTACTCCTTAGAATTATGCTAGCGGAACCTTAGGTCTAAAGGCAAAGTAATTTCTCAAGGGCACATCGCCATCACCAGTGGAGCCAGAATCTGATTGGAAGCTCTGAGGACTCTCTAAGACCAGCCCCTGAATGCTGCCTCCCACTGATGGCTCTCTGCGGCAAGGCCAGCTGTGTCTCAGCTGGCGGCAGCCCTTCGGTCTGTCTACAGTTGAGTCTAGTCCTGGGCCTCTCTGGCCAGTGACAGACAGGTGGATTCTTCATCTTCCCTGTTTCCTGGAGTTTGAGGGATCCCTGTTATCATTCTGCAATGAAGAAACGTTGGTGCCTCCACACAAACCAGCTCTGGATGGCTGCTGAGGACAAATTCCCATTGTGGATAGAACTGGGAATTGCCTGGATACTCAGTATGGATAATCTCTCTCTTTCTAGGATGCTTGGATATTAATTCATCTGTGAAAGGGGCTCGTTTTGTCAGATTCTGTGATGCATTCAATATTCCACTCATCACTTTTGTTGATGTCCCTGGCTTTCTACCTGGTAAGTTATTGACAGAGTGGGGGCTAGGAGAGTTGCCTTTCCCAGTGAGGTGCCCACGTTATTTGGAGATCTTGCAGAACTTCCTGAGGACTTGTGACTTCTCCATATATTCTGGGTGTCCAGAAGATAGGACTGTGTAAGGAATGGCCCTCTCCAGAGGTGGGAAAGACCTCACAGCTGAGAGTGGCAGGATAACCATGTGAGGACTTGTGGGTATCTAGTAACTCTTCCTCATGTCTAGGCACAGCACAGGAATACGGGGGCATCATCCGGCATGGTGCCAAGCTTCTCTACGCATTTGCTGAGGCAACTGTACCCAAAGTCACGGTCATCACGAGGAAGGTGAGGACCTCATGTTGGAGGCCATGACCCTGCTCACTTTCCTACAGCATAGCCATGGTGGGAGTCTGGCAGAGTTTTACCAGGGCTGGAAGGAGTATACCTTGCTCATCCTTAAAAAGATGTCTTGAGGACGTTGTTCCCAGCCCCACAGAAATGTCTTTGGGTTTTGTTTTTTTGTTTTTTTTTTTGAGATGGAGTCCAGTGGTGCGATCTCGGCCCACTGCAAGCTCCGCCTCCCGGGTTCACGCCATTCTCCTGCCTCAGCCTCCTGAGTGGCTGGGACTACAGGCGCCTGCCACCACGCCTGGCTAATTTTTTTGTATTTTTAGTAGAGACGGGGTTTCACCGTGTTAGCCGGGATGGTCTTGATCTCCTGACCTCGTGATCCACCCGCCTCAGCCTCCCAAAGTGCTGGGATTACAGGCGTGAGCCACCGCGCCCGGCCATGTCTGTGGTTTTTTAACACAAGGGAACTGAAAGCAGCAGTGGGAAAAAGCCAGAAAAGATAATGAGCATTAACTTTGAAAGGTCTTACAGACCATGGGCCTTCAGGAGACCAGGGGGCTACTCTTGTTCTTTGTCCCCATTTTATCTGGTTTCCTGGGGTCTTTCAGGGACATGAGCTGGGTGTCTCAGGCTCTAACATTCAGCATTTGGATCTGTTTTAGGCCTATGGAGGTGCCTATGATGTCATGAGCTCTAAGCACCTTTGTGGTGATACCAACTATGCCTGGCCCACCGCAGAGATTGCAGTCATGGGAGCAAAGGTGAGGGCCTCTAGCTTTTCCCTTTCTGGGTACAAGGACTCGACTCTACCAGCCAGAGCTCAAGGCATAGCTGGAAAGTGTTGGAGAGAGGCCAGGGCCCCTAGGGTGAGCCAGGACTGAGGCGAGTGAGACCTAGACCTTGGCAAGTCTCCTCCTGGGGCTCCAGAGACATCTCTGCCTCCTGTCCTATATCCTTTCTTCAGGCCCACACTGGTGTCTTCATGCCAAGGTGGGTGGGGCAGGTGAAAGGAAAGTGAGAGGAGTCCAGAGTGGGTTTCAAGATTGTAAATAAAGGGGGCAAAGGGTTGAGTCAACTGAAGTCACCTTCAGAAGGATTGGACATTCTCCCAACTCCACCTCAGCTTCCAGGGAGGGCCCCAGAGCTACTCTTTTAAGGTCATAAGAAGCTAAACTGTAGGTCTGACCCCATTGACGTCGGACAAGGTACTTCCTGTTGCTTGACCTATTCCTCGCTCCTTCCCTGCTTTGAAGTAGCTATTGTGGTTGAATCAGATAACTTGCAGGTCCCCCTAGAGTTATAGGTGCTCTGTAAGTCTAGAGGACTTATGGTTGCTCTGACTTGAAGGCCAGTCCTTCTAATTTCCAGTTCTATCTGGCCACCTCTGGCCACCGAATTGTATACTCAGGTCTCAGGATACTGAAAAAGGGAAGTACTGCTTTTAATTCCCCTCGATACAAGACTGTGGGTTTAATAATGGAAAACAGGGCTAACATCTTTGGCTCAAAGAAGTATGATGAGTGCAGATGGAGATGGTAGAATGGGCTCTGGGGAGAGAAGCTACTGACTTTTGCCTGACTACCCCTCATTGGGGCCACAGGGAAGCATCCCATCCCGTCATGCAGCCCCCTGTGTCATGATGGTCAGCCCCAGGCAGTGCCTCCCTCTATGTTGTGGCCTTTAGAGATGGCACTTCCCCCCAGTACACTGATTTACCAAGAAATTTGCAACCACACACAGTGATAATGAGTTGAAGGAGATCTGTCCAGGTTGGGACGACCAAAGACGTTCACGAACTCCTCTAATCACAGGGTGCTGTGGAGATCATCTTCAAAGGGCATGAGAATGTGGAAGCTGCTCAGGCAGAGTACATCGAGAAGTTTGCCAACCCTTTCCCTGCGGCAGTGAGAGGTAGGGGACTGTGGTGAAGAGGGCAGCTTTGTTCGGTCACTTGCTCACTCTTTCTCTACAGAAATTGTCACATAACTGCCTTTTTGCCTTTGCAGTCTAATCTGTTGACTAGTGAGAGTTGAGACTGTCCCTGGGCAAGTCATCACTTAGGACTAAGGACAGCAGAACAGATTGCTTTGGTACCACGATTAAAACAACGTTGCCGAAGTGTGTTAAATTTCTAGGTGTTGTTTCAGTTGTCTAGTGCCGTGCAGAAATTCACGCTATAACTCAGCTGCTTAAACCAACCACCATTTCCCCCACCTGCTTATGGTTCTGTGAGGTCCACAATTGGATCTGGACCCAACTGAGGGGTTCTTGTGCTGGTCTTGCCTGGGGTCCCCCACACAGGTATAGTCATTCTGTGGCTTGACTGGGGCTTGACAGTCTAAAATGGCGTCACTTACTTGGCAGTTGCTGTTAGCTAGACTCACTCCCCACATGGCCTCTCACCCTTGAGGAGGCTAGTCCAGGCTTCCTTACCCTCATGGTGTCCCGAGAGTAGCAAGGGGGCAAAGGGAAACTGAGGCCTAGATTTGGAAGTTGCACAGTGTCATTTTTGCCACATGTTTTAGGCCAAAGAAACTCACAAGGTTACGTGAAGGAATACAAATCCACCTCTTGATGACAGAAGTGGTAAAGTCACATTGCAGGACTTGTGTACAAGGATGGAGGAATTGTTGTAGCCATTTTTGAAAATCTAGATGTATTTTCTTTATTTCGTATTGAATTCATTGTGGCAGGATGGAGGCATTGGAGCAAGCAGGGTATAGGGAGGGTGTCAAATTTTCCTTTTCTTGCCAAGTGCTCCTAGGCCAGGTGGGGAGCTGTCAGAACAGGCCAGCTCTTGGGATACAAGGGAGGATTCGCAGGGCTTACCCTCTCTGTATCAGGTTGGACGCTGCTTGTACTGCTGGCCCCAGGGATGATGCCCAGGCTGAGCAGAAGGTTGAAGGGTGGCATCATCTGGGGATACAGATGATCCACTCCCTTTTCTGTGCTTCACCAGGGTTTGTGGATGACATCATCCAACCTTCTTCCACACGTGCCCGAATCTGCTGTGACCTGGATGTGTTGGCCAGCAAGAAGGTACAACGTCCTTGGAGAAAACATGCAAATATTCCATTGTAAACAATTCAAAGGAAAAGAAACCAAGAACTGAATTATTGTCTGCCCAATCACATCCCATTCCTGCCTTTTGAAATCATGAAACATGGGAATTCAAATACTTGGATAACTTAGAATAACAAAGTTTATTAAATTCTAGAAAGATCTCTTTTGTGCCTTACTATGAAATTATTTACTTTATTAAAAATGTTAAGTTGTATTTTTTGAGCATAAATTCAATTTTTTATGGTGGAAATCTGAAAAATCAATAGAACTAGAAAGAAAAATAGTACACAGTGTTACCACCTAGAGCTAATTTTTATTTCACATCTCTGGGTATTGTTCTTTTTCTCTTAGGAATTAGTTTTTTATCCATAGGTGAGATATATAATAAGCTTTTAAGGCACAGTATTTCTTAGGCTTCAGTTTCCTTATTTTTAAAATAGGGATAATATAATATGCCCTTTCTATCTCCTAATTCCCCCATGAATTGAGGATTAAATGTGATGTTTGCAATTGTGGAATATGTGTTTAGCAGTACAGATGCTCAATAAGACATAGCACCCTGTGTTGACTCAGGTTATTTCCAGAAATGTGTTCTTAAAATTTTTAAACACTTTTTAATTGTGAAAATTTTCAAGCCTATAGAAATGTTGCAAGAATTGTATTGTATCCACTTTACCTAGATTCTCCAGTTGGTAACATTTTCTACATTTGCTTTATTTCTTCCACACTTAGATATATCTAATAATACATAATATGCATATATGTCTAATTATATCAATATAATTATATTGATATATAATTATATCTAACATAATTTACATTATGTATTTATACATTATATAATTATATAATTGTATAACATATACAATATAATTATTTAATTGACCCCTTTGAAAGTCAGTTGTAGATTCGTGACCCTGTGTTCCCAAAAACTTGTGTGTATCTCCTAGGAACAAGGTCCTTTGTCTTACATAGTCTGTCGTTCATGACGTTGACATTTTTGAGGAAAGCTTACTTGCTGGTTATTTGGTAGGGTGTCCTTCAGTTTGCGGTGTCTGTTTCCTGAGGTTTAGATTCAGATAAGACTAACACATATTCCTTTCAGTGCATCACATTAGTAAGCACATGATGTCAGTTTTTCCTGCTGTTGGTAACTGATTCTGATCACATGGTTAAGGTCATGGCTGCAAAGGTTTTTCCACGGTAGTTACCATTTTCTCTTTGTAACTGATAACTAATTTGTGGGGCATTATTTAATCTTGTCTGTCAATAAACTTTCACCTGGGCCAGGTGCGGTGGTTCAATCCCAGCACTTTGGGAGGCCGAAGCGGGCAGATCACCTTAGGTCAGGAGTTTGAGACCATCCTGGCCAACATGGTGAAACCCTCTCTCTACTAAAAATACAAAAATTAGCCAGGTGTGGAGGTATGCGCCCAGCTACTCAGAAGGCTGAGGCAGGAGAATCGCTTGAACCTGGGAGGCGGAGGTTGCAGTGAGCCGAGATCACCCCACTGCACTCCAGCCTGGGTGACAAAGCTAGATTCTGTCTCAAAGAATTAAACAAACTTTCACCAATAATTTTAGTATTCATTGATGATTCTTGCCTCAATCAATGATTCTGCATTGATTACAAAATGTTGTTTCTAACTCTTATATCTATATTTATTAGTTGGAACTCTAGGTAAGGAAGAGCTTTCTTTTCTCCTGTTTTTGTTTTCTTAGTATCATTTTGGACTTGATTTTTTTTTTTTTTTTTTTTGAGACGGAGTCTCGCTCTGTTGCCAGGCTGGAGTGCAGTGGCGCAATCTCAACTCACTGCAACCTCTGCCTCCCAGGTTCAAGTGATTCTTCTGCCTCAGCCTCCCGAGTAGCTGGGCCTACGGGCGTGCGCCACCATGCCCAGCTAATTTTTGTATTTTTAATAGAGACGAGATTTCACCATGTTGGCCAGGATGGTCTCGATCTCTTGATTTCGTGATCTGACCACCTCAGCCTCCCAAAGTGCTGGGATTACAGGCGTGAGCCACTTGGACTTGTTGGCATGGCTTGCCTGGACTTGATTTTTAAAAAATATTTAATGTTACTCATTTTGATGCTTAAAATGACCCGATTTGGTTAGTGGGAGCTCCTTCAACCTGGCTCCCCAGGTCCTTTTAATATATCCCACTGATTTTTTTAGTATTTCCTTATTTTCTGACAAGATGATGCTCTAGGCTTATCTTATATTTTCCTTGCCCAACCTGGGAATCAGCAATTTCTCCAAGGAGTTTCTTTAATAGGTATGTAGTAGTATATAGTAGTAGTTTCTTAGTTTCTTTTAGTAGGTATGTCATTTAGAAGCTAAAATTGTCACTAAGTGTTCACATTGATACTGGAGTATCATTGCTTTGAGGCATTTCAGCAGACAGAACTAGGAAAATTTATGCAAATAAGTGTGTATATATATGTGCGACACGTATATATGAATACATATTTGTCGTACTTTTAAATCATGAGTTCATACTGAAACTTCTAATCCAACACCATGGGTGCTTCTTTGCCTTCCTCCATTCTGTATTGTCTCTCTCACCACAGCAGTAATAACCCTGGCTCCCATTATTCTCAATATATTTCACTCATTTGCTCAGTGCTACCATAAATACAAGTTTCAGAATCACTACAGCTCTATCAACAATAAACCTTCTAAAGTTCAAGACTTCTTTGTAGTTCATTTTGTCTTTAAACTGAAGATATATGGTTAAGTTACCTGAATTAGTAACTGAGTGGTTATCAATGTGAATTAGTCATTTTTGTTTGTAAACTACTTTAAAGCCTTTCCTCCTACACTGTTGACTTGATTTTACTAAGTAAAGCATTAATAGTTTTACCAGAACTGGAGATTAAGTTTGAGCATAAGGACCAACCATGGAGTGCTGATCCAAGATGCCCCCTGGGCATCCTCTGTGGTGAAAACCCAGGGCCCTCCCACTACTGATGGCTTTCCCTTGGCTCCAGAGATCTGTAAGCATTGCTTGGACAGTGAATCATTATTTCAAGGTCAACTTAATGTGTGACTGTTTATTCTCCTCTTTTCTCATTTCAAAAATATTTTCCCCTACCCCCCATTCCCAGTAGCCCTTAAGAGTCATTTTTTTTTTTTTTTTTAATTTTAAAATTTTTTATTTTTATTTTTTAAGCATCTTTCTGCTCTCCTTCAGTCACCAATCCTAGTTGGGCTCTAAGGACTTTTGCAGCAGTCTCTTCACTGATCTCTGTGGCCTCCCACTAAGCTGTAAATCCTGTTCTCAGCTACCATACTAACTCCAGATCCATATTTTGTTGCATTCCTCTGCTCCAGCACCACTTTCAGAGCTCCCTGTTCTTCAGACTCCTTAGCCCATATAGGTGGTCCTGGACACTCTGTCCCTCCCTTGCTTCCCTAGTGAGTTTCTGAGCCAACAGTTTTTGTTTTCGTGATCTCTGCTATGTTCCATACAAAAGTATATACAAGCTCTTTTTTTTCTTTTTGGAGGGAAGAGTCCAAGAAGTGTTTCACCAGGTTGTGCAATCTGGATACTGAGATGGTAGAGGGGCTGTAAGATGGTAGAGGAACCAGCTCAGGAGAGCAACTGGGCTAGCAGCTTTACGGAAGCCTTGGATGGTGGGGAAACTCCCGTACAGAAACTCAGCTGGTCAAAGAAACTCGACGCTGCAAGACCTTGGAAGCTTTGTCAAGTGGACCAGCCTCCATGGACCATGGAATGCCTTGAGAGTAATGACAGTTGAGTATTCTCTTGGCTGTTGTGTGGGAATGCCTTTCCCAGCTGGTGCCCTCACCTTAAAGGGAAAAAGAAAAAACACGGGATTGTAAAAATGGGAAATACTTGGGTCCACTGAGCTGATAGCTGACAAGCATCTGTCTTTAAACTGAGAGCAGATAATGTGGTGAGCTGTGGTGTAGGAGGCACCGCTGGGGTCTTGCTGGTCCTGCCCCTGCCTTGTGTTAAGCCAGTTCATCCTGAGCTACACAGCTAACAAGTAGTGAAGCTGGGATTTGAACTCAGATGGGTTTGACCCCAAGCCTGTGTTCTAATCATTTCAAAGTACTGCCACTCAGCTGATGAGGAAGGTGAGATGGACTTCTAAGCGTTGGCAGAAGAGTAGGGGTTAGGGAGGTTGGTGGTCTGTTCCCCTAGGCTTGTGTCTCAAAGAACCCAAAAAGCTACTACATTTAGACAGCTTTCCTATCTCCTGCATGAATCCCTTGCAAAGCAGTGCCAACAACAGATGGCCAGTCACCTGAGTTGCTAGAGTAATGGGAAGCACATCCACAACACAGCCTTCTAATGCTTGTTAGAAAGTGCTTTTGTTGCAAAGTTCTTCTAGCTTCTTTTTTTTGACCCTGCCTTGGTCTCCCCAGCCCAACTTTCTGCCTCTGGTTGCACTGATACTTTGTCCTGGTGCTGGTGCTTAAGATGTGGTCTGTCCCGCCAAAGAAACCTGTGTTAAGTCCACATGTGGACTTAACTCTTGATGGAGTTGATGAATCAGCCCATTTCACCTATTCAACAGATGTAACTGTTTTGTCTTTCTGGTTCCAAAGGATTTCTGGAGAGCTATGGCTTTACCCTTTTAGAGAGAACTATTGGTCCTCATCCTCTGTGCACCTCTGATGTCAGCATGGGATTTCTATAATTCCAAGCAGGAGCTACAGCCACTTGATAGGTAGTGCCTCAGTCTGGGGCCTCTGTGGAATCCAGCTGGCATATTCCAGCCAATGCGGCAGCCTCAATAGTTAAGTTTTGACCATGTCCCTACTGTCCTGGGTGGTGAAAATACCCCCTTTGTGTTCTTGGGAGCAGAAAGCTGCTCTTCAAAAAGTGGTGCCTGGTAAGAGATTTCCACAGAACAAGACACTCAGAAGGGCAGGGATAGAATCTTACCTGAGCTTGGTCTAATATGAAAAGCCCAAGGCTGGGTGCGGTGGCCCATGCCTGTAATCCCAGCACTTTGGCAGGCCAAGGCAGACAGATGGCTTGAGCTCAGGAGTTCATGACCAGCCTGGCCAACATGGTGAAAGCCTGTCTCTATTAAAAATACAAAACTTAGCTGGGTGTGGTGGCGGGTGCCTGTAATTCCAGCTACTCGAGAGCCTGAGGCAGGAGAATCACTCGAACCCCAGAGGCGGAGGTTGCTGTGAGCTGAGATCACACCACTGCACTCCAGCTTGGGTGACTGACTGAGACCCTGTCTCCCCCACCCCCACCCCCTGCAAAAAAAAAAAAAAACCAAGCCTGAGTGGCATCAGATCTTTGTTTCCCATGAAAATATTAGTCCCTGCTTGATGGACTTTTATCTGGGAACAAGGGCAAACAGGGAGTGAGTTAGTTACAGTCAAGCCACAAATTGGAGATTTGCAAGCCTGACCCAAGGGAAAGTCCTCAGCTAGTCTCATACTCTTGTAACCATCAAGATGAGCTATTACAGACCATCCTTATATGACCTTCCTTCCCTGGCTGCCTGGAAAGCTTACTTGCCGATTTGTCTCCCACACCTTTGCCTTTTCTGCATAAGCATATTAGGCTGTTTAAGGAACTCACCCCATATTGCTAGACCCATGAAGTGTGTAGGGTATGACTTCTTAAGAGCGAGGAGGTCTAATGCCAAGAGAAAAGTAACTTTTTTATTTTTGAGACAGGGTCTGGCTCTGTTACCTAGATTGGAATGCAGTAGTGGTACAATGTCTGCTCACTGCAACAACCTCCACCTTAAGGGCTCAAGCTATCCTCCTACCTCAGCCTCACGAGTAGCTGGGACTACAGGTGTGTGCCACCACACCCAGCTAATTTTTTATTTTTTGTAGAGAGAGTTTCACCATGCTACCCAGGCTGGTCTCAAACTCTTGAGCTCAAGTGATCCACTCACCTTGGCCTTCCAAAGTGCTGGGATTACAGGCGTGAGGCACCATGCCTGGCTGAAAACAGTTCTGCAGCGGCACTGAATCTATGTGGTCTTCAAAAGGGCACTGCCAGGGTGCTATTATGCATATAAGCCCACAGTCTCAAGCCAGGAGGACCCATGCTACAGGCCACTGGATGTTCCCTGAATGCCTCATGCAAAACTCAGTTTGCAAGAGACTCCTTCTTAAACCAAGATGACTTGGCCTACACACACTCTAGAGAAATCTAAGAAATGAAAGAAAGTGAGCTAGTCCTAAATTCTGCTTTCTTAAAAAAAATTAAAAAGCCAAAACAACAAAACCACCACCTCACTGATACGGTTAACTTGCTGTCATTTAACAGATTATCAGAAATTGCAAACTCTCTCAAGAGCCACAGGATAGGAAATCATCTCTTTAAAGCCATACCTGGTAGGAACAATAGGATGACTACCACAAGCCTGATTTTGAATAGTTTATTAAAGGAAAGGTGAAGCATCAGTTTCAAATTGTACAAAAGGAAAAAAACCTCATATTGCAAATGTACAATTTACAGAATTACTAGCAAAACCAATCAAGGAGACACCGAAAATACAAAAATTTGATTGACTTCAAACTGAACTGGAAACCCATTGGAGTAGATATTTAGCCTTTTTGTGTGGCATGGTAGTCTACAATTCTGTCAGCATCTGTTTTCCATACAAGACTGTCACACAAAGGATCAGTTTGTGCATGTGCCAGGGCACCTCATGGCTTGCTCCCCGGCCAAAACCACAGGCAGGCAGGGCTGGGGTGGACAGTCCAGTCATTCCTGCGCCTTCACTTCCAGTGAAGCCCACAATTCTGGGAGAAAATGAGGCCCCAGCTCCCCTAACTGGAGCCCAAGAATTGCTGAATTAGCAGAGAAAACATTTTGGTGACCAGGTTTTTTCAGAACTGTACAAATGTTGAGAAAAATCTGTTTTGTGTCTTTACTAAAAGGATGAATAAAATCATCCATCTTGCTTTCCCGCACAAAAGATGATCACTGGGTGTGCAGAATTTTTAAAAATGTGTTTTGTATTTGATAAAAAAGGGAAAGCCTCATGATTCTGTTGCAACTACTTTAAAAACCAGCCCAGAAACAGCTGTGGATGGATTGGTTTGGAAATTCTGAGGCTTACTTTAGAAATCTGAAGGAAGAAACTAAGTGGGGTTTTTAAAACAATAGCAGCAAGTCATAAAAGTCTAGGCAGAATGCAACTCTAAACCATTGTAGACTGTCCTGAAGATTCATAATTTCTTTCCCCAAAAGAATTATTCTTAATATGCACATTTAACACTGAAATGTAGCTGTAATTCAAGGTAAGCTTAGGAACTTCACCCTCTAAGCACAGACTTCTATGCAGCACATACTTCTATAATCAGTAAACTTAATTCACAAAATTAGCGCATAAGGGTATTAAGTGCATGGGAAGTAGACACAGTTATGTTACACTTAAAATTACTTTAGAATGATAAAGGATTTCTTCATGATTATCTTAAGAAAATGGAAGTCTGTGTAACTTGAATTTGGCAGGGCATGAAATAAGTGGTAAAAACAGCAAACTGATTAACTTGAGAATCATTTTCGTTTTACTGAGAATACTTTATTTGCTGGTAGAAGTTGCTAAAAATGCACAGAACAAATACCAATAGAAAATGCACTGTATTTGAATCTCCCTAGTCTATATAAAATGAATGGTGTACAGCATCTGTTGGAAAAATGGCTGCATGGACATTTCTTATTTTATGCCCACTTATAAATAAAAATAAACCTTTTTATTCAAGAGTATATAAAATCTGGGAATTTCATATCCATATCCACAGAGGGTGTGTGGTTTTTGGCAGAGATGCACTATGTCAGAATTTCATCTTAGCTTGTCAATGTTCTGCTCCTTCATTATTTGTGTTCCACAAAGGTCAACCAAATCCAGTGAGCTCCAAAACACTCTTCGGCAATTAGGATGAGCTGCTTACTCATAGGTTTAATAAAAATGGTTAGCTTTTAAAACATAAAAAGGCAAAATGTTAAAACGGTTTTTAAATTGTACAACAGGAAAATAAAGTTAAAAATATTTTTTTTTTTTACTCAATGTTGAGTTTTCATAAAACAGGTGTATAACAGTGTTTATCTTGACAGCTGTTTTAAAAATTTAAAATTTCTTCCTCCCTCCAGAAAAACACACACATCTGTATTGGGATAAGTCCAATAGTAGGACACAAATGATTTTCAGGTCAGTCTTTCTGAGTTGACATTCACCAACATACCCTTGGGTAATTTACATGCTCCTCTTCCGTCACTGCAAAAAGGGATTGACCTTAATCATTTGATTAAAAAACAAATCAGATCACATCAAAAGTGTTTTTCCCCATACAAGCTATCACAGTATATAGGCCTCTAGCTCTAAATAATAGAGTTCCAGATTTGTAAATTTTCTTCAGACTTCAGAACATAGGCATTCCAAATCCCTAGAAAAATGATGAGAAACATAATTATTAATTTCATGCATAAACAGGACCTAGGAACCATAAATAAAAAGCAGTAATAATTTAACATTTACTGAATCATCTTCTATGATAGCTGCAGAGTCAAAGAAGTCTGGCCTTAGCTCAGCTCTCTCTCGCCGATTTCTTGATGGAGGCTGGAAAGAGAAACGGGTTTCTTAATTTTTTTCTGAGATCATTAAGACAATGAATTGTGATAATCAGCTAATATTTCTGACAGTATCATAAATATATAGAACTGCTAAGAGTCAATTTTGAAAGGAAGAAGAGAATCTGGCTTTTATATGAAATAGATTTTTTAAAGACCATACTTTTGGCTTTTAATTATGTTGGCAAAAACAACGCACAAAACTTTCAAACTATAATGAATACACTGAACATGTAAATACATATAAATAACTTTGGGCCTACATGCCCAGGCCATATCTTCCCTTTCAAGTCACAGAAAAATTTACAAAATTGATTAACTACTAGGTGATAAACCTCTGAATTCCCCAAAGCAGGTAGATGGAAAGTTATTGGATGGTGGGGGCAGATTGGAGTAATATGATCTCATTTATATTTACAAAACTTACAGGCTGAATTATGTCCCTTCAAAATGTGCATGCTGAAGTCCTAATCCAGTACCTCAGAAGATGCCAGTATTTGGCGACAGGGCCTTTAAAGAGGTAATTAAGGTAAAATGAGGTCATATGGGTGGGTCCTAATTGAATATAGTTGGGGCCCTGATAAGAAGGAGAGACACATATAGGAAAGACCATCTAAAGACAAGGAAGAAGGCAGTCATCTACAAGCCAAGGAGAGAAGCCTCAAAATAAATCACCTTCATCTCAGGACTTCTAGCTTCCAGAAATGTGATAAAAAAATAAATTTCTGGGCCAGGCATGGTTGCTCACGCCTGTAATCCCAGCACTTTGGAAGGCTGAGTCAGACGGATCACGTGGTCAAGAGATCAAGACTATCCTGGCCAACATGGTGAAACCCCGTCTCTACTAAAAATATAAAAATTAACTGGGTATGGTGGCATGCGCCTGTAGTCCCAGCTATTTGGGAGGCTGAGGCAGGAGAATCGCTTGAACCTGGGAGGCAGAGGTTGCAGTGAGTCAAGATCACAGCACTGCACTACAGCCTGGTGACACAGCGAGACTCCATCTATAAATAAATAAATAAATAAATAAATAAATAAATAAATAAATAAATAAATAAATAAAAATTTGTTTAAACCACTCAGTCTGTGGTATTTATTATGGCAGCCTTAGAAAATACACAGAAAAAGCAGCATGATGAATTTCTATGTACCCATCACCCAGTTTCAAAAACTGTCAAACATGTGGCCAGTCTTGTTCCACTGAGTCTCACTGTTTTTCCTTCCCTGTGTAATTTTGCCTATAACTACTTCAATGTGTTGTCTATAACTGATGAGAACTTTTGAAAAAAACATAACCACCATGCATTACTATTCCTGAAAAAATAAGTTCTTAGTATCACCTATGGTTAGTCCATATCTCAAACATGTCTTCTCATACTGAACAAATTAAGTCCCATATTCGGCATTTTGTTATGCTGAAGCACCGCAGATTTTTGTCAGGCTCAAATTTAAAGCACAAGAGGCCAGATACACATGTGATGCTGAAAGACAGATCTAGTATGAGCTCTCTTCGAAGAAGGTAAAAAGAAAGAACAGGTTTCTGTTATTATCAGAATTTAAAATATGACTGCTTTGAAAGCAGGCTTGAAAAACACCCAAGCTCATCCAAATGCCCACTGTTTTTGGTCAGTGTTACCTCCTCCTCACCTCACCCTTCCTCCCAGAATTCTGAGAATAAGAGTATAATTTTTGTTTGTTTTTTTGAGGCGGAGTTTCGCTCTTGTTGCCCAGGCTAGAGTGCAATGGCACAATCTCGGCTCACTGCAACCTCAGCCTCCCGAGTAGCTGGGATTATGGGCATGTGCCACCACGCCTGGCTAATTTTGTATTTTTTGTAGAGACGGGGTTTCTCCATATTGGTCAGGCTGGTCTCGAACTCCCGACTTCAGATGATCCACTCACCTCAGTCTCTCAAAGTGCTGGGATTACAGGCGTGAGCCACCGTGCCCAACCTAAGAGGGTCATCTTACACCAATGCCCCCACATATTTTAACAAAAGAAAAATATAGTGAATTTCTCTACCAGATCAATAACCATGGTGTCCTCAAATTCTTCATTCATATCTTCTAACTGGCTTCGGGATGACATCATCACATCTTCAAATATGGGCTCAGCATCTTCCTCCATTAGACCCCGACTGGTAAGAAAAAGGTATTGTCAGAAAGCTCATCAGACTCCACCATTTGGAGTCCTGGCTGTTTCTCAGATGAAAGTTACTCTAACCAACTGAAGTACACCTTCCAATCATGACCTACAGACTACACAAATTATAATGAACTCCAAGACAATTAAGAATCATTCCTTTGGTTCATTCAAGATTTCATCTCACACATCAAAACGAAGTACAATTCAATAATAATGGTTGTTAATATTTATTTAGCTATGTGTCAATTACCCTAAAATTCTTATTGGTACTATTATCCCAATTTTACAAATGAGGAATCTGAAGCACAGAATTTTTTTTTTTTTTTTTTTTTTTGAGACAGAGTGTTGCTCTGTTGCCCAGGTTGGAATGCAGTGGTGTGATCTCGACTCACTGCAACCTCCACCTCCTGGATTTAAGTGATTCTCCTGCCTCAGCCTCCCGAGTAGCTGGGATTACAGGTGCCCGCCACCATGCTCGGCTAATTTTTTGTATTTTTAGTAGAGACGGGGTTTCACCATGTTGGCCAGGCTGGTCTTGAACTCCTGACCTCAAGTGATCTGCCTGCCTTTGCCTCCCAAAGTGCTGGGATTACAGGCAGAGCCACCACGCGTAGCCAGCACAGATGTTTTAGAGCTTGCCCAAGGCCATGCAGCTGCCAAGTGGCAAAGTTAGGATTTAAATGCTGAAAGTGTGAAGAACTCACGTCCTCCTTTCCTATCCTATGCTGCATAGCATATCACGAATTGTAATTTTAACTCCTAAGACCGAACATCAAAGATACCCAAGTCATTTCACAAAATTATGGGCATCACATAGTTATGTTCTTGTGACACTCAATGTAACACTTACACAGCATGCCTCACTCCAGTTCTCACTTTCATGTAGTTCATTCCTGTTCTGTCCTTCCGATTTAAGTCTTCTAACTTCGGCTGGCCTAACCAAGAGATCTGCATCTGAGGACTAAGAGAGGGTACTATTATTAATTTTGTAGCAGCAGATGATGAATTTAGCTAATGAGCCCCATGCTAAGAAAGCCAAGGTAGATTTACTTAATCTCATGTAGTAGGAATTAGTTGGATTTATTCTGGTGCCTTTTTATTAAAAAGGCAGTAAGTTGCCCAAAGATATCTGTAAGTCTCCAAGAGAAGCTGGCTGAGGCTAACTGTTAGATGCTTAAATTATCAACCAAATCTCTGCCAAACAAGGGCTCTCAAGACCTCTGTCTTGGGCTGGTGCCCCACTCACAGGTATACCTAGCTGGACAGTAGACCCCTAACTAACAAATTATGTTGGCTTGGCAGCTGAAAGTTCTCCAGAATTCAACAAGGAAGAATATAGCAGCTTTTCCTCAGTCTTTATGGAGTCAGATCTGCACTTGTACTCTAAACTTACTGGCACATGGAAGTGTGTGTAAATATACCTCTAAGGATTTTTTTTTTTTGAGATGGAGTCTTGCTCCGTCATGCAGGCTGGAGTGCAGGGGCGCAATCTTGGCTCACTGCAACCTCCGCCTCCCTGGTTCAAGGGCTTCTTCTGTCTCAGAGTAGCTGGGACTACAGGTGCCCACCACCACGCCCAGCTAATTTTTTGTATTTTTAGTAGAGACAGGGTTGCACCGTGTTAGCTAGGATGGCCTTTATCTCCTGACCTTGTGATCCACTCACCTCGGCCTCCCAAAGTGCTGGGATTACAGGCATGAGCCACCGCGCCCGGCCAGGAATCTTTTTTTAAGACAGGGTCTCACTCTTGTCACCCAGGCTGGAGTGCAGTGGCATGATCTCGGCTCCCTACAACCTCTGGCTCCCAGGCTCCAGTGATGCTCTCACCTCAGCCTCCCAAGTAGCTGGGACCACAGGCATGCACCACCATGCCTGGCTAATTTTCTTTTGTGGTGGTGTTGAGACAGAGTCTGTGTCACCCAGGCTGCAGTGCAGTGGCGCAATTTTGGCTCACTGCAATGTCTGCCTCCCGAGTTCAAGCAATTCTCATTCCTTAGTCTCCTGAATAGTTGGGATCACAGGCATGTGCCACCATGCCCAGCCAGGAAACTTTAGTGATTTTTTTAGCCAATACAAACTTGTCACATGAACTTGTTTCTAAGCTGTCTTTGTATCATGTGGGGCCACCACCTTGATTAAACCTATAAACCTGGAGCAGGGAAAAGGCGGCAGACCACAGTCACAGGGACTGACAAATGGTAAGGTCAGAGAGGCAAGGCAGGCTGCTAAAATAAGGAGAAACCCACCCTGTAGGAAGAGGGGTGGGGATATTGGTTAGCTCACCCATCTTGGGATGCTTGCCATAAGGCAAACCACCTTCTAGGATACTTGGCAGCACAAGAAAGCCCAGTTATACCATGGGTGACAGTGAGTATCCTCTTGGGTTTGCAGGCTGATCCCTTAGAGCAAAGGGGTCTTATGAAAAGCCAGGATTTGATACTTCTAACACTGTCTCTTTCATTTTCAACCTAACTAAATTTGTTGAGTACAAGTGAGAGTTCTCCCTCTTATCCATCAGAGTAATTCACAGCATTACCCCACCATACACAGAAACATAAGTTAGGAGCTCAGAGAATTTCAAAGTTGGATGGAAAACAACAAAAGATTTTTATAAGCAAAACACACCATCACCCTCTGCTTTCTCTACAGTTTGCAGAGGCCTGTCTACTAGAAAACATTTTAATTACTAGCATGGAGAAAAGGTAAGACCTTGATTCTCTCTTTGAGGGCAACTATTCTCAGAATTTATCAAGTAAGATCTTAAAAATTCTTAATCCATGAGAAGTTTGAGTTTAAAATATAAATGTAACAAGACAAAATATTAATTAAATGGATGATAAAGGTCATATAGTCTATTTGGTGTTCAGACTACTGACAACATAGGCTCTTACAGGTTTTCTTGCCTAGGAAGTAACCTGCATTTCTTGGCAAGTCCCTGAGAAGAAACAGACCTGCCCAATGAAAATGCAAATGCCAACTGAAATCAGCACTTGGTGAGACACCATACATTTAAAGGTCTGTGAACTTCCAGGAACTGATATCTTCAACAATGTTTGCAGACTTTGTATAGCTCTTCTCACATAAAGTGTTTACCCTCTGTTTGTGGCTTCTTTTATCATGAACTGACCAGCAATATGTTCTGATGAACAAATAAAGTTTTTCTTAAATAGTTTTACTTTCTTTAAAGGTTTTTTGCCAAGAAGACAAATTTTTGCTACTTACTTGTGTAAAAAGTCTGGTTCAGAACCATGTTCAGACTCAGGTTCTTGAATCTGGTCTCCCATGGGCCGGCTGTTCTCCCGCAGTACAGTGGACGTGAGTTGTGGTGCTGGCAGGGGGCCAGGGGTCTGAATCATGGTGTCAGTCCTGTTTAGCCATGTGTTATCCAGACTCTCATCTGTAAAATTCCAGTTAAGGTCACAGAATGTTGTGGGTGGAGTGAACTCTGGTGGCAGTTATAGCACAGACTTGTGAAGAGTGTGGCTATGCAGTTACACTGCCTACTTTAAATCTCAGTTCCACCACTGACTTCTATGACTCTGTAGAAGTCATTAAACTTCCAAAGTTGAGTTTTCTCATATATACAATGGGGATATCATTACCTAACCTCACGAAGTTGTAGGGACCAAATGAGGTAAGGTATGTAACCACTGAATGTTAGTTATCATCACATCATCATCTCTTTAAGTCCCTCCATCTCTCAAGATTCATTCATCCTAGAAGGGGAATATTGCAGCCAGCCAGAGTTTGCTCAAGCAATAAAGGGCCTATTTCCTGGGCCTCACAGGGGTCTCAGGCAGTAGCAATTAAAATCTGACTGGCTTTTGTGGAGAAATAAGCAAATCCCCTTGCATAACTAGACACTGGTCAATAACTTCTTGCTAGGTTATACATATGGAGATGGGTTGAGAGGTTCACCATTTTCATGCTTCTGTGTCCTTCAGGGAAGCCTTCCCTGATTACCCCCACCCAATCCCCCACTTAACATTTTTTTCTCTCTTTTTTAAGATAGAGTCTCGCTCTGTTGCCCAGGCTGGAGTGCAGTGGCGTGATCTTGGCTCACTGCAACCTTCGCCTCCCAGGTTCAAGCAGTTCTCCTGACTCAGCCTCTCGAGTAGCTGGGATTACAGGTGACTACCACCACACCTGGCTCATTTTTGTATTTTTAGTAGAGACAGGGTATCACTATGTTGGTCAGGCTGGTCTTGTTGGTCAGGCTGGTCTTGAACTCCTGACCTCAGGTGATCCGCCTGCCTCAGCCTCCCAAACTGCTGAGATTACAGGCATAAGCCAACACACCCAGGCTTCTCTTTTAATTTCTAGAGGAAATACATTCTTACTCACTTAGGACTTAATTATATACTATCCTGTATTAGCAGGTATGTAATTTGTCATGTGTGTAAACTGTCTCTGTAAAACTTAAGTTTTCCAGGGGCTAGGAACTGTTTTTCCTTCAGAACTTATGAAAACGGTTTACAAAGATCTTTTTTTTTTGAGACAGACTCTCACTCTGTCACACGCTGTAGTGCAGTGGCACGATCTGGGCTCACTTCAACCTCCGCCTCCTAAGTTTAAGTGATTCTCCTGCCTCAGCCTCCCAAGTAGCTGGGATTACGGGCATCTGCTGCCATGCCCAGCTAATTTTTGTATTTTTAGTAGAGATGGGTTTCACCATGTTGGCCAGGCTGATCTGGAACTCCTGACCTCAAGTAATCAGCCCACCTCGACCTCCCAGAATGCTGGCATTATAGGCGTAAGCCACCAGCTAAGATGGTTTATAAAGATTTGAGCAGATTAAAGCATTATTTATAAACTATCCTGATAAAATATTACCAATTTTTTTTTTTTTTTTTTTTTGAGATGGGGCTTTGCTATGTTGCCTAGGCTGATCTCAAACTCCTGAACTCAAGCAATCCACCCATCTCCCAAAGTGCTGGAATTAAGGGCATGACCTACTATGCCCAGTCAAGTTTCTACCTATAAAATTTCTAGGCTGGGCGCGGTGGCTCACGCCTGTAATCCCAGCACTTTGGGAGGCCGAGATGGGCGGATCACGAGGTCAGGAGATCGAGACCATCCTGGCTAACACGGTGAAACCCCATCTCTACCAAAAATACAAAAATTAGCCGGGTGCGGTGGCGGGCGCCTGTAGTCCCAGCTACACGGGAGGCTGAGGCAGGAGAATGGCGTGAACCCAGGAGGCGGAGCTTGTAGTGAGCCAAGATCGCGCCACTGCACTCCAGCCTGGGCGACAGAGCAAGACTCCATCTCAAAAAAAAAAAAAAAAAAAAAAAAAAAAAAATTCTACATTATTCTAATATGATAAGGCTTCTTAAAAAGTATTACTGCTTTGGTTTTCCTTCTGAAGAATTTTAATCCCAATAAATAGTATGAATCCCACTGCTTTTCCTCTCCTTAAGTCTCAGAGATGTGTGTGTTAGGCTCCTCCTTTGCCATCGAGCATCCTGTTTCTCCTTGTATTTCTCAGGTTTCTGATATTTTGTTAGACATGTACATTCTAGATTGGCTTTTCTGTGCCTGGAAATACCTACCTATTGTCTTGGTTAAAGTAATTCCTATGATCTGAAGCTCACTACTCAATCTCTTAGTTAACAAAGACACATTTCATCATCTTCTATTCATAACACATTTCATTCAACATTTAATTCAGAACTTTTATTCTCTACCACACTTAAAATTTTATGATAAAAAGATTATGATCACTTAGGTTCTGAACCTGGTAAACTCAATTGTCAGCTGTCTACTACACGTCATCTTTTCCAGAAAATCTTCCTATATTCAAAAGTTTGGTCACTGCCTATATGTTCCCAGAACCTCCTGTGTTTGGCACATCAGAGCATTGACCATGGTGAAATCAAACAGCCTGTTTCTGTTTTCTCTCCTCCTCTCTGCACTCACAGTATATTAATACCTAATCTGTAGTACTTAGCACAGTTCCTAGGAAGGCACTTGGTAGAAACTTACTGAATGAATTGATAACTCCAGGGAGAACTCATTCATCTTAAATAGAAATAGATACTTCTAATCCTTTAAAGATTACTCAATGAAAATATTTCTTTTAATACTTTCTCATTTTCATCTCTGAAGGATGAAACTCTGCAGCCTAAGGGTTTTGTGCATGCAACCCATCTTAGTCATTTTGTAATCTCAAATTGACAAAGTTTTCTTTTTTGTAATTTAAACAAATTATCTGGTTCCATATAAGCTTCTCTTAATCTTGAAAATAATATTGACTGTACCATTAGTGAACATTATAAATAGTTAAAATCTCTAAGCTTTAGTTTGTGAAAAATTTAGATAATAGTGTTGACTTATAAGACATTTATACACTTATGCCAGAGACTGACTTAAGTGCTTTACAAATATAAGTCAAATAAATGATTAAATGATATAATGCATGTTAAAACATATTCCTAGTACATAGCAAAAATTTGATGAATGTTGGCTAATAAGAATATTACATTGAAGAATGGCTAGACGCATTGGCTCATGCCTGTAATCCTAGCACTTTGGGACACCGAGGCATGTGGATCGCTTGAGTCCAGGAGTTTAAAACCAGTCTGGGCAACAAGGTGAAACCCTGTCTCTAAGAAAAATACAAAAATTAGCTGGGTGTGGTGGCACATGCCTGTAGTCCCAGCTACTTGGGGGCTGAAGTGGGAGGATTGCTTGAGCCAGGGAGGTTTTGGGGCTTGAGCCAGGGAGGTTTGAGGGCTGAAGTGGGAGGATTGCTTGAGCCAGGGACAAGACTCCAGCCTGGGTGACAGAGTGAAACCCTGTCTCATTAAAAAAAAAGGCCAGGTGCAGTGGCTCCCGCCTATAATCCCAGCACTTTGAGAAGCCAGGGTGGGTGGATCACTTGAGGTCAGGAGTTCGAGATCAGCCTGGCCAACATGGTGAACCCCTGTCTCTACTAAAAATACAAAAATTAGCTAGGCATGGTGGTGGGCACCTGTAATCCCAGATACTTGGGAGGCTGAGGCAGGAGAATTGCTTGAACCTGGGAAGTGAAGGGTGCAGTGAACCAAGATCACGCCACTGCATTCCAGCCTGGGTGACAGAGGGAGACCCTGTCTCAAAAAAATAAAAAAATAAAAAAATAAAAAAAAAGAAATGCCTGTAGTCATTCTTTAGAGAAAAGTCCAGGATCCTACAGTACAAAGACAATATTTTATATTTTCTTTCTCTGGACTTTAAAAAAAGAGTTTAAGTCCCAAAGCTGTAATTTGAAAGGAAATCTTAAACTTTGTGGAGATTTTGTTAAATTTGAACAGTAACATTTATATTCTTTTATTCCTTTTGAAATACAGATGCTTTGAAAACTCAAAGGTTAAAAAAAGAAAAGAAATACAGATGCTGCCTAATTTACTGATTGATGCTAGATATGAGGCATTACTATACAATAATGTTCAGATAATTTACTGAATGCTACCTATGTGCCAAGCACTGTGCTCAGTACTGTGTGTGTACTAAGTGGTTTATTTGTAGTTTCTAATATTCACGGGAAGTGACAGGATAAATACTCTGCTCATCCTTCATTTGATGAATGACTGAAACTTAGAGAGGTTAAGTAATATGCTCAAAGGTTGCAGAGCTGATAATGAGAAGGCCAGGTCTGAATTCTGGAACTCTGATGTTAGAATTTGTACTCCTCATCAATAGTCAATACTGTCTCCCCAGTAATGAAAAGAATCATTAGATTTAAATTCTAATTAATTTTGCCATAGAGTTTAGCAAAACCTTTATTAGTGAGTCATTTTTTTAGGCAGCACAGGTAAGATGCTGAAAGATAAGAAGTTATAAAAAGAACAAGAGAGAGGACTCAGATCACAGCCCTCCTCTTGGTTTGGAGAAAATTTATTATAAGCATGGAGAAGGGGGAAGATTATTTGAGAAAATAAGCATTTTTACTTTGAGGCTTCTCTTAGTAATTTTAACAGGAATGTTTTGTTTTAATAGAGCAATTTTTATTTATTTATTTTTACATATAGGAATATCTACTACTGATCAGATTTTCATGACAATTTAACTTCCCATTCCCCACAGTCCAAGAGGGTTATAAAACCAGATTTAGCCATTACTGCCTTTTAAAAAAATTAAATGATGGGAGTCTTGCTCTGTCACCCAGGCACCCAGGAGTGCAGTGGCATGATCATAGCTCACTGCAACCTCAAACTTCTGGGCTCAAGTGATTCTCCCACCTTAGCTTCCCAAGTAGCTGGGATTACAGGTGCATGCCACCAATTAAAAAAATTTTTTTTCTTACAGATGAGAGTCCTGCTATGTTTCCCAGGCTGGTCTCAAATTTCTGGCCTTAATTTCCTGATCCTCCTTCCTTCCCCTGAGTAACTGGGATTACAGGTGTGAGCCATCATACCTGGAGGCCATCACTGTCTTATTGTTCCAACCAAGTGGTAGAACTGGAAAACTATTCTGGTATATTCAATTTGCTGCAGAAATCTACCCTCAAATTACCTGTATCTCACCTATATTAGGAAGAATTTTAATAGAATAGCATTGTGACTATCTTACTTTATATTTTAATGTATTAGAGGCATATAGTATAGGGACTGATTTTATAGACCTAGCTAATTTTTTCCTCTTTTGGTCTCTCTTCCTTTATGCTCCATGCTTCCTCAACTTCTTTTTCCTTGACGCTTTTCTGTCTTACTTTGTCTGTTCCAATCTTTTTGCCTTAACATCTCATTGTGAATCAAATATACAAGGAAATCATGTGCCTGATACTATTATCTTGCTTCAAAAGATTATTTGCTACTTTAAAACCAGGCAAATTGTTTCTTATAGTGTAAAGGCAGACTTACCTTCTACTCGTTTTTTATGAAGTGGAGGTCGTCCTTTCTTATTCCTTACTGATGAGGTTTTGCTGCTACTACTTCCACTGTTCACAGACATTCTATCATCTTCACCCCCAGTGACTAATGAATTTCTATAGGAGATGAGTGGAAGCCATACATCTTCCCTCCTTTCCATCATCTGCTCGGTAAGGAATTTCTCTAGGTATGAATGACTAGAAACACAATAGAAACAGCAGTGATTTTCATGGAAGCAGTTCATACATCACTCACTTTTTCTTAATCTAAGGCTCTCTCTCTGCAGGTTCTGAAGAATACCTAAGGACACACATTAAATTATTAACAGTGGTCACCTTTGGAAAGAGAGGGACCGAGAAAGTTTTGTTTCACATATTCTTGGGATACTTTAAAGCAAGAGAGTGTATTACCTAAGGGTATGTATGTATGTATGGTCTTTCCCATATTTCTTCCTTTGCTTTTAAACACCAATGTTAAAAAAAAATCAGAAGTTTAGCTCAAAAAGATTATTGAGTTTTCTCATAAAGTGTTCAAGCCAAAGCAGGATTTCTAAGATGGTGGAGTAAGGAGGCTGGCATGCCCTCTTTCCAGGAAAACAACCTTTTAACCAGTAAAATTTACAAAATACAATAATTTAAAGTCTTTGCCAATTCTCTTAAGGGCATACAGCAAATGGAGAAAAATGATTATTCAAGAAAATCTGGCCAGGCACAGTGGCTCATGCCTGTAATCCCAGCACTCTGGGAGGCTGAGGTGGGTGGATCACTTGAGGTCAGGAGTTTGACACCAACCTGGCCAACATGGCAAGACCCAGTCCCTACAAAAAAAATTAGCCGGGCATGGTGGCACGCACCTGTAATCCCAGCTACTCAGGAGGCTGAGGCAGGAGAATCGCTTGAACCTGGGGCGGAGGTTGCAGTGAGCCAAGACCACCCCACTGCACTCCAGCCTGGGTGACAGTCTGGAGACTCTATCTCAAAAAAAAAAAAAAAAAAAGAGAATCTAATACATTTTGGTAAGCACAGCCAAAGTTTGTAGCATTTGATCCACAACCTGTTCCCTTCCCTTGTTTCCTTCTCCCTGCCACTACAACTCTATATTTTAGAAACTCTATGTAGTCCAGACAGGTGGCCAAGAAGATGGGGGTTCCCTCTCTCTCTAGTTCCCAGGCTACCCTGAAAGAAAGAAGCATACCATTTGCATTTCTCATCACCTCCCAGCCCTGTGTTGTATAAGTTCTATTCTGAACAGCGACCAGGTAAAATGAAGCTCCTTTTATCCCACCTAGCCTCCACCCCTGGGGTAAAATGCTACCCCGGGCACAGCAGGCTGAGAACATTGGGGCCCTGAATGCCCCACCTCAAACTCCCTGTCGAGAGATTCCAAACCTTGGGCAAGCTGAGAACCATGGGTTACCTATCCTCTGCTCTTGATGGAGTGAAAATGAGAGGGTGCTGGTAGTTCTCTGACACTAGCAGCAACAAATGACAGAGCAAAGCACCCAGAAGTTCCACAGAGAAAACCAGAGAAAGAGCCAAGAAGAACCTTCCTGGTGTCATAGTCAATCCTGGGAGGTGGATTTGTTAACTAACTGACTGTTGTAATCATTTGACAACCCATATGTATATCAAGACATCATATATACACCTTAAATCTATATTAATTTTTAAAGGATTTTTTCCGGGCTGGGCGTGGTGGCTCAAGCCTGTAATCCCAGCACTTTGGGAGGCCGAGACGGGTGGATCACGAGGTCAGGAGATCGAGACCATCCTGGCTAACATGGTGAAACCCCATCTCTACTAAAAAATACAAAAAAAACTAGCCGGGCGAGGTGGCGGGTGCCTGTAGTCCCAGCTACTCAGGAGGCTGAGGCAGGAGAATGGCGTGGACCCGGGAGGCAGCACTTGCAGTAAGCTGAGATCCAGCCGCTGCACTCCAGCCTGGGCTACAGAGCAAGACTCCGTCTCAAAAAAAAAAAAAAGGATTTTTTTCCCTTTTTTTTTTCTAACTAAAAAACAAGTGATTCTTAATTTCGGTAGCTCCCTTCGATTTATTTGAACATAGCCTACCAAATCCTCCACTGTGCTTGTGTGTTTTTTTTTTTTTTTTTAAATCATCATAGCACTGGAAGAATGTTTTATCACCAGTCTTTGGTGGTTATTAATAGGTTGCTGAGCTAACCTGGCATTTCATATGTTTCTTCTTATATGGAAGAAGGACAACATTTTATTGTTATTGATCTGCTTAAGTAATTGCTATGCTTAACGTTTCTTTTGTTTATAGGTTTCATATTTTGTGAGTTCATCTGTTTATCCATTAAGCATATTTGGAACAGGTTTAAAAAATAAAATAAAAAATAAAAGTCCTGGGAGTTGAGAAAGCTATGCACATATCCTACGCTGCCTTCACTCATGGGCAAACAAGGGAAGGGAATGAGGCAGACTTGAAACATTCCCCAAGCCACATACAGATCTATCAACATAGGGAGGAAGCTTCACTGGCAAAAGTGGTTTAAATACAACCTCTCACCAAACACTGGCTGAACAAACAGCTATTCTTACAACCAGGAGCAACTCCTAGGAGGCCAGGCTTAAAAATGAAATAATATGCTTCTCTGGTCGTCTGAAGACTGTGCACAGCCAAGGCTGCCTTTTCTCAGGAACAATCAGAGAGGTATCTTCCAAGCTGCTAGTCCCTGGCCTAAAATGTGGGCCAAAAAAGTAAATACCCTGAATTATGAAAGCAGCCTGCAAGCGATACACATATCCAACAGTAAAGGGTAAACCTAACTGGCTAAGGGGCTTAAGCACCTTTGATCAGTAAGTGGCTTATGCTAACCCAAGGGTGACCTCCTCAGCAGCCAAGACAAATGATAAAAACAAAGGAAAAAAGATCTAAGCAAAGACATCAGAGGTTGCACAAGGCAGAGAAAAAAGATTTCAGAGTTTGTTCATCCAAGTAACTAAACAAGTAAATGACCAACGAAAAAATAATATCAACCTCTGGGGGCAGATAATTAGTAAAGAGTAGCTATATTATTATTTCACAATATATCATTTTTGCAACATTTGTTCTTTTTATTTATTTATTATTTTGAGATAAGGTCTCACTCTGTCACCTAGGTTGGAGTACAGTGGCACAACCTTGGCTCACTGCAACCTCCACCTCTCAGGCTCAAGCCATCTTCCCACCTCAGCCTCCCAAGTAGCTGGGACTACAAGCATGCATCACCATGCCCAGCTAATTTTTGTATTTTTGTAGAGAAAGGGTTGTGCCATGTTGCCCAGGCTGGTCTTGAACTTGTGAGTTCAAGTGATCAGTCCGCCTCTGCCTCCCAAAGTGCTGGGATTACAGGTGTGAGCCACAGTGCTGAACAAATGTCCAGTTTTTAAGAAAAAATTATGAGACATACAAAGAAACAGGAAAATGTGATAGATACATTGATAAAAGAACAAGCAGCAGCACCTTGGCCCACAAAGATTTCAAAGCAATGATTATAAATAAAGTCCCCAACTTACAATGGTTTGATTACGATTCTTTTTTAACTTTATGATAGTGTTTTTAAGCTGTGTACTTTAATGGTGAGTACCCATGCAATCATTGTTTTGTACTTTCAGTACAGTATTCAACAAATTTCATAGTATATTTGACATTTCATCATAAAACAGGCTTTGTGTTAGATGATATTATCAAACTATAGGCTAATGTAAGTATTCTGCATGTTAAAGGTAGGCTATATTATTCTGTGATGTTTGGTAGATTAGTTGTATTAAATGCATTTTTGACTTACAATATTTTAAACTTATGAGGGGTGTATTAGGATGTAACCCCATCTTAAATCCAGGAGCATCTGTATGTTCGAAGAACTAAAGAAAATCTACTTAAAAGTTGGTATGATGACAATATCTCTCATGAAATAAAGAATATGAATTAAAAAAAAGAACCAAATGGAAATTCTTAAGTTGAAAGTATAATCAAAATTAAAAATGTACTATAGTGGCTTGACAGTAGATCTGAGCTGACAAAGGCAAGAAACACCACATTTGACGATATATCAAGAGGTTATGCCATCTGAAGAAGAGAGAGAAAAAAGAATAAACAAAAATGAACAGAGCCTGAGAGAAGTATGGGATACCATTAAATATACTGACATATGTGTAATGGGAGTAACCAAGATAGCAGACAAAAAAGCAGAAAAATATAGGAGAAATAATGGCTAAAAACTTGCCCAGTTTGATGAAAAACATAATTTTATACATCCAAAAGTTCAATGAACTCCAAACAGGATAAATGCAAAAAGTTTCACACATGGATTCATCATAGGAAAAATGCTAAAAGCCAAGGATAAAAAGAAAATCATGAAAGTAGTAAAAGAAAAGTAATTCACAACATAAAAAGAAAATCCAATAAAATTAACGATTAATTCTTATCACCTGGCTCACAATGGCGGCCAGAAGGCAGCGGGATGACATGGTCAAAGTGTTGAAAGTAAAAAACTATCAAACGAGAATCTTACATCACTTACTGTAACCTCAATCTCCTGGGCTCAAGCAATCTTCCTGCTTCAGCCTCCCAAAATGCTGGGTTTACAGGCATGAGCCACCCCTGAGAGAATTTGTTGCTATCAGACCTGCCTACTAAAAGAATTTAGTCAAGCTGAAACCAAATGTCATCACAGGATAATCTGAATTTACATGAAAAAACAAAGAGTGCCAGTAAAGGTAATTTGTAGGTAGTTATAGAAGTATAATTACAAATTTTGTATCCCTTTTCTCTTAACTGCTTTAAAAAGCAAATATATAAAACAATATGTATATTACTATATTGTTGGGTCAATAACATAGAAATGTAATATATTTGACAATAAACACAAAAGTGAGTGAAAGAGAAGCTGTATTTGATTATAGGAATGATACTAGATAGCAATTCGAATCCACAGGAAGAAAAGAAGAAAACCAGAAAAATGGTGAATAGAAAGATTAATATAATAAACTCTATAAACACATGCTTGCTTTCCTTTCTTTTCTCAGTTTCTATAAAAGATTATCTCATGTATAATTATAACAGTTTATTATTGGGTTTCTAATATATATAGATGGACCATGTATAACAAGAATAGCCAAAAAAGGAGAAAGGAAATGGATTTATATAGAATTAAAGTTTCTGTATTTCCTTAGAATAAACCAGGATAGACCTTAGGTAAATTTTGTTTTGTTGAGGTGGAATCTCACTCTATCATCCCGGGTGGAGTGCAGTGGCGCGATATTGGCTTACTGCAACCTCTGCCCCCTGGGGTTCAAGCAGTTCTCTCACCTTAGCCTCCCAAGTAACTCGGATTACAGGCATGTGCCAACATGCCCAGCTAATTTTTGTATTGTTAGTAGAGACAGGGTTTTACCATGTTGGCCAGGTTGGTCTTGAATTCTTGACCTCAAGTGATCTGCCCACCTCAGCCTCTCAAAGTGCTGGGATTATAGGCGTGAGCCACTGCACCCAGCCAGTAAATTTTGATAAGATGTATATTGTAAGGCCTGGTAAGACCACTAGGAACATAACTAAAAAAATACAATGAAAGATTAAAGGAATTAGTATGATACACTAGAAAACATACATTTAATATAAAAGAAGGCAATAAAGGAGAACCAAACCCCTACCCCCAAAAAACAAAAACAGAAACAAAAACCCCAGGAGACATACATAAAAAACAAAAAGTATAATAGTAGAGAATGTCAGGTTGACTTTAAAAACACATGATTCAATTTGCTGTCTACATGAAACACACTTTAGATTAAAAGCTACAAAGGCAGAAAGTGAAAGGATGGAAAAAAAAAGTGTACCATGCAAAACAGTAGTCAAAATAAAGCTGGCGTGGTTATAGTAGTATGACACAAAAATGTCTTAGAGACAGAGAATGACACTTTAGAATAAGACTCAATTAGTCAAGAAAATGTAACAATTAAAAATGTATATACAGGCCAGGTGTGGTGGCTCACACCTGTAATCCCAGCACTTTGGAGGCCGAGGTGGGCAGATCACTTGAGGTCAAGAGTTCAAGACCAGCCTGGCCAACATGGTGAAACCCCATCTCTACTAAAAATACAAAATTAGCCAGGTGTGGTGGCGTGCACCTGTAATCCCAGCTACCCAGGAGGCTGAGACAGGAGAATTGCTAGAACCCAGGAGGCGGAGATTGCAGTGAGCCAAGATTGAGCCACTGCACTCCAGCCTGGGAATCAGAGTAAGACTCCGTCTTAAAAAAAAAAAAAAAAGTATATATACTTAACAAGAGAGCCTGAAAATATATGAAGCAAAACTGACAGAACTGAAGGGACAAATAGAAAATTCAACAGTAATATTTGGAGACTTCAATATCTCACTTTCAAAAATGAATAGGACAACTAAGAAAAAGATTAACAAGAACACTGAAGACCTGAAAAGCACTATAAACAAAACTATAAGCTAATTAGATGGAACACATATCTACAGAACCAAAACTCCAACCAAAAACAGAAAGGTAACACATTTTCTCAAGTGATATATGGAAGAGTCTCTAAGACCATATGTTGGTCCATAAAACAAGTCTCAATAAATTTAAACGTATTAAAATAATACAATGCATGATCTCTGACCACAATGAAATGAAGAAACCAGTAACAGAAAAAAAATCTGGAAATACAGAAATACATAAAAATTAAACAAAATACTCCTGAATAACCAATAGGTTAAAGAAGAAATAAGTGAAAAGAGAAAATACTTTGAGATGGAAATGCAACATATCAAAACTTACAAGATGCAGCTAAGGTAATGTTCAGAGGAATATGTATAGCTGTAAATGTCTGTATTGAAAATGTTTTCAAACCACTCCCACTAATATTCAACACCTGTCTCTGTCTATCACATTACCCCATTTCAGTGCCTGAAACTCTCCTGTTTGTCTGCTTTCTTTTTTTTTTTTTAGAGACAGTCTCACTATCTTGCCCAGGCTGCTCTCAAACTTTTGCCCTCAAACAATCCTCCCACCTCAGGTCCGGAATAGCTGGGATTCCAGGTGGGAACCAGTGAGCCTGGCCATCTGCCCGTTTATGCTGTGCCCCCCTGCATTAGAGCATAAGCTTTACAACAGGAGCTTACCATACTAGGCACTAAATATTTTCTGATTAACATGACATCAACATCTTTACTTAGAACTACCACTTATATTCATATAAGTATTAACTGTCTCTCCAAAATTCTATTTATTTAGAATCTTGTTATTTTTTAAAAAATCAATTGATTGAGACAGGCTCCCCAGACTGTCGCCTGGGCGACAGTCTGGAATGCAGTGGCATAATCATAGCTCATTGCAGCCTCAAATTCCTGGGTTCAAGTGATTCTCCCATCTCAGCCTCCCAAGTAGCTGGGACTACAGGTACACACCACACCTGGCTAATTTTAAAATTTTTTATAGAGATGGGATCTTGCTACGTTGCCAGGACTGGTCTTGAATTCCTGGGCTCAAGCAATCCTCCTGCTTCAGCCTCCTTACAGGCGTGAATCACTGCACACAGCTAGAATATTATAAAGGACTCTCTGTCTTATCAGTTTATAAAATTTAGGATTCATTATAGTATTATCCTCTAAAAAATTTTTTTTTAAAATTTTTTATTGAGACAGAGTCTTGCTCTATTGCCCAGGCTGGAGTGGAGTGGCACGACTGCAGCTCACTGCAACCTCTGCCGCTTAGGTTCAAGCGGTTCTTGCGCATCAGCCTCCTGAGTAGTTGGGACTACAGGTGCGCGCCACCATGCCTAGCTAATGTTTTTGTATTTTTAATAGAGATGGGGTTTTCCCATGTTGGCCAGGCTGGTCTTAAACTACTGACCTCAGGTGATCCTCCTGCCTCAGCCTCCCAAAGTGCCAGGATTACAGGTATGAGCCACCGTGCCCAGACTAGAAAAGTTTTCTGGTTTGGTTTTAAATAAAACTTCCCCAATCAAGATTTTCTTCTGAAATTACATATATATTTCTTTAAACTGTTATCAATAATCAAAAAAAGCAAATATGAAAAAAATCAGTCTTTTGAAACAAGTCAAATAGAATATAAAACTAAAATGAAATTAATATAAAAGAAGGAAGAGTTACATAATGGCTAAGCCAGTGTTCATACATCTTTGAACTACATAATAAGAAATAATTTCCACCTGCTTAATTTCATGTTGCAGATTCTAGGGTACTAAAAGATAAGCAGTGAAATTACTACTATATAAATGCTTGAAAGAAAACGTATAATTCCTTAAACTATCAGAGCCTAAATTGTCAAGAGTAAAGATATCCAAATGATTAAAAATTTTTCAAAAAATAAACATTTACAACAGTGTTATTATAAAAACCACTTCTCTTGTAATGTGCAACTTACACCGTCTTTTTGTCCTGTCGAAGAAGTTTAGAAGAAAATTCACTTAGTACTTCAAGAAAAGCCAGATTAGGAGGTGGATACTCTTGTCCTTTCTGATTTTGGTATTTAAATGCAAACTCTATGCCATCCCTGAAGTGAAAGAAAATAACAACTTATTTTTCCAGATAGTGTAGTTCTCTCAATTGGTTAACATTACACAAATATTTGTGAAGGTAGTAAAATCATCACAAAAGGTAGAAAAATCTGATAAATTCAAATAATAAACTAATGTGAATATATAGGACATATTTGTGTATATTTATAGTACGAAACTGTAAGGTGGGAAAAACATACAAAAAATAGCTACAGAGCAACAAAGCTAAATTCCTGTGTTTTTTTTGTTTTTTTTTTTGTTTGTTTTTTGAGACAATGTCTCACTGTGTTGCCCAGGTTGGAGTGCAGTGATGCTATCATGGCTCACTGCCTTGACTTCCTGGGCTCAGGTGATTCTCCCACCTCAGCCTCCCGAGTAGCTGGGACTACACGTGTGTGCCACCACACCTGGGTAATTTTTGCATTTTTTGTAGAGATGGGGTTTCGCCATGTTGCCCAGGCTGGTCTCAAACTCCTGGGCTCAAGCAATTGGCCTCCCTTGGCCTTCCAAAGTGCTGGCATTACAGGCGTGAGCTACCGGCGCCCAGCCCCCTATGTGTAGTTTTTAGAGGTAACAAGATACCCTGGAAACAGAATTATTAATAGATTGCCAGAATATTTGCTTCTTGGAGCTGGTAATGGTACCAAGCTGGTAATGGTACTAAGCTGTGTGCATTTACTGAAGGTTTTCTGTTACTTCTGTTTTCACAATAATGAACCCCGAACCAATTTTGTATGGTCTTAACAAATAATTCTATAATTATTTTTTCAGAGACAGGGTCTCACTCTGTTTTCCAGGCTGGAGGGCAGTGGTACAATCATAGCTCACTATAACTCAAACTCCCAGTCTCAAGTGATCCTCCTGGCTCAGCCTACCAAGTAGCTAGGACTGCAGGCACATGCCACTATGCCTGGCTCTTTTTTATTTTTTGTAGGAGACAGGGTCTTACTCTATTGCCCAGGCTAGTCTCGAACTCCTGGCCCCAAATGATCCTCCTGCTTTGGGCTCCCAAAGCACTGGGATTACAGGTGTGAACCACCACACCCAGCCTGTATAGTCTCTCAAACCCACTGTTTTCTTACTGACAGACCAGACAATAATATATTATTAAATTTTGCTTTCTATATTTTGTAAGATGAACAAATGGGTGGTTTAAGTTGTTTCAAATTAAAAACGTCCTCCCAGTTTAGAATCTCTAAACTAGATAATCTCTAAAGTTATTGTAACTTAAAATTCTATCAATTGTCACTTTAAAAATGGGTCAAATAACAGTTATTTCACTAAAATTCAAGTAAACCAGATTCTGTATAACAAAGTGTTTATCTCACTCACTTGTGAAGTGTGGCAACTGCTTCTCGTGTCTTAATCTGGTCCAATCCAAATGTAAGGGCAAAGCGACGTGCCAGTTCTTTAATGCCACTGACATGGGCAGATGTCCTATCTAGGTTGGGACCTTGCTCTTGAACAAGTTCATTAAATAACTGGTAGAAAGAAAAAAAGAGGAAAAAACCTATAGCTCAGAATTTTAAAAATTTTATTTATTTTCAGAATAGGTAATTTAAAAATATGTAAAAGGTATAAAGTGAAAGGTTTCTCTCCTTGCATTGAACTTTAGCTACTCTGTTCCCTTTCTACAAATTGTCTATTATTAATAGCTTGAGTTAATTTTCATGCTAGTGGTGTGATTATATGCAGACAGAAATTTGTTTCTAATAATAATTTAAAAAATACATTCTTTTTTAATTGAGAGAGCCTCGCTCTGTCACGGAGGCTGGAGTGCAGTGGTGCAATCTCAGTTCACTACAACCTCCACCTCCCGGGTTCAAGTGATTCTCATGCCTCAGCCTCCCGAGTAGCTGGGATAATAGGCGTGTACCACCATGCCCATCTAACTTTTCGCATTTTTAGTAGAGATCTTGGCCAGGCTGGTCTCAAACTCCTGTCCTCAAGTGATCTGCCTGCCCTGGCCTCCCAAAGTACTGGGATTACAGGCGTGAGCCACCACACCTGGCCAAAAGAACGTATTTTGAGATGGGAAAAAGAAATGTATTTATAGAAGTACACTGTATATTTATAAACATCTGTTCTTTTTGTTATTTTTACAGGAATGACAATATATGACACACACGGTTAAGAGGTTTGTTTTTTCACTTATTATATTTCAAACAAGAACATTATATAAAAGAAGACCATTTGCATACATGGGGCTATGATTTTTCCCATCCAGTAACAAAATACACCAAAAAGTTCTTAAGCTGGGTGGAGTTTTATAAATTGCATATCTGTTAGCTATTTTCTGTGAAAATAACAACAAAAACAGAACCCTGGACGTAATATACAAGCAATCATCATTCCACAAATCTAAAAACTTAATTGCATCCGTAGACATCGACCTTTCCTCCTGTTATGAAGGGTGAACTGTCCAGACTTTCATTTAAAGCCACTCCCTCCTATGTATTAGACAAGAAGGCAGTATATAAGGTTTCACCTGCTCAATAGTTTTGCTCTTGTGTTTACGGCTCTCTCCTGCCTCCTAAACTATTCCTTCTGTACTAGATGCATACATCTTAAAAATACTCTTAACTTCTTGACCCCATTTCCTCTGCCAGCTACTAACCCATTTCTCTGATTCCCTTTATAGCAAAGGTCCTGAAGAGTATTGTTGACATTTCTTCAGTTTCTCACCTCCCAATCTCTCAATTCTAATCACACCTGATTCACTGAAATAGCTCTTGGGTGCTAATATGTTCTGCACCTTTTTAGTTTTCTTCAGCAATAGATTGGCCTGAACTATTGGCTGTGTCATTACTGAAGGAATAGTTCTTCCAGGGACTTCAAATTTATTCACAGATAATTGTTTATAATTTTTTTTTTTTTTTTTTTGAGGAGTCTCGCTCTGTCACCCAGGCTGGAGTGCAGTGGCGTGATTTCAGCTCACTGCAAGCTCCACCTCCAGGGTTCATGCCATTCTCCTGCCTCAGCCTCCTGAGTAGCTGGGACAACAGGCACCAACCACTACGTCCAGCTAATTTTTTGTATTTTTAGTAGAGATGGGGTTTCACCGTGTTAGCCAGGATGGTTTTTAGTAGAGACGGAGTTTTACCGTGTTAGCCAGGATGGTCTCTATCTCCTGATCTTGTGATCCGCCCACCTCAGCCTCCCAAAGTGCTGGGATTACAGGCTGTTTATAAATTCTTAAACTTTAAAATGTTTTCACATATTGGTATATACAATAACTTTAAACTTTAAAACTTAAAGTGTACATTTAAAGTGAATACAAAGAATACATTTTGTTGTGAAAAATTCAAAGAATATCAAAGTAAAAGTTCTTCTTTCTCTCTTCTACCAAATACCATTATTCTCTCCAAAGGTAACCAGTGTTTAAAGTCTGCAAGTTTTCTACATTACATTTACAGCTAAAGTTTTTATTTTTACATAAATAGTAGCATACTGCATTTGTCCTGAAACTTGCCATTTTTCACTCAATATTTTGTCTTAAAAATCCTTTATCTATCTCAGTTTATTTAACCATTCCCCTGTTGACAGACATTTAGACTATTTCCAGTTTGTTACTATATAGAGACTGCTGCAATAAAACATCTTTTACATATATTTATTGGTACACACCTGTGCATATCCACGTACATACCTAGAAGCAAAATTACTGGTTTAAAGGGAATATATATCTTCAATTTTGGAATATACTACAAAACTGTCTTCTAAGAAGGCAGTTTTAAAAAGGGGCCTTTTCCTCTATATCTTTATCAATCATTTTAATTCATGCCAATCTGTTGAGCAAGAAGTATCCATTTTAATTTGTATTTCATTAATAATAATTATTAGAAATAGGGTCTCACTCTGTCACCTAGGCTGGAATGCAGTGGTGCAATCATAACTCACTGCAGCTTTGAACTCCTAGGCTCAAGCCATCCTCTCACTTTACCCTCCCGAGTAGCTGGGACTACAGGGTGCGTGCCAACACATTCGGCTATTTTTGTTTTTGGATACGGGGGTCTTGCCATGTTGCCTAGGCTGGTCTTGAATTCATGGGCTCAAGCGATTCGCCTGCCTTGGCTTCCCAAAGTGCTGGAATTACATGTGTGGGCTAATGTGCTTGGCTTTTATTAATTATTAATTATTTATGTTATATATAATTAATTAATGCCTCTTTCCTTTCTTTTGCTTTGAGACACAGTTTCACTTCTGTTGCCCAGGCTGGAGTGCCATGGCATGATCTCGGTTCACTGCAACCTCCGCCTCCCGGGTTCAAATGATTCTTCTGCCTCAGCCTCCCGAGTACCTGAGATTACAGGCACCCACCACAACACTCAGCTAATTTTTTGTATTTTTAGTAGAGATGGGGTTTCACCATGTTGGCCAGGCTGGTCTTGAACTCCTGACCTCAGGTGATCCGCCTGCCTCAGCCTCCCAAAGTGCTGGGATTACAGGTGTGAGACACTGCGCCCAGCCTAATGCCTCTTTTCATGTTTACTGGTTTGTAAGATTCTTCCTTGGAAAAGTGCCTTTTTCATATCCCTTGCTCACTTTTCTATGGGATTTATTTATCTTTCCTACTGATCTGTAGGATTTGCTATGTAGGACTGAAAATATTTCCCCCGTCATTTTTTTTTTAACTTTGCTCAAAGTGCAAATTGATGTATACATCTATTTAATCTATATAAATTTATACAGATTGGCTGGGACAAGGTGGCTTATGTCTATAATCCCAGCACTTTGGGAGGCCAAGGCAGGTGGATCACTTGAGGCCAAGCAGTTTGAGACCAGCCTGGCCAACATGGCGAAACACATCTCTACAAAAAAAAAAAAAAAAAAAAAAAGAAGAACAGATCATCAATTTTTAACTTTGTGACTTCTTTAGAAAGAGGATTTAAAAAATATCCTCTTATTTTCTCATAAACCCTTACTTTTGGCCTTTTATATATAAACCATCTAGTAGTTATTGTGGATACACATTAGGTAGGACTATAAACAGCTATTTTTCCAAATACACAGTCAGCTGACCCATCACCATTTATTGAATAGTCCCAATCCTTTTGCCACTGATATGAGACTTTTATCATAAACTACATACAAACATATATATATATTATGTATTTATAAATATGCACATATCACATATATATATCCACCAGGCCCCCTGAAATAATTTTAAATTACTAAGCATTTATTAGAAATCTTATTTATGCAATATGAAAAACATTTTATCTCCTGGTACCCTTCCTCATGAAATACTTTTTATATTTTTCTTCTTAAATTATTACTTTTTAAATTTCCAATTTCACATTTCATCTAGTCCAAGAATAAATCACCTTAGGATTACATCTATTTGAAATATGAACTCTAGGATTTTCTTCCAAAAGAAAAGACACCTAACCTATGTCTTTGTACCAGAAAATATCCACCGTAATGCACTGACAAAACTATATAAAATGACCTAGTTTAAATGAGACAAGATACCTAGCAAATATTAAGCACAGAGAAGTGCAATTAATGTTATTTCTATTCTTTGTCTCCCTCTCTCCAAATTTCTTACCTGTTGCAAACTGAGAATGAGAGTCTTGGCACACTGAATTTTATCAATCTGCCTGGTTTTACTCAGTGTTTCCTTAATAATATCACCATAGTCATTGTAATACTGTGAGGGAAAAAAAGAAAACACAGCTTTAAAATTATTGAAATTTCATGAGATAAAGAATAGGTTGGTGTCACCTCCTTTGAAAATGGAAAAAAAAAAAACAGGTTGGTGAAAGAAAGGAAAGGTAAATAAACAAGTGTTTAATTTCTTCATCTTAAACATAACAGGAGTTAAATAACTGTCTAAAGTTAAAGGAATGCACATTTGATGTTTAAGATTATTAACTAATATTAGTAAAACCAAAAAAGCTGGGAATTCCAGGAAGAGAGGTGGTGAGAAAAATTCCCCATTCTTGTTTTTTCATGTTTGATACAGGGTCTCACTCTGTTACCTTATCCAAGCTGGAGTGCAGTGGTGTGATTGTAGCTCACTGCAGCCTTCAACTCTGGGCTCTGGTGATCCTCCCACCTCAGCCTCCTAAATAGCTGGGACCACAGGCGTGTGCCACCACGCCTGGCTAATTTTAAAAAAAAAAAATTTTTTTTTTGTGGGGTTTTTGCCATGTTGCCCAAGCTGGTCTTGAACTCTTGACCTTAAGTGAGCTACCCACCTCAGCCTCCCAAAATGCTGGGATTACAGATGTGAGCCACTGCACCTCGCCTTGTCCATTCTTGTTTTTTGTTTTTATTTTTATTTGTTTTTGAGATGAAGTCTCACTCTGTTGCCCAGGCTGGAGTGCAATGGCATGACTCGGCTCACTGCAACCTCGGCCTCCTGGGTTCAAGCGATTCTCCCACCTCAGCCTCCCAAGTAGATGGGACAACAGGTGTGTGCCACCACACTTGGGTAATTTTTATATTTTCAGTAGAGATGGGGTTTCACCATGTTGGCCAGGTTGGTCTTGAACTCCTGACCTCAAGTGATCCACCAGCCTCATCCTCCCAAAGAGCTGGGATTACAGGCGTGAGCCACTGTGCCCGGACCCATTCTTTAAAACATGATTGAACAGACAACATCTAAAATGTACAGATCAAGAAACAGAATTTTGGTAGAAGTCTCCTGAAGAACTAAAACCAAAACAGTTAAAACTGCTTACTTCCGGGGGGGGGGGGCCTAAACAGGGGGAAGGGGGGATTAGGGTAACAGACTTAACTCTTCATTTAATACTCTGTGTACTATCTCATCCCCCAAACCCCTATCAACATGTCCATATTTTACTATCGAAATATAAAAAAGTAAAACACAGACATTTTCAACAGTGACTGGGAAAAGTTATAATTCAGTTTTTTGACATAAGATTTAAAGAAGTTTTCTGTGAGTAAATAATCAAAAAGTTTCATTTAAAACCATTAAATCTGGATATTGTTTCCAAGCTAAAGTCTACAGTCTATGTGAAGAAGTGATTAATAACAGTTTGGCAATTTAGATTTTCAAAATCTCAAAAACATAGGTATGTTTCCACAATGTGAAATGCTAAAAGGCGAACAGCTCAAAAGGATCATCCTTTTAGTGCAAAGAAGAATTATCTCAATGAAGAAAAAAGGAGAAATATCAAAACACGAAAGTACTGGAGCAGGCAGATTTCTTTTAAGTTCAGATTGAACTAATTATGTACAAAAGATGGAGGAAAAGCCACATAGCCATATATCAGAAGAGCAAATAGCTATTACAATACTCACAAAAAGGTTAGAGCCTATAATGAACAGAAGTGTCCCTGAAATGTTAAGGATGATAAAAATTCTGAATTAAGACTTGCTTCTTGGAACCAATGAACTATTGTTAAAGGATTACCAGGAAAAACCAGAACTCAACACATTTTATGCTTCTTTATTTCCTGCTAAAGCGAAAACTATATAAAAAGGGTAGGATAAACACTTATAAAATGGAACTAACATCCAGGTTTAGTGAAGAGATAATGAAAGCATCAAGTTGTTCCAAACTGAATTAGTTTCCTAGGTCAGATGAATTGTGTCTTAACAAAATTTGTGGGGATTATGGAAACTTTGTGCTCTTTAAGAAATGGTAAAGAATAGGAAAGATGCTAGAGGACAGAGAAAGATAATCATAGTTCTGATTTTCCAAAGGGAAAGAAGGTTATATGGAAAATTAACCCCTCCTCCACAAATGCCTGGGATCCACCCTAGATAGTTCTCATTAGGTTGAGTGGGATCCAGGAACATGCAATTTGCAATAAAGTTCCAGGTGACCAATGGAAAATCAGGATGAGGAATAACTATTCTGAACAATACCATCAGTGAGCTTGATGCTGAGCCTAAGATTACAGAATACATTATTAAATGTAATGCCTGCGAATATTTGGAAAGGAAATGGTCATTGGAAGCAAGCAGTTTACTAACAGATCATGACATTTTCTTTTAGAAAGGTTCAACATGCAAATATCACAGTCTATTTGGATATCAATAATTAGTTTGACAAGCTCTTTCATGATTTCCTTGTGGACTAAGTAGAGAAAAATGAGCTGAAACAGGTAGGTATATTTATGCTGCTGTCTTGGCAAGGGCTTGTCTTCCTTCCCATGCTCATCTAGTAAGCTCCTATTCATCCATGCAACTCTGTTTACATATTAGCTTTAGGAATTCTTCTCTTGCTCTTCTCACTTAAGTGTCTCTCTATTATTTGGTGTTAGGTTAGTAATTTATACATCTATCACAACAATAATCATGCTGAAGCTTTGTGGTCCAGTGAAAAGAGCTAAGCTTTGAAGTTAGACAAACCTAAAATAAAATCCCAGTTTCTGTTACTTTAATAGTTGTGTGTGACCTTGGAAGGTTTACCTCTTGATCCTTAGTTTCCTTATATGTAAATGATGATACTATTTCTTACATCACAGGGTTATTAGAAAGATCAATGATAATGTGAAAGTCTTAGAACAGTGTCTCAAATATAAATGGCATGAACACACGGCAGTCATTCATTATCAGTATGCTACATTATGTTTACATATTAGTTAACTCTTAATCTGTAAGCTCCTTAGTGCAGAAATCATGTCTTACTTAAACCTCTGGCTACCAGCACATGACTCATCACACTACAGTTGTTCAGCAAAATATGATAAATCAGCTACTATATCATAACTGGAATTGGACCATATCGAAACATGAAGACACAAGTAGATCAAATGGCACATACAAAATTCTAAATAGAGGCAAAAGAGAATATTCTCTGTGACACAAGAACAAGGCAAATACAGGAAAACTGAGAAGTATTTCCTCCCATCCGTGCCTGTCAGGCCACATCAAGAAGAGTTCTGAGCACTGCTTTTTCAGAGGGTCAGGAACAAAATGCAGCTTATGAAAGTAGCTAAAAAGTATGTTCTTTCATATAAATGCTCGAACTCCTACTCAGTGGAACGGATATAATAGTACAAACTGATAAAAAGCTTATATAAAAGAGAGAAACTTTATCATAAAATCATCCACATTACATAGGTGAAAAGCTGTCAATTTTAGCTTGTCTTCATCCTTTCAATTGCAAACTTCTCTGCCAGTTAGAGGAAGGAGAAAAATAATATTTAACTATACCTTCATGTAGTGTTTGAAGATGTCTGCAGCTGCATGCATGTCAACAATGTCATAAATGATAAGTTTGCTGAAAGCAGCAAGTAGATTCCTTCTTTTATGTAAGGCCTCAATTTTATTAGCTTCATCTTCTTCATCACCCTCTAAACACAGATTATAAATTGGTTATGAATTCTGGTACTTTATCCACGTAAAACAATGCGGATAATCTGTATAATTGAAAATTAGCTTAATATTATAACTTTACAAATAGTACAAATCAGTTTTAGATGGGACAAAAACTGTTACATTAATTATTTTAGGGTACTGTATTTAGTTACTTATTTATCAAACACTAAATAGGTACTAAAGTTCCTATCTTCTTAGGAGATTACCATAGTAAAGACTGAATAAGATAAGCAAACCATGTGTAGTCTACCCTCCCTATCTGTGGATGCAGAACCCACAGATAGGGACGGCTGACTATACTATACCATTTTATTTAAGAGATTTGGGCATCCATGGATTTTGGTATGAGTGGGAGTCCTCGAACCAATCCCCCACAATACTGAGGGACAGCTGTATAAAAAGATTGTTTTTCTGATACTTGTGTCAAAGCAATACTGTGAAATTATCTGTTTACCTTTAAAATGCTGTCTTTTCTTATTTCAATATTCCTTATGTGTTAATACATTCTCACAGAGAGAACACTTCTGAAAATTTTTAAGACACAGGGAAAAAGTTTTCTTTCAGAAAAATATTTAGGGAAGAAATGGAAATATGGATGAGTTAAATTTTCAGTGCTCATCCTAAACATGGTTACATTATCAACTGAGAAACAAAATATTTTGCAAACCATGTTATGCACATCAAAAAAAATTTTAAAGCCCTATCAAATACTTTCAAAACAAGTGTGTTTCTTTCTTAAATTTATAAGTTTCAGACCCTACTGGGTTTTCTATTTGTAATCCTAGAAAAAACATGCCAACTACACTCCAGATGATAACATTTGTTTCAGGCTCCATACTGACCCTCTCCTGTCCTGGCCTGCCCTTATCTTCTTTTTTCTCTTCCTTATATGTAGAGATTCATAAAAAGAATTTGCTGGCAGTCTCTCCTTTCTACTAAATAGTCTTATTGTGAAGCATCAGTGGTTTGACAAGTGGACATTTTTTTGCTTAAGGCAAGTAGCAGGTAAATTTGTCTCTTGAGATGAAAACAGACTCTAAATAAACATACTGTTTTACAGACTAGTATTTTCCAAAATGTTCTAAAAGAACAGCTGAACAGTATCAAATAGATTTGTGGATCAAATATACTTCTTACATTATTTTACAGAGCTTAAATAATCTATTTCACAAATAACCTATTCTAAGTGACACTTATTTACAACTAATCATTAACAATTCAGTCTAATATTGCTAAGTTATTACTCTGCAGGCACAGCACAACTTTCACTAGTGAGGTTTAATAACACTTTTTCAGCATTTAATATCAAACAGTTATGTTTTGTTCATTTAAGTAATACATAATGACCACTTAGGAATAGAATGGAACCTGGATACTTTCCTTTAGAAAAAGTATGAACCTGGATATAGCCAATTAGAAACAACATCTATCCTACATACACATTTGTACATGTGGGAAATGACAAATGTACACTACTATTCATTATACCATAGTTTGTAATAGCTGATGACTGGAAACTAGTCATATGTCAATTTATGTGAGATGGATTATACGTATTATGCTATATCTACATAAAGAAATGCTGTAGAGCTGTTAGAGAAAGAGCTCTTTATATAACGACAGGAAAAGATCTGAGGTACAATGTTAAAGGAGGGAGACTTCACTATGTACATTTTTATTCTTGTTGGTTTCTGAACTATTAACTTTTTTTTTTAATTTTTGTTTTTTTCTGTTTTGTAGAGACAAGGTCTTGCCATATTGCCCAGGCTGCTCTTAAACTTCTGGGTTCGAGCAATCCTCCTGCCTCGGTCTCCCAAAGTGCTTCTGGATTACTGGTGTCAGCCACTGCACCCAGCCAACTTTTTTAAAAGAAAGAAATCTCAATTTTTACAATTGAATTTGTTTCTTTTCTCCTATCTTTTGGGGTTGGTAAAACAAAATCAATATTGACAAGATGATAGCTACAAGTACCCATGCTCTGGTTCTCCTCGTCTTGGTCAATAAAAACGTGATCCATCACAAAACTGAGAAGTTCAGACTGGAGTCCAGTATCTGGATTAAACACCAAAGGTTGAAGGCCCTCTCTGCCACCCGTCATTAATTGATGGCTGAAAATCATCAGAAGATCACAGAGTAACATGAAAGCCTGGAATACAAAGGCAATTCATCAGCAAAATACTACACAAATGTAACTACAAGTCAACATTAATGAAAACATATGAAATTAAAACATAGTTTAACAGCAATACCATAATATAAATTTTAAGTATTTAAATTCCAAATATTTAGTTACAATTTCCAAATTTAATAAAATTACTTTTTCTCACTAAACACTTGTCTTATTTAAGACTTTTCCCAAATATAACCTATTTCTTTTACTCCTCTGTATCAACTCAAAAACAGCTCATTAAGATAGTTTGACTTGAACTTTTAAAAAATGAGTTTAAGCAAGATGTTGATCACAGGTCAAAAGAACAAAATGAGTTTAACTCAACTCTGGAAATACAAAATTGATATAACAGATTATAACAAAGATTAGAAATCAACTGTATATTGCTTAATCAAATTAGCATAAAATTTGAAACTCTAATTCAACATAGTATAATGAATACTTCTAAAAATTCTGATGTTAAAAAATTCTGTCAGTGTACTACTGCACATTGATATTTCCATCAACAATGGACTGCATATACATGATGGTGGATCCCATAAGCTTGTAATGGAGCTGAAAAATTCCTATCACCTAGTAATGTAGTAGCTACATAACCCTGTGGTGCAACACATTACTCACAAGTTTGTTGTGATGTTGTTTGTGGTGATGCTGGTGTATTATGATGCCAGTCATATAATAGCATAGCATATACAACTTGTGTATAGAACCTAATGCTTGAGGATAATGAATATGTTGTCAGCATATGTATTTACTATACTATACTATACTATACTATACTATACTATACTATACTATACTATACTATACTATACTATACTATACTATTCTACACTTTTAATCATGATTTTAGAGTGTACTCCTACTTATGAAAAAAGTTAACTGTGAAAGATCCTCAGGCAGGTCCTTCAGGAGGTACTCCAGAAGAATGCATTGTTATCATAGGATAGGACAGCTCCGTGCAAAATACTGCCACTGAAGACGTTCCAATGAGACGTGTGGGAGGTGGAAGACACTGATACTGGTAATTATGACACTTTGTAGGCCTAGGCTAATGTGTGTGTTCCTTTTATTTTCTTTTTAAAGACAGCGTCCTGCTCTGTCACCCAGGCTTGCTGGGAATGAAGTTTTTGGTGTCACACAAAAAAAGAATTAACACGGGAACAAATGATGAAACAAATGAACAATGAAAGTAAAGGCGAGCTTTACTTTCTGCAGAAAGGGTGCTACTCAATAACTGTCCAGTCACGAGAGCACACTCTACCTTCCTACCCAAAGGAGACTGACACGTCTACCCTACTGCTGTGTCCAGTTTCCACTGGCTGGAATAGGACCTCACATTTTACACTTTACCCGACTGGCTATTAGTTTAAAACTTTTTTAATTAGGTAAGGGGGATAGAACAAAAAAAGAAAAGGAAGTTGCCCAGGGATAGTTAAGCATCTCCAAATAAGGAATGGCATGCACTATGGGCTGGAGCTTGTCTAGTTCTGTCCAGGCATGCTGGAGCAAGCTAGGGCAGCTGATTGAGAACACACACACACACACACACACACACACACACACACACACACACACACACACAAATAGTGGATAGCAATCTTATAGTAAGAAATTGTGACTTTTTATAATCTTTGAAGAACTTTCCCATTTCTCACAGGCTGGAGTGCAGTGACACGATCTCGGCTTACTGCAACCTCTGCCTCCTGGGTTCAGGCCATTCTCCTGTCTTAGCCTTTCAAGTTGTTAGGACTGCAGGTGCATGCCACAACACCCAGCTAATTTTTTTGTATTTTTAGTAGAGATGGGGTTTCAACATATTGGTCAGTCTGGTCTCGAACTCCTGACCTCAGATGATCCACCCACCTCAGCCTCCCAAAGTGCTGAGATTACAAGTATGAGCCACCACGCCTGGCCTGTTTCTTATTTTTTAACAAAAAAAAATTTTTTTAAAATTAAATAGACTGGATGCAGCGGTTCACACCTGTTAATACGAGCACTTTGGGAGGCTGAGGTAGGTGGATTTCTTGAGGCCAGGAGTTTGAGACTAGCTTGGTAACATGGTGAAACCCTGTCTCTACTAAAAAATACAAAAATTAGCCAGGCATAGTAGCCACATGCTTGTAATCCCAATTATGTTCAGAGGCTGAGGCATGAGAATCATTTGAACCCAGGAGACAGAGGATGTGGTGAGCCAAGATCACACCACTGCCCTCCAGCCTGGGTGACAAAGTGAGACTCTGTCTTAAAAAATAAATTAAAAAAAGCTTCTAGAATAAGGATATACGAAAAAAAATATTTTGATAATCCTGGCATTTTGGGAGGCCAAGGTGGGCGGATCACCTGAGGTCAGGAGTTCAAGACCAGCCTGACCAAAATGGAGAAACCCCATCTCTACTAAAAATACAAAATTAACCAGGTGTGGTGGTCCACACCTGTAATCCCAGCTACTAGGGAGGCTGAGGCAGGAGAATCGCTTGAATCTGGGAGGTGGAGGTTGGGGTGAGCCAAGATTGTGCCACTGCACTCCAGCCTGGGCAACAAGAGCAAAACTCTGTCTCAAAAAAAAAAAAAAAATTTTTTTTTTTGTACAGCTGTTTAATGTGTTGTGTGTTAGGTATTATTACAAAAGAGTTTAAAAGTTAAAAAAATTAAAAAGTTTATAAAGCAAAATAATTACAGTATGATAAGGTTAATTAATTATTGAAGAAAGAAAAACATTTTTTTGTTGTTGCTGAGACGGAGTCTCCCTCTTTCGTCCAGGCTGGAGTGCAGTGGCTAGATCTCGGCTCACTGCAAGCTCCCTGCCTCCTGGGTTTACGCCACCCTCCTGCCTCAGCCTCCCGAGTAGCTGGGACTACAGGTGCCCTCCACCACACCCGGCTAATTTTGTTTTTGTATTTTTAGTAGAGACAGGGTTTCACCATGTTAGCCAGGATTGTCTCTATCTCCTGACCTCGTGATCTGTCTGCCTCGGCCTCCCAAAGTGCTGGGATTACAGGTATGAGCCACCATGCCCAGCCAAGAAAAACATTTTAATTAATTTAGTGTAGTCTAAGTGTATGGTACATATAGAGTCTACAGTGGTGTATAGTAATGTCTTGGGCCTTCCTATTCATTCACCAATCACTCACTCACTCACTCATTCACTCACTCAATCACTCAGAGCTACTTCCATTCCTATGGTAAGTGTACCATTTTAAAATCTTTTATACTGTATTTTAGATATGTTTAGATACATAAATACCCGTTGTATTATAATTATCTATAGTACTCAGTATAGTATTATACAGTACAGGATCGTAGCCTAAGAGGAATAGGCTATACCATACAGCAATGGCATGTGGTAGGCAATACTATTTGTTTGTGTAAATATACTCTTATGATGGTCATACAATGATGAAATTGCCTAACAACACATTTCTCAGAATGTATCCCTGTTGTTCAGTGGTGCATGACTGTATTAGAAAACCATTAATATAAAAACCAGTATCTAATAAGGCCTACAAACAAATTTAATTATATAAAGAAACTTTGAATACATTTGTACACATTATAGGTATGGTGCCAAATTTGCCCTGTTTAATGAATTGAGTGAAATAAATGGGTCTGATCAGTTTGTTACAATGGAAAGATTTTGTTGTGGGATAATTGAGGGCTCTGAAACCTCCCAACAATCCACTAACACTGCACCCTCCAAAGTTGATTTCTATGGGAAAACACAATTTTGGCATTTAGTTTGGAATGCCTGTATACCTGGTTGTCCAACTGCAGCAAGAGTCTTGGCAATTCGCGCCCTGACAGCACAACCATGAAATATACTAAGGTATTTAGAAGGAGCCATTTGAAAAAAGGGGAGCATAAAGAGAATCCAGGGGAAATACTTTTTAACCAGAAGGCCATAGTTTTGGACATCACCAAGCAGGTATTATGCAGAAACACTGGATTTGGGGTTTAAATGGCAGAGCTAGGCCGAGTGCAGTGGCTCACACCTGTAATCCCAGTACTTTGGAAGGCTAAGGCAGGCAGATCATGAGGTCAGGAGTTTGAGACCAGCCTGGCCAACATAGTGAAACCCGTCTCTACTAAAAATACAAAAAAATTAGCCAGGTGTGGTGGTGGGCGCCTGTAATCCCAGCTACTTGGGAGGCTGAGACAGGAGAATTGCTTGAACTTGAGAGGTGGAGGTTGCAGTGAGCTGAGTTTGCGCCACTGCACACCAGCTCAGGCGACAGTGGGAGACTCCGTCTCAAAATAAAATAAAAAGTTAAAAAAAAATAATAAAATAAAATAAATAAAATAAAATAAAAGGCACAGCTGGGTATTTCTCCACAGCATAAGTAGTCTTCTGAATATTTAAAGAATAAGGTTTAGGGAAGACCATCTCTGTTTCCATTTTAAGTTAAATGCTGATAACTCAATAAAGATACTTGTTACTATTTGTAAGAAGGGATAGCAAAGGATAAGTAATACTGTACTCTCACCAGATTAACTGACTCTAGCCCAATATCCAAATAAGAAATAGTATGGAAAATACACATTCTGTTTTACACAAATGTACTCCCCAATACAACAGTCTATTTAAAAAATACTTTACAAAATCACATCATGGAAACAGTATTTCCCTGGCCCACCGTGACCCTCTTTGGGCAATGCCCCTCTGCAAGAGATGAGGAATCTATTGGACCAACAGGATATGTCCACCTGCTTACCAAACCCCACTTATATGCCATTGTCCAAGTATAGGGACTCAGAGACTCCTTGCCCTAACAGTCCTGAGCCTGTTGTCTGAGCCTGCAAAGGCCTCTTCTTTAGGCATACTGCAGACCCAATGTACATATTACTAGGCCTCTGGGTGGTCAATGGGCAGCTGTTTGGGCAGGTGGTATGGATAGAGTTTCAATGTGGGGCTAAAGTGTTGGCATGCATGTGTTAGAAACTCTAACTGGTGTGGGAAGGAGCTGAAGGTAAGATGATAAAAAGGTATGTCATATGTCAGCTCCCCAGACACTCAATATTCTGTGTAGAATTTTTTTTTTTTTCTTTTCTGAGACAGAGTTTCGCTCTTTTTGCCCAGGCTGGAGTGCAATGGCATGATCTCGGCTCACTGCAACCTCCATCTCCTGGGTTCAAGAGATTCTCCTGCCTCAGTCTCCCAAGTAGCTGGGATTACAGGTGCCTGCCACCATGCCTGGCTAATTTTTTTGGTATTTTCAGTAGAGATGGGGTTTCACCAGGTTGGCCAGGATAGTCTTGATCTCTTGACCTCGTGATCCACCCGCCTTGGCCTCCCAAAGTGCTGGGATTATAGGCGTGAGCCACTGCACCGGGCCATTCTGGTGTAGAATTCTTAGGAGTTCAAAGTTTTGAATTTTGTAGAATTCAAAAAGTCTACATTTCAACCTGCCCTTCCAGCTGATGACAATATACTTGTGAAAGTAAAAGGAAAGAATGTATATTATATAATAAGTTTGTTAGCTTGCTTTATAACATAAATATTCACACATCTATAGTCTTGTTCTAGGTCCAGTAAATGTTAGGAATGAACATGTGTACTAAGAACTGCCATAAAAAAATTGTATCTTTTTTTTTTTTTCCTGAGACGGAGTCTCACTCTGTCGCCCAGGTTAGAGTGCACTGGTGCAATCTCGGCTCACTGCAAGCTCTGCCTCCCAGGTTCACGCCATTCTCCTGCTTCAGCCTCCTGGGTAGCTGGGACAACAGGTGCCCGCCACCACGCCCAGCTAATTTTTTTTTGTATATTTAGTAGAGACGGGGTTTCACCCTGTTAACCAGGATGGTCTTGATCTCCTGACCTCATGATCCGCCCGCCTCGGCCTCCCAAAGTGCTGGGATTACAGGCGTGAGCCACCGCGCCCAGCAAAAATTGTATCTTCTTAATGTTCATTACTGTATTTGAGTTGATTTTATTGAGAGCTCTTACTGATAATTTCTTACCTGTTCTTTCACTGGAGTATTAACATTAGACAGGCACTGCTGGCAAACAGCCAAAAAGGATTTCACTGTTTTCCTCAATACCAACAAATCCTCCTGTAAGACACATTCAAATTTGCAAGAATGAATTACAGGATCACAGAAAACTGATCTAGAAGAAACAATAAGTGGAAAATAGCAAAACTGGTTTATTCTCAAGGAAATTCATATAACCAAATTTAATGTTGGGAACCATTTAATGTAGTCATTTCTTAGTTATCTGTCCCAATAGAAGGGGCAGTGACACTGACACTCTGAAACAGAGTTAGCTATGGAATACTCAGTATGATTGCTTTCAACAAATTTCCTTTATAAATATGGTTTACTTAGGTTGATTAAGATTGTTAGTCATTCCTGTGACACACATTACTGCTAGTAAAGTGAGGCGGCAGAGCAGCACACTGAGAAAACTCAATTAGGCAACAAATGTGTACTGAATTTATCTTATATTCTCTTATATCTCAGCACTCTGCAAAATGTCAGGGGAAGAAAGATAAATGTAAGACAGTGCCATGCCCTCAAATAGTTAACATTCTAGCAGACAGACCAATTACGGAGATGAAGTTACTGTATTAACTCTAACTGTAGCAAAGTTGGAGAAATCTTCATAGGAGGATGGGCTTTAACCTAAGGTTGGATGGGTAAACAGATTTAATTAGATGGCCACATAGGATTCCACAAGGAACATTTGAAAAGTCCAAAAGGAAATTTCAAGTTGGGTGCAGTGGCTCATGCCTGTAATCCCAGTGATTTGGGAGGCCCAGGTGAGAGGATTGCTTGAATCCAAGGGTTTGAGACCAGTGTGGGCAACACAGAAAATTCGCTGCACATGGTGGAGAATGCCTGTAGTCCCAGTTACTGGGGACGCTGAGGTAGGAAGATCACTTGAGCCCATGGGGTCGAGGCTGAAGTGAGACATAATTGTGCCACTGCATTCTAGCCTGGGTGACAGAGCAAGACCTTGTCTTAAAAATTTTTAAATTTATCGAGTGCCTACAACCCACCAGGCACTGGTTTAAGGGCTTACTATTATATAGTTTAGTATTTATATTGATCCTAAGAAACAGTAATTATTAGCAAGGGGTTGAAACTAGGACTATCTGATATAAGAGCTCATATTCTTCTCACTGACTAATGAGTAAGACACATGCAGATACCAACATTTAAAACAGCAACAAAGACTAATTACCTGAGCAAAGGCTAATGTAGAAACACTTAAAAAGTACTCAACTAAAACTCTTTAAGCTACTCTATTTTATACAGATGACAGCACTGAGTCTTTTTGGGGATCTTTACATCCCAAATAATGACACTTCAAAAATTACATACATATTTCCTTTTGCTAACATGAGGGTAGTATGTGTAAGAAGGAGCGAGTTTATCTTGTGCACAGCAGTAAAAAGGACACCCTCTTGAGAACTTTTCATGTTTCTGCAGATAAATATTTAATAACTAAACTTCAACATTCCTGAAACTTCTTTAATTTTAAACATTCAAAATACATTGAAGGAAACAGATGAGGGAACAGACAACTGCAATATAGTGTAAGGAGTGCTATGGTAGGAGAAGACATGGGCCCCATGTTGGAAAACTTAAGTCAGAGTCAAAAGTAGTCATGAAAGAGTTCCCAAAGAAGATAACATGTAAGCTGAGTCCTGAAGGAGAAAAGTAATCTAGCTACAGAAAAAGGTATTCCAGGTAATGCACAGATATTCAAAAGTGCAGAGGTGGCTAGGTGCGGAGGCTCACGCCTGTAATCCCAGCACTTTGGGAGGCTGAGATGGCCAGATCACCTGAGGTCAGGAGTTCGAGACCAGTCTGGCCAACACGGTGAAACCTCGTCTCAACTAAAAATACAAAAATTAGCCGGGTGTGGTGGTGCATGCCTGTAATCCCAGCTACTGGGGAGGCTGAGGCAGGAGAATGGCTTGAACCTGGGAGGTGGAGGTTGCAGTGAGCCAAGATTGCACCACTGCACTCCAGCCTGGGCAACAGAGCAAGACTCTATCTCAAAAACAAAAAAACAGAAACCAAAAAAAAAAGTGCAGAGGTGCTTTTGAGGAACTGTTAATTTATTGTAGTATAGCTGGGGTATAAATAGGGAAGACAGCAGCAAGAAAAAAAGCTAAAGAGGAATAAAACCATTTGCATTTACAAACAAGACCATTTAAAATATCAGTTAAGTCATTTGGATATTGTCCTGCTGGCAATAAGGAACTACTGAAGAAGGATTTTTAGCATGAGAGTGCTAAAATTTTGTGTAAATGACTCATTCTAAACACAATGGAGAATGATGTCCAATAGGTCAGTTAGAGTAGTCACATCTTTCATTGAGAGCTTATATGCACCACATACTGTGTTCCCAGGACTATAAATTTACATTTCATCATCACTCTACAAAGTAAATTGCAATACTCCTGTTTTACAGACAAGAAAACTGATATTCACAGCACCCATAGATGCTAAGTGACAGAGCAAGGATCTAAACATGGGACTCCCTGACTCTAAAGTCCATGTTCCTAATCATTACTGTGTATTTTATTGCATATTAATAAAGGCCATACGAATTTTTTTTTTTTTTTTTTTGAGATGGAGTCTCGCTCTGTCACCCAGGTTGGAGTGCAGTGGTACGATCTCAGCTCACTGCAGCCTCTGCCTCCAGGGTTCGAGCAATTCTGCTGCCTCAGCCTCCTGAGTAGCTGGGACTACAGGTGCATGCTGCCATGCCTGGCTAATTTTTATATTTTTAGTAGATAAAGGGTTTCACCATGTTGGCCAAATGGTCTTGGGATCTCCTGACCTCGTGATCAGCCAATCTCGGCCTCACAAAATGCTGGGATTACAGGTGTTAGCCACTGTGCCCAGCCAGCGATAATTTAGAATAAGGGCCTGAAAATAAAATATTGGCTCTAAAGATGTGGATGGATGAAAGATAAAGCACTAGAACTGATAGAATTTAGGGAGTAATCGGGTAGAGGCTGCTGCTGATTACTCCTTAATTTCTAGGGAGCTGCCTACTAGATGAATTGTGGTATTAAGTCATCAAGATAAAAAACACAGGAATAGGCCAGGCATAGTGGCTCACACCTGTAATCTGAGCACTTTGGGAGGCTGAGACTGGTGGATCACCTAAGGTCAGGAGTTCAAGACCAGTCTGGGCAACATGGTGAAACCCAGTCTCTACTAAAAATATAAAAATGAGCCAGGCGTGGTGGCAGGCGCCTGTAATCCCAGCTACTCAGGAAGCTGAGAGAGGAGAGTCGCATGAATCCAGGAGGCGGAGGTTGCAGTGAGCTGAGATTGCACCACTGCACTCCAGCCTGGGAGACAGAGTAAGACCCTGTCTCAAAACCAAAAAACAAACAAAACAAAAAACAAAAAACAACAAAAAAAGGAACAAATGCAGTGATAGCTAAATTTTAGAGATGATGATTTTGAGATCCCTAATAGATATCTTGAAGATGTCTAGTAGGCAGCTGTGTATGTGAGTTCAAAGCCCAAGAGAAAGAATATGAGTCAGAAGAAGGATTTGGAAGTCTTCAGCATTTAGATGGCAACAGATGTGACAGAAGTGGATGAGACTGCTCAAGGAGAATACACAGAGAAAGGTGACAGTGAGTATCCTGGGAAATACCAATATTTGAAAGATGAATGACAAAGAAGAACTTATGAAGAAATCTAAGAAATTATCTGAGAAGTAGAAATAAAACCAGGAGAATATGGTATCCCGGAGGTAAGAAAACATTAAAAAAAATGAATAATTAACAATGACAAATGCCACAGAGAGATAAAAGAGATAAGGATTAAAAGTGCCCCAGGAATATAGCAACTATGAAGCTGTGGGTGACCTTGGGGAGAGCACTTTCAATAGAGTTATGAGTGCTGAGTCAAGACTGCAGTGAGCTGAAAGGAAGATAAGGAAGAAGTCAGCTCTTTCAAAAAAGTATGATTATAAAAAGTCAGTGAAAAATAGGATGGGGCTGATAGAAGTCTGCAGGTTGATGATGGATTTTTTTTGGTCACTCTTGACCTTTTTAAGAGAAAAGATTTGAGAATGTTTGCTGAATGAATAGTAACTTAAAAGAACAAAAAGCAAGCAATGCTATTAACTAGTTATGTGATCTTAGAAAAATTATTTTACATCTCAGGATTGAAGAGTTTTAAAATCTATAAACAAGAGAGTTGAACTAGGTATTCTGAGGTTCTATGTTAACTCTGATTCTGCTAAATTAACTCTAGGAAACTCAAATGAGAACAGATAGTTGTCAACCCATAAACCTTCCAGTATTCAAAGGAACACTGTTCCATTGTTAGTACCTAAAATAGTGCTTTACATATACTAGGTAATTAATAAATAGTTACCAAATGAAATGTTGGTATACTTAATATGGATGTTTACCACAATCCTAGGGGCAACTTATAATGTGTTCACTTCATCAAACAATAAATAATTATTGGGTTTTTAAGAAATGATGCTAGGAGTTACTAATGTTCCTTTACTCCCTCAGATTTCTTGATTAATATGTAAGAAAGTATAGGAAATCAATCAGTCATCTTAGGAGTTGGAGGCAAAAGATTCCTTTAAAGGTTGAGCACAAAGCAAATGTGTCTTATGTAAAATGATTACTTCCCAAAACATCTAAAGAGTAGTACATTTAATACCACAAATAAGTAAGCAATCTACTGATGAACAGTAGTATTTTAAGAGAGACTGGAAACGTGAAACCACCACGGAAACAGAAGAAATTAAAGGCTTTTTTTTTTTTTTTGAGACAGAGTTTTGCTCTTATCACCCAGGCTAGAGTGCAGTGGTGCTATCTCGGCTCACTGCAACCTCCGCCTCCTGGGTTCAAGCAATTCTCCTGCCTCAGCCTCCTGAAAAGCTGGGATTACAGGTGCCTGCCGCCACGCCCAGCTACTGTTTTTTTTCTTGTATTTTTAGTAGAGACGGGGTTTCGCCATGTTGACCAGGCTGCTCTCGAACTCCTGACCTTAGGTGATCCACCTGTCTTGGCCTCCCAGAGTGCTGGAATTACAGGCATGAGCCACTGCACCCAGCCAGACTTTCTTTATTGTTATTATTTTTTCCTCTTGTTTCCAGTGGGGATGGACTAAAGACCTTCTTTAGCAATAAAGTTTGGCCTAGATTTGGATGCAACCTAAATATTGAGTGCTCAAGAAAGTTAATTTAATTGTGACTATATTCCAACTGAGAGAATTATACATACTGACAGATTTGGGTAAATGAACACAGATACTGTATACTTAACAAAGTTAGCTAATCTCTTACAGTAAATCCTTTGAACAGTTGGGAAGAGAATTTAGGTTCTTGAGAATTTCAGAACTCAGTGCTTTTAATTCATCCACTTCATGATGTTGGCATGTTACTTTACTTCATTTGATTTAAGTAGTGGGAATTATGATTCCCAAGACTGTGATTTTGCTCAAGTTGAGGAAGGCTGCCATTCCTGGGTCATGTGGTAGTAAATATCTATAAATTTTCAAGGTGTTATATCAAGATTTTGAAATTAGTTCAGGATTTGCCAATTTAAGACTCCAGTATTAAGAAAGCAAAGATGTCTCACAGAGTGAGCTTTCGTCTTAACACCCCTTAAAGAACAATAGATAATATTCAAGAGAAAAAGAAATATGAAAAGATTTAAAATAGGGCAAATTATAAAAGCTTGTTCTAAATAGGTGAAAATTAGCACATTTACTATGAATTATTTTAAAATATAAATCACTGGCTGCTTTTTAATTTGAAAAAAGTTACATTCCTTATATTATGGATACTGTCACTTCTCATCTGCTATAATAGCTGTAATTCATTATGAAAAAAAGTAAATATGCTTAACTTACTTCATTTTATCTGGGCCAGAATGCAATAATAATAAAAGTTAACATTTATCCACACTGACTACTTGCCAGGCACTAATCTAAATTTTTCACAGATTAACAACTGATCCTTACAACTGTGATAGGTATTGGTATTATCACCCCCATTTTACATATAAAGAAACAGGCATGGCCGGGCGCAGTGGCTCATGCCTGTAATCCCTACACTTTGGGAGGCTGAGGCGGGTGGATCACGAGGTCAAGAGATCAAGACCATCCTGGCTAACGTGGTGAAACCCTGTCTCTACCAAAAGTACAAAAAATTAGCCAGACGTAGTGGCGGGCACCTGTAGTCCCAGCTACTTGGGAGGCTGAGGCAGGAGAATGGCATGAACCTAGGAGGTGGAGCTTGCAGTGAGCCGAGATCACGCCACAGAACTCCAGCCTGGGCAACAGTGCAAGACTCCGTCTCAAAAAACAAAAACACAGGCACAGAGACGTTAAGCGACAGGCCCAAAGACACACAGCCATTAAGTAGCAGGGTGAAATAACAAAAGCAGTCTGCCTCTAGACTGTGGTCTTAACTACTATGCTATAATGACTCTTTAATATGATAAAATTAATATGTGGCAACTTGCAGAGACAGGCAGCATTATGAAAGTAAGAAATTTGGCCAGGTGTGGTGGCCCATGCCTGTAATCCCAGCACTTTGGGAGGTTGAGGTGAGTGGATCACCTGAGGTCAGGAGTTCGAGACCAGACTGGCCAACATGGCAAAACCCTGTCTCTACCAAAAATACAAAAATAGCCAAGTGTGGTGGCACATGTCTGTAGTCCTAGCTACTCTGGAGGCTGAGACAGGAGAACCACTTGAACCTGGGAGGCGTAGGTTGCAGTGAGTGAAGACTGCACCATTGCACTACAGCCTGGGCAACACAGCAAGACCCTGTCTCAAAAAGAAAAAGAAAAAAGGAAATTTGAGGCCAGGCGTGGTGGCTCACACCTGTAATCTTAGCACTTTGGGAGGCCAAGGCAGGTGGATCACTTGAGGTCAGGAGTTTGCTACCAGTCTGGCCAAAAAGGTGAAACCCCATCTCTACTAAAAATACAAAAAATTAGCCAGACGTGGTGGCACATGCCTTTAATCCCATACTCTGGAGGCTGAGGCAGAAGGATCACTTGAGCCTGGGAGGTGGAGGTTGCAGTGAGCTGAGATTACACCACTGCACTCCAGCCTGGGCAACAGAGTGAGACTCCATTTCAAAAAAAAAAAGTAAGAAATCTGAAAGCTGAATTACTGAAATATATTTACATATAAACAAAAAAGCCAGTTAACTCACTAGACATTGAAAAAGAATAATACAAGAACAAGTTATGCTGATTACAATGTCATTTTAAGAAACTAGAATACAACGAATTTTACTTCCACAAATCCCCTTTCTAGCCAGATTACCTGGATTATAGGAGTGGGAACTGAAGCTAATGGGTGAATACAGAAGAGTAATCTGTGCTATTTTATCTATCTTCTCTTAGTCCATATAAACTGTCCTTAAAATGGTGCTTCCTCTCAAATTTCTTTTTCCTAAATGAAACCACTATTTTATCTTATTTTTAGAAAGCAGCATGACATCAAAAGCACTTTTTCTGGCTGGGTGGGGCAATTCACACCTATAATCCCAGTACTTTGGGAGGGGGAGGCAGGAGGAAAGCTTGAGGCCAGGAGTTCAAGAACAGCCTGGGCAACAAAACAACATCTGTCTCTACAATATATCAGCCAGGCGTGGTGACATGTACCTATAGTCCCAGCTACTCAGCAGGCTGAGGCAGGAGGATCTCTTGAGCCTGGGAGATTGAGGCTGCAGTGAGCCATGACTATGCCATTGCACTCTGGCCTGAGCAACAAAGTGAGACCTCTCTATGAAGAAAACCAACTTTTTCCTAGAGTAGCTGTGGAAAGGAATTCAGATGTCTTAAGTAGTAAGATCACACTGAGATGTAAATCATGATATCTTGGTTATATTTTGTATCCATTTTGCAAGTAGCTTTATTAGACTGGCTAAGGTTTTTTGCTTCCTGGTAGATCTAGTGAAACCGAGAATTAGAAGACTGAAACCTACATATACCCGTATATAAAAGGGCTAAGTTTCAGTTTACCAATGATCTACTGACCAAGATAAGAGGAGAAACCTCTTGAAGAGACAGGGTCCCACTATGTCTCCCAGACTGGAGTGCAGTGGCACAATCATAGCTCAATGCGGCCCTGACCTCCTGGGCTCAAGTGATCCTCTTGTCTCAGCCTCCCAAGTGGCTGGGAATATAGATGTGTGCTATCACACCTGGGCTAACTTTATATTTCTTGTAGAGACAAGGTCTTGATATGTTGCTCAAGCTGACTTTGAACTCCTGGGCTCCAATAATCCTCCTGCCTCAGCCTCTCAAAGTGCTGGGCTTACAGGCATTAGCCACCATGCTTGGCCAAGAAGAGAAACCTCTTCAACAAATTAAGCTGATGTTTTTAAAACCCAGACTTGGCCTGGCACAGTGGCTTATGCCTGTAATCCCAGCACTTTGGGAGGCCGAGGTGGGCGGATCACAAGGTCAGGAGTTTGAGACCAGCCTGGCCAATATGGTGAAACCCCGTCTCTACTAAAAACATACAAAAAATTAGCTGGGCATGGTGGTACACACCTGTAATCCCAGCTACTCGGGAGGCTGAGGCAGGAGAATTGCTTGAACTTGGGAGGCAGAGGTTGTGGTGAGCCAAGATCACACCACTGCACTCCAGCCTGGGCGACAGAGTGAGACTCTGTCTCAAAAATAAATAAATAAAAATAAAAAATAAAATAAAATAAAATAACAGTCTTGTTAGCAAGATACCAACAATGAAGAACCCTAAATATGGCACAATTAAGATGGTGAATTTATCATATAAGGTATGTTAGAAAGAAGCTTTTTCCTAAAGGCACAAAGGCTCAAATTTGACATCTTAGGAAGGAAAAATACCTTAAATGTAGACTGCCCCATAACAGCAAACGATATTATAGTCAGCGAGGAAAGGTAAGGGAGTTTAATTCCTACACACACACAAACAGAAGTATACAGATTTTAAATGTGTCATTCCTTTTAATTTTCTTCTACAATAGTAGCCAGCACTACAGGCACACACCACTATGCCTGGCTAATTTTTTTTTTTTTGTATTTTTCTGTAGAGACCGGGTACCACCACGTTGCCCAGGCTTCGTTCCAAAATTTTACGTGCCTAGTGGAGGACCAAATTTAGTTGTGTTTTCATCCATAACTATGAAATACTGTTAAGATAATCACAGTCAGAAAATGAAGCCATAGAAAAACTAATTAGTAAACACATAAAACTTTAGCTCAACATTATCTGACAAATAGAGATTTTTGGAATGGGCAGAAATAAAACAGTAAAGTAGCAAAAACAAGGACCCAGACCAGATAAAAATTCTCAGAATATAAAAATAAAGCCTGCTAAAAATTTAGTGATCAATTTTCATGATGAAAAGGAGGCACAAAACTAAACTTCTGCTTACCCAGAATAGGCAAACAGTTTTCTAACTGACAAAGTTTGGTAAACAAGGCCAAGAAGTTAACTTATTAGGCCACTGGTTGGCAAATTTTTTGTGTTAAGGATCAGATAGTAAATATTTTAGGCTTTGCAGGCCATATGGTCTGGATCCAACTACTTAACTGTCAGCGTAGCACGAAAGTAGTCCTAGATAGTACATAAATGAATGAGCATGGTTGTGTTCCAATAAAACATCATTTACAAAAACACATCAGGTCAGATTTGGCCCATGGTCTGAAGTTTGCTGAGCCTGTTCTGAGCTATAAAGATCTTTGGAGACAAACGGTATTATGTTTCTTTGTACCTACACAGTGACTAGTATACAACAAGGCTCATTAAGTTACTTTTCACCTGAAGTCAGTCATTATCCATACTATATATATAAGAGAACTAAATTAATTCACTTGGAACAAGTGACAAAAAGAACAAGACACAAAAGGCCCCACCATTGTGGAAGGGTAAACACTATGCTGTATTTCCGAGATTGTTTTCTTGTAAGAGTAATTGCTACTGGCATCTTTCTTCAGAAGAATAGGGGGAGAGTGTGCAACTTTTGTGAATATACAATAAAACGACTATTGGATATTTAAACCCCAAATGTAATACCTAGTTTTCAGTGTTGCTGCTGCTCTTGGCGATCTGAATCCCCACCTGCTGACTCCTGCCATTGCCTCAAAGGCTAATCCACTTATGATCCAGGAACCCTTAAGCTGCCTACTGTAGTTCCAAAACATCTTCTGATTTCTTTCCTGTAGTATACAAAGATGAAGGAAGCTAAAGAAGGAGTCAGAGGAACAGGGGAAAAGTAGTGACTGTTAGGACCAAAGTGAGAGACTTGAATTCCCAAATTATCCCAAAAATTCAGATGGAGGACTAAATCTATCACACTGTATCCCAAACCTACACTACCCATCAAGTATGTTTATGTATGCCCATAGCCTCAGGCAAAAGTTCAATAGTTCATTTTGGTTTGGGCAGGGGAGAAGATTACCAAAGCAAAGACTACGATTTAATGCCAACAAAATAACATTTACTGTTAATTCAAAGACTTCTTTCAATTTAATCTTCTCAACAAACCTATCCAGCAGTGAGTATCATTCTCATTTTATGTATCAGGAAAGTGAAGCTCAAGGTGAAGTACCTTGCTTATCTTGCCACAGGTGGTAAAGAAGTGGAGTTAAAAATTCAAACTCAGTTTTAACTCCAAAGACCATGCTCCAACACACACAAAAATGCCGGAAACAGAAGAACTGGGAGCTGCTGCCTTTTTTTTTTTTTTTTTTGAGACGGAGTTTCGCTCTGTTGCCCAGGTTAGAGTGCAGTGGAGTGATCTCGGCTCATTGTAACCTCCGCCTCCTGGGTTCAAGCGATTCTCCTGCCTCAGCCTCCTGAGTAGCTGGGATTACAGGCATGCGCCAGTACGCCTGGCCAATTTTTGTATTTTTAGTAGAGACAGGGTTTCAGGCTGGTCTTGAACCCCTGGCCTCCAGATCCACCCACTTCGGCCTCCCAAAGTGCTGAAATTACAGGTGTGAGCCACCACACCGGCAGGGAGCTACTTATATAAATTGTGTAAGCAACAAGAAGTCATTTAACAAACAACCTAGTAACTGTTACTTATTAGGAAAAAAAAATTTTACTGAAAAACCTACTGTAGTAAGGAAAATGCATTACTATACCACTTAGGGGATATTAAGCAGGATAAGAAACCTATTTCCTTTTTACTCAAATAACCTGACAGGAAAGGAAACATCAATTTTGGTGGAGGAAATCTCAAATCTCTGTACTAGAAAGTGTTATGTTGTCTAAATATTCTTTTATTATACATAATAACTTTAAAAAACAGAGATGGGATCTCACTATGTTGTCCTTGGTCTTGAACTCCTGGCCTCAACCAATCCTCCTGCCTCAGCCTCCCAAAGTGTCTAAATATTCTTAATATTGTTTTAGGCTTCTGAAAAGCTTAGTGAAAACATATTTTTACAATGTAATACTTGTTATTCAGAATTAATCTTCTTAGTCCTGCCTTGTTACTTAGATCATGAAGTATTAAATGTCTTAAGGAGTTTGCGTATTTGTAAACTAGGCTACTGTGTCTTAATAGGTTAAAAACAGCATTCACTGTGGACAGGCTAGTGAGGCTGAGGGGGCCTTATACTTTATTTATTTATTTATTTGATTTTTTTTTTTTCAGACTGAGTCTCACTCTGCTGCCCAGGGTGGAGTGCAGTGGCGTGATCTCCGTCTCCCAGTTCAAGCAATTCTCCTGTCTCAGTCTCCTGAGTAGCTGGGACTACATGCACACACCACCACACTTGGCTAATTTTTTTGTATTTTTAGTAGAGATGGGGTTTCACCATATTGGTCAGGCTGGATTTATTTATTTTTATCATTATTCTTCTTTGAGACAGATTCTTGCTTTGTCGCCCAGGCTGGAGTGCAGTGGTGCCATCTTGGTTCACTGCAGCCTCCACATCCTGGGTTCTAGCAATTCTCCTGCCATGGCCTCCCGAGTAACTGGAATTACAGGTGTGTGCCACCACACCTGGTTCATTTTTGTATTTTTAGTAGAGATGGGGTTTTACCATGTTGGCCAGGCTGGTCTCAAACTCCTGACCCCAGGTGATCTGCCCGTCTTGGCCTCCCAAAGTGCTGGGATTACTAGTATGAGTCACTGCGCCCGATCTTATGCTTTTTTTTTTTTTTTGAGACGGAGTCTCACTCTGTCGCCCAGGCTGGAGTGCAGTGGCATGATCTTGGCTCACTCACTGCAACCTCTGCCTTCTGGGTTCCAGTTATTCTTCTGCCTCAGAATCCTGAGTAGTTGGGACTACAGGTGCCCGCCACCAAGCCTGGCTAACTTTCTATATTTTTGGTAGAGATGCGGTTTCACCATATTGGCCAGGCTGGTCTTGAACTCCTGACTTTGTGATCTGCCTGCCTCGGACACCCAAATTGCTGGGATTACAGGCAAGAGTCACCACACCCGGCCCCTTATGCTATTTTTAAAGAGGAGATTCCCTACCAGGAAGCAAGCCTCTACATCCAGAGGCCCAGGAATAGGGCTGCAAACACAACATGGTATTCTTAATGGAATGTTGAAACCACGACTTGTAAGTTATTTTCTAAATTGAAGATATTTATTTCTGGTTTTCAGAGGATTTTAAAATATTGGGTTGAATATAATTTTGGAGAAGTTCTGAATTTGGTGTAAAGAGACAACTACTTTTACATTCCAGATTCTTTTAAATGAATATTCTGAGAGCTGAATATGAAATGGATATTAAACAAGACCTGTATCTTTCTCAACTTTTCTAGACCAGCCAATCAGGCACTTGTGATTGGACATAATATTAACAGGAACACATGTATTAAAGAACAACTCTGGAGTGATGGAACGACCGAAAGGAAAGGCTTAGAACTAACTAATGGAACAGAATTTCCAATAAATAAAAGGTGGGGGAAAAGATTCTCTAAGAAAAGAAGTGAAATAAAATGGTTACATGTGACTAAAAATTTGTTCCTACAAGGATCACTATTATTTCTCATGCTTGGTCCTACTCCCTTCCTCCCAAAGCAGTTAACTCTGCAGATAGGGAGTTGCTATCTGTATTTTGTTATTACAGGAATTCTGGGCCAGGACTCTAGTGAGCTATCTCTTACTGCTATTCTGAAGGAATGCGTAGGGACGAGGAAAGAAAGAGGGACAGAAAGCAGCCTGTAGATTTTTACACATCTGAGCCTATTTCTAACACATTTGTAGGAATGCATGTTTGTGGGAAGGATAGCAAGGTTAAACATGTCTTCTCATGGGGTTTGGCCACTATCAGTCCCACCTTCACCCTTACTGCTCTTTTCTCCAGTGTGTTTGAAGGTCAACAAGTTGGAATTTTCAGAGGAGAACCTTCAGTCAAGACAGTGATGGAAGGACAAATTTTACAGCTAAATGACTCAATAATGATTGGACTTGTAGCTACCTAGGATATATTGACTTTCTTTGACATAAAGGATTTGAAACAGGGTGAGGGTCCAGAGGTAGGGATGTTTGGCCCAGGTCCTCCCTATTGCAGTCTAGAATAGAAACACGCAGGGTAAGGCAGAGAGTAGCACAAATATAAGACTATAGAAAGCAGAACAGCTCCTCCCAGGAGAGAAAAAAATAAGGATAAATTCTAGATCTACAGGCCAAAGAAGGCAATAGGGGCATTACTTTAGCCTTTTTTTTTTTTTTTTTTGAGACAGTCTTGCTCTGTTGCCAAGCTGGAGTGCAGCAGCACGATCTCAGCTCACTGCAACCTCCACCTCCTGGGTTCAAGCGATTCTCCTGCCTCAGCCTCCCATGTAGCTGGGACTACCATGCCCAGCTAACTTCTGTATTTTTAGTAGAGATGGGGTTTCACCATGTTGGCCAGGATGGTCTTGATCTCCTCACCTCGTGATTCACCCGCCTCGGCCTCCCAAAGTGCTGGGATTATAGGCATGAGCCACCGCGCCCGGCCCAGTTTAGCCCTAACTCTTATTAGCCTGGCTCTTTAAATGTCTTTGTATATGTCCAGAAGGAGCTGAAGGAAGAATGATGTTTTCTGCTACAAAGAAAAAATGAAGGTTGCTTCTACAGGACCAGCACTAGGGGGCACCGGAGCAAAGTATACTGAGCATGACCTGTAAAACTGCCCCAGAGCTTCCAACTCTGGGAATTAGGGGAACAGAGGAAATATCCATTGGTGAAACCTAGTGCACTTCCATTTCAAATAACGATCGAAGCTTTTTCTTAATACAGTCTTCTCATAAACTTCATTTAATAGTGTTTACTGTTGAGTTAAATTATAACTTGAATTTAAACTTCAATTGTAACTACCACTCATAATCTCCTGAGTGACAGTGTTCATGACAATAGAAAAGAAAAAAATTTTTAGAAAAGTACACTTTAAAAAGCAATTTGGCAGTATGCATTAAGAACCTTAAAAGCATACACAATCATTGACCTAGCAATTCCATTTCTAAGAATATAATACAAGATGAAACAATGAAAAACATAGAACAAGCTTTTGGCACCAGAATGCCCATCACAGCATTAATTTTATTAGTAGAAATATTTAAACCCAAATATCTAAGAGAGGAGAGAGGTAAAATAAATTATGATATAGCTACACAATAGATTATGCATATATTAAAAATATTCTCTATAAACTTTTCTTAATAACTGAAGAAAATGTGTTAATTGAAGAGAAGATACAAATTGAAAGTACATTATAATCTCAATAAAATTACAAATATATTAAAGAAAAAGTACTAAAGAAAATACACCAGGCTGGGCGCAGTGGCTCATGCCTGTAATCCCAGCACTTTGGGAGGCTGAGGCGAGTGGATCACAAGGTCAGGAGATTGAGACCATCCTGGCTAACACAGTGAAACCCCGTCTCTACTAAAAATACAAAAAATAAGCCAAGCGTGGTGGCATGCGCCTGTAGTCCCAGCTACTGGGGAGGCTGAGGCAGGACAATCGCTTGAACCTGGGAGGTGGAGGTTGCAGTGAGCCGAGATTGCACAACTGCACTCCACCCTGGGTGACAGAGCGAGACTCCATCTCAAAAAAAAAAAAAAAAAAAAAAAAAAAAAAAGAAAAAGAAAAAAGAAAATACACCAAAACATTAACAGTGGTTATCTACAAGTAGTAAGAGTCAGTTTTATTTTGTCTGTATTACTATTTATGTATTTCTTCTTTTATAATGAACATATGCTCAAGTAGGAGAGCTGAAATTTATGAGAACTCTACCTTGTATTTTATACCAAAAAATAATAAGCATATTTTATTAATAAAAATATAAGCGACCTGTTGAGAGATTTAAATGTTTCTGTAAATGTATTAATGATTACAGAAAGAAAAACAGATAGTGGTTGGCTGGCTTGCTCCCTATCTAAATGACCCATTTCATTTTAACATTTTCTCAACAAAATAAAACAAAATTACTTTATGTAACAAACTTTCAGGTTGCTTCTAAATGACCAACATTACAAATATTAAATATATTTAACATATATAAGTATCCCAATATCAACCATATTACATTTAAACTTCAGGGAAAAAAAAGGGGAAAAAATGGATAGAGTTTTAGGTGCATTATCACAGAAGTCCTCCATATACTGTTAGTCCTGGCATTACAAACTGAGGCAACTTTTGTAAAAATACAAAAATTAGTCAGACATGGTGGTGGGTGACTGTAATCCCAGCTACTCAGGAGAGGCTGAGGCAGGAGAATCCTTTGAACCTGGGAGGCAGAGCTTGCAGTGAGCTGAGATCATGCCACTGAGCTCCAGCCTGGGCAACAGAGCAAGATTCTATCTCAAAAACAAACAAACAAACAAAATGTAAAACAATAAGATAATGACAACAACAAAGTCCCTTCTTATGCTTCATCTTTTTTTTTTTTTTTTTTTTTTTTTTTTTTTTGGAGACAAAGAGTCTCACTCTGCTGCCTAGGCTGGAGTGCAGTGGCGTAATCTTAGGTCACTGCAATCTCCACTGCCTGTGGGTTCAGGCGATTCTCCTGCCTCAGCCTCCCGAGTAGCTAGGACTACAGGCATGCATCACTATACTTGGCTAATTTTTGTATTTTTAGTTGAGACAGTGTTTCACCATGTTGGTCAGGCTGTTCTCCAACTCCTGACCTCAACTGATCTGCCCACCTTGGCCTCCCAAAGTGCTAGAATTACAGGCATGAACCACCATTTCCAGCCTCTAACATGGATTTTTCTTTTTTTTGAGATGGAATCTCGCTCTGTTGCCAGGCTGGAGTGCAGTGGTGCGATCTTGGCTCACTGCAACCTCTGCTTCCCAGGTTCAAGTGATTCTCCTGCCTCAGCCTCCCGAGTAGCTGGGACTACAGGGACGAGCCACCACCTCCAGCAAATTTTTGTATTTTTAGTAGAGACGGGGGTTTCACCATGTTGGTTAGGATAATCTCTATTTCTTGACCTCATGACCTGCCCACCTTGGCCTCCCAAAGTGCTGGAATTACAGGTGTGAGCCACTGCACCCAGCCAAAACATGAATTTTTAAAGTTTGCATGTGTCTTAAAAATTAATGCTTTTGAAGGTTATCACTTAGAGAAACATTTTAATATTACAGACAGAACTGATGTATGATGATTACAGAATACACCTTGGACTTTTAAAGAAACTACCAACAACTTCAAAATGAGAAGAAGTAACTTGAGACAAATATCTAAGGAAGAAAAATTTCACATATGCTATAAATGCACACAAAACTATAAATGTAAATCAAATGAATAAAGCACATAAAAGACGCCGCAGCATTCTTTCTGGCATAAAGAATATCAGTGGGTCACACCTGTAATCCCAGCACTTTGGGAGGCTGAGGCAGGTGGATTGCTTTAGTCTAGGAGTTCGAGACCAGCCTGGGTAATATGGTGAAACCCCATCTCTACAAAAAATGTAAAAAAGTAGCCAGGCATGGCCGGGTGTGGTGGCTCATACCTGTAATCCCAGCACTTTGGGAGGCCAAGACAGGTGGAACACCTGAGGTCAGGAGTTTGAGACCAGCCTGGCCAACATAGTGAAACTCCGTCTCTACTAAAAATACAAAGATTAGCCAGGCATGGTGGAAGACACCTGTAATCCCAGCTACTGGGGATGCTGAGGCAGGGGAATTGCTTGAATCTGGGAGGCGGAGGCTGCAGTGAGCCAAGATCACGCCACTGCACTCTAGTGAGATTCTGTCTCAAAAAAACAAAAAAAAAACAAAAAAGTAGCCAGGCGTGGTGGCACACGCTTGTAGTCCCAGCTACTTCAGGGGCTGAGGTGGGAGGATCACATGAGTCCAGGAGGTTGAGGCCGCAGTGAGCCGTGACAGTGGGCAGCCAGGGTGAGACCCTGTCTCAAAAACAAAACAAAATCAGTTCTGGCAACAAAATCTGCATTGCTAATTAAATACGTAATGTGACTAATAAAAATATAAAATTATCTTTTATTAGGAGAATATGTCAGGCAAAAATAGGCAAGGAATTTCAAAATAATTCTGCTGTAAAAAGATTAAAAAATAGAAAATATTCAAAGAAGTCGATTGAAGAGCAGAGATTATTATCCCAATTACAGAATATAGTTGTAAAAAGACAAAATTTAGGCTGGGCACAGTGGCACACACCTGTAATCCCAACACTTTGGGAGGCTGAGGTGGGCGGATCACTTCAGGTCAGGAGTTCGAGACCAGCCTGGCCAACATGGTGAAACCCAGTCCCTACTAAAAATACAAAACACCCAGGCATGGTGGCATGCACCTGTAATCCCAGCTACTCAGGAGGCTGAGGCAGGAGAATCGCTTGAACCCGGGAGGTGGAGGTTGCAGTGAGCCGAGATTGTGCCACTGCACTCCACCCTAGGTGACAGAGCAAGACTCCATCTCAAAAAAAAAAAAAAAGAAAACAAAAAAGAAAAAATTTAAACTATGAATAGATTTACAAGGAGGAATTAGCCATCAATTATGCTAAATTTTTAGGGAATAACACATTCTAAATTTACTAAATTCAATATTTAGCCAAAATGCAAGTAACTCAACAAAAATGATATCTGTGGCAAAAAATATCTAAAAATTCAATCAGAAGGATGAGAATAAAAGCAATTGTATAAAATTATTAAACCCATTCTAACAAATTTTAATATATAAATTCAATCTCCTTTGACTTTACAATAAAGAACATTTCAAAAAAAGACAAGAGGCTCGTTCTGTCGCCCAGGCTGTAATGCAGTGGCAAGATCTTGGCTCACCGAAACCTCTGCCTCCCACGTTCAAGCGATTCTTGTGCTGGAATTACAGACGTGCGCCACGACGCCCAGCTAATTTTGTATTTTCAGTAGAGACAGGGTTTCACCATGCTAGCCAGGCTGGTCTGGAACTCCTGACCTCAGGTGATCCACCCACCTTGGTCTCCCAAAGTGCCAGGATTACAGGCGTGAGTCACCATGCGCAGTGTAACAACAGTTTTGTTTTATTTTTCTTGAAGACGGAGTCTTGCTCTATTGCCCAGGTGGGAGTGCAGCCCCGCGATCTCTCCGCTCACTGCAAGCTCCCCCTCCTCGGCTCACGCCATTCTCCTGCCTCAGCCTCCTGAGTAGCTGGGACTACAGGCACCTGCCACCACGCCTCACTAATTTTTTTGTATTTTTAGTAGAGATGGGGTTTCACCGTGTTAGCCAGGATGGTCTCAATCTCCTGACCTCGTGATCTGCCTGCCTTGGCCTCCCAAAGTGCTGGGATTATAGGTGTGAGCCACCACGTCTGGCCTTTTTTTTTTGGACAGTCTTGCTCTATCGCCCAGGCTGGAGTGCCATGACATGATATTGGCTCACTGCAACCTCCGCCTCCTGGGTTCAAGCGATTCTCCTGCCTCAGCCTCCTGAGTAGCTGGGACTACAGGTGCCCGCCACCACACCCAACTAATTTTTGTATTTTTAGTAGAGACAGGGTTTCACCACATTGGCCAGGCTGGTCTCTTGACCTTGTGATCTGCCCGCCTTGGCCTCCCAAAGTGCTGGGATTAGAGGCGCGAGCCACCGTGCCTGGCTGTAACAGTTTTAAAGTGGCTTTCATTACTAATAAAAGGTTAACTGTTATTTTTGCTTTTAAAGACTGAAATTACTAATAAAAGAGAAAAACCAAGAGGCTAACCCATATATTACCATTCTTCTAATTAGAAAGAATTTAAAAATCCTACTACTTTCTAAATGCAGAGATCCTCAAATTATTACTCAGAAAGGAAACAAATTCTTACTCTGAAAAAATAACACTCCATATCAAGCTGTTGGTTCTATATGCAAATGCATTAATCATCTTTACTGTTTAAACAGCTTGTTTTGTTAAGAGGAAGATATACAAACATACTAATATCTTTATTTGATTATCAAATGTTTGCTTCTTACGTTCAGGCCTCTCATCACATGAAATAACTGAAACATTTATTTTATATTTGTGTCAGATAATTCCAGTGTGAAGTATTTTTTGTCTGATTCTCTTCATGGTTGTTTTCACAAGTGATATTTTTGCTGTGAGCTCACTTTGCTTAAGATTTTACTTGTGGAAAATTCTTTAAGGCAAGTTCCTTCAGAAGAGACTTGGATTTGATTTTGTTAGGTGGTTGGGGATATCACCATTATAGAACACTTAATCAAAATCTCAACTTTTTTTCTTTCTTTTTTACCATCAAAATAGTATGAATTCAGGTGAAAACCTACGCAAAAGCTAAGTCATAGTTATAAATTTTCATGGGAGATTATTTTTCCCCATTTTAATCAATGACACATTTTAAGACAGACTCTTTTCCTTATAATCCCCCAGCCCCTGAAGGAAACTGGAGTGGGTTTATTTCTAGTTCACCACTGTGCTGAGAGTAGCTCGTTAGGATTCCAAAATAATCTGAGAGATGTGGCCACCTATGAGACATTCTATCCTGGATGGACCTTGGACTGTACATTAGAAACGATCCTCAAGGTAAAGCAGTCTTCAGTGCTCTTTTTGGCTTTCTTGATCTTACTTTTCATTTAATCCCTAGCCCCCATTTTTTCTTTCTGTTTTGCATGGTCATGGATACATTAAAATACAAACAAAATTTACCCAACATTTTAAGTTGTTTTTAACTTCAAGAGAGTTGTTCACTTTGTGTCTCTAGGTATCATACTGCCAGAATCAAAAGCTACATACTATTACCTTTCAATGATGTTACTCTTTTTTTTTTTTGTGAGATGGAGTTTTGTTCTTGTTGCCCAGGCTGGAGTGCAATGGCACGATCTTGGCTCACTGCAACCTCTGCCTCCTGGGTTCAAGCGATTCTCCTGCCTCAGCCTCCTCAGTAGCTGGGATTACAGGTGCCCAACACCACATCTGGCTAATGTTTGTGTTCTTTTTTTTTTTTTGAGACAGAGTCTCTCACTCTGTCGCTCAGGCTGGAGGGCAGTGGTGTGATCTGAGCTCACTGCAACCTCTACCTCCTGGGTTCAAGTGATTCTCCTGCCTCAGCCTCCTGAGTAGCTGGGACTACAGATGGGTACCACCATGTCCAGCTAATTTTTGTATTCTTAGTAGAGACGGAGTTTCACTATGTTGGCCAGGCTGTTCTTGAACCCCTGACCTCAAGTGATCTGCCTGCCTTGGCCTCCCAAAGTGCTGGGATTATAGGCGTGAGCCACCATGCACGGCCTCAATGTTATTCTTTTTAATAGCATGTTACCTATCAGAGCTCTTGTGTCTACTACAGCGATTTTATATAAGAAGTTTTAATCTGTGTGCGTGTGTACATATATATACACACACATAACTATGTGTCTTTTGCTTGAAGATTCTGGCTCTTCCCAAAGAGGTAAATGTATACTTACTCATAAGATAAACCAAGAACTGGTAATAATCATATATTTTATTAAATATTACAATAATTTATATTATACAATAACAGATAATAGTAAATTATTAAATAGTTAAGCAAGGTTATTATTTCAGTAATAACCCTTCTGCCTACAGAAACTCTTACTTACTTTGGAAGGAGAACCATCAGTAATTTTCACCAACTGCCAAAGAATCGAGTAATGGGAACACTGCAGTGCTTGCACGACTATCTGTATCAAATGAAAAAAAATTTTTTTTAATGAAAAATTCAAAAAAAATGAGATAATCTGTTTGCACTGTGCTAAGATAATAATATTTATCACAGTTGTTATTTGATACTATAGCTTCAAGTCCAAATTTTTGTATAATTAATGAGAATGTATAAAATATTTGGTTAAAAAGGACAAACCAATATATCAATCTGGAGAATAAAGACACAACATATGGGAATAAATATAGATTGAAATAGCACTATGTTTAAACAAAAATGTAGTGTCATTAATATTTTGCTTAGTCAAATTTTTAAAAGGAGACTGATGAAATTATTTTTATCCAAATTTTATAGTTGAAATAACTGAATCTAAAGTATTTACCCACATTTTATAAGAAAATTTCTACTTGTTTTAAAGAATTTTAATGTGAAAATAGTCACATCAAAAAGTATACTTATGAGTATAAAGCTTAATGAATATAAAGCAAAAAATACCTTGTAACTACCACCCACATCAGGAAATAAAACATTGCTAGCATCTCCTCCCAATATAGCATCTTTTTTCTCCCAAGGGCAACAGTTATTACAGATTATTTGGGAATTGGCATATTTTAATTACCTAAGTCTGCATTCCTAAAGATTTTTATGCATATCGTTGAACAATACATAAATGTAATCATACAATGTGTATTACTTTGAGTCTGACTTTTTCATTTAACATTTACGTTTCAGATTTATTGATGTTGCACATACCTAAAGTTCATTAGTTTTTAGTTCTGTGTAATATTTAGAATACTCCCTATTCATCTATCATTGATAAACTTTTACACTGCTTTGAGTTTTAGGCCATTATGGATCATATTGCGATGAACATGCTTATACATGTCTCTTGGTGCACTCTGCATGCATTTTTCTAGGGCAGAGGTTTTCAGAGTTTTTAGTTCTCAGGATCTGTTTGTACTCTTAAAAGTTACTAAGAGTCCAGAAGAGTTTTTCCTTATGTGGGTTATATCTCTCAATACTATTGTATTAGAAACTAAAACTAAGAAATGTTTATAAAATACTTAATTCACTTAAAAAATTTATTACATAACAAATAATAAAACTTTCTGAAAAGAAATAAACTTTTTTTTTTTTTTTTTGAGACAGGGTCTCACTTTGTCATTCAGGCTGGAGTGCAGTGGTGTGATCACGGCCACTGTGGCCTCAGCCTCGCTGGCTCAAGTGGCCCTCCCACCTCAGCCTCCCAAGTAGCTGGGACTACAGGCATGCACCATCATGTCCGGTTAACTTTTGTATTTTGATTAGAGGCGGGGTTTCGCCATGATGCGCAGGCTGGTCTCGAACTCCCAGACTCAAGCAATCCACCTGCCTTGGTGTCCCATACTGCTAGGACTACAGGTCTGAGCCATGGTACCCAATTATCAATAAATTTTCTTTTCTTTCTTTTTTTTTTTTTTTTGAGACAGAGTCTTACTCTGTCGCCCAGGCTGGAGTGCGGTGGCATGATCTAGGTTCACTGCAAACTCCATCTCCCGGGTTCAAACAATTCTCCTACCTCAGCCTCCCGAGCAGCTAGGACTACAGCCGCATGCCCGACTAATTTTTTTGTATTTTAGTAGAGATGGGGTTTTGCCATGTTGCCCAGGCGGGTCTCAAACTTCTGAGATCAGGCGATCCTCCCACCTCTGCCTCCCAAAGTGCTAGGGACCACAGGCGTGAGCCACCGCGCCCGGCCTCAAAACAAAATAATTTTATTTTTTTTGAGATGAAGTCTCACTTTGTTGCCCAGGCTGGAGTGCAATGGCGCATTCTTGGCTCACTGCAACCTCCGCCTCCCGGGTTCAAGCGATTCTCCTGGCTCAGGTTCCCGAGTAGCTGGGGTTACAGGCGCCCGCCACCATGCCTGGCTAATTTTTGTATTTTTAGTAGAGACAGGGTTTCACCATGTTGGCCAGGCTGGTCTTGAATTGCTGACTTCATGATCTGCCCGCCTCGGCCTCCCAAAATGTTGGGATTACAGGCGTGAGCCACTGCACCCAGCCTCAAAATAAATTTTCTAAACGAAAGAACATTTAATAAGAGTAGCACTGTTTTACATTTTTGCAAATCTTTAAGGTCTGTCTTAATAGAAAAAACTGAATTTTCCTGTTTTGGATTATGTTACAATATATTGTTTTCATTGAAGTATACGAAAAAAATCCAGTCTCACAAAGTAGTTTGGGAAAAGAAGGTACAGTTTAATAACTTTTGTAGATAACATGAATATTCCTTGCTATGATACCAATACTCCACCTGTACACTTGCAAGAGAATGAGAGTGAAAAAAGGAAATAACATCTTGATCTTATTGTAAAAATAGTTTTGACTTCATGGACCTCTCCTGGAAACCCCCCATGGGTTCCCAGACCGCATTTTGAGAATATCAATATTAAGTATGCTTTATTGCAGTAAGATACATCAAGTATTCAAACAAAAATGTAGTAAAAAACCTATCCAAATTGGAGTTCTCTTTTACATTGTAATCTTTAATCAATCTTACTTTCCTGAATTCTGTTATCTGTCTCTCTGGAAAACAGAGACAAAATCCTATTCCTGATGCTCTAAGACTAGGACTTCTGGATCATACAGTATGTGTATGTATAATGTTATTAGATATTCCCAAACTGTTATCCAAAGTGTATCTACTAGTCATTGACAGTTGCTGTGTCTTCACATTTCTACCAACACTTGATATCAGATTACTTAAGTTTGGAAATTCTATTACATATGAGTAGTGGTTTTAATTTTACATTTCTCTAAATACAACGAGGATGAGCACCTTTTCAGTTTTTTTTTTGAGACGGAGTCTTGCACTGTCGCCCAGGCTTTGGATAGGTCTTTCACTGCATTTTTGTACACAAAATGTTTACTACATTTTTTGAATAAATGATGTATCTTTTTGCAATAAAGCATACTTAATATTGATATTCATTTATTTTATTTTATTTTATTTTTTGAGACGGAGTCTGGCTCTGTCGCCCAGGCTGGAGTGTAGTGGCCAGATCTCAGCTCACTGCAAGCTCCGCCTCCCGGGTTTACGCTATTCTCCTGCCTCAGCCTCCCGAGTAGCTGGGACTACAGGCGCCCGCCACCTCGCCCGGCTAATTTTTTGTATTTTTTTTAGTAGAGACGGGGTTTCAACGTGTTAGCCAGGATAGTCTCGATCTCCTGACCTCGTGATCCGCCCATCTCGGCCTCCCAAAGTGCTGGGATTACGGGCTTGAGCCACCGCGCCCGGCCTTTATTTTATTTTTTGAGATCGAGTCTTGCTGTCCCCCAGGCTAGAGTGCAGTGGCGGGTTAAACGGTTCTCCTGCCTCAGCCTCCTGAGCAGCTGGGATTACAGGCAAGTGCCACCACGCCCGGCTAATATTTGTATTTTTAGTCGAGACAGGGTTCACCATGTTGGTCAGGCTGGTGTCTAACTCCTGACCTCAGGTGATCCACCTGCCTCGACCTCCCAAAGTGCTGGGATTACAAGTGTGAGCCACCGCGCCCAGCCAGTATTCCATTATTTAATCAGTAAATTTATCTAGTGTCACTATTATCTTCTCCACTTGATAAACTACAAACCATAAAGGTAAACATACGTAGATAATAAGTTAAAAGGGAATCAATAAGTAGAATGCTGCAGAAACTATTTGTGAGTTACAGCTGATTTTACTTTTTTTTTTTTTTTGAGATGGAATCTCACTCTGTCACCCAGGCTACAGTGCAATGACTCTAGCTCATGTCTTGGCTCAATATCTTGGCTCACTGCAACCTCCTCCTCCCGGGTTCATGGAATTCTCCTGCCTCAGCCACCTGAGTAGCTGGGACTACAGGCGCTTGCCACCATACTGGGCTAATTTTTGTATTTTCAGTACAGATGGGGTTTCACTATGTTGGCTAGGCTGGTCTCGAACTCCTGAGCTTGTGATCTGCCCACCTCAGCCTCCCAAAGTGGGATTACAGGTGTGAGCCACCATGCCCGGCCTAGCTGATTTTACTTTAAAATTTTCAAGTTTCAGGCCAGGCGCAGTGGTTCATGTCTGTAATCCCAGTATTTTGGGAGGCCAAGGCAGGTGGATCACCTAAGGTCAGGAGTTCCACACCAGACTGGCCAACATGGTGAAACCCCGTCTCTATTAAAAATACAAAAAATTACCAGGCGTGGTGGTACACACCTGTAGTCCAAGCTATTTGGAGGCTGAGACGTGAGAATCACTTTAACCCAGGAGGCGAAGGTTGCAGTGAGTCGAGATCATGCCATTGTACTCCAGCCTGGGTGACAGAGTGAGACTCTGTCTAAAAAAGAAAAAAAATAATAAATTTTAAGGTTTCAGATCACTCAAGCAAAAGATACTTCCAATGTGCCTACTTGAGACTGACAATAACTCTTAAGAATTGGAGGTATGAGGAATAACTGGTCCGGGTGCAGTGGCTCATGCCTGTAATTCCAGAACTTTGGGAGGCCGAGGTGGGTGGATCACCTGAGGTCAGGAGTTATAGACCAGCCTGGTCAACATGGCAAAACCCTGTTTCTACTAAAAATACAAAAAATTAGCCAAGCGTGGTGGCACATGCCTGTATTCCTGGTTACTGGGGAGGCTGAGGCAGGAGAATGATTTGAACCTGGGAGGCAGAGGTTGTATGAGTCAGGATCACACCAATGCACTCCAGCCTGGGCGACAGAGACTGACTTTTAAAAAAAGAAAAAGTAAAGAAAAAGAAAACAAAAAAGGAAAGAAAAAAAGAATTAGAGGAATTTAGAGGAATAAGTGGTGCTGCCTTTGGTGCAACATTAATGAGATCATGTCAGGATTTTATTAAACATAATTAAATGACTGACTCATGTCAGAATGCAGAAAATAGACTATTGGAACACTGTCAAGTTATAAACATTAGTGCTAAACAAATCACCCTACTACACTAGAAGATGTTCAATGGTCCTGAGATACCTTAAGGTAAATTCTAAATTATAATATTAAGTACAATAATAATGAGGTCTGAATGGAAAAGAAAGATAAGATTTTAAAAATTCCCTTGAATTTGAAACCGTATTTGTTAAATTACTAGAAGAGTGATACATAAATTAATAGTAATCAATGAGAAATTAAGCTGGAAAAAAGTAATGTTGAAGAAGAATTGCTTTATTTTGGTTATGTCATTGTCCTACTCATTAAAAATATCACTTCCTTTCCTTCTACTTTTTTATTATCCTACACTAGAAATATTTCAGGCTGTTTCATAGTTTTAAAGAAGTTTTTTGTCAGGGGTTATGAGGGAACAGAGACATTTGGTCATCCCATTACCTGTTACAAATATCTCATTCTAATCTGTTTCACACATTGGTATTCCTTTTAAGTTTACTTTTAAAGGGACTCCACTGCATTACCTTAAAATAAAAAGCTTGCTCTCATTGACTGGGAAACGTTCTCCTTTCTCACAGACATAATTCCATAACAATATAGCTTATTGACACCAAAAGAAAATTCAGAACTTCTCATATCAAGCTTCACTCTTACTCATTTTGATATTTTATCCTCCACACCAGCAATGTTATCCTAACTTGTTCAGAAATCATTATTCAGTAACTTCGTCTTTCTGGAGGACAAATGAAATAAGAAACAAGGAATAAAAAATTGCAAAAGGCAAAAGCCACTGTTGCAACCTTGAGTACCCCTTCTGCCTTTGATTAACATTGCTCTGAGCCTGGAGAGGATCATCAAATGACAGCAAGTCATTATTAGTCTGATGACTAATAATTTCTTCCAACCCACCTTCTCCGTCCTCCTGTTTCCATGAGGAAATGCTGTTCCTGGGAGGAAACACTAACGTGTATTGTACACTTCTAGGTAAATTAACAAGTAGGAGTGCCTTTTCTTTCTATCTTCTGTCTGCCAGGACACCAACACCCCAGGAAAACTTTGGTCCCTGAATGACTGGGGAGAGCAATAACACCCTACTTCCCCTAATGATACTTTATGGTTATGGGTGTGAGAAATAAATTCCTATGTGTTAAGCCACTGAGATTTTGAAATTAATTGATTATAGCAGCCAGCACTACTTTAATAAAAAAAAAAATTATTAGCCCCTTAATAGTTCTTTAAAAGAACTATACCTTTGTATCTCTGACTAGCTGGCTGAATCAGTGAGAATCATTCAGCTTGTGGCTAATGACAGATATTGCACATCTTCAAGATTAATTTTATTATTAATGTAAAGTTTCTGGAATGTTTAAGTTTAGAAAACTGAGTTTACATGGAAAATAAACCCTGAATTAAGACTAGAGAATAACAGGAAAATAATTATGCATATATGTGTGTGTGTATACATGCATATTATCCACACCTATAGGATATGTTTAAAATCCTAAAAAATCCATGTAATGACAGTGGAAAATCTGGGCTCTTCTATTTTTCTGTTGGCAAGAGACCTTAAATAGAAGGAGGCTCAAACTTTTTAGTGGACAGGTGCATGATAAAAGAGTGAACTAAACTTAATTGTGTCTGACAGCCAGTATTGGTCTATCATTTTTAGACTGGGTTCATAAGAGTGACAATTAACATCCTCTTCAAAATGAGCATTTAGATGCAAATAATCAATATGGTTTTCCCAAAGAGGATATAAGGCTGGTAAATAAACACATGAAAAAACACCTTTTTTTTTTTGTTTTTTTCAGACAAAGTCTCACTCTGTTGCCCAGGCTGGAGTACATACAGTGGCATGATCTCGGTTCACTGCAACCTCCGCCTCCCAGGTTCAAGGAATTCTCATGCCTCAGCTTTCTGAGTGGCTAGGATTACAGATGTGTGCTAGCATGACCAGCTAATGTTTGTATTTTTAGTAGAGACAGGGTTTCACCATGTTGGCCAGGCTGATCTCAAACTCCTGGGCTCAAACGATCCTCCTGTCTCGACCTCCCAAAGTGCTGGGATTATAGGCGTGGGACAGTGCATCCAGCCTCAACATCTTTAGTATGAGGAAAAATATATGTTAGGCCAGGTGTGGTGGTTCATGCCTGTAATCCCAGCACTTTGGGAGGCCAAGGTGGGCAGATAGCTTGAGCCCAGGAGTTCAAGACCAGCCAGGGTAATGTGGCAAATCCCGTTTCTACTAAAAATACCAAAAATTAGCTGGCTGTGGTAGAAGGTGTCTGTAATCCCAGATCGTGCCACCGCACTCCAGCCTAGGCCACAGAATGAGACTCTGTCTCAAAAAAAAAAAAAAAAAAAAAAGAGGAAAAAAGGAAAAATATGTTAAAAGCATGATAAGATACCACTATATACTTAGAAGGATGGCTAAAGTAAAAATTATCAAGTACCAATGATGATACACAATAACTGAAGCTCATACATTGTTGGCAGGAATGCAGAATGGTACAGCCACTCTGGAAAACGGTTTGACCTAATAAATATATAATTACCATAAAACCTAGCAATTTTACTCCGGGCATTTACTTAATAGAAATGAGTACTTATCAATTCAGACAAAAATTTGCATACAAATGTTCATGACAGACTTAGTTGTGACAGGCAAATGCTGGACACAACTCAATATCCTTCAGTGGCCAGATGGATAAAGCAAACTGAAGTATCCACACAGTAGAATATTATTCAGCAGTAAAAAGGAACCAACTTTGACTCACACAACTTTAATTAATTTCAAAAACATTACTTCCGGGAAGACACTATACTCAGTGAAAGACATTATGCTCTAAACAGTTACATGTTGTATGATTTCATTTATTTGGAAATCTTAGAAAGATGAAACTATCATAATGAAAAATAATCACTGATGTCCATGAGTTTTGGCTAGGGTGAGCATATGACTAAAAGGATGAAGAAGTCTTCTGGGATGGTGAAACTGTTCTGTATCTTGATGACTACAAAAATCTAAACACATTAAAATTCATAAGACTGTACATAAATAGAAAAATCAGTCAATTTTGCTGTACAAGAATTCAAAATAATACGGCAGAGTAAAAGTCACTGTAACATTTTTAAGGAAATGTTAAGAAATACACAAACACTGATGCAAATCCTCAGTGATACAAAGTAGCAAACAATTCAGTAAAGAGAGAAGATTCATAAATTCTGGGAAATGGGGGATTATCCAATCAATGTACTGTATTATTAGCAGGATACTAGATCCTAAGTTAAAAAACATATATAATTAGAAGCATGAAAAACTCAAGTAAAAAATTCATGCAATAAAAGGTTAACTTCCGTGATTAAAGAATTAAAAGATTTCCCAAAGAATCTATATCCCAAAGAATGGATTACGAAGCAGGCTAATGCACATTAATTCTTGGCAACTCAAGACTCTGTAATTGTATTGTCAAGCTTACATATAAATTCCAAATATCGGAAACAAGGAAGAGTAAAAAGAAAAATCATATGTCAACAGTGTGGTGTAGAGATTATATTCTCTTTTTGCAATCTCTTTTTTTTTTGAGAGAGGGAGTTTTGCTCTTGTTGCCCAGGCTGGGGTGCAGTTGCGCAATCTCAGTTCACTGCAATCTCGGCCTTCCAGGTTCGAGCGATTCTCCTGTCTCAACCTCCCGAGTAGCTGGGATTATAGGCATGTGCCATCATGCCCAGCTAATTTTGTATTTTTAGTAGAGATGGCATTTTGCCATATTGGCCAGGCTGGTCTCGAACTCCTAACCTCAGGTGGTCCGCATGCCTCAGTCTCCCAAAGTGCTGGGATTACAGGTGTAAGCCACCGCGCCCGGCCTCTTTCATTAATGTTTTATACTTTTCAGCATACATATCTTGCACATACTTTGTCAGATTTATACCTGAATGTTTCATGTTTTTGGCGCTATTGTGAATAATACATTTATACATTTCATAATATTTCACTTTTCAATTGTTCATTGCTAAATAATTGTTTTTTATTTTGAGACAGAGTCTCACTCTGTCACCTAGACTGGAGTGCAGTGGTGTGATCTTGGCTCACCGCAACCTCTACCTCCTGGGTTCAAGTCATTCTCATGCCTCAGCCTCTCAAGTATCTGGGATTACAGGTGTATGCCACCATGCTGAGCAATTTTTTGTATTTTTAGTAGAGACAGAGTTTCATCATGTTGGACAAGCTGGTCTCAAACTCCTGACCTCAGGTGATCTGCCCACCTCAGCCTCCCAAAGTGTTGGGATTACAAGCATGAGTCACTGTGCCTGGACTGTATTTTAATTTAAAAAGCATTAGATGGGAGGCTGAGGCAGTAGATCGCTTGAACCCAGGAGCCGGAGGTTGCAGTGAGCCGAGATCGTGCCACTGCACTCCAGCCTGAGCGACAGAGCAAGACTCTATCTCAAAAAAAATAATAATAAAATAAAAAGCATTAGATGTGCATGGTAAAATATCCAACAGTATAACTGGTGTACAATTCAAATTAACTTTCTTCCCCACTAAAGATCTCTAGTTTTCCACCGAGAAAGCCACTGTTAATAGTTTCTTATGAAACATCCAAAAATACGTTTCAACTAAATGTATGTATATATAAATCTTCTCATCATCCTTTATCCTGCTGTATTTAACTGGTTCTCTGTAGATGAACATGTAGAATGTTTTAAATTTTAAATATTCATAAATGCTACAATGAACATATTTGCACCTATGCCTTTGTACACATATCCAAGTATATATTTATAATCTAAATTCCTGGAACCACAAATCCTCAGAGAACGGTATATCCACTTTCAATTTTGATAGAGATTTGGCAAAGTAATCCATGCATACAACAGTATTTGAGAGTAGTCAGGTATTTTTTAAAAAACATTGTCAGAGTTTCTCATGCATACACATAGTTGAGAGTTACTATAACAGAACCTAGAAAGGAGAGAGAGTGAAACTGAGGTTACTAAAACAGAAAGGTTCTGATGTGAACCTCAAAAGAAAGTATTAGGTTGGTGCAAAAGTAATTGCGTTTTTTTGCCATTAAAATGGCAAAAACCGCAAAATGGCAAAAAAAACGCAATTACTTTTGCACCAACCTGTAAGGGATTAAACTAAGGATATGGTAGTACGGCTAAAAGAGTATGGCAAGAAGATATTCAGAGGGTAGAATTTATAAAAAACAACCAAGAGCCTCATGAGATTAAGGATTGCTTGTAGCACACCATTATATCCTCAGGACTTGGCACCCAAATGCATTTTTTGGTGAATAATGACAAGGTAAACAGCAAGTAGGATGTAAAGTGTGTGTGCTCATGAAGAAAAGGGAGGCATTAACCTAGATTCGTGTCTTTTTGACTTAGGAGTCTAGATAGATAGAAGAATACTAAAAGGTTTTGATACAGTATGACCAAGGAATAATCAGAAGTGTGTAACTAAAATAATTTATAAGCTCAGTCATGGAAATAAGTGTGTAGTCTTCTAAGAAAAGCATTACTCTATCAACATAAAAAAACATAAATAATAAGTCACAAGCCAGGCATGGTGCCTCACGCCTGTAATCCCAGCACTTTGGGAGGCTGAGGTAGGTGGATCACCTGAGGTCAGGAGTTTGAGACCAGCCTGGCCAACATGGTGAAACCCTGTTTCTACTAAAAATATAAAAATTGGCTGGCCATGGTAGCGGGCACTATAGTCCCAGCTACTCGGGAGGCAGAGGCAGGAGAATTGGTTGAACCTGGAGGCAGAGGTTGCAGTGAGCCAAGATCGCACCACTACTCTCCAGCCTGGGTGACAGAGCAACACTCCGTCTCCAAAACACAAATTAAAATAAAAGTAAATAAATAATAAGTCACAATCTATCCAAAAACCAATAACCGCTATTGGCTTAAATGTGACTACTTTTTTTTTTTTCTTTGAGACACTCTCACCCAGGCTGGAGTGCAGAGGCACGATCTCGGCTCACCGTAACCTCTGCCTCCCAGGTACAAGTGATTCTTCCACCTCGGTCTCCCGAGTAGCTGGGATTACAGGAGCACGCCACTATGCTCAGCTAATTTTTGTATTTTTAGTATAGATGGGGTTTTGCCATGTTGCCCAGGCTGGTCTCAAACTCCTGGCCTGAAGTCATCCACCTGCCTTGGCCTCCCAACGTGCTAGGATTACAGCTGTGAGTCACTGTGCCCAGCCAAAATGTGACCACATTGAAACTCACCCCCTAAATTACATTCAGTCTGAAGAATGTGTTCATGTCTAGTTCATGATGATGTATTAAATACTAGCATCTAATCTCTCCCCATAATTGCCACTAAAACACATAAAAAGATACCCGAAAAAAGATAAATACAGCTAGGTGTTGTGGCTCATGACTGTAATACCAGTATTTGGGTTGGCAGTGGTGGGAGGATCCCATTTGAGCCCAGGAGTTCCAAAGCAGCCTAGGCAACACAGTGAGACCCCATCTCTATGAAATATGTCTTTTAAAAAATGAGCTGGGGTGTGGTGGCTTAGACCTGTGGTCCCAGCTCCTTGAGAGGCTGAGGGCCTGGGAGGTAGAGGATGCAGTGAACTGTGATTGCGTCACTGCCCTCCAACCTGTGCAACAGGGCAAGTCCTTGTCTAAGAAAAAAAAAAAGTAAATAAATAAATACAAAAAATAAGAGTTTGCTGGCCGAGCATGGTGGCTCACGCCTGGAATCCCAGAACTTTGGGAGGCCAAGGCAGGCAGATTACCTGAGGTCAGGAGTTCAAGACCAGCCTGGCCAACATGGTGAAACCTTCTCTCTACCAAAAATACAAAAATTATCTGGGTGTGGTGGCAGGCTCCTGTAATCCCAGCTACTTGGGAAGCTGAGGCAGGAGAATTGCTTGAACCTGGGAAGTGGAGGTTGCCTGCAGTGAGCTGAGATCACACTACTACACTCCAGCCTGGGCGACAGAGCAAGACTTTGTTTTAAAATAAAAAGTTTGCCATAAGGCCAACATTAGAAGACATGGGTAAAGTGGAAGAGTAGTGCAAGCTACCATAAACAACACATTAGTAGCAGAAAATGGGAAGAGACAATGAAAAAAATTTAAAAACCTAAATTTGAGTGGTATGCCATAGCTATGTGACCTAAGGCTATTTAATCTCTTTGGTTTCATCACCAACAAAATGAAAATGATATTTTGAAACAAATGTAAAGACTTAAAATGAAACAAATGTAAAAACTTAAAAAGACTTAAATGTAAAAGACTTAAAAGTCACCAGCCTTGTGGCTCCCTCCTGTAATCCCAGCACTTTGGGAGGCCAAGGTGGGTGGATCACTTGAGGTCAGGAGCTTGAGACCAGCCTGTCAACATAGTGAAATTTCATCTCTACTAAAAATGCAAAAATTAGCTGGACACGGTGCACATGCCTGTCATCCCAGCTATTTGGGGAGGCTGAGGCACGAGAATCTCTTGAAAATACAAAAATTAGCTGGGCACAGTGGCATATGCCTGTCATCCCAGCTACCTGGGAGGCTGAAGCATGGGAACTGTTTGAACCCAGGAGGTGGACGTTGCAGTGAGCTGAGATCACTGCACTCGAGCTTGGGCAGGCAAGGGGAGAGTTTAAAATAGTACCTAGTATATAATAAGAGCAAAATAAAAGTTTTCTATCCTGATGTCTTGAGAGGCCCAAAGTTAGTGATATATGATTACACTTCATTTTCATGGGTGTAGTCACACAATTTTGTTCTATAACAAATACTATTTACAAAAACACCTATAAATGCTCGATTGGTTTTCCATTTTTAGAATCTACTGAGGGTTGTAGAAACTATAAAGCAGAAAATCAGTATTTTTCCAGAAAATTAATATTTCATCTTCCAAATGGTTTCATGAAAAAAATAAAATAAAAAAATTATTTTTCTTAGAGGTTATCTGAGATGACATTTAAATTTAAAACTATACCAACAGAAAATAGGAACAAAGTCACAGAATAGAAAGAATTTAAATATATCTTGACTTTATTCTACAAAAGTGGGCATAAGAGATATTACAATAAATTCTGAAATGTGTGCTTTTCACAAGCTAATGATTATTGTTGTTACAGAACTGCAGTAACTTTCAGTACTTTTCACAGATTAAAAATAATTCATTAGCACAAAAAAGGTCAGGCTTGGTGGCTCACGTCTGTAATCCCAGCACTTTGGGAGGCCAAGGCGGGTGGATCACAAGGTCAGGAGTTCAAGACCAGCCTGTCCAAGATGGTGAAATCCCATCTCTACTAAAAACACAAAAATTAGCTGGGCGTGGTGGTGGGCACCTGTAATCCCAGCTACTTGGGAGGCTGAGGCAGAGAATTACTTGAACCTGGGACGTGGAGGTTGCAGTGAGCAAAGATCACACCAGCCTCCTGAGTAGCTGGGATTACAGGCATGGGCCACCAAGCCTGACCTTTCTAAAGTACATAGGAACTGGATTGAAAGGAACTCCCACTGGCCAAATCTGCTACAATTTGATAACCAAAATAAAAAACAAGAGTACTGATTTAAAACTTCTCAAATAAAACAGGTATTCATGAGTCTACAGTGATACCAATTTTTCTTAAAGGAATTTAAAATTGTAAAAAGTGAATGAGTGAATGAATAAATGAAAGGAGAAAGGAAAGTTCTTCTTTACCATACAGTGCCAACTAAGAAATACAAAATAAACAACAGAGTTAGAAAATCATCATTTTAGTCACTACTCTGTGACCACGAAAGTAATAACTGAATCAGGCAAGGATCATAAATGGATACTAAAATTATTATGTCAGAGTCTGATAAGAAACAGAATTATTACATAGTTTTAAAGAATACTTCTGCAGCTCACTTCAGTAATTAAAAAGGACACTGGTAACTACATAGGAGAAACTTGGCAGACCTCACTTTAGTCAGTGATCAGAGTTAATAACATGAATAATGAACAAACTGACATCACATGCCTCCTGATGTGATGCATTGAGGACAAAATATCATTTATGTAGTAGTCCTGCCAAGAAAGTGAAACTAAAATTTAAACATGCAGATCAGGCAAAACTCAAGTAAGAACATTCTGTAAAATAACTAGTCTATACTCTTCAAAATGTCATGAAACATAAAGGCTCAGAAACAATTCCAGATTAAAGGAGACAAAAACAAAGTAACAACTAAATGCAATGTATTATTCTGCATTGGGTCCTAGGCTGAAAAAAAACTGTTCAAGGTTCAGGTAGTTGTGGCATTTTTTTTTTTTCCTGACCGAATCTCGTTCTATCACCCAGGCTGGAGTCCAGTGGCGTAATCTCGGCTCACTGCAAGGTCCTGTTCTTGGGTTTCTTGGGTTCAAGTGATTCGAGTGCCTCAGCCCCCTAAGTAGCTGGGATTACAGGGACATGCCACCACACCTGGCTAATTTTTGTAGTTTTAGTAGAGACAGGATTTTACCATGTAGGCCAGGCTGGTCTCAAACTCCTGATCTCAAGTGATCTACCCACCTTGGTCTACCAAAGTGCTGGGATTACAGGTATGAGCCACCATGCCTGACCTAATATACATTTTGCATATGCATATTAACATATGTAACACACATATTGTATTTATAATATACTATATATTTGTATATATAATGTATATATACATATATAAAATATGTATATTATATATTATATATTTCTATATACATATATATTATATACATATATTATATATGATTATCATATATACATATAGATAGTACAAAGTGCAGAAATGTGGGAAAATATTGAAAATGGATTAGGTGAATTTTCTGTAACATTTCTATAATTTGGTTTTTAAAAATTTATTAGAATAGGTAATTTCTTTTTGGTCTGCCACATATTTTTTACTTTTTATATATTAAAAAAAAATTTTTTTTGAGATGGGAGTTTTGTTCGTTGCCCAGGCTGGAGTGTAATGGCGTGATCTCAGCTCACTGCAACCTCTGCCTCCTGGGTTCAAGCGATTCTCCTGCCTCAGCCTCCCAAGTAGCTGGGATAACAGACACGTGCCACCACACCCGGCTAATTTTGTATTTTTAGTAGAGACAGCATTTTGCCATATTGGCCAGGCTGGTCTCGAACTTCTGTCCTTATGTGATCTGCCTGCCTCAGCCTCCCAAAAGGCTTGGATTACAGGCATGCGCCACCATGCCTGACCAGTCTTCCACATATTCTAAAACTATAATGGTTAAAACAGTACTGGTATGATAAAAGATAAATCACTAGGAGGGGAGAAAAATAACACAAATACACAGCCGTACCCTGGATATAGCACAAGTTTACTCCCAGACATCACAAAAAAGCAAATTTTGTAATAAAGCAAGTCACAAAACCTTTGGTTTCGCAATGCATATAAAAGCGTGCAATAGCATTATGTCTGAAAAAACAATGTACATAGCTTAAGTAAAAAATATAATACTTCATGGCTACAAAATGCTAATGATCACCTGACTCTTCAGTGAGTCATAATTTTTTCAGTGGTGGAGGATCTTGCTTCAAATGTTAATGGCTGCTGACTTAACAGGGTGGTTGTTGAAGGTTGGTGTGGCGATGGCAATTTCTCAAGATGGCAGTGAAGTTTGCTGTATCGATAGATTCTTCCTTTCATAAAAGATTTCTCTGCAGCACTGATGCTGTTTGACAACATTTTCTTCACAGACCTTCTTTCAAAACTGGAGACAACCCTCTCACACCCTTATCACTGCTTTATCAACTACATTTATGTAATATCCTAAATTCTTTGTTGTCATTTTAACAATGTTCACAGCACCTTCACTAGGAGTAAATGCCATCTCTTTCATTGCTTATCCATAAGAAGCAACTCCTCATCTCTTCAAGTTTGAGCAGGAGATTGCAGCAACTCAGGCTCATCTTCAGGCTCCACTTCTAATTCTAGTTCTCTTGCTATCTCCACTACATCTGAGTGACTTTCTTTACTCGTCTTAACCCCTCAAAGTCATCCATGAACACTGATATCAACTTCTTCCAAACTCCTGTTAATGCTGACAGTTGGACCCCCTCCCGTGAATCACTAATTTCTTAATGGCGTCTAGAATGGTGAACCCTTCCCAAAAGTTTCTCAGACGCATCAGCGGAGTCACTTTCTATGGCAGCTATAAGACTTAACGCAATGTTTTTTTCTCAAATAATTAAGGCTTGAAAGTAAAAATTCCTTTTGCTGTGTTAGCAGTCATGAATAATGAGAGAAGGGTGACTCTTCCACTTGAACATTAAGAAACACGTAGAGTTATTAAGTGGCCTAATTTCAATATTGTTTTGTCTCAGGGAATAGGGAGCCTTCAAGGGAAAGGGATTAGGGAAGGGCCTGTCATGGAGCAGTCAAAACACACATAACATTGATGGATTAAGTCCACCATCTTATGTGGGAACAGTTCATAGTGCCCCAAAACAATTACAATAGAAACATCAAAGATTACTGATCACCAATCACCATAACAGATTTAATACTAACAAAAAAGTCTGAAATAACCAAGATTTATCAAAATGTGACACAGAAACACTAAGTCGGCATATGCTTTTGGGAAAATGGTACTGATAGCTTTGCTTGATGCAGGGTTGCCGCAAACCTTCAATTTGAAAAAAACCACGCAATAAAGCAAAGCACACTAAAATGAGGTATGCCTGTGTAACAACTCAGTGAAGAAGGCACTAGGAACTTCTAGTTGAACTGGTTATCATTAAAAAAAAAAAAAAAAAAAAAAAGTCAAGCATATAGACAATGTAGTCTCCCCAAACAGCTAGAAAGTTTTAAGGTATCTTCAAAACATTAAGAACAACTGAGGGTCAACAGTAATGAACATTTTGGTAGCTCTTCAGTACCCCTGCTCTAAAAGGTATTTTCTCTGAGTTCTTATTGTAAGCACACAGTTGGAACCTTAAAAAGTGAGCTTGCATGGCTGTATTAAGAAGTGGTTGAGGGTTGGGTGCAGTGGCTCATGCCCGAAATCCCAACACTTTGCCAAGACAAGGCAAGCAGATCACTTGAGGTCGGGAGTTCAAGACCAGCCTGGCCAACATGGGTAAACCTCGTCTCCACTAAAACTACAAAAACTAGCCCAGCGTGGTGACGCAGGCCTATAATTCCAGCTACTCAGGAGAACAAGGCGGAAGAATCGCTTGAACCCAGGAGGTGGAGGTCACAGTGAGCAGAGACCACGCTACTGCACTCCAGCCTGTGTGACAGAGTGAGACTCCATCTCAAACAAGCAAAAAAGAAGTGGTTAAATATAGAATTTCTGTATTTTCAACAGTATCTTAAGAGATATTTATCAGAGCTGCTAAAATGAACAAGAGTACAATCTAGTCATATTTGAGTCATGCACTCAAACTTCATATACATGGTTAAAAATATGTGTTTAAGAAATTAGCAAACTTAAAGCCACAAAACCTTTTTTTTTTTTTTTTTTTGAGATGGAGTCTCTCGCTCTGTCACCCAGGCTGGAGTGCAGTGGTGCAATCTTGGCTCATTGCAATCTCTGCCTGCTGGGTTCAAGCGATTCTCCTGCCTCACCCTCCCTAGTAGCTGGGACTACAGGCGCCCGCCACTGTGCCCGGTTAATTTTTGTATTTTTAGTAGAGACAGGGTTTCGCCATATTGGCCAGGCTGGTCTCGAACTCCTGGCCTTGTGATCCGCCCACCTTGGTCTCCCAAAGTGCTGGGATTACAGGTGTGAGCCACCGCACCCAGCCCCTAAAGCCACAAAACTTTTAATGTCACATAAGTATGCTCTTTTATCCAACAATAAAAATGGAGGAAATAAGACATATGCAATGAACATAAGCAACAGAAAACAAAAATAACAATAGAAGACAACATTGTGAAGCTGTCATGAGTCAGTACTAGGACAATAATGATGGTATGGTAAGTCTAAAAATTTTGATACAGTAGATGAAACAGAGATGTACACTTATTCTCTACCTGGAGAAAGAGAAAAGGATAAAAAGAATATCTTAACTCTCTCATTCACTTTCAAATTAGAAGCATGGCTTGAAAATATGAGTGAATTTTATTTAGGCTGCTGGTCTGAGATAAAGAGAGGATGGGAAGTTGGTGTCAGGAACACATTTTAAAAAAGACAGGGTAAAATATTTAGTGTCCTTTCACAAACTACAATAAGAATGCCTAACATAATCAGGGACATTTGTAGGGACCAAGAAAATGACTAATGTTATGCAATTCAAATGAATTAATCACAGCAATAATAAAGTACTGTTTTCATAACTAACTTTTTTTTTTTTTTTTTTTTTTGAGACAGAGTCTCACTCTGTCGCCAAGGCTGAAGTGCAGTGGCATAATCTTGGCTCACTGCAACCTCTGCCTCCCAGGTTTAAGCGATTCTCCAGCTTCAGCCTCCCAAGTAGCTGGGGACTACAGGCGCATGCCACTGCATCTAGCTAATTTTTAAAATTTTAGTAGAGATGGGGTTTCACCATGTTGGCCAGGTTGGTCTCGAACTTCTGACCTCAGGTGATTCACCCTGCCTTGACCTCCCAAAGGGCTGGGATTATAGGCATGAACCACTGCGCTCAGCCCATGATTAACTTTTAATATAAGATTATTATTTTATCTGTTGAAATTCTTACTGCTTTAGAGCAATAAAGTATCATCTAAGCATTCTCTATTACCAAATGGAAATGAATGAGATAACCCATAAATATTACCTACACTTAATGATGGAGTTGGTCTACATGAATGTCTACAGTGTACAAAATAACTCCTTCCTTTCTCATACTGAATCAAGTAGAGTAATTATTCTACCGAAGTCTTTTTCAGATTAGGCAAAATTTGTTGAATTCCTGCCCCTTCTACTCTAACTTGCATATATGAGTGTACAAAGGTCTAAAGTCTATTAAAGGCTGCCATGTTAATTTATGGTTCTAATATAAAAACTAAGCCATGCTTAATGTGATTAATACCTAGAACAGGGCTGGAATATACCCATCATCAATTTTCATTACATAATGAATAAATTGAAAGTTTTAAAATTGCTGCCATAGATATTAATGGTATTTTTCCTAAGAGAGCAAAGTCTACCTTAACATTAACATTTTTACAGTATGTTATAGCAAAAGTTTTCTGTTTTTTCTACTCTAACACATAAGCCAATATAATATACCTATCAGTAATATTCAATTACTATAGCAATAATTCTCTCAAAAGAGGCAGCTGCCCTAAGAATTATCAATTATTTTCTATAAAAGGCTTCTGATAATCATATGACTTCAGAAAAACTTAACTTTCTAGAGTCATACAGAAGGAATATCAATAAACTCCTACCTGTTCTGGCATGGCTCCATGTTCAATTCCAGTCTTCAATAATCTGTAGCAATTACCAAAGAGATCCCATTTTGTGAGATCATGTGCACTGAAATAAACAAAAATGCATTTGTTTTATTCTAGAATGGAAAGAAATTTAAATTTGAGCTCAGTTCAAGTGAGTGGAAAAATAAAATAATTTCATTTCGGTTGGGTACAGTGGCTCACGCCTGTAATTCCAGCACTTTAGGAGGCCACGGCTGGCAAATTACTTGAGGTCAGGAGTTTGAGACCAGCCTGGCCAACATGGTGAAACCCCGTCTCTACTAAAAATACACACACAAAAATTAGTTGGGCATGGTGGTGCATGCCTGTAGTCCCAGCTACTTGGGAGGCCAAGGCAGGAGAATCACTTGAATCCAGGACACAGAGCAGTGAAACAAGATTGCACCACTGCACTCCAGTGTGGGTAACTGAGCAAGACTCTGTCTCAGAAAAAAAAAAAAAAAATTTTTTTTCATTTCCATAAAGGGAATGCTCATTAAATGCTCAAATGTGAAAGAAAGGTAGAAAGGAAAAGGAAATAAAAAGAGATGATTCTAAGAATTTATTAAAGAAATCAACAAAAACAAAACCTCACATATTTAACTCAAAGTTTCTACCACGTGGTTTAAGCTCAGATTCTATTCCATATGTGGATAAACTCCCTTTATTGTATATATAAAAGTACCTTTTTTGTTTTATTTTTATTTTTTTTAAGACAGGGTCTTGCTCTGTCGCCTAGGCTGGAGTACAGTGGCAAGATCTCGGTTCACTGCAATCTCTGCCTCCTGGGTTCAAGAGATTCTCATGCCTCAGCCTCCTGAGTAGCTGGGACTACAGGCGTGTGCCATGACACCTGGCTAATTTTTATATTTTTGTAGAGATGGGGTTTCACCATGTTGGCCAGGCTGGTCTTGAACTCCTCGACTCAAGAGATCCACCCGCCTTGGCCTCCCAAAATGCTGGGATTACAGGTGTGAGCCACCGCGTCAGGTCTATTTAAAAGTACATTTTAAAGAACTCCATTTACAATTTAAAAATAAAACCACACGCGTATTTTTGAAAGAGAGATCTGTATTCCCAAAATGGAGATAAAGACAAAGGAAAGGAAAAATGGGAAAGCTCAAAAACTGCACTATAGCTATTTACTTGGGCTGAGGACTTATGAATGTGATAATGGTAAATTTTTATATTCTCATGAGCTCTACTACTAAAAATAGTCATTCTGACACTAGTAACTTCTGTTTTTAAATGACAGTTTTTTTTTTCTTTTAATAAAAGTTTGCTTTTCTAGGGAATTCTAAAAAAATTTACTTGTATATAAAGACTTAGATTTTGGAAATTGATTTTTAATTTTGAAGTACTGATCAGTGTAAAAGCTATATTCAAACTCTCTTTGGACAACAAAGTTCTTTTTGTCCTTTCTTCATGGAGAAAACTGGCATATCTCATTACAAGGGAAGTGAAAATTACAATTTGACAACACAAATTTCAGTGATCTGAATCTTTCTTCCTTATTCAAATTCACCTGTTCTACTGACATAGTAAGAACACAATAACCAAGCATACAGGAACAATTCAGGAAAAAAAGCTCACAAGAGTAACTCATGACTTTCCTGAAAATCTTATTTATTTTTGTCCTTTATGTTAACAAATAAAAATTAGTATATACTTATTGTATACAGCATGTTGCTTTGAAATATGTATAAACTGTGGAATGACTAAATTGAGCTAATTAACATATCGATTACTTCACACACTTATCATTTCTTTCTTGTGGTGAGAACACTTAAAATCTACTCTTAGTCGGGTGCAGTGGCTCATGCCTGTAATCCCAGCACTTTAGGAGGCCGAGGGAGGAAAACTGCTTAAGCCCAAGAATTCAAGACTAGCCTGGGCAACATGGTGAAACCCTGTCTCTAGAAAAAATAAAAAAAATTAGCCCAGTGTGGTGGCATGTTCCTGTAGTTCCAGTTACTTGGGAGACTGAGGTAGGAGGATCCCTTGTACACAGGAAGTTGAGGCTGTAGTGAGCCGTGATTGTGCCACTGCACTCCAGCCTGGGTGAGAGAGCAAGACTCTGTCACAAAAATTTTTTTTGAAAAAATAAAAATATTAAAATCTACTCTCTTGGCAATTTTCAAGAATATAACACATTGTTTTTAACTACAGTCACCATGTTGTACAATAGATGGGTTGAATTTATTACTCTTAACTGAAATTTTATATCCTTTGACCAATATAAGCCCAACTGTCCTCCAGATTTTCTTTCTTTCATTTTTTTCTGAGATGGAGTTTTGCTCTTGTTGCCCAGGCTGGAGTACAATGGTACGATCTCTGCTCACTGCAACCTCTGCCTCCTGGGTTCGTGCAATTCTCCTGCCTCAGACCTCCCAAGTAGCTGGGATTACAGGCGCACACCACCACGCCTGGCTAATTTTTTGTATTTTTAGTAGAGATGGGGTTTCACCATGGCCAGGGTGGTCTTGAACTCCTGACCTCAGATGATCCATCTGCCTCGGCCTTCCAGAGTGCTGGGATTACCTGTAGCACTCTAGCTGATGAAATAAGCCTGTCTAATTTGTTAAATACTCATGGGCTTAAACTTTTACAGTATATATTCATTACATTAAATGACAGCTAAATCATTATAGTAAATACATTTTATACCTTAAGTAATTAAATGACAGGCCAGGCACAGTGACTTACGTCTGTAATCCCAGCACTTTGGGAGGTCGAGTGCCAGTGGATCGCTTGAGGTCAGGAGTTCAAGACCAGCCTAGCCAACATGGTGAAACCCATCTCCATTAAAAATATAAAAATTAGCTGAGCATGGTGGCGCACACCTGTGGTCCCAGCTACTTGAGAGGCTAAGGCATAAGAATCACTTAAACCTGGGAGGCAGAGGTTGCAGTGATCCGAGATGGCACCACTACATTCCAGTCTGGGCAACAGAGTGAGACTGTGTCAAAAAAAAAAAAAAAAAAAAAAAAAAAAAAGTAGTTCAGTGATAGCAAAACATAAATCATATAATCATCAAGATAAATCCAAATAAAGGAAAAACATCTCAATATTCCTCTAAAATTTCTATTTTTAAAAAAACATCTATTTTGTTTTAATTGAGATAGGATCTGCCTATTGTCCAGGCTGGTCTCAAACTCGTGGGGCTCAAGCAATCCACCTCCCTTGGCTTCCCAAAATGCTGGGATTATAGGTGTGAGTCATCACACCAGGCCTAAAATTCCCATTGTTATTAATGTCAAACACAACAGTCAGTCACTGTGTGCTGGCTGTTACATGTCATTCACTGAATCTATTTTATCTTTCTGTTGTTATTGAGATCAGATCTCACCATACTGCCCATGCTGAAGTGCAGTGGCTATTCACAGGTACTATCATGGGCCAGCGCCATGATCAAGTGCAGCCTTGAACTCCTGGGCTCAAGTGATCTTCCTTCCTCAACCTCCTCAGTGGCTGGGATCATAGCTCTGTGCCTGCACACCTGGGTTACTACATTTACTTTATTTATTTTTTGAGACAGCCTGTTGTCCAGGCTGGAGTGCAGAGGTGCGATCGCGGCTCACTGCAACCCCCACCTCCTGGGTTCAAGCAATTCTCCTGCGTCTCCTGCCTCAGCCTCCTGAGCAGCTGGGACCACAGGTGCACACTCTCATGCCCAATTTTTGTGATTTTTGTACAGACGGGGTTTTGCCAGGCTGGTCTCCAATTCCTGGCTTCAAGCAATCTGCCCACCTCGGCCTCTCCAAGTGTTGGGGTTACAGGCATGAGCCACCTTGTTGCCTTTACTTTAAACAAAATAACGTACTTGTGAAAAGAAGTTAACCGCTTTAATGTAGAAAGAACATTGTAAATATCATCATCATCAGCTTCTTCTCCCTATAAAAAAAAGGAAACATCACATCATTACCACAACTTTACTCACATTATAGTATATTACTATTTACTGCCTATTCTTTTAAATTATATAAATAGTATATGTCCATTGTAGATCCATAATACAAATAAGCAAAAAGGCAAAAACACCCATAACTCTAACAACCTAGAAATAATTTTTGCATTTTAAATGTTGTGATAAACATGACTTTGAAAAGCTTTCTGATTAATACTATAAGATAAAACCCTTTAAAATTTCTAAGTGAAAGGTATGTACTTGAAAGACTTTCAATGATTATTTCCAATATTTTATTGTCAGTCACTTTTGTAGCTTGAAAATCACAATGAATGAAAAATCATAAATAATGGTTGAGTTCCAATAGTAGGAAAGAGCCTTTTATAAATCAGTTATGTGGTCATCAGAGCACAGAGAACTATGGAAGTCCCAGATTGCCTTACATAGATTGATAAGAGAGAGGGAAAGAGGAAGAGGTCACAGAAATAATTAGAAAATAAGCAATTGGAGATGCTTGCTGATATCTTGGGCATACCATTGATAAGCAGGCATCCTTAAAAGCAGACTTAATTTGCATGCTCTATTCATTAGCATATCACAATAATTCAGCAATATTAAAATGTAAATAAGGTCCCAGAAATAGAAAATGAGTTAGGAAAAATTAGACTTTAAAGAGACTTTTTTTTGCCGGATGTGGTGGCTCGTGCCTGTAATCCCAGCACTTTGGGAGGCTGAGGTGGGCAGATCACTTGAGATCAGGGGTTCAACACCAGCCCGGCCAACATGGTGAAAGCCCGTTTCTACTAAAAATAAAAAAATTAGCTAAGCGTGGTGACAGGTGCCTGTAATCCCAGCTACTCCAGAGGCTGAGGCAGGAGAATCACTTGAACCTGGGAGGCAGAAGTTGCGGTGAGCAATGAGCTGAGATCGTGCCACTGCATTCTAGCCTGGGTGACAAAGCAAGACTCTGTCTCAAAAAAAAAAAAAAAAAAAAAAAAAAAAAATTCTTGAAAGAGAAAAAAAATTCTAGTTTTTATGACAGATTTTTAGAATAAAAATAAGGCATAACCAAGGCTGATCTTTATAGAATACACAATTATAATAAGGTTGCTAAGTTTTGGAAGGGGCAGACAATTCTACTCGATTTCATTTTAAAATGAAAATGCTTTACACACTCAGCTATCTTAAATTCTTAGTCTATATTATTATATGTACACATTAACTTTAGAACAGACCTCTTGCAATAGGTCTTCCACAGAATGATTGAATCGATCTACAAACTCATCAATCAGCTGGCTTCGAGCTATGTCAACTCTGTTCTGGATGGTATATTCTTCACTGCATAAGATGCTATAGGTTTTACTGCAGGCTTCTAGAACATCTGATTCTACATGTTTCTCCACAACAAACTTAATCTGTTTTAATAAAGCATCCAGATGCTGAGAAGACAAAAAAAGAAAAACTGTAATATTTAGATTAATAAAAAATAAAAAATTAGCATCTGTCAAATAACAAATAAGCCTATAAGAGTACATGAAAATAATTCAGTTAATAAAACTATAATAGCTGAATTTCAATTTCATAGTATCATTACCTTTTCCATTCTACCTGTGCTGTAGATTTCTAAATCAAAATACTGTGGGATTTGTAGCAAGTTTGCTACCTTCTCTGCATCTGCAGAATACTAGAAGGAGAAGAAGCAAAGAAAAATACAGTAACTACTTTAATAGTACAATGAAAGCAAACTCAGTGACATAACAAAACTGTAAATGAAATTGTACCTTTGACAGTAACATAGGAAGTGTAATAATAAAATGTTCAGTCAATTTGTTTCTATCATCAATTTGAGTTTTCCTTTCTTTGGCAGTTAGCACCTAGAAATAAAGTCGGAAAAGAATTAAAGGGTGTTGTGCTAAATTATAAATCCAAAATGTTACATATATTGATGAAGCACTGGCAAATAATATAACCAAAAATTTAAGGGAGGCTTAATGACTGAAACAAATACATGAAAATTTATGCAAATTTTTACATAACATGCACTACTACCTTATCAAACAGCTAAAGTTTGGGCGAATTGCTGTTTATGTCAAATAAAAATATACACATTTTAATAAAACCATAGTTACCATTATTAAAATACTGAAACCAATCAAACCCAATTTTTCTAGGGTTTTAATCTTAACGTGTTAACAGTGATCTTCCTATGTTAAATATACACACACTTTTTAAAGTAATGCTTTTTAAATACCAACAGAAGTTAATATATTCTCACTTATTTTTAAAGCATACACTAATAATATCTCTGGATTCATTTACATTTGAGTCTCCTTGTAACTAAGCTCATAAATCTGTTATACAGCAATCAACAAAAAAGAGTATAGTTGGTGCTCATGGAACAAATTTAAGCTGATAATGCTCATCACTTTAGCCTGTATCCAACTTGTGAAACCACAGGTGACTCCAAAAATAAAATATTAAAATGCAAACTCAGTTTAACATAATAATTTCCCCTAAGTATTCTGCATTTTATTATCTTGAAAGGCTTTGCCATCATAATGTCGAATTGTTTTACAACAGGAACATTCCAATATAAATTGCCACTTTATAAATGTGAACCCCAATGTTTAAGAATATGTGCAAGAAGTAATAGCACTGCCTATTTGTTGTTCAGTCTTTTTTTTTAATTTTTATTTTTGAGACAGAGTCTTGCTCTGTCACCCAGGCTGGAGTGCAGTGGCACGATCTCGGCTCCCTGCAACCTCTGCCTCCTGGGTTCAAGTGATTCTCCTGCGTCAGCCTCCTGAGTAGCTGGGACTATGGGTATGTGCCACCATGCCTGGCTAATTTTTGTATTTTTGTAGAGATGGGGTTTTACCATGTTGACGAGGCTGGTCTCAAACTCCTAACTTCAAGTGATCCACCACGCCCAGCCTTGTTGTTCAATCTTTTAAGCATATAAAATAATCACCTGTGAATGATCTACCAACCACTGTTTAGCTCTGCACAAAGCAATTAAGGGAACTACATGTATGTCTAGGAATGTATTCAAGATATTGAAAAGTCTTGAAATTCATTTGACAATGTATGAAACGTCTAAGGATACTGATTTCAGGGAAATAGCTATTTTTGATGGCACGATCTTTTTATTTATTTATTTATTTTTGAGACGAAGTCTCGTTGTGACACCCAGGCTGGAGTGCAATGGTGCGATATTGGCTCACGGCAATCTCCGCTTTGCTTCCTGGGTTTGAGCGATTCTCCTGCCTTAGCCGCCCAAGTAGCTGGGACTATAGGTGCGTACCACTATGTCCGGATAAGTTTTGTATTTTTGGTACAGACGGGTTTTCCTCATATTGGCCAGGCTGGTCTAACTCCTGACCGCAAGTGATCCGCCCACCTCGGCCTCTCAAAATGCTGGCATTACAGGCATGAGCCACTGCACCCAGCCTGAGTGGTCATTTTGTTAGACACGCTACACACTTGAACTCATCTAGTCCTCAAAATACCTCTGAGGGGATGACAAAAATGGCATGACACCTATGAAGAAGGAATTTGCCAACATCTAACAAAATTGTACACATATTTTTCCTCTGACCTAGCAGTACCAATTCTATCTCACCAACACACCTGGTACAAGTAATGAGATATGCATACGATCATTATTATTATTTTTTTTTCCTGAGACGGAGTCTCACTCTGTCACCAGGCTGGAGTGCAGTACTGCAATCTCAGCTCACTGCACCTCTGACTCGCTGGTTCAAGAGATTCTCCTGTCTCAGCCTCCCGAGTAGCTGGGATTACAGGCACGCACCACCATACCCAGCTAATTTTTGTATTTTTAGTAGAGACGGGGTTTCATGTTGGCCAGGATGGTCTCAATCTCCCGACCTCGTGATCTGCCCACCTCGGCCTCCTAAAGTGTTGGGATTACAGTCGTGAGCCACCATGTCCAGCTGATTATTCATTATTTCTAGTAGCAAAAGACTAGCAACAGTCCAAAAGACTGTGCATAGGTGAACTTTCAGTAGTGCATCCATCTAATAGACACTATACAACCAGAAGAAAATGAAGACCTCCAAATAAAGATATGAACTGATTTCCAGGATACACTGCTAAAAAAAGAAAGGTATAGAATAGTGTATAAAGTATACTATCTTTAGTAAAAGATTAGGGGGTGAGTGGAATGGGAAATATGAATACATATATCTGTATGTGTACATGCCTTTACCTATTTGTGCAAAATGAAACACCTGAAGAATAAACCAGAAACGAATAAAAATGGTTACTAATAAGAATGAGGTGTAGAGAAAGGTATATAAATAAGACTTCTCTCACTACATCTTTTCACATGTTTTTGACTTTTTAACTATGTAAATGTTTTACCTATTTCAAAAAAATAAGTTTGGGAAAAAACTCATAAATTTGAAGAGGTAAAACCCCTGTTAGGCTAAATTTAGGTCAAATATCAAAATGAATGTATGATTTAAATGTATATACATAAATATACATTTATTACTCTGTCTACTAAAAGTACCTAGCAGAAATCATAAGCAATTAACAGTAAGTACATCCTCTTAACTGAGTATCAGTATTTTAATCTTTAAATACTACTCTGTATTAAAAGGAACCATGGCTCATTGGAGAAATGGCTGATTCTTGTGCTAGTGTGGAATCTAAAATTCAAGTAAATCTCAATGATCCCTACCTTCCTTGTATTCATGCCCTTATACAACCTCGTCCTACAATGTATAAAGCTGACTTGTATAACCAATAGGATATTTTGAAAATGATATTGTGTAATTTTTGAGGTTATGTTATAAAAGACATGGCAGTGTCTACCTTATTCTTTTGGATCATTCACTCTAGGAAAAGTCAGCAGCCATGTCATGAAAACATTCAAACAGTCCTATAGAGAAACCCACATGGTGAAGCACTAACATCTACCAATGGTCAGCACTAACTTGTAAGCCATTGTGGAAGTGGATTCTGCAATTCCAAGTCAAGTCTTCAGATGCTAAAGCCCAGGCTAACGTCTTGACTGCAACCCTATGGAAGCCCCTAAGCCAAAAGAATAGTTAAGCTCTTCCAAAATTTCTGATCTACAGAAACTGTATGAGATAATAAAGGCTTATTATTTCACACATCTTTAACTTTGGAGTAATTTGTTACACTGCAATAGATAACTACTCAAGCAGTAAAGGTAGAAAGTGAACCTGGGGCATCTTGTTTCCCAAGAAAGCAAGAAAGTAATTTAAAAAAGAAGAAAATATGTGAAAAGGACAATAAATTAGTATGAAGGGGCTTATCACTAGTCAAAGGTGGGACAGCACATAATTTAAAGACTATTAAGGAAAATTTCAGAAACATTCAAAAGCACAATAACCATTAGCCCTGTCATTCTTGTTTCATTAATTCTCCTGCAGTTTTTTTTTCCCCCAAGGCATTTTAGGGCATATCCTTGCACATTTGTCCCTTGAACAACACAGTTTGAAACTACATGGTTCATTTATATACAGATTTTTTTCAATAAACATATTGGAAAATTTTTTGGAGATCTGCAACAATTAAAAAAAAAAAACTTGCAGACAAGCCATGTAGCCTATTGGAAAACCAAAGCAAATTTAGATTCGTCATGATGTATAAAATATATGTAGATATTTAACATTCACTACTATAAAATATATACAAATCTATTGTAAGAACATTTATTAAAACTTACACACACACTTACAGGCTGTACATGGCACCATTTGCACATGACAGCAACATGAATAAAGATATAGTATTATGGCTGGGAGTGGTGGCTCACGCCTGTAATCCCAGCACTTTGGGAGGCTGAGACAGACAGATCACTGGACATCAGGAGTTCAAGAGCAGTCTGGCCAACATAATGAAACCCCAACCCTAGTAAAAAATATAGGCTGAGCATGGTGGCTCACGCCTGTAACCCCAGCACTTTGAGAGGCTGAGGCGGGCGGATCATGAGGTCAGGAGATGGAGACCATCCTGGCTAATACGGTGAAATCCTGCCTCTACTGAAAATACACGCCCCTACTAAAAATTAGCTGGGCGTGGTGGCGGGCACCTGTAGTCCCAGCTACTTGGGAGGCTGAGGCAGGAGAAGGGCGTGAACCTGGGAGGCGGAGCTTGCAGTAAGCCGAGATCACGCCACAGCACTCCAGCCTAGGCGACAAAGTGAGACTCCGTGTCTAAAAAAAAAAAAAAGAGAAAAGGCTGGGCGCAGTGACTTATGCCTGTAATTCCAGCACTTTGGGAGGCCGAGACGGGTGGATCACGAGGTCAGGAGATCGAGACCATCCTGGCTAACACGGTGAAACCCCGTCTCTACTAACAATACAAAAAATTAGCCGGGCGCAGTGGCCGGCGCCTGCAGTCCCAGCTACTCAGGAGGCTGAGGCAGGAGAATGGCCTGAATTCGGGAGGCGGAACTTGTAGTGAGCCGAGATCGCGCCACTGCACTCCAGCCTGGGGGATAGAGTGAGACTCCGTCTCAAAAAAAAAAAAAAAAAAAAAAAAAAAAATACAAAAACTAGTGGGGTGTGATGGCACGCGCATGTAATCCCACCTGCTCAGGAGGCTGAGGCAGGAGAATCGCTTGAACCCGGGAGGCAGAGGTTGAAGTGAGCTGAGATCACACGACTGCACTCCTGCCTGGGTAACAGAGCGAGACTCCATCTCAAAAAAAGAAAAAAAAAAGAAAAAAAAAAAGATATCGCATTAATCATAACTGTACAGAATCAACTATAGTATACATTCCACTACAATAATACTGTACACATCTACTGTTGTTATTGCAGTGAGCTCAAGTATTGCCAAGTATTTACTAAAAAAGTCCCATGACACTAATCATCTTTGCATGAACAGTTGGTCTCTCCAGTGAATTGTGTATCATAGTCAAAAGTGATCTTGTGGTTCTCACTTATCATGTTTAGTGCAATACCATAAACCCTGAATAACATCATGGGACCCATATGTGCTACTAGTGATGCTGGAAGTGTTCCCAAGAAGCAGAGAAAAGTTATTACAAGAAAAAATTTAAAGAAAAAAATTAAATTGCTTGATATGTCTGCAGCTACAGTTGCCCACCATTTCAAGATAAATGAATCCAGTATAAGGACCACTGTAAAAAAAAAAAATTTTTTTTCGTAAAGCTATCACTGCTATACTAGCAGGTGCAAAAACCACTGTACCTTTTGCAAAATACCTTTTTATTTCACATTAAAAGTACAGCTTCTATATGGGTGCAGAATTGCTACAAAAAAGGCACACCTATACTCATATGATTCAAAAAGAGTAAAGTCATATAATGACAACTTAAAGCAAAAGGAAGGTGAAGGTTACAAAGCTGGAGAATTTAAAGCCAGCAAAGGATAGTTTGATAATTTTAGAAAGAGGTTTCACTTTAAAAATGTTAAGAGAACAGGAAAAACAGTATCTGCTGACCAAGAGGCAGCTGAAATCGCTAAAGAGAAAGGATATCTGCCTGCACAGGTTTTTAATGCAGATCAAAGTGCCCTACTCTGGGGGGAAAAAAATGCCACAAAGGACACTTATTAGTAAGGAAGAGAAGTGAGCACCACTTTAAAGCAAGAAGAAATAACATTAATCTACTCATTTGTGCAAATGAAGGTGGGTTTATGATCAGGACTGCCCTTATCTGTAAAGCTGCTAACCCTCAAAAGCCTTGAAGGGAAATGATAAACACCAGCTGCTAGTCTTTTTGGCCAGTAATGTGTAACAAGGAGGCCTGGACAACAAGAACCCCTTTTCTGGATTGGTTTCCACTGACGCTTTGTCCCTGAAGCCAGCAAGTACCTTGCCAGTAAGGGATTGCCTTTTAAAGTTCTTCTGATAACGGACAATGCCCCTGACCAACCAGAACCCAGTAAGTTCAATGCCACAGGCATCAAAATCGTCTACTTGCTCCTAAACACAATATCTCTAAATCAGCCGACAGATCGGGGGTTCATAGAACCCTTAAAAGTCATTAAACATATTACTCAAAGGAAAAGACTGTCAACACTATTGAAGAGAACACCCTGCTAGAATATCATGAAAGTCTGGAAGAATTACACCACTGAAAATGCCATTGTTGTTTTAAAGTCATCAAGTCCCCCCAAAAATAAATACCTGTTGGAGAAAACTGTGTCCAGACGTTATGTATGATTTCACACAACTTATGACAGAACCAATCAAGAAACACATCAGAGATTATGGTTATAGTATAAAATGTGCGGAATGAAAGACTTCAAGATATAGATCTTAGAGAAATTAAAGAGCAAATAGACACCAGCCAGGAATGATGGCTCACGTCTGTAATCCCAGCACTTTGGGATGCCAAGGTGGGAGAATCACCTGAGGTCAGGAGTTCAAGACCAGCCTGGCCAACATGGTGAAACTCCGTATCTACTACAAATACAGAAAATTAGCTGGGCATGGTGGCACATGCCTGTAAAACCCAGCTACTCGAGAGGCTGAGGCAGGAGAATTGCTTGAACCCATGAGGCAGAGGCTGCAGTGAGCCCAGAGAGCATCACTGCACTCCAGCCTGGTTAACAGAGTGAGACTCTGTCTCCAAAAAAAGGCTGGGAGAGGTGGCTCACATCTGTAATCCCGGCACTTTGGGAGGCTGAGACGGGTGGATGACCTGAAGTCAGGATGAACTCAAGAGACCAGCCTGGCCAACATGGCGAAACCCTGTGTCTACTAAAAATACAAAAATTAGCTGGGTGGGTGGCAAGCACATGTAATCCCTGCTACTTGGAAGTCTGAGACAGGAGCATTGCTTGAACCCGGGAGGCGGAGGTTGCCGTAAGCCGAGATCACGCCACTGCACTCCAGCCTGGACGACAAGAGTGAAACTCTGTCTCAAAAACAAAAAAGACACTACATCAGAGGAACTAATAGAGGATGACTTGATGGAGATGAGTGCTTCTGAAGTGGTGCCAGATGGTGAGGAAGAAAATGCTGAAGAAGGAGTGCCTAAACTAACATTAGGTAATTTGGCAGAAGAGTTCCAATTATTCAAGACTGCTTTTGCTTCTTTGGTGACACAGACCCTTGTATTACGAGGGCACTGAAATTAAAGCAAATAGTGGAGGGAGGATTGGTATCACACAGAAACATTGTTAGAGAAATGAAAAAAGCAAAAAGACAGAAATTACAATGTATTTCTGTAAATAGAGAGTGCACCTGCCTCTCCTTCCATCTCCATCTCTTCTGCCTCTGCCACTGGAGACAGCAAGAGAAAAACCCTCTTCCTCCTCCTCCTCAGTATACTCAATGTCAAGATGCCAAGGATGAAGACTTTTATGTTGATCCAGTTAACAAATAGTAAATATATTTTCTCTTCCTTATAATTTTCTTAAAAACTTTTTTCTCCTCTGGCTTACTTTACTGTAAGAATACAGTGTATAACACATATTACATACAAAATGTGTTAATCCAATGTTTGTGCTAACAGCTTTAAGGCTTCTCATCATTTAGGCTACTAGTAGGCTACAGTAGTTAAGTTCTGGGGGAATCAAAAGTTACATGTGAATTTTTAAAATTTTAAGATTCATAAAAAGTTTCATAAATTTTGTATGTCATCCTTGCACAGGGGCCATGCTCATCTTCTCTGTATTGTTCCAAATTCAGTGTATCTGCTGCCAAAGTGAGCACACGTGGAGTTTTGACTGTGCAGGTCAGTGCCACTAACTCCTGCATTGTTCAAGGGTAAACAGTATATAATTTCACCCTTAAATATTTCAGCATATGTCTCTAACAGATGAGGACCACTATAATTCCTCTGCTTTTACTTTTAAGTATGAATAATTACTGTAGGGATTATCATATACATTTTTAACTTATAACTGATTTCAGATTGATATTGATTTAATTATAATAAAACATAGCAATTTTGCTCCAATATAGTTCCATATCTTTTTCCCTTTTGTGTTACTCTTGTCACATATATTTATGTTATAATCTCAACACTACAGTGCTATAATTATTGATTTAAATCAGGGGTATCCAATTTGTTGGCTTCCCTGGGCCACAATGGAAGAACAATTGTCTGGGGCCACACATAAAATACACTACCACTAACGACAGCTGAAGAGCTTTAAAAAAAAAAAAAAAAAAAAAAAAAAACCAGCAAAAATCTCTCATAATCTTTTAAGACAGTTTACAAATTTTTGTTGGGCTGCATTCAAAGCCATCTTGGGCCACAGGCAGCCTGTGGGCCACAGGTTAGACAAGCTTGATTTAAATAATTTCATGTTCTTTCAAAGAAATTAAGAGAAGGAAACAGACACACACACAAACACACACACAGCCTTTTACCTTTTACATCCACTCACATACTTACCATTTCAGATTTACACTCTTCCTTTTTTTTGGAGACGGAGTCTTACTCTGTCGCCCAGGCTAGAGTGCAGTGGGGTGATCTCGGCTCACTGAAACTTCTGCCTCCTGGGTTCAAGCAATTCTCCTGTCTCAGCCTCTCGAGTAGCTGGGATTACCACGACCAGCTAATTTTTGTAATTTTAGTAGAGATGGGGTTTCATCATGTTGGCCAGGCTGGTCTTGAACTCCTGACCTTAGGTAATCCACCAGCCTTGGCCTCCCAAAGTGATAGGATTACAGGTGTGAGCCACTGCATCCAGCCCATTCCTTCTTTTTTCTTTTTTCATTCCTTCTTGCGGATTCATTTTATCATCTTATGGTATTCCTTATGGCTTGAAGGACTCTTTTTTCCTTTTTTTTTTTTTTGAGTTGGAGTGTTGCTCTGTTGCCCAGGCTGGAGTGCAGCTGCACCATCTTGGCTCACCACAACCTCCGTTTCTCGGGTTCAAGAGATTCTCCTGCCTCAGCCTTCCGAGTAGCTGGCACTACAGGTATGTGCCACATGCCTGGCTAATTTTTTTATTTTTAGTAGAGATGGGGTTTCACCATGTTGGCCAGGCTGGTCTCGAACTCCTGACCTTGTGATCCACCCGCCTCAGCCTCCCAAAGTGCTGGGATTACAGGTGTGAGCCACTGCACCCGGCTGAAGGACTTCTTCTAGTATTTCTGGTATGGCAGATCTAGCAACACATTCTCCAAATTTCTCCTTTCTGTTTCTCTGGTAATGGTTTTTTACACTTCATCTTTGGAAGACAATCTTATTAAATTTATAATTCTTGGTTGGCCATTTTGTTGACTTTCATTAAATATGTTATTCCACTGTCTTCTGGGCTCCATTGTTTCTGATAAGCTAACTCTTAATCCTATTGCTACTGCTCTCTATATTAGTTGTTTATCTCTTGTTGCTTTCAAGATTTTTTTGTGTTTGTCTTTTAACAACGTGACTATGTTGTGTCTACATGTGGAACTTTTGTGTTTATTTTATTTGGGTTTTGTTAAGCTTCTTGAATCTGTAAATTGTCTCTCATTAAATTTGGGAGGTTTTCAGTGATTTCTTCAAGTATTTTTTCTGCCTCTATCCTCTCCTTTCCTTCTGGGACTCCCATTATACATACTTCAGTGCACATGATGGTGTTCCACATATTTCTGAGGCTCTGATAATATTTCTTCAATCTTTTTTCTTCTCTATTCTTCAGAATGAATTTCTATTAATCTTCATGTTTTTCTATTGTTTCTTTCATCATCTTAAATCTGCTAATTAGCTTATTCAGTTAATTTTAAATTTTTGCATTGTACTTCTCACCAGAAATTCCATTTGGGTTTTCATAAACCAATTCCATTTGGGTTTTCATTATTTCCATAATATGGAAAACCCAAATTCCATATTGGGTTTTCATATATATGAGATTCTCTACTTCTTGTTTTCATATTTTCTTGTAATTCTTCGAATGTATTTATTAAAAGGCCTCTGAAGTCTGCCTGCTAAATCCAACATATAGGCCTACTGAGAAGCCATTTCTATTGTCTGCTTTTTTTCCTGAGTATGGTCACATTTTACTGTTTCTTTGCATGGTTGTAGTTTTTCTTGAAAGTAGACATTTTTGGATAATACAGTAACTAAGGATTTTAATTGTGTTTTGCTTTTCTTGGTTTTGTTTTGTTTTTTTTGAGACAGAGCCTTGCTCTGTCACCCAGGCTGAAAGGCAGTGGCATGCAACCTCTGCCTCCGGGTTCAAGTGATTCTCCTACTTCAGCCTCCCGAGTAACTGTGACTACAGGCCCTTGCCACCCTGCCCAGCTCATTTTTGTATTTTTAGTAGAGATGGGGTTTCACCATGTTGGCCAGGCTGGTCTTGAACTCCTGACTTCAAGTAATCCCCCACCTCGGCCTCATAAGTGCTGGGATTACAGACATGAGTCACTGAATCTGGCGGATTTCAATTTTTAACTATAGATTTTAATTTTTTGTAATTATAAAAGTTTCCAATTTTTTAAAGGGAATCTTTAACATAAACTGAATAATCTGTTTCCTCCATAGTGAGTTACTTCTGCTATCTCTGCTCAGAATTTTTATTCTTACTTCTGTTTTTTAGCCTGTCTTCCTAGGAGTCCTCGTTGTGTTTGAATAAATTAGTAGTCGACCAATCATTTGGGCAGAGGTTGTGTTCAAATATTGCAATATTTGTGGCTTCAATCAGGCTTCCACACCTCTGAGAAATGATCTGTTGTTGGTTAGGGAGCATGTTCAAAGTTCACCCAGTTCTTAAGATTTTGCTTGACTTTTACTTTCCATTAACGTCTCTAACGTTTCCTAGTCAGCCAGGGATGTATGGAGAGCACAGCTAATCCTTTCATAGCATTCTCATATCTAAGATTTGGCAGTTAAATTTTCGGCTGGTCCAGTACTCTTACCACAACCCCAGATTATTGAAGCTGTAGGTTTTTCCTGTTTGTTTGTGGGCTTTTATTACTTGTCCATGTTGAATCCATTCTCTCTGACAGGAAAGCTTAGGGTTTTTGCACATAGTGCCACTCTGGTAACAAACTACAGATCTTACCGACCAACCATGGGGGTACATGTGTATTGACAAGAAGGCCACAGACTTCCACTGCTTTTACCTGAAGCTCTATCAATTTTTCAGGAAAAAATATTTCCCACTGTGTGTGTGTGTGTGTGTGTTTTAATCTTTGGTGAATTTCCAGAGCCCTGATGTAATGTTTTTGACAATACATTCCAGTTTTTTAATACTTGCTTTTTGTGGACAGATTTGCCTATCTCTTCAAACCAACAGAGCCAGGAGTCTCTTCATCTATGATTATCTCAACTCACCTCTAATATAAATACCTCTATTATTAGTCCCATATTACAGATAAGGAAACTAAGACATACAAAAATCATTCATCTATCTAAAGATTATATAGCAGCTAAATAGAAGAACTTGCAAACTAGGCATTTTGCTTCCAGAGCCTTTAGGTATTTTTTTTTTAAATAGATATAAAAATCCTTAAAATACCATATAAGTACAATAACAGAAGCAGGTATAGGTGCTATAGGAGCATGAAGGAAAGAATCTATTTTTGGAAACTAAGTATAGCAGATAGGATATAAAGATGAAGCACCAGAGTCCATCATTTATAAAAATACCATGTTTTTAGGGATACAAATATCAGTAAAATTTCCAAATATTTAAGACAGTTAATTGCATTAAAAACCTTTTAGTAGATTTCTCACTAATTTAACTTACTCTCTTGCCAGTACCCCTTCCCACTGGAGGATGTGCCTCAGCAGCTTGACGAATTGTACAAACCATTAGCTCTATAAGAGCACTCTCTTGACGATCAGACATTGCTAAAGTAAAACAAAATACATGAGCATGAGTAGACGGTTTTACAATAATCATGTATTAAAAATGAACACATTATAAAAAAACTGAAAACATTCTATTACTGCTTATTTTAAAGACTAAAGTTAAGCTCTGTACTTTGCTATTTCTTTTTTTTTTTAAAGTAATTATGTGCTTGCTGTCATAAGTCAAACAGGAAAGAGATACAAAGTAAAGAATAAGAGGATAAACTCTGGTCTCTTCTAAAGCTACCTTTCTGAGTTAGGCAATTCTAAAATTTTACTGTGTTTCTTTCTACATAATTTTAAAACTCATATAATAGGACTTTTTAAATAAAAAAGGCTATGCCGTATGTTTTTAAAAAACTTAACAGTTAATATTTTTCAAGTCAATATACACATAATTATCTTAATAAATTACTATCTAATGTATGTGCCATAATTTAGTCAGCCTTCTACTTATGGTCATTCAAATAATTTCCTGATTTTTGACACTGAACAATGCTTCAATAAACATCATTAATAGACACATATTTATGCAACTGACACATTTATTTCTGTACAATAATTCTCCAAAGAAGAAATAATGGATTCAAATGGCAAGATCTTGATACTGAGAAATCATAAGATTATTTATTATAATGTATATCCCCAACTGCAATGTTATGAATGTTTGGTTCCTTATATCCCTGTGAACACTAGATGTTAATAAACCATTTTAATTTTTGCCAGTCCAATGGTTGAAAAGGGGTATTTGGTTATCATTTTGCTCCTTCCTATCTACTAATTAGTTAAGTGGAATATATTTTCTATTTTTCCCTAAGATTTCTCTGTGTTTATTCTTCACCCGCTTTTGCGCTACTATTCACCTTTCTTATCAATTTGAGAACTCCTGTATGGTAGGGGTAGTACTTTTTACCTTTTGAATGATGCAAGTATTTTCTCCCAGTTTGTCATTTATCATCAGACACTTCATGGTATCTTTTGTCAGACAGAAATTGTTATTTTTTTTTTTTGAGACGGCGTCTCACTCTGTCGCCCAGGCTGGAGTGCAGTGGCCAGATCTCAGCTCACTGGAACCTCTGCCTCCCGGGTTTATGCCATTCTCCTACCTCAGCCTCCCGAGTAGCTGGGACTACAGGTGCCCGCCACCACGCCCGGCTAGTTTTTTGTATTTTTTTACTAGAGACGGGGTTTCACCGTGTTAGCCAGGATGGTCTCGATCTCCTGACCTCGTGATCCGCCCGTCTCAGCCTGCCAAAGTGCTGGGATTACAGGCTTGAGCCACCGTGCCCGGCCAGAAATCGTTAATATTTAAAAAGTCACATCTGTCTCCTTTTGTTTTATGGCTTCTGGGTTTCTTATACTGCCTTCAAAGATCTCTCTGTCCTGGAGGTTACACTAATATGTTCTTCATTTTCTTCTAATTTATTTCATCTTTTGCTGTCTCATGTGCTCGCTTGCTCTTTTGCTCTTCCTTCCTTTCACTTTTTCCGTCTCTCTTGCTTTGGCATTTTTAACCTATTTGGCATTTATTTCTGACGATAGTAGGTGGGCCTGTTTATTCCCACCAAATAGCCAGTTGTCTCCACCACTGTAAAACCAGATTTCCCTTTTTAATTTAAATGTCATTTTTAAACATGGTTCAGGTATTTTTGGATTCTTTAGTTTCACTAATCTATTTGTATATTTCTATGACAATGCTTTACTGCTTTGATTATACTAGACTTATGGAGTAATTTGTTATAACTTAATATGTAACTTAATTCAACCAACTTGAATATATAAGCAAGTTTCCCTTATTTAGCCCTTTTTCTAAAATTTTGTGTAATTTCTATAATGCTAATAGCAATTAACTTATTAAGAATTTTCTATGTCTAAAGCACTATCATAAGTGGCTTATATTTAATAACTTGTTTTATCCGCAAAACATTTCCAAGAGATAGGAACTAATATTCTCACTTTACAGACAGGAGAATGAGCCACAGAGAGATGCACTTAGTTAGTAGTAGAGCTAATATACGAACTCAGGTAGTTTGACTCCAGAGTCAGTTCTCTTAAGCACTATGCTATACTGTCTTTTCCACATAAGTTTAAAATTCTATATAAATTTTGAAATCATTTTGCTTAGTTAGTTCCTATTCACCATACCTCCCAGAACTCTCTCAAACCCACTGGAATTATGACTAGTACCATAAAAAAAAAAAAAAAAAAAAGACCTTTTCAGCTAGAAATACAATTCAGCTTTTCACTTTTGAGATCTTAAGTCATTTAATTAAAACTATGGTTTCCTTCAGATAGACTCTATACTTTCATGAATCCATTTAAAAAATTTTTTTTTTATTTTTTGAGACGGAATTTCACTCTGTCACCTAGGCTGGAATGCAGTGAGGCGATCTTGGCTCACTGCAACCTCTGCTTCCTAGGTTCAAGCGGTTCTCCTGCCTCAGCCTCCCGAGTAGCTGGGATTACAAGCGGCTGCCACCGTGCCTGGCTGATTTTGTAGTTTTAGTAAAGATGAGGTTTCATCCTCTTGGCCAGGCTGATCTTGAACCCCTGACCTTGTGATTCACCCGTCTTGACCTACCAAAGCACTGGGATTACAGGTGTGAGGCACTGCGCCCAGCCTGTTTTTTTGAGACAATCTTGCTCTGTCGCCCAGGCCGGAGGGCAGTGGCATGATCTCAGCTCACAGCAACCTCTGCCTCCCAGGTTCAAAAGATTCTCCTGCTTTATCCTCCTAAGTAGCTGGGATTACAGGTGTGTCACCACACCTGGCTAATTTTTGTATTTTTAGGAGAGTTGAGATTTTACCATGATGGCCAGGATGGTCTCAAACTCCTGACCTCAAGTGATCCACCGGCCTCAGCCTCCCACAGTGCTGAGATTCCAAGCATGAGTCACCATACCTGGCCTCATTCTTACGTATTTTTAAACTCAGAAATTTTTTTTTGGTTGTTTTTTTTGGAGATGGAGTCTCACTCTGTCACCCAGGCTGGAGTGCAGTGGCGTGATCTTGGCTTACTGCAACCTCTTACCTCCTGGGTTTAAGCGATTCTCCTGCCTCAGCTTCCCAAGCAGCTGGGATTACAGGCATGTGCCACCACACCCAGCTAAGTTTTGTATTTTTAGTAGAGACAGGGTTTCATTATGTTGGCGTGGCTGGTCTCGAACTCTTGACCTCAGGTGATCCACCCACCTCGGCCTTCCAAAGTGCTAGACTACAGACATAAGCCACTGTGCCCAGCCTTAAACTCAGATTTTGATAATTCAAATAGTTTAGTTCTATCTTTCTCCCTCCCTCTGTATACTTATTTATATTGAAGACCAGTAGATGCAGGTATTATAGACACAAAATGAGGTATAAAATTTTTAAGAATTCAATTAACTTACAAAGGTTTAAAAGTTTACATTGATTATTTTAAACCAAGTTGAAGCAAAATCAAGGAAAAGGCAAAAAAGATACAACGACATCTTGTTCTTTATTCTGTACCAAAATTATCCTATAAAAATATGTATGTACATCTTAATTCCGCGTTTTAACAATTGTCTTTAAAAATAAAACACATGAACTTTAGCTTATCTTAGGAAAAACAAATGAAACATCGGCTTGTCCATCTGTACCCAAATGATCCAATGCCTAGTAATACAAAAAAAGCTTTTTGCTCAATAACAACTAAAGTTCTATTTTTATGATTTCAGAAATTCTTAATTTTTCACATTTGGCTGCAGCTAAAGGAAGTACAAGGCTGCCTATGAACTAAATGCATTGTCTGTTATTTAGGAAGAAAATATAGTCTTACGGAAAGTGAGGAAGGACAGAACAACTTATCTCAAGAATAGAAACATTCTCCCATTATCGTGGGAGTAAAATCCACAGTAGAGTTGAAGTATAACTCAATGTTGCACACTGTTCAATTCCATCAATTTTGTTACTTTATCATTTGAAGCCATCCATTTAGAAACTTTCCCTGAACAGGGAGATAAGGTAAACTGAAAAGCAGTTGAAATTTAATAGAAATTCCTTTTGGGATATGACAGCAAAACCACATAATAAAATTGAAAGCAAATAAGCCTTAAGCCACGGACAAGAGCCAAACAGTTACACTGATTGAAACAAATGGGTAGCTGTTCATGGTACAAACTGTCATTTCAACTTTCTAACACAACATATAACTATACAACTTTCTGCACAGCATCTCCATTTCCTCACTATTAATTTTAGTCTTATCACCTTGAACTGTGGCTTCTCTCTTTTAGTATCATTGAATACATATAGTATCATTGAATAATGCTTTAAAATCACCAATGACCTAAATCATCACAAAATGATTTGTGTAGCCTTCTTTTCTCCTCTACAATATATATTATGAACTATGGCTCTCTTGAACATCCTCTTTACTGGGCTTGCAAAGGTTATAATTATCTCTTATCCTTTTTATAGTTAGGTAGAACTCTCATTCTTTCTCGCTCTTCCTGCTTTCGTCCCCTATCGAATCTTTAACTCAGCCATAGGCTCTTTCCCTCTTTATAAGCCATCTCCTTCTTTTATATTTTTACCATCATTCCTCACAGAGACCACTGCAATGATTATGTATTCTTCCAAACAACGTTTATGAAAGGCATTTTTTAAAAATATGAATTGGATCACATTATTCCCGTTTAAAATCTTCAAAAGCACCTTATTACATTTAGGATGAGATAAATTCACGTATAAACTAAAATGCTCTATATCATCTGACTTCTGCTTCTATTACATCTTGTATCATTGGTTCATTATGTTCCAGCTATTGCATCTCCTAGAACATAACATCATTCATGTTTCAGATACTTTGAAACTCTGATTTCCTCTATATAGATAGCTCTTTTATAACACTTTCCCTATCTGGTCCCTTATCGTTTAGTTTCTTTTCTTTTTTTTTTTTTGAGATGGAGTCTCGCTCTGTTGTCCAGGCTGGAGTGCAGTGGCACGATCTTGGCTGCCGGGTTCCTGTGATTCTCCTGCCTCAGTCTCCTGAGTAGCTGGGATGACAAGGCGCATGCCACCATATCCAGCTAATTTTTTGGATTTTTAGTAGAAACGGGGTTTCACCACGCTGGCCAGGCTGGTCTCGAATTCCTAACCGCAAGTGATCTGCCAGCCTTGGCTGCCCAAAGTGCTAGGATTAAAGGCATGAGCCACCGTGCCTGGCTGCCTTATCATTTAGTTTCTTGGCTCACAGGTGGCCTGCTCAGGAAGGTCTTCCATCAGGATTCAATCTAAAGATAGATCCCCTATAATTATCCACCAAAGCTAATAACTAACTCTTGAACTTATTTTGAATATTTACTCAATTTTGGTCTGCCTTTCCCAGGAGAATGTAAGCTCCATATTGGCAGTGAGCTCATCTAGTGTAACACTATACGCTCGGCACTTAGCATAATATTTGACTCATATAGTCAATAAATATTTTTAAATTATTAATGAATTAATAATTCCTGCTTTTAAGAATCTTATTATTTATAGCTATTTCATTCATCAACTGGATTGCAGAATTTTAGCACTAGAAATGACCAAAGAAGATTATCTAGTTAAAGTTTCTCAGCCGGGTGTGGTGGCTCATGCCTGTAATCCCAGCACTTTGGGAGGCCGAGGCAGGCAGATCACTTGAGGTCAGTAGTTCCTGACCAGCTTGGCCAACATGGTGAAACCCATGTCTACTAAAAATACAAAAATTAGCCAGGCGTGGTGGTGGGCGCCTGTAATCCCAGCTACTAGAGAGGCTGACATACGAGAATCGCTTGAACCTAGGAGGTGGAGGTTGCAGTGAGCCGAGATCTGCTACTGCACTGCAGCCCGGGTGGGAAAGCGAGACTCGGTCTCCAAAAAAAAAAAAAAAAACCATAAAAAAATAAAAAATAAAGCTTCTCATTTTACAGTTTCAGAAGCTGAGATCCAGAAGTTACATGATTTGGTTATGGTCTTGTTACCTGGTGGCAGAGCTGTTGACAAGAACCAGATCCTCACATTATACTAAAAATTTATTCAGCAACTTGATTTTGCTGTAAAACACTCCCTGACACATACACACACACCCCCACCCATAAAAACACTGTAAGACAGTCTTAAGGCCACTGTGATTTAAACTGATGTTGGTAGTCTGTCACAGTGTGTCTATTTTCCCAAAATTTAGTCCTGCATCTTCAACTGCTAACTAGAGCCTTCTCCATTGGAATTCTAACACATTCCACCTATCTAAAAAATTACTTTAAAAAAAAGTTACTGGTAGCATTTTGTTATCATAAAATACAGCAAAAAACTAGCACAGAAAATTAACTTAGATGCCACTCCATGCCAGAGCTTATATGTGGTACGCATGTGGTACAACATGCCTACAGATAAAATGTATTAAAAAAAATTAAGCCATTATGTAGATAAAGTTTTGCAACTGTTATGCCTAATTTCCTAGACTCTGCCTACCTAGATTCAATCAGTAAAACTGTGGTTGACTTTTAAAACTGTTCCCATCTGGTAAGTTACTTTTCTACCTAAGACCAACCAACCAAACCCAAGCCAAGCCAAACCAACCTTTTGACCGGAAGTTTAAAAAAATCCACTGTAAACAGAATTTAAACCACAATGAAACACCTAATAGTACATATTTTAACAAGTAAAATGCACCTAGACCACCTCCATGACTAAAAGACTTGGTAATTATTATTTACTGACTTATACATCTTATTAACATGAGAGAAAGTTAACAATACCAAAGCATACTATCTTCTCTCCTCTTGATTTTTATATTTATTTATTTATTTATTTTTGGAGACAGAGTCTCACTTTGTTGCCCAGGCTGGAGTGCAGTGGCGTGATCTTGGCTCACTGCAAGCTTCATCAACCAGGTTCACGCCATTCTCCTGCCTCAGCCTCCAGAGTAGCTGGGACTACCGGCACCCACCACCAGGCTCGGCTAATTTTTTGTATTTTTAGTAAAGACGGGGTTTCACCATGTTAGCCAGGATGGTCTTGATCTCCTGACCTTGTGATCCACCCACCTTGGCCTCCCAAAGTGCTGGGATTACAGGCGTGAGCCACCGCACCTGGCCCTTAATTTATATTCTTTGCCTCCCTTCTCCTTGGAAATAACCTTATAGAACATGGGGTGATATACAGAAAATGAGTTGGAATAAGGAATTGAGAAGCTCTAACTTATTCTGGCAATTTTATGACTACAAACAAGGTAAGGAAAATGAATGGAATCTACCATTGAATACTAACCTGAGGCCCTTTACTCAAGTGTTAAGGCAGTAGACATTAGAGGGAAATTGATTTCTATCAGGGAAAATATTAAGGTTAGTTAGAAACAGAATGTGTAAGCTGGGGAGTAGTGGTGGCTCACGCCTGTAATCTCAGCACTTTGGGAGGCTGAGGCAGGAGGATTACTTGAGCCCAGGAGTTTGAGACCAGCTTAGGCAACATGGCGAAACCCCATCTCTACTGAAAATACAAAAAATTAGGCATGGTGGTGCACGCCTGTAGTCCCAGCTACTTGGGAGGTTGAGGTTGGAGGATTGCTTAAGCTGAGGAGGCAGAAGTTGCAGTGAGCCGAGAATCACATCACTGCACTCCAACCTGGGCAACAGAGCGTATGTTCATAGTCCTGTGATCACAAAAGTGAAGGGAATTCAAAATACACTGGACAGTTTCACCTAGTGAGCAGAGGGCCCTGTCAACTTAACAACAGGACCATCTTCTTTTTTTTTTTTTGAGATGAAGTCTCGCTCTGTTGCCCAGGGTGGAGTGAAGCAGCGAGATCTCAGCTCACTGCAATCTCTGCCTCCAGGGTTTAAGTGATCCTGCTGCCTCAGCCTCTCGAGTAGATGGGATTACAAGTGCCCGCCACCAAACCTAGCTAATTTTTGTATTTTTAGTAGAGACGGGGTTTTGCCATGTTGGCCAGGCTGGTCTTGAACTCCTGATTTCAGGTGATCCACCTACCTCAGCCTCCCAAAGTGCTGGGATTACTGGCGTGAGTCATCACGCCTGGTCTAGGGCCACTTTCTTACTAAGATACATGGAATGAAAAAACATGTGCAAATAAAGTAAATAACAATTACAGCTAGAGACAAATATAGCATAATAAGATCTTCCTTGAAAGGTCTGAGAAAAGTCTGGGAAGAATTTGTATCATACATAGTAAATAAGAAAAATGTTTTTAGTTTAGAAGAGGCATTTTGGGCCAGTTTACCAGTATGTATCCAGGTTTAACATGAACTTGTTTCTCTCACTGAATTACGTCAAAGCCAGAATAGATAATACAAATTAGTATCATTGCTTGGAAGGAACACTGGGGGATGCTCATTCTCCCAGTAATCTGCATGGGCAGTCTACTGTAGAGGATGGCTCATTATGCTCTTATAATATTTCAAAAGGATGAACCACACAGAAGGGTACAGGAAGCAGAAAAGGGACTCAATAGAACATTATCTTTCTTAATCTTCACAGCTATATAAGGTACACAAGGAAATAATCTCTGTTATATAAAAAGGCAAACTAAGGATCAGAAAATTTGAGGACATAAGTAACAAGAGACAGAGTTAAAAATCTGAATTAATATTTCTTTAGATTCTGGCCAGATGCGGTGGCTCATGCCTGTAATTCAAGCACTATGGTAGGCCAAGGTGGGAGGATCACCTGAGGTCAGGAGTTCAAGACCAACCTGGTCAACATGGCGAAATCCTGTCTCTAATAAAAGCACAAAAATTAGCTGGGCGTGGTGGCATGTGCCTGCAGTCCCAGCTACTCAGGAGCCTGAGGCAGAAGAATTGCATGAATCCGGGAGGCAAAGGTTGCAGTGAGCCGAGAATGTGCCACTGTACTCCAGCCTGGGCGACAAAGCAAGACTCAATCACACACAAGACACACACACACAATTTTCTTTTGATTCTGAAGACCATGTTCAATCTACTGTGGGCCTTACATCAAGGCATCGCTCACCTTCTAAGGCTGTTGTATGAATTAAATGAGTTACCAGTCCTTTAAAGTACTATTGTGGGCTAGTCTGAAAACCTAACCATACATAGGAAAAAGCATTTCTAGTTCTAACAAGGTAATATGCATATAAGCTTTTAGAACACAACCTCTTTGTTAGGTATACATGTTCAATTTGCTATGCATATTATTAAGTAGCATATAAAAAGATGCATACTTCAAAAATTATCATGTTACTCTTATGTCCCCGTTTCTTGAACAGCCAGGTAAATGACCTTACCTCTGATTTCCTGATTTTCATCTTAAAGAAAATATAACAAAAGGGGATGGCTGTGGTCTAATTAAATCACTATGTATAAAAGGTTTTCCCCAAGTTCATATATAAATCAAGCAAAAAAAAAAAAACCAAACAAACAAACAAACAAAACTCCAGATGCACTTAAAAAAGAAAAAACTATTAAGTTACATCAGTATTTTGTATCTCAAATCGGCATCGAGAAAACCTTTATGGCCAGGTGCAGTGGCTCATGCTGTAATCCCAGCACTTTGAAAGGCTGAGGCAGGAAGATTACTTGAGGCAGTCTGGGGACCACAGTAAGATCCCCTCTCCACAAAAAATTTAAAAATTAGCTGAATGTGGTAGCATGTGCCCATAGTCTCAGCTGGGAGGATCCTTAGAGCCCAGTAGTTCAAGGCTGCAGTGAGCTATGATTGGGCCATTGCACTCCAGCCTGGGTGACAGAGCAAGATCCTGTCACTTAAATTTAAAAAGGAAAAAGTAAAGAAAAACTTTTTTATTACATGACGCATATGGATTTTTAAAAACTTTTGTGGTATGGTGGCAGTGTTAATACAGAAAGATGTTAGAAAAGATTCAGACATCCTTGTTATAGAAAACAAATTGTTCTCTTGGCAAAAAGACACAGCATGCTTATATAAGAAGCGGTCTATATACAACTGTACTGCTCGTTTTTAAGAAGCGATCTATATACAACTGTATTGTTATCAATGGAAATACAAAATCATGTAAATTAACTTGTCAAAATACTATACCTTCCTCTCCTTGAACAGGTTCTTCTAATAGCAACTCTGTCATACATTCCCAGTCTTTCAACAGTTCTTGAGAGCTCTCCCATAAACTGTCCACCAAGTAGGCTGCATGTTCATGTAACTAAAAAGAAGAAATCAAGTGTGACCCAAGAATATTTAACAAACAAACTACTAATACTAATTTAAGAAATCATTTTCTTCATAATTAAAATGGCTTGGTCTCCATGATTCTAAAAACCACTTAGAGAACTATATATCCACATTCCACTGTCAATAGTGTGGATGCAGTATGCAGAATTGACTTTTTACTATTTACAGTAGTAAAAGTAGGGATCTCCTAGACCAATGACATCATTTATAGATGAGGAAACTGCATAGCTAGTTAGAAAATTTTCTGAAGTTATATGTTAGATCTAGGTCACTTTTCACTATTCCTTGTGGTCTCTTCAACTATCTTTATTTTTATTTTTATTTTTTAAAGGAAATTAATCATTTTCCCTCAGAATTCCATTAGAAACTTTTGGACCAGCTGTACTTACTTCACATCTCTGTCATCTTAGTCAAAGTAAAAAATGTAAGTTACTCCATGTCTCCACTATTCTACTCTCATTTCCACTGGACTCATTTCATTCCTTACTCCACCCCCATTTTTTGTTGGTCATTATTCTCTTGACAATTTTCTTTGGAGCCCATGTTCCCACAGTAAATAGTTAAGGTCTTCATCAAACACTTCACACCAAACTCTACCACTAGACAGTCATTAAGCCTTGAAGAATATTATCCTTTTTTTTTTCTTTTTGAGATGGAGTCTTGCTCTATTGCCCAGGCTGGAGTGCAGTGGTATAACCTCAGCTCACTGCAACCTCCACCTCCTGCGTTCAAGTGATTCTCCTGCCTCAGCCTCCCGAGTAGCTGGGATTACAGGCCCACGCCACCACGCCTGGCTAATTTTTGTATTTTTAGTAGAGATGGGGTTTCATCATGCTGGCCAGGCTGGCCTTCAACTCCTGACCTCAAGAGATCTGCCTGCCTCGGCCTGCCAAAGTGCTAGGATTACCGGTGTGTGCCACCGTGCTGGGCCCTGAGAATATTACTCTAATGAAGCAGAAGGTGTTGGCATTGTTCTGATTTCTTCTACTTACAAGTAACTTCTCCACCCTAATATAAAAGATCTTCCACTTTTGAGGCTTATTACATTCAGATAAACAGTCCTGGTAATCAGTGTTAGTCGAACTACAGACTGCAACCCATTCTTGGGTTGTTAAACCAATTCAATGCATTGAGAACAAAGATTCAAAAAATGATGCACAGTAGAAACAGTGCATAGCACATAGAAAGGGTAAATACTATTTTATTAACTGTAATTGGTTATATGTGCTTGTACTTCTGAGAGGTAATGTTTTTCTCATCATGAGTAGTGGCCCAAAAGTATGAAAGTCACCCTTCTAGATCTACTATCGGTTATCTACTGTCATCCTGGCACATTCAGCACCTGAGTTGGATTTCTTCCTCATTTCTAACTCTATAATCACTCTTTGGTGTGACTTTTTTCCCCCCTTTGGAGACAGGGTCTCACAGTATTGTTGCGCAGGCTGCAGTGCGCTGGCGTAATCATGGCTCACTGCAGCCTTGACTTCCTGGGCTCAAGTGATCCTCCGACCTTAGCCCCTGGAGTACCTGGGACTATAGGAGTGTGCAACCTCGCCCTGCACTTTTTGTGTGTGTGTGTATGTAGAGATGGGTTTACCACGTTACTAGGCTGGTTTCAGTGTGAATTTTAATGACTTATGTAATGCTCTGCCTCTTCTGACACTAATTCAGTACTTCATTTCAATTGCCTTTCAAATACATACAACATGTCCCAGTGAATTCCATCAAAGCAAGAGTAAATAATATTGATTGGCATCTTTGCTTGTAAATAATATAGGCAAAGTTTGAGGGAGTATCTTCAAACTTTCCTAATTCACATATTCTGAGAAACTATCCTTAGACCATCCATAGCATTACTCCAACAGTGACAGGCACAAGAGGTGCACAACTCAAGAGTCAAAGACGAACAATCGCAGCAGAAAAAAGAAAAATAAATTGTTTCAAAACTGTTGCTATTAACCCATGCTAAATTAAAGAGTTATTGTTTAACGGGCAGAGTTTCAGTTTGGGAAGATTTGAAAAATTTCTGGAGATAAATGGCAGTGATGATTGCCTAGGAATATAAATGTACTTAATGCCAATGAACTGTATACTTAACAAGGTAAATTTTGTTTTATATATTTTACAATAAAAAAACCAGCTGAGGCCGGGCGCGGTGGCTCAAGCCTGTAATCCCAGCACTTTGGGAGGCCGAGACGGGCGGATCACAAGATCAGGAGATCAAGACCATCCTGGCTAACACGGTGAAACCCCGTCTCTACTAAAAAAAATACAAAAAACTAGCCGGTCAAGATGGCGGGCGCCTGTAGTCCCAGCTACTTGGGAGGCTGAGGCAGGAGAATGGCGTAAACCCAGGAGGCGGAGCTTGCAGTGAGCTGAGATCGGCCACTGCACTCCAGCCTGGGCGACAGAGCGAGACTCCGTCTCAAAAAAAAAAAAAAAAAAAAAAAAAAAAAAAATCAGCTGAATATGCTTTTATGCTTGATTATGTGTATTTCTGTAGAATAGGTATATAAAGATTTACAATTGTATATATTTGGCAGAGTATACCTTCAATAAATATAAAATATCCCCTTTCTATCCCTTTTAATGTTTTTGGTCTTTAATTCTGGTTTATCTTGTATTGATATTGCCCCCTCTGCTATCTTAGTGTAACCATTTATTAGTTATTTCCAGCCTTTATCCAGCCTATTATTTATAAACTTCCTCTAATTTATTTTAAGATGTGTTTGTAAATAGCATATAGCTATTTTTCATTTATTTCAATCCCAAATGATAATCTGCATTTAAATAAAACATGTTAATTTATTTACATTTATTGGGATTACTACTGAAAATATTGCTGGCATTTTATTCTCTGTACTCTATTTGTGATGTTTCCTTGATTACTTTATCTATCCTTCATTCATGGTTTTATTTTCCAACATTTTTCCATTACCAAAATCCTTAGCCTGTTTATCACTTCTCTTCATTTAATTTGAGCATTATACTCCTACATTTAAAAAATTAATAGATATTTGCCTTAAACGTCAATGTCATAGTTTTTAGGTTTAGCTCTAAGGGATTTTTTTTTTCAAATTCATTTGCTCACCAGTGTTTCTTATACTCCTCTTTTCCTTTTATTGTATTGATTTTTCACTTCCCGAGAAAACATGTTCAAGTAATAATCTGAATTTAGAGTCTATTAGGCAGTAATCTGACTGTATGTCCTTCGATTTAGTTCTTTCCTTTCATTGTTTTTTTTTTTTAAATTATTTTATTTTCAGACGCAGTCTCACTCTGTCGCCCAGGCTGGAATGCTGTGGCGTGATCTCGGCTCACTGCAACCTCCGCCTCCCGGGTTCAAGTGATTCTCCTGCCTCAGCCTCCCGAGTAGCTGGGATTACAGGCACCTGCCACCACTCCAGGCTAATTTTTATATTTTTAGTAGAGACAGGCTTTCACCATGTTGGCCAGGCGGGTCCTGAACTCCTGACCTCAAGTGATCTGCCTGCCTCATTCTCTCCAAGTGTTGGAATTACAGGCATGAGCCACCATGCCTGGCCTCCCTTCATTGTTTCTGTTCTCTTACATAGCTCCTACTATGCAATATAATAAAATTTCTTAATCTATACCGTACCTTAGTTTCTTTCATACTTTTGATACAGAGTCCCGCTCTGTCGCCCAGGATGCAGTGGTGTGATCTCGGCTCACTGCCACCTCCTGCCTCACGGATTCAAGCAATTCTCCTGCCTCAGGCTCCTGAGTAGCTGGGACTATAGGTGTATGCCACCACACCACCCTGCTAATTTTTGTATTTTTAGCAAAGACTAGGTTTTACTATGTTGGCCAGGCTGGTTTCGAACTCTTGACCTCAGGTAATCCACCTGCCTCAGCCTCCCAAATTGCTGGGATTACAGGCATGAGCCATCACGCCTGGCTTCTTTGGGAAATGTCTTCAACACATCTACAATAAGCTGTCAATTTTCCTGTCTAAAATGACTGTCACAATTAGCCTTGTCATTCATAAGAAGGGTCACTGGCCGGGCGTGGTGGCTCATGCTTGTAATCCCAGCATTTTGGGAGGCCACGGTGGGCAAATCATGAGGTCAAGAGATTGAGAAAATCTGGCAAACATGGTAAAACCCCCATCTCTACTAAAAACACAAAAATTAGCTGGGCGTGGTGTCACATGACTGCAGTCCCACCTACTCAGGAGGCTGAGGCAGGAGAATCACTTGAACCCAGGAGGTGGAGGTTGCAGTGGGCCAAGATTGCACCACTGCACTCCAGTCTGGCAACAGAGCGAGATTTGGTCTCCCAAAAAAAAAAAAAAAAAAAAAGAAGAAGAAGAAGAAGAAGAAGGGTGACCATACTGCCAGATTATCCAGAAATGTTCTGGGTTGTTCTTGTTGTTTTGAAATAATTACTAATAGCATCTAGCATCCTTATCCCTCTGAAAAGCAAAGCATCACACTTTTTATTTTTTTTTGAGCTGGAGTCTCACACTGTCACCCAGGCTGGAGGACAGTGGCACAATCTCGGCTCTCTGCAAGCTCTGCCTCCTGGGTTCATGTTATTCTCCTGCCTCAGCCTCCAAAGTAGCTGGGACTACAAGTGCCCACCACCAGGCCCGGCTAATTTTTTGCATTTCTAGTAGAGAAGGGGGTTTCACCATGTTAGCCAGGATGGTCTTGATCTCCTGACCTCGTGATCTGCCCGCTTCAGCCTCCCAAAGTGCTAGGATTACAGGCGTGAGCCACCGCACCTGGCTGCATCACACTTTTTATAATAAATTCTGGAGTCATACTACCTCTAGGGAAATCCAGACTCATCATATTCAAGTACGACTTATCCAACTATCTGACATGCATCTAAAATACAAGGTATTTTGTCATCTGAAATCAATGCCTGTCACAGGTTAAAACATCTTAAAAAATCACCTTTTGGTACCAAAAGAAAAGAAAGTTACAGACTTGTTTAGGCAGATCTCTTAATCACATTTTACCTGCACTGTAAACTGATTTCAATTCAGCATTTTATAATTCTATTAAAATGTTACTACTTCTCATTTCGGTAAAATAATCAGTTCAGTTTATCCCAGGTAGATGTCTGTGTATTTGTCTGTTCTCATGCTGCTAATAAAGACATATCCGAGACTGGGACATTTTTAAGTGAAAGAGGTTTAATGGACTCACAGATCCACATGACTGGGGATGCCTCACAATCATGGCAAAAGATGAAGGAAGAACAAAGGGACATCTTACATGGTGGCAGGCAAGAGAGCTTGTGCAGGAGAACTCCCATTGATAAAAAACATCAGATCTCGTGAGACTTATTTACTACCATGAGAATCGTGTAAGAAAAACTGCCCTTATGATTCAATTATCTCCACCTGGTCCCATCCTTGACACGTGGGGATTATTACAATTCAAGATGAGATGTGGGTGGGGATAGGGCCAAACCGTATCAGTCTGTAACTCATCTATAAAAGACTCCCTTGGCTGCAGACAGTGCTTCATGCCTGTAATCTCAGCACTTTCGGAAGCTGAGGAGGGTGGATCACTTGAGGTCAGGAGTTCAAGTCCAGCCTGGCCAACACGGCGAAACCCCATATCTACTAAAAATATAAAGATTAGCCAGACATGGTGGCACATGCCTGTAATCCCAGCTACTCGGGAGGCTGAGATGGGAGAATCGCTTGAACCCAGGAGGCAGAGGTTGCAGTGAGCTGAGATTGCACCACTGCACTCCAGCAAGACTCCATCCCCCTAAAAAGACTCCCTCTACTTTATTATTTCTAAAGTCTCTTTCAATTTAGTATTTCACAAGTCTATTACTAAATTTTACCAATTAAAGTGTGTGACAGTAAAACAAAGAGAAATTCAGAGTAGAGCATAATTGGAATACCATCACACTATAAGAATATGGCTTAATTAAGCATTCATCCTGGGGGAACACAAGTATAAAAAGATAAGAGGAGAGATTTTCACAAAGAATATTTCTTGTGAAACACAGGAGACCATAAAAGTCAATATAAACACCATGAATCATAAGAATCAACCTTTCAATACTATTTGCAGTTTCTTTTGTAGCTGTCAAGAATGCAATACAGGGCCAGGTGTGGTGGCTCACGCCTATAATTCCAGCACTTTGGAAGGCCGAGGCAGGTGGACCACTTGAGGTTAGGAGTTCGAGACCAGCCAGACCAACACGGTGAAACCCTGTCTCTACCAAAAATACAAAAATTAGCCAGGCATAGTGGTACACACTTGTAGTCCCAGCTACTTGGAGGCTAAAGTATGAGAATTGCTTGAATCTGGGAGACAGAGGTTGCAGTGAGCTGAGATCATGCCACTGCACTCCAGCCTGAGTGACAGAGCAAGACTCTGTCTCCAAAAAAAAAAAGGGGGGGGGGGGGGAAGGAATGCAATACAGGATAACTGGCAAATACATTCTAATACTGTTTTAAGACTTTAGAAAATGGTAGCAAACACAGGAATACAGTAAGACCATCTGAAAATTGTGCAGTAATAAACATTACAAATTACTTCTTTAAATAAACGACAAACAGCCTCAAACTAAGTATTCATGCCTTTTAATAAATCGAAAAGTCCTTGAGCTTTCAGAGATAAAAAACATTTTCCTTTAATTAATAATCAAAGTCAGTTAGCGAAGATCATCATATTCCCTAAACTTTTCAGTAGTTATCTCATACTTATCAATTTCTGAAACTATTGTTGCTTTTTTTTTTTTTTTTTTTTTAAGAGACTAGGTCTTGCACAGGCTGGAGTGCAAATGGTGCAATCATAGCTTACCGCAGCCTGTGCAACTCCTGGGCTCAAGGGATCCTCCCACCTTAGCCTCCCAAGTAGCCACCATGCCTGGCTATTTTTTATTCCATTCCTCTAAAACCTAAGGGAGATAAGAGTATAAGTTGAGATGGTTTACTAGACATGTGATATTTATGGGGTAGTGTTTTACTAAAAAAATTCACATTTTGCATTTTATTCTGTAATATATCTACCCTGGCTTGTTAAGAAAATAATGCTTCAAATCATTAGTACGCAAAGTGTGATCCTTGGACCAGGAGCATAAGCACTATCTTGGAGACTGTTAGAAATGCAGAATCTCAGGCCCCGTTCTAGAGCTACTGACTCAGAACTGGCATTTTAACAAGATCCTCAGGTAATTTGCATACACATTTAAAACACTATTAAACACATTCTTTACTCAAATTCAACTCTCTAGCTAGTTTTGTTTCTGACTTTATTTCTCTATTCATTGGTAACTCTCTTAAAAAATAGCAGCAACTCCTTCACCACTTTCTGCTATTTTGCCCTAACACCCTTCATTCCACTGACTGAGTTCTTACTTCTCCAATTTTAATTTTCATACAGGCTACCTGTTTGTGTCTCTCTTCCTTATTCCTACGAAGTTCCCCTCTTACTCTCAAACTTGAGCATTCATAGAATCGTTTCTCTTCTTCACTGACATTTTAGCACAAATCAAAAATACTTTTTAACAAATAAAATTGAGAGTCCTAGGTTTCCAGATGTTCTCTACTTCTTTTGCAACTCTATTTTGTTTGCTTATTTATTTTAATTTTTTTTTTGAGACAGAATCTGGCTCTGTGGCAAAGGGTGGAGTGCAGTGGTACAAAATCTCGGCTCACTGCATGCAATCTCTGCCTCCTGGGTTCAAGCGATTCTTGTGCCTCGGCCTCTTAATTAGCTGTGATTAGATGTGTGCCACCATGCCCAGCTAATTTTTTTCTATTTTTAGTAGAGACGGACTTTTGCTATACTAGCCAGGCTGATCTTAAACTCCTGGCCTCAAGTGATCTGCCCACCTCGGCCTCCCAAAGTGCTGGGATTACAAGCCTGAGCCACTGCACCTGGCCTGCAACTCTATTTTCAACCATTTCTAAACGAAGAAGTTATTCAGGAGTTCTTCAGATTTAATTTACCATTTCCCCATGACATGGCAGTAGTAGGAAATACAGATTAAAAAACAAAAAACAAACAAACAAACAAAAAACCACACCATTTTGGTGGAAAAACCAAAGCTTACTTGCAAAAACAGATCCTGACATATAAGTGTTAATTACAAAATTGTTTAAGCAATAACTGAATATAGCACACAAAAACATTGCTATGAGGCTTGTACAAATATCAAAACATGAATTCATATTTTTCTTTCTCCTTACTAAATAATTTTCAAACAAGATGAAACTAGTGTTGTTGACAGTCTGACAATTTTCAAAAACTGTTTAATGTGATATAACAGCTATAGGCATAAAAACAAGAGGGAACAATAAAAAAAAGGTATGCAGGCTGGGCACGGTGGCTCATGACCATAATCCCAGCACTTTGAGAGATCAAGGCAGGTGGATGACCTGAAGTCAGGAATTCAAGACCAGCCTGGCCAACATGGTGAAAATCCATCTCTACTAAAGAAACAAAAATTGGCTGGGTGTGGTAGTGAGCACCTGTAGTCCCAGCTACTCAGGAGACTGAGTGAGGTAGGACAATCCCTTGAACCTGGGAGGCAGAGGCTGCAGTGAGCTAAGATCGCACCCCTGTACTCCAGCCTGGGCGACAGAGTGAGACCCTGTCTCAAAAGAAAAAAAAAAAAAAAAAGTTATGCAGTATTGCAATACTGTAAAAGTTTAACAATTGCCAGTCTGTATTCAGTATTGATCCACACCTACATGTATATTCAGAAATTCTTTCCACAAAAGGTAAAGGACTGCTTCTATATCATGCAATTCATGAAGGCAACTTTATAAGAAACAGACTTGTTTTTATTTGATTTAAAAAAAATTAAAATGAAATGACAATTTTATTTAACATGTAATATAATAAAAATAAATAAGGAGTTATCTTAAAACATTTTTTACCTCACTTTCAAGAAAGAAAAGAACCAGCATCCTAATGAGGTTTCCATTCGGGCTGTTTCTTCCCCTCCTCTTTGCTAATGCTTCTTCTGCTTGTGGGTCATGTCTGCTAAACAGCCTGGAAATAAATAACAGGGCATTGCAAAGTTACATGAATATGAACTGTAGTGTTCCCTCACCACACAAATCATTTCAGTGTTTAACAGCAACAACAATAAAAAATGGGGCGGGGCAGGGTGGGGGGGGGGCGGTGTGGAGAGAAAAGTGTATCAGAGATCAGGCCAGGTGCAGTGGCTCATGCCTATAACCCCAGCACTTTGGGAGGCCGAGGCAGGTGGATCATGCGGTAACGAGATCAAGATCACCCTGGCTAACACAGTGAAATTCCATCTCTACTAAACATACAAAAAATTAGCTGGGCATGGTGGCGGGTGCCTGTAGTTCCAGCTACTCAGAAGGTTGAGGCAGGAGAATGGCATGAACCCGGGAGGCGGAGCTTGCAGAGAGCTGAGATTGCACCACTGCACTCCAGCCTGGGCGACAGAGACTCTGTCTCAAAAAAAAAAAAAAAAAAAAAAAAAAAGAGTATCAGAGATTAGATTATTCATCTATTTCAATACAAAAATGTAACTGATGTCATTATAGGTCGGAAAATGGTAGAATCTGAACAACGTCATATAGGTTAAACTAGACATAAAATGTAAAGGGAAACTTTTACTGATGAACAACGTTCAAATATGAGTGAAAATGACAAGCACTGCTATTATCCTGTATGACTGATACTAGAATATGTAATTTTAAACTGGGTTCTATTTTCTTTTTTCTTTTTTTTTTGTTTTTGAGACGGTGTCTCGCTCTGTCACCCAGGCTGGAGTGCAGTGAGTGGCATGATCTTGGCTCACTGCAACCTCTGCCTCCCGGGTTCAAGCAATTCTCCTGCCTCAGCCTTCCGAGTAGCTGAAATTACAGGTGCCCACCACCATGCTGGGCTAACTTTTGTATTTTTAGTAGAGATGAGGTTTCACCATGTTGGCCAGGCTGGTCTCAAACTCCTGACCTCAAGTGATATGCCTGCCTTGGCCCTGAGTTCTATTTTCTTAAAACACTGATTTCACAGTCATATAATTATAACATATAACCAAATGTTTCAGCAATAATTACAAAAATTCATACCTTATTATCTAGAAACATTACCCATGAACCCAACAGTTTTTAGTAAAATGACATTAATGGTAAATTAATAAAAATATCATGTAGTAGCAAAACATATGAAATATGGCAAAAAAAAAAAGTGAAATTTTTAATTTGTTTAGATTTATTCTAACAAAACTTAAAAACTGCTAAGTTGGCCGGGCACGGTAGCTCACGCCTGTAATCCTAGCACTTTGGGAGGCCGAGGCAGGCAGATCACGAGGTCAGGAGATCGAGACCATCCTGGCTCACACGGTGAAACCCTGTCTCTACTAAAAATACAAAAAGTTAGCTGGGCGTGGGGGTGGGCACCTGTAGTCCCAGCTACTCGGGAGGCTGAGGCAGAAGAATGGCGTGAACTCGGGAGGTGAAGCTTGCAGTGAGCCGCAATGGTGCCACTGCACTCCAGCCTGGGTGACAGAGTGAGACTCCGTCTCAAAACAAAAAAAAATTGCTAAGGTACCTTATTTCTAGGCATTGCTCTAGGTAAAAGGGATATTAGGAGCAAACGACGACAAAATCCCTGTTCTCTTGGAGCTCTCACTTTAGTGAATAAACGGTAGACAAATATATACTGTTGCTGGTTATAAAGGAAAAAAAGGTATATGTATATAGCATGTACTACTTTATATGTAAAAGTCAGAGTAGGCCTCTCAAATGAGAGGTAATATAACTGAATAAAACTAGAATAATTTCAAGTGATATTATAAGAAACCAATCTCTAGCAGAAAACGATTACAGAGAAGCTGAGTTTTTCTGGGGGGTGAGTGAAGAGGAAGGCATATTAGTGGATCAGAGAACTTATCTTGAAGCTGTATCTATATAGCTATCATTTAAGAGAAGGTTCTGTTTAATGGGTGACTTTCAGAGGGATGGTAAACGGAAAACAGGAATATCCCTGATAACTGAAATATACCAATCTATTTATTTATTATTTTTTGAGACAGAGTCTCGCTCTGTCACCCAGGCTGGAGTGCAGTGGCCCAATCTCTGCCTCCTAGATTCAAGCGATTCTTGTGCCTCTCAGCCTCCCAAGTTGCTGAGATTACAGGTGCCTGCCACCATACGTGGCTAATTTTTGTTCTTTCTAGTAGAGATGGGGTTTCACCATGTTGGCCAGGCTGGTCTTAAACTCCTGACCTCAAGTAATCCACCCACCTCAGTCTCTCAAAGTGCTGGGATTACAGGTCTGAGACACCGCGCTCGGCTTATTTTATGTTTTTTGAGATGAAGTCTCACTCTGTCACCCTGACTAGATGGCAATGGCATGATCTCTGCTCACTGCAACCTCCACCTCCTGAGCTCAAGAGATTCTCCTGTCTCAGCCTCTGGAGTGTTTAGGATTACAGGCGTGTGCCACTATGCCAGGCTAATTTTTTGTATTTTTAGTAGAGATACGGTTTCACCACGTTGGTCAGGCTGATCTCGAACTCCTGACCTCAAGTCTTCCACCTGCCTTGGCCTCCCAAAGTGCTGGAGTTATGGGGATGAGCCCCATGCCCAGTTGTACCAATTTAAATAATTCCATTTAGTGCATATAAATGAGGCACTGAGGAATTTGCTTAAATGTTGAGTATTAAAATGTGGAATTTTTGATGATGTATTAAAATATTGATTTCAGACAGATCTTACTACTTTTTGGATGATTGGTTAATACTGTGAAAAGCTTATGACTAGACTACAAGACACTATATGTGTGTGGATGTGTACATTTAAGTATCTTTGAAAGCTGATCATGGAACTCCTGGGGATACTCCACAGCTTATTTAAGATTTTCTAAGTCACCATATTAAATGATGGAAGAATGATAAAAGAGATCATTAATCAAGTCATTAAACTGTAAGTTTCTCCAAGACAGGGACCTAAAATACACTTATGGAGTGAAGCTTTCATTTGCATAAGAATTGGCCTAATTTTCACAAAGAAACAAAAACTAATGGAGGCTCATCCTTCTGGATTTCTGTGGAAGATATTCTAACAAAATTTTTTTTGGTGTTCTGATATCAGCAAAATGGTGGAACAGAAGACTGCCCAGCATCACTCCCCCTACAAAAATACAACCAGAAACTATTCAAACACAAGAATACCACTTGAATATGCTAGAACTCTGAAGAGAAGTGGAGAAACCCTTTGGGCCCACAGAATCAAGAAACTATGATTAGTAAGAGAAATAGTCATTTCACACTGTGCCAACTGCCCCTCCCTACAAGCCAGCAAAACTCAAAGAGAATTGCCCTCGACCCACGATTGCTAAGATAAGAGGGAATTAGAAGTGGAAAATTGCTCTCCTTGCTAGTCTGGGAATCTTCACAAGAAGATCCCTCCAGTTCCATCCCACAGAAACCACTGGGAGTGCCAGGAGGCCAGAAAAACCTGGGGTTCACTGGGGAGAACGAATAGGGTGCTGATCACAGTAACTGATGCACAGATCTTGGTGGCCACTTGGCACATTGACCAGTGGGGATGCCATGTTGAAGGGAGTGGCCAGTACAAAAGCACTGCAAGGGGCATAATCCACGGGAAGGATCAAATCCCTAGATGTATTTTCTACAAAGCCCAGGTGACTGTATAAAGTCTTTCCTTGGCCTGGAAACAACTGAAAGGCCGGGATTAAGTTGCAGTACCCACTTAAGTATTTCCCAGGTTGGGAAATAATGTAAGGCCAGCAATATAGTTCCAGCGCAGTATTCCAGTACTAAGAGTCTTCACCAGACTGAGAAAGAACAGAAGTGCAGTGACTTGGTTCTGGAATACTGTTTAACTTCCAGCATTCACTACAAGTTCTTGCCAGACCAAGAAAAAAACAAGAGGCCATGGTTCAAGTTCTGAAACTAAGAAGTAAAGATCTAGTACTACCAAAGAAAACCTGCAAAAAGTGGAAGCAGTAGCTATCTCTTCAAATACACAAGCATCAACTTAGGTCAGGGAAATATTACACTACCAAACAAAACCAGTAGAGCTCCAGCAACAGATCTGGAAAAACTGAAAATCTATGAAATGTCTGACAGGCAATTCAGGGTAATCCTCTTAAAGAATTTTAAGGATTTACACACACACACACAAATCCAAATAGAAAACTAAATCAAATTTGAAAAACAAAATGAGAAATACGAATAGAAACAATTTTTACAAATCAAATATAAATCCTAGAAATAAAGAATGTAACTGAAGTAAAAAACTCACTAGAAAGTTTCAACAGCAAACTTAACCAGAGGAAAGAACTAGTGAGCCTGAAGGCAGAACATATGAAATTACCTAGTCAGAAGAGCAAAAAGAAAAATTTTAAAAAGCCTATGAGAATTATGGGACACGTTCAAGCAAACTAACTTCTGTAAAATTAGCATTTCCAAAGGAGATGAGAGAGAAAAAGGGCCTAGAAAGCATATTAAAAGAGTAAGGCTGAAAATTCTCCAAATCTAGAGAAAGGCAACAGCATCCAGGAACAGAAAGCTCAGATGTCATCAAACAAATTCAACCCAAAGAGGAATTTCCCAAGTCACATCATAATCAAATTAGCAAAAATCAAAGACAAAGAAGAAATATCCAAAGCATCAAAAGAAAAGAATCATATCATATTCAATTGAGCTCCTATATGGCTTTCAATAGATTTATTGGCAGAAACCTTGAAGGCCAGGATAGACTGGGATGCTATATTCAAAGTTCTGAAGAAAGAAAATCACTATCCAAGAACACTGTACCTAACAACATCCTTCAAACATGAAAGACAGATAAAGACTTTCTCAGACAAATAGAAGCTGAGGGAATTCATCAACACCAGATATGCCTTATAAAAAATGCCAAAAGAAGTTCTTCAGTTTGAAAGAAATGAATGCTAATGTGTTGGTAGAAGAACTCAGGCAGGACTGGCTTATCTGTCATAATATAAAAGAGTCTTGGAAAATGTTTGGGGTCCAGGGTCTAAAACCCCTTGTGGCCTCTGGAACACCAAACTCTGTGCCAAAGTGGGGAGGGCTGCCCTGCCGTACCACAAATATAAGTCCAGGGCATAAAACCCCTCGTGGCTTGGATGGAATCCAGGGCTCGGGGCATAAAACCCCTCATGGCCTCTGGAATGTGTGCAGACTTGTCGGTTGCTCTCCCAGGCTCGTAAACATGTTCTCCATTATCTCGAGCAGCAAAGCATATTTTATATGCGTCAAAGAAAATGCTAGACTGTCACAGATACACTTGATGCACCACTACCTATCTATCCTCATGTCCTCACATCCTCACCTGTTTACCCCCACATCCAAACATCCTCACTACCTGCTTCTTTGTTTGATCACCAATAAATAGTGTGGCATCCCAAAGCTCGGGGCCTTCAAAATCTCCATACTAGCGTTGGCCCCCTGGACCCACCTTATGCACTCACTCTTAACTTGTCTTTTCTCATTCCTTTGACTCCGTTGGACTTCGTAGCCCCCACGGCCTGGTGTTGGGTCTGAGCACCCCAACACTAATGTGTAACGAGAAAACTTCAAGGTATAAAATTCACTGGCAAAAGTAAGAAAACTGAAAAAAATTCAGAGTACTCTAATACTATAAATGTGGTAAGTAAATGACTTATATCTTAAGTGTGAAGACTACAAGAAAAAACTATTAAAAATAACAACCGGGGCCAGGCATGGTGACTCATGCCTGTAATCGCCAAGCTTTGGAAGGTGGAGATGGGAGGATCGCTTGAGCTTAGGAGACCAGCTTGGCAACATGGCAAAATCCTGTCTCTACAAAAACAAAAAACAAACAAACAAAAAAAAACCCCAAAACAAACAACTGCAACAATTGCTGAGATAAGCAAAATTTTTAAAATGTAAATTGAAACATCAAAAAGTCAAAATGTAAGAGGGGAGCTGTGTTAAAGTGTAAAGTTTATTTATGATATTTTGCAATCAAAGCTAAGTCATTATAAGTTTAAAATAACCTGTATTTTTTTTCTGTTTTTTTTTTTTTTTTGACAGTGAGTCTCGCTCTATCACCTAGGCTGGAGTGCAGTAGCACGATCTTGGCTCACTGCAACATCTACCTCCTAGGTTCAAGCAATTCTCCGGCCTCCCAAGTAGCTGGAATTACAGGCACCTGCCATCACACCTGGCTGATTTTTGTATTTTTAGCAGAGATAGGCTTTCACCATGTTGGTCAGGCTAGTCTTGAACTCCTGACCCCAAGAGATCTGCCTGCCTTGGCCTCCCAAAGTGCTGTGACTACAGGTGTAAGCCACCGTGCCCTACATAAAATAACCTATTTTAACTACAGGATATTTTTTATAAGTCTCAGTGTAATCACAAAGCAATATCTATAATAGATACAACAGAAATCAACAGCACAGAATCAAAACCTACTACTAGATAACTAAAAGGAAGACAGTGTGAGAGACAGAAAAATCAATGGGATCTACAAAACAACCAGAAAACAGCAACAAAATGGCAATGGCAAACACATGCCCATCAATAATAATCCGGAAGGTAAATGGATTAAAGTATCAAATTGAAAGACATATAAAGTGACTGAATGCATTAAAAAAATGACACAACTATATTCTGCCATAAGAAACTCACTTCATCTGTAAAGACACACATAGACTGAAAGTGAAGGTATGAAAAAAGATAATCCATGCACTTAGAAACCAAAAATGTAACAGGAGTGGCTATATTTGTTATCAAATAAAATAGACTTCAAGTCAAGAATGATTAAAAAAAGACAAAGAAGGCCAGAGGGGTGGCACATGCCTGTAATCCCAGCACTTTGGGAGACTGAGGCGGGCGGGGTACAAGGTCAAGAGATGGAGACCATCCTGGCCAACATGGTGAAACCCCGTCTCTACTAAAAATATAAAAATTAGCCAGGTGTAGTGGCACATGCCTGTAGTCCCAGCTACTCGGGAGGCTGAGGCAGGAGAACTGCTTGAGCCCAGGAGGTGGAGGTTGCAGTAAGACAAGATGGCGCCACTGCACTCCGGCCTGGCGACAGAGCAAGACTCTGTCTCTAAAAAGAAAAGAAAAGAAAAGAAAAAAGACAAAGAATACCATTTTACAATGGTAAAAGGTCAATATGACAAGAGGATGTAACAATTGTAAATATCTGTACACTCAATATTGAACCTCCCAAATACATTTTAAAAATTAAGACATAAGGAGAGAGAGAAACTGCAATACAATAGTAGTAGTAGGGGACTTCAACATGCAACTTTCAGCAATGGGAAGATTATCCAGACAGAAAATGAATCAATGATTCCAAAGAAACACTGGAGTTAAGCTGCATTCTAGACCAAATGGACCTAATAGACATTTACAGAACATTCCATCTAACAGTTACAGAATACTCATTTTTCTAGTAACAAATGAAACATTCTCCAGGACAGGCTACAAGGTCACAGAAGAAGTCAACAGATTTTAAAATATTGAATGCATATTGAGTATCTCTTTTAACCATAATAGAACAAAACTAAAAATCAATTACAGAAGGAATGGAAATTGTTCAAGTTCATGTAAATTAGACAACATGCTCCTGAACAGCAAATGGGTTAAAGAAGAAATTTCAGAATTTCGTGAGAGAGAAGAAAATAGAAACACAACATACTAAAACCTATCAAGTACAGCCAAAGCAGTTCTAAAGGAGTTTATACCAATAAGTATCTATATCAAAAAACTAGCAAAACTTCAAACAGACGACAATAATGAAACACAGCAAGGAACTAGAAGACTCACAAAAACAAACAAAACACCAAAATTAGCAGAAGGAAAGAAATAATAAAGATCAGAGAATAAATGTAATTAAGACTAAATACAAAAGACAAATGGAACCACAAATGAACCTTTAGCTAAACTAAAAAAGAAAGAAAGAAAGAAAGAAAGAAAGAAAGAAAGAAAGAAAGAAAGAAAGAAAGAAAGAAAGAAAGAAAGAATACCCAAATAAATAAAATTAGAGACAGAAAAAGAGACATTACAATGGTTACTAGAGAAATACAAAGGATCGGTAAAAACTATTATAAACGTCTGTATACCAACAAAATGTAAAACCTAAAAGATGGCCATGCGCCAGTCTGTGGAGAACGACATCCATGGGCTCCGTAAGGTCATTGATGACACCAATGTCACTCGACTGCAGCTGGAGACAGAGATTGAGGCTCTCAAGGAGGAGCTGCTCTTCATGAAGAAGAACCACGAAGAGGAAGTAAAAGGCCTACAAGCCCAGACTGCCAGCTCTGGGTTGACCGTGGAGGTAGATGCCCCCAAATCTCAGGACCTTGCCAAGATCATGGCAGACATCCGGGCCCAATATGACGAGCTGGCTCGGAAGAACCGAGAGGAGCTAGACAAGTACTGGTCTCAGCAGATTGAGGAGAGCACCACAGTGGTCACCACACAGTCCGCCGAGGTTGGAGCTGCTGAGACGACGCTCACAGAGCTGAGACGTACAGTCCAGTCCTTGGAGATCGACCTGGACTCCATGAGAAATCTGAAGGCCAGCTTGGAGAACAGCCTGAGGGAGGTGGAGGCCCGCTATGCCCTACAGATGGAGCAGCTCAATGGGATCCTGCTGCACCTGGAGTCAGAGCTGGCACAGACCCGGGCAGAGGGACAGCGACAGGCCCAGGAGTATGAGGCCCTGCTGAACATCAAGGTCAAGCTGGAAGCTGAGATCGCCACCTACCGCCGCCTGCTGGAAGATGGCGAGGAATTCAATCTTGGTGATGCCTTGGACAGCAGCAACTCCATGCAAACCATCCAAAAGACCACCACCCGCCGGATAGTGGATGGCAAAGTGGTGTCTGAGACCAACGACACCAAAGTTCTGAGGCATTAAGCCAGCAGAAGCAGGGTACCCTTTGGGGAGCAGGAGGCCAATAAAAAGTTCAGAGTTCGTTGGGAAAAAAAAAAAAAAAGAAATGAATAAATTCTTGGACACATGCAACCTGTCACAAATTAACCATAAAGAAATAGAAAACCTGCCGGGCATGGTGGCTCACACCTTTAATCCCGGCACTCTGGGAGGCCAAGGCAGGTGAATCACCTGAGGTCAGGAGTTCGAGACCAGCCTGGCCAACATGGTGAAACCCCGTATCTACTAAAAATACAAATATTAGCTGGGCATGGTGGCAGGCACCTGTAATCCCAGCTACTCGGGAGGCTGAGGCAGGAGAATCATTTGAACCCAGGAGGCGGAGGTTGCAGTGAGCCGAGACCGTGCCATTGCACTACAGCCTGGACAACAAGAGCAAAACTCCGTCTCAAAAAAAAAAAAAAAAAGAAAAAGAAAAAAGAAATAGAAAACCTGTTGAACAGACCAATAATGATATTGAAGCAGTAATAAAAATTAATGATATTGAAGCAGTAATAAAAAGTCTCCAAATAAACAAAAAAAGCCCAGTACCTGATGGCTTCACTGCAGAATTCTACCAAGCATTTAAAGAAGAACTAACACCAATTCTACTCAAAGTATTTCAGAAAATTGAAGACAAGGGAATACCTCCAAACTCATTGTACAAGGTCAGCATCACCCTGATGCCAAAACCAGACAAAGACAAAATAACAACAACAACAACAAAAACTATTAGACAATATCCCCAGTAAACATGCATGTAAAAATTCTCAACAATAACTAGCAAACCAAATTTAACAGCATATTAAAAAGATAATGTACCATAATCAAGCAGGATTTATATCAGGGACACAAAGATAGCTTAACCATATGCATTATCAATAAATGTGATACATCACATCAACAGAATGAAAGACAAAACTCATGACCCTCTCAATAGAGAAAAAGCATTTGAAAGAAATCAACATCCCTTCATGATAAAAACTCTCAACAAACTAGCAAAGATGAAACACATCTCAAAATAATAAAGTCCATATAAGACAAACCCACAGTTACAATCATATTAAATGGGGAAAAGTTGAAAGTGTTTCCTATAAGAACTCAAGATCAGGACGTCAACTTTCACCACTTTTATACAACATAGTACTAAAAGTCCTAGTCAGAGCAATTAGGCAAGAGAATTAAATAAAAGACATCCAAACTGGAAGAAAGAAGTCAAGTTATCTTTGTTCGTAGATGGCATAATCCTATATTTACAAAAACAGACTCCGCCCAAAAAATTGTTAGAACTAATAAATTATGAAAAGTAGAATACAAAATCGACATAAAAATCCGTAGCATTCTTATACAGCAAAAGTGAACAATCTGAAAAAGAAGTCAAGAAGTCAATCTCATTTCCAACAGCTACCAAAAAAACAACAACAACAACAAAAAAAACCCAGCTAGGAATAAATTTAACCAAAGTAAAAGATCTCTACAAACAAAACTATAAAACACAGATGAAAGAAATTGAAGAGGATATTTAAAACAAAAACAACAAAAAAGACATCTCATGCTCTTGGATTGGAAGAATTAAGACTGTTTAAAATGTCCATACTACTCAAATTGATATACAGATTCTATGCAATCCCTGTATCAAAGACATTTTTTATAGAAATTGAAAAAAAAAACCTGAAATTCATATGGCCCCACAAATTACCCACAATAAGCAAAGCAATCTTGAGCAAAAGCTGGAGGCTTTACACCACCTGACTTTAGAATATAATACAAAGTCTTATTACCCCAAATGGCATAATCCTGGCATAAAAACAGACACATGTACCAATGCAACAGAACAGATAACCCAGAAATAAGCGCACACAGTTACAGCTAACTGATTTTTGGCAATGGCACCAAGAACATATCGTGGGGAAAGGACAGCTGCTTCTTCAATAAATAGTAGTGAATTGCCAGGTGTGGTGACACGTACCTGTAATCCCAGCTACTCGGGAGGCTGAGGCAGAAGAATTGCTTGAACCCAGGAGGCGGAGGTTGCAGTGAGCTGAAATCGCGCCACTGCACTCCATCCTGGGCGACAGAGTGAGACTCCGTCTTGGAAAAAAAAAAAAAAAGAGAAAGAAAACACTGGGGATTCTTAAGAATATTAGTCTGGGTAGAGTTTTGGGGCAAGACCTCAATAGCATGTGCAACAAAAGGAAAAACAGACAAATGAGATTATATCAAGCAAAAAAAGTTTCCATACAGCAAAGGGATCAATAAAGAGACAATCTGTAGAATAGGTGAAAATATTGGCCAACTATTCATCTGACAAGGGATATAAGGAACTCAAACAACTCCTTAGTAAAAATGAAAACAATCCAATTTACAAATGGGCAAATGATCTGAATAGACATTTCTCAAAGGAAGACATACCAGTGGCCAACTGGTATACAAAAAAGTGCTCTCATCATGTATTACAAAGAAAATGCAAATACAAAATCACAATGAGATATCATCTTACCTCATTTTCAACAGTTATTATCAAAAAGACAAAAGAATAACATGCTGGCCAGGATGCAGAGAAAGGGGAATGCTAGTACACTGTTCGTAGGAAGGTAAACTAGTATAGCAACTGTGGAAAACAGTATGGAGGTTCCTCAAAAAACTAAAAACATCTACCATATGATCAAGCAACTCTACTGCTAAGTGTATATCTACAAGAAAAAAAAATCAGCATATCAAAGAGATATCTGCACTGCCATGTTCAGTACAGTACTATTGATAGTAGTGAGACATGGAATCAACCTAAGTGTCCATCAACGTTTGAATGGATAAACAAATGTGGTAAATATACACAATGGAATATTATTTAGCCATAAAAAGGAAATCCTGTCATTTGCAGTGACACAGATGGAACTAGATGATATTATGTTAAGTGAATTAAGCCAAGCACAGAAGGACAAATATCTCATGTTCTCACTTATATGTGGGAGTTAAAAAAAGGTTGATCTCCTGGAGGCACAGTACAATGATTGCTACCAGAGGGCGTAATAAAGAGAGGTTGGTTAATGGGTCCAAAAATACAGTTAAAAAAAATAAGTTTTAGTGTTTGATAGCACAGTAGGGTGACTATAGTTAACAATAATTTATGGAATATTTCAAAATAGCTATTAATAGAAGATTTGGAAAGTTCCCAACACAAAGAAATAATACATATTTGAGGTGATGGATATCCTACTTACCTAATTTGACCATTACACATTAGATGCATGTATCAAAATATCACATGTACTCTATAAATGTCTATCAATCTTTAAAGTATAAAAAATTTAGCCAATATTTCAAACATAGAAAAATATAATACAGATATAAAATAAGTACATTCTAAGTAAGACTTTTTCTAACTCAAGAGTTACCAGTTTATAGCTTCTACTATACAGAGAACCCATCTCAAGTTTATTTTCTCTCTGAAACTACAGAAACAACAAATTATTTCTAAAAACACAAAGTTCTTTGACAAGTTAAGTGGAGAATAGACTAATTAGAATATAATAATCCTGAAAAAAGAAAGGCTACAGTACCTCCTTGATATCGGTGACAGACAACATCCAAAGATAAATATAAAATCAGCATTATTCTACTAGCCAGAGGTGTCAGAGTCACTAGGAAATTCAATATTATTTTAAGTCATGCCTGAAAACCTTGACTTTCTTCCTCTTCATTTTCATTGCCAGCATGCACAGTAAGTAGCTGGTTTCTTTCTTAACAGAGATTTCTTACACTCAAATAACTTTTCTCACTTTGAGAGGTACAAGTGAGTAGAGAACAATTTTTATTGCAGCACTGAACGCAGATACTGGATAGAGGCTAGGCCTGCTCATTATCAAAGTTAGTCACTGATGCACAGCAGTTGCCTAGTCCATGATTTATATTTGTATTTCAGCATAATACGAAGTTAGCATATATAATAAACTTTTGTAATCACCTGTGAATATTATTCAAAGCTAGTAATTTAAATCCATAAACAAAAAAAAAACACACAAAGCAAAGCAAAAGATATACACATATAACCAAGAATATGTTTATAGTTTAAAAATGAATTAATCAGCTAGGTGCAGTGGCTCATGCCTGTCATCCCAACACTTTGGGAGGCTGAGGTGGGAGGATCACTTGAGGCCAGGAGTTCAAGACCAGCCTGGGCAAGATAGCAAGACCCCATCTCTCAAAAAAATAAAAATATGTATACACACACACACACACATATATATATTTTAAAATGTTTTATAGAATGAACTAATCTAATTATACAACATATACAGTAAATCACAATAAAAAATATCCTTCCTAAGTGTTCACATGCATATACTCTCATTAGCTTTATGCTTTACCAAAAAATAAGGCTTAAAAAAAAATTAAACTGCAACTATATATATATAAAACTTTCAGAATTACTATGAATCACTGATTAAAATAATCCTCATCATGCCCAGGTGTGGTGGCTCACGCCTGTAATCCCAGTACTCTGAGAGGCTGAGGCAGGCGAATTACCTGAGGTCAGGCGTTCAACACCAGCCTGACCAACATGAAGAAACCCTGTCTCTAATAAAAATACAAAATTAGCTGGGCAGGATGGTGCATGACTGTAATCCCAGCTACTTGGGAGGCTGAGGCAGGACAATCGCTTGAACCTGGGAGGCAGAAGTTGTGGTGAGTCGAGATTGTGCCACTGTACTGTAGCCTGGGCAACAAGAGCGAAACTCCATCTCAAAAACATAAAAAATAAATAAATAATCAATCATCATAATGGAGAGAATGAAAAAACATTAAAACTTGGGAGGCATTTTAAAGGTGATACTGCTTCACATTTAGATTACAAATGTTGAGAAAGTAAGATCAAATCTCAGAATTTTAAAGAAAAAACTAGTGTGATGAATTATCAATTATGTTAGCTTTTATAAGTTTCATGCACTCCTCCAATCTCCACTCACATCTAGCTGAGAATCATCCTCTCAGATTTCAGAAAAAAGGAGTATGTCACAAGGTACAGCATCCTCAAGGGTGTAATTCAAAATGTATACATAGGCTATGAGGCTGTTATAGCCCTCAGAGTATGAGATGGACATTTTCAGCACTGTGTTCAGTCACTATTACTCTCTTCTACAAACTCTAAAACAACAACAAAACAACATAGAAAAGTAGAATCTGTTTTCAAAGATAATCAGCTCACTTTTTGTGAAGGAACTCTCCAGCTGCCACAGCAACGGGGCGATGTGCCGAGTACACCAAGTGGTAAACATTTTCACAGTCTTCATTGGAAAGAGCTTCTTCACTTCCACTGAAAAATACAGAAAGTAACATCTGATCTAAAGCAAATGCTTATTTTCGGTTCTACTTTTATTTAAACTTTGTAAAGTTCACTATAAAATTCAAGGTTTAATAATTTTTGTCTCATCTTTTATCTTACTTTGAAAGTTATGTTTCTCCTTTTAGTATAAAAGACAATAACATAAAATTCAGAAAATAAAGATTCAACAAGAAGAAAATAAAATGCCCACAATTATTCTACTTTTTTAAAATTTATTTATTTTTTTGAGACAGGGTCTTGCTATGTCACCCAGGCTGGAGTGCAACAGCATGATCTTGGTTCACCACAACTTCTGCCTCCTGGGTTCAAGTGATTCTCCTGCCTCAGCCACCCGAGCAGCTGAGATTATAGGCACCCAATACCACGCTCAGCTAATTTTTTGTATTTTTAGTAGAAACGAGGTTTCGTCATGTTGGCCAGACTGTTCTCTAACACCTGACTTCAGGTAATCCACCTGCTTCATCCTCCCAAAGTGCTGGGGTTATAGGCATGAGCCACTGAGTCTGGCCTTCTTCTACAGCTTAAAATCTTAGAGCCAGGCGCGGTGGCTCATGCCTATAATTCCAGCACTTTGGGTGGCTAAGGAGGGTGGATTACCTGAGGTCAGGAGTTAGAGACCAGCCTGGCCAACACAGCAAAACCCCATCTCTACTGAAAATACAAAAATTAGCCAGGCGTGTTGATGTGTACCTGTAGTCTCAGCTACTTGGGAGGCAGAGGCAGGAGAATCGCTTGAACCTGGGAGGCAGAGGTTGCAGTGAGTCAAGATTGTGCCACTGCACTCTAGCCTGGGCGACAGAGCCAGCCAGACTCAGTCTCAAAAAAAAAAAAAAAAAAAGGGTAGAATAAAAACATATTTCCAAGTAACCTGCAATTACACTGGAAACCACAAAGGTAATTAAAGGTTTCACAGACATTTATTTATTATTGTCTATTAAAATACTACATGTCTAAATTTTTAGGACATACATGAGTACTTAAAGGTGTATTTATTACTTTAGATATAGTTATTAGAAAACAAAAAACAAATGAGCTAAAAGAACCTGGTTCTTTACAAACAGTAAGATGGACAAACCTGACATGACTTATGAAGAAAAAGAGAATACGAATAAAATAGAAGGTGAAAAGAATTAAGAAAGAATGAATCTCGGAAAGTAATAGGAAGATCATGAACTATAAAGTTATAAAACTGTGATAAAACATTTGTAAAAGTTTGCAAAAATGTCAACAGTAACACAAAAGAAATAACATTTAATTAATTAATTAATTTTTTTTTTTTTTGAGACAGTTTCACTCTTTTGCAGAGGCTGAAGTGCAGTGGCCCTATCTCGGCTCACAGCAACCTCCGTCTCCTGGGTTCAAGCGATTCTCCTGCCTCAGACTCCTGAGTAGCTGGGATTACCGGTGCCTGCCACCACACCCGACTAATTTTCTGTATTTTTAGTAGAGATGGGGTTTCACCATGTTGGCCAGGCTGCTCTCGAACTCCTGACCTCAAGTTATCTACCCGGCTCAACCTCTTACAGTGTTTGGATTACAAGCATGAGGTACTGCGCTCAGCCAATATAATTTAATTTAGATGGTTAATCACGGAAGAAATAGGAATGATACAGACCTCTTGCACAAAAGAAATTAAAAACTGGCTGGGCAGGGTGGCTCACGCCTGTTAATCCCAGCACTTTGGGAGGCCGAGGAGGTGGATCACTTGAGGTCAGGAGTTCAAGACGGGCCTGGCCAACACAGTGAAGTCCCATCTCTACTAAAAATACAAAAATAAGGCGTGATGCCACGTGCCTGTAACCTCAGCTACCAGGAGGCTGTGGCGTAAGAATCACCTGAATCTGGAAGGCAGAGGTTGCAGTGAGCCGAGATTGCGCCAGTGCACTCTAGCCTGGGTGACTTAGTGAGACTCTGTATCCAAGAAAAAAAAAGAAAGAAATTGACTGTCACAGTTTTAATAAGAGAATTCTCTTATAGTTTCAAGAAATAATTAATCTCTGTCTTAGGACACTTCTTTCAGAAGAGAAAAAAAAAAAAAGGCAAGAAACTATTGAAAGTATCTTACAGCCCGGCTCAGTGATTCACGCCTGAAATCCCAGCACTTTGGGAGGCTGAGGTGGGTAGATCACTTCAGGTCAGGAGTTCAACATTAACCTGGCCAACATGGCAAAACTCCATCTCTATTAAAATAAAAAAAGTAGCTGAGCATGGTGGTGCGTGCCTATAATCCCAGCTACTCAGGAGGGTGGGATATGAGAATCTCTTAAACCTGGGAGGTGAAGGTTGCAGTGAACTGAGATCATACCACTGCACTCCAGTCTGGGTGACAGAGTAAGGCTCTGTCTCCAAAAAAAAAAAAAAAAGGTATTTTACAAAGAGAATATAAGACTACAACCTTGATTTTGAAGTTGGAAAAGGACAAGAAAAAAATGTCAAATTTACTCATCAACATGAACGTAAAATCCTAAGATATTAAATATAATACTGCATTTAAATAAAACAAAATATATTATGTTAAAAAAATTTATTCTAGCAATGCAATAGTGTTTACCATTAGACAAGTCTATTAATTTAACTTAGGCACGTTAATCAAAGAAAAACCCCAGAAAACTCAGAATGCAAAGGAACTTCTATCATATTAAAATCTATGACAGAAACAAATAATTTTAAATGATTTCCTAGGACAAGAACAGGAATAGCTATCAGTGACACTGTTACAGTGCTGAAGGTGCTGTCTATGCAATTAGACAAGAGAATGAAACAAAAGTTACGAGGTTAGAAAAGGGAGAGACAGGTCAGGCATGGTGGCTCACATCTGTAATCCCAGCACTTTAGGAGGTCCAGGTGGGTGGATCACTTGAGGTCAGGGATTCGAGACCAGCTGGCCAACATGGTGAAAGTCCGTCTCTACTAAAAATATAAAAATTAGCCGGGCTTGGTGGCATGTGCCTGTAATCCCAGCTACTTGGGAGGCTGAGGCAGGAGAATCGCTTGAACCAAGAGGTAGAGGTTGTAAGCTGAGACCACGCCACCACATTCTAGCCTGCACAACAGAGCAAGACTCTGTCTCAAAAAAAAAAAAAAAAGGAAAAGGAAGAGACAAAACTGAACTGAAACTGTTTGCAGGTTATATGATAATCTACATACTAAAATCAACAAAATCAACAAACTACTAGAATGCATTTTGGAACTCAGAACCTAAGAGTTCAAATAGGGTCCACATACTAGACCAACACAAAAATTAAAGGTTCTCTTCCTCAGCAATAACGAAGCAGAAAATACTAAATACTATTCTAACAAAAATAGCATAAGGTATTTCAGAATTAACTTACTAAATAATGCACAACCTCTATGAGAAAATTAAACCCATTAAGACCTAATGATATTTAAAGAAAGAAATCCAGCTGGGCATGGAGGTATATGCCTGCCATCCCAGCTACTTGTGAGGCTAAGAAAAGAGGATCACCTCAGTTCAGGAGTTAGCAGTTTTAATGTGCCATGATCACATCTGTTAATATACTCTAGCACGAGCAATACAGTAAGAATTCTTCTCTTTAAAAAGAGAATTCCAGCATGTTTATGCATAAGTGATATAACATAACAAAGTACTTTAAGCTCTCCTAAATTTATCATAAAAGTCAATGGAGTTCCAATATTCAAAATCCCAGGCAGGGTTTTTGAGGCACTTGACAAGTATATTTTTAAAATTCATATCAAACAAAAAGCAGCCACAAGAAGGTAAGTAGATTTTGAAAAAAAAGACAAAGAGGAGAAAACGACCCCATATTTAGAACATGTATTATAAAGCCACAATAATAAAGAGCACGGTGTTAGAGCCAAAATGTAAAAGGATTTCAAACAACAGTAGATCCCTGCATAGATATTTAGTTCGTGATAGATGTACCATCACAAAATAGGGAGAGGAGGATTTGTTATGTACGACTTTGCTAGGATATATTCTCTCACATAGATTCTATCTAGTTTTTAGTCAAACCCGTAGAAATACAGCTATAACATTTCTATTTTGAAATCTCTATCATATTAGTGAGATAATTTAATTGCTTTATTTTTTTCTTCTACTTCTATATAATTCCAAAAAAAAGCCTATTTGGGAAACTGTCCCTTTGAGGGTTCTTCCTTTTGCAGCCTTCTTTCTCTCTGAGTCATTCATTCATTCTTTTATTCATTTATTTTTGATACAGGGTCCTGCTATATCATCTATGCTGGAATGCAGTGGCTCCATCACGACTCACTGCAGCTTTGACCTCCTGGGCTCAAGCGACCCTCCCACCTTAGCCTCCTAAGTAGCTAGGACAACAGGCTTGTGCCACCATGCCAGTTAATTTTTTTTTATTATTTGTAGAGACAGGGTCTCCTCTATGTTGCCCAGGCTGTTCTTGAACCTCTGGGCTCAAGTGATCCTCCCGCCTCAGCCTCCCAAAATGCTGGGATTATAGGTAGGAGCCAACATACTGGGCCTGCTTTGTTTTAAACAGAAAGGTAAGTTACATCATTGATATTTTCTCTAGGTAATTTTTATGTGGAAGAAGTAAACAATAGTTAAAATAAAAAACAAAAACAGAAAAAAACAGAAAACACTGTTTTAAATCTAATCTTAAAACGTAGAAGTAGAACCTAAAATGATAAATATATACATAAGGACTATACATAGATAGGACATTAAAAATCCTGGGGAAAAGGCATTAAAATATCAATAAAGTTAAAACAGTAATAGATATTACTTACTGAAGTATCAGAGTAACCAATCGAATAGCTTCCACAGCAACATCATACTCTTTATCAAGTGTCATTGACACAATGCGATCCTGAAAAAAAACGTTGTAAAACAAACCAACTATGAACAGAAAATAAGCTGGGACAGACCTAATATAATGTATTCTGGGATATATATGCAATACTAATGATCGGTTAAATAAAAAGCTTTACTCTTGAAATTGCAGTATCATAGTCCTACTCACACAAAGGGGATATTAGTATAAATGCTTGTAATTTAAAACCTTTCTCAACAATTGCTATTCCCTAAACCCTGTATCAGGTAGGCCTTAACTTACAAAATTACTATCTTTATAAAAAGCTGTAAAGAAAATTAAGCAGGTGAGCCTTCTTCCAAAGGTAATAAATAAGAACTCATGGTAATATCTTTTGTAAAGCAGAGATTCACTTATCTATTTCATATGAGTTTATTTAAAGAACATGTAGTAAAAGCAGGGATCCCCAAGCCTGGTCTGTAGCCTGTTAGGAACTGGGCCACACAGCAAGGGGTGAGTGGCAGGTGAGCAAGTGAGCCAGCAAAGTTGTTTCATCTGTATTTACAGCTATTCTCCATCACTCCTACTACCGCCTGAACTCCATCTCTTGTCACATCAGCAGTGGCATTAGATTTTCAATAGGAACAACAGGAACATGAACCCTATTGTGAACTGTGCATGCAAGGGATCTACGTTGTGTGCTCCTTATGAGAATCTAATGCCTGATGATCTGTTACTGTCTTCCATTACCCCTAGATAGGACCATCTAGTTGCAGGAAAACAAGTTCAGGGCTGCAATGATTGTGCAATGATTGTGCAAACATATACATTGTGGTGAGTTGTATAACTGTTTCATTACATATTACAATGTAATAACAACAGAAATACAGTGCCCAATAAATGTAATGCACTTGAATCATCCCGAAACCATCCCCTCAACCCCCACCTCAGTCCATGGAAAAAACTGTCTTCCATGAAACTGGTCCCTGGTGCCAAAAAGGCTGGGGACTGCTGTAATAAAGAATATGAACTAAACACTTATATGATAATGTAATTTGCTAAACTAGCTGTAACTAGCATTTGTAAAGAGAAAAATTAAATAAGCTTATCATTCTTGATGCTTACCTTGAATCGGTTAGTGAATAGTTCCAATTTGGGGAATAATTCTCTATTGGTATACAGACTCTGCAGAGCTTTCAAACACTTCAGCCTGACTTCCCCTTGCTTCAGAAATACAAATAAAAGCACAACATAAGGAATCAATTCCACACCACAGTTTTCAAGTCTATATGAGGACTAAAATTTAGCTTCACCATTCAACTTACTGCATATTGTAACTCAACACAGGATGAGACTGAAGAATTGTATAGTGTGTGTTGCCCTTATATGTAAAAAAAAAAAAAAAAAAAAAAAAAAAAAAAAAAGGCACTGAAAACACCTTAGTTACTTGAGAGTAAGTTATGCCTATTTCAAGTATTTATCAACTCTGACTCAACATGTAGTATATCCCACATCATCCAGAGGCACATAGAGAGGATTTTAAACCTATAATTAGGGAAAAGTATGTTTATTTGCCCTTTATGTAATTATTGAATAATCCCATGGAAAAACCAGATTTTTATACTAAAAGGTCATCATTTATTCATTCAACAAATATTTACTGGATTCATTTTATATTCCAGGGACAGCAGTTAGGAAAACAGAAATAACACAATGTTTAAAACAGAGGCAAAATGACACAGTGAAGAGTCCTAGGAGTGCTATTTATTGGTGGAATGTCTTTAATAAAGTCATTAACTTGGAGTACATGATGATGGTGACCAAAATGCATTCAGGATCACCTAGAAATCTAGACAAGTCTCTCAAAAGATTTAAAGGGGATTAGTTTCTATCCTCTAAAAGAAGCTATGTGCTGTAACAGTAGGCGTCCAAGTTCTGGAATCAGACACAACTAAATTTTAGTTCCAATTTATATAATTTATTAGCTACATGTAAGATAAGTATATTAAGTATATTATAAATCACTCTGATACTCAGGTTTCTCATTTATAAAATTATTGTAGGGATTAAGTGCAGAGATATGCTGGCAGAAGTTTTAACAACCAGCTCTGAGGAACAGGGTTCTGAATTGTTCTATTTGCAAATTTATTTAATGTAAATAGTGCCTTCATAGCCAATATTATCAATGAGATGTCAGTGAACTCATTTATGAAAAGAGATGCATAATCACTCTTTCGTAAGCTGATTCAAGCCTACACTAGCATACCATGAGATGTGCTATGTGATGATGTAATACTTGTTGGTAAGTCACTAGCACATAAGGGAAAGCTGAAGCGCCTGTGGCAGGTGCTGCTGATGCCCTGTCCAGGTCCCCTTTACTGGGCTAATTCTTCAGCGTCCGCCTGTGTTAACTGCTAATGGTTCAATATCTCTATCTTTCTCTGGAGAATGGATCACAGTTTACTAGAACTACCCAGCGCATAGATCCCTAGGAGGTTATGCTCCATCTTTCCTCTCCCAACCACTCCCCTTCTCTTGCACAGGTTGAGGCCCATAGCCAGTAAAGAAAGATATAAGTGTAAAACAGCCCAGCCTCCTTGCTTCTGGACAGGATACCTTCTAAGGTACAATTTACTCTCCAAACCTCCCTGTGAGATCAAGCTGAGATTAGACTTCTCCTGAAACCACATTTTCATTAGTCTGTTTCCTGCTTTGTCATACTTTCCTCACTTTTTTATAGGTTACTGTTTTTTTTTGTTTTTTGTTTTTTGTTTTGAGGCAGAGTCTTGCTCTGTCACCCAGGCTGGAGTACAGTGGTGCAATCTCGGCTCACTGCAACCTCTGCCTCCTGGGTTCAAGTGATTCTCTTGTCTCAGCCTCCCGGGTAGCTGAAATTACAGGTGCCCACTACCACGCCTGGCTAAGTTTTCTATTTTTAGCAGAGACAGGGTTTTGCCATGCTGGTCTTAAACTCCTGACCTCAGGTGATCCGTCTGCCTCTGCCTCCCAAAATGCTGAGATTACAGGTGTGAGCCATCATGCCCAGCCAATAGGTTACTCTTAAGAGTACAAACCTCGAAATATCATGAGCACAAAAGTCCCCAGCTCAGGCTTGGCATCCAGGGAATGTGACCTATGACAGTTGGAACCAAGAGTGGTCCTGGGAATCAAGACTTCAATAATGGGATTCTGGGATTGGATTATTGAAGGCTGGATTGCTATTAGGTAAGACTCAATGGTAGTAGATGAAGTACTGATAGTTCCTGATGTAGGATAGCAGTTTGTTAGGATTTTCACTTTTACTTGAAAGGGGATGTGCATTAACTTGTGCAACATTTCTACACTGGAGGGAGCAGGGCAAACAGTAACTGCAAAAACTGTGAAATTGTGTGGCTATTGCTGAGTGTCACTGAAAGGTTAAAGAGAAAATCACAGTGCCAGGCTGCTTCATCACCAGTTCAAAGCCAAGTATTGCCTCTTTGGAAACATTTATCTCCTTTAGATAGAGAACTAATGCTACTAAAGACCAAGCCTAGCATTAAATTGTAAGTGTGACAGAATTTAAGAACTCTGAATCCCAGGCAAGTCTCTTATGTCTAAATAAGCGTTATGATATGAAAAAAGTAAAGTCTAAAGGATATCTGGGTAGATGCAGTGAGAATCTTGAACTCCCCATTTCCTCTGAATTTGTAGGCCTGAAAATATGGCTCATGCCCACTTGTTAGAGGACAATATGTTTCCTCCTTACTCCATCCTTTGCTGAAAGACTACATGGAAGCCTCAAGCAAGGCAGGTGCCTATAGGACAATGCTAGTAGCCCTTGTCTTGATATAATACACAGATCTTCCTCCTGGTCATCAGACTAAGGACAAATCACAGCACAGACCAAATGGAGAATTTGGCTCCCAGCAGCAATGGAGATATGAAGATCCCAGAATAGCAGAGATAACATAGCTTCTCCTGACCATCATAGTCAAGGGGGGTGGGAACATAATAATTGTAATAGGCAATAATTGAAGGGCAGCCCATAGGGATCTATGGAACTGGCTCACTGAATATGGTATTCCAGGAGGCAAGATAGGTGGGAAGCAAACAAAAGTATTATGTAACATATATAATGAAAGGATCAACAATGGATGAGCAAAAGGCTGATGACAGCTGTTCCTCTGTAAAGTCACCACAGGAACTTCTTAACAATAAGGTAGTATTGAAAATACTTCAGAAAACTGTAAAATAACTTATAATGGGAATGAAAATTCCAGTTGCTTTTATGGTAACTGCTCTACTTTGGGGCTCTAATATACTCTAATAGTATTTCTATTACAGTACCTAAATGCCACACCCGGCCAAATTCCAGTAACTTATCACTCCTACCTATGGTTATTCTAAGGATTACTTATTTAGGATTACTTATATGAGGGATTCCTTTTAAAGTCAGAAGGTAGAATTAGATTTTTAGATCAAATACTCCTAAAATCCAACAAATCTATTTAAGTCTGATAAAGCACTCTACTATGATATGGTCCTAGAAAATTAAAAAAAAAAAAAAAAAAAAAAAAGCCTGGTTTTTATATATTAAGAAAAAAAGAATTCTCCTTTGATTCTGAATTAGAAAAAGAATACAACAATTTTCTTTCTCCGAAAACTTGATATATACCAGGTTGTCAAACTTGGTTCAAGGCAATATTGTAACTAAATAAGATAGGGTCTTCACCTGTGGGCAAATGCTTCAAGTTTCATCAGAATCATCAAGTAAATAGTTATTCAGCTGCATCATCATAAAATTTCCATATGATTACAACTCCTGAAAAATCAACTACTGTCAATTTGATTCCCAGCATTTTAGTACTGAGACAAGCATAACTTCCATCAAAGTTAGAACAGAGTAACTTACCCTGTCATGAAGAGTCCAGCCAACGTATTTTAGGTAACTGTCATTTAGGAAGGCATCACTATACATTTTCATCCACACTCCAATTTCTTCAATACAAATGGCTCTAATTTCAGCTATAGCATCACTAGAGAGGGAGAGGGAAAGAGAGGGAGAGAGGGGGAGACAGAGAGAGAGAGAGAGAGAGAGAGAGAGAAATAAGACAATCTCAAATTAATATACAAAGCTAGAATGCATTCATACTCACTTTCCATAAGCAATAAATATTTCTAATGCTGTTTGTATATATTTGCATTCTGAATGGCCTCCAACTTAAGTATCTTCTGTTTTTCATGTTTTCTATAAAATAAACACTACTAATACCAAACTGGGGAAAAAAGCTTCTATGAAACTATTTTGGCCCAATTACTGTTTTCACTGGGCTACACAATGACATTTGGAGCTTTCTGAGAGCCTCACAACTATTAGAGCCAAGAAACATGTTAAACTTCCTAAGAAAATCAGAGTAAAAACATCCAAGTACAGAATAATGTTTCTCAAAAGAACTGTTAATCTTTTTTTAAAAAAAATATTATTAAATGGAGTCTCACTCTGTTGCCCAGGCTGGAGTACAGTGACATGATTTTGGCTCACTGCAACTTCTGCCTCCCAGGTTCAAGTGATTCTCCTGTCTCAGCCTCCCAAGTAGCTGGAACTACAGGTGCAAGCCACCACACCTGGGTAATTTTTGTAGTTTTAGTAGAGATGGGGTTTCATCATATTGACCAGGGTGGTCTCGAACTCCTGACCTCAAGTGATCCACCCACCTTGGTCTCCCAAAGTGCTGGAATTACAGGCATGAGCCACTGTGACCAGCCAGAATCGGGAATCTTTATAAGTTAGCACACATGTAATGAATTAAAAGAAAAAGCCCACTTTATTAAAGGCACAGGTCTTTCATCTGTAGTAATTTATTTTTTAGGCTGAGACACAGGGAAGAATAATCCACCTCTAGTCACAATGGTAACCATCTTGGTGGCAATACTGTGAAGTTATGGCAGAACAACCCCAAAAGTCAGAATTCTGGCTCATTGCCTAGATGGCTTTTCACCTCACTATAAGTAAGCATCCAATATAACCCTCCTGGGATGACTTTCTTACTCTAATATCTGTGAATTGTAAACAAATACAATGTTAACATTTTTATAATCTTTCATCACAAGGTTATTCGCCTTAGCTTTAAGAAAATAGTAAGTATAATATCATAAATCCTAATTTTCTTTTGTAGATCAACCATCAAAGTTTCTGATTTACCATTCACAAATGTTAAAATTTTAAGTAATTTTTAATTATCCAATTTACAAAAGGCAATAATCTATCATTTTAGCTAAAATTTTAATGATAATTAAGGTACTTTTCTTAGTTTCTCTTAGGTGATAAAATTCCTTGCTCTAAGTCTCAGTTCTCTCTCGGCTCCTGTCATTGCTTGAGGATAAAAATGGGGAAAACATTTTCTTCCCAAGCCATACTGCCAATTACAACCTTTAGTTTTCCTACTTTTTTTGATAGTATCTCTTTCTCATGGAGAGGTTGTATAACATAGTAGCTAAAAGTACAGGCTCTGGAGAAAGACATCCTGAGTTCAAATCCTGGTTCTGCTATTTACTAGCTGTGTGACCTTGGGCAATTCCCTTTTTCTTAGGTTTCCTCATCTCTAAAATAGTTGTAATAGTACCACCTAGCTCACAGTTACTATGAAAATAAAATCACTTAATACAAATAAAAGATTTAGAATTGTACTTGGCATCGATTAATCCTTCCATTAAATGTTGGCTATTATAATCTTTCACTTTAGTTTCATCAATCTAGACATTTACAATGAATATAGTGTAAAAAGTAGCTCTACTGGCCGGGCACAGTGTGGCTCACGCCTGTAATCCCAGCACTTTGGGAGGCTGAGGTGGGCGGGTCACGAGATCGAGACCATCCTGGCTAATACGGTGAAACTCCGTTTCTACTAAAAATACAAAAAATTAGCTGGCATGGTGGTGCGCCCCTGTAGTCCCAGCTACTTGGGAGGCTGAGGCAGGAGAATCATTTGAATCCCAGAAGGCGGAGGCTGCAGTGAGCCGAGATCATGCCACTGCACTCCAGCCTGGGTGACAGAGCAAGATTCTGTCTCCCAAAAAAAAAAAAAAAAAAAAAAGCAGCTCTACTATAAACTGTGAGGTGTTCCTAGACCTACATAATACTGAACACGTGTGGGGCAAGAATATTTCTTTTTTCAGACAAAAAATTTCAGACATAAAACAAGGCACAGAGAACAATATAATGAATAACTGCATATCCACTGCTCAGCTAAGAAATGTAATAGTTAAAAATTCCTATATATCTCTGATACATCTCCCTTCCCAAGAGTAAATGACTGCCTTTGATTCAGTGAATATCAATTCTATCTCTGTTTAATGTCATATGTATTGTTTTACATAAATATTATCCTGTAGGCATTCTTCTCCAACTTGCTTTTTTCACAAATCATATTCTGCAATTTATGCATACTGGTTTATAAAGCTCTGATGTTTTAATTTTAGCCAATGTCCACTCTTTCTTTCTATAAACATATTATAAATTATATATCATCTTACTAATAGAAATTTAAGTTGTTTCCAAGGTTTTGCTTTTACTAACAATGATTCCGTGAATATTCTTGTATGCTTCTCCCTGTGAAGGGAGTTTCCCTAGGGCAGTGTTTTTAAAATACTGCATTGGGACCCATTAGCACATTATAAAATTGATTCAGTGAGTGGCAACAAACACGTAAAAGTATATGGGACAGAAAATACCAAAATGCTCCACATGTAGTAGGCAAGTAAGTATTCTTTCTTGAAGCTACTGTGTACCTAATGTAGGACATAGTCAACATCTGTGAGACACTGTTTTGATACCTACAAGTGAAATTATTGGGTGAGAAGCAATGCACATCTTCAACTTTATTAGATATTTAAAAAAGTCTAAATCAGTGTTTCATATCCTTGCCTGACACTTGGTATTATCCTACTATTTAAAAATTTCCATCTCTGAGCTACAGCTTTGTACACTTTGTTTTCTATTGGGATGTCCAAACAAAAACAAGTTAACAGTAGCAAAAATAAAACTCCCCTCAAAAATCAAAACTATAAAATATATCTATAAAACACCCAAATCATATCATTTTAGCTCTTTCAGTCCTACCAAGTAGTATTTCCGCCAAGGATCCATTACATTTTTCCTCTGCTATACTACCCTTGTAAAAGTCAATTCTATAAAAACCAGGCTAAGTTTTATTACACAATTTCATGGAAGCAGGATGAGGACAAAATCAATAGGCACAGCATGCCGATTAAAACTTAGTGACTATTGAGTATGGTAACTGCACATATACACAGTGAAATCATTCTTCCATCTAACTTTTCCATCTAACTTTTAAGAGTTAGGTTAATTCTTAGAATTACCACTAATACTGAGATTATGAATGACTGTTTGCAACAGGCTAGAGGACATCAAGTCTTATCTTTACATCTTCAGCAGGGAAATCCTGTTCAAAACATTTTTTACACCCATCTCTACATTTATGCCTAATTTCTAATGTCTTTGTTGTTTCACTGACTAGACTACTGAACAGCTTATGTTCTCAGAACACAGGTTCTCTATATGCAATGCCGATTTATTTATTTTTTTAATTTCTGCTAAAAAAAAGAAAAAAAAGCAGGTTACAAGTGCAGAACGTGCAGGTTTGTTACACAGGTACACATGTGCCATGGTGGTTTGCTGCACCTACTGACCCATCCTCTAAGTTCCCTCCCCTCACCCCCAACTCCCAACAGGCCCTGGTGTGTGCTATTCCCCTGTGTGTGTCCATGTGTTCTCAATGTTCAGCTCCCACTTATGAGTGAAAACATATGGTGTTTGGTTTTCTGTTCCTGTGTTAGTTTGCTAAGGATAATGGCTTCCAGCTTCATCCATGTCCTTGGAAAGGACATGATCTCACTCCTTTTTACAGCTGCATCGTATTCCATGAACTATATGTACCACATTTGCTTTATCTAGTCTGTCACTGATGGACATTTGGGTTGGTTTCACATTGCCAGTATTTTCATACCACATGTTTTCTAGGAATCCCAGTCCTTGTCTACTTCAGATGCCAGTCCAATCCTTCTCATCTTAACTTTAAAAATGTAAATATCCTTTTCTAGATTTGCAATTTGACAATGTGTGGCCAGAGAGCCTATTCTGTAGCTAGAAAAACTCCCTAGATGACTTGTCTCCTCTTTGGGTTCTAGCGCTCCAATCCACTTTGACTGCTGACACCACCCTGATAGATCATAATATATAATATATACATGTGAATAATCACATACGACACAGTAAAATTACAACTCTTGTGGTAGTTTTGAAGGATGTCCATAAATTCTTTGCTCCTTTCACTCCCCTTTTCTTGAGTGTGGGTATACTACGTAAAGTATCTGTGGTGAATATAATGTAGTAGAAATGAAGAATTCTGACTCCTGAGGCTAAGAGACTGTTTTGTTCTCTCTGTGATCACTCTCTCTGGGGAAGCCACCGGCTATGTCTTGATGCCATTCAAGGTGCTCTATGGAAAGCTCCATGTGATGAGCTTTCTGCCATCAGCCATGTAAGTCAGCCATTGTGGAAGCAGAACCTACAACCCCAGCCAAGTCCTCAGACGACCTGGAGGATGCTTTGATTGTAACCTTATGAAAGATCTAAGCTAGAACCAGCTAGCTGGGCTACTCCCAAATTCCTGACCCATAGAAATTATGAGATAAATGTTTTTTTGTTTGTTTTTTGAGACAGAGTCTCACTCTGCCACTCAGACTGGAGTGCAGTGGCGTGATCTCTGCTCACTGCAACCTCCACCTCCTGGGTTCAAGTGATTCTCCTGCCTCAGCCTCCCGAGTAGCTGGGACTATAGGCATGCACCACTGCATCTGGCTAATTTTTGTATTTTCAATAGAGACAGGGTTTCGTCATGTTAGCCAGGCGGGTCTCGAACTCCTGACCTCAGGTGATACAACCACCTCGGCCTCCCACACGGCTGGGATTACAGGCGTGAGCCACTGCCCCCAGCCTGAGATAAATGTTTGACACCACCAAGTTTGGGAGTAATTTGTTACACGGCAAAAGATAATTAAAATTTTTAGTTTTCATTATTATTAAAGGCTCTTACAAATATAATCATAACCAATCAACTTATAGAATTAGTTCTTCAGTCCAAATAGCTCAAGTGCATCAGCACCTACACGTTTGTGGTTATCTCTATGTCTATAATACCCTGAATTCTACTCTGATTACCTACACTGATTATTCTTTCACGCTCTAGTGAAGTCTCAGTTCTGTGATTGCTATTATTACTCAACATTTGCTTTCTTGCTCTCCAGGAACTAATAGTATATTCAAGGAGATGCAGTATAAAATAAAAGTGCAGTATAATTCTAAATATCCCTGATTTGATTACAACATATCTTTTGACATAAACATATTTCCTCATACATAAGAGTCCTCCAATTTTTATGTTTTCATATTAAATTTATTTTTAAACAACTAATCTCTATTTCCAATAGCCTCACCCTATTTAAGAAAGATGTCTAACTGAGGCATTTGGGAGCATCCAAAGCAAAGAGTAATGCAGGGGTGCAAAAAATAGTAAGAGGAAACGAATAAAGACAATCATAAGACAGACTAATTTTTACAACATCCTAGCATTCAGGCCTTGAAATGAAAAACTAAACATGAAGGCTTTACTTGGAAACTCAAAGAAAGAAAAGGAACTATAAAAGAATAATTCAGGTGCAATTCTATTAATCCTTTGTTGTATTTTTTTACAGCATATGCTTGTTGTATTATTTTGTATTTTGTATTATTGCATTTTATATTGTATTTTGTATTATTTTACAACATAAAAGAATGACCATGTTTGCTTCTATGAAAAACTTACCTAATATCGATCATTACAATGTATCCTTTTGGGGAGAACATAACCCTTTAATTTGGTATCTGGACTTAAGTTTTCATTGGATTACTTTCTCAGCAGATGGAAGTTTAATTATTTTCTACGTATAACAAAATGAAGTTGAACTCCAGTGAATTTTAATTAAGTGTTTCTTGTACTACCCTTATGGATGCTTTTCCAGTAAGGATGCAGACTAAATTAAAATGACTATAATACAAATTTCAAAAACAATGCTTAGCTAATATGGATATTCTGACACTCACAATTATTGCTCATGTACAAGGAATCTCATGAGAGCTCCAGAGGGATAAATAATTATGGGCCAAAAAAGGCACACTATCCAAATTGCAGCACCCAGTGAATTCAGGTCTCCACCAATTTTAACACCAAGATTAGGCTGGGAGGAAAAAAAAAATCACATTTTCCAAAATAGAGCAATTATAGAGAATTTTTTGGTATGAAATAGCCTAGTGAGAAAGAAATAGCTGAAAGAATTACAGAAAAGTCATACTGTTTCCTTTATTAGACTAAGAACTTGAGAACAGAGATCCTAACTTACAATAAGATGATTAAAATAAATACTACCTTAGTGAGTGCTGAATGTTAGTAAAGAGTGTTACAGAAAACACAGAAGCATGTAAAATGGAGAGGAGAGAAGGTGGTCAAGGAAGGCTTTTGAAAGGTAGTAAGGTGTAAGTGTAAACCTGAAGAGCTGAAACTGTCTTGTTTACAAATTAAATACAAATATTTCATTTATTATTTCAGGCTGACTAGAGTTATTTAATTTTAGATTTTATTTTATTTTATTTTATTTTATTTTATTTTATTTTATTTTATTTTTTGAGATGGAATCTCACTACCGTTACCCAGGCTGGAATGCAGTGGCACAATCTTGGCTCACTGCAACCTCTACCTCCCAGGATCAAGCAATTCTCCTGCCTCAGCCTCCTGAGTATCTGGGATTACAGGCACAGACCATCACACCCTGTTTTTTTGTATTATTAGTAGAGACAGGATTTTGCCATGTTGACCAGGCTGGTCTCGAACTCCTGACCTCAAGTGATCCTCCCAAAGTGCTGGGATTACAGATGTAAGCTACCGCACTTGATTGCTAGAGCTATTTTAGATGTATTGAAAATGCAGCAAGTTTATAAAACTATTTTTCATCTCATTTTTGTTGCTTAATAATAAGTAAAAACAGTGGCAAAATACACAAAAAGACACTGCATCACTAAGAGTCTCACACAGAGAAGGTGATATGGCTATCTGTTACCCTGCATTACACCTTAATATTTTACTATTAACAAAATTTTAGGCTTTAATAAGATTAAAAATCAAACATCAAAGATACATTAGCTTTCAAAGAAAAATATCCTCTAATTAATATTTACATTTTAACTAGCAACCTGACCCCCACATTAGATCAAAGATGAAACATTAGGAAGAAGATTTAAATAATGGAATAACAGTTTGTTCAGAATAAATCCTATTATGGTATTGTATAAGAACCACTCTGAAAGCATGACTCTGAAAGGTTTCATTGTAATATAAAACAATGAAAAGACTCAACTAGTCTTAAAGACATCTGTTTTTCATCTTCTCAAAAGTACTTAAATCTGTCCTCTGATTAAGTTTGTCCTTATGGTCTAATGACTTGGTTATTCTTTTACCATCACTGAAATAACAGTCTTTCTGGTTGCTTTTATAACTTTGCCTTCATCTTTAATGGTTTTCATTTTCACTATGGTATGTCTAGATGTATAATATATTTCTTAACATACTCAGCACTCATTAAGTTTTTTAATCTGAAGTTTCTGTTTAATTTTATAACATTGTACTCATTAGTACTACTTCTAATACATTTCTTTCTATGTATCTGTTTTTTTAGACATGGGGTCTTGCTGTCATTCAGACTAGAGTGCAGTGGCCTGCTCACAGCTCACGGCACCCTGGAACTCCTGGGCTCAAGCAGTCCTCCCATCTCATCCTCCTGTGTAGCTAGTACTACAGGTGCACACCACCATGATCAAGGGTTTCTCTCGTTTTCTGAAACTTGTTTTTAAAGGACCGACGAAGTGTCTGACACTACCCTTCCCATATCAGAAAGGTCCGTCCATATCTTTTTATCCCTTTATTACTGTGCTCTGGGTAAATTCCTCAGTATTACACTCTAATTCACTAACTGTCTCCTCAACATTCTAAAATATATCCTGTTTATTAAATATGAATTTGTGAGTGTTTTTCACATTCAGTATTTTGTGTTTTTACATCCCCTGGTTCTTATTATTTGTCATTTATTTGTTGAAGAAACTGATCATTTGGTCTGAGGTACAGTTTCCCAAATTCTAGACTTAAGCAATACCACAAGGATTCAGTCAGGAAACATTCTTCTGGCCTCCATACTTACTGTAAATGATTACTTAGATCTAGCAGCATACTGATTAAAATCCAATTTGTTGGCTGGGTGCGGTGGCTCACACTTGTAATCCCAGCACTTTGGGAGCTCGAGGCAGAAAGATCACCTGAGGACAGCAGTTCAAGACCAGCCAGGCCAACATGGTGAAACCCTGTCTCTATTAAAAATAGAAAATTAGCTGAGGAAGGTGGCGCACACCTGTAATCCCAGCTACTCAGGAGGCTGAAGCAGGAGAATCACCTGAATCCAGGAGGCGGGGGCTGCAATCAGCCAAGATCACACTACTGCACTCCAGCCTGGGCAACAGAGCAAGACTCTGTCTCAAAAACAAAACAAAACAAAAAAACAAAAAAATTAAATTTGTTGGAAGTGGATGGCGGTAAATGGGACACAAAGTGGTAACTTAAAGTGCCATCTCTGCATAGTATCTACTACTTCCAGTACGTGCAGTAATATCTCCTATTAATAATGTAGACTGAGTGATACTTATGGAAATTAATGATTAGTATCCATGGCATGCTGATCACTTTTGCTAAGTAGGTCACATTCTCAACTACACTTGTATTCTAGTTTTGAATAGTTGAGTCAGGCTGTGACAGATCCAATATCAGTTTATGCAAGGTCTGATTAAATAAAATGCAAATCAACACTGTAACAGTAAGAAATTAAATAATTGTTGTTTCTACAAGGATAATAGGTTGAAAGCTTTGTCAAGACTCAACAAAGGTGAGTCATTAAAATAAACACTTGTGTTACAGACTGACAGAAAATCAAAAAATATGGATTCTGAATTCAAGACTGCATGACAGAGCCAAGATGGACAGAATTTATGCTCTCACGTGAAAAAAGTAAATGAAAACAAAAACCAAATTGCACAAAATGATTTTTAGATGTTGGATTATCAGAGTAGAACGGTAATCTCTGGGGGGGGAAAACATAAGGTGAGCCCTAAGACTGCCCCCAGATATATACGTGCCATTTAACAGTTTAAGCGGGGAAAATTTACCTTACAAGGGACACAAAATGAAGTCCTTCAAACTGAAAGGAAATAACACGATACAATAACTAAATTACACAGGAAAAAATGAAGAACATCAAAAATGTTAACAAGAAAATAAATTAGAAGACAGTAAGTGTATTTTCTTCTCTTAATTTTGTTAAGAGATGACTGAACACTGAAAAACTGAAATACAGGTGGGTTAGTAACTAATGTAGACAAAATATACACGACAAAAACAGCACAAAGGAAGGACAAGAAAATGAAGCTAGGCTACAGTAGCGCTTTGTGGAATATTTAGAACTAATAAGGGGAGTTCAGAAAGGAGGAAGGATATAAAATGAATAATCTTAGTTTTCAACTTAAGAAATAATTAGGCCAGGAATGATAGTTAACGCCTAATCACAGCACTTTGGGAGGCTGACGCTGGTGGATGGTTTGAGCCCAGGAATTTGAGACCAGCTTGGGCAACATGGTGAAAACTTGCCTCCACTAAAAATGCAAAAAACTAACCAGGTATGGTAGCGTGTGCTTATAGTCCCAGCTACTCAGGAGGCTGAGGTGGGAAGATCGCCTGAGCCCAGGACGTTGAGCCTGAAGTGAGCTCTGACTGTGCCACTGCACTCACACCTGAGTGACAGAGTACCCCTGTCTCAAAAAAACCAAACCAAACCAAAATGAAAAGATTAGCAAAGGATGGCTCACACCTGTAATCCCATCACTTTGGGAGGCTGAGGCGGGTGGATCACTTGAGTCCAGGAGTTGAAGACCAGCCTGGACAACAGGGCCAAACCCTGACTCTACAAAAATAACAAAAATTAGCCAGGCATAGTGATGTGTGCTTGTAGTCCCAACTACTCAGGGGGCTGAGGCGGGAGTACTGCTTGAGCCCAGGAAGTCAAGGCTGCAGTGAGCAATGATCATGACACTGCACTCCAACTTGGACAACAGAGCGAGATCCTGTCTCAAACAAACAAAAAAAAGCAAATTAAAACCAAAGCAACCAGACAGAAAGAAATAATAAATACTGAAACATAAATCAAGGAAATAAAAAAGAGAAAGCCAACAAAACTACAAGTCCATTATTATCTGAAAAGATCAACAAAACTGAAACTTATAGTGAGACGGAGAAAGACAAAAAAGAAGACACAAATCACACAAGAATAAATAAGGGGGCTGCCAACCCCCCAAAAATTAAAATGACCACAAAATATTATGAATAATATTATGCCATTAAATTTACAATTTGCATGAAATAGACATATTGCCTGAGAAATACAAATGACCAAATATGACTCAAAAACAAAAAATCTGGCAGTGTGCAGGGCACAGTGGCTCATACCTATAATCCTAGTATTTTGGGAGGCTGAGGCACAAGGACTGCTCGAGGTCAAGAGTTCTCAACCATTCTGGGCAAAATAGAGAGCTCTAGTTTCCACAAAAAATAAAAAATTAGCCAGGTATGGTGGAGTTTGCCTGCAGTCCCAGCTACTTGGGAGGCAGGAGAACTGCTCGAGCCCAGAAGAATGAGGCTCTAGGGAGTTGTGATTGTGCCACTGTACTCATAGCCTGGGTGACAGAGAGAGACTCTGTCTCAAGAAAATAAATTGATAAAAAACAAAACAAAATAAAAAAAATTTAGGATAGATACATAAAGTAAATTGAATTAGTAATTAAAACTCTTTACACAAAGAAAAGCCTGGGATCAAGGGGCTTCTCTGCTGAATTCTACCAACATAGAAATATTACCAATCCTTCATAAATTCTTTCAGAAAACAGAGCAGGAAGAACGGCTCCCAGTGTATTCTATAAGGCTAGTATTGACACTGTTACTCCTTATGAAAGTAAATGCACAAATCCTTAACAAAATACTAGCAAACTGAATCCAGAAGCACATAAAAAGGATTGTATATCATGACCATGTGGAATTTCTCCCAGAATGCAAGGTTGGTATAATATCTGAAAATCAATGAACACAATACACCATATTAATAGAATAGAAGAAAAAACCTGCATGACCAACTCATTCAAAACAGAAAAGATACAGAAAAATATCAATCCATCATGATAAAAACACCCAAAATCAGACTAGAAGTAAATTTCCTCATCCTACTAAAGGGTATCTATACAAAACTTACAGTTGATAACATCGTGCCTAATTTCAAAGTCTGATTGTTTCCCCCTTAAGATAAGGAATAAATTAAATATTGTTAAGAGGTTAATTCTCTTCAAATTGGTTTACAGAGTCATTACAATCCCTATGATAATTTCAGAAACTTTTGTTCAAAAATCGACAAGCTGATCCTAAGATTTATATAGAAATATAAAGAATCTATACAACAATTTTTTGAAAACGAAGAATAAAGTAAGACAACTTACACTACCTAATTTTAAAAGCTCGTCTAAAGCATACTCAATGCAGTTGGTTATCAGTGTAAGGATATACAGAAAATCCAAAAATAAAACCTTGTTTTTATGGTCAATTCATCTTCAAGAGAGATGGCACAGTAATTCAATTGGGGAAGGATACTTTGCCATTAAATGGTGCTAGGAAAACTGAAAATTTGTATGCAAAAAGTAGACTTCTGCCCTTATATCACATCATGTACAAAAATTGAATTAAAAATGGTTCATATGCCTTAATAGAAGAGATAAAATGATTAAACTTCTAAAATAAAACACAGAAGAAATCTTAGGGTTAGGCAATGTTCACAGATACCAAAAGCATGACCACAGAAGAAAAACTCACGAATTGGCCATACAAATTGAAAACATTTGCTCTGTAAAGGTCACCATTAAGAAAATGAAAAAAAGCTATACATCTGTTAACGAACTTGTATCAAGAATACCAGCCGGGTGTGGTGGCATGAATGGCACAGTGGCTCATGTCTGTAATCCCAGCACTTTGGAAGGCCAAGGTGGGTGGATCACTTGAGGTCAGGGGTTCAAGACCAGCCTGACAACATGGTGAAACTCCGCCTCTATTAAAAATACAAAATTAGGGCCCGGTGCGGTGCCTCGCACCTATACTCCCAGCACTTTGGGAGGCCAAGGCAGGTGGATCACGAGGTCAGGAGATCGAGACCATCCTGGCTAACATGGTGAAACTCCGTCTCTACTAAAAATACAAAAAATTAGCCAGGTGTGGTGGCAGGTGCCTGTAGTCCCAGCAACTCGGGAGGCTGAGGCAGGAGAATGGTGTGAACCCAAGGGGTGGAGCTTGCAATGAGCAGAGACTGCGTGACACTGCACTTTAGCCTGGGCGACAGAGCGAGACTCTGTCTTTAAAAAAAAAAAAAAAACCCCACAAAATTAGCTGGGTATGGTGGTGCACACCTGTAATCCCAGCTACTCAGTAGGCTGAGGCAGGAGAATCACTTCAACCTGGGAGGCGGAGGTTGCAGGGAGCAGATCGCACCATTGCACTCCAGCCTGGGCATCAAGAGCAAAACTCCATCTTATTAAAAAAAAAACAAAAAAAACCATATATATATATATATATATATATATATATATATATATATATGATGTGTATTACAGCTAGCAACACATTCAATGATTAAAAAAACTATGATTTTGTTCAGAGAAGCCAGATTCCCCTCCCCCACAAAAACCCCCAAGATACACTGTATAATTCCATTTGTATAAAATTCTAGAAAATGTAAACAAATCAGATAGCACATCAATGCTTGTTGGAGGATGATGGCAAGGCAGAATGACAGGAAGGGAGACAGAAAGGAGTTACGAAGTGCCATTAGAAAACTTGGCACTTGAATTACTTAAGGATGATAGAGAGATTCATTATCTCGGTTGTGGTGGTGGTATGTATACACAGGTGTATGTATGTCAAAAATTCATCAAATTATGAACTTAAATGTGTAGTTTATTTTATGTGAATTGTACCTCCATAATGTTGCAGTTAAAAAAAACAAAAAACAAAAACAAAGACTGCATGGTAGGTATATGGAAATTCTAGTTCTTTTTAAATCAAAGATTAGTAACATGTTATACACGCAGTATGTTCAAGAAAGCGGACATAAAACTCCAATCAGACAATCCATACTCAACATAAAAGCCCTGGACCTATTTCAAAAGAACATTTTGCTCTTTTGGTTAAAATGTTTAAGTTCCATTAAAATAAATTATCAAACAGATACACACACACACACACACACACACACACACACACACAAAGCTGCCCCTTGGTATACACAGGGATTGCTTCTAGGACTGCTCACATATAGCAAAATCCATGCATACTCAAAAATACTACAGTTGTCTCTGAGTAATCTGCATATTCAAGAAGTTAGCCCTCCACATAAACAGGTTTCATATCCCACAAATACTGTATTTTCAATCCGTGTTTAGTTGGAAACAAATGGTTTACAGGCAATTCTTGCAGTTCAAACCCATGTTGTTCAAAGGTCAGCTGTGTATGTGTGTATTTCTTTGTTTTGTTTTAGACAGGGTCTTGTTATGTCACCCAGGCTAGAGTGCAGTGGTATAATCAAGGCTCACTGCAGCCTTGACCTCCTGGGTTCAGGCAATCCTCCCACCTCAGCCTCCCGAGTAGCTGGACTACAAGTGCACGCTACCACAACTGGCTGATTTTTAAATTTTCTGCAGAGACGTAATCTTGAACTCCTGGTCTCAAGTGATCCCCCTACCTTAGCCTCCCAAAGTGTTAGGACTACAGGGATGAGCCACCACATCCCACCACTCTATATTAATTAGCCAAATATACTCTCAAATGGGTATGAAAACAGTGCTTCTATTTATTGTCTGTCTACTTACATCACATCTAATCAACAGAAGGTAACAAGTATATGTATATGATTCATTCATTCAATGTAAAATATGCTCTTTTACAATATAGTTAGTGTTTTTAAGGTTCTTGGGCTTCACAGAAAGACAAACTAAAATCATTTACAATGGAGGATGACAAAAATATTTTGCTAACAGCTTTTATTTCAATGTGTTTATCTGAAAGGAAACAAGAATGAAGATATAGTTGTTGCATTAACTGCAGGGGATGCCCTTCTCTGTCCTCTTTTCACCCAGCTTCACATAGGTTTTTTTTTTTTTTTTTTTTTTAAATTATTAATTTGCCCATGGAACAAAATGAGTACCACAGAGCAAGAAAGCAGGGCATTTAATTTTTTAAATGTGAAAACAAGAATATCTTATTAAAGCCACATTAGTTTATGATTATATTAATTAATATTCCATCAGTATAAATCCAAGTACATAAGCTACTTCCAACGGCCTATGTTCTGAATTTGGAAGAGTGTAACAGCGGTATGGCAGCAGTCATACAATTTCTTCTATAGTTGTAGTGTGACATTGACAGCCAAAGTTGTTTTGCAGAAAACAAAACACAAGTCATAATTAGTGAGTTTTATAGTTAGCCTGGGCCACGCACACACACACAAAAATCAATAAATGTTTAATTGAAAAGCCTTCAAAATTATTTTTAAAATCTCTTACCGGTATCTATGAACAAATATACCCTTAAAAATAGAGTTCATCATATTTTCGATTTCATCCTGATTTTCTTGTAGCTGAAATGAAAAAATATATATAAATTGAAATATTGGTCATCTTATTTGGAAGGAACAGTTCCAATTGTTTTTAAATCCTGGTTATTCTCATTCTGGGTAGTTTTCAACCCTTTTTCTCACTTGTACGACAGATATGTGAATTACCAGTATATTTCCATTATTCCTATACATTTATATCATATTGGTTTTAGAACTTTCCACTGTTTCTCTCTAGACACAAACTTCACAATGACAAACAACGAGTGGTCGCATAGCTAAGTGTGGTCAGATTCCTATCTCTGAAATATCATCTGCCTTAGGAACAGACCTCTTCTGTCCAAATCAGGTCCCTGGGCTTGGTTTTGCCTTTCTTGGTTGAAGAAACATCCCTAATTAACATATTTGATGTTGTAAAAGAAACTTCCTACTCCATCTAATGTATCTAAACATTACTCTGCATCTCACTAGCCTGTAACAGAGAGCAGGTCACGTTCCCAAAATAAGAGGTATAACAGAAGATAAGAAGGATCCTGGCTACTTATGGTGAAGTACAGTAACAAAATTAAAAATATCTATGGCAAAGATACGAATTGCAGGCAACAAAACTGATCAGAGTTAAAGTTTGTGTTTATTATTACTCAAAAACAACAACAGCATTGAATTACATTCAAGGTGGTATTTATTATTCTAATTTATTCTATAATTTACTGTATAGTAATATTCAGTGAAATATTTGCTTTTACTACATACATGACATGAATGTGACAATAAAATTCCCTCAGATTTATTCTTTTGCTATATGCTTTGTTTCAGGCTTTACCAAAATAATTTTGGGAATACTTTTATAGCAAATCATTCAAATTTCTGCAACTTCCTCCAAGTGTTAAAAATTACTTTTATTGCATTTATCATATAAAAACTAATTATTTTATAAGAGGCATATATTTCTGAGTCAGCAGTACTTACGAAAGCCCAGCTCTAGTACTTACTTCTATAATATTTCAAGTACGGTATGTGTGAAGGGTTAAACTACGTTCCTTAAAAATTTGTAAGTTGAAATTCTAACCCCGAGTACCTCAGAATGTGAAATTAGGAAAGAGGACTGTGGCAGATGTAATTCATTAAGATGGGGCCATACTGGAGTAGGGTAGGACCCTAATCCAATACGACTGATGTCCTAAAGAATAAATTTGGAGACAGACATACACACAGGAAGAATGTCATGCAAAGATTGGAATTATGCTGCCACCAGCCAAGCAACTACCAGACACTAGGAGAGAAGCCTGGAACACATCCTTCCTAACACCTTCCAAGAGAGGATGGCCCTGCCAACACCTTGATCTTGGAATTCTAGCCTGCAAACCTGCAAGATACTATTATTTTTTTAAGTCATTCAGTTTGTGGTACTTTGTCATAGCAGCCCTATCAAACTAATACAGTATGGCTAATAATTTAATCAAAACAGTGTTGCTTTTATTTAATCAAAACAGTGTTGCCTGTTATGAACCCATTAAGTTATTATTCATACATAAATCCCTTGCAGTAATGTGATAATCTTTTTTCAAGTTATAAGATAGACTAATAGTGCAGATCTAAGATTTTATGTAGTATTGGATAAATAAAAATGTTTCCTATTAAAAGCCCAGTATAGGCCAGGCATGGTGGCTCACACCTGTAATCTCAGCACTTTGGGAGGCCGAGGTGGATGGATCACCTGAGGCTGGGAGTTTGAGACCAGCCTGACCAACACATGGAGAAACCCCATCTCTACTGAAAATACAAAATTAGCCAGGTATGGTGGCGCATGCCTGTACTCCCAGCTACTTGGGAGGCTGAGGCAGGAGAATCGCTTTTGGGGAGGTGGAGGTTGTAGTGAGTCAAGATGGCACCATGGCACTCCAGCCTGGGCAAGAAGAGCGAAACACCAACTCAAAAAAAAAAAAAAAAGAAAAAAAGTATAAAATCATTTTTAACACATATATGAAAATGTCATTGTAAAACTGAGACCAATCTTATTCACAGGAGTCACCATAAAACTGGGACCAATCGTATTCACAGGAGTGACTTATACATCAGCTAGTATGCAGCCTTTGGTTTTTTCCTGGAAATGTAGCTTTGCTGGCTCCCAGTTCTGACTTGAGTATTTATCATACTTTTTGAGCCTATAGCCTTATAACTTTTTTGAGTTGCCTAACTCCCAGATCAACTTCTTTCAAAAACAGACATGTTCTATGATTCCTTTCTGCCATCAGACGGCACTTACATGATCACCAATGAACACTCCAGTTTCACTTGGAAACCCTGACATCAAATAACCTAATTAAATATATGCATAAACTTTTTTACAGAGGATTTAAAAAGTACTAATGTCATATATATTCCACACATTTACAGAACATAAAATCATCAGTTGCCAACTTACCTCTTTGCGTTTCTGAAGTAGTAACTCCAACCTTTCATTGGCTCTCTTCCCAATCATTTTATTTCTCTCAGCTTCATACTGTCTCTGGGTATTATCCTGATGAATACTGAGGTTTAAGGCAACATTCACCAGAGCAGTCATGAGCTTCATGGCTATGAAATGAAGAAATATTAAAATACTTATGAATCAAAACTTTATCCATATAAGATTATAAATAAAGTCAATGGATGAAGAAATGAAACTAGTGAATTTCTGTTTTACAACCCAGGCATAATTTTAGTTTAAATAAAAGATAACTAATGTATAGAAATAAACTCATCTGCAATATAATTTTCTCTACCTCAGCTTGGCTTGTTAACACTTTCCATTTAAACACAGCCTCATCCTAACTAACAGAAGAAAGCAATTTAGTAGTATCATCTTCAACAACTCCTTTCCCCGACTCCTAAAAATACACACATTAAGGGCACACTAATCAAGCCTAAACCTCTCTTCTGATCATCAAATATGAGTATATATAAATGCATCCTTAGTACCTTTACTTAAATGTGTCAAAGGTATCTTAGATGTTTTAAATGTTTACAATCAATTTGTGATCTTTACCCCCACATATGGTCCTCTCCCTTTGTTCCTCACCTCAGAGTTGCACAACCTCCAAACCTGAAAAACATACTGATCCTACCAAACTCATAAAAGTCCATTAAAAATGTACTTTGTGAATTTCCAATTGACCTATCCTCCCCAGCCACAGTGATAATGTACTTTCAAATGTTCACTTGTATTTGTAAATCTTATTACTTTCAAATTTGTTTCACATCCTCTGACAAACTGGTATGACACACACCTCAAACTTCCGTCTTTTCATATTTGTTTTCATTACTGAGATAGTGAGAATATAGGAAATACAGGCAAAGGAACAAGAGAGTTTGTAGTGCTAAATAATTTCCCCTTTTTGTTCCTTTTAGGCTAAACATTCAGTTATTAAAAAAATTGAACTGTTCAGTGTTTTAGAATAACTGATTCATTTATCTGCAAACATACCCATATAATTAAAAGCAAGCATGCACTGTTCATAAACTTTCATTTTCTTTTTTTTTTTTTTTTTTTGAAGTGGAGTTTCGCTCTTGTTGACCAGGCTGGAGTGCAATGGCACAATCTCGGCTCACTGCAACCTCCACTCCCGGGTTCAAGTGATTCTCCTGCCACAGCCTCCCGAGTAGCTGGGATTACAGGCATGCACCACCACGCCCAGCTAATTATTGTATTTTTTAGTAGAGACAGGGTTTCACCATGTTGGCCAGGCTGGCCTCGAACTCTCAACCTCAGGTGATCCGCCCACCTCAGCCTCCCAAAGTGCTGGGATTACAGGCATGAGCCACCATGCCTGGCCTATTTTTTCTTAATTACATATGTAAACATATATGTTTTCTAAATACACGTATGTATGTATGTATGCTGTATCTGTATTTCTATCTACATGTACACTCAATTTGTTATTCGGAAACTCTACATTTTGATCAGTTCTGTGTTATTAAATAATTGTTGCTATCTTTAAACCAAAATGTAAGATAAAAAATCTGAAAAACAAATGTTTAAGTTAGTGACCATTACATGTAAAAATTAAAACGCAAAAATCCTGAAAAACAAATTTATTTAAATTAGTGACCAGAAATGGATTTTTCAGGATTTCTGCATTAGAAATGCATTAAATGAAAATGTTTCTTTCCCTGTGATAGTGTCTCGAACACTAAACTGAGAAATAGTCTTGTGTTTCAAAATATAAGATAGTGATTTTGAGTTTTGTGTGTTGCCAGTAGTAGTATATTGGACCACACTATGGAAGTTTAAAAGAATTTGTAAAATTAAACTGTATAAGGAAAGAGAACAGCTCAAAGACAAGAGGAATCTGGAGCATTCAAACTACTCAAGTTGATAATACTAGTTTATCACTGTTTGTTCTGAGCATATGAAGTGACACCCAAAGGAACTTAATTTAGTATCTACCTTCAGATATCTAATGCAAAATGACTTGAAGATCCAGGAGCTGAAAAGCATTAAAATTAACACCAACCCCAGTTGTAATTCACCAGTGGAAACTGAGGCACGGCTTTTTAAAAACTTCATAGCTTTTACTTTCAGCTATATATCTTCTTGTGAACCCAGATCCCAAACTCCAAATGTCATTATTTAATGACTCTCCTTCCATCCCAGATACATAAACAGTAATCAACAAACTAAAACAGACAAGACATGTAAAAAATGATCAACATATCTTCGGAAGCATATTAGGTATAATACAGCAGTGTTTACCGAGACAAAATATTTTTAAACCTGTAAAACTGAAACTTCACTGAGTAACACATAAACAGCTATTAAAAACAAACCTCAAATTAAACGATAGACATAAAATCAAGATTATGATGTTTTAATTGAGTCCACTGGAAAAGACTTATCCCTGCATAGAAACGGAATTATTAAATTTTCCTGGTACTAATAACAAAACCTTTTTATAAGTTAATAATCCTGCAGGAATTCAGCCATTATAATGTGACATCAGCTTTTAAGTGGCTTCTTTTTGTCTAGCAAGGAGAAGAATACGTCCTTCATTCAGCTTTCACATTTTAACTGCTGACTATAAAATGGTAAATATGTTCTACTACAGCGGTACTGAGAGTGTGGTCTGCAAATAGGCGCTGACCATAACAAGTTTATTAGAAGTTCATTATAAGCAAAAAATTGAAAACATTTAGAAATTTTTATAGCAATCTGACAATTTAATGCCTACTGATTTTAATAGCATGACACTAATACATACATATATACTATTTCCACTGCATTTTACAAAAGTACTAGGTTGTGACAGATTTGTAATTAAAAACTTGCCATTCATCATAGCTAAAGAAGCACTTATTTAAAATCCTTGTTCATTCATCTAACAATCCAGCATATACTGAGCACTGTTCTAGTATAAGGATACATAAGTGAACAAAACAAAGTACTTGCTTTTGTGATTTTTACATTCTAGTGAGAAAAAGAAGACAATAAATGAATACATAATATGCAAATAAAAAAACACGTCAGTTAAGGATTAGTGCTATAAAGAAAAAGTATGGTAAAAATATTAGAGAGTGAAGGGAGTGCTATTTTAGATGGTCTTTTGGGAAGGCCTCTCTGAGGCCTTGACATTTGAGCATGAAGTGAAGGAATGGTCACATGATTCCATAGCAGAACAGCTTTCCAGGAACTGTTATAAGGTAAACTATTGGGAGGACGGTATTCAATACAGAGCATAATATTTAGTCTGGTTGGAGCACACAGGCAGTTAAGAGGCAGAAGAGGATACTTAAAAGGAAGGAAGAGGCCAGATTATAAGAGTGTTACTAGGATTCAGTTAACCTATCCTCTCCTTAGGGCTCGTGAATTAAATCAAACTGCGTAAGATCTCCTAGAGAATGTGGAGTGATGTGAAATAGCCTGAATTAGACTTTAAACTGATGTGTGACCAGAGTATAGGAGAGTAAAACTGGAAGAAGGGAGACTAAATAGGAGCAGTGAGGGAGAGCTGAAAATATTTTGCTCAAAGTTTGCAATGAGTCTTAAGTTTTTCGCCTTTGGCAACTCAGTGAAATGATGCTGGGTTAGATTAAGTTGGCAGCAATAGGTAGAGAGAAAATGTTAGATATGAAGTGTATTTTGAAAATACCAGATTGGGCGAGATGGTTCACGCCTGTACTTCCAGCACTTTGGGAGGCTGAGGTGGGTGGATCACTGAGTTCGAGACCAGCCTGGTCAACATGGTGAAACCCCGTTTCTACTAAAAATACACACACACAAAAAATTTGCTGGATGTGCTCATGCACGCCAGTAATCCCAGCTACTTGGGAGGCTGAGGCAGGAGAATCACTTGATTAGCGATTGAGGTACAGACTGCAGTGAGCTGAGATCGCACCACTGCACCCCAGTGTTCTAGCCTGTGAGATACAGCAGACTCCATCTCAAAAAAAAAAAAAAAGAAAGAAAAAGAAAAGGAAAGAAAATACCGCTGAAAGAATTTGTTAGATTACAATGAAGGAAATGAGATAAACAGAAAGGGCAAAGATAATTAGAAATATTTTTATTAGTTAAGTAAGTGGAAATGTCTAGTAGATACACATTTGGAAGTCATTATCAAAGATACTGGTATTCAGAACCATAAAACTAGATGGAAATTAGAAAAAGGTGGTATTATTTGTGTGTTGTAAACAAAAGATCACCAAGATATTTGTTGATGGAAAAATACAGACAAAATAGCCTTACAGTGTGTATATGCTATCATTTGTGCGAAAGAATGTATTATTTTTACGTGCCAGTCACTCTTCCAAGCTGTATAAACATACTTATTCACATACAACTCACAAATCTACGAAGGAAGTACTATCATTATTAGTCCCTTTTTACATTAAGAGAAAACTGAGGCACAGATCAGCTACAAGACTTGATGGTTACACAGTAACTGGCAGAGACAGAATTTGACCACAGGCAGTCTTGCTCCATAGTCCCAGCTCTTAAACACCACACCCTATTGCCTCTCACTGAATATGTATTTGCTATTATTTGCATATAACATGTTTGCAAAAACATAAGGAACTGGCAACTTTCGTTGTCTTCAAGGAAGCTAATTTGAGGATCGGAGACAGGAGTGAAAGAGTAACATTTCACCATATAAAATTTTACTTTTTTTTTTTTTTTTTTTTTGAGACAAGGTCTTGCTCTGTCACCCAGAATAGAGCACAGTGGTGCAATCACAGCTCCCTGCAGCCTCGATCTCCCAGGCTCAAGTGATCCTCTCATCTCAGCCTCCTGAGTAGCTGGGACTACAGCTACCACCATGCCCAGCTAATTAAAAAAAAAAATTTTTTTTTTTTTTTTGTAGAGATGAGGGTCCCACTATATTGCCCAGGTTGGTCTTGAACTCCTGGCCTCAAGTGATCCTCCCACATCAGCCAAAGTGTTGTGATTACAGTAATGAACCATAACGCCTGGCATACTCTGAATTTTAAATCATGTAACTATATTATTTTCCTCTTCATCAATATTTTTAAATAAAAATAATGTCTATGAAATTGGTTTTCACTTTATTCAATTAGGAGTGAACGCATTAAAAAAAAGTCTGAAGATTGAGTCTCAAGATAATTCAGTATTTGCAGTTTGGCTTTCTAAAATCACCAGGACAATGTGGTATTCCAGAAAACAAGTGAAGACGGTGTTCCAAAAAGAAAAAAAGGTAGCTGTGTCTTTCCAAAGGAAAAAAAGGTGACAACTGGAGCAGCTCACTGATTTGGGCAATAAGAAGGTAACTGCTGACCTCAACAGGAGAGGTAGTGAAGTGGTAGAGACAGAAACCTAATAGGAGAAGACTGAGTGGAGAGAGTGAATATAAATAATTCTGAGATTTGCTGTAAAGAAAAGGAGAAAAATGAGACTGGAGCTAGAGGGATGTGAGGAAACAAGGTACAGTGTAATGGTCAGTCTTATGTGTCCAGGTGTGGCTAGACTATCATGGTCAATTACTTAATCAAACACTACTTAATCAAACACTAATGCAGGTATAACCTTGAAAGAATTTCGTAGATATTTTGTATGATTAACATCTACAATCTCCTTTAAATAAAGGAGATTACCCTCAATAATGTGAGTGGGTCTCATGCAATCAGTTGAAAACTTGAGAAAAAACAGGTTTTCTAGAGAGGAAATGTTTGCCTCAAGGCTGCAACATCAAGTCCTAGGCTGAGCATAATGGCTCACGTCTGTAATCCCAGAGCTTTGGGAGGCAGAGGTGAAAGGATTATCTGAGGTCAGCATTACTTGACGTCAGGAGTTCAAGACCAGCCTGGGTAACATAGCAAGACTCCATCTCTATAAAAAATTTAAAAATTACCCAATCATGGAGACTTGCACCTGTAGTTTCAGCTACTGGGAAGGCCAAGGTGGGAGATTACATAAACGCAGGAGTTCAAGATTGCAGTGAGCTATGACTGTGCCACTGTACTTCAGCGTGGGTGACAGCGTGAGATCCTGTCTCTAAAACAAATAAATAAGTAAATAAAATCCTGAGCTTCTAGCCTGCTCCACAGATCTCAGACTCAAGACTGCACGACCCCTGCCTGATTTCCAGCTTGTTGGACTACCCTACACATCTCCAATTTTCAAGTTCCCACAATTGTGCTGAACCACATCAATGAAATGAAATGTGTGTGTGTGTGTGTGTGTGTGTGTGTGTGTGAGAGAGAGAAACAAAGAGACAGAGAGAGAAACAGAGACAGAGACAGAGAGAGACAGAGAGAGATGCAAGAATATCTCTTAGTTCTGTTTCTCTGGAGGAACCGAGAACACAAAGGGTTCCTAAAAGATGGGAGCTGTTAAGAGTATGTTAGCAAAATAGTAACAGTTATCTAATAAAAGGGGGAAATTTTGAAGTAATGAGAGTGAGAACAACTTGAGAGACAAAGGTCTTGAGAAGGTGAAAAGGGATCAGATTCACTGCACAAATACAAGGACTGGCCTTACAGGCCACTGTAGTAAGAAAACGGATAGAGGATATGAGTATAACTGCAGCTAGATAGGTAGGTTTAATCCCTGAAGGATTGTCTTTCGACTATCCCGATTAAACAGGCAAGATAATCAGCTAAATGTGAAGACTAGATAGGAAATGTAGTTTTGAGGAGAAAGTATAAAACAATTTTGTTAGGATGTGGAAATAACCCTGGAGTATAATACTCTAAGGGGATTGCTTAGGCAGCATTAAGGGACCACTTGGAAAAAAATGTAAAGCCCAGCCCTTATGGTATGTATTTTTCTCCAGCCATTTTCAGCTCTGGTGCAGGTATGGGACAGATGGTTATATGGGGTTTTCCTAGAGAATATGAAAGAGGAAGACAGAATCAAGGAAGTTGATGGTATGAAGGAGGATGTGATTATAATAAAGAATGATAAAATCTAAGTGGGAAAAATAAAGGCAGTGAGGACATGAAGAGTGTGAAGAACATTAAAAATATAGTGTCAAAGTATTTAAAATCACAATTAAAAAAAACAGTAGAGTGAAAACACAGAAGAAAACACTGGAACAAAAGGAGAGTTCAACAGGAAATGGGATGCCTAAAATGAAGACCGAGGACATTGACCCTTTTAATCAATAACCAACAATTTGCATTTCTGTCTTGCTAAACATAAAAATGAAAAGTAAAAAACTGCATTTATATTTAGTGACACCTATTATACCTTTGAAAACTATTATTATACACCCTGGAAATACGTCTGATATAGTGGAACAAACTAGATTTTTTAAGAGAGAGGTGATTATAGTACTTTATTTTTACAATGCTTATTTTTTTTTAAAGGGATCTTATGACAAACTACCAGTTTCCAAATGATACAGATTTAACAAATCCATTTCTCTCTTAAAAAACAATTTTTCTGGAAAGCAGTGTGGCAGTTCCACAAAGACCTAAAAACAGAACTACCATTCGACCAATCAATCCCATTACTGGGTATATACCTGATATGGTTTGGCTCTGTGTCTCCACCCAAATCTTACCTTGTATTGTAATCCCCATAATCGCCCCACATGCCAAAGTGGGACCAGGTGGAGGTAACTGGGATCATGGGGGCAGTTTCCCAGATGCTGTTCTCATGATAGTGAGTTCTTTGAATTTTTTTTTACTTTTTGAGAAGGAGTCTCGTTCTGTTGCCCAGACGGGAGTGCAGTGGTGCACTTTTGGCTCACTGCAACCCCCACCTCCCAGCCTCCCTAGTAGCTGAAATTACAGGCGCCCGCCACCGGCCCAGCTAATTTTTGTATTTTTAGTAGAGACGGGGCTTTCACCATGTTGGCCAGGCTGGTCTCGAATGATCTGCCCTCCTTGGCCTCTAAAAGTGCTAGCATTACAGGCGCGAACCATCGCACCCAGCCGATAAGTGAGTTCTCACGAGATCTGATGGGATGTGCGTGTGTGTTTTTTTTTTTTTTTGAGATGGAGTCTCGCTGTGTCATTAAGGCTGTGAGTGCAGTGGTGCGATCGCAGCTCACTGCAACCTCCACCCTCTGGGTTCAAGTGATTCTCCTGCCTCAGCCTCCAGAGTAGCTGGAATTACAGGTGCACGCCACCATGTCCAGCTAGGTTATTTTTATTTTTTCTTTTTGAGATGGAGTCTTGCTCTATCACCCAGGCTAGAGTGCAGTGGTGCGATCTTGACTCACTGCAACCTCCACCTCCCAGGTTCAAGTGATTCTTCTGCCTCAGCCTTGTAGCTGGGATTACAGGACACACCACCACGCCTGGCTAATTTTGTATTTTTAGTAGAGATGGGTTTTATCATGTTGGCCAGGCTAGTCTCAAACTCCTGACCTGAAGTAATCCACCTGTCTCGGCCTCCCAAAGTGCTGGGATTGCAGGCATGAGCCACTGCACCTGGCCTGATACCTGATGGTTTTATACGCCTCTGGTATTTCCCCTGCTTGCACTCATTCCCATACTGCTGCCCTGTGAAGAATGTGCCTGCTTCTCCTTTGCCTTCCGCCATGATTCTAAGTTTCCTGAGGCTTCCCCAGCAATGCAGAACTGTGTGTCAATTAAATTTCTTGCCTTTATGAATTACCCAGTCTTGGGGAATTTTTTATAGCAGTATGAAAACAGACTAACACAATACTCAAAGGAATATAAATCATTCTATCATAAAGCCACATGCATGCGTATGTTCACTGCAGCACTATGCATAATAGTAAAGACATGGAATCAATCTTAATGCCCAACAATGGTAGACTGGTTAAAGAAAATGTGGTCCATATACAACATGGAAGGCTCTGCAGCCATAAAAAACAACAAGATCATGTCTTTTGCAGGGACATGGATCGAGCTGGAGGCCATTATCCTTAGCAAACTAATGCAGGAAAACCAAATACCTCATGTTCTCACTTATAAGTGGGAGCTAAATGATGAGAACACATGAACACACAGACGGAAACAACAGACAGTGGGGTCTAACAGAGGTGGGAGGTCTGGAGGAGCGAGAGAGTCGGGAAATGTAACTAATGGGTACTAGGCTTAATACCTGGGTGACAAAATAATCTGTACGAGTCCCTGTGACATGAGCTTACCTATATAACAAACCTGCATATGTATCCCTGAACGTCAAATAAAAGTTAAAAAAACACTTTTCATCCATATTCAACAAACTCAGAAAACACATGCAATCCCTAACCACAATATAAGAATATATGAATATGGACAGCAGGAGGATGAGCAGAGACCATTAAAAATCAAAGAAAGGGTAGAAAAAGCATGACAACCGTATCTCTAAGAAAAATGAGCACTGGGCGTGCAGTGGGGGGCATACCTATAATCCTAGCACTTTGGGAGGCCAAGGTGGGAGAAAGGCTTGAGCCCAGGAATTTCAAGTAGACTAGGCAACACAGTAAGACCTCTTCTCTACAAAAAAAAAAAAATAATAATAATAATAAATAAATAATAAAAAAATAAAAAAAAAATAAAAAAAACAAAGAAAAGGAAAATTAGCCAGGTGTGGTGGCACATACCTGTAGTCCCAGCTTCAAGAGGCTAAGGCAGGAGGATTAATTTAGCCCAGGAGGTTGAGGCTGCAGTGAGTTGTAATCATGCAATTGCACCCCAGCCTGGGTGACAGAGCAAGACCCTGTCTCGAAAATAAAAATAAGCTATTTTGCTCGGTAGAATCCAGACACCATCAGGTATTAGAAGTAGTAGGTTCCATAGAAGATGAAGTGTGTTATGGTCTGAAACTAGGAATATCATCTCAAAGTCTGTATAATAAGCAATTAAATCCCCAACTCTCTACTCCAAGCCAGGCTGGCAAGAAATTCCTTTATGACCATTCATTTTGGAAGTCCAGACATTTATCTTCTCAAGAAAATAAACCAGAAATCCAGAGTCATTAGACATATATGTGTGATTATGTTTGGTTTGTGTGAATGCCCTGAGTGTTTCTTCATTCTACCCAACTCCAAAAGAGCAGACAGCAGTCAAGCTTAAGTGGACTGGAAGATCCTTCTGCAGAGGCTGAACTTCTCCAGGGAAGACAATTATCACTACCAACATTTGAGGGTCTATAAAAAAATACTAACTGACCACCAGACTGCTCGATAGTGATGTCACTAATCTGGAAGCCAGAGTCAATGTCCCACCATGACAGAGGTGCACACACACACCCCTCTGCCATTGAGCTTTTTAGTAGTATCTCACTATCAACAATGACTACAGAGCCAAGAAACACGTATTTGAGGAAAATATCCAATATGAAAGACAGTTTAAAAAGCAGAGAATAAGAAGAAAAAAGGTTAGGACTGAGAGCAGAAGAAAACCTCAGAGAAATAATTAATATCATCAAAGAAAAGGTACCTACGAAACATAGAATGTTTAAAAAAGGGAGACTTTGGCAGGGTGTTGTGGCTCACACCTGTAATCCCAGCACTTTGGGGAGGCCGAGGCGGGCAGATCACCTGAGGTCAGGAGTTTGAGACCAACCTGGCCAAAATGGTGAAACCACATCTCTACTAAAACTACAAAAATTAGCCAGGCATGGTGATACATGCCTGTAATCTCAGCTACTCAGGAGGTTGAGGTGGGAGAATCCCTTGAACCCAGGAGGCGTAGGTCATAGTGAGCCGAGATCATGCCACCGTACTCCAGACTCCAACTCAAAAAAGAAAAAGAAGACTTGGAAAATAAGAAAGAACTCTTAGAAATGTAAAAGGATACTCAAAATTAAGTTTAATAAACATGAGGTACAATGGACAGAAAGGACAAAGAAATGGAAAATAAACATACATAACAGTGTATCATTACAAAATTTCAGGATATCATCAAGAAATTTCATTAATAAACAAACAAAAAATCGCAAAGCTTCCAAAGACAAGAAACAGGATCACAACCAGAAGTCTAAAATTAGCATTAGACTTCTCAATGGCAACGTTGGAAACTAGAAACAAATTCTTAGAAAAATAATTTTCAATTATAAAATTTATATTAGGTCAAACTATTAAGCAAGAAGCTACAACATATTTTTCAGGCATGTAAAGTCTCAAATACATATTTCCCGAATTCCCTTTTTCTCAAGAAACTATCAGAAAATATGCTACACAAAAAGGAGAGAACAAATTAAGAAGAAAGAAAACAAAAGATGATAGAGGATCTAAAAAACAAAGACAAAAAATTCAAACAGCAGAAATATAATTAAAGAGCATATAAATTTTAGAAAATAAGGCATGATTTAAAAAAATTAAAAGCAAAAAAAGTCAAAAAATTGATTAGAACACTTGTTTAAAAATAAAACAAGCTTCACAAGTACACATGACAAAGAAACTTAAAATAACAAGAAGTTATGGTACAGTCATAAGATGGGACCATTATAGAGAATTTTTATTTTTGTACTTTTCTCTTTTTCTGAATTCTCTATAAGTAGTATATGTAATTTTATATATACTGAAAATATTCTAGTGTACAATACGAAAACAAAAAATATGTTCAAAAATTTTTCAAGTTAACTGCCCTCTTTACAACCAAACCAAATAAGCTTTGCTGTTCTCTATATTAAAATCACAAGGATATGAAGAGACACTTCTCAAAGAAGACATTTATACAGCCAACAGACACATGAAAAAATGCTCATCATCACTGGCCATCAGAGAAATGCAAATCAAAACCACAATAAGATACTATCTCACACCAGTTAGAATGGCGAGCATTAAAAAGTCAGGAAACAACAGATGCTAGAGAGGGGGTGTAGAGACATAGGAACGCTTTTACACTGCTGTAGGAGTGTAAACTAGTTCAACCATTGTGGAAGACAGTGTAGCAATTCCTCAAGGATCTACAACTACAAACACCATTTGACCCAGCCATCCCATTACTGGGTATATACCCAAAGGATTATAAATCATGTTACTATAAAGACACACGCACACATATGTTTATTGTGGCACCATTCACAATAGTAAAGACTTGGAACCAACCCAAATGTCCATCAATAATAGGCTGGATTAAGAAAATGTGGCACATATAAACCATGGAATACTCTGCAGTCATAAAAAAGGATGAATTCATGTCCTTTGCAGGGACATGGATGCAGCTGGAAACTATCATTCTGAGCAAACTACCACAAGGAGAGAAAACCAAACACCGCATGTTCTCACTCATAGGTGGGAACTGAACAATGAGAACACTTGGACACAGGGCGGGGAACGTCACACCCCGGGGCCTGTCGTGGGGTCAGGGGCAGGGGGAGGGATAGCATTAGGAGAAATATCTAATGTAAATGACGAGTTAACGGGTGCAGCAAACCAACATGGCACATGTATACCTATGTAACAAACCTGCACGTTGTACACACATACTCTAGAACTTAAAGTACAATTTAAAAAGTATAATTAAAAAAAATCACAACATTGGGCTAGGCATGGTTGCTCAAGTCTGTAATCCCAACACTTTGAGAGGCTGAGGTGGGCGGATTGCCCAAGGTCAGGAGATCGAGACTAGCCTGGCTAACATGATGAAACCCCATCTCTCCTAAAAATACAAAAATTAGCCGGGTGTGATAGCGCATGCCTGTGGTCCCAGCTACTCAGGAGGCTTAGGGAAGAGAATCGCTTGAATCAGGAGAGGGAGGTTGCAGTGAGTTGAGATTGTGCCACTGCACTCCAGCCTGGGCAACAGAGCAAGACTCCATCTCAAAAACAACAATAACAACAAAAAACAACATTAGACAATTACTGAGTGACTGATGTATGTTACATATTTAACATAAATTATTTCATCTATATGACTCAGGAAACAAAAGATAAATTATTTCATTTAAGCTTCCCAATACTACTGTGAGAAAAGACTATTAGTACCTATGCTATAGAGATGAAAGGCAAAGGAGTTACATAATTTGTCCAAAGTCACCAAGTTAATAAATTCAAGATACGTAATGCTTATAATTTTAAAAATCCTTGTTTCTTTATAAAAACTGGCTGCCAAAAGAAAGCTAATTTTCAGAACCAATGATAGAATGTAAAAAAGAATAATCTAAGAAAAATGACAGTTCTTTAGTTAGAAAATTTCAAAAGTTATTCTAGACCTAAATATACAGATTCAAAAAAGTAAACACATTTTAAAGTTATACTTTATTTTATGGGTATAACTACATGATACAGTGGTATTTACAGATTTGGCCAACTATTGGGCATTAATCCCATGAGAACATCAGAAGTCTACTGTATACAAACCCTAGAAAATTGAATAAAGGTTTTATATCTGGAGGAGAGGTGAAAACCACAACGGTGAAAAAGTAAAGACAAAGTAAAAGTACAAAGCAATGAAAAGGTCAAACTCTAGAAGAATTTTGAAAAATGAATATAAAAAATGTAAATACAAAAAGAACAATTATTTATACTACATGGTCTATTCTTTGATAATATCAGATTGCCCTAAAATTTTCACATCTTAACCACAGAAACCAGAAATAATCTGTGTGGTTAAAAATTATAAAATAATTATTGAATTTAATAAACAGAATATGGGTCCTGAGAGCCAAAGATAAGTAAAATGAAAATGCAGGATGGATGTGGTGGTAATCCCAGCACTTTCAGGGGCCGTGGTATGCAAACTGCTTGAGTTCAGGAGTTCAAGACCGTGAACAACATGGTGAAATTCCAACTCTACAAAAACTACAAAAAAATTAGCCGAGTGTGGTGGTATGCACCTGTGGTCCCAGCTACTCGGGATGCTGAGGTGGAAGGATTGCTTGAGCCTGGGAAGTGGGGTTTGCAGTGAAATAAAACGATGCCACTGCACTGCAGCCTGGGCAACAGAGTGAGAATCAGAAAATAAACATGCATTACAAAAAGCAAAAGAAAAGAAAATGCAAGCCGTTTGTTTTCTTAACAGCGGTTCTTGGAAGTTTATCTACTAGTTTATTTCTGATTTCCCCCATGTCTGCCATGTCTTATTACTTTTTATTAAAACAGAATAAGCAAACGAATAAATTCTGAGTAAAACCATAAATGAAGGGAAATATTGGTAAATACTACTATCCTTTTTTGTCATTAAAGAATAATAGAATAATAGCAGCAGCTTACTAAATGCCAAGCATTGTCCCAAGCGCTCCTAATCTCTTCTTTCCCACTTTGCAAATAAAGAGAGTAAGACCAGCTATGTTAAGGACTTGTCCAAGGTTATCCAACTAGTAAAAGGCAGAGACAAATATGAATTCAGACAGTCACTCCAGAACCCATTCTATCAACCACAGTATTACATGGTTTCAGCAACTGAAGGCCAAATAAAAAGACTTCAATTTTCTGAGGCAAAATTATTTTCAGCCTCTGATTATAAATTAAAGCAATTTCATATGTCATTTCTTTCCTCAGAGGAAAAGTCTGGAGATGGTGACTCTGTAAGAAATGTTAATCAATAATGAACCATATGTCACTATAAAATCAACCATAAGGTATAAAGAAATGTTTATCCCTCAGGAGTCTGAGAGTGACTTATTGATAAGAACTGATGAAGACTGGCCTCGTGATGATCTTGACCACATTTTCTAATTTTTTCCCAAATTCATTTTAGGAGGGAAAAAAGAATAGACTCAATCATCATGTCATCATTAATACAAATTTTGTATTTTAACTCCCCTTTGTTCAAATTAGAATTTTCTCTTTAGAAGTCAGAGGTAGCCAGCATTAATATATTTATAACATCACAGAAAATTATGTGAGAAAGTAACAAAAAATTAAAACATTAACCAACATTACTCATCCTGAATGTTGTCCTCTAACAAAAATTTGAAGTCAACAAGTTGTAAAGCATTGGTGTACATTTTAAAAGCAAATGCCTAAAAATAAACATAATCCTGAAAAGCAATTGAGAGTAAAATTATCTTCATAATACTAAACAACAAAGTGGTAAAACAAAGAAAATCTTATCTATTTTTGACCTTAAAAAGAAAATATTCCCTCAAAAAATAAAAATGTCATCAAATTTGAAAAAAAAAGTTCCCAGTCTCAGACTGTAAATCCACCAAAATAATTATGACACAATGCTTCTTACGTAAATTAAATCCACAAACTGTACTACTATGTCCAACTGAGATAGCTATTTCAAATAAAAATAAGGGCACTTAGTTCTAAAGATCAATAGTTAATAAAAACTATACTTTAATGTAAAGCTTCTTTATTAAAATGGGTCAAATAACTAGGACAGTATGTTTGAAAATTCCAACGAAGGGATAAAAGAAAATATAAAATTTAATTGTTAACAGTCTCTTTCAATTTAATGGTAAAATGTATTCTAAAAAGAGAGTTTACCTCCAATGGAAAAATAAGAATATACTTATGCATGTGGAATAAACAGACATAAAGAACTACATAATGATAAAAAAACTTTTAATAAAAATGTAGTGAAAGTATACAATTAAATGCAATGCATAAACACTGACAATAGGGACACATATTTAATTCATAACAAGAAAATGGGGTATTTGGAAAACAGATTAAAAATACTACTGATAAGACCACTCTGATGACTTATGAAGCTCTGGAACTCATCACATCTGTACCCTACAAAATAACTAACCTGATGGTCTCTCTTCTCAGCTAAGATATAAGCAATGTCAAGGAGCATTTTATTCCAAAGCCGATAATCATATCTGGCCATAACTGCCTTGTAACTGTCCATGCACATAGTCTTTGAAGCAGAGGATTAAATGTTCCTGCCCATTTTATCTAGTCCCCAAGACTTGTCCTGCAAAGTGAATAAAAATGATTATCTTTTTATCTATTCCTCGTACATATACCATTAAAAATAAGAAGAGGGCACAGATGAGAACAAAATGTCCTTGAAAAGATAGGTAACTGTTGTCCAGCCTGGAATTAAGTTCTCAGCAAGCCCTCTGTGCTTTGTTGAAGGGTAGGTGACTGCTACGTCTCACATTTTATACAAATGAGCCTTGGAAGATATGACCATTAATTAGTGTAGACACATGGGAATTACAGTAATACTTTAAAGTAAATTGAGAGAACTGAAAAGTCAGTTTTATCCTTTGAAAATTTGGTATAAACATATGTTGTTTACTTTGCTTTTTGATATCTGATTTTGAAAAATAATTTCAAATTTAAATAGGCTACATGATGATATTAATATAAAAAGAACACAGCTGAAAACAAAATCACATTAATGAAGTAGTTTTAAAAGTTATGATGAACACAGGTGGATTGTGGAAAAGAGACACAGAAAGGCAATGGGGGGAAGCAGGAGACACTCAATTCAAAAGGAATAGGAAGAAAGCCATAATGAAAATATATTTAAACATATATAAGATTAGCAGATGGAGATAACCAAAGGGATAAGTATAGAGAAAACAATACAATGAAAGTTACTAAAAATGAACAAATGAAAAGGAGAACTGAAATAGACCATCATAAAGGCAGTAAAATACAGTAATACTGCATTTACATGGCAGTGAAGGACAAATGCAAATGACTTAAAGTACATTGTTCACAAAATTAAAACAATGTTTTAAGAGTCAAAATATTGTGCATATTTCTATAATATAGCACTTCTCTTATGTTCTTAAATGGCATACAATTAATCTTTTAAACAGAATGCACACAAGTTTCTAGATTAAAGAAAGGTAGCTTGCCCCTACAGAGAAGCCAAAGATTGTGCTCTATCTTGAGATCTGTAAACTAATTTTTGTGTCTTCTTATTTTAAACGGTCATTTCACAATACTATCAGCCCTCAATTAACTTGTTGCTTCTCCTTCTCTCTTGGCCTTGGGAAACCCAGATAATAACTTCTGTATCAAAGTAAATTCGTTAATTTTTATGACAGCAAAATTGGTTATTTAAAAGCAATTTCTACTTTATTTTTAAGTTTTTTTTTTTTTTTTTTTTCCAAATTGCTGAATTTCCTATGCACGTGACAACCAGGTAAATGGGCATTACTGTGCACAGAAAGAAGAAAGTAAGATAAAAAGGAATAGAAAACAGAAAGAAAAGAAAAAAAGCAAGGACCAAATGCAGAGGATACTATTAAAGGCTGTGGAATTAGAAAAAAAAAGTATAACATTATATAACTGTTTGAATAATAAACAGTATTTTTATAGTAACTTTTTAAGAAGATACTCTCAAAACACAGTATAAACTGTATCTGATGTATGTTCTACATAGGTATTTTTCAACAAATTATATTTTTAATATTTTGAAAACAGATAAAATTGGGTAAAATATGTCCTTCTCTTCCTAATAATGAGAAAAGAATACTCTCAGAAAAAACAAACTGTGCTTCATGTTTATTTGGTTCGGACTGTAACCAACAGAATAATAAATACTAATATTAGTTAATATGAATTAACTAAGGGAAAAATGAGAATTGGGAAAAAAGAATGTAAAAACATACAGATGACTCCAATTATTATTTTATTGGCTTTGGGCAACAGGTTAAGCCAAAAAAAAAAAACACAAAATTTTAAAGCAGACATCTGCAATGTGTAGTTCCCAAATCACCAGCATCAACATTGCCTAGGAACTTCTTGCCCAGCAATCTGTTTCAACAAGCTCTGTAGGTGATTCTGGTGTGTGCTAAAATTTGAAGAACAGTGCTTTAAATAAATTAGATAAACGAGAAATTACATGCAAAATAAAATGTAATTAATGAGTCTAAATCTGGTTTGTCATGATAATAAGTAAGATGAATATAGGCAAAGTTACTGCTACTAAAAAAGATGTACTTTGGGATTATTTAAACATACAATTATGAACACCCAACGAGTATACACACACACTCCATTATGAATTAAAAAAAAATAGTCATTTTAGGTAGGCACAGTTAAAGCAGTGAAGGAAAAATAGAACAACTGCTAAAATAAGAAAATTACCTCGTTACTGAAAGTCAAGAAAAAAATGAATATAGTTGGTTGACAAGTTGTCATGATACTTCTAAAATAAAGCAAAAGTGAAAACTAATCTGTTAGTTCTTCAAATTATCTACAGCCTACCTTAAGCACTGATTTTAAATACGTTAATATTTGAGTATGTTTAAGTTATTATAGCACTAGGAATAGAAGAATGTTTGTTGCCCTAATGGATGGAATTGTTTCAAATATATAAATAAGTATTTACCCACTTATCTATAATAATAATGAGCAATAAAACAATGTAATTATGTAATTAAAAAAACAGAATAAATTTGGAATTTCAACTATTATTACTTGGGTTTTCCAAAGAATTTGGCCTAGTGGTCTCTTAAAATTTCTTCAGTTATAAATAAGGATGTACATTAGTAACTAAACATTCAGACAGCCATTTGATGACACTGGCCAGAAAATTTCAATTTTCATTCTTGAGGTTATCAAATGCCAGTTATCAAAACAGGCATAAATTTTAACAAAAACTATTCAAATGAAAGTTTTATTCTAATTAAAGTTTTAATTAAATCTTATTCTCATTAAGTTTTTAATCAGAATAAAACATATTCAACAAAACTAAATGAAAAGGAAATAAAATGTTGATTACTTACCAGCCAGGGTACTTGTATGCCTAAAAGCTCTGACCTGGGAGTCTGACAAACCCGTCAAAAGGGAGATTACTGTGTCCATCATATACTCATCATAAATTATGCTATACTGACACTGTCGAATCAGGACTCCAATAAATTCACAAAAGTTTGAACGAAATTTTTTCCACTGAGGTCCAGGCATGGTAAGAGGATAATCACCACTGTCCTAAAAAAGAGAAAAGGAACATATTAAGCATGTCATATGCAGTTTGATCAAAGCTTTTTTTTTCCTTCCTACCTACATAGGAACCCTTTTTTGCAAAGTCATTACAGAAATAAATAGGTGACTTTCATAGTACATTTGATTGCTTTATCTTTATTTGGTTTTGATCTGCCACAACTAAGTAATTCTTAAAGTACTCAAAATTACTATTTTAGAAACAGTATCCACTTTATCGTTCTAAGCCTTCCATTGAAAATAATAGTCTGGTTTGTTGTATTTGGATCTTAGTTGAGATAATTTGAAATAGTAAAAAAAAAATTTTCGAAGTTTAGACTAGAAAGGATGATTGCCATTTGAATTTTGATCAAAGTAATAATGATACCTGCGTCATATCACATCTTTCAATGTTTTAAATTGAATTTTTAAGAAGTGATAATTTCAAAAGTATAAGCATTTCACTGGGAAGTCCAAAAATGACCTTATACATCCTAAACTCCAACCAAATTTCTTCAAATTTTACAATGAACTTGATTTTAATTCCACTTCATACACTGGACTAATTAACTTTTCTAAGAAAACAATCTGAGTTTTTGATATCACCAGGTTGTGTCGTCTTGTTTAAAATACAAAACTTAGAGTACAACCCAATTGGCTAGAGGTTTCTCTCTCTATCCTAAGACACTTTAGTACAGAAATGGAATTTAACAAGGCAGAGAATGAGGAATTCTGTGAACATGGTTGCCTGAATATTCTCAATGTGTAGCTTTTTGTCTTTTTTAGAACAAAGTGCTGCTAGGCAAATTCGTTTATAAGTGAGGCCTTGAGCTCTGCTGGAGTCATAGGGAAGAGAACTAGTGTGATATATGGAATAGCAGATCCCAAGAACAGGTAACAAAAAGCAGACACTAGAAGAGACGGACTCAGAGTCAAAACCCCAAAAGAAAGTTAATGTTGGTGTTAGATGAGTGGTAGGGAGCACTACATGACTGGGAGTGTGAGTATAGATTGGAGAAGTTACATAGACTAGAAAGCAAAGATGCTTCCTAAAGGTATCTCAGCAGCCTACCTGCTGCTTTTATATCACAAAACCCCACTATAGTAGAGTTCCTCTTGTTTTATATCAACTGAGAATCAGCCATTTTGTGATCCACAACAACTGAACCTGGGCCTAAGGGAAGCTACAAAGAAAATAAACTACCTAAACAGGCCCAACATCAAGCAAGGCAGGGAAGGCAGAATAATCAGCACTTCAGAAAACTTGAAAAAGAAGCATACTTCAAAATATTCAAATGTAGTACAACAAACAAACAAAACCCCTAAGGAACTAAAATATTTGATTTCTTAATTAAACAATTCAGTACATGAGTTGAAGAGAAGAATAATTGACAGGAGATACATGAGTAGCCTGGAAAATATGTAAGAAATATCTGAGGGAAAAAAATGTAATTTGCTAGATGAGTCTTCTGGAAAAGCCTTTTAAAATGAATGACATAGGATATTACGATCTCTTTATTCCTTTGTTCCTGCTTTTCACTCATCTGAAATGCATACATGATGTGGGATGTTCAGTCATCTTGCAACCATGAAGGGACCAGTATGAGGATAAAGAATGGTTGAAGAGAAAAATGGGAGAAGTCTAGGTCCTTGATGTTTACTCCCACATTTACTCTACATGACAAACTCCTTTGAGTTTTAACCCACTATTGGTCAGCTTTTCTGTTACTCAGAGACAAAAGCATTCCTACTGTTGGAGAAGAATTACGAGCAGTGAAGAAAGATGAATTATTTAGTAAATGATTCTGGTACAACTGGTGGTCACTAGTGAAGCCTAGCCTAGGAGAGAGAGAGACCCTGTCTCAAAAACAAACACAAACAAACAAGCAAACAAACAAAAAAACACAAAAAACTATATTCCACAGGACTCAACCAGGTACCAGGTACTCACAACAAAGCCTGGGGACAGGGCAGAAAAACAAAGAACACCTTTCCTTTTTTTTTTTTTTTTTTTTTTTAAATTTATTTATTATTATTAAACTTCAAGTTGTAGGGTACATGTGCACAACGTGCAGGTTTGCTACATATGTATACTTGTGCCATGTTGGTGTGCTGCACCCATCAACTCGTCATTTACATCAGGTATAACTCCCAATGCAATCCCTCCCCCCTCCCCCCTCCCCATGATAGGCCCCGGTGTGTGATGTTCCCCTTCCCGAGTTCAAGTGATCTCATTGAAGAACACCTTTCTTGTTAATGCAGGTCTACAGGGGGTAATCCTGAACTTCTCGGGGTAAAGGCAAAATGTCTGGTTCACTTCTCTAGACCCTTCTCTTCTATAAAGTAGCCTCAATCTGGTGGGAAGAGGATTAAGAAATGGAGTCATCCCCAACGCACAGCAAAAACCCACTGCAGCTGAGAGAAGAGTAGAAGAAAACACCCTCTACTTGGGGGGAAAGAAGGAGACAAAACAATGTCCTGAGACCTGAATCCTATACCAATACTAAGCAGAGGTTTGCCAGTATTAAAAGAGGGGCAGAACCCTTCACTGTTGCTTAATTAGGAATAGCCAAAAACTGTATGTTATGGCTTACTGTGTGAAGGTAACTAAGAAAAAGTGTTCCATGACTTCAGAGTACATCCATGCAGAGCCCATTATTTGAGTTTTTGATGTTTAATAACTTTGCTAGAAAAATCTGTAAGAAAAGAAAAAAAGCATCTGCAAGTGATTAATGTAAGCCCTGTGTATGTTTGAGTGAAAGTACTACTTCAGGCACGCTGCCTCCTGGTAACAGCTATGCAGGGAGGAAGGGCCAACACTGCTACACTTCTGATCCCCTTTTGTTTTACTACCCAAAGCTAAATAGGTATTTTTCATAATACATAACTTCTCTTTTACTAAAAGATAGTCTCTACCCATAGAAATGTATTTTGAAAACACTTATTTTACACAGCAATTTTGCATCCATTTAAACTAACCTTTTATCAATAAAGCACTATTTATATATTTTAAAAGAAGAAGAAGAAAGAAGGGTAGAAGCCCCCACTGAACGCCAACCACAGACAACGCAGAGGTTGGCTGCTACAGAAAGGAGAGACAGGAAAGTTGAGGAGGCCCCTTGGTGGCTCACAAAGCATAGTTAAACTGAGGCAGGATTAGGACAATAGATGCCCCCATCATAGCGCCAGGCAATAAGCAACACCAGTCTACCACTAGCAGAAGGGATAACAGTATGGAGAGATCCCCTCTGTAGCACTGGGGTGCAGACAGCAGAGGTATCTGAGGGTGAAGCCTGAACATTTAGAAAAATTTTGGTATCCTAAGCACTAGTTAATGGCAGTTCATCACTAAAGAAATCTGAAACCTGTGACACATTAGTGATAGCAACAACAAAACATAATTCCTGGCTCAATTCCTGACTAGAATAAAAACGTATACCATTTGAAACTTTTAGTTTTTGTACCATGTGCAAATATCACTTTAAAATGTTTTTGGAAAAAGAAAAATTTCCTGTATCCACTTCAAGAGTTTCCTAACTCTAATATAACTAGTTATAAATTTCTCCTTTATATACACACTTACACATGACATGTAAAAAGACGTATAAAGATGGGCAGTGGAGTGACCTCCTTATATTAGACGACTCTTCTCCCCACAATCTCTTCTTTCTCTGCTTTATTTGTTTTCTGCATAGCATTTATTGCCATATACCATATCACAATATTTTCCTTAGGTATTTTATTCATTGTTTTTTTTTTCCCCCCTAACTAAAATGTAAATTCCATGAGGGTAGAGATTATTTTTTGCCTGGTATATTCAGTGCTATATCCTCAATGCTTAGAAAGTAATAGACACTCAAATATTCCTTGATCAAATGAATGAATCATTAGGCCGGGCAAGGTGGCTCACGCCTGTAATCCCAGCACTTTAGAAGGTTGAGGCAGCCGGATAACCTGAGGTCAGGAGTTTGCGACCATCCTGGCCAACATGGTGAAACCCTATCTCTACTAAAAATGCAAACATTAGCCGGGCATGGTGGCATGAGCCTGTAATCCCAGCTATTTGGGAGGCTGAGGCATGAGAATCACGTGAACCTGGGAGGTGGAGGCTGCAGTGAGCAGAGACTGAGTTTGTGCCACTGCACTCCAGCATGGGTAACAGAGTAAAATTCTGTCTTTAAAAAACGGTTGGGCGCGGTGGCTCAAGCCTGTAATCCCAGCACTTTGGAAGGCCGAGACGGGCGGATCACAAGGTCAGGAGATCGAGACCATCCTGGCTAACACGGTGAAACCCCGTCTCTACTAAAAAATACAAAAAACTAGCCGGGTGAGGTGGCGGGCGCCTGTAGTCCCAGCTACTTGGGAGGCTGAGGCAGGAGAATGGCGTGAACCTGGGAGACGGAGCTTGCAGTGAGCTGAGATCCGGCCACTGCACTCCAGCCTGGGCGACAGAGTGAGACTCCGTCTCAAAAAACAAAAACAAGGCCGGGCGCGGTGGCTCAAGCCTGTAATCCCAGCACTTTGGGAGGCCGAGGCGGGCGGATCACGAGGTCAGGAGATCGAGACCATCCTGGCTAACCCGGTGAAACCTCGTCTCTACTAAAAAATACAAAAAAACTAGCCGGGCGAGGTGGCGGGCGCCTGTAGTCCCAGCTGCTCGGGAGGCTGAGGCAGGAGAATGGCGTAAACCCGGGAGGCGGAGCTTGCAGTGAGCTGAGATCCGGCCACTGCACTCCAGCCTGGGTGACAGAGCGAGACTCCGTCTCAAATAAAAAAACAAAAACAAAAACAAAAACAAAACAAAAAAAAATAAACAATTGTTTGAAACTATCCACATAAATATCTGTGAGGACACACCATATTCCTGAAATCAACAGAAGAAATTCCAAATTCTACAGTGCCATTCTCTAACTTATCACAATGTTATAGTCAGTGCTTAACATGTAAAACCACATCTGTGAACTTATATATCACCATAATGGGAACAACTTTTCATTAAAACTTTAAGGATACTGAAAACCTTGACTGAGATTCGCTCTCTCAGGTGATCCTATACATTCCCAAACTCCACTGAAAGATAGAGCTCCTTCCTGGTTTTTCTGGGGGTACTTCTATTAATGTTTTAAAACTAATTCTAAGCATAAATATTTTGTGAAGCCCTCACACTTCAGATAATCAACTCATCCTTTGGGTTCTCAATGAGTCTTGTATACTTCTCAGCTATTAAACTTGTCAAGGTATAATTGCAATTAGTTTACAAAGCTCTATCCCCCTTTAGGATGTGGGCTCATGATCTACAACTATCTCTAAATATACAGTTCCCAAGTAAAAGTTGGGCTACATTAAGTGTTCACTAAATGTTTATCAAACACAAAAATAAATTAATCTCATAAAGTTGGAAAAACCAAATTGTTCATTTATTCAACCCTTGTTAAAAAGTTATACCTGGGAGGGGCTTCAAGATAACTGGTTAGTGTCATGTCATACATCATCCACTAAGAGGAACAAAAATATTAAGTATACAGGCCAGATGTGGTGGCTCATGCCTGTAATCCCAGCACTTTGGGAGGCTGAGGTGGGTGGATCCATTAAGCCCAGGAGTTTGAGACCAGCCTGGATAACATAGTGAAACCCTATCTCTACTAAAAAAACAAAACAAAACAAAAAAACAAACAGCTGGGCATGGTGTCACGCTGGTAATTCCAGCTACTTGGGAGGCCAAGGCACGAGAGTCGCTTGAGCCTGGGAGACGGAGGTTGCAGTAAGCTGAGATGCACCACCGCACTCCAGCCTGGGCAACGGAGCTTGACTCCATCTGAAGGAAAAACATACATACACTAAGCATAAAATCACAACCTGAATAGGTCATCCACTGGAATTCAACGGAAATGTGACAGGAAATAGTTAAAGGAAAAAAGGAGAAGAAAGCAAAGCAGCCTGCTTGGCCGGGATCACCTGAGAGCCAACAGAGACTCCTCAACATGGGGAGAAGAAAAGTAAGAGACCCTCAATTGTCTACATTCCCACAGTGGCCTCCTGCAATTCCAGCAATGGAAGAACTCCTTGATCCTCATGGGCCCTGAAACTATAATGAGCTGCTTGGAGACTGTACAACAGCACTGCTCCAGAGAGGAAGCGCATGCCGAGTCCCACAAATTCCCTGAGACCTGAACAGCAACAGCAAGGCACTATTTTAGAGCCCTAACCCCGACACACTCCATACTATCCTGGAGCCCAAGAGTGCTGGGCTGAGACACAAGAGAAGATTGAGCTGCTGCCCCCAGGACATAAATAAGAAAGACCCTGGCCTACCACATCTAGATCTCAGGCGTAACTGAGACAAGGGCTACTACCACCAGCACAGTGGTGCGGAGGCAAGCGTGGTGCACGTGTTCTCCACCTACCAGTCTAGGCTGTCTGCCACTGAAGGCAGCACTATCCTCACCAATAGCAGGGTAGCAGCACAACTGCCACCACCCCCTACACAAGCATTCCATTGATAACCTGGGGATTACCTCGTCCCTGCCTACCATATCTGGCAACTGCACACACTATCAGAGGACCTGAGGACAACCCCACCCAGCCCTGGTTGCCCCAGCCCCATACCAGAGTACGGAACAGCCCAGAACACCACTGTTGGGACCAGAACACTCCTTTCAGGTACAGGATTAAGCCTACCTACCCAGCTGCTACCACCACAGGTGGCACCTACCTGTATGCACCACGTGTGAGCCTGGAGACTGGCAGTCTAGCACACTGCAGCAACTGCCAACACTAGTGCCCACTTTCTGGGACACAGACGCCCTGCCACTTTCACAGCCCATGCCACACTGGCTGCCTCGTGTCCCAAGAACCCAAGAAATAGTACAGAGACTGCATGCATCCAGAATCAAAGCCAAAGAGTGCCACCCAAAGAACACTTCAGCTAGCATCTTCAGGAGAAAGTCCCTCCACACAAAAGCAAACAATTCAAAGAAGCAAACTGCTATAACAGATGTGCAGATATCAATTATAGACACAGGAAACATGAAAAAGCAAGGGAACTTGATATTTCCAAAGGAATACAATAATTCCCCAGCAACAGATGCCCCCCCACCTCCACCAAAAAAAAAAAAAAAATCACTAAGTCCTGGAAAAGGAACTCAAATTATTTATTCTAAAGAAGCTCAGTAAGATATAACAGAATTCTGAAAAACTATACAGAGGACTCAGCAAAACAATTCAGGATATAAACCAAAAATTTACCAAATAAACAGATATCATTAAAATGAACCAGGTCAGGCGCTGTGGCTCGCACTTATAATCTCACCACTTTGGGAGGCTGACGTAAGTGGATTCCTTGAGCTCAGGAGTTCGAGACCAAGTTGGGCAACATGGCAAAACCCCGTCTCTACCAAAAATACAAAATATTAGTCAAGCATAGTGGTGTGTGCCTGTAGTCCCAGCTATTTGGGAGGCTGAAGTGGGAGAATCACGTGAGCCCAGGAGGCAGAGGTTGCAGTGAGCCGAAAGATCACACCACTGCACTCCAGTCTGGGCGACAGAGCAAGACCCTGGCAAACAAAACAAAAAAACCCCCACAAATTTTGGAACTGAATAATTCATTGAATAAAATAAAGAATACATTTGCAAGCTTCAACAAAAGACTGGATCAAGCAGAAAAATGAGTGTAAGAGCCTGAACACAGGTCTTTTGAGATAATTCAGTCAGACAAAAATAAAGAAAAATGAACAATGCCTTTGTGACATATGAAATACCACACACGTGTTCAAATCGGGGTCCCAAAAGGCCAAGATAGAATGAAAGGATTTTAAAACTTACTTAATAAAAGAATAGATGAAAACTTCCTAAGTCTAGCAAGAGATATAGCCATTTAGATACAAGAAGCTAGGATTCAAAAAGGTCTTCTTCATGGCACATTATAGTCAAACTGTTTAGAGTCAAAGACAGAATTCTGAAAACAGCAAAAGTGTCTAGTCACATATAAAGAAACCTTCATCAGACTACCAGTAAATTTCTCAGCAGAAACCTTACAGGACCAGAGAGAATGGGACGACATATTCACACTGCTAAAAGAAAACAACAACAACAACAACAAAAACCTGCTAGTCAACAGCACTGTATTCAGTAAAACTATCTTTAATAAATGGAGAAATAAATTTTTTCCCAAACAAGCAAAAGCTAAGGAAATCCATCACCACCAGATCTGTTCTACACAAAAAAACTGCTCAAGGGAGTCCTAAAACTGGATGTGAATGAACAATGTTTACCATCAAGAAAACACACAAAAGTATAAATCTCGCTGGTAAAGCAAACACACATATGAGGAAGATAAAATAATCAAATGACACTGCTACAGAAAATCACCAAACAACAAAGACAAACAATAGGAGAAAAAGAAAGAAATAAATAATATTACAAAACAATCAGAAAACAATTAACACTATGACAGGAACAAAGGGTCATATAGTAATATTAACTTTGAATGTAAATGGATTAAATACTCCACTAAAAAGACAAAGACCAGCTGAGTAGATAAAAGACAGGATCCAACTACATGCTGCCTACAAGAAATGCACTTTACCTATAAAGACACAGACAGACTGAAACTAAAGGGATGGACAAAGATATTCCACACAAATAGAAATGAAAAGTGAGCAAGAACAGCTATACTTATGATGAGTGAAACAAACTTTACATCAAAAACAGTCATAAAGACAAAGGTCATTATATAATGATAAAGAGATTAACCCAACAATAATATTTAATAATTTTTAGTATATATGCACCCAACAGGGGAGCGTCCAGATTTATAAAGCAAACATTACTAGATCTAAACAGACTCCCAGACTATAACACAGAATTCAACATCTCACTCTCAGCATTCGATCATCTACACAGAAATTCATTAAAGTAACACTGGACTTAAACTAGAACTTAAACCAAATAGACTTGACATTTATAGGACATTTTATCCAACAACTGCAGAATACACATTATTCTCCGAGATCAGAGAAGACCAGGTGCGTTCAGGGTGGTATGGCCATAAACAGAATACACATCATTCACATTAGCACATGGATAGACCATATGTTAAGCCACAAAACAAGTCTCATCAAATTTTAAAAAATAAAAATCATATGAAATATCTTCTCAGACCACAATGGAATAAAACCAGAAATCAATACAAAGAGAAACTTTGAAAACCTTACAAATATATAAAAATTTAAAAACACACTCCTGAATAACCACTGGGTCAATGAAGAAATTAAGATGTAAATCAAAACATGCCTTGAAATAAATGAAAGTGGAAACACGACATACCAAAACCTGTGGGATATAGCAAAAACTGTACTAGGATCAAAGTTGATAGCAATAAACACCTGCATCAAACGAGTAGTAAGGTTTCAGGCCAGGCACAGCAGCTCACACCTGTAATCTCAGCACTTTGGGAGGCTGAGGTGGGTGGATCACCTGAGGTTAGGAGTTCGAGATCAGCCTGGCCAACATGATGAAATTCCATCTCTACTAAAAATACTAAAATTAGCTGGGTGTGGTGGTGGGTGCCTGTAATCCCAGATACTCGGTTGGCTGAGGCAGGAGAATCACCTGAACCCGGGAGGCAGAGGTTGCAGTAAGCCGAGATCACGCCATTGCACTCTAGCCTGTGCGACAAGAGGGAAACTCTGTCTTAAAAAAAAAAAAAAAAAGTAGTAAGGTTTCAAAGAAACAATTTAACGATGCACCTCAGGAACTAGAGTAGGAAGAACAAACCAAATACAAAATTAACAGCAGAAAATAAATACAGATGAGACCAAAAATAAATGAAGCTAAAACTAAAAAAAAAACAATGGATCAAAGAAATGAAAAGTTGGTTCTTCAAAAAGATAAAACTGATGAACCACTAGCTAGACTAACAAAGACCCAAATAAAAAAAAATTAGAAATGAAAAATGAGACATTACATCTGATAACACAGAAAACAAAAGATCATCAGAGACTATTATGAACAACTATACACTAGCAAATTGCTTGATCATAGTATATTACCTTTTTCATGTGCTGTTGACTTCGGTTTGCTAAAACTTTTGTATCTAACTTCATCAGGGATGTTGGCCTGTAGTTTCCTTTATGATGATGTTGTTGTTTTTGCTGTGTCCTTATCTGGTTTTGCTAACAGGGTAATGCTGGCCTTCTAGAATGACTTACTGAGAATTCCCTCCTCTAAGTTTTTTGGAATAGTTTGAGGAGAACTGGTATTATTTCTTCTATATTTGGTAGAATTCAGCTGTGAATCCTTTTGGGCCTGGGCTTTTCTTGGGTGGGAGACTTTTTATTACTGATTTAATCTCACTACAAACTCACTAATACACCATGATCAAGCAAAATTTACATAAGGCATTCAAGATGGCTTAACATATGCAAATCAACAAATGTGATACAAAACACCAACAGAATGAAGGACAAAAACCCTCTGATCATCTCAACAGATGTAGAAAAAGCATTTGGTAAAATCCAACAACTCTTCATGATAAAAATTCTCAATAAACTAGGCAAAAAAGGAATATACCTCAAAATAACGAAGTTCATATACAACAAACTCACAGGTAACATCATACTGAATGGGGAAAAGTTCAAACCTTTTCCTCTAAGAACCGAAACAACACAAACATGCCTACTTTTACAAGTCTTATTCAACACGGTACTGGAAGTCCTAATCAGTTAAGAGAAAAAAACCAAATGCACCCAAATTGGAAAAGAGGAAGTCAAACTGCCCCTCTCAGCAGATGACATGATCTTATATTTAGAAAAACCCAAAGCCTCTACCAAAAAATTCTCAGAGCTGATAGCAAATTCAGGAAAAGTACTTTACGTTTTTTCAACACATAAAAATTGGTTTCTATATACCAATAATAAAACAGCTGTAAAAAATCAAGATGGCAATCCCATTTACAATAGCTACAAAAAATAAAAGATTTAGAAATAAAGCTAACTAAAGGGAAGGATCTCTATAAGGAAAACTATAAAAGGCTGATGAAAGAAATTGAAGAGGACACAAACGAATGGAAAGACATCTCATGCTCATGATTCGCAAGAATATTGGTAAAATGTTGGTACCAAATGAAATTTGTTTTTTAAAAAGGTTGGTAAAATGACTGTGTCGCCTTTTTTATTTTTTGCATTACTATAAAGAAATACCTGAGACTGGGTAATTTATAAAGAAAAGAGGTTTACTGGCTCAGGTTCTGGAAGCTGTATAAGAAGCACAGTACTGGAGTCTGCTCGTCTTATGGTGAGGTCCTCAAGGATGCTTGTAACCACAGCAGAAGGTGAAGGTGAGCCAGTGAATCACACGGTGAGAGAAGGAGCAACGGGGCAGGGGTGCCACACTTTAAAAAATTACCAGATATCTTGTGAACTCAAAGTGAGAATTCACTCATTACTGCAAGGAGGATACCAAGCCACTCACGAGGGATCTGTCTCCATGACCCAAACACTTCCTACCAGGCCCCACTTCCCACACTGGGGATTACATTTCAACATGAGATTTAAAGAGGACAAACATCCAAACCATATCAATGACCATACTGTCAAAAGCAATATATAGATTCAACGTAATCCCTATCAAAATACCGATATCAGTTCTCACAGAAACAGAAAAAAAAAATCCTAAAATGTGTATGGAACCAAAATAGAGCCAGAATAGCCAAAGCAAAGTTAAGCAAAACAAACACACAAATGAAATGAAATAAAACAAAAACAAAGCTGAAGGCATTACAGCCTGACTTCAAATTATAAGGCTGTATTAGCCAAAAGAGCAAAGTATTGGTATGGAAATAACTACACATACCAATTGAACAGAACAGAGAACCCAGAAATAAATCCACACATTTATAGCCTACTGATTTTTGACAAAGGTGTCAAGAACATACACTGCAGAAAGTACACCTTCCTTCAATAAATGATACTGGAAAAACTGGATATCCATACGCAGAAGAATGAATCTGAACCCCTATCTCTCACCTTATATAAAAATCAACTCAAGATAAATTAAAGACTTAAATATAAGACCTGAACCTATAAAACTAGTAGAAGAAAACCCAGGAAAAACAATTCAGAACACTGGTCTAGGCAAATAATTTACAGCCAAGACATCAAAAGCACAGACAACAAAAACAAACAAAATAAAAAACTAAATAAAAAACTAAAAATAAAAAAGCACAGCAAAGAAAACAACAGAGTGCAGAGACAACCTCTTCAATGAGAGAAATATTTGCAAACTGTTCATCCAACAAAAGACTAATACCCAGAATACTCAAACAACTCAACAATAAATTAAAAAAAAAAAAAAACATAATCCCATTAAAAAGTGAGCAAAGCACATGAATAGTCAACTCTCAAAAGAAAACTTAAATGGTCAACAGGTATATGAAAAAGTGCTCAACATCCATAATCATCAAGAAAATACAAATTAAATGGGCAATGAGATATCATCTCACCCTCGTTAGAATGGCTATTATTGAAGAGAAGAAAAACAACAGATACTGGTGAGGATTTGGAGAAAAGAGAACTTCTACACACTGTTGGTGGGAATGTAAATTAGTACAACCACCATGGAAAACAGTGCGGAGATTTTTCAAAAAACTAAAAATAGAACTACCATATGATCCAGCTACTATGTATTTATCCAAAGGAAAATAAATCAGTATATCAAAGGGATACCCACACTTGCATGTTTATCACAGCACTATTCACAATAGCAAAGATATGGAATCAATCTAAGTGTCCATCAATAGATGAATGGATAAAGAAAATGTAGCATATACATACATATACATATGTATATGTATACATATACAAACAGGAAACTGGTTATAAAAAAATAAAGTCATTTGCAACAGTACGAATAGAATTGGAAATCATTACATTAAGTGAAATAACTCAGGAACAGAAAAACAAATACCACATTTTCTCACTCATATCCATCAGCTAAAAAACTTGATCTCATGGTGATAGGGAACATAATGATAGACGCCAGAGTGAGAAAGCCGTGTGAGGAGAAAACGGAGAGGTTGGGTAAATCATCAGATATCTTGTGAACTCAAAGCGAAAATTTACTCGTTACTGCAAGGAGGATACCAAGCCACGCATATAAATTCTATCTAACTTACAGTTATAATGTTCGATAGCTGGCCTGGGTGACTACAGTTAACATCAATATATTACATATTTCAAAATAGCTAGGAGAGAGCTGGGCACGTTGGCTCATGCCTGTGATCCCAGCTCTCAGGAAGGCCAAGGCAGGTGGATCACTTGAGGACAGGAGTTCAAGACCAGCCTGGCCAACATGGCAAAACTTTGTCTCTACTAAAAATACAAAAATTAGCTAGGAATGGTGGCACAAGCCTGTAATCCCAGCTACTTGGGTGGCTGAAGCAAGAGAATCACTTGAACTAGGGAGGTGGAGGTTGCAGTGAGCTGAGATGGTGCCACTGCACTCCAGCCTAGGCAACAGAGTGAGACCCTGTCTCAAAACAAACAAACAAACAAAAGCTACCAAAGGACTTGAAATGGTACCAACACATAGAAATGATAAATACTCAAGGTAAGAGATACCTCAAACACCCTGACTTGATCATTACGCATTCTATGCATGTAAAAATATTCACATGTACCCCATAAAAATGTAAACTACTGGCCAGGTGTGGTGGCTCACACCTGTAATTCCAGCACTTTGGGAGGCTGAAGCAGGCGGATCACAAGGTCAGGAGATTGAGATCATGGTGATACCCCGTCTCTCCTACAAAAATACAAAAAAAATTTAGCTGGGCACAGTGGCAGGAGCCTGTAGTCCCAGTTACTTGGGAGGTTGAGGCAGGAGAATGGCATGAACCCGGGAGGCCGAGCTTGCAGTGAGCACAGATCACACCACTGCACTCCAGCACGAGTGACAGAGCAAGACTCTGTCTCCAAAAAAAAAAAAAATGTAAACTACTATGTATCTATACAAGCAAAAAGTTATACTTCTAATAAATACAAAACCGAATTCCTACTATCTGGCTTTAGCTGAAAAATCTAATACATCTTAATAATTGACAAATATAAATGTGATTTATTTGAATCACTGTAAAATCCAATTTTGTACAAGTTTTAAAACGGAAAGATAAAGATTTTCCAATTATCAGCATGTAAGTATATCCTCAATACCTAGTTTATCATGACTAATCCAGATGGTAATTTAATCTAGTAGACACTGACATAAATGTTATTGTTGGAATATACTTTGGTTTCACAAATATCTCATTTAAGCATCTTTCATAATGACTGGATATCTCAGATAATGTAATAGAGAGGTCTGACTCAATCTAAAAAGATTAGATTAAGAGAGTATAATTGGCTCATTAAAAAAAATACTAGTATAATTCTATAACTTACTGGATCAGCAGTAAGAAATTGATAGTAAAAATAGCCAGAAACGAATTATATGACCAGGGTTGTTCAAACTGAAAGAACGTAACTGTTACCGAGTAATCTCTTCCCAGCCATTTCAGTATCATAAACTTCTGATTATATAAAACACAGAACAGGGTAGTAGTTAAAGAGTATGGACTTAGGGCCATGCACAGTGGCTCACCTGAGGCCAGGAGTTCGAGACCAGCCTGTTCAATATGGTGAAACCTCGTCTCTACTAAAACTACAAAAATTGGCCAGGTGTGGTGGTGTGTGCCTGTAGTCCCAGCTACTCAGGAGGCTAAGGCATGAGAATCACTTGAACTCGGGAGGCAGAAGTTGCAGTGAACCAAGATCGCACCACTGCACTCCTGCCTGGGTGACAGAGCAAGACTCACTCTCCCAAAAAAAAAAAAAAAAAAAAGGTACAGCTGTAGGAGCTAGATTGTTTGGGTTCAACTCCTGGCTTGCGATTTAGTAGTTGTGTGACCTCAGGTAAGTTTCTTAACCCTTTTGTGCCCCAATTTTCTCATCTGTCATATAGGGATAACAATATTATAAACTACCTACACCTCACAAAAATGTTGTGAGGATTAAGTATATCTAAAGCACTTAACAGTGCTTGCATCTATTAAGCATAATTAGTAGCTATTATTACTACTATTCAACATGTTTGCTCTTGTCCCCAACAGTTTGAACTGCAGGGTTCAGTCATTATACATTTCCTTTATTACACTTTTGCATATTACAAATTCAATACAATTTCTGGAGTCACTGCAATTTTTTAATTATTGATTTGTCTTTTGGCACTTGTCATTTCTAATTCTATTTTCTTTCTTTAACATTCTGTTTACCTTTCTCATCTTGGAGCAGTTTCCACAGTGAAGTATGTAACACAAACGGAGTGGTGTATTGCAAGAAAATATTAGAACTTCTATTTCTATTTATTTTTATCTACAAAAAGAAATTAATTGTTGCTAGTATTTAATATACAGATTAAGCCTGGTATGCCCTCACTTGCTCCATATTTCAGATTGCTTGTGTCACAAAACAAATTTAAAGGAGTAGCAAAAAGAGTTCAATACTCAAAGGAGTTGACAGTAGAAATGGCATTCCTCACTGGTTTCTTAAGTTATTTTAAGTTACATATGAGCAATTCAATGACTTTAAGCTTAACAGTGTCTTATTTTTTTTGAGGTGAAGTCTCACTCCATTGCCCAGGCTGTAGTGTGGTGGCGCGATCTTGGCTCACTGCAACCTCTGCCCCCTGGGTTCAAGCGATTCTCCTGCCTCAGCCTCCCTAGTAGCTGAGATTATAGCCGTGTACCACCACGCTAATTTTTGTATTTTTAGTAGAGATGGGGTTTCACCACGTTGGCCAGGCTGGTCTCAAACTCCTAATCTCAAATGATCCACCCACCTCAGACCCCCAAAGTGCTGGGATTATAGGTGTGAGCCACTGTACCTGGCCAATAGTATCTATTTTTAACTCCTGGCAAAATGGAAAGGCACCAAGCAAGATTTTTCAAGAAAACTGAAACAACAAAAACCTGAGTATGTAATCATAAGCAAATAAGAAATGTGGTGGCACAGTCACTTCTTGCATGAGTTCATTTAAGTCCACTATAAAAGCCATGAAAATCTAATAAGAAAATGACCTTAAAAGTTTAAATTATTAAGACTATTAAAAACAAGGATATAGACCCATTACCAACATTAGAACAATGTCTAAATACTGAGTCTTGAGTAATTAGCTTGTGATATCTGAAAACCACTTTGTGATCACGTATTTTAATCATAATAGTATGAAATAGTCTTCTTTATCTGTCCGTTAAAGATTACTGACACAAATAATGATAGCGCAATACTATATACATTTAATTCTATCAATAAATATACATATGCTGCAAAGCACACTTCAATACAATAAACAAACAAGGGTATATACTCAGTCTTCTGATTACCAAGGGTGGAAGGAAGAAATCTTTTCATGTATTCATTATTTATAAGATATTTAGAAAATAGATGTAGTTCAGAACTAAGGTGGTCCCAGATAATTACCACATACTCTTTCTTTTTTTTTTTTGAGAGAGAGAATCTCACTCTTTTGCCCAGGCTGGAATGCAGTGGTATGATCTCAGCTCACTGCAACCTCCACCTCCCAGATTCAAGCGATTCTCCTGTGTCAGTCACTCCAGTAACTGAAATTACAGGCATGTGCCACCACTCCTGGCAAATTTTTGTATTTTTAGTAGAGATGGGGTTTCAGCATGTTGACCTGGCTGTTCTTGAACTCCTGACCTCGGGTGGCCCACCCACCTTGGCCTCCCAAAGTACTGGGATTACAGGCGGGAGCCACAATGCCTGGACACCACATAGTTACTTCTAAGCACTCCTCTCATAAGCTAAAAACGTTAGCCCTCTGAAAAGGAGCATGGTGAAGAGAGAGGAGGCTTATCACAGGTTTTCACTATTAGGATGATAGTTTAAAAAATGTTTAGTGATGGGATATACAATTGAAACAATTTAGAGACTTTAATTTGGGACTAGAGACATTTTGAGCTTTCCCCTATCATATCTGTAATATTTCCTTTTCACAGTTTGCATACTATTTAACCCTTTTAATACTTATTAATAATGTTAATCCTTTGATTAGATAAATGCTGAAATGGATAAATTCAGAGAAGTACATACAATTAGGAAAAGAGAAAAAATCTGCAAGATAAGTTATCACGGGAGAAAGCACAATACACAAAAATCGCACAATTTATCAATGTAATGCAAAAGAACAAGCAAGAATTAAAGGCATTAAATGAATACATCAAATGTGTTTTGTTACAAAAATTTCCCTACATAAAAGTTATACATAAAACACATGAAAACTATGCAACCTGACCTTGGAAACATACCAAAGACTTTACATATGAATGTGCAATTCCAAAAATGTGGGGAAGAAATATCAATTTGCTTTAGCTTTCTACGGCTAGCTCTATCAAGAACCAAGTGTATGTACTGACTGAATAGCCCATAGACTGCTCTGGGAATTAATTTATTTTTAAATTAGGTTGATATTACAATCACAAAGCACTGTTGGCTGTGTGCAGGTTTACAGGTATTTTAAAAAGATTATTAACAAATGTTATAATAATCTGTTTGTAATAAAGAATGGGAGCCAAAGTATACTTCTCAGGCAATAACTTACTTTTAGATCACTTTACTGAAAATCTAAACAGCTTCAAACTAGCTCATCTCACCTTTACCTTACTTTGCTGTAAATACAATATATTAATTTCAATAAAATTTTAATGATTATTCCTTGAGAATTAGACAATGTTCTAGACCCTTGGAATCCAGTGGTTCTTGTTATCAGATCTTTTAGAATATTACAAAATACAATTTAACAAAACTAATCCCCTCAACTCCCAGAAAGCCAAACGACATAGTCTTTTGAAGAAAGAAACATAATAAACTTGTTAAAATAAGGTATATTTCACAATATACATGCATTTAAACCAAGTTTCTCAGGTGTATGCACAGTAACAAAAGGACTAATATCTTCCTCAAGTGACAGAAGATAAAATGGATAGCCTCAAATATCTAGTAAGTATTTTCACTTCAAATAAATACCTTCATATCATAATCAAACTGTGTTACTTTACTATCAAACAAAAAAAACTTGAATGGTGCTTTTTAAAGTCGTCTTTGATTAAGTTGATCTTCTCAAATACTGCGAGAAAATATGTTTAGGTATATGAAGTGCCTTTTCAGTCATTTCACTTGCAATGTAACTCATTCTTAGTTTTCTTAATAGTTTACTATTCCTTCAATATACCATAATAGTAAACAATATTTACAGGAGTATTTTTTTAAGTATATATTTGGCCGAGCGTGGTGGCTCATGTCTGTAATCCCAGCACTTTGGGAGGCTGAGGTGGTTGGATCACCTGAGGTCAGGAGTTTGAGATCAGCCTGGATAACATGGAGAAACCCTGTCTCTACTAATAATATAAAAATTAGCTGGGCGTGATGGCACAGGCCTGTAATCCCAGCTACTTGGGAGGCTGAGGCATGAGAATTGCTTGAACCGGGGAGGTGGAGGTTGGAGTAAGGTGAGACAACACCACTGCGCTCCAGGTTGGGCAACAGAGTGAAACTGTGTCTCCAGAAAAAAAAAAGTATATATTTATTTTCCTGAATTTCTCAACTTCTAGTTATTTAATAATCCTAAAACAAAAGTCATGCTTTCTTGTTATATGTGCATTTTCACAGTGTCTTTATTTCTGTTTTTATCTCATTCTATTTTGATACGTGAAGAGTTTTACTAAGTTAATTCTTGGCTTTCTTTTAATTTTCTTTAAACCAGTAGTTCCCAAGCTTTGGTATACATTAGAATCACCCGATGAACTTTCAAAAAACCCAATACCCGGGTCACACACTGTTTGTCTTAACATGTGTGTTTGTATTACTTTTTCCAAGTTAAAATTAATAATAATAAAACCCCAAGCCCACTCCCTGTCAAAGAGTAGACCTAGAAAACAACCAATATTTTAGTGCTGAAAGTCAAGAAAAAGAAACACATACCAAAAATAGAAATGTTATTTAAATCAAAAGACAGATTGTTAAAACTGGAATTAATGGTAGCCTAATACATAATATAAATTCATTTCACCATAAATACAATACAGAAATAAAACTGTGGAAACATTTCAGCATTTACAATCAGTGTAAAACTGCTCATGAGAATATTTCCATGAAAATGGGAAAGGTGATTAATTTGTGAAGCCAAGCAAAGAAAATATGTATTCTAAATGAAAAGAATACTTTCAAGTAGAGTGTCCCAAATAGAAGCTTAACATTCATTCTCACACACACACACACACACACCCCTCCAGGGGTTTGGGAGAAGTTCCATGTAAAATAATTTTGGGAAATTCTGGGTTAAATGAAGGTAAGCAGGGCTTTTCTTAATTAGGATGTCTTGGGATCTTAAATAACATAACGTGATTTTATAATTTGTGAGACAGGTATAATATGTGGTTCTGCTTAGAATTCACTGACCTCCAAACCGTTTTCCCTTTAAAGCATTTAATGCAATTAGCATTCCACAAACAGAAAACTGTTGGAGATGCATTTATAAATTTGGGAATTCGAGACAGTCTTCAAAATAAATGTCAAGAATCTACTTCTACCTCATACCACTAATTTTCTTATCCTGCCAGTAATTATTCAATACTCCACACAATATAATCAAACCTCGAAAGATCATTAATTTTGGAATTAGTACCATAGATTATCATATATAATTAAAAAACAGATCTTCAGTTACACTAAACATCAAATCAAAACAAAACCTGAGATAATCAACATATTCATCATGTGAAAGTATTAAGTAAGCAATTTGTACAAATACTGGAATGCTATACCTCATCAAATTCTTCAGTCATTTTTCTGATGATTTCTGCATTCTGCATATTTCGAAACATCTCTATTCTCACAGTACCTGTGGAACGACAGATTTTACAGTTAATCTTTCAGATCAACTTCCACTCTCTCAAGCATTAACAAGTTATCTGTGAGAATCCCAAAAGAATAACCTTCCAACATATACTTTGTATTAAAACATAAAACGTTGTTTGATCAGGCCCTTCTGACAGGAATGTACTCCTAAGAAGGAAAAGGAAGAATTTTGAAATTGCCATTTTTAACCATAATTAGACATAACATCAGAAAGCTACCATAAAGTTCTAGATACTTTAAATTATGTTAAATTGCTGATAAAAGTATATAATTTGGTACAATCTCTACAGTATGCAGTTTGGTAAATGTCTGCCAAAACTACAAATTTACACACTCTTTGACCACAGATTGTACTTGTAGCAAAACATCACAGACTAACACACGTGCAAAGTAATGACTGTAAAAGGTTATCCCTGAAGCACTGTAATAAAGAAAAAAAAGGAAAGAAAGCCTATATGCTCATAAAGATCAGATGAAATACATAAAAAGGTGATATTAATGACAATGGTGGTGGCAGCTAACATTTGGGTGCTTACTACCTCCCGGGCACTTGATGTTTATACATTTAATCTTTACAACAGCCCTATGAAGAATGTACTATTATTTCTGAGACAAGAGGCATCTAGAGGTTTAGCAACTTGCAAAAAAAAGTTTCCCAGTATCAGACCCATGGTTTACATGCAGGCAGACTGTTTACTATGATAACCACTACTCTTTATTGACTCTCAAAGTCAATGGAATCTATCAAAACTATAGACGGAGCTATCAAAAAATAAGCTATCTATGACTGATACGGAAAGATCTATAGGATATATTCAAACACAAAAAAGAATGGATATTGAAATATATTTGATTGAACACATTAAAATATTTCTACAAAGATACTCTAGTAAAACTGGTTGCCTCCAGGAAAGAGAAATGGGCAGTTGAGGTTTAGAAAAACAAAGAAAAAAAAAAAAAAGAAAAACATTCATGCTTTTTGCACTTTAAATATTTGAACTACATGAGTATATTACTCAAACAAAATTATGAATAAATACATTTTAAATAAAAAAATGAAACGTAAAAAACTAAACTGAAAGGCACTGCTCTTAAACACTATCAGGCATTTGTATAATCCTTATCGATATGCACTCAGTAGAAGGCAAGAATAAGAATCCTCAATACAAGTTTGCCAGAAATACTGTGTTTTTGTTATCTGCTATCACAGGGCACAAAAGATGGAACATAAGGCTGGCAAACACATTCTTGTATAAATATCTATACAAACAACAATAAAAACAGACTGTAATTGTAGTTGCAGTGATTAAAAAATACATCAGAAGCCTCAGAAAATAAGTCATCCTAGAGTGGCTCAACGTCTTCAGAATAAGACATAGTAGGGTTTCTCAGCTCCACCAGTTACCAGATATGGGACACTAGAAAAGTCACTTAAACTTTATGAAACTAGGATTTCTAATCTTTTAAATGGTGAGAATATCACTGCAGAGCAGAGAAGTTTTCTTCAATGTTCTAACTGCTATTGCCTGGAACATTACTTAGCACATGGGAAACATTCAAACAAATAAATAAGGATGATAAGAGAATTAAATGAGGTAACAAATGTAAAGTATTTGGCATTGCGCCTGTAGCATAAAAGATACTCAGTATTAGACTCTCCTACTTTGGGCATTCATTTTTTTTGATACATTATCGTGCCCATTTTGGAAGCAAGCTAAAAGCTCCAGTTCCTAACTTGAGTTCTACAGGAAGTCAGATTCCTACGTATGCACAGATTCAAATACTGTTTGAAGAGACGAGCTACCTCTTTTATCCCAAAACCAGGGAAAGTCATTCCAGTGGTTTTCCCATCACCCAAACCAATAGCCTCCACCTCCAGAGTAGACATATCAGGTCCAACAGCACTAAACACCCCATTCGAAATGCCTAGTACCTATTCATGGGGGTAAGTTAAGACAATGAAGAGGTAAATTGTCAAAAAAGTCAAGAAGGACCCAGCAAACTTTCTTATCCTCATATTTATCAACCACAGTTTAGAGAAATGTCTCAACCCTGTTCCTCCTCAGTCATTTTCAATTCTCCTCCTCCTCTATTCTGTGATGTCAGCCAGGGCAGAAACTCCAAGCCTTCTATGCATCCCTCCAACTAGGTACACAAGTACATAGAAGATTGAAAGTAGACAGAACTCTACTCAGCAGCAAAATAATTTATCCAAATATAACAAAAGGCTCTTTTAAGTTTATATTAATGGCTTTTGGCCATGCATGGTGGCTCACACCTATATTCCCAGCACTTTGGGAGGTTGAGGTGGGCAGATTGCTTAAGATCAGGATGAGACCAGCCTGGGCAACATGGCGAGACACCATCTCTACTAAAAATACAAAAAAATAGCCAGGGGTGGGCACATGCCTGTAATCCCAGCTACTCAGGAGGCTGAGGCACAAGAATCTCTGGAACCTGGGAGGCTGACGTTGCAGTGAGTTGAGATTGCGCCACACTACTCCAGCTTGGATGACAGAGCAAGACTCCCCACAGCCACCCAAAAAAAGTTGATAGCTTTTACAACACACCATTCTTGCTTACCCCAAATTACTGAAGTCTAAGTGTGGTTGAAATACACTAACATTGTCTAACACACTTAGCAAAAGAGCCTTCCAAATAGTAGATGCTTTCAAAGTAATTGCTCCGTGTATAAATCATTTTAAAGCTTTTCTTTTCCAGAGTGGATTATAGACTCAAAATAAATAAAATGTAATCCAGTTATGTACCAGAGATAATCTAAGCATATGACAGGATCATTTTTATTGTTCTCTCACTTTTTCTTTTTTTCGAGACAGTGTCTCGCTCTGTTGTCCAAGCTGGAGTGCAATGGCTCGATCTCAGCTCACTGCAACCTCCGCCTCCCAGGTTCAAGCGATTCTCCTGCCTCAGTCTCCTGAGTAGCTGGGATTACAGGCACGCATCACCATGTGTAATTATTCTCTACTAAAAACACAATAAATTTTGTATTTTTAGTAGAGACAGGGTTTCACCATGTTGGCCAGGCTGGTCTCAAACTCCTGACCTCACGATCCATCCAGCTTGGCCTCCCAAACTGCTGGGATTACAGGCGTGAGCCACCGTGCCTGGCCATTTTTTGTTTCATTTTTATATAACCTAGTCTGATAAAGAGCAAACTGTAAATCAAGATTAGATATAAATATGGGTGGATTGGTAGAAAAAATCTGAGGCAAGAAATGTTGAGCCTACTAAAACTGAGAAGGATTCACTAAATAAATATCAGTATACCAGAAATGTAGAAATTAACAGCTACCTAGTAATGCAGTGACTACATTTAAGAGTCTTTTTCAAGATTTAAGGAGGGGGTCTGGGGGAAAGGCAAAGAAAGAGACACTTCGATACCTTTCAAGCTTAATCATAAATATCTTGGGATGCATGGGATCTGTCTACATAGTACGTGCAAAAATGAAAAAAAGAACCTCACAAATTATGAATAAAGATACATTTTTGATACTTATAAATTTTTTAGAATGCCTTGAAAACAAATTACTGTGATTACATCTTCAATGATGAGTCTGTCTCTAGATGGCAGCCTTCACTTTATAACAGTCCTTGTGGTGGGGGAGGGGGGGGAACTAATGTATTTTTTCCTTTCTAAATACAAAAGATAAGTAAAATATTAAAGTAAATGTTTTTAAAAATCATGTATTGGCACATAACATGTGAATACCGATTAACTAATCTTTCAAGACGCACAGGATGCAGTCCATCTACACCAAGAACAGAAACTTTACCAAATATTAGAATATCAAATTGTAGAGCTTGTTTGAGCCACGCTAGTATAGCCCAGGACCAAAAGTAAGCACTATCCTAGAGCTATAGAACTGTTCAAAGATGTCTAAAGTATATTCACCATATCTTCAAGAACTATTAAAGTAAGTTCATCTTCAGTGCTAACATTGTTCACGTAAGACTTAGAAGAAATGACTGTAAGAAAAATAATGTCTGTCTGTCACCTCAGTTCTATTATCATCATCAATAAGATTCCAGATAGGCAGAGTTTCTTGACCTGTGGCACATGGATTCCAAAGTACCTATGAACCATTTTAAAACATATGAAAATTCGTGTCTATGTATTTTTGTAGAGAAAGTCCCAAAATATTCAGGATATTACTAAAGAAAATTGAGAACTCAGGCAAAAATTATGTGTTAGAGATAAGAGGTCAACCAAAAAATTTTAGTCGTAGGGAACTAAAGGGAGAAATAAAATGATAACAATAAAAAATAACTCTAGAGAAGATTGTTACCTTTCATAGTATGGTATGGAAAAGCAAGGAGTAGAAAACAGAGAGTAGAAAAGGCTGAACTCTTCTCCTTTCTAATTAATGAGGCCATGAGTGAAATAATCTGATATAGGGAGAGCCAGATTTCATTTCTAAGTTCAGGTTGAAAAGCACAGAGAAGCTGCCCACGTGGTTATACAAATCTATGAAGTACAGAGCAAAAAGTTTTACCAAGTATCTTGTTTATAGATGACATTGTATAATTGGCTCCAGTTACACAATTTAAGATTTAAATATTTGAGACTATTAAGATTCTTTGGCAGTTTCTTATCAGACTGTATATAAACGACCAAGTCCTGTTTCTTCAACCTGTGCTTCAAAGTTATGTCACTAGGGGTACCAAATAATCTTAAGTATACTTCAAAGTCTCTCACAACTTTTTTCAAGTGCCACTAAGACTTTGTTAACTCATCTTTTGCCTAGAATACCTATTTTTCATTTGATGAAACTTTTATGTATGTGATTAATGAGGAAAAGAACTGGTTGGGTTTAGTATTTTAGTTTCAAAATTTCAAGGAATTTTTCTTAACTGAACTCCTATAGCATTTAAAAAATACATGCTTTCTATTTTAGAATAGTTTTAAACTAACAGAAAAGGTACAAAGATAGTACAGAGATCCCATACACATCAGATCCAGTATCCTTTACTGTCAATACCTAACATTAGTATAGTACAACAGTCACAACTAATATGCCAATATTGATAAAATTAATAACTAAAGCCTATACTTTATTTAGATTTCCTTAGTTTTACCTAGTGTCATTTTTCTGTTCCAGAATACCACCAAAGGTGGTAGTTGTCATGTCTTCTTAGACTCCTCTACACTGTGACACTTTCTCAGACTGTTTATCTCTAGAACGAATTCATTTTGCACTACTGACACTTGATACACATTATTAGGAATTTCCCACTTCCTGCTTCCCCCTGCCCGTGGCAATCACCCTTCTGCTTTCTCCTTCCATGAGTTACATACCTCATGTAAGTGTAATGAAGCAGTTACTTGACTGATTTCTGTGTCTTTGTGTGGCTGGCTTATTTCACTTAGCATAACGACCTCCAGACTCATCCATGGTTGTTGCATATCGCAAAATTTTCTTACTTTTTAAGGCTCAATAATATTCTATTGTATGTATATACATTTTATTTATCCATTCATCCATCCACAGACACTTTTTGGTGTTATTCCCATGAATTCATTGCCAAGACCAATGTCATGAAGCTCTCTCTTCCCTATGTTTTCTTCTAAGAGTTTGTAAGTTTCCGGTCTTACATTTAATTATTTAATCCATTTTGAGTTGATTTTTGTGTTAAGGTGTAAGGTAAGGGTCCAAATCAATTTCATTCTTTTGCATTTGGATATCCAGTTTTCCCAAACACCATTTGTTGAAAAGACTATCCTTTCCCTACTGCATATTCTTGACACCCTTGTCAAAGGTTAAGTTCTCCATACATATGTGAATTATTTCTGGCTCTCTATTCTGTTACATTAGTTGCTATGTCTACCTTCATACTAGTGCCAAACTGTTTTGTTTTTGTTTTCTGAAACAGGGTCTCACTCTGTCACCCAGGCTGGAGTGCAGTGGTATGATGATGGCTCACTGCAGCCTTCACCTCTCTAGCTCAGGTGGTCCTCCCACCTCACCTCCCAAGTAGCTGGAAATACAAGCATGCCCCACCACTAATTTTTTTCTATTTTTAGTAGAGATAGGATTTCACCATGTTGCCCAGGCCAGTCTCAAACTCATGGGCTCGAGTGATTTGCCTGCCTCAGCCTCCACAAGTGCTGGGATTACGGGTGTGAGCCACTGAACCCAGCTGATGTTTTAACTACTGTACTTTTGTATCATATTTTGAAATTTGGAAGGGTGGTGCTTCCAGCTCTGTTCTTTCTTCTTCAGACTGTTTAGGGTATTAAGGGTTCTGTGATTCCACACGAATTTTAGAATTTTTCTATTTCTGCAAAAAATCCCATTGGAATTTTGACAGAAATTTCACTGAGTCGGTAAGATCAGTTTAGGTAGTACGGACACTTTAGCAATATTAAGTCTTCCAATCCATGAACACAAGATGTCTTTCCATTTGTTTCTGTCTCCTTTAACTTCTTTCATCAATGTTTTGTTGTTTTCAGAGAGTCTTTTACCTGCTAATATGGTTTGGGTCTGTGTCCCCACTCAAATCTCATGTCAAATGATCTCCAATGTTGGAGGTGGGGCCTGGTGGGAGGTGATTGGATCATGGGGATGGATTTCCCTTTTGGTGCTGTTTTCATGAGAGTGAGTGAGTTATCATGAGATCTGGTTGTTTAAAAGTGTATATAGTACCTCTTCTCCCACTCTTCCTCCTGCTCTGGCCACGTGAAGACATGCCAGCTTCCCCTTCTAATTCTGCCATGCTTGTACATTTCCCTGAGGCCTTCCTAGCATGCTTCCTCTATAGCCTGCACAACTGTAAACATTAAACCTCTTTACTTTATAAATTACTCAGTCTCAGATATTTCTTTACAGCAGTGAGAACAGACTAATACACCTCTTTAGTTAAGTTTATTCCAAAGTATTTTATTCTTTTTTATGTTATTGTAAATTGGAATGTTTCCCTAATTTTCCTTCAGAAAGTTCAGTGTTAATGTATAGAAATGCAACTAAATGTATATGTTGATGTTGCATCCTGTTACTTTGCTGAATTGATTGATGAATTCTAACATTTTTGTGGAATAATTACAGTTTTCCTTTTTTTTTCCCCCCTTGAGACAGAGTTTCACACTTGTCACCCAGGCTGGAGTGCAATGGTATGATCTCAGCTCACTCCAACCTCCGCCTCCCAGGTTCAAATGATTCTCCTGTCTCAGCCTCCTGAGTAGCTGGGATTACAGGCACCCGCCACCATTCTGGCTGATTTTTTGTAGAGATGGGGCTTCAACATGTTGGCCAGGCTGGTCTCGAACTCCTGACCTCAGGTGATCTGCCTGCCTCAGACTCCCAAAGTGCTGAGATTACAGGCGTGAGCCACCACGCCCGGCCTGGTTTTCTATATATAAGATTATGTCATCTGTTAACAGAAACAATTTCACTTATTCTGTTTTTTGTTTTTTATTTTTTTTGCTTGCCTAATACCTCTGGGCATAGGCAGAATTTCTGATAATACACAGAATAGAAGTGGTGAGAGTGGATATCCTCACCTTGTTCCTGATCTTACAGAAAAAGCTTTTAGATTTTCACCATAGAATATGTTAGCAATACACTTTGTATATATGGCCATTATTATGTTCTATTTTCCTCTATTCCTAGTTTGGTGAGTTTTTTCTTTTAACATGAACAGGGTGCTGGTTTTATAAAACTCTTTCTCTGGTATCTACTAAGATGACCAAGTGATTATTATCCTTCATTCTGTTAATGTGGCATACCATATTAATTGATTTTCATTTGGTGAATGTTTTAATATGCTGTTAAATTTGGTTGCTAGTCTTTTGTTTAGGATTTTTTGCATATATACTCATCAGAAATCTATACTGACCCTTTTCTTTTTGTGGTATCTTTTTTGGGATATCTTTGCCTGACTTTGGTATAAGAGTAATGCTGCCCACATAAAATGAGTTTACAAGTGTTCCATCCTCATCAATTCTTTGGAAGAGACTGAGAAGAACTGGCATTAATTCTTTAAATGTTTGGCAAAAGTCACCAGTCTGAAGCCAAATGATCCTGGGACTTTTCTTTGTTCTCTCAATCTGCCCACTGATTATAGGTCTGTTCAGTTTTTTGTTTTTTTTTTTCTTTTTGAGACAGAGTCTCGCTCTGTCGCCCAGGTTGGAGTGCAGTGGCGCAATCTCGCTCACTGCAAGCTCCGCCTCCCGGGTTCACACCATTCTCCTGCCTCAGCCTCCTGAGTAGCTGGGACTGCAGGCGCCTGCCACCACGCCCCGCTAATTGTTTGTATATTTCATAGAGACGGGGTTTCACCGTGTTAGCCAGGATGGTCTCGGTCTCCTGACCTCACGATCCACCCACTTCGGCCTCCCAAAGCGCTGGGATTACAGTGCGAGCCACCGCACCCAGCCCAGCTTTTCTTTTTCTCCATGACTCACCCAGACTCCAAGTCTTGATAGGTTGTATGTTTCTAGAAATTTAGTCATTTATTTTAGATTATCCAATTTATTGGTGTAGAGTTGTTCCTTGTAGTCTCTTATGATGTTTATTATTTCTGGGGCATCATCTGTAAAGTCTCCACTTCCATTTCTAAATTTCAAACTTTACTTGTTTTTGATGACCACAAAGGTTTTAAGAAGCAGTGGTCAGGTATTTTATATAATGTCTTTCAATTTGTCTGATTCTTTTCTCATGGTTAGAAAGGGTTTATGGATTTTTGGAGGGAAGCTCAAGAGAGAAATTGCCATCCTCATCATATAAAATCAAGTCGCTATCAATATGACTAAACACTACTGATTATTAACCATGAACATCTAGATGCAATAGTGTTTGTCAGTTTTCTCCTTTGTAAATTACACTTCTCCACCACTTTCCACACTGTACTCCTTAGAAGTCACTATGTACAGTCCACACTAAATGGGTAAGAAGTTATGTTTCATTTCCTTTAAGATGATTTAGGTATCTACATAAACTTTTTTGAACTCCTTTTTTTATTTTTTGAGAGAGAGAGAGCAAGGAAGAGCGAGAGAGCGTGCTCTGTCCCCCAGGCTGGAGTGCAGTGGCACAATCCTGGCTCACTGCAGCCTTGACCTCCCAGAATCAAACAACCCTCCCACCTGAACCTCTCCCACCTCCCACCTCTGTAAGCTAGGACTATAGGCAGGCATCACCACATCTGGCTAATTTTGTCTGTCTTTGGCCGGGGGAAGAGGGGAGAGAGAGAGGGTTTCTCTGTGTTGCCCAGGCTAGTCTTGAACTCCTCAACTGAAGCGATGCCCCCACCTCAGGCTCCCATAGTGCTAGAATTACAGGCATGAGCCAGCATGCTGTGCCTCTTTTGAATTTCTGAATAGTTCATGTGTCTATTCTCAGCAATATTTTTTTTTTTTTTGAGACAGGATTTTGCTCTGTTGCCCAGGCTGAAGTGCAGTGGCAAAATCATGGCTCACTGCAGCCTCAACCTCTTGGCCTCCTCCCACGCAGCTGGGACTACAGGTGCACACCTGGCTAATTTTTCTATTTTTTCTAGAGACAGTGTCTCACTATGTTGCCCAGGGTAGTCTTAAACTCCTGGGCTCAACTGATCCTCCTGCCTTGGCCTCCCAAAGTGTTGGGATTATAGACGTGAGCCACTGTGCCTGGCCTATTTGAGAGAGAGACATGAGAGACAGACACACACACACAGAGAGGCTGAAACTGAAAAATATTAAGGCAAAATACTTCATATTCCAATCTCTTATTTTATAATTCTTATCCTGTTCTCTGCATACCCAACAAGTTTTCTGTAAGTATAAACCCATCAGGATTACTTGTGGTTTTTTTGTACACTCTACCTAAAACAGTACCTGCACATGTCAGCTTACATTTGAGAGCTTTTTCAAAACCATGACAATAAGCAATTGAAACCTTCAAGTAGGCCCAAGAAAATCAAAACCTATGAAAGTAGAAATTACAACAATATAGAAATTATGCAAATTATGCCAAAAGCATCAAAGTTTCAAAATTATTCATTTCCATAAAAAAATTTTTTGAAAAATTTCAGCGTTACAAGTTACATTAACACACACATACATGTATCATCCCGGGGGGGAATCACTTTACATTTATATAAACAAGTCCAGTTTATGATAATGATATTGTAAACAATATTATTTATACAAATCCTTTCCCTGAAATGGTAAATAAAATATAAACAGCATTTTGAAAGCATCTGAAGCCATATGAAGCAAGAAGATATTAGGAGGAAAATAAATAAAAGCAGAAATTCAACATACAGAAGCAATGCTGAAATCACCTTTTCTATGATGACCCTTGCTAAGCCTGTTTGCTTCAGTTGGGCGATCTGAGGTAGAGGGTCTAGAAGACATAACTCTACAAAGTGGGGCTTCAAAGGATTACATCTTCAGGTTAAGACTAACCCAGGGGTCAATTTATCACCTGATACTCTGGGGAAAATAAAGATTTTCTGGTACTGCAAAGAGGGAGATAAATGTATCTAAGAAGTTATAATCAAAAACTGGTGTTCTCACAAATAACTGAAAGAAAATCTCAAACGCTCTATTCAATTACAAATGGTCCTAGATTGGTAGCGCCCCTGGACACCTGTAAAGCAAATGCTAAATCCTCTCTTACAGAAATGTAACTTAATCCTATGATTCAAATAAATTTGAGAGGAAATAAGGAGCTTGGAATAAAAAGCAACAAAATACACCAAGAAGAAAGGCAACATGCAAAAAATAAGCAAAAACAAGACCACAGAAACAGGCTCACAAAAACTTAAAATATTAGAATTATCAGATATAGATTGCAAAACAAATAAACTTACCATGTTAAAAAATAAAAATATAAGCTTGAATATCCACAGGGGAACAATTCCATGGACCAAGTAGTTATAATTTACAGAAACGAACAATACAGTAACTAAAATAAGGCTTAAGGGATTGGCATAAATAAAAAGAGTTAAAGAACTCTAAGATGGGGGAATATTATTCAGAAAGCTGCACAGAAATTCAAAAATATGGAAAGATACACAGAAGAGAGTATAACAAACGTACATAAAGTTCCTGAAGGAGAAGAGAAATAAAATGGAAAGAAAATTTAAAGAGGTAATAATTAAGAAATTTCAGAAACGATGAAAAACAACACCCCCTGTCCCTGTCAAAATATATTCTATACCTAGAGCATAACATAAACTCAGAAAACCAGAAATAAAGAGCAAAAATTAAATTTTGGGGCGGGCATGGTGGCTCATGCCCGTAATCCCAGCATTTTGGGAGGCCAAGGCAGGTGGATCACAAGGTCAAGAGATCAAGACCATCCTGGCCAACATGGTGAAACCTCGTCTCTACTAAAATATTAAAAAATTAGCTGAGTGTGGTGGTGCGTGCCTGTAGTCCCAGCTACTCAGAGGAGGCTGAGGCAGGGGAATCGCATGAACCTGGGAGGTTGCAGTGAGCCAAGATCGCGCCACTGCACTCCAGCCTGGCAAGAGAGCGAGACTCCATCTCAAACAAACAAACAAAAAAAAATGTTTTAAGAAGTAGACAAAAGAAAGACAAATTCTTTGATATTCAAGTAATTTAAAACAAGAAAGAAGAGAAAAAGAAAACATAAAACAGGAGGGGCAAAGAACAACCATTGGTTCAATATAAAACTAAATTACAGTGACTGTATTAAATGCAAAAGGGACTAAATGGTACAATTAAAAGACAGACTGAATTTAAAAACTACAATCCAGCTACAAGTTGTAACAAGAGGCATCTAAAAGATACAGGAACAATAAAAGGAAAAAAAAAAAAGCACACCAGAAAAACATGAAAAGTTGTAAGTTTCATGAATATTCAAATGAAAGACTTTTAGGGAAAAAAAAAAAAGTATTGCCAGAGATAAAGAGGAACATTAAATACAAAATATTGAGTTATAAAAAAGCTGGATGTCTGTATACTTCTAACAACATATCAGGGAGTGGAGTGAGAGACAGACACAGGAGGGAGGGTAAGGAAGGGGAAAGGCAGTTAAGAAGAAATCAAGGAAAAATATATAAATCTATAACCCTGATGTGGGATTTTAACACACATCCTTCTCAGTAATCATCAGAACAAGCACAATAAATTAGAAGGATATAAAATATTTTAACAAAAATACTGAGCTAACAATGGACATACTACACCTAAAAAACGCATAATATGCATGAGTTTTAAGGGCACATGAAACATTAGCAAAAACTGACCATATAACCTTGAGATAAGTCCACACAAAAGGGGACTACAACTGACAGACCATTTCCTTTGGCCTCAAATTCAAGGAAGCTAAAGAAGAAAACAATACAAAAAGTTAACCAGAAAACTCTCATGCTTGAAAATCAAAAAATATGCTTCTGAACAGGCACAGTGGCTCATGCCTGTAATCCCAGCACATTGTGAGTTTGAGATGGGAGGATTGCTTGAGTCCAGGTGTTCAAAAGCAGCCATGGCAACATAGCGACCCCATCCCTAACAAAGAAAAAAGAAAAATTAGCTGGTGTGGTGGCACACACTTGTGGTCCCAGCTACTTGGGAAGCTGAGGTGGGAGGATCATTTGTGCCCAGGAGTTCGGGCTGCAGTATGCTGTGATCACATGACTCCACTCCAGCTTGGGTGAGACTCCGTCTCAAAAAATAACCCCAAAAAAACACAACAAAACAAAAACCATTAAAAAAAAGAAGAAATATGCTTCTAAATGATCCATGTGTCAAGAAAAAGCTATAATTAGGAGACAGAAAACATTTAAAATTAAAGTAATGAAAAGGGACATCTGCAATACACAACTATATATATATATACACACACACATACATGTATATATATATGCACGCATGCGCTCAGGCACACACACCACACGCACACACTACATATATATGGAATATTATAAATATATAAATAATATATATGGAATATTATAAACACCTTTATAAAATAAATTTTAAAATTTAGATAAAATGGAGAGTTTCCTAGAAAAATCTGGTTTATCAAAATAATAAAAACACTAGAAGCTAGGCATGGTCTTGCATGCCTGTAGTCCTAGCTACGTGGGAGGCTGAGGCAGGAGAATCTCTTGAAGTCTGGAGTTCAAGACCAGCCTGGGAAACACAATGAGTCTCTAAATAATAATGATAGTAATAAAATACCTCAACAGTGCTAAATGAGTTTTTTAAAAGTGAATCACGACTGGGCACAGTGGCTCAAGCCTGTAATCCCAGCACTTTGGGAGGCTAAGGCGAGCAGATTACTGAAGGTCAGGAGGTTGAGACCAGCCTGGCCAATGTGGTGAAACTCCATCTCTACTAAAAATACAAAAATAGCCGGGCATGGTGGCTCACACCTATAATTCTAGCTACACAGGAGGCTGAGGCAGTAGAATAGCTTGAACCCAGGAGGCAGGGGTTGCAGTGAGCCGAGTTTGCGGCACTGAACTCCAGCCTGGGTGACAGAGCTAGACTCCGTCTCAATCAACCAATCAATCAATCAATCATACAATTTAATGGTTAAAAAAAAGAATCAGTAGCTTGAAATCATCCAACAAAACACTTCAGGTCCAGATGCCTTCAATTCTACCAAACATTCTGGAAAGAAATAATTCAAAAAAAAAAAAAAAAAAAAAAAAAAAAAAAAAAAAAAACCAGAAAAAGAAGGCATTATTTGCAATTTATTCTGTGAAATTAGCAAAGTTTTCATAACAAAACTTGAAATGGAAATACAGATATAAAAACCCTAAACAAGATACTAGCAAACTAAACCTAGCAATATTAAAAAATATATCATGATCAAGTTGAATTCATTCTAGGAATGCGTATTAAATTTTACATTAAAATATCAGTGGTAGACATGCTTTTCTGCAAATCTAAAACTGTTCTAAAAAAAACGCTATTTTTTAAAAACCATTACTTATAATGAAATTTTTAAATGCTGAAGTACAGAAATAATAACAGATGTATAAGACCTTTTCACACATACATTCTCTTCAAAAAATCCTCTAAAATACTTGGTGGAGGGGATGAATATATGCAGAAATAAACACAATGATCACAAACTGAAAGATTCTATTTTATCAAAATGTAAATTCATCCCCACTGACATATGGCAGTAGTTGTTCAAGCAGGAATGGGGTTCTACTGACATTTAGTGGGTAGAGGCCAGGGATGCTGCTAAATGTCCTACAATGCAAGAATGCTCCCCCCATGACAAAGACTTTCCAGTCCAAAAAGCCAATAGCATCAAAATTGAGAAATGCTGACACACATACAGATTCAATATAATTCCATTTAAAATGCCAACGAGTTTACTGATGGAATTTCACATTCTTTTTTTTTTTTTTTTTGAGACAGGGTCTCACTCTGTCACTCAGGTGACAGGAGTGCAGTGGTGTGATTATGGTTCACTACAACCTTCACCTCCTAGGCTCAAGTGATCCTCTCACCTCAGCTTCCCAAGTAACTGGGACGACAGGCACACACCACCACACCCCACTAATTTCTGCATTTTTTTTGTTGTTGTTGTTGAGGCAGGGTTTCACCATGTTGCCCAGGCTGGACACCAACCCCTGGGCTCAAGACATCCACCTGCCTCAACCTCCCAAAGTGCTGGGATTACAGGCACGAGTCACTGTGCTTGGCGCACAAACTAATTCTAAAATATATACAAAAATACAACAGTCAGTAAGTTTTTAGTCAAGAAATTTTTTGGCCAGGAGTGATGGCTGACGCTTGTAATCCCAGCACTTTGGGAGGCTGAGGCGGGCAGAACTCTTGAATCCTGGAGTTCGAGACCAGCCTGGGCAGCATAGCATGTTGAAATCCTGACTCTGCAAAAATACCAAACAATTAGCCAGGTGCAGTGGTGGTGTGTGCCTGTAGTCCCAGACACTTGGGAAGCTAATGTGGTAGGATCACCTAAGCCCAGGGAAGTTGAGGCTGCAGTGAGCCAAGATCGTGCCACTGTACTCCAGCCTGGGTTACATTTTTAAAAAAGACACCTGAGACACGATTTTAAAAAAAGAAAGAAAAAAAAAAGAAAGTTAGTTTTCCATCTAAGAGACCAATTAGCAGAATAGAGAACCCAGTAAAAGACTCTCCAGAAAGGGATACTTGATATATGCTAATTGGGTCATTGTACAATCAAGAAAAAATAAAGCACTTTTCACACTTAAAAAACTGAAATCTAGATGACATAAAAACCTAAATTTGAAGGAGTAACCTATACACAACTAACTAAACTTCACATAAACTAGAAAGATTTTATAAGAAAACAGGAGAGTATCTTCATGACCATGGTGTAAATAATTTTTTTTTTTTTTTTTTTTGAGATGGAGTCTCGCTCTGTCACCCAGGCTGGAGTGCAGTGGTGCGACCTCGGCTCACTGCAAGCTCTGCCTCCCGGGCTCACGCCATTCTCCTGCCTCAGCCTCCCAAGTAGCTGGAACTACAGGTGCCCACCACCACACCCGGCTAATTTTTTGTATTTTTAGTAGAGAAGGGGTTTCACTGTGTTAGCCAGGATGGTCTCGATCTCCTGACCTCGTGATCCACCCGTCTCGGCCTCTCAAAGTGCTGGGATTACAGGCGTGAGCCACTGCGCCCGGTCATAATTTTTTAATTTTTATTTTTATTTGTATTTTTTTGAGACACAGTCACGCTCTGTTGCCCAGACTGGGGTGCAGTGGTGCGAGTTCAGCTCACTGCAACCTCCACCTCCCAGGTTCAAGCGATTCTCCTGCCTCAGCCTCCTGAGTAGCTGGGATTACAGGTGCCCACCACCATGCCCGATTACTTTTTGTATTTTTAGTAGACATGGTGTTTCACCATGTTGGCAAGGCCAGTCTTGAACCACTTGACCTCAAGTAATCTGCCTGCCTTGGCCTCCCAAAGTGCTATTATTGCAGGCATGAGCCACAGGGTCTGATCAATAATTTCTTAAATATGACACAAAAAGCCCATAAAAGAGAAGACTAATAAATTTGGTTAGACTTAAAAATGTCAAACTCATGTTCATTCATTCTTTCAATAAATATTTATAGGTGCTAGAGATATAAAGAGAACAAAGACAAAAATCCCTGCCTTCAAGGGATAATGTATCAAAATAAAAGAAAAGGGAAAAAGCAGACTGCAAAATGGAAGAAGAAAGTTGCAATATATATGATAACAAAGGAGATTAGTATTACCACTTTTTTAAAAATCCTGGCCAGGTGCAGTGGCTCATGCCTGTAATCCCATCACTTTGGGAGCCCAAGGTGGGCAGGTCACCTGAGGTCAGGAGTTTGAGACCAGCCTGGTCAACATAGAGAAACCCCATCTTCACTAAAAATACAAAAATTAGCCAGGAGTGGTGGCACATGCCTGTAATCCCAGCTACTTCGGGGGCTGAAACAGGAGAATCGCTTCAATCTGGGAAGTGTAGGTTGCAGTGAGCCGAGATTGCGCCACTGCACTCCAGCCTGGGAAACAGTAAAACTCATGTCTCAAATAAGATAAAATAAAAATCTTACAAAACAATAAAGGAAAAAAACGAACATCCCAATACAGTAATTTGCAGAAGACTTTATGCAGTTCATGCAAGAGAAAATTCTCATGGTTAACTGTTATGTGAAAAAGTTAGTAATCAAAGGAATATAAATTAAAACCACAATGTGATATTGGTAATCCTACTCAACAAGATAAAACTAAAAATACTGGTAATACTATCTATGAGCAAAATATGTGAAGCCATCAGAATTCTGTGACATCACTTGACTAAAGCATGAAAAGTTACAACTATACAAACATACCACGACTATACAATATGCAACTATACAAAGTTGCATATTTTATAACCCAGCAATTCCACCCCTCAGTACACAAACTAGAGCATCCTGTGCATGAATACTAAATTAGTATGTGCAAAAGATAGCTTTTAATAACACTGTCTACATTACCCAAAAACTTCCTTCAAGAATGGGAAGTATAAATAAACTGGTATATTCATATAAGGTATACTTTATAGCAGTTCTCAACATGGGGCAATTTTGCTTCCCAAAATTGAACACTGGGAAACTTTTGCAGACATTTTTGCTTGTTACAACTGGAGGAGAGGGGGAAAGAAATGTGCTACTGACATCTAACAGGTAGAGGCCAAAGGCACTATATATGCAGTCTTCTGTATATATAAGATGTCACAATGTAAAAGGATTTAGGAAAGATAACATTGAACTCTCTATATACCCCCCCCCCACACACACACACACATACACACTGTACAGGTGAGGAGGTAAGACATAGTTCATTAAAACAGATTGCTAAAGAGAATACTGATTAATATATAACAAAGCCATATAAGCACTTGTTAGTTTCTATCCCCCAGATGCAGATACTAAAACAGGGATGCCAGTGCAAGTAATTTATTTTGAAGGACAACCCATAAAATACCAGTAATGCAGCAGAGACATGAAACAAGAAAAAGAATAACAATAATAATTTAAAAAAAGACAATAAAGAGTGTGTTATCTAGTCAATTACAATTGTAGGTAACTGGAGCCCAATTAAGCTTGAGAAACTGCGAGTCAGAGTAGGCCATGTACTTCAAAACGATTCCACTGATGGGCAAAGGAATTGGGGTATTTATACACTAAATCCCGTTCAGTCACTTGTTAAAGCCATGGTGCCCCAACTATGCACTGAGATGTCCCGAGGGACTTATGCAAAATGATATGGGCAATGTGGATATTTTAAATATTCAAAGGAAAACAATACAGTATTTGATATTTGTCAAGTACCATAGGAACTATTAGCATGAGGTAACTTACAATCTGGTCCTTTATTCCTGTTGATAATGCCCTATCTTTGAGAGGCTGAGTTTCAACAAGGGCTACCAGAAAACCAATATAAAATAGGAAATTAAGATAATTTCAAAATTTGAGAAGCTATACAATGCTCAACACATCTGTACACACGTAACTGCAGTTATTTGAGAAATGAACACAATTTTTTTCAATTATGTATATCATTTTTCTAAACACCTACTAAATTGTGAGGACCTAAATAAATAGTTTGGACATAACAACTTCCTGAAAGGAACTGTTAGGTGTTTCTTCTGGCTTACAGGTGCCATGAAAAAATCACGGAGACCCTAATTAGCCAGTGAACTGGGTTAAGTTCAGGAAACTCTTAGATTAAGTGCTCCTAGGTGATTAATTCTCTGGCAATTCTGCACTCCTAGAAAGCTCTGAGGCATCTGGAACTTCTCTGTTAGGCACAAGCAGAGCAAAACAGAAACATTACTTGTTACATTGAACTAAGAAAGAAGGTTGCTTTTAACCACCAACTTTCAAGTTTGATCAACAACTCTTATTAAAAAAACAAGCACATCTGTCAATGAAAACTACTTATCAATAACCAGACATATATTTCTGAAATTAGTTACGTTTAAATACATACCAAAGTAAATATATACCTGTATCAACAAGGTATATTTAACAATGGTAGTACTTTGAATATATGGACAACTTATCTTCATTTTGCTGCGCATAATTCCCTGAATACATCCTATAATTCTGTGTTAATTCTCAGTTCTCTCGTAACTTATTCCAATAAACACTTACGAATTTACATAGCTTTAGAATGCAACTCTAGGTCAACAGTGTTTAAATCAACTTTACCCTTGCATTTTTCCCACTTCACTGATACTGAATATATATATCACTACTACACATTGAGTTAGCCTATTCTGGGAGGTTTCCAATGGCAAACAGGATTCACTCCAGCTGGTTCAAATGAAGAGACTACAGACATTTCAGTAGAGTTAGGGAAACAACTATGGGTGCTAATGCAACTTGAGAGAGCTAAATTAGAAAATCAATACCACATCTTAGGGCTTGGTTCAAGAGCCAAGATCAGGAAATAGTGATAATAGGGATACTGGAGCCAATAATGGACGAGCTGTTCATACTATTCACTCATGAAAAGATGTTCCACTTTGTTTTGTCATTGTTGGTGACATCACTTCTAGCCAGGAACTTCAGTGGGGACAGGGGGCAAATTGTGATTGTTTTTTTCCTCCCTTTCTGTGCTCTCTTCCAATTTTAGGTCAATTTTTAAAACACTCATTTGGTCCTTGGTTCTTATGCAGCTTTAGGGGAAAATGGGCTCACACAGTAAAATGCCAATCTAGATTTTGGATATTAATGTGCAAGACAAGGAGTACTTATAAAACGCAAATCTTATCTCAACATATATTAGAGATACTAGCCTTTGTAATAAAAACAAAATTTCCCCCATTTGTCCCTTGTCGTTTGACTTTCCCTATAATGTGTCTCTATCTTATAAATTTTTTGTTTTCTTATGTCATTTATGAATCTTTGCTAACTTATAGATTCTGAGTCAGTTAATTGTGAGTCAGTTAATAAAAAGGTCTTCCCCACTCCATGGTTATAAAGGAATTCTTAGTTTTCATTAAGTGCTTTTATTATTTTTCTTTGTATTTGTTGTTTGTTTTTGCCCTTAAACTCTTGATACACTGGAAATTTATCCTGGTTTACACTATCACAGTGAAACGTAAATCTGAAAGAATTTTTTCCCTCACTTTTGTCTTCAAAAGGGCGTCTTTAAATCTTCTAACTGGCTGTAAGACAGTAATTTTTCTCTATAAATTCTGTATCTCAATATATTATGGAATTATTTTATTGCTTTAGTTTTGCAAACTGATTCTCCTGAGTTTTCTAAACATGCAATATTATTTTGAATAAGATCATTTTTAAAACAATGATCATAATTACTTCTTTTTTATTGTGTAATGTGTTAGTTTATATATCCAATATAATGCTAAATAAGAGTTGTGAGGCTGGGTATCCTTGTCTTCTTTAACAGTGACAATGACTACTGGTTTCCCTTGAGGATGACGCTGACTTTGGGGTTAAAACATTTTCTTTTTATTTTTGTACTCTGATATAATTTTAGATTTACAGAAAAGACAGCAAAGTACAAAGAACTTCTGAATACCTTCCACCCAAATTTACATCTGTTTTATCCTTCTTTCACTCTTCATATACACATGAATTTGTTCTGAATAAGTGTTTAGCTACAGACATGATATTCCTTTACTCTTTAATATTTCAGTGTGTATTTCCCCCAAATAAACCTATTATACAACCACAGTATACTACAATGTCCCAAAGCATAAGATTAACAATCGATACTATATATATGTTCTAATCCACATAAGATTTAATCCACATAAGATCCACATAATCTAATCCACGTAAGATCTAATCCACATAAGATCTAATATCTAATATCTAATCCACATATCATAATCTAATCCACATAAGATTAATCCACATAATCTAATCCACATAATCCACACAAGACTTCACATGTGTCTCAACAACGTCCTTTATGCCAAAAGAAATTCTAGGATCATGCACTGCAGCCACCTGTCATGTTTCTTCAGTCTACTTTAAACAGTTTCTGAGTCATTTTTTTTTTTTTTTCACACGGAGTTTCGCTCCTGTTGCCCAGGCTGGAGTGCAATGGTGCACCCCTCTGCCTCCTGGCCTCAAGCGATTCTCCAGCCTCAGCCTCCCAAGTAGCTGGGATTACAGGCGCCCACCACCACGCCCGGCTAATTTTTGTATTTTTAGTAGAGATGGGGTTTCACCATGTTGGCTGGGCTGGTCTTGAACTCCTGACCTCAGGTAATCCGCCCAAAGAAATTCTAAGATCATGCACTGCAGCCACCTGTCATGTTTCTTTACTCTACTTTAAGCTAGAACAGTTCAAGTCATTTCTTTCCTTTTTTTCTTTTTCTGAGACAGAGTTTTGCTCCTGTTGCCCAGGCAGGAGTGCAATGGTGTGATCTTGCCTCACTGCAACCTCTGTCTCCTGGGTTCCAGTGATTCTCCTGCCTCAGTCTCCCAAGTAGCTGGGATTGCAGGTGCCTATCACCATGCCCGGCTAATTTTTGTATTCTTAGTATAGACAGGGTTTCACCACGTTGGCCAGAGTGGTCTCGAACTCCTGACCTCAGTTGATCTGTCTGCCTCAGTCTCACAAAGTCCTGGGATTACAGGTGGGAGTTACCACGCCCAGCATTTCTGACTATTTCATGACACTGACTTTTTTGCAGAGTACAGGACAGTTATTTTGAAGAATATAACTCAATTTGAGCTTGTCTTAGGTTTCTTCATGAGTAGATTCAGACTATGCACTTCTGGCAAGAATACTATAGAAGTGATGTTGAGTTCTTCTAAGGGCATATCAGAAAGCACATAATAGCAATTAGCTCTGTAACTTGCAATGTTTGCTTTTATCATTTGTTAAGGTGGTATCTATCAAGTTTCTACATTGCAAAGTTTCTATTTTACCCTGTAAACAGTAGATACCTTGAAAGGAGACATTTTGAGACTGGGTAAATACTGTACTCTTCATCAAACTTTTCCCTGACCCAACTAGTTTCATAGCCCACTTACTGAGTTCCGAAGTTACTTTGGTTAGTAATTTTACATCTTTCAGTGTGGTTGTTATTATGGTGTAAAGTTTATTTGTTCTGTTTGTATTCATTTTCAGGATATTCCCCCTCCATCTTTGCTGATTTTGTTTTCTTGAGGATTTGAAGTATTAAGATAGCTCCAAAAGTCAGGACTATTCAAAAACTATAAAATAATATTAAAATTCAGTATCATTCCCTCATCTCAATTCCCTCTAAACTTTCCAACACACACACACACACACACACACACACTCTCTCTCTCTCTCTCTCTCTCCCCCTCTCTCTCACTCACTCTTTAGGTAACCAATCTCATTACTGTCAGGTTTATCTTTCCTGTACTTCTTTTTGGTGAAATGAACCACCGTTTTCCCTTTTTCTTACAAAAAAAAAAAAAAAAAAGTTACGTATTTTAGATATTATTCTGCACTTTGTATTTTGCCCTAAAAATATATCTAGGGAAAGGCCAGGCGCAGTGGCTCACGCCTGTAATCCCAACACTTTAGGAGGCCAAGGCGGGTGGATCATGAGGTCAGGAGTTCAAGACCAGCCTGACCAACACAGTGAAACCCCATCTCTCCTAAAAACACAAAAAACATTAGCTGGGCATGGTGGCGCGTGCCTGTAATCCCAGCTACTCAGGAGGCTGAGACAGGAGATTTGCTTGAACTCGGGAGGTAGAGGTTGCAGTGAGCCAAGACTGCGCCACAGCACTGCAGTCTGGGTGACAGAACAAGACTTTGTCTCAAAAAAAAAAAAAAAAAAAAAAAAAAAAAAATACAGGGCAAATCCCTACATCCATTCACAGACATCTTCTTCATTCTTTTTTACAAGAGCACAAAACTCCAACATGTGGCTATACTACAGTTCATTCAATCACTGTTTTTATATATGAACATTTGAATTGTTTCCAATATATTCCAATAACAAATAATGTTGCATTAATTTTGTGTACCTAGTTTCTTACTGCTGAAGGTATATATTCAAGGTAAAATCCCAGAATTAGGATGGTTGAGTCAAGAGATAAAACATAAATATAGATTTGGTAGATATTCCTGGATACCTTTACAAAAGTTTATCAATTTGTATTCTAAACAACAATGTAACAGTGTCTGCTTTCTCCCGCCACAGCCTGAACAACAGAATGTTCTTATGATTTTAAACTTGTGCCAATCTGATAGGTAAAAACAAATAGTAACTAAGTATAGTTTTAATTAGTAAATTCCTTTTGTAATAAGTAAAAAACGTTTTCTTTTCATATGTTCTAAGATATGTTTACTAATGTCTCATAGGTACTTAGGTCTATATCAGGATTTTTATTATATTCTACTGACATAAAAGACAGTGTGCTTTCTTTGTAAATCATATTAAGATAATATGCATCTATGCCCCTTTAACAAAAATGTTTTAAGATCCATTTTGTAAAATGTCTTTTCAGGAACTATAAAGGTAGTCAAAAGAAAAATGGGCAAAGGATAGGAACAGAGAATTCAAAGAAAAAACAGTAACGGTTCTCAACCCTTGTTCATCAAAGAAATACAAATTAAAACTATCCCATACACAAAAATTAACCATGGATTAACAGCCTAAATATAAAATATATAATCCAGCCTCCAGATTTGTGAGAAATAACCATTAGAAGGAAACATAGAGGTAAATATTCATGACCGTGAATTTGGCAATGGATCCTTAAATTTGACACATGTATCGGGAGGGGAGGGGAGGGGAGGGGAGGGGCAGGCAGAGAGAGGAAGGAAGGGAGGGAGGGAGGGAGGGAGGGAGGGAGGGAAGGAAGGAAGGAAGGAAGGAAGGGAGGAAGGGAGGGGAGAGAGGGAAGGAAGGAAGGAAGGAAGGAAGGAAGGAAGGAAGGAAGGAAGGAAGGGAGGGAGGGAGGGAGGGAGGGAGGGAGGGAGGGAGGGGAGAGAAAGAAGGAAGGAAGGGGAGAGAAAAAAGGAAGGAAGGGAGGGAGGGAGGGAGGAAGGAGGGAGGGAGGGAGGGAGGGAGGGAGGGAGGGAGGGAGGGAGGGAAGGAAGGAAGGAAGGAAGGAAGGAAGGAAGGAAGGAAGGAAGGAGAAAAGGAGGGAGGGAGGGAGGGAGGGAGGGAGGGAGGGAGTCAGACTTAATAAAATATAAACGTATTGTGCACCAAACAACATCATTAAGAAAGTTAAAAAGACAACCCAGAGAGCGGGCAAAAATAGCTGAAGTCCTATACTTGATAAAGGTTTGGTATCCATAATATATACAACTCATCAACAAAAACACACATAATCTAATTTTAAAATGAGCAAAGGACTTGAACGTATATTTCTTCAAAGAAAATACAGACATGTCCAACAAGCACATGAAAAGAAGTTCAAGATCATTAGGCATTAAGTGCACACAAATTAAAACCACAGTTAGACACCACTTTATACCCAGTAGGATGGCTATAATTTTTAAAACTACAAAATAACAAGTGTTGTTGAGGATGTAGAAAAATAGGAATCCTCATACATTTCTGGTGGGAATATAAGATGGCGCAGCCACTGTGGAAAACAGTTTGGTGGTTCCTCAAAAAGTTTAAACAGAATTATTATATGACCTAGCAATTCTACTCCTAAGAATTTACACCTCAAACACTCAAAAACGGTACTTAAACAAGTATTTGTTTACAAATGTTCAAAGTTGCCATATTCACAATAGTGAAACAGGTACTTAAACAAGTATTTGTTCACAAATGTTCAAAGTTGCCATATTTACAATAGTGAAACACACTCAAATGTCCTTCAACAGGTGAATGGATAAACAAATAGTGATATATACATACAAAGGATTATTGTTCAGTCCTAAACAGAATGAACTACTGATACATGCTACAACTTAAATGAACCTCAAAAACATAAGTTAAATGAAAGAAGTCACACAGAGAAGGTGACATATTGTGTGGTTTCTTTTATATAAAATGATCAGAACTGGCAAATCCTCAGGGACAGAAAGTAGACTCATAATTGCCAAGGGATGGGAGAGAAAAGAACAAATAATGATTACCTAACAGGTATAGGGTATTTTCCTGGGGAGATTTTTAAAGTTTTGAGAAAAGACAGAGGTGGCAACTGCTACAATGGACTGAATGCTGTGTCCTCCCAAAATTCCTATACGAAAATCCTAACCCCCAAGTGATGGTATTAGAAGGTGGGACCTTTGGTATGCAATTAGGTGATGAGAGGGGGACCCTCATGAATGAGATAAGTGCCATTATAAAGGGGACCCCAGAAAACGCTCTCAACCTCTTCTTTGCCGTGTGAGGGTACAACTAGAAGTTAGTATTCCGCAATGTGGAAGAGGGTCCCACCAGAACCAGATGATACTGAGACCCTGATCTCAGACTTCCAGCCTCCAGACTTGTGAGAAATAAATTTCTATTATTTGTAAGCCATCCAGTCTACGGTCTTGTTACAGCAACCCAATGTATGGCAGCTGCACATTTATGAATGCTCTAAATGCTACTGAATTGGTACACTTTAAAATGCTTACTTGTATATTACGTGAACTTCAAAGCACTTTTAAAAATCAGACTGGAATAGTATCTTCAAATCATTCTGAAGACTAATCCAAAAACTTGATAAATACACTTTGTTGAAAAGGCTAAGAAAAAGCAGACATTTTAATGTATCACTGATGAGAGTATAGAAGAATACAATCCTATAGCTGACAATTTGGCAGTATCTAATATAACAAATACATTTACCTACAGACATTCTTTCATAAAGACCAAATAAGGTATACAGAAAATTACTCATTACAGTAAGCATTCTCTGTAACAGCAAAACACTACAAATAACACAATGGTCTTTTAATAGAAGTCTAGTTAAATAAATTATTGTACATACACACAAAGGAATGCAATGAGCCTGCGTTTTTAAAAATGAAGGAGAGGCCGGGAGCGGTGGCTCACACCTGTAATTCCAGCACTTTGGGAGGCTGAGGTGGGCAGATCACAAGGTCAGGAGATCAAGACCATCCTGGCTAACACGATGAAACCCCATCTCTACTAAAATACAAAAAATTAGCCGGGAGTGGTGGTAGGAGCCTATAGTCCCAGCTACTCAGGAGGCTGAGGCAGGAGAAAGGCGTGAACCCAGGAGGCAGAGCTTGCAGTGAGACGAGATCACGCCACTGCACTCCAGCCTGGGCAACAGAGAGAGACTCTGGCTCAAAAAAAAAAAAAAAAAAAAAAAAAAAAGAGAAGAAGAAAGAAAAATGAAGGAGAAAGGTCTCTATACACCATTACCTTTTGTGTAAGACAGGTGAAGTGGAGAAGGAAAGAATATACATTCCTATCTTATAGGCATGAAAACTAGATAGATGGACAGTTAAGTTCAACAAACTAGTTAAGAGCAGTTAAGTGTGCATAGATGGATGGGAAGGCAGGAAGGCAAAGACTTCTTATTACACAACTTTTAAACTTTTTTATTTTGAACCAAGAAAACAAATTTCAAAAGGAAAAATTTTAAAACACTATTAATTGCTTTCAAATTAAAACCCAGTCCAACAGGTCTGTTGATTAATAGGACTATATGAGAAAATGTATATAAAGCACATCGTCAGTGCTTGCCTCACCTACTTTAAGGCTGTAAAATGAGCAAACTCTCTTACTTTATAATAGCCTAATCTCTCGCCAATCCTCACCCATTTCCATGCTCTATGATTCAGCCACAGAACCCCCTATGTTCGGGACTGAACCATGCTTTCTTGTCTTAAGGTCTTTTTGCATAATATGTTACCTTTTGCCTTTCTCATCCTTCTAACTTCCTTTTACTCATCTTTAACCTCACCTCAGAGTTTGCTTTTTGTAGGATATACTTTTTTACAACCTCCCCACATTCATACATATACACAGAAGACACACAGCCTAGGCTGCATCAGCATCCCTTCCTCTTTCTTGTTACTCCCACAGTGTCTTATGGTTGGGGACACACACTCCAGGTGACACGGCTTGACTCTCAATCTTGAGTTTCACACTTGCTAACTGTATGATCTGGAATAAATTTACCTAAACCCTTTCATCTCAGTTTGCTGATCTACAAAATAAAGATCCCATCTGCCTGATGGGACTGTTAACAAAGATTAAATGAGCTAATGTACGTAAAGCACACAGCTTGCCACATATTGCACAGTCATTAAATAGTAACCAGTTTTATTATACTTATGGCACTGAGCCCTTCGCTGAACTATTAATGTATTTCCCTCTTTGTTCCTCACAATGGAGATGCCTTTAAAAATTACACACACTTTAACACTTTTTAGGGGCAGAGACCGCCTTGATAACTTCTGTATACCCTGGTGGAGTATCTCATACAAGGTTGATGCTCTGTAAATACTTGATAAACTACTTATGTCAATATGGTAAGTGATAACTTGGATATAAATAAACAAGCTTTCAAGAAATCAATTTGGTCAGTTATCTCAATAAAAGATTACTATTCCTTCTGTATTCACAAGCAGAGAATGGTGATTTAACAACTCATTTCCCCCCGTAATACAAATTAACCTTTTAAGATTTATCTAGAGGAGAAAAAAATCTAGCAGTTATCTCCTAAAATGATAAAAATAAAATTTCGCTTTAATCACCTTACAATTGCAAACTTAAGACACCTGATTCTGCTACTTGTATTACTTTAAGAAAATTATTTAAACCTAACTATAAAATGACTACCAAATACTGGCAGGGATATAAAAGAACGAATGCTAGCAACCAGCACACTTCCTAATATGGAGTATACGTACAAATAATATGAGTAAAAATTATAAAAGCCTATGATATAAAAAATCAATTCATAAAACTAGTAAACGAATTTAGATTTCCTCCCAAAATTTCAAAAACTATATAAATGTGTTACACTTTATAGGAGCAAAACTGAACAAGAACAAAAATGGAACATCCTTAAATAACTTACCAATAATATTCTCTATCAGAAAAAGATCAGCATATAATGTTTTATTTTAGGGTAAATTATGTACGACTAGTGGCAGGTGAAGTAAAAGTCACACTGCTGAACTGACAGGCTCAATGTACATCATTTATTTCAACATTCTGTACCTCGACATCCTGAACACTGGATAAAAAAGTTGATTAAATCCAGAAGTGCGATGTCCCTGTCTTGTTTATATGATTCAATCCAGTCATCCACCACGGACTGTGGAAAAAAAAATATAAAAATGAAAACTTCAAAAAAAATTGATATTATAGCAAATAAATTTTCAAAAAAGTTTGTGTGTTTGTGTGTGTTTCTATCTGAACAAGAAAATTACTTACCTGAAATTATTTCTCTGTAGCCTAATAAAATAGAGACTGTCTCATTTTTAAAGACCAATAAAAAGTGACTTACTAGGTTTCAAAGATTTGTTTACAATAGAATCCAAAACAAACCTAACCTTACCAATCCCATTAAGTACAATAATTAAGCAAGCATAGATAATATTCAAACTGTATTATGAAAATGATAAAAATTAAGTTAACTTCACTTCTATATAGACACAAACTTTCTGAGTTATCAAAAAGCATAATGCACGAGTAGTGCATACAAAGAATGCACATAATAAGAGGCATTTTTTTTTTTTTTTTTTTTTTTTTTTGAGACGGAGTCTCGCTCTGTCGCCCAGGCTGGAGTGCAGTGGCGCAATCTCGGCTCACTGCAAGCTCCGCCTCCCGGGTTCACGCCATTCTCCTGCCTCAGCCTCCCGAGTAGCTGGGACTAGAGGCGCCCGCCACTGCGCCCGGCTAATTTTTTCTGTTTTTAGTAGAGACGGGGTTTCACCATGGTCTCGATCTCCTGACCTTGTGATCCGCCCACCTCTGCCTCCCAAAGTGCTGGGATTACAGGCGTGAGCCACCGCGCCCGGCCGGCATTTTTTTCAAGAATACAAGAATGGCTTAATATTAGGAAATCAAATAACTGATTTATGAAGAAAGTGAAAAATTAAAACAACTATATATCAAATTAGATCTCAAAAATATATATAAAATTCTGCAGCTAATCCAAAAAGAAAAAAAACTTTCTAGGAAAATTAGGGTTCAAGAAAATCTACTCAAAGGATAAAAAGACTAAAATATATTTGCTGTTGAAATACTTAAGATATTTCAACTAATTAAAGAACAAGGCAAGGATGCCCCCTAACCATTTAACACAGGGTTGAAGTCTTTAGTGAATGCAAAAGTTAGTAAAATTTGAATAAAGACAATTCTCCTTTCCTACAGATGATAAGAAAATCCAGGAGTCTCTATTAAAGTGATTCAAGAGATTAATAATAGGAAAATTTGACAAGGTAGCTGACAAGATAAATATACAAAAATAACTTAACAGCGCAATACCTAGAAAATATAAATGGATTAGTAGCTTGTTCACAACAAAAAATATCTAAGAACACATCTAAGACAATTTTTAATGAGGAAAATTATTAAAACTTACAGGATATAAAAAAAGACTTCAACAGGTATCATATTCTGAATTTTAAAAAAAGACTTAGTGCTATATCAGTAAAGTTTGAAAGTCTTGCCAACTTACAAGGCAAATTTAATGTAATTCCAGTTTGCATTCCAGTGGGCAGGATTCTTTGAGATTTTCTTGGGCAGAGGTAGGGATCAGAGGAAATGTATAAAAATATGAATTAAAAAAATAAAATTTTGTGTACTAAGGTATATTTACATACAGTAAAATGCATAATCTTGTTATTTCTTTTTATTTTATATTTTTATACATAAACCCACCTGTGTAACCACAACCAAGATAAAGATAGAAAACATTTCCAGAACTAAAACAGGCTCCCTTAGGTTGCCTTCCAAGCAGTAACCATCCCCAGCACAAAGGGTAATTATTATAGTGACGCATATTACCATGAATTAGTTTGACATGATACTGAAACTCTCATAAATGGTGTCATCTTTTGTTTTTTATTTCTTTCAAACAAAGCTGTATCAGTAAGATTGAGCAGCATTGTTATGTGTATTAGTAATACCTTTTTTGTATTGCTGAATATTATTTCATTGTATGAATATACCACAGTTTATCACACATTTTACTGTTGAGGAATATGAGTACTCAACATTACTCAGTTGCAGTTGCAGTTTAGGACTATCACAAATAAAACTGTTACGTACACACATTTTGATGAATATAAACATTCTTTTCTGTATTACAGACCCAAGAGCAGATTTGTTAACACACATTATACACACACATCAAGGCTTAGTCGATATGCCAAACAATTTCTCAAAACAAGTTGTAATAAATAACGCTTCCACCAGCAATGTATGAAATCCAGCAAGATGTGAGATTTTCAGGTGCTCTACATCCTCACCCAAGACTAGGTATTGTCAGTTCTTTTAATTTAGCCCATTGTGATTGAGCATATCCCTTCTTTAATGACCTTCCATTGGGGAGAACCACTTTCCTTTGCTCCAAGTGAGAGAGAAGACTTTCTATACATAATACTGTTTCACTGTCTCATCACATTAGTGTCTGGGGGGTTTTGTTTTTAAAGAGAAAACTAGAAAGAAGATTATGGTGGTAAGAGAGGGTCAAGAAGAAAATAATACCATGGTATCTGGGCAAGGTTCACCTCTGCTGAAGAACGTGTCACACCCTGTAAGCTCAGGATGATGGTGAAACTAGAAGTGAATAGAGCAGATCAAGAGCAACTTTTAGACTCAGGACTGAAGCAGAAATGCTTTGCAACCCAGGTAACAAAGTGTGGCACAAAACTGAAGAAGTTACTTCCTCACTTTTACAGGGGTCCAGTAACATAAAGGCAGTCTGAGTAGAATTTTAATTCCCAAAGTAATTGTACTAACTTATACTCCCACCGGTAACATATGAAGAGCTCAAAACATTCTAAGACTGGTGCACAGGAACCTGCATTAGAAATATTAAAACTCTAGTCCAAGCATGGTGGCACACACCTGTAATCTCAGCACTTTGGGAGACCAAGGTAGGCAGATGACGTGAGCAAAGGAGTTTGAGACAAGCCTGGGCAGCATAATGAAACCCTGTCTCTACAAAAATTACAAAAATTAGCTAGAATGGTGGTGCATGCCTGTAGTCCCAGCTACTTGGTAGGCTGAGATCAGAGGATCACTTGAGCCTGAAAGGTCAAGGCTGTAGTGAGCAAAGATCGCACCAATGCACACCAGTGTGGGCGACAGGGCAAGACCCTGTCAAAAAGCAAACAAAAACTTGGGGCCAGGTACAGTGGCTTGCACCTGTATTTCTGACAACTTGGGAGGCCAAGGTAGGAGGATGACTTGAGGCCAGGAGTTCAAGACCAGCCCAGGCAACATACACAGACCCTCATCTCTACAAAAAACAAAACAAAAAAATAGGCTGGGCACGGTGACTCACGCCTGTAATCCCAGCACTTTGGGAGACCGAGGTGGGTGGATCACGAGGTCAGGAGATCGAGACCATACTGGCTAACACGGTGAAACCCCGTCTTTACCAATACAAAAAATTAGCCAGGTGTAGCGGCGGGTGCCTGTAGTCCCAGCTACTTGGGAGACTGAGGCAGGAGAATGGTGTGAACCCAGGAGGCAGAGCTTGCAGTGAGCCAAGATCGTGCCACTGCACTCCAGCCTGGGCAACAAAGCGAGACTGTCTCAAAAAAAAAAAAAATTAGTGAGGAATGGTGGCACATGACCACAGTCCCAGCCACTTGGGAGGCTGAGGGAGGACGATTACTTGAGCCTAGGAGTTTGAGGCTACGGTGAACTATGATCATGCTACCACACTCTAGCCTGGGCGACAGAGTGAAACCCTGTCTCTAAAATGAATAAATAAGGCTGGGCGTGGTGGCTCACGCCTGTAATCCCAAGACTTTGGGAGGCCGACATGGGTGGAATACTTGAGGTCAGGAGTTCCAGACCAGCCTGGCTAAATGGTGAGACCCCATCTCTTAACGAAAAAGATGAGAGAGAGAGAGAGAGAGAGAAAAAGAGAGAGAGAGAGAGAGAGAGAGAGAGGATTTATGATTTACAATCATAAATAGTAAACAAGGCCAGGCATTGTGGTCCATTCCTGTAAACCAGCACTTTCATAGGCCGAGGCAGGCAGATCGCTTGAGCTCAGGAGTTTGAGATCAGCTTGGGCAATGTAGCAAAACCCGCCTCTACCAAAAATCCACAAATTAGTCAGGTGTGGTGCTGCACACCTGTGGTCCCAGCTACTTGGGAGGTTGAGGTGGGAGGATCACTTGAGCCCAGAAGGTGGAGGTGGAGGATGAAGCTGCAGTGAGCTGTGAGCGTGCCACTGCACTGCAGCCTGGGTGACAGAGCAAGACTGCCTCAAGGGCGAAAAAAAAAAAAAAAAGCAAGCAAGTAATATAAGAGAAGAAAATACAGAAATAAAAATACATAATAGCTCTTTGCATTAAGGGAAAAAATAAATGCAGAAGAAATAGATCCAGATATATATAACTTCCACTATGACAAAGGAGATATTTCAATTTTAGAAAGGAAAATTATTTATATAATAAATGATACTGACCCTGACATATTGGTTATTCATCCAGAAGTAAACAAAGTTGTACCTTTTATAAGCTCTCAGAAAGGTATGAAACAAATGAATTTAAAGAACTGAACTCTAGGCCAGATGCAGTGGCTCACTCTTGTAATCTCGGAGCTTTGGCGGCCAATGAGGAAGGATCACTTGAGGCCAGGAGTTCGAGAGCAGCCTAGGCAACACAGTGATACCCTGACTCTACAAAACATTTTTAAAATAATTAGTTGGGCACAGTGGCACATGCCTATAATCCCAGCTACTCAGTAGTCTGAGGTGGGAGGGTCACTTGAGTCCAGGACTTTAAGGTTGCAATGAACTGTCATCTTCAACTGCATTCCAGCCTGGGAGACAGAGCAAGAAAAAGGATTAAAAAAAAAAAAAAAGAATTAAACTTCAGAGAGCCATGTATGAGCCTTTCTTGAGTTGGCAGAGAATGGCAACTGTTAGAAGCATTGCCAAGTATGGGCATAGGTCATTGGATAATGCAGCCTGTCATAATACAGAGGATCATGACTAAGTTAAGAATTTGTTTTAGAAATCATATGTGGCACATAATCAAATTGTGCTGAAAATTTTCAAGAAGAGAAAATAAAAATTCAAGCAACCAAAGGCTACATATAGGGAAGCAAGGAATAGAATAATGACACACTTCCCATTAAAAACAAAGCAAGCCCATGGATAATATAGTAATATATTTAACGTCCTGAAGAAAGATGAAAAAGTCCATCCAGAATTTTTTATTTGGCAAAAAAAAAAACCTTTCAAAAAAAGGCAAATAAAATATTTTCAGACTAAAAACTAAAACAAAAAATAAAAACAAAACCAACTTTATGAAAGAGAGATTGTCCAGGCTGGATAAAAAGACCCAACTGGCTGGGTGCGGTAGCTCACGCCTGTAATCCCAGTACTTTGGGAGGCCGAGGAGGGCGGATCACGAGGTCAGGAGATGGAGACCATCCTGGCTAACATGGTGAAATCCTGTCTCTACTAAAAATACAAAAAAATTAGCCGGGCGTAGTAGCGGGCGCCTGTAGTCCCAGCTACTCCAGAGGCTGAGGCAGGAGAATTGGTTGAACCTGAGAGGCGGAGGTTGCAGTGAGCCGAGATCGTGCCACTGCACTCCAGCCTGGGTGACATGAGCAAAAGTGTCTCCAAAAAAAAAAAAAAAAAAAAAAAAAAAGGCCCAACCACATAATATTTACGAGAGACACACTTTTAATATAAGAGCACAGATAGGTAGCAATAAAAGGATATATATATGTGTGTGTGTGTGTGTGTGTATACACACATATCTATATACATATACACACACATATACACACATACACACACACCATGCAAACATGAACCATAAGAAACATGTTGTGGTTATATTCACGTCAAAGCAGAAATCAAGACAAGAACACTACCAAACAGAGAAATATTTTATAATAATAAAATGGTAAATTCATTAGGAAGTTGTAGCAACATCAAATTTTTACACCAATTAACAGGAGTCCCAAAATACATAAAGCAAAAACTGAACTAAAAGAAGAAAGAGGCAAATTCATAGCCATGGCTGAAATTTTTAACACACATCTTTTGGTAACTGATAGAAGCAGCAAACAAAAAAATAAATGTGTACAGAAGATAGTAATAAAATTACTAATAAATGTGATCTAACTAATGCATAAAACTTAACACCAACAATTACAGGATACACATTCTTTTCAAGAATTACACATAAGAATATTCACCAAAATAAATCATAAATCAAACCTCCATAAGTTTTTAAACACTGAAATAATACAGAGCAAGCTCTCTTGCAATAACATTTAAAAATCTGTCCCATCTGATTTAGAAATCAGTAACAAAAATATATATAAAATGTCCCCAAATGTTTGGTAATGAGAAAATTTTTAAAACTGAATAAAAACATCTCAAAAACTGTAGGATCCACCTAAAACAGTGTTTACAAGAAAATTTAGAGCTTTAAATATTTATAATTTACAGCTAAGTAATAGTTTATATAAGGAAGGGTTTAAATCAATGACCTAATAATCTGCCTTTTTGGTGGTGGGTTTTTTTTTTTCTTTGAGACAGGGTCTCACTCTGTCACCCAGGCTAGGGTCCAGTGGCACAACCACAGCTCACTGTAGCCTCAATCTCCCATGCTCAAGCTATCCTTCCACCTCAGCCTCTCAAGTAGCTGCAAACAGAAGCATATGCGACCATGCCTGGTTAATTTTTGTATTTTTGGTAGAGATGGGATTTCACCATTTTGCCTAGGCTGGTCTCGAACACCTGGGCTCAAGAAATCCTCCCGCCTTGGCCTACCAAAGTGGCTTCTACCTTAATAAACAGAATATTCCGATGTGGATTGTCTTTATGTGGAGGATAAGGAAAAGTATGCAATATAATTCCAACAGAAAATTAACAGAAAGGCTATTTCTGATAACGCAGCCACAGACCCAAAGAGAAGGCTATAGCTTTAGAACATCTGAATCTGATTACAGACACACAGTCATTCTGGGACCTAAGGTGACAGAGGATCTTGTATCCTTAACAAGCGGCTTCCAAGGTCAACTATGAATATCAATAATAAGACAGCATTTCATGTAAGTCATGTTTGGAAGTAGTGCATATCATTTCAGCTAATATTAATACTTCACAGGCAAGAACTTGTTAGCTAGCCATATCTGAATGCTATGGAAGTAGAGAAATGGAGTCTCTGTTTGCCAGCAGCCTCCTTGAACATTCTTCACTATGAAAAAGGAAAAATAACTTTTGGTAGATAGCAAGTCACCTCTGCCAAAAACTGCCCCTCTGGCTACCAATATTTGTATGCAGCCCTCCCCCCCACAACTTAGAGAAAATATTTGTTTGCATGGATATGAGTATTATAGTACTATTTACTATTAAAAAAAACCTCACTGCACAATTTAAATGTCTATAAAGGAACATTTCACTAAATGATATATTCACACAGTAGAATGAAATGTAACTAGTAATACAAATGAGCTGAATCTATGTTAGCACTAATGATAGAAAAAGTTGTTTCTGACATTAAATGCACAAAGAAATGAGTATGATTCTATTTTTTAAGTACATAAATCTCTCTCTTTTTCTCTCACACACACACATACACACAAACATGGGAAAAGGTATGGAAAAATTCAACCTGTGACACTAATAGGCTTAAATGTCCTCAATTCATTACAGTTTAAGACTTCGCTACAAAGAAAACCTCGAGACCTGAGCCATAGATCCTCAATGAGAAAGCTACAACAAGCAGCATCTGAATCATAGATTACATTCATATGACAAAAAATGATGACATTTGCTATAATTATGTTTTATTATATTGTACTAGCAGGCAGTATAAAAATTAATATTCTGTCTTGTTCCAGAAGGCATATGAGGTAGTTTAAAAATAACATTTTTTTAAATTGAGAAGAATAAAAAACCATTAAGATTACAAAGAGTAAATATAAATATATGGAAAAGAGCAGTCAATATCGTAGATAAAGATGAGTTTTAAATCTGCCTAAGCTCCCTATAAGGTAAATCTAAAAGATCAATCAATTCAATCTAGATATCTACACAGTACAGAGTCCACATTCTTCAAATTCTATTAGGTAAGTATACTTTTCTCAGTAAGCCATTTGGTAGGACCTCGGGTAAGCAGACAAGGGCACAGAGAATTAGTATTCTATACTGCTGCTTAAGAGTAGATTCATTTGCTTTGGAGAAAGACAAGCAGACAGAAAAGATAATACAAATTACATTACTTTGTAAATTCAAGAACTTAATCCGGAATCTTGAATGAAAGACCTTCCCGCTTCCAAACTGAGAATCACTGTATAATAAATGTTTAGGTGATCCTTTTCAACATAGCTTTTAGCAATATCACACACATTTTCTGTGAATGCATATATAAATACTACGTAGTTAGACAATTTTTTTTATTACTCCATGAGGTTAGACTGTTATTTTATCTTCAGGTATAAGCTAAAACATTACTGATTTTCAGAGCTCTCCAAAGACTGGTTTTTTGCTTTTATTGTTTTACATTTTTTAAATGTAACTCTTCAGGGGCTGTGGAGAAAAACTGACACTATAGACATGATACTATTTCTTTCACTAGTTCTGTATTAACTAACTGCAGTTTCAGTCCAATGAGATCTAATCATATAGCCCTTCATGTGATAAGCCATATTTTCATTTTACCTTAGTTATGAACAGAATTACAGCTTTCAGTATCACTTCAATATCACTTTTTAGAAAAATAAATATATAATGCCCCATGACAAGTATACTTTTCATACTTCCCTTGATACCAATGTCTTGTGTTTTTTCTGCTTTGTATTATTCTGCTTTTGAAATAAAAAATTATTTTCAACAAATGTACATATTTTCAATTTAACCTGGTACCCAACCAGGTTAAAAGTTTAGTACTGTAACAGTGATTTCTAAATAAACATAGCACAAAAAGGAATGTCTTAAATATCAATTATCTTCAAGTTTTTATATTAATATTTTCTTCCAGTTTGTAGGTTGTCTTTATAGTTACTATTTATCTTGCAGAAGTTCTCATCAGAGAAATTTTAGCAAAACTTCCCTTTTTTTTTTTTTGAGACAGGGTCTCACTCTGTCACCCAGGCTGGAATGCAGCAGTGCGAACAGAACTCACGGCAGCCTCGATCTCCTAGGCTCAAGCAATCCCCCCACCTCAGCTTCCCGAGTAGCTGGGACCACAATTGCACACCACCCATGCCTGGCTATCGGGGTTTTTTTTTGTATTTTTTTATACAGATGAGGTTTTGCCACGTTGCCTAGGCTGGTCTTGAACAAAAAACACAAAAATTAGTCAGGCATGGTGGTGCATACCTGTAGTCCCAGCTACTTGGGAGGCTGACATGGGAGGATCATTTAAGCCCGGGATGAGCCCAGGATGCGAGTTGTGGTGAGCTGAGATTGTGCCACTGCACTCAGGACTGGGCAACAGAGCGAGACCCCATTTCAAAAGAAAAAGAAAAGGAAAAAGAACAAAGAAAAGAAAGGCAAGTAAACATTATTTTTAAGAGGAAAATCCACCTAATCAATAAAAGATTTAAATCTAGTGGTAGCCAGAATGGAAAAATGACACACATCTAAGCCCAGCTAGGTAAAATTCATGAATTCAAAGAAAAAATCTTGTAAATATTAGAACCAATAATAAAACAAGTCAGACATAATGGACCAACTCTATCCCTACACACCAAGCATCCAATCGGCTTTCAATGTCTTACTTCTTAAGCAATTAGCTAAGAAACTAGACACAAGGGGAAAACTTCTGTATCAATTATCAATGTATTGTCTCTTGGCCCCAAATTTAACCTTCAGTATCTGCTCTGGAATAATGGACGAGACTATACAAATATTTCTCCTTTACATTAAGAAGGATGTTAAGTTTTATCAGTACAGAGCTCTGAAAGGATACTGCAAGAGGAAGGGGTCTCCTCTTCCTAGTTCTGGTATGTTGAGTTTTGCTTTTTTTGCTCTTGCTGCATGGTTCATCATTGGTGAGTATATATAAGAAAATCCAGCAGTGGTCAGCCTCACACCAAGAGTATGCAGTCTTTTGTTGACCTTGTGCCCAAGCCTGGGACTGGTGATTACTCTCTTGATGCAGCCCTTCCAATATGGACACTGGCATGCTCCAGGACTCATACTGGGAGCAGTGCCCTGTCTCTCCCTATAAAACTGTCTGCCATATTCAACACAACTACTCAGAGGGTTGTTTCCTGCTACCCAGCAACTGCTAACCAGTTCTGGCCAAGGCAAGAACTTACAGTGAACTTCTCTACATTCCAATGGGCAGCAATCCAACTTATCAGACAAGATCTGAGAAAGGGGACCTCTCCCTTTCCAACTTTATCTTTTCTTGAGAAATCTCCTTAATCCCTCGATATCCTCTAGAGTTACCTTTATATTTTTGTAGTTACTCCTCTATCATAGCTTAGTAATTACTTGTAATAAATTTTATCGACAATCTGGCTCTTGATTAAACCCAGATTGATTAAAAAAAAAAAAAACTGGTTCCAGGGGATAAATCAGAAAAGAAGAGACGAGGGAATTTGAGTCATATCCTTGGGATTAAAGATAGAGCTTAGTTCCTTGCCAAGGAAATGGGATGCTAGTAATCAATGGCATATAGTAACTTGGGAAAATTAAGCTATTGCTGGTGGCTGATTATGATAAAGTGCCAATTTAAGCACATGCCTTGAAAGCTTACATGACTGATGAATTTGGGAATTATGGCAATAATTATGGCTGTAAAGGTAGCAGGGTTAAGAAAGATTCTTTTAAGTACACATGAGTATTTACAGAGATAAAACAAAAAGCTCAAGTTAATTAATGCTCAGCTTAAATGATAATCTGAGAAAGCCAGAGAATTTCCACAAATAATCCTACAATGTCTCATTTCTTATAAGTGAGGGGCTGATTTTGTTGAAAATCAAGCCAGGAAATCTAATTGTGTCAGAGGCAATAACAGTTTAATTCAGTCTCACCGAGTTTCTCATCTGGAAGTAAGAATCTTCACTGGCAAAGAATGGGATCCTAAAACTTGGAACAGAGAAATCTGGTTGGTCCCAGATCAAACTAGCAATTTTGAATAGCTCTCCTCCATCCTCCAAGTAATTCTGAGCCTCCTATACCTGTGGAAGTAGCTTGCTTTCCAAGGTTTGAGAAGACTAGCCTTCTTCAGCTTAAAAGCCCTCTGATAACTTTACATGGGCAGATGGCTTGAAGGGGGATGCTCATTCTCCTGAAGACTTACCAAACCAGCCGCTGATGCCACTAGATCCATGACTAGGGTCAAATCTCAGCATGCTCCAAGAAGACAAATACACACTATAACCAGAAGAAAATAGCTTATTGCTTCTCAGCCTTTTGGCTAAGATCAAGTGTAGTATCTGTTCTTATCAGAAAATAGCTTATATACTCAACAGAAATCTGAGGCGCAAGTATGATAGTAGATTCTAAAAGTATTTTACCAAAGGAGGTGGAATATAAAACTATAACAGGTCAAATTAATTGGTATCAGGTGCGCTTACTAGAGATTCCAGATTTCATACATTAGTTCACGTTGCTGAAAGTGACTACAATAGCTTATCTGGTTGGTGCACTGAAAGCTGGATTTAACAGCTGAGATACCAGAGCTTCCCTGGCATTGACAGAGTCCAGTGACTTCGGGAGTTAGTAATGCTGGACTAGACTTACCATATGAGAACTATACACATGCAGCCCCATTCCTCAGCTATGCTCCACAAGAGGGCCCAGAGGCAATGAAAACTACAATAGTGAAGGGAGTAACTACATCTACATGCTTTTAAAGCTCTGTAAGCTTACTCTTTTTTGTAAGTCAGTTATGACTATGGGGAATGTGGTCATTAAGAGGTTTCTAAGGAGATGATGGGATCCCAAGGTAACACAGCCCAAGTGGCCACACTTAATCATCAAAGACAAAGTGAGAAAATTGTCTATAAACGGCAGTAGGGACACGCTGGTATTCACAACGTCTTGGCCTGCAGAGATCTTGGGCAGTAGATACTATTACCAGTGCCCCTAGGAACAAAATAGGTGGGCAGCCCACAAGAGTACTGTTTGATTTATGTAGAAGAAAAAACTTTAGGCCTGGTAGGCAGAAATCTAACTGGTGGAGAGTTATGGTCTCTCAGCAGTCTCCAGACCTGGGTCAGTTCACAGACCCACAGCCCCTTGAGTGAAAGGGAAACCAGCTCCCTGCACAACTATTCCAAGTACATACAATAAATCTTTTAATCCTTTCCCAAAGGGACCTGCTCCGCAGCCATTAATTAGAGATACTGTGCATTGTTAAAAGGAAATATCCAGACCTTTCATGTATTAATAGACACTATCTCTGAATTGACATTAATTCCTGGGGATTCAAAATGCCATTGTATTCCACCAGTTAAATCAGGGGCTTACAGTGGTCAGGTAACAGATGATGGAGTTGTAACTCATGTTTGTCTAAGAGTGGGACGACCAGTAACCCACCCCGTGGTAATTTCCCCACTTCCAGAATGTGTAATTGGAAAAGACATACTTGGCAACTGGCAGAATCCCCATATCAGCTTTCTAACCTACAGGATAAAGGTCATTAAGGTTAAGTATGGCTAAAGGGAAGTTCATGGAACTTCCTCTCCCGACCGAGATAATAAACTAGAAGTAAACACTACATCCCTGGGGAATTGCACAGTTTAATCAAAGACTTGAAAGAAGCGGGGGTGGCAAAATCTATTACATCTTCATTTAACTCACTAGTTTGGCCTATGCTGAAGTTAGAGAGATCTTAAAGAATGACTATGGACTATCATAAACTTAATCAGGTGGTTACATTAACTGTAGTGGCAGCCCCTGAAACTTGATATGCAGCTACTGACCTCACTTATTCCTTTTTCTCCAATTAACAAGAACCACTCAAAGCAAGTTGTTACCTGAAATGGACAAAAGTATACCTTCGACTCAACTAAGTATGAATGCTTTCGCACTATGCTAGTTCTCCTGTATCTGCCATAACGTAGTTGTATTGGTTATCTATTATCTCTCAATTTCTGTGGATTCAGGAATCTGAACACAGCTCAGATGAATCCTCTGTTTAGGGTCTCATTAGGCTGCAATCAAGGCACTCACTGTGCTGCATTCTAATCTAGATGCTCAACTGGGAAAAAGCGATTTCTAAGCTCACTTAGGTTGATTTCCTTGTGGTTGTATAACTGAAGCCCTTGATGTCCTGCTGGCTAATGGCTAGAGACAGACCTCAGGGCCAAGAAGCTGCCCACAGTTACTTGCTACATGGGATTCTCCAATACGTCATTTTATTCCACAAAACATCACATTCTGAAAACGTGTTCCAGACCACTGACTGCTCTGATACTTTATTGAGATGTCCACAGGCCTCTGAATTTGAGAGGGCTGGAGAGGCAACTCCTACACTCTATTTTGCATATGTTTTACTAAGGCTTTAGATGTACTCCCTGTTCATCGTACACAAATAGCACAATGCTGTCAGTGTGTATAAAATATCAGTAAATAATTATGTAAATGCCAGAGAAGAAAAAAGCTAAAATAAATGAAAACATTCCTTAGAGGACCAGGTTGGAGGTGGAGAGGACAGAACAGGGGATCAGGGGATTGCTATTTTGGTCACAATACCCTTTGAATTTTTTTTTTTTTTTTTTTTTTTTTTAAATTGAGACAGAGTCTCACTCTGTTGCCAGGCTGGAGTGTAGTGGTGCGATCTCGGCTCACTGCAACCTCCACCTCCCATGTTCAAGCAATCCTCCTGTCTCAGCCTCCCGAGCAGCTGGGACTACAGGCGTGCACCACCACACACAGCTAATTTTTTGTATTTTTAGTCGAGATGAGGTTTCACTATGTTGGCCAGAATGGTCTTGATCTCTTGGCCTCGTGATATGCCTGCCTTGGCCTCCCAAAGTGCTGGGATTACAGGCATGAGCCACCACGTCTGGCTCATTTGATTTTTTTTAAGTCATGTACACGTGTTACTTAGATAAAAATAAGGAAGAAAATAAAGATATGAATCAATAAATACTAGGTAAATAAAAAAACAAAAACTGTGGTGACAATATTAACATCAAGTTAGTATTTAAGATTAGAAGCACTAAACACTAAAAAGGTGGCTATTATATGGTAAAAGGCTAAATATACAAAGTAGGCAAACAAATCATTTGCTTTGAGTTTGCATTTATTCTTGTATAATTCTTAAATCTAACAGTTTTTCACCAATTTTTTTCTTATTTATTACTTTATTATTTACTACATCTAGATTTTATTTTGGTATACGGTATGAGGTAAAAATCTTGTGCTTTTCTGTTTTTCTTCAAGTTGTTAATCAACTGTCAGTCACAATTACAAGAGAAAGTATCAGGAGAACAAAAAAATTTTTTTTGTAAAGGTGAGGTCTCATTATGTTGTCCAAGCTACTGAACTCCTGGGCTCAAGCAATCCTCCTGCCTCAGCCTCCCAAAGTGTTGGGATTGTAAGTGTGTGCCACCAAGCCCAGACAAGAACATAATTTTTAACATTAGTTACGTTATTGTTACACTTAGGTCTATTTCTGCTCAAGTGATGCCAGCTGTTGAGCCATGTTAATTTACATTACTATTTTCTGAAGTTTTATGATACAATCTACAAATCAGTAGAGCAAGTCCTTCATTACTCTTCATTTTCAGAATTTTCTTGGCCACTGACATGTAGGTTCTACTCAATCATTCAGCAAGTTCAAAAACAATCCCTAATATTTTGCTGCTGCATTACATACATAAGTTATTTTTAAAAGATTTTTAAAGGAAACACAGATAAATATTTCAGAAAAAAATATTACCTGTCTTTTTATCAAAGAAACGCAAATAGACCATTTTAATCTTTCAAATAACAAATAATATATTTAAATGATGACCCTCAGTGTTGCCAGATGTTTGCAAAATAAGTATTTACAATGCTGGTAGGGAGAGCTATTTGGTAATATTTATATAAAATCTTAAAAATATTAACATTTTGGACCCAGCAGCCCTAGTTAAATGAAATCGCATAAAAAATTACATGGTCATTAAGATTTTCTAAATGTTTACTTCTACTTAGGATAATGAAAAATTATAACACAATCAAAACGGAAACAAAAAAATGGAAATTATAGAATACCATATATTAAAAATTCACATATATTCAAGGAATACCAACAGTGGAAAAAATCATTCCACTTTTATAAAACAAATATAACTTTAACATGAGCCTAGACCAAACACCAAACAAAACACCAGGAACCAAAATCTTAAAAATTATGATTATGTGTGATATCTTCTTCTCTTCCTTTTAAAGTTTTCTTCTAAATTTCTAACAAGAGTATGTATGAGTTAAATCAAAAAGTAATAAACATTATTTTAAAAATCATACATCTAAAAGGAAATAATTTGTTAAATCATCTTAGTAAATCACTAAGTGCTGACTATGCACATTTTATAGTGGAGGGTGCTAAGTGGCTACAAAAAGTGCTTAGCATAGTTCCTGCTACAGGAAAACAATTTAATCCTGCTTTGTTTTTTGTGTGGAGGTTGAAGAGGTGGGGGTGGGGGGTTAACAAAGAAATACAAATGTATCAAAGGTACACAGCCAATACCTGCAATGAGGGAAGTTCATATATTAAACACAACTGAAAGAGGCTCACCACAGTTTTAAGGAGAGCTGAGCGAGTTTGTCTCACATGTAACAGATGCTTTTAAAGTTACAGTTAACATTAACCACCTGTTTCTCAGAGACCCATTAGCAAGAGCTGATAACCGAAAAAGTTAAGAAAAACTCCTTTGCTAGTTGCTAATGGTATAATGCCAGGCTTTAAATTTGGATCATATAAATTAGCAATTCCAGACCAGGTATGGTGGCTCATGCCTGTAATCCCAGCACTCTGGGAGGCCGAGGTGGGTGGATCACCCGAGGTCAGGAGTTCGAGACCAGCCTGGCCAACGTGGTGAAACCCTGTTTCTACTAAAAACACAAAAATTAGCCGGGTGTGGCGGTGCACACCTGTGATCCCAGCTACCTGGGAGGCTGAGGCACAACAATTGCTTGAACCCACGAAGCAAAGGCTGCAGTGAGCCAAGATCGTGCCATGGCACTACAGCCTCAGCAACAGAGTGAGACACAGTCTCAAGGGAAAAAAAAAAAAAAAAAGCCTAATTAGAAAATCAATTACAAGGAAACTAGGGGAAGGAAGATGTTTAGTGACTTGCCCAAGACCATCCCAGCTAAATAATGACAACTTTCTATATTTGTCTTCTCATAATATTTTCACCTGTAGAATAACTGGGGGTCAGCTACATGTCACTCAAAAGCAAAAAAAAAAAAAAAAAAAAAAAAAAAAAAACTGCTGGAGAGCCTATACAATTGTTCAATTTTAAAGCCAATGTATTCTAAACACCTAAGCCAATAAAACTTTTTAAATGACCATGTAATCTGTATCACCAATAATCGTTAAAAGCACAACGCTGTCCTGTCCTGGTACTCTAATATATCATACCGCTCTTGGTTTCTTTCTCCTGTTTTATTCTTCCACTGATCTTCCTTTAAGACTATTTCCACTAAAAATATCTGGACTGAAAACAATAAACTAGTAGTTCACACAGTAAAATTCCTCTATACATTCAACCAGTTCACAAAACCTCCTTGGCCCTTATCTGAAACTGGGCTGTTCTCCCAGTAACCTTGGATTATTCCAGTACTTCCTTTTTAGGTACTTTATGATAACTGCTGTCTCCTAGCTACTAACTGTCACATGCAAGCCATCCTGTTTCTATCAGCATTCAGAAGACTGATCAGCCTTAAGGACCCTTGCCAGGATTCCTACCACCACTCCTCCACCTTGTGATAAATCAGCCTCGTAAGTCACCCCTCCTTCCAGCTCAGTCACTGAAGCTTTGTTTCTTGGTTCACAGTGTTCTCTATCCTAATTCAAGCCATAATGCTGAGGCATTTTGATATTCTTATTGAAGATACATCCAATATCTTTCAACCCACAATTCCTACTTCTGTAGGTCTGAGGAGAAGCTAGCAAGGAACATACCAAGTCAAGCCTCTGAGTGACAGGTGAAGGATGAAGTTTTAATATGGGACATGAGGCTTTTAATTTTAACTATGTTTTCTCAGGTCCTCTCTGTATCCAGTTAGGAGACATTCATATCCTAGCCTATTAATGCTGCAAATGGCATGACATCTATAAACATTTTCTAAGACTATACATGCCAGATTATACTCTGTCTTGTTTCAAGTAACTCAGGACACTCAATGAACTACAAGTACTGAAAGAAATTCCTGGAACCAATCATAACTCACATTCTTGTTCTTTTTGCTGAACAGTAAATTTAGACTACTATCTGGGTTACAGAGCCTTAGGAGAAATATCAAATAATTATATAAACTGGAACAGCTACAAATTTCATCTTCAATGCCTTTAACAATTATTTTACCTGTCCTAGATCAGTTTTCTCACTTATGTCTTTTAAATCAATTCCAGGCAGGGAGCAGTGGCTCACACCTATAATCCCAGCAATTTGGGAGGCCAAGATGGGCAGCTCACCTGAGGTCAGGAGTTTGAGACCAGCCTGGCCAACATGGTAAAATCCTGTGTCTGCTAAAAATACAAAAATGAGCCAGGTGTGGTGGTGTGAATCTGTAATCCCAGCTACTGGGGAAGCTGAGGCAGGAGAATTGCTGGAACCAGGAAGGCGGAGGTTGCAGTGAGCCGAGATCACACCACTGCACTACAGCCTGGGCAACAGAGCAAGACTCCATCTCAAAACAAACAAACAAAACACACAAAAATTATCTGGGCATGGTGGCCTATAATCCCAGTCACTAAGGAGGTTGAGACAGCAGAATTACTCGAATGCTGTGAGCTGAGATGGCACCACTGCACTCCAGCCTGGGTGACAGAGACTCAAAAATAAATAAATAAATAAACAAATAAACAAAAATTTAAAAATAAAAATAAAATTAATCAATTCAAATTTTTTCTTTTTTACCACTCTATCTATGTTCATGTCCTCCAAGAATTCTAGCACTGACTCCAGATTAAGAATTCCTGTACTGAGATCAAAGATCCTCACTGGAAGGAAACAAATCTCTTTTGTCTTCCTATCTCAAAAGCTAATACTAAAACCTAGCAAATAGTGAGAAATTCTATCAACATACATTCAGTTTTCTTTAGTAGTTTGGAAACAAATTGTGAATTAGCTTTTTGCAAGGATTTTGCTTCATACATGATTCAAGTTAGTGTACAATGAGAAACTGCACAAGCATATTCAACCCAAATCTACTGAGAAAGAATTTTTAAGAAATCTCATTTATAGTTGGATATAGCTTTATTCACGCAATGTTTTCTGTATTTCAATTCTTACTAAGGGTACATGCAGGATAATTTGGCTAGAAGCATTAAAGTAAGTTAGGTTCCCTCTTTGAAAATTCAACTAGTAGAAAGCACCATATTTCATATATTTAAACATCTATAAACAATAATATAAATGAAGTATTAAATACATCAAGTCCATTTTTCCTAAACATCACTTAAATAAAACCAGTAAATGTAAAATCCTTTATGTGTGTGTACACACACACACACACACACGACTATCATAATCACAAACACTACAGTCATCTCTTTACTTACTTGATCTGTCCTAGATAATCTGTATAAAATTCTATATATATAGGGATAAAGCCTTAGGAGAATGATTTAGGGGAAATCATGAAGATACTTAGTATTATCTAAAACACCCATGTTAATTTAAAACCACACGTTTGAAGTCAGCAAGTACAGAAAAATAATAACATCAATATATTTGCTAAAGGCTAAGCTCATGAGTAACAGTAGGTACTTTTGGATGTAACTGAACAGAGGCTAAGAAAATTCCTATTTAAAGTTTCTAACTTCCTTCAAGGCTCTAGCTCTAAGTAACCTGAAGGCAGTGAATGCTCTTATCTTACCACTAATCAGCAGCTTTTATAATCTACTGTGTTTTGGAGGAATTAAACAAAAGCAAAATATTTACTGCATGCCTTTGAATTACCTAAAAATAATTGCAGTGTGACTAATGTGTATGCACTAACATGGATGGGGAAGCAAGCATCCAGCCATGAAATATATTACTTAGCTCACCTGAGTATGTGGTAAGTTCCCATCAATGGAATGTAAATAGAGGGGCCAAAGGCTTCTAAGAAGTAGACACTGCTTCTCTTTCTCCCCTTCCAACCAAGTGAATGCAAACAACATGAAGGCTCTAGGGGTAAGAAGAGCCAGAAAATGGAGGGGCTTAGATTCCTGAATCATCCTATGAAGAAAAGATAGCTACTACCAACTCTGGTATTGGATGGTTACATAAATGAGAAATTGTCTATCATGATAAGCTACTGATTTAAAGTATACCTTTTAACAGCATGTGAACTATACATGAAGCTGCTAGACTCATTTAAGACAGGTTAAAATATCCAAAGTTAATTTCGGAGGCTTTCTAATTATGTTACAAATAAAAAAAACCTCACTCTTAAGTAAATATTAATGTATCATCTGAGGATTTTCAAACAGCTATGAAACGAAAAAAGCAATTTGAGGCCGGGCGTGATGGCTCACACCTGTAATTCCAACACTTTGGGAGGCCGAGGCAGGTGGATCATCTGAGGTCAGGAGTATGAGACTAGCCTGGCCACCATGGTGAAACAGTGTTTCTACTAAAAATACAAAAATTAGCCAGGTATGGTGGTGGGCATCTGTAATCCCAGCCACTAGGGAGGCAGAGGCAGAAAAATCGCTTGAACGCGGAAGGTGGAGGTTGCAGGGAGCTGAGATCATACCATTTGCACTCTAGCGGGGTAACAAGAATGAAACAACACCTCAAAAAAAAAAAAAAAAAAAGCAATTTATAGCTTTTGACCCAAAACATTCTGTATATTCTATGTATTACTTTTCATTCTAGGAAAATAAAGAGAAAACAGAACTAAACTGCTTAAAAAGAAAACTTAGCCAGGCCAGGAGCAGTGGCTCACGCCTGTAATCCCAGCAATTTGGGAGGTCAAGGTGGCAGATCATCTGAGGTCAGGAGTTAGAGACCAGCCTGGCCAATGTGGTGAAACTCCGTCTCTACTAAAAACACAAAAATTAGCCAGGCAGGCCCCTGTAATCCCTGCTACTTGTGAGGCTGAGGCAGGAGAATAGCTTGAACCCAGGGGGTGGAGGTTGCAGTGAGCCGAGATCACGCCATTGCACTCCAGCCTGGGCGACAAGAGCAAGTTAGTCTCAAAAAAAATTAGCCTACACTTAACACAATATTAGGTCAAAGTAAGAGTAAAGATTAATCAAGTCCAAGGAAAATTTAGAAATTTGTCAAATACTTCTTATGTTAACATCTTCTCCTCATAAAAACATTCTTAATGCATTGCTCAACAAATAGCAAAACATATATTCGCTCTTCACTTGTTCATTATCTACTGGGGAGGGTAATCCATCAGTAGATATATACAAATATACACATGGCTGGTCTGATGGTAGTGGGTTATCAGAACTTATTAACATTAGTGTCATTAAAGTTGGTATACAACCTGCCACCCGCCACTGCTATATTTGACTGGTTTTTGTTTCTGGTTTTTTGTTTTTGTTTTTGAGATGGAGTTTTGCTCTTGTTGCTCAGGCTGTAGTGCAATGGTTGGTTTAATCTCGGCTCACTGCAACTTCTGCCTCCCGGATTCAGGCGATCCTCCTGCCTCAGCCTTCCGAGCAGCAGGGATTACTGATGCATGCCACCATGCTGGCTAATTTTTGTATTTTTAGTAGAAACAGGGTTTCACTATGTTGGCTAGGTTGGTCTTGAACTCCTGACCTCAAGTGATCCACCCACCTTGGCGTCCCAAAGTGCTGGGATTACAAGCGTGAGCCACCACACCTGGCCTTTTTTTTTTTTTTTTTGGTCTCCCTCTGTTGCCCAGGCTGGAGTGCAGTGGCACGATCTCCATTCACCACAAACTCTGCCTCCTGGGTTCAAGTGATTCTGCTGACCAGCCTATTTTCTGTTTTTTGTTTGTTTGTTTGGTTGGTTGGTTTTTTGAGATGGAGTCTCGCTCTGGCACCCAGGCTGGAATGCAATGGCACAATCTCAGCTCACTGCAACCTCCGCTTCCAGGTACAAGCGATTCTCCTGCCTCAGCCTCCCAAGTAGCTTGGACGACAGACACATGCCACCACACCCAGCTAACTTTTGTATTTTTAGTAGAGAATGGGTTTCAATATGTTGGCCATGCTGGTCTCAAACTTTTGACCCTGTGATCTACCTGCCTCAGTCTCCCAAAGTGTTGGGATTAGAGGTATGAGCCACCACGCCCAGCCTTGTATTTTTAATAGACATGGGGTTTCACCACATTGGTCAAACTGGTCTGGAACTCTTAACCTCAGGTGATACGCCCATCTCGGCCTCCCAGAGTGTTGGGATTACAGGCGTGAGCCACTGCTCCTGGCCTATTTTATTTTTAAAAAGCCAGTCAAGGCCGGATGTGGTGGCACACGCCTGTAATCCCAGCAGTTTGGGAGGCCGAGGCAGGCAGATGACTTGAGGTCAGGAGTTCGAGACCAGCCTAACCAACATGGTGAAACCCTCTCTCTACTTTAAAAAAAAAAAAAAAAATTAGCCAGGTGTGGTGGCATGTGCCTGTAATCACAGCTACTTGGGAGGCTGAGGCAGGAGAATCGCTTGAACCCAGAGGCAGAGGTTGCAGTGAGAGGAGATCGTGCCATCACACTCCAGCCTGGGTGACAGAGCGAGACTCTATCTCAAAAAACCAAAAAAACAAAAAATAGGCCAGGCAGCAGAATCACTTGAATCCAGGAGGTGGAGGTTGCAGTGAGCCAAGATCGTGCCATTGCACTCCAGCCTGGGCAACAGAGTGAGACTTCATCTCTAAATAAATAAAATAGAAATGCATATTATCTCTGAGAAACAGAAGACAATTCAAACACTTCATGACGAAAAACTAAAAGACTGGGAGAAATGCAGTTTATATTTAGCACTTTGCTTTTATGCTCAAATTAACTAAATGTTACTCATATGACCAGGACTTACTGTAAAATATCCTGGACCAGTTCCAAATATCGGCCTAAGACATGCACAAGATGATGAGCTGTAACTGTAGAGTATAAAAATGAATGGGTATAAAGGTAATTCAGTTGACTCTCTAAACAGGTTCAATGATGATAGCTTTATAAAAATACAATTGTGGAAAATACCATGGGTTACAAAATCTGAAAATTTCTGAGGATCAAATTAATTAATCAGTTCTAAAACACGTGCCCTGGTTTAATAGTTCACTGATGGATGTAAATATTTCATTTATCCAATTAGTTATCTGTGAAGTTCCATTTATTTTATCTGATGATGCACAACCTCTCACCAGGACCCCCCGAAAAAGCTGTATTGGTTTTGGTTGGATGTTTTGTTTTGTTTTTTGGCATAATCTGATTGAAATTCAATCTTTCACTTTATGCTTTCCCCATATTTTATTATATTTCATTAGACTTGTTATATTAAGAAAGTCGCTGCAAAATTATCAAAGACAAAATATGTACAAATATTTTTACGTAATAAAATATTACTAATAGCTTTAATGAGTGACCTGCAGAATAAACACTGGCAGTTTGTGGACAGAGTCTTTTTTCCAAAAAAAAGAAGAAGAAGAAGAAAGAAAAAAATGTTTAAGCAAAAAAAAAAATAAGATTCCCTCGGCTAGGCATCGTGGCAATATGCACCTGTAGTCCCAGCTACTCAGGAGGCTCAGGCAGGGGAGGATCACTTGGGCCCAGAAGTTCGAGGTCAGCCTGGACAACACTGATACCCCATCTTTATTTGAAAAAAACAAAAATCTGTTAAGTGAGAAGCAAAGCACATGCATTGGTGGTAAAACAGACAAGAAATATGGCTATTGTGCAAGTTCAAATAAAGCCAAAATTTTCTTTTCAACAAGATAACTATAAAGTAGAATTCAGGATGAAGATGCCAAATCTTTCCATTTGGAACCAGAGAGAGTTAATTTAAAAAATTAAATGCAAGAAATAAAAGCACTGTTCCTCATGTAAACTCATTAAACCTTTAAAAGGTATTCTATCACTTTGAAATGACCCTGGGGTATCATCTTAACCTTTTTCTTTACATACTATCAAAGACATCATTCAATGGAGACCTCTTACATCTACCTTTGCTGAATTCAAGAGTCATATTTCTTGACCCTGGACCAAAAGGAAGAAAGAATATTAGAAACAGCACTTCAAGAAAGGTTGGGACATGGAGTCAGAAAGAGAAGTGGTCCTGGGTCAAAACCATCAAACTGAAGAATGGAAGGAAAGGGAGGAAGGTAAGTTGGGGATGATGATGGAGGAAGTATCTGCCTTAGGCCAAGAATTAAGTTTCAATCGGAATTGATCCTGAACCCTTCCTTTATATCTTCCCTACTACAGACCCATACTTGCTGATATAGTTTGGCTCTGTCTCTAAACAAATCTCATTTTGAATTGTAATTCCCATAATCCCCATGTGTCATGGGACAGACCTGGTGGGAGGTAACTGAATCATGGGGGCGGTATCCCCTATACTGTTCTCATGACAGTGAGTTCTCATGAGATCTGATGGTTTTATAAGCATCTGGCATTTCCCCTGCTAGCACTCATTTTCTCTCCTGCCGCCCTATAAAGAGATGCCTTCCACCATGATTATAAGTTTCCTGAGGGCTCCCCAGCCATGCAGAACTGAGTCAATGAAATCTCTTTTCTTTATAAATTACCCAGTCTCAGGTATTTCCTGATAGCCATGTGAGAACAAACTAATACACTTGCCCATATATTCAACTCCCTCAATCCTTGATCTCTATCTTCTTATATTTCCCCAACTTTCTCCTGATGGTGATCACCAGAACTATAATGCCAGCAACAATGGCCACCAGGACCACTACAATGGCAACGCTAAAGTTAACTGCCAAATATTTCATGGTGGGTATAAGTAGGTGACAATTTCTTATCCACAAAGAGATTACCAGCAGAAGGACTCTACACAACTGCATTCTGGGGCTGCCACAGGCCTAAGAGTAATTTATCCTTAGCCCTCCCCTCAAAATAGGCAGGGCCCAGCAATGTCCACTGCAGACAGTCTTCTGAAAGGTTTTCTGCTACAACTTGATATAGATGATGCACTGCTTGTAATGCACAACCACCATGTACTTAGAATGGAGCCAATGGCAGTCACAAAAGAGCCACTGGCAGCTCAGCTTCTTTGTCTGAGTTCAAAGGCACAGACAACCTGGCAATAATAATTTGTGACAAGAGTGTTGTTATCATTGGCTCAGGTCTTCCTTTTCCAAACTGTGGATGCTCACTAGGTTCACCTACCAACACAATGATATCTGGCTGCACTAGTGGGCCTTTAAATATCCTTTCTGCCACAGCTGGGGTTAGGCAGGCAATTAACATCCAAAAAGGTATGTTCACTAAAGTGCACCATGCTCTGGTCACTCACGCATGTTCTTTCAGAAATAAGGGATATAAACTGGAACAGTTCCTCTCAAAAGCCCAGTGCCTGGGACCAGCCTGGGACCCACCCTGCTCCTCACCTCACCCCAACACGTAGCACATTAACTTGTTCATGGTACGCATTAGGTGCGATATATCTGGCCTTCACCACTAGGTAAGAAGCGTCAGGCCCAGATTACCTACCAGGGCCAGGCAAGAGGAATGAAAACAGCACAGGAGGCTATCCAGAGGGGGCCTGGAATAAAGACCTAGAGTCAGCTGCCTCCCATTGGGCTGCCTTAGCAGCTTCTTCCTTTTTAAATGGAAAATCCAATTTTGACAAACATCAAAAGGTATACTGCTAAAATTACAATAAAATATACTTTAATGATTATTAAAATATTAAGAATTTCAATTATTTCACAATCCACCACTCCCCATGGAAAAGACCACGTATCTATGATCTTTTACATACGAGAGAAATAAATATCTATCTTGTTTAAACAACAGTTATTTTCAGTTTTCCTATTTTATCTTCAGGCAAAAACTCTAAATGCTTAGAATATTATATGATTTTAAATTCTATACCCAATATTTTGCACTGTAGCAGTCACAGCTATTAACACATTTCTTGTATTATACACTCAAGTATTAATTAATTCTATTCAAGTACTTATATTTGCTTAGTTCAACAAAATTTTACTCTTTAACTTCATTACAGTATTTCTGTCTTTCAATGTGTTCTCCCCATCTTTATCATAAAGTTTCATTTCAATCAATAGTATATGTGTCCTCTCACCTAATGTATCAGTATCATTTGTTTATAATTACAATCCTTATACATTCTTTGGCCATTTTAATACTTCTTGAAACTTTCAAGCTTCTCAATGAAAGTTAGAAAATTATTAAAACACTTTTATCCATTCTATTAATAGCTCAGAAATGCATACAAGCCCTATTACAGTTACTATATAACTGTCAGTTCTACAACTTAGAAGTTAACAGGTGGAATTTAAATAAACCCAAAGCTGCTTTCCTCTTTCCTTGGTATAGTCATAGAGTAAAACTCAAGCCCAGCTACCTACTGGGGGAGAATTCCTCTCTGTTTGATGATACGAAGCGATTTGGCATGTATAACCCATCTATAATTCGGAAGTTGGAAGAAAACAATGTCACTATAAAAGTCCATACTTTTCTTTGACACTAGAACAAAGCTTACTAACTCTAAGGGAGAGAGAAAGTCTGATCACAATCTCTAAGACACCTACCTCTTGTCCAATCATATTTAAATGGTCAAAATTAGTTTCACCTTCAAAGTCAGTTGTCAAAAGCAAACAGAAGACCAAATTGTCTCACTAAGTATACTTAATTTATAGGTTAACAACAGTTCCTTATTCACATAAGCTGTTGTTATCACTACACTAAGACCAAAGAAAGTTTGCTTAGTGTTAATCAACAGTTTATAATTGTATATTAATAGATAATTTGATTGGTATAAACTATTTCTTCTAAGACTAGAAAGTCCATGAAGATAAGGGTCAGGTGAGTGTAATTAATATTGTAGCCCTGCGCCTAACCCAATTAGCTTGGAATTTTTGTTGAATGAATAAATGACAGTCCGACTTCTTTTTTTGAGACAGAATCTCACTCCCGTTGCCCAGGCTGGAGTGCAATGGCACAATCACAGCTCACTGCAGCCTTGACTTCCCGGGCTCAGGTGATTCTCCCACCGCAGCCTCCTGAGTAGCTGGGACTACAGGCACATGCCACCATACCTGGCTAATTTTTGTATTTTGGTTGAAATGGGGTTTTGCCATGTTGCCCAGGCTGGTCTCGAACTCCTGGCTCAAGAGATCTGCCTGACTCAGCTTCCCAAAGTACTGGGGTTACAGGACTGAGCCATCATGCCCGGTCCTATAGTCCAACTTTTATAGTTGATATATAGATGCACAAAATGAAAATGCCAATGGATTACAGAAATTCACTTAAGCTCTTATTAACTCATAACTACTAAAGCAAAAAGTATCACTTAGACTAAATACATAGCTTGAAAGTTCCAAAATTCAACATGTATTTAATGTCACAGATCTAAAAGTCAGAATGTACAAACTACTCTCATAGCCATCCTCCAATACCTATAGTCACACAAATTTTCTTTCAGTCAACACCACCAAGTCAAACAATTAGGGACCACCTTAGATTTCTTCCTCTTTCTCATTTTTCATAATCATTCCAGAGCCTTAATATTTGCAGAATCTATCACTTCCTCTCCATTCTCACTGACCTTCTATAAATTTGAACGCTCTACTTCGGGAGACAGAGGCGGGCGGATCACGAGGTCAAGAGATCAAGACCATCCTGGCTAACACAGTGAAACCCTGTCTCTACTGAAAATACAAAAAAAAAATTAGCTGGGCATGGTGGCGGGCACCTGTAGTCCCAGCTGCTCGGGAGGCTGAGGCAGGAGAATGGCGTGAACCTGGGAGGCGGAGCTTGCAGTGATCCCAGATCACGCCACTGCACTCCAGCCTGGGCAACAGAGCAAGACTCCATCTCAATCAATCAATCAATCAATCAATCAATTTGAACTTTCTTTAGTTCCCTAATGGATCAGTGTTTACATTTAAAAAAAAAAAAAAAAAAGCCTTTGGTCTGATTCCAGCCTTACTTGCCCACCAAATCATCATCTAAATTGCTCCCAGAAAGGCATTTCTACAAATGAAAATACAAACAAGTCATTTACTTTCTAAAATACCATCAATTTTACAAAAAGTCAAAACATTCAATGCTCAGAATGTAGTTTCTCTCAGCTCTATTTTTACAAGGGCATCTTATGTCCTCTATGGTCGGTAATAGATTTTATCTTTGCATTTCCTGTTTCTAAATTAAGAAACGTCTTCTGCTACTGCCTACCAAACTCCTACTCCTTGTGAAGATGCTGTGAACACTGTTGAAATGGCAACAAAGGATTCTGAATATTACATAAATTCATATGATAAAGCAGTGACAGGGTTTGAGAGGACTTCCTCCAATTTTGAAAATAGTTCTACTGTGGTAAAATGCTATCAAACAGCATTGCATACTACAGAGAAATCTTTCATGAAAGACTTTCCACTAGCAAAAAGATTATGATTCACTGAAGGTTCAGATGTTCGTTAGCATTTTTAAATAGTATTCTTAATTAAGGTACATACATTGGTTTTTTTCAGACATAATGATATTGCACATACAATACACCATAGGGTAAATGTAACTTTTATATGTACTAGGAAGCCAAAAAGTTTGTATGACTCACTGGAACCAAACCCACAAAATCTCTGAGGTATACCTGTGTATCATACAAACCTTTGTGGTCCTATCCTTTTTCTCCTATCTTTTCAGAAAGTAATCAATATAAAAAACATGATGTTAAAATAACCTTGAGTATATGTTCACACTTTATAAGTACTATAGCATCATGTGCTATGCATCATTCTGCAATTTGCATTGAACCCTTAAAATCCATTTTAAAAATTTATTTGTACTGGTACCTAGAACTCTAGTTTACTCATTTTAAATACAGTGAAGAATTTCAGGCCAGGCATGGGGGCTCACATCTGTAATCCCAGCACACTTTGGGAGGCCAAGGCAGGCGGACTGCTTGAGGTCAGGAGTTCGAGACCAGCTTGGCCAACATTGGGAAACCTTGTCTCTACTGAAAACACAAAAAATTTAGCCAGGCATACTGGCGCACACCTGTAATCCCAGCTACTTAGAGGCTGAGGCACAAGAATCACTTGAACCTGGGAGGCAGAGGTTGCAGTGAGTTGGGACCATGTCACTGGCACTCCAGTCTGCGCAACAGAGCAAGACTGTGTCTTAAAAAAATAATAAGAATTTTTTTTCAGAGTTTAAATATGCCACAGTTTATCAATTATCCTGTTTATTATAGAAATTTGCGATTTTTTTTTAGTATAAACAAAGCAATGAAAAAAAATTCATTCCTATATATGCCTTTTATAAACATGTAAAAAAATTGTATCCAGAGGTTATATCTAAGAATTGAATTGGTTTTCTTTAATGTTACATTCTTAGTAAAGAAAAGAAGGAAAAAAGTGGTTTCCACAGTGTAAACACTCATTAAATGTTTACTGACTGAATGAAAACGGGATAGTCAGTCATTCAACTCTTCTTGATATTACCAAAATATTCTCTAAAGGAGAATCTGTACACAGATCTGACCTCCCATGAGTTGCTGTTCTACAACCTTACTGACTATTGGTATAGTCAGGCCTTTTTAATTACTCAATATGATGGGTTTTTAAAATAGTATTTTATTCTGTTCCACCCACATTTTTTATTAGATTTTTATTTTGTACTTCACTGATTTTACTTCTATCTTGAATATGCTCTTGTTTCTGATTACTTGTTCTAATTGGTTATTAATGCCATACAGAAGGCTACTGATTTTTTTAATTTTAATTTTCTATCCAAATTAAATTTGGATAGAGTGTTGCTGAACACTCTCATTAGTTCTAACAGTCTATGGTTTCTCTTGAAATTTCAACACAATTATATCCTCTTCCAATAGGGATACTTTTGCATCTTCCTCTTCAATTGCTATAGCTCTTCTTTCTTTTTTCTTTTCTTTTTTTAATGCATTGGCTAGGTGTTTCAGTACTGAACAGCAGTGATATATGCTTGTATCCTGGGAATACACCTAAATTTCACTGTTATTTAAAAACGACATAATCTGAGCTGTAGGTTTGGAGGAGATAACCTTTACAAGCTAAGGAAGTTTCCTCTTGTTCCTAATTTATCAAAAGTCTCTGTTTATAAAAACTATTAGCTATATTTTATCACATAATTTTTCCAAACACCCTACATCACTTCAGGTAAGTACAGGCTTTTTCCTCCTGTAATGAGATTATTTGGACATCATACTAAAAGATTTTCTAATATTAAACCATCTTGGTATTCCTAAGATAAAACCTCCTGGTCCTAAAGTTTTCTTAAACACAAATATTTGGGTTTAGTTGACCTTCTTTAACCTTTCTATTTAACTTCCATTTCTACTTTTATTATTCCTCTCTTCACAGTAATGTTAGGTTTGCTGTTTTTCTTTCTGGTTTCTTTTGCTTTTGCTTAGCATTAATGCCCTTAAGATAACACATCTATCCAAGTAATGCTTTAGCTGGCTCCAACATTTTCACTAACATTTCTTTCACTAATATTCACGTTACAACTCTGTGTATTTCCTCCTTAATACAAACTTTTAAAAAGCACATTTTTATTCTTCCAAGTATAATGCAATTTACCAGGAGAATTTATTTTACTGTGTATTTCAACATTAACTGCATTATAAAGAAAAGGATCAGACATTCCTTGACGAAATCTTTCAAAATTTCCTTAATACTTCAGTTATACTATACTATTTACAGTTATGTAATTATTTTCACTTATCTTGCTCACTCCTGAGAACAAACTTTGGATCAAAGGAAATTTGTCTGGAAATTTCTCCAAAATTATCTCTTCAAAAACTGTATCTAAGACCGTCTGGTGATTCCTCAAAGAACTAAAGCCAGAAATACCACTTGAACCAGCAATCCCATTATCAGGTATATACCCAAAGGAATATAAATCATTCTATTATAAACATACATGCACGTGTATGTTCACTGCAGCACTATTCATAATAGGAAAGACATAAAATCAACCCAAATGCCCAAAAATAATAGACTAGAAAACGTAGTACGCATGCAGCCATTAAAAGGAAAGAGATTGGGCTGGGTGTGCTGGCTCAATCTTGTAATCCCAGCACTTTAGAAGGCTGAGGCAGGAGGATCACTTAAATACAGGAGTTCAAGACCAGCATAAGGAAACATGGCAAAACCCTGTATCTACTAAAAATAAAAAAATTAGCTGGGCATGGTGGCATGTACCTGTAGTCCCAGCTACTTGGGAGGCTGAGGTGGGAGGATCGCTTGAACCCAGGAGAAGGAGGCTGCAGTGACCTGAGATCATGCCAGTGCACTCCAGCCTGGGCAACAGAGCGAGACTCTGTCTTTAAAAAAAAAAAAAAAAAGGAACAAGATCGTGTTATTTGCATAGATGGTGATGAAAGCCATTATGCTCAGCAAACCTAAGCAGAAACAGAAAATCAAACACCTCATGTTGTCACTTGTAAGTGGGAGCTGAATGACGAGAACAGCTAAACACATTGGGGCAGAGGGGAAACAACAATGGGGCCCGCTGGAGGGTGGGGGATAGGAGAAGGGAGAGCATCAGGAAGAATAGCTAATGGATGCTGGGCTTAATACCTAGGTGATGCGATGATCTGTGCAGCAAACCACCATGACACACATTTACCTATGTAACAAACTTCCATACCCTGCACACGTACCCCTGAACTTTAATAAATGTTGAAGGGGGGAAAAAAAACCTTTATCTCTTTTCTTCCCTCTGATTTCTTCCCTTGGTATATTCTGGAACCCTTCAATCTATACCAAAGTATTTAAATGGCTCTTTCATGTTTTCTTACCTCCTTATTTCTCTGGGCTACATTCTAACTGAATGTCTAATAAATGCCAATACTTGAATTATCCCTCTCATGACACCTAAAGCAGTATTTTTCCTCAATAACATAATGTACTGCTTTTTTTTACTTTTAAGAATTTACTTTCAATTTTCAAGGCTGCTCCTTTTTCATATCTTGTTTCATCTGTTCCTTTATTTTGTATAAGACAGAATTTCTTCTTTCATCTCTCTAGCATCTTTGACACACTTATTTATTACTTTATTATTTATCCCTCCCCTCTTATGTTTCTGTCATTACCTCCATGGCAGAACCAGATCACATAAAAGAGAAGAGTGGGAATTTTCAGACTCTTCCCTAAGACAACATTGGGAATTTTCACAGACCCAGTCAACAACCAAAGGAACAGACATTTCAATTCAGGTGTCAGTTATAAGAATTATGTCTGTCTTCTCCCTTTCCTCAGCTTTTGATTTCCTGTAAGTGATGTTTTAATATAAATTGCCATGTAAACTACTATCCTTCTGAATATTAAAGGAGCTTCTATTAATAAATACAGGGACAATAAGCACAAACTGGGCATCTCAAGGGCAACTTGAGATACACGATTACTCTAAACATAAGCCTATGCAGTAGTTATTGGCACTTTCCTTCACCCTGCTTTACAAATGGGGAGACTCACATTAGGCCTTGGCTTCACGTAATAAGGCCAATTCGATTCTCCTATTCTTCGTGAAGCACTTTAACACTCAACAGCCAAACTCCTGGCTCTAAGTATACGCTTCCCTGCCCTAAACCCAATCCTGTTCATCACTTCCTAGTTTTCTTCCATACAAACCACAGAAATACCTACTTTGTTTCTAAATCACTGATGTCTACTTGTATTATCTTGCTATTTATTTTTTCGTTTTTGAGACGGAGTCTCGCTCTGTCACACAGGCTGGCGTGCAGTGGCACAATCTTGGCTCACTGCAACCTCCACTTCCTGGGATAATTTTTGTATTTTTAGTAGAAATGGGGTTTCACCATGTTGGCCAGGCTGGTCTCAAACTCCTGACCTCAAGTGATCTATCCGCCTCAGCCTCCCAAAGTGCTGAGATTACAAGCGTGAGCCACCGCACCCAGTCTAAAGAAGTACTATTTTTAATACAACAAAACTGCAAACAATTCAAATAAAATCTAGTTAAGTAAATCATAACCCAACTATTTTAGGAAGTACTGCACAAATAATAAAAATCAGAAGGTAAATTCAGAGGAAAAAAGGGCCCAACAGACTGGCACATTAAAAAAAAAAAAAATCACAAAAGTTTATAAATTATTTTAAATATAGTAAAAAATATAATATTAATAATTAAAATTACAGTAAAGTAAAAATAAAATGAAGCAGATTTCAAGAAACAGTAACAAGAAATTGAAAGGTGGGTTAAAACCAAATTATGGAAGGTACCAGAGTCCTGACTACTGATCATTATCTTTCAGAAAATGAGAAACAAAAAGTTTCAGCCAAAAACAGCTCATGCCTGTAAGCCCAGCACTTTGGAAGGCAGAGGTGGGTGCAAGACTTGAGGTCAGGAGTTTGAGACCAGCCTGGCCAACGTGGTGAAACCCCATCTCTACTAAATACACAAAAATTAGCTGGGAGTGCTGGCGCACACCTGTAATCCCAGCTATTCAGGAGGCTGAGGCACAAGAATCCCTTGAACCTGGGAGGTGGAGGTTACAGTGAGCCAAGATCATGCCACTGCACTCCAACCTGGGCAATGGAGCAAGAGTCTGTCTCAAAAACAGAAGTATAATGAATAAATTATCAAGCTTAATGGCAAAAGGTCACAAATCTATTTTTATATTAAACTTATGTAATTTACATATTGTCATCCATTGCTTTGGGTAACTGGAACTTCAATACATGTTTCACCATTTAGCATCATCCCACTATTTCACCTCCTTCCCTGCCCACACAAATTCCAAGACTCTTGAACACAACATATCAATCTGGTAACATACATAAAAAGAAAGAAACACTAAACACCCTTAAGGGCTTTAAAAAGAAATATAGGTTAAAAAAAAAAAATAGAAAGTATACTAATGAAAAGTTGTCTGTTTTAGTTCTAATAGTAATTCTGTTTCACAATTACCTTTTTTTTTTTTTTTGAGATGGAGTCTGGCTCTGTACCCCAGGCTAGAGTGCAGTGGCACAATCTCGGCTCACCGCAACCTCCACCTCCTGGGTCCAAGCAATTCTCCTGTACACTTCTTGTGAAAGGTGCAACAGTACAATTTATGGGAGAGAAATATAGTGTTCATATATCTCACAGTTTAAAAATATCCTTTAGCCAAATAATTCCACCTCTATCGTTTTAAAATTTTTAAAAAGTAGAGACAAACATAAACAAACACATTTTATGATAGTGATAAAAATATACACACTAAAGAAAAACAGTTATGGCTTATCCTTATAATGCATGAGTGAGAATAGTGCTCCTGCAGAATACTTAATATTTATGGACTAAATGAGAAGAGATAAAAGAGTAAGAAAGCTACGGCTGGGCGCAGTGGCTCATGCCTTGTAATCCCAGCACTTTGGGAGGCTGAGGCGGGTGGATCACGAGGTCAGGAGATCAAGATCATCCTGGCTAACATGGTGAAACGCCATCTCTGGCGCGGTGGCTCATGCCTGTAATCCCAGCACTTAGGGAGACTGAGGCGGGTGGATCACGAGGTCAGGAGATCGAGATCATTCTGGCTAACATAGTGAAATGCCATCTCTACTAAAAAAAAAATACAAAAAATTAGCCAGGCGTGGTGGTGGGCACCTATAGTCCCAGCTACTCAGGAGGCTGAGGCAGGAGAATGGTGTGAACCCGGGAGGCAGAGCTTGCAGTGAGACCAGATCAGGCCACTGCACTCCAGTCTAGGCGACAGAGTCAGACACCGTCTCAAAAACAAAAAAAAAAGGGGGAAGGGAAAGGGAGGCAGTTACAAATGATGTAGTTCTGATTATTCTTAATTCACTACTTAAGAATTTTTTTATACCCTTTCTTCTTTCAAATACTCTAAAAGACACATGTGTTACTCATACTAAATCAGATTCCAAAAAAATATATCAAGACAATAAAAATTCTCTTGGGCAGCTTCTAGTAGACCTTTTTACCTAGAACAATTTAAACAAAAGTACATCTTACTATTAAACACCCATTCCTGACACTCTTTGCAAAACAAAGCAAAATAAAAACCTTTCAGGATAAACTGAAAGGTTGTTTACGTAATCAACAGAAGTATATAAAGTATATAAAGTGCCAATATATACACTGATTCCACATATTAACCGTATTGCTTTATACATGAAATAAAAACTTAAAATTTACCTGCATTGCACTTTTCCCCACTTTCACCACCTCAAATAATGTGACAGGCTCCCCTTCACCATTCTGTTGAGGGTGCCCATTAGCTCTTCCACGGCCTGCTCCTCTAATTCCAGCTTCAATTCTGCTCTTCTCACCTGGAGATTTTCGAGGTTTCTTATTTGTAGACTGAATAAAAAGATAAAAAAACATTAAATTCGATTTAGGTTTACTTTGCTTTATATAAAATGATCACTACTATAGAAAAAATATAATCCCTAACCAAAAAAACCTTTAAAATTTCTTCTCAGTGATTAAAAAAAGTACAAAGAGCAAAACATAAGTTTATATATAAAAGGTATGAAGGTAACTTTGTTTTTTGAGACAGAGTCGTGCTCTGTCGCCCAGGATATAGTGCAGTGGCACTCTCTTAGCTCACTGCAGCATCCTCCCCCCAGGTTCAAGCGATTCAAGACCTTGCCGTTATTTAAAAAATATATACATATGTATACATGTATACATAATTATATACATTTATATTATATATAAATATAGATTTACCTGCAGAAAATGGACGAAGCAAAACCAAGAAGAGTCCAGCTTCTGGTGAAGCCGGAGAAAAAGAAGCCAAGTCTGATTAATATCATATACTATTATCAGTGGTGCCTCTATTCTAGTACAATCCAGAGGAATATTTTTATCAACTATTGTATAAATGCAAGTTGTTTAGTAGCTCTAGAAACATTTTTAAGAAGAAGGGAATCCCACCCACATCCCATTGTTAAACTGTAAATGCTTTTTGTTTTTAAGAGGTGAAATCATTCACCGGGTATTTTTTGGTACAACCAGAAAATAGGGTGGGATACTGAATTGTGGGAGGTTTTGACTGTCTTGGCTGTCAGCTTAACGTTCCATAGATGGGGGTTACTTTAAAAATATCCTAAAATACAAAGCATATAAAACGGCAATATGGAGTCATAGTCCTGAATCAAAAAAATTTTTTTGCATTTTAATGTCTTGGGTACTTTAAATTATTTCTATTCCATGTTGGTTGTTTAGCAGAATTTTCTTTCTTTCCTTTTTTTGAGACAGAGTCTCACTCTATCGCCCAGGCAGGAGTGCAGTGGTGCGATCTCGGCTCACTGCAACCTCCACCTCCCAGGTTCAAGCAATTCTCCTGCCTCAGCCTCCCAAGTAGCTGGGACTAAGTTGACCGCCACCACTCCCAGCTAATTTTTGTATTTTTAGTAGAGATGGGGTTTCACCATATTGGCCAGGCTGGTCTCGAATTCCTGACCTTGTGATCTGCCCACCTCAGCCTCCCAAAGTGCCCTTTAGCAGGATTTTCTTTAAAAACAAAACAAAACAAAAACAAAAACAAACAAACAAAAAATCACTCCTTGATAATGGCTCTCCCTGTCAAGAATTGTGCGCACTCTAACATCTTTGGTTGTGGTTCTCCTGTTTTCCTAATAACTTTGTTAATGTGTGGTGAAAGACTGAAAAATTGAGTATGCTGTATGTATGCTTTTAACTGAATTGGAGAAGTGTATTTAACAGCTTATCAACATGTGAAGATGCTGGTACTTGATAGCCTCAAGGAAAATCTGCCTCCAAATTTTAAGGTAGAAAGTCACTGGAATAACTTTAAAAAAGAATTACAAACTGTTTTTTAAAATTTTCGGTATGTATATTAAGAAGTACGCACCAATTGAAATGTCTGTGTACTAATCCTCAACACAACCAACAAAATCTCAATTATGAAAGAAAAAAACACATTCACTCTTTGTTCTGTGAAGTTCTAAGGGTTTTGACCAATGCTTGGTGTTTTGTACGCACAATTAATGGTTATCATGGAAAATAGTTTGCTTTAAAAATCCTGTGTATTGCCCATTGAACCTTCTGTCTTCCCCTTCTCAGGAAACCACTAGTTTTTACTTTTTAAATCATCATCATAGTTTCCTTTTTTCCACATATTTATATATGGGTTGAGTACCCCTTATCTGAAATGCTTGGAATAAGAAGTGTGTCAGACTTTCAAGTTTTTTCAAATTTTAGAATATTTGCACATACATAATGAGACATCTTGGGGATGGAACCCAAGTCTAAACATAAAATTCATTTATGTTTCATATATACCTTACACACATAGCCTGAAAGGAATTTTACATACTTTTTTTTTTGAGACGGAGTTTCACTCTTGTTGCCCAGGCTGGATTGCAACGGCACAATCTCGGCTCACTGCAACCTCCGCCTCCTGGGTTCAAGCGATTCTCCTGCCTCAGACTCCCGAATAGCTGGAATTACAAGCATGAGCCACCATGCCCAGCTAATTTTCTATTTCTAGTGGAGATAAAGTTTCTCCATGTTGGTCAGGCTGGTTTTGAACTCCTGACCTCAGGTGATCTGCCCACCTCAGCTTCCCAAAGTGCTGGGATTACAGGTGTGAGCCACCGTGCCCGGCCATAATATATTTAATAATTTTGTGTATGAAACAAAGTTTTGACCTTTTTTCTTTTTTTTTTTTTTTTTGAGACACAGTCTTACTCTGTCACCCAGGCTGGAGTACAGTGGCACGATCACAGTTCACTGCAACCTCCACCTCCCAAGCTTAGGCAATCCTCCAGCCTAAGCCACCTGAGTAACTGGGACTATAAGCACTAGCCACCGCACTCAGCTATCTTTTTTTGGTAGAGGGGTTTTGCTATGTTGCCCAGGCTGGTCGCGATCTCCTGAGCTCAAGCTATCTGCTTGTCACACCTCCCAAAATGCTGGGATTACAGGGGTGAGCCACTGCATCTTGCCTTGATCTTGGTTTTAACTGTGACCCGTCACATAAGGTTATGTGTGGAATATTTTATGTGACTATATGTTGGGATTCAGAAAGTTTCGAACTTCTGAGCATTTCAGATTTCAGATTTTTGGATTAGGGATGTTCAACTTGCAACTGGAGTCAAACAACATGTAGGCCTTTCAGACTAACATCTTTCACTTTAATAATATGCATTTAAGATCCATGTCTGGCTGGGCATGGTGGCTCACACCTCTAATCCCCGTACATTGAGAGGAAGAGGCAGAAGGATTGCTAAGGCCAAGAGTTCAAGACCAGCCTGGGAAACAAAGCAAGACTCCTTCTCTACAAAAAAATAAAAAATAAATAAATTTAACAATTAACAAGAAATAAAAATAAAAAATATCAAAAGATAAAATAAAGGAGAAAAAAAAAAAAAGAGAGAGAACAAAAAAATTAGCTGGACATGGTGGCTTGTGCCTGTAGTCCCAGCTATGCAGGAAGATGGCTTGAGCCTAGGAGGCTGAGGCTGTAGTGAGCCATGATCGTTCCACTGCACTCCCTGCAGCCTGAACAACAGAGCAAGACCGTGTCTTAAAACAAACAAAAACATTCATTCATGTCTTTTAGTGGCGATTTAAAAAAATTGTTGAATAGCATTCCATTCTATGGCTGTATCACATTTTGTTAGCCATTTACCAAATAATGGGCATCTGGGTCACCACTATTAGGCAACTACAAATAAAAAACATTGACAAGCAGGTTTTTGTGTAGACTTAATTTTTAAAATCAGCTGTGTATATATACCTAGGGGTATAACTGCTAGAACTTTGAGTAAGACTAAATTTAGCTTTGTATGAAATTGCCAAACTGTCTTTCAAAGTGGCTGTACCATTTTGCATTTCTACCAGCAAGAAATGAGAGTTTCTGCTCAGTGCAGTGGCTCACGCCTGTAAACCCAGCACTTTGGGAGGCCAAGGTGGGCAGATCACGAGGTCAGGAGATTGAGACCATCCTGGCTAACATGTTGAAACACCGTCTCTACTAAAAATACAAAAAAAAAAAAAAAAAAATTAGCCGGGCATGGTGGCGAGCACCTGTAATCCAGCTACTCGGAAGGCTGAGGCAGAAGAATGGTATGAACACAGGAGGCGGAGCTTGCAATGAGCTGCGATCAGGCCACTGCACTCCAGCCTGGGCAACAGAGCAAGACTCCATCTCAAAAAAAAAAAAAAAAATCAGAGTTCTGTTGCATCACATACCTCCCAGGAAACTGATATTGTCAGATTTTTAAATTTCAGCCATTCTAATAGGTATATAGTAGGATCTCATTGTTGTCTTGATTTGCAATTCCCAAATGACAAATGATTTGAAGCCTTTAAATAGTTAATAATTATTTTTTAAAGACAGAGTCAGGGGGGAGGGGAGAGGGATAGCATTAGGAGATATACCTAATATAAATGACGAGTTAATGGGTGCAGCACACAATCATGGCATATGTATACATATGTAACCTGCATGTTGTGCACATGTACCCTAGAACTTAAAGTACAATAATAATAATAACAAACAAAAAAAAAGAGTCTTACTCTGTTGCCCAGGCTGGAATGTAATGATGCAATTTCGGCTCACTGCAACCTCTGCTTCCCAGGTTCAGGCAATTCTCCTGCCTCAGCCTCCCAAGGAGATGAGATTACAGGTGTGTGCCACCACACCCAGGTAATTTTTGTATTTTTAGTAGAGATGGGGTTTAACCATGTTGGCCAGACTGGTCTCGAACTCCTGGACTCAAGTGATCCACCTGCCTTGGCTTCCCAAAGTGCTAGGATTACAGGTGTGAGCCACTGTGCCCAGTCAATTAATTCTTTATATTAATTTTTCTCCATTTGGATTACTGGCAACTATTCTCTCACCAGACTGGACCCACACTGATTCTTTATATCTGCACTGTCCATACAAGGTAATCACTATCCCCAAACACGGCTTTCAAAGAACTTATACTGGCTGGGTGTCGTGGTTCATGCCTGTAATCCCAGCACTTTGGGAGGCTGATGTGGATGGATTAGCTGAGGTCAGGAGTTTGAGACCAGCCTGGCCAATCTGGTGAAATCCCATCTCCACTAAATACAAAAAATTAGCTAGGCGTGGTGGTACGTGCCTGTAGTCCTAGCTACTCAGGAGACTAAGGCAGGAGAACTGCTTGAACCCAGGAGGTGGAGGTTGCAGCGAGCCAAGATTGTGCCACTGGACTCCAGTGTGGGCAACAAATAAAGACTCTGCCTCAAAAAATAAATAAATAAAATAAAAAAGAACTTATGTTATTTAAGATGTATTTTTCAACATCCTAACATAATCTTGTCCATTGGTAGCGATGAAGGAACAATAGTGCTTTATATCCCATAAATAATAGTACAAGTGAAATATCTATAGTCCATAGGGTTATTAATACAGAAATTAGAGTTCATTACTGCAGTTACTTCAAGGGATATAGTGATTTTAAAATATTTTAATGAGTATGTGTAGGAAAGCAAACCCAAAATACCTGAAAGAAAGCCTGCAGCAACACAGTAAGTAATGAATTTCATGGAAAACATGTTACATATACGTAGGAAGTCATTAACCTTCACTGTTCCTATACAAAAATGATGCAATCTAATCTCAGAATTTACAGCCATCTTTAGGACGACTATACACTATTCAATTTATATGTGTATCTCCATTCCTAGTAAAGTGTTTTAAATACACAAATTAGCCCCGTTGTGTAGGAAAATAACTTATCCCAAACACTCTATTCCAAAAGCTTTACAATAGGTTAAGTTGCAGTCTGAATGTGCAATGACTTTGTTTTAAGAAACAAAGATACAAAAACGTTCTTTAACCTTTGTGCTTTATCTGGCATAATAAGCTGTGAATGTGAAATAATCCACACTGTATCACAAATAATATATATTAACTTTTTTGGGGATTGTATAATGCAAAAATTTTATACATATACAATTAAAAGATAAAGAGATAAACACAAATACCTGCAACATAAAATAATAAACTATAGTACATTAAAAACACTTTTCATGGAATTTTGGTTTATGATAAGTGCTAAAAAGTTTCTAAGAGAAAGATTATTTTTAGTATCGAGAAGCAGGAAAAGTTTCACAAAAAAATTATCCTGCAAGTAATGGGCTCATAAAATTATTAAGACTTAGTATTAGTAAGATTACCATATGTAGAATTTAGAAAACAAGGGTTCCAGAAAGAAAAAACACTATGAGCAATGGTGTGAATGTGGGAAAGCAAAAGCCATACATCAAAAAACAAGAGACAGATATCTGACTGAAAAGTTGTGAACAGGGAAATAAAATAAAATATTAGGTGTGATACTAGGTTAGTTGAAAGTACCCCACACCTTTTCATAAAATGGCATTGCTTGTGAGCTGAGATCGTGCCACTGCACTCCAGCCTGGGTGTCAGAGCAAGACTTTGACCCCACCCCACCCCCCACCAAAAAAAAAAAAAAGGAGTAGGGGCACTGCCTGTTTTTTGAATAAGAAAAAGCATATTCCTGGCCAGTCAGTGGCTCATGGCTATAATCCCAGCACTTTGGGAGGCCAAGGCGGGTGGATCACGAGGTCAGGAGACTGAGGCCATCCTGGCTAACACAGTGAAAACCCATCTCTACTAAAAACACAAAAAACTAGCCGGGCATGATGGTAGGCACCTGTAGTCCCAGCCACTCGGGAGGCTGAAGCAGGGGAATGGTGTGAACCCGGGAGGCAGAGTTTGCAGTAAGCCGAGATTTTGCCACTGTACTCCAGCCTGGGCAACAGAGTGAGACTCCATCTCAAAAAAAAAAAAAAAAACTTTTCCCACCTGGCACTATGACAATGGATGCAACAGAAAAAGGCAAAGACCAAAGGTAGGAAGCTAACAGTACAGCTGCCAATAAAGTGAGCCCTAAAGACAGAAACTTGGGGAATGTAAAATAAAGGACAGATGAGGAAGACACAGCAAGATTATAAAGTAAAAGTCATCAGACGCTGGGCGCAGTGGCTCATGCCTGTAATCCCAGCACTCTGGGAGACCGAGGCAGGCAGATTACGAGGTCAGGAGATCAAGACCATCCTGGCTAACATGGTGAAACCCCATCTCCAGTAAAAATACAAAAAAAGTAGCCAGGCGTGGTGGTAGGTGCCTGTAGTCCCAGCTATTTGGGAGGCTGAGGCAGGAGAAGGACGTGAACCCGGGAGGCGGAGCTTGCAGTGAGCTGAGATCGTGCCACTGCACTCCAGCGTGGGTGACAGAGCAAGACTCCGTCTCCAAAAAAAAAAGTCATCAGACCTGAGATTTAAATAGATAAAGGAGACAGGACAAGAGACTTAGAGATGAGGAAATTTAACAATGACTCAGGTTTTAATTCTGTGTTCTTGGAATTGTGGTAGTCTTTAACATAATTAAGGAAGTCAGAACTAAAAACTAGTCAGTAGAAGAAAATTCTAAATGAAAACTTAACAACAAAGACAGCTTAAAAAGAAGTTCAACTAATACATATATTTCCTAAAGTGATTACAAATGTGTGCACATTTAAGCTCCAAAAAATTCTTTCATAGAGATCTTTGTTTCTTAGAAAAATTTAAAAAGAAAAAGAAGTACAGAAAATTATAAATAGGCTGGGCACAGTGCCTCATGCCTGTAATCCAGCACTTTGAGAGACCTACTGGGCAGATTGCTTGAGCCCAGGAGTTTGAGACCAGCCTGGGCAACATGACGAAATCTTGCCTCTACAAAAACTTGGCCAGTGTGCTGATGCATGCCTGTAGTCCCACTCCAAAGGCTGAGGTGGGAGAATCACTTGAGCCCGGGAAATCAAGTCTGTGGTGAGCTGTGATCACATCACCTTTATTCACAAATAATGAACGATATAGAAAGTATTGACTTAAACCTTCACCACTTAAAAATTAGAAAAGACTTAACCATTATAAGCAATAACATACCTTATACCCACATATTTTGTTGTGTGAAAGGCAATAATACATGTCAAAAGATTTCAAACAAAGAACATATACTAACAAACTCTACTTTAGAAATTTAGGATTAAAAAAAAATGACTCTACAGCAAAACTTATTTGCAAAACAGTTCATGTCAGCATGGTTTAGAATAGTTAAGAATTTTTAACATAAATGTTCAACATGACACCAACTCTGCAATTGGTTTGTCAGTGTCCCACATTAACTCCCTGGGGCTGGTCACTCAGTTTCTAGCTTCTCATGAGTCCCTCATACTACTCCAAGTGTAGCAGGGGAAATTAAAAGGCCCTTCCTCAAGCTCTGGTCATAACGGAGGTACAAGGGAGACATCTACAGGGAACCATGAGATCAGTGGTATTGGAACTGCTAAGTCAGTCCTTCTTTAGGCTGGATGTTGGTAGTGGTCGTCATGAAGTCTATATATTTTATATCTAGGCCTTCACCTGGCCTATAGACTTATACTCACGTGCCTGGTTTATCAGTTCAATGGTTCTTCAGCCCATTACAGATGAAAAGGAGTTATACTGAAGATCAAGGAGAAACCATTGGAGTCTGAATGTTCCTGACAGATTGACTTAGTCCTGGCTTAGTCCTCACAAAACCTCATAACAATGGGGTTGGTACTTTTAGTTTCTATTTTACAGGAGTTATAATAGATTCTTAAAGGACAACCAAGAAAGGACAGAAGAAGTGACAGTCAGAGGTTGAGAGGAGTCAGAAAATATAAAATCTAGCAGACATCTGCCACCATATTGTAACATGGTGGTTCCTATCACAATGCTGGGTCAAAAAGAGATTGATTTGGTTTATAATGTTAAACCAAGAGGGTGGGCAAATAAAACTTTTGGTATTTAAAAGAAAAAAAATTTTTTGGAATCTGAGTATTATGAACTTCACAACAGTCTACACTAAACTACCAAATAATTTAAAAGATCCAATTTTTATAAGTGACCTGTTAACCTTCTGATACTCATTATTAATCTTTGGTTGTGCATTCTCCATCTTCTATGTATGAATAGACATTTAAAAATAAACATTGTATCTTTTTATTGTTAGATATGAGTTTTAAATTTCTTTTCAAAGAATCAATGTCAGTATATTCAATTCTTTGCCTTCTACTTTTAAACTTAATTTCCTCATAAAGCAACCTTTTTCGATTACCTGCTCCACCCTGACTCATTTCAATCACGTGCTCCACCCTGACTCATTCAGATGGCATACTTCACCCTGACTCATTCCAGTCACCTGCTCTGTCATAACCATTTTTCCCGCCAAATCACTCACCCCATCACTCTCTTTAAATTAGCCAATCGGAATTAGTTTAGCCTGTGTGGTCTAACCCTAGCCAATACGGGAATGACACAGCAGCAGGCGCCACATGCGTCAGGGATAAGAACACCTTCCCCTCCCTTGTCCAAGTGTGCACTCACCATTGCTCCATCTGTAAGGGTGCACCCCTCTATAGAAGTACCTTGCCTTGCTGAGAATTAAAAGAAAATTTTATATTCGAGTGCTATTTCTTTTGCGGCACTGAAACTTGATATATAACATTATTTACCTCACCTACTCAGCCTATGCAAATATGAAAGTTATATAATGCTGAGAATACAGAAGTGCTGGTTCTCACTTAAACAGAACTAAGAGAAAAAAATTGTTAATAAAACATGAGAGACTAAAGAGGGGTTAAGGTTAGAGAGGTGCTGATTTACATGACAATTACAAGAAACATAAAATCCTGAACTGGATCCTGATTCAGGAAAATAATAGTTTTTCTTTTCTTTAAGGTATTAGATTATGACAACTGGCAAAATATAAATGAGATGTATAGATATAATTATATTCATATTTTCATAACTGTACTGTGGTTATGTAGGAAAAGATGTCCTTGACTGCAAAGAAATACACACTAAAGTATTAGAAATAAAGTGCTGCGAAGAGATATTCTACAAAACACTAATTTAAAAAAAGGTAACATCATGTCTGCAACTTACTGTAAAACAGTTCGAAACTAGTAGATACCAAAATATTTATCTTTGTATATGCCACAAAAAATCCATATTTACACGTGTATATGTGTGTACATATACAGAGAGAAGACAGAGCGAAGGAAAGAGGGAGAATATGATAAAGCAAATGTAGTAAAATAAAACAGGACAATGTGCATGAAGGACAACTGACAATTCTTCACAGAATTCTTAGAATCCTGTGTTAGAAATGATTTCAAAATGAAAATTTTTTTAAACACCAAAGGGCAGGGGTTGGGGCAGTGCTTATTTAACAAAATTAAAACACCATTCATTCATTAAACATTTACTGAACACTTACTGCAGGTCAGACACTAGTAAATAGCAGAAGACACACTGCCTTCACACAACTTACATTCCAGTTGGGGAAGACAGACAATAAGCAAGTAAGTAAAACGTATGTTACGCTAACGGAAGGGGAAAACAGTTAAGTCATATTGGGTAGGGGCGGCAATTTGCAATGTAAAACACTATCTTTAGGCCTGGCACTGTGGCTCACACAGGTAATCCTAATACTTTGTGAGGCTGAGGCGGGCAAATGGATCACTTCAGGTCGGGAGTTCAAGACCAGCCTAGCTAGCATGGTGAAACCCTGTCTCTACTAAAAATACGAAGATTAGCCAGGCGCGGTGGCGCATACCTGTAATCCCAGCTACTTGGAAGGCTGAGGTGGAAGAATCACTTGAACCTGGGAGGCAGAGGTTGCACTGAGCTGCGATCATGCTGCTGTACTCCAGATTAGGTGACAGAGCGAGACTCTGTCTCCAAAAAAAAAAAAAAAAAGGAGAGGCCAGGGGTAGTGGTTCAAGCCTGTAATCCCAGCACTTTGGGAGGCTGAGGTGGGACAATCAGTTGAGCCCAGGAATTTGAGACCAGCCTGGACAACATAGTGAGACCCCATCTTCACACAAAAATAAATCGGTCATGTGTGGTGGCGTGCACCTGTAGTCCCAACAGGAGGTGGGAGAACTGCTTGAGCCCAGGAGTTTGAGGATGCAGTGAGCCACAGCTGTGCCACTGCACTCCAGCCTGGGTGACAAGAGTGAGATCCTGTCTCAAAAATAAAATAAAATAAAGTAAAGCATAAAATCAAAATAAGGGAAACAATACTGCCTATAATAGAAACTCCTTGTATTATTTGTTTTTGACTGGCTAAATGAAACCCAAAGATACAAGAAATGCCCTTTTTTAAAAGGATTAAACTTGCAAAAAAAAGTGATGAATAGTATTACTACAGCTAAACAAAGAATGCTATCATTTAAAACTTGACTTATTGTTCAAAATGTAGCTGGTTGACAGAAAATGTCCAATATTTCTTCATAAAAGCTACCTGAGGCAGGACTCCAATCTGATCATTCTGACAATTAAAACTCTCAAGATTAATGAACAGGTTGGCACTCTGACTTCCTTAAGAGAAACAGTGTGGGAGTTAGCATATAAATTCAAATCCTAGCTTTCCCACTTACTTGCTGTGTGACCTTAAGCAAATTACCACTTTTTTTTTTTTTTTTTTTTTTTTTTTTCCTGAGATGGAGTCTCACTCTGTCGCCCAGGGAGTGCAGCAGCACAATCTCAGCTCACTGCAAGCTCAACCTCCCGGGTTCACGCCATTCTCCTGCCTCAGCCTCCCGAGAAGCTGGGACGACAGGCGTCCGCCACCACACCTGGTTAATTTTTGTATTTTTAGTAGAGACGGGGTTTCACCCTGTTAGCCAGGATGGTCTCGATCTTCTGACCTCGTGATCCGCCCGCCTTGGCCTCCTAAATTGCAAATTACCACTTTTTAACTTTGTATTCTACTCTGTAAATTGCATCTAAGACCTATTTCATAATACTAGTGTGAGGATTAAATAACATAAAAAGTCAAAACAAAGTTCTAAGTAGAAATTCAGGAAGTTGTATTATGTTACATTGTTTGCACAATCAAGAAACGGACCTGATTGACTTAGGCGGAAGTACGGATAGCCATGTAAACTAATTTGTGTAAATGTACAGACTGAAATATAAATAAAATAAATTTCTAGAATGCTACCTTTTTATACTGGTTGACATTTTTTCAATACTGTAAATATGGCATGAACATGCACTATTTACTTATTTGATTGTGTAGTAGTAACTTCAGTAAACATCAAGTATTTCCTACCACAAAAGGAGTAAGCATTTGGGTACACAGACTTCTTCAAAAAAGCCCAACATTGGTGAAACCCGGTCTCTACTAAAAAATACAAAAAATTAGCTGGGCATGGTGGCGCATGCCTGCAATCCCAGCTACTCAGGAGGCTGAGGCAGGAGAATTCCGTGAATCCAGGAGGCGGAGGTGGCAGTGAGCCGAGAACACGCCACTGCACTAAAGCCTGGGCGACAAGACTGAGATTCCGTCTCAAAAAAAAAAAAAAAAAAAAAAAGGCGCACCATTACAAGGATTCAGCTGTACACATATAAAACTTAAACAAGTTCTAAGGAATAATATAATAGCCTCCTGAATGGGGTGGTAAATTCTTTTTAGGAAAAATAAAAAAGTTTCTTTAAGAAGACAGTACTTAATCTGAATCCTGTAAGCGAAGAATTTCAAGTGGGGGAGAACAAATTCAAGTAAGCAATCACATGGACAATTCATTCTCCTACCTTTAAGCAAGTCTAGTCTTATTCCCAATTTTGCAGTTACAATCTGAGATTTTCAGGATAGCAATGAAACTTGCCTATAGTCTCAGAAGAATCACATGGTAGTAACGGGAGCTAGAATAGTTGCCAGCTTCCAAGTGCAAAATTCTTTCACTTTTCCCAAAATATGTTTGTAAGGAACACTGTACCACCAAATACTTCTACAAATGAATACAAAAAGTTACTATACTGCATGTCTTCCCCCATTATTTTTTCCTTTAAATAAAAGTAGAGAATAAAAGCAAGTGTATAGCAAAATACAAGAAGTCTTTCTTCTTTTTTTACTTTAAGGTTGGCCTGGAGGAGTAATTAATTAAAAATTCTGGCAAACAAGAGGGGAAAATAACTTAACTATATCTAAAAATCAATCTTGTTGTGTAACTCACTATAAAAGACATAGACAATAACTGGTTAAGCAACATAACCACCAATTGCATGGGGTGGATCATTTCTGTGTCATGACTCTAACCACCAAATTAGATTTTAAATGTTCATAAGATGATTACAAACTATAAAACTGGCTATTTGGTGATATTAATAAAATATTTTATATTGGGACTGCAAAATGATACTGTGGTAGTGTTAACAAAAAAAAAAAAAAAAAAAAGAGGGCCAGGTGCAGTGGCCCACACCTGTAATCCCAGCACTTTGGGAGGCTGAGGCGGGTGGATAACCTGAGGTCAGGAGTTTGAGACCAGCCTGGCCAACATGATGAAACTCCATCTCTACTAAAAAAACAAATAGAAAATATTAGCTGGGCGTGGTGATGGGCGCCTATAATCCCAGCTACTCAGGAGGCTGAGGTGGGAGAATCGCTGAACCCAGGAGGCAGAGGTTGCGGTGAGCCAAGATTGTGCCATTGCACTCCAGCCTGGGCAACAGAGTGAGACTCCATCTCGGAGAGGGGGGAGAAAAAAAAAAGAAACAGGCCCTTATTTTTAGCAATACACACTAAAATATTTACAGATGGAATGATGTCTAGAATGACCTTAAAAATAACATAGGATGGAAAAAAAGGAGGAGGGGTGAAGAGATGAAACAAGATTGGCCATGATTTGATAACTGCTAAAGCTGGGTAATGGCTATAGGGGAGGTTCATTATATGATGTCTCCTATTAAAAGGAGGCTAAGAGTTTCCATTAGAAGAACTTTCATAAAATAGAAAAAAAAAATTACTAATAGCAAATCACATCAAAAAGAAAACATAGAACAGTATAACCCTTAACCCCTTGACAAGTAGATAATAGTATCTTCTAGAGGGTTTATGCATGCTTAAATTATGACTGATGCTCTTACAATACATTAAGCTATCTCTCAAAGAGGGATTATCTAGAGCTCTTCTAAACTTCCCAATCAGGTTATCAATGAGAATATAATCTGAGACTGGCCCCAAACTCCAAAATAGTACTTGGGAGCTCATAAGGAATCAGAGTTGCATCTGAAAAGCAGGAAGTCTTAACTAACTAAACCTCATTCATCGTTAGTGACCTTCTTCTATGCCTTCACATGGACTACCATTTATTTACAAAGAGAAGGAGGGCAATAAAATCATACGACAATCGTTTCCTTTTCCTGATCACTGCCAAGACAATTTATGTGAAACGAAGTTTCCAATCTATTGTGTTACTGAATTTTTTTTAAGTATTAGCCATACTAGCACTAGAATTAACAACTCATATAAACTCATTAACATGGTCACTATTAAAGGAATAAAGAAGACAAGCATAATACATACTGGAGGCCGGCCAGGACGACCCCTTTTTCTTTTTCCTTTGACCTCTGTTTCTTCAAGTTCGCTGCCAGCATCGGAATGGGCAGTAGTTTCATTAGTTGAATCCCTAGAAAATGTTATTATATTATTTTAGTGAACAAATCAGTAAGTATAATGCATTTCTGTTTCACTACTTTCCTTACCTCCTGCTGTACGGCTGATTAGAAGTGGTTTATACTTCTACTTTCAAAAAAACTCTTTAGCAAACTAAAAATGTTACCCTCTCTTCCTAATTTCACATGACAGTGAGTGAAATGAATCCCCCAACTAAAGAGGGAAATGAAGAGGAAGAAATAACTGTGGAAATGATAGCTGCTATACAAAAATAAATGCCAAATATAATTGCAAAAGACTAATTCTTCAGTATAAAAATATGAAGGCTTAGGAAGATTTTTATTTATTTTATAAAGTCATGAAGATCAGTGTTGTGCCAGTTAATGTTTAGCCACTGGCTCTTCAAAAAAAAAAAAAAAATACAAACACCTAAGTTATAAGTACTAAGACATATGGCCAGGCACAGTGGCTCATGCCTATAATCTCAGCACTTTGGGAAGCTGAGGCGGATGGATCACCTGAGATCAGGAATTTGGGACCAGCCTGGCCAACAGAGTAAAACCACATTAGTACTAAAAATACAAAAACTAGCCGGGCGTGGTGACGTGTGCCTGTAATCCCGTCTACTCAGGAGGCTGAGGCAAGGGAATCACTTGAACCCACGGAGGTTGCAGTGAGCTGAGATTATGCCACTGCACTCCAGCCTGGGTGACAGGGCGATACTCTGAATAAAAACAAAACAAAACAAAAAAGACATAAAGGATGCTTAGCACATAATTTACAAACAATAATAAAACACAAAATACTTTATTGTAGATTCTTTATTGTAAATTCCACGTAACCAACTGATTCTCACAAAATAATTTTAAAGACAATTTTTGCCCAACTCTTATATTGGAATCTAACCTACAGCTGCAACTGATGAATGAATAGGAATTTTAACATGAAAGGTGGTTTCTATTTTTGCTCACTTTAATGAGTAGGATGCAAGTAAAATGATAAAGACATTTGTTGAAACTTCACTCATTAGTCAATGGTGTGAGCAACTTCTCTGCTGACTCAGATAACGGCTGAGGAAAAATGCTTCCTCAATTTTTTGTTATTGGTATTGTAATGGGTATAGACCATCCCATACACCTTTAAGTCGAATCTGCATTGTTAACAATTTCTTTATCACTTTCTTAAGTCCATAATCAACAAAACAATAAATTAAGCGTTGATTTTTATCATTTGCTGATTTTCATGGTGTATATATTCCTACCATAGCCAATTTCAAATGCCCATAGTGGTATAACCAAAGTGAGGTGGGAAGTGATAAACAGTAGTACAGCATTAAAACATATTTCTACCACAAAGACACAACAGGTTTAAATAACAACTTCAAGAGCATAAATAATAACATGAAATAATTAGGAAGTGATCAGTTTTGAATATTTACTATTTTTATTTTTCATATGACATTTAAGCTTATATAAGTTAACTTTTAAAAACAGATATGTTGTGTTTAGCTAGCTTGCAAAATTCCTGAAAATTTAATATTTGACTCTCACAGGCCAATACAAGCTGACTTCAACACAGCATTGAAAAGGTTTAGACAGCACGAACAAGAATCTCGTCACTAAATTCTACGTTACTGCATAAAATTGTAAAGAGTAGGAAAAGTATATAGCAAATTGTAAGTCCAACTCACAATCTACTATTTCTCAATCTCCTTCACCAAATGCTCTTTTAGGCTCATTCCCTCTTCCTTAAAGCTCAACTGTTAGGTCTGCCCTTCTCCATTTATATTACACTCCCTTGGAGATTTCATCCAGTTAACATGTACCTTCTATGCAAATGACTTCAATACCTTATCAGTACACACCCGACCACATTCCAGATCTCTGACTCAAGATTTTTATCTTGCACGCATGACATGCTTACTTGAATGCCACCTCAAATTCACCAAATGCCACATCTAAAATTAAGTCCAATCCTGACTTACTTCTGGCTTTCTACTCAGAGAGATACAATTAATTAACTGATTTAAGTTATGCATAAGATTTAAGTTACTATACACATTTATTGTCACCATTATCCTGTCCATAAATTCGAACTGATAGAATGATATCAGTCTTCTTGTGCCTCCTGCTAATATAATCCTACCTCAGTCATCCTTCTCAGCACAATATAATTTGTTTCTCACTCCTTCCAGGATTACTACCACAATCACCACTCCCCATGATACGATCTCAATTTATCTCCCTATTTCTGCTTATTCAAGCCATTCTACACACCACTGCCAGTAACACTCTCACATCACATTACTTACCCACTTGTAAATCTTCAAAGTTACTCCACCACTTACAAATCTTTAAAGTTAATCTGGTATTTAAAACTGTAAATAAGACCAGACACAGTGGTTCACACCTGTAATCCCAACACTTTTGGAGGCTGAGGCATGAGAATCGCTTGAACCTGGGAGGTGGAGGATGCAGTGAGCAGAGATAGCACCACTGCACTCCAGCCTGGGCAACAGAGTAGAACTCTGTCTCAAAAACAAACAAACAGAACAACAACAAAAAACTATAAATAATATTGTAAATGATGTCCAGGGTCAGCAAGCTTTTTCATAAAGAACCATAGAGCCGGGCCTGGTGGCTCACGCCTGTAATCCCAGCACTTTGGGAGGCTAAGGTGGGCAGATCATAAGGTCAGGAGTTTGAGACCTACCTGGCCAACATAGTGAAATCCTGTCTCTACCAAAAATACAGAAATTATCTGGGCATGGTGGTGTGCACCTGTAGTCCCAGCTACTTGGGACACTGAGGCAGGAGAATCGCTTGAACCCAGGAAGCGCAGGTTGGCCAAGCCAAGATCACACCTTGCACTCCAGCCTGAGCAACACAGCGAGACTACATTTAAAAAAAAAAAAAAAAAAAAACAACAACCACACACGCAAAAAACCCCCCACAAAATCATACTGTATATATTTTAGGTTTATAGGTCTTAAGTTCTCTATAGCTACTACCCAACCCTGGTGACATACCATAAATGCAGCGAAAGGCAATATGCAAATTAATGGGTGTGGCTATGTTTCAACATTTTATTTAAAAGGCGCATCTGAACCACTAGCAGTATTTGCCAACCTGGATCCAGTCAATCTTATTTGTCTCTACTAAAGAACAATAAATCATATTGCTTTTTCTTCTCACTACAATCCAAACAGGCCATGTTCAGTATAGACTGTGTGCCAGTTTACATATGTTATCTAGAATACATACGCACAAAAACCTTGTAAGAAGCAAGTTATCTTCCCGATTTTTTGAATGAGGAAATGAAAGATCTGAAAACCTGATAAAGTTGTTCACGGTTGCACACTTAGTAACTGGCAGAGTCCAGTTAGATCTCAAGATAAACCTGAATTTTCTATTTTCATGTTAAGATACAATGCAAATATTATGTTTTGTATTTATCTTGTGTGGACAAAATCTCCAAGTGCTTTTGATGCTTATAAGTCTCCAGGCAACTACAGGAGCAGGTTGGTTCTAGAATATAAGTGACCCATTAGTGAAACTAACCTATTCTTTAGCAGTATAGGTATTGATGCCCCTACCAAGAGTCAGAAAAGTACAATTTGTTTAATAATGCTTCCAATTGCAGTCAGCTTAAACAGTGAGAACTATCGCCAACAAACAGCTAATGCACTGTTATGTGTTAGTATGTGTATGTTTAATTATTAAGACATATGAAAACAAATTCTAGGCTTTTGAAAAAAAATTTCGAGCAATAGAAAAGATACAAGAATACAAGGAAAAGTTTCACTTTATCTCATCCTAACTCTGAATCTCATCTGCAGAATACCACTGTTAATAGTTTGACACTGCCATAAATACTTAGGCTTTTGCATCTCTCTGTCTCTCTCTCTCTCAAAATATAAATACCAATATTTCACTTTTTAATTGTTAAATACATGCAAATCTTCCATATAAATACATTACATTCCTGAATGGCACTCCATAATATTCACAGAACTTATTTAACTACTTCCCAATCAACGAGCATTTAGTTTGTCTCTAGTTTTCCACTATTACGAACAGGGCTGAAATGACTGTTCTTGTACATAAGTAATTCTTATTACACAATCAAGTTTCTCTCTAGGACATATGCAGTGAAAACGACAGGTCAAGGGGTATGGAAATTCAAACTTTGACTAACTGCTCTTCAAAACTCCTGCAAATGGCTAATGTTCACATTTGTAACACTACCAGACATAAATTAAGAGCATGGAAGAATAACATCAAATCTTATATAAAAAATGATTTTGCTCCCTAGAACTCTCTAAATTCTGTCTACCTCTCTCTGTCTCCAGGGTAACTCATTTAAGTTATCATCTTTTCCCTAGATACTGCAACATCCTTCTCCTGATAGGTGTCCTTGTTTCTAGTGTTGGCCTTTCCCATCTAATATTATACTACACTAAGTAATTTTCTAAGTATGTATCTTCTTATATCTCTATCATGCTGATATGGTTTGGCTCTGTGTCCTCACCAAAATCTCATCTCGAATTGTAATCCCCACCTGTCGAGGGGGTACCTGCTAGGAAGTGACTGGATCACGGGAGCAATTTCCTCTATGCCGTTCTTGTGATAGTGAGTTCTCATGAGATCTGAAGGTTTAAAAGTGTGGCACTTCCTTCCACTCCTCTTCTCTCTCCCCTGCCGTGTTGTGAAGAAGGTGTTTGCTTCCCCTTCACCTTCCGCCATGATTTTAAGTTTCCTGAGGCCTCCCCAGCCATGCCATGAGTCAACTAAACCTCTTATCTTTATAAATTACCCAGTTCCTGGTAGTTCTTTATAGCAGTGTGAACATGGAATAATACACACAGTGAAGAGAAAAAAACCTAATTCTGAACATGACTTAGCAGGTACCGATATGATATTGTTCCTCCCTACTCGCAGTTTATCTCATGTCACTCTCCATCCCCAGTGCTGGAGGAAAAAAAAGCCGGGGACAGTCGGGGGAGGCTTTATTTCAGGCCTTCAAACATATCTCAGGGTCCTTGCATGACATAATCTCATCTGGTCTCCCTTCTTCTTCCCCTAAACCCCACTACAGACCTCAATTCAACTGTCTCTTCCTCAGAAAACTAGACTAAACAAAGGCATGTATTAAAATTCTCATAATACCTACTTTTCCTTCACAGCACCAACGATAGTTCGGAACCATGTATTTGTGATTATTTTATTTATATCTATCTTTACAAGCTTCATGGCAAAAAGAACTAAGTCTGTTCTACATGTTGTATCTACCCAGAACCTAGTATACTTCCAGGAATATAAAAATGTAGTAAATGATAATGTTTTGACAATGCTTAACAGTAAACAGCACTAAGGTGACAAATCCATCAGCAATTATAATATCTGAGAAAGCCAAGAAATAATAAGGATAAGCACTAGAGTGGTCTTTATAGTGTCTACATGTTAAAAACCAAAATTGGACATCTCAGTTTAACCAAGAGTACTGTCTTCGGCTGACAGATCTAAACCAGAGCTCATTTAGCCAGCTCCCAGATCACCACTGTCCAGTACCCACAAACATATTACAGATTCACATTTTTCTAAAAAAATTCACTTACAAAGCATGATACATTAGATATCATAATGTTAATACAAACTCATGTAATACAACTTCAATTTAAATATGACCTCTATTTCATATTTTATCAAAGAGCTATTAAAGGCCTGACTAATACCCAACAGTGTCCTAGCAGTAGGACATACAAAAATAAGGCACACAATGCAGTTTAGGAGATGGGTCAGAAAAAAAAAGAGACGGTTATAAAATGTTACATTAAGTACTCTGCTGGAGGCATAACACCTGAGCTAAGACTTAAATAGATAGTGGCTTGGCCAGGTAAGGGCAGAAGTGCGTAAGTACAAAGAAAAGAAAGAAAATACTATAGGGGGAACTCCAAACTTAAATATCATATAAATATGGTATTTATACCATATTAATATATGTTCATATATATATATATATATGAGATATCAAGCTCAGGTCCAGGGGTAAAAAAGAAATAAGTAGGCAGAAATAAATTTTATCTCCCATATGTCAGGGAAAGGACAGGAGGACAGTATTGATGGTTTTTCAAGCAGTTTAAAGAAATACGGATAGCTTTTTGTCTTAGAACGTTGGAAGGGAAAAAAGAAGACCAAGAGATCAAACAGAAGTTCTCTCTTGAAAATAAGGTATGCAAATGAATTGAGCAGCAATAATATATATAAATAACTGCTTAAAGTGCTCATCACTTTTATTATATCTAAACCATTGCTATCATAGAGAATCAAAGTATGCAGATTCCCGATTTGCATCATGATAAAAACTGTGAAAGGAATAATATCTCCCATTCCTGCGATCATATTTCCCAAAATAGTCCCAATTCTAAATCTGGCCAGTCACACTGACTCACGCATGTAATCCTGGCACTTTGGGAGGCTGAGGCGGGCAGACCACCTGAGGTCAGGAGTTCAAGACAAGCCTGGCCAACATAGTGAAACCTCGTCTCTACTAAAAATACAAAAATTAGCCGGGCATTTAGGTGGCACGTGCCTGTAATCCCACCCACTCAGGAGGATGAGGCAGGAGAATCGCTTGAACCTGGAAGGCGGAGGTAGCAGTGAGCCGAGATCGCACCGCTATGCTCCAGCCTGGGCAACAGTGGGAAATTCCATCTCAAAAGAAAATAAAAAATAAAAATAAGTTCCAATTCTAAATCTTTCCTATAACTCCGACAAATCTAATGGGATGCCATCAAAAATGTCAACTGGTATATCCCTTAGACTTATTATGGTAGCCAGAACAGCTCAACAATCTCAATCTAAGGAAAAAGAAAAAATCATAATAAAGGAGCTAGAAGCAAGCAGGGAGGGGATAGAGAAGGAGTACGGTATAAGATAGGGGACACCAAACTATTTTTTGTAAATGGTCAAACTAAATATTTTAGGCTTTCCTGACAATACTATCACTGTCACAACTTGTAATACAAAGTAGTCATAAACAGTATATAAAGGAATAAGTGCGGCTCTCATCCAAAATTTTATTTTGCAAAAAGAGACAACATGCCAGATTTGGCCCACGGGCCACAGTCTGCTGACTCCTGATATAGGACATTAACATTTTTTTGTTGACTATCAGAAAACATGTTGACAGTTCAATAGCAAAAGCCATGAATGGATATGGTAATTACACACCCTACTACTACTCAGACTGCAAACATATTGTCCCAGTATCAAAGAACATATTTGAAATGTCTCATCAACGATAGCATTTTCATAAAGAAATAAGTGGCCCAAAATTTTCCTTAAAAAATAAAAAAAAAGAAAATTACAATACTTACTGCAACACTGGTAATTCTGAAGTAATCATTGCTGGAGAGGTCCTTTCACAATGCAGCAAAATAATCAAGTGCTGTACAACTCAAAAACTTTTAAAACAACCTCAAAGGCAATCCTGTCAATTAAAAAAAAGAAATTACTTTAAAATAAAATGGGGATGACAGAATTCATAAACTACAATCAATCCACACCATTACCAGTGATCACATTACTTGGCATTTACCCAAATGAGCTTAAAACTAATGTCCACAGATGTTTATAGTAGTTTTATTCATAACTGCCAAACCTTGGAAGGACCATGATATTCTCACTAAGTAAATGAATAAACTATGCACATCCTCACAATGAAATATTATTTGGCATTAAAATTAGCTTGAAAGCCTTAAAAACGCATGAAGGAACCTTAAATACATATTATTAAGAAAGAAGCCAATCTGAAAAGGATACATACTGCATGATTCCAACCATATGACATTTTGGAAAAGACAAAACTATGGAGACAGTAAACGAATCGGTGGGCCGGGCGTGGCGGCTCACGCCTGTAATCACAGCACTTTGGGAGGCCAAGGCGGACGGATCACAAGGTCAGGAGATCGAGATTATCCTGGCTAAAACGGTGAAACCCCGTCTCTACCAAAAATACAAAAAATTAGCCAGGTGCAGTGATGGGCGCCTGTAGTCCCAGCTACTCAGGAGGCTGAGGCAGGAGAATGGCGTGAACCCGGGAGGCAGAGTTTGCAGTGAGCCGAGATCACACCACTGCACTCCAGTCTGGGCGATAGAGCAAGACTCCGACTCCCTCTCAAAAAAACAAAAGAATACCTGGTAACTAAATACCTAGTAATTAGTGGGTGGAAGGGATAAACATGCTATCACAGAAGATTTTTAGGGCAGTGAAACATGTATAATGATGGATGTGTCATTACAGATTTGTAAAAACAGTGTCCAAAATCAGCAAGACACTAACAGCAACAGTCAACCCTAATTTATTTTTCTTATTTTTTAAAGTTTTTATTATACTTTAAGTTCTAGGGTACATGTGCACAACGTGCAGGTTTGTTACATATGTATACATGTGCCATGTTGGTGTACTGCACCCATTAACTCGTCATTTACATTAGGTATATCTCCTAATGCTATCCCTCCCCTTCCCCCAACCCCATGGCAGGCACTGGTATGGGATGTTCCCCTTCCTGTGTCCAAGTGCTCTCATTGTTCAAGTCCCACCTATGAGTGAGAACATGCGATGTTTGGTTTTCTGTTCTTGTGATAGTTTGCTGAGAATGATGATTTCCAGCTGCATCCATGTCCCCACAAAGGACATGAACTCATCCTTTTTTATGGCTGCATAGTATTCCATGGTTTATATGTGCCACTTTTTCTTAATCCAGTCTGTCATTGATGGACATTTCGGTTGTTTCCAAGTCTTTGCGATTTGTGAACATTGCCACAATAAACATATGTGTGCATGTGTCATTATAGCAGCGTGATTTATAATCCTGTGGGTACATACCCAGTAACGGGATGACTGGGACAAATGATATTTCTAGTTCTAGATCCTTGAGGAATCGCCACACTGTCTTCCACAATGGTTGAACTAGTTTACAGTCCCACCAACAGTGTAAAAGTGTTCCTATTTCTCCACATCCTCTCCAGCACCTGTTGTTTCCTGACTTTTTAATGATCACCATTCTAACTGGTGTGAGATGGTATCTCATTGTGGTTTTGATTTGCATTTCTCTGTTGGCGAGTGATGATGAGCATTTTTTCATGTGTCTGTTGGCTGCATAAATGTCTTGTTTTGAGAAGGGTCCATTCATATCCTTCGCCCACTTTGTGACGGGGTTGTTTTTTTCTTGTAAATTTGTTTGAGTTCTTTGCAGATTCTGGATATTAGCCCTTTGTCAGATAAGTACATTGCAAAAATTTTCTCCCATTCTGTAGGTTGCCTGTTCACTCTGATGGTAGTTTCTTTTGCTGTGCAGAAGGTCTTTAGTTTAATTAGATCCCATTTGTCAATTCTGGCTTTTGTTGTCATTGCTTTTGGTGGTTTAGTAATGAAGTCCTTGCCCATGCCTATGTCCTGAATGATATTGCCTAGGTTTTCTTCTAGGATTTTTATGGTTTCAGGTCTAACATTTAAGTCTCTAATTCATTCTGAATTAATTTTCATATAAGGTGTAAGGAAGAGATCTAGTTTCAGCTTTCTATTTATGGCTAGCCAGTTTTCCCAGCACCATTTATTAAATAGGGAATCCTTTCCCCATTTCTTGTTTTTGTCAGGTTTCTCAAAGATCAGATGGTTGCAGATGTGTGGTATTATTTCTGAGGGCTCTCTTTTGTTCCATAGGTCTATATCTCCATTTTGGTAGCAGTACCATGCTGTTTTGGTTACTGTAGCCTTGTAGTATAATTTGAAGTCAGGTAGCATGATGCCTCTAGGTTTTTCTTTTGGCTTAAGATTGTTATGGCAATGAGGGCTCCTTGTTGGTTCCATATGAACTTTAACGTAGCTTTTTTCCAATTCTGTGAAGAAAGTCATTGGTAGCTTCATGGGAATGGCACTGAATCTACAAATTACTTTGGGCACTATGGCCATTTTCACAATACTGATTCTTCCCATCCATGAGCATGGAATGTTCTTCCATTTATTTGTGTCCTCTTTTATTTCATTAAGCAGTGGTTTGTAGTTCTCCTTGAAGAGGTCCTTCACTTCCTTTGTAAGTTGCATTCTAGGTATTTTATTCTCTTTGAAGCAACTGTGAATGAGAGTTCACTCATGATTTGGCTCTCTGTTTGTTGCTGGTGTATAAGAACACTTGTGATTTCTGCACATTGATTTTGTATCCTGAGATTTTGCTGAAGTTGCTTATCAACTTAAGGAGATTTTGGGATGAGACGATGGGGTTTTCTAAACAGACAATCATGTCATCTGCAAACAGGGACAATTTGACTTCCTCTTTTCCTAATTAAATACTCTTTATTTCTTTCTCCTGCCTGATTGCCCTGGCCAGAAATTCCAACACTATGTTGAATAGCAGTGGTGAGAGAGGGCACCCCTGTCTTGTGCCAGTTTTCAAAGGGAATGTTTCCAGTTTTTACCCATTCAGTATGATACTGGCTGTGGGTGTGTCATACATAGCTCTTACTATTTTGAGATACGTTCCATCAATACCGAATTTATTGAGAGTTTTTAGCATGAAGGGCTGCTGAATTTTGTCAAAGGCCTTCTCTGCATCTATTGAGATAATCATGTGGTTTTTGCCTTTGGTTCTGTGTATAGGCTGGATTACATTTCTTGATTTGAGTACATTGAACCAGCCTTGCTGGTTTCACCACTTGATCATGGTGGATAAGCTTTTTGACGTGCTGCTGGATTCGGCTTGCCAGTATTTTACTGATTGTGGCATCGATGTTCATCAGGGATATTGGTCAAAAATTCTTTTTTTTTCTTGTGTCTCTGCCAGGCTTTGGTATCAGGATGATGCTGGCCTCATAAAACGAGTTAGGGAGGATTCCCTCTTTTTCTATTGATTGGAATAGTTTCAGAAGAAATAGTACCAGCTCCTCTTTGTACCTCTGGTAGAATTCAGCTATGAAACTGTCTGGTCCTGGACTATTTTTGGTTTGAAGGCTATTAATTACTGCCTCAATTTCAGAACTTGTTACTGGTCTAATTCAGGGATTCAACTGGTTTAGTCTTCCTGGTTGAGTCTTGGGAGAGTGTATGTGTCCATGAATTTATCCATTTCTTCTAGGTTTTCTAGTTTATTTGTGTAGAGGTGTTTATAATATTCTCTGATGGTAGTTTTAGGCGGTTCCAAGATGGCCGAATAGAAACAGCTCCAGGCTACAGCTCCCAGTGTGAGTGACACAGAAGATGGGTGATTTCTGCATTTCCAACTGACGTACCAGGTTCATCTCACAGGGGCGTGTTGGGCAGTGGGTGCAGGACAGTGAGTGCAGCCCACCAAACGACTGCCGAAGCAGGGCGAGGAATAGCCTCACCTGGGAAGTGCAAGGGGTAAGGGAATTACCTTTCCTAGTCAAGGGAAATCGTGACTCACAGCACCTGCAAAATCGGGTCACTCCCACCCTAATAGTGCGCTTTTCCAAGGGTCTTAGCAAACAGCACACCAGGAGATTATATCCCGCACCTGGCTCGGAGGGTCCCACGACCATGGGGCCTCCCTCATTGCTAGCACAGCAGACTGAGATCTAACTGCAAGGTGGCAGCAAGGCTGGCGGAGGGGCGTCCGCCATTGCTGAGGCTTGACTAGGTAAAAAAGTGGCCAGGAAGCTCGACCTGGGTGGAGCCCACCACAGCTCAAGGAGGCCTGCCTGACTCTGTAGACTCCACCTCTGGGGACAGGGCAGAGCCGAACAAAAGGCAGCAGAAACCTCTGCAGATTTAAATGTCCCTGTCTGACAGTTTTGAAGAGAGTAGTGGTTCTCCCAGTACCAAATTTGAGATTTGAGAACCGACAGACTGCCTCCTCAAGTGGGTCCCTGACCCCTGAGTAGCCTAACCAGGAGGCACCCCCCAGTAAGGGCAGAGTGACACCTCACACAGCCAGGTACCCCTCTAAGAAAAAGCTTCCAGAAGAACGATCAGACAGCAACATTTGCTGTTCAGTAATACTCACTCTTCTGCAGCCTCCGCTGCTGATACCCAGCCAAACAGTATCTGGAGCAGACCTCCAGCAAACTCCAACAGATGTGCAGCTGAGAGGGTCCTGACTGTTAGAAGGAAAACAAACAGAAAGGACATCCACACCAAAACCCCATCTGTACGTTACCATCATCAAAGACCAAAGATAGATAAAACCACAAAGATGGGGAAAAAACAGAGCAGAAAAGCTGAAAATTCTAAAAATCAGAGTGCCTCTCCCCCTCCACAGGAATGCAGCTCCTCGCCAGCAATGGAACAAAGCTAGACGGCGAATGACTTTGACAAGTTGAGAGAAGAAGGCTTCACTTGATCAAACCTCTCCGAGCTAGAGGAGGAAGTTCAAACCCATCGCAAAGAAGCTGAAAACCTTGAAAAAAGATTTGACAAATGGCTAACTAGAATAATTAATGTAGAGAAGTCCTTAAATGACCTGACAGAGCTGAAAACCATAGCACAAGAACTACGTGACAAATGCACAAGCTTCAGTAACCGATTAAATAACCTGGAAGAAAGGGTATCAGTGATTGAAGATCAAATAAATGAAGCGAGAAGAGAAGTTTAAAGAAGAAAGAGTAAAAAGAAATGAACAAAGCCTCCAAGAAATATGGAACTATGTGAAAAGACCAAATCTAAGTCTGATTGGTGTCCCTTAAAGTGATGGGGAGAATGGAACCAAGTTGGAAAACACTCTGCAGGATATGATCCAGGAGAACTTCCCCAATCTAGCAAGGCAGGCCAACATTCAAATTCAGGAAATACAGAGAATGCCACAAAGATACTCCTCAAGAAGAGCAACTCCAAAACACATAATTGTCAGATTCACCAAGGTTGAAATTCAGGAAAAAATGTTAAAGGCAGCCAGAGAGAAAGGTCAGGTTACCCACAAAGGGAAGCCCATTAGACTAACAAGCGGATCTCTTGGCAGAAACTCTACAAGCCAGAAGAGAGTGGGGGCCAATATTCAACATTCTTAAAGAAAAGAATTTTCAATCCAGAATTTCATATCCAGTCAAACTAAGTTTCATAAGTGAAGGAGAAAGAAAATCCTTTATAGACAAACAAATGCTGAGAGATTCTGTCACCACCAGGCCTGCCCTATTAGAGCTCCTGAAGGAAGCACTAAACATGGAAAGGAACAACCAGTACCAGCCACTGCAAAAACATGCCAAAATGTAAAGTCCACTGATGCTAGGAAGAAACTGCATCAACTAACGAGCAAAATAACCAGCTAACATCATAATGACAGGATCAAATTCACACATAACAATATTAACCTTAAATGTAAATGGGCAAAATGCTCCAATTAAAAGATGGAGACTGGCAAACTGAATAAAGGGTCAAGACCCATCAGTTTGCTGTATTCAGGAGACCCATCTCACATGCAGAGACACACATAGGCTCAAAATAAAGGGATACAGGAAGATCTGCCAAGCAAATGGAAAACAAAAAAAAGGCAGGGGTTGCAATCCTAGTCTCTGATAAAATAGACTTTACACCAACAAAGATCAAGAGACAAAGAAGGTCATTATCTAATGGTCAAGGGATCAATTCAACAAGAAGAGTTAGCTATCCTAAATATATATGCACCTAATACAGGAGCACCCAGATTCATAAAGCAAGTCCTTAGAGACTTACAAAGAGACTTAAAGACTCCCATACAATAATAATGGGACACTTTAACACCCCACTGTCAACATTAGACAGATCAACGAGACAAAGTTAACAAGGATATCCAGGAATTGAACTCAGCTCTGCACCAAGCCGACCTAATAGACATCTACAGAACTCTCCACCCCAAATCAACACAATATACATTCTTCTCAGCACCACATCGCACTTTATTCCAAAATTGACCACATAGTTGGAAGTAAAGCACTCCTCAGCAAATGTAAAAGAACAGAAATTATAACAAACTGTCTCTCAGACCACAGTGCAATCAAACTAGAACTCAGGATTAAGAAACTCACTCAAAACTGCTTAACTACATAGAAACTGAACAACCTGCTCCTGAACGACTACTGGGTACATAACAAAATGAAGGCAGAAATAAAGACGTTCTTTGAAACAAATGAGAACAAAGATACAACATACCTGAATCTCTGGGACACATTTAATTAAAGCAGTGTGCAGAGGGAAATTTATAGCACTAAATGCCCACAAGAGAAAGCAGGAAAGATCTAAAATTGACACCCTAACATCACAATTAAAAGAATTAGAGAAGCAAGAGCAAACACATTCAAAAGCTAGCAGAAGGTAAGAAATAACTAACATCAGAGCAGAACTGAAGGAGACAGAGACACAAAAAACCCTTCAAAAAAATCAGTGAATCTAGGACCTGGTTTTTTGAAAAGATCAACAAAATTGATAGACCACTAGCAAGACTAATAAAGAAGAGAAGAATCAAATAGACACAATAAAAAAAGATAAAGGGGATATCACAACCCTAACTTAAAGTAGCATCTTGGGGTGATAATGACTTGTCATATAGGTTGATCAGCTGTTAAAAAATGTTCTACTCTAGTGCAGGACGTTGACAGTACGGTAGGCTGAGCAAGTGTAGGGACCGAGAATGTAAGCACACACTCTATACTCTTCCTTCAAATTTGCTGTGAACCTACAATGGCTCTAAAAAACATAAAGTCTCATATTTTTTAAAAGCAGGGATAGTAGGACCTAACAGTCCGCAACAGGCCGTTATACAGTATCAAATGGTAATAACATAGGTATAGTTAGAATTACAGACAGAAAGACAAAGTACAAGGCAGAACAAATATTTGATAAGATAATGGGGAAGAATGTTCAAAAAATCACGTAAGATGTCAAAACAAATGTAAGATCAGAGAATTCCCAAGCAGAATACAACAAAATACACAAACTGCTAAAAACCAGAGTTAAAAGGAAACTTCAAAAGGAAGCTAAAGAAATAGGATACAGAAAGAAACAGAAAGACAAAGATTAGTATCAGACTTCCTATTTGAAACTATGTAAGTTCAAAGACAATGGAGTAACAGCTTTAAAGTGCTGACAGGGAAAAAAAAAAAAAGTAAACCCTGAATTACATACCAAGTGATAACCTTTTAAGAAAATGAAAGCAGTGATATCATGGGAAATCATTTATTAGAAACTTCAAGAATAAGCCTCTCCAATGAAACAACACTTGGATTGACAAAAACTGACCAAAATCAACTTTTACAGAATTCCTGTATCTAATAAAACTTACAAAAGGAGGAGTGCTTAACAAAGAAGCTGCAAAATTCAGTAAGAAGGCACTATAGTGTCTTTTGCTTACTTGCCTATCATCGCCCATTCCCCAGCTCAACAGTGTCAATGGGGACAGCAGATTAAACTCTTGGTGCAGCTTGCTGGTACCTGTGGAAGCAATATCAACCTCCGTCTCAAAAATGGTAACTGTGCATTTTGAAGAGATTCCCAGCTGGCATCTGTTGAGAGGATTTAAATATATATACTACAAATAAGTTCTCTGAGGTAAGAGACAGCATACAAGACAAGCAGCAATGTGTAAAGCCTCAGAATAAAGAGTCTAAGAAGGAAGATATGTTAGGGACTAAGGGCTTTGAAAGACTCCCATATATTCGAGGGCATTCAAGGTGCTACACACATGCCCAGGGCTATAAAAGCATGGTCAGAGGAGACCTGAGAGAAGCATAGGCTTGCACCTCTAATTTATCTTTGAGCTCTGTGCAACCAGAAGATGAAGACTAAGGCCGAGCTGCAAACGGTCAGACTATTTATTGCAAAAATATTTCAATAAAGAACCTATCTTCAAATACCCACAGAGGGTTTTTCCTCCCTTTTTGGTGCCAATTCTTTAGGTAAATCTGTCAGGTTACTGGTTTGATCACCAAGATGAAAAATGTCAGTGTTCACACATGACAAGAAAGAAGTCTTGGCAAAAGTAGTTTAGGGGGGGAAAAAAATCACTAAATAAACAGATGATGATAGCTTTTAACAGTCAGTAAAATCAAACAGGACATGGAAGAGGTGAAAGGATGATTCCCAGAGTGAAAACATTTTAATATTCAAAATGTCCATTTTTTTAATGTTAATTTTAGAATTTGTTCAGCAGGCTTTCCAGTTTTTGCCAGAAAGTATCCACTGCCCGAAAATAAAAATTTAAAAATGTGATCATTGAAGTAAAAAAGGCAGTAGGATGACATAACTAAAGTGCTGAAAGAAAAAAACCATCAAAAAAGAACTTTATAACCAGTAAAACTATCCCTCAATGGAGAAATTAAGACATTTATAGAAAAATAAGAGCAAAAGGAATTTGTCCCTACATATGCCCTACAAGAAATGCTAAAGGGAAGCCAGACATGGTGGCTCACGCCTGTAATCCCAGCACTTTGGGAGGCTGAGGGGGGCGGATCACTTGAGGTCAGGAGCTCCAGACCACCCTGGCTATCGTGGTGAAACCCCATCTCCACTAAAAATACAAAAATTGGCCAGGTGTGGTGGCGGATGCCTGTAATTCCAGCTACATGGGAGGCTGGGGCAGGACAATCACTTGAACTCGGAAGGCAGAGGTTGCCGTGAGCCGAGATTTGCGCCACTGCACTCCAACCTAGGCAACAGAGCGAAAGACCCCGTATCAAAAAAAAAAAAAAAAAAAAAAAAAAGTGGCAGGGGGGAGCGCTGGATATTATAGCTAGGCAAGAGGATCAATGGAAGCCAGGAGTTTAAGACCAGCCCAGGCAGAATACAGAGAGACTCTTATCTCTACAAAAAATTTAAAAACTGGCCAGGCACAGTAGCCCACACTTATAATCCCAGTACTCTGGGAGGCTGAGGCTGGCGAAATCACTTGAGGTCAAGGGCTTAAGACCAGACTGGCCAACATGGTGAAACCCTATCTCTACTAACAACAACAACAAAAATTAGCCAGACATGGTGGCGGGCACCTGAAGTCCCAGCTACTCAGGAGGCTGAAGCAGGAGAATCACTTGAACCCAGGAGGCGGAGGTTGCAGTAAGCCAAGATCGTACCACTACACTACAGCCTGAGTGACAGAGTAAGACCCTGTTTCAAAAAATAATAAATAAATATTAAAACCTTTTTAAAAAGGAAAAAATTTTATAGCTAACCAGGTGTGGTGGCACACACCCGTGGTTTCAGCTACTCTATTCGAGAGGCTGAGGTGGGAGGATCACTTGAGCCCAGGAGGTTGAGGCTACAGTGGGCCATGATTGGGCCACTACACTCCAGCCTGGGTGACAGAGACCCTGTTTCAGCCCCTAAAACACATAAACAAATAAAAAACCAGGGCACCATATAATGGCGGGGGATCCCCAATTCATTTCATTAAAAAGATATAAAAAATCATAAAGTTATACACCCTTAACAGAATCTCAAAATATATATTTTTTAAAAACAGAGAAATTAGAATAATTTGAGATAAATGAAACAAAAACACAATATATCAAAATGTATGGGATGCAGCAAAAGCAGTGCTCAAAGGAAAATACAGTCGTAAAACTCAACATTTTAGGAAAAAAAAAAAAAAAAAAGCTCAATTAAATGACCTAATTCTACAACTGAAGAAAAAAAATACAAAGAGCAAACTAAGCCCAAAGGCAGCAAACTGAAGGAATTAATCAAAATTAGTGCACAGAAAAACTATATTGAGATTAGAAAAACAATACAATCAATAAAACCACAAGTTTGTTGTTGGAAAAGGCAAACAAAATTGACTTATCTTTAGATAAAATGACTTTTAAAAAAAGGGAGAAGGGGCAAGAGAATAAGGTAAACAACATATGCCCACAAATTTAGTAACACACTAAATGGACAAACCATCAAAACTGGCTCAAAACACACAAACAATGTGAAAAGAACTATACCAGGACACTGAATCAGTTATCAAAAATCTCCCCACAAAGAAAAGCCAAGGACCAGATGGCCTTACGGCTTAATTACACCAAACATGGTTTAAAAAGAATTAACATCAATCTTCCAAAAAACAGACAAGAAGGAACTACTCTCTAATTCATTCTATGAGGCATTTCTGTAATACCAAACTATACAAAAACATTACAAGAAAATTACACATCAATAACTCTAGTAAACATATATGCAAAAATCCTCAACAGAGACATCAGCAAATCAAAACACACAATGTGTACAAAGAATTCTACGTGAGGACCAAGTGGGATTTATCTCAGTCATGCAAGGCTGGTTCAACATTCAAAAATCAATTAATGTAATACATCACATCAAGAGCTAAAAAAGAAAAACTACATGATCATATCAAAAGACAAAGGAAAAGCACTTCACAAAATCCAACACCCATTCATAATACTCTCACTAAATGTGAAATACAGGGGAACATTCTCAGCTTGACAAAGAATATCTCCAAAATGCTGCAGCTAACATCACATGTAATGGAGAGAAACTCAAAGCTGTTCCAGTTAAACTAAGAAAAAGGCTAGGAAGCTATTCTCAACCACTCCTGTTTCACGTCATACTGGAAATCCTGGCTAATGCGAAAAGAGAAAGAAAATAAAAGCTACATAGCTTAGGAAAGAAGAAATAAAACTTTTTTTATTTCCAGATGACAAAACTGTCTATATAGAAAATTTGAAAGAACTGACAAAGGCAAAATAAAACAACTCTTGGAACGAATAAGCTGTTATATAGCAAGGTTTCAAGATAAAAGGCTATTATATAAAAGTCAATCACTTACCTGTAGACTAGCAATGAACAAATAGAATTTTAAATGAAAAACATACTATCGTTTGCATTCACATCAATGAATTAAATTATTAGGTGTAAATCCAACAAAATATGTAGAATCTATATAAGAAAAACAATAAAAATTGTAATGTAAGAAATCCAGAGGCCGGGCGCTTGTAATCCCAGCACTCTGGGAGGCTGAGGCAGATGGATCACCTGAGGTCCTCAGGAGTTCGAGACCAGACTGGCCAACATGGTGAAACCCCATCTCTACTAAAAATACAAATAGCCAGCCGTGGTGGTAGGCACCTGTAGTCTCAGCTACTTGGGAGGCTGAGGCAGGAGAACTGCTTGAATCTGGGAGGCGGAGGTTGCAGTGAGCCGAGATTGTGCCACTGCACTCCAGCCTGGGCGACAGAGCAAGACTCATCTCAAAAAAAAAGAAATCCAGAAATAACAAAACAAGAAAAGAGAGATTCTATGTTTGCAGTTAAAAATATTTAATATTTTTTTCTCCTGCCTCGGCCTCCTGAGTAACTGGGATTACAGGCGTGTGCCACCATGCCTGGCAAATTTTCGTATTTTTAGTAGAGACTGAGTTTTCGCCATTCACAGCTTCTTTCAACTAATCTTTGACAAAGCAGCAAAAGCAATATGCTGGAGAAAAGCCTTTTCAACAAATGATGTCAGAATAACTGGACAGCTAAAAGAAAACTATATAGTTTTATCTAATATATATACATAAAATCTAACATACATAGAGTGGATTCAAATATATGTATACAAATATACATACAGTATGTATATTTATCTAATATACATGCAGACCTCATACCTTTCACTAAAATTAACTCAAAATGGATCAAAGCCCTAAATGCCAAAGAGAAAACCATAAAACTTTTAAGGGTAACATAGTAGAAACTCCAAGGCCAGGCGCAGTGGCTCATGCCTGTAATCCCAGCATTTTGGGAGGCTGAGATGGGGGCATCACTTGAGGCCAGGAGTTCTAGACCAGCCAGGTCAATATAGTGAGACCCTATCTCTTAAAAAAAAAAAATGCTCTGCGAAAGACATTGTGGCAAATAAGCATATAAAAAGATATTCTACATTATGTGTCATTAGGAAACTGCAAATTAAAATGAGATACTACCGCACACCTAAAAGCCAAAATACTACCACCACCAAATGCTGGCAAGGATGTGGAGTAACAGGAACTCTCATTCATTTCTGGTGAAAATGGAAAATGGTATAGGCACTTTGGAAGCCATTTTTTGTATTCTTAGAAAATAAACATACTCTTATTATACAATCCAGCAACTGTTCTCCTTGTTATTTACCCAAAGGAGTTGAAAACTTGAAAACCTGCACACAAATGCTTATAGTAGTTTTATTCATAACTGCTAAAACCTGGAGCAACCATGATGTCCTTCAGTGGGTGAATGGATAAACTGAGATATATCCAGACAACATAATATTCTTTAGCACTAAAAAGAAATGAGCTGTCAAGCCATAAAAAGACATGGGAATCTTTAAGTGCATATTAATACGTAAAAGAAAAATCTGAAAAAGATACATACTGTATGATTCCAACACTATGGCATTCTAGAAAAGGCAAAACTATGAAGATCAGTGGTTACCAGGGCTAGGGGGGATAAACAGGCAGAGTACAAAAGATTTTAAGGGCAGTGAAATTATTAATGCTATAATCGTGGATACATATACTACAAACAATGAGAGGAAGAAAAAACGATGCAAATAGAACTGCTAGCCTGATCATTACATAGTACAACACTGTTTCATAAATGCTTACTAACTGAATCAAAATATGGGCTTAAGGGGCAGTAGTACCTGAAGCAGTTTATTTCTAATTACATGCAGTTTTATTTGTGAAGTACAAGGTCCTATTCTTTAATCACAGGAATTCACTATTCAGGTAAAGATTAATATGTCATTAATTCAAGCCTTCTATCATTCCTAAAATTTTACCTGACCTTTCTTAAAGAATCTCTTAGTAGGCCAGGTGTGGTGGCTCACGCCTGTAATCCCAGCACTTTGGGAGGCCGAGGCAGGAGGATCACCTGAGGTCAGGAGTTTGAGACCAGCCTGGGCAACATAGTAAAACCCCGTCTCTACTAAAAACACAAAAAAATTAGCCGGGCGTGGTGAAAGGCGCCTGTAATCCCAGCTACTCGGGAGGCTGAGGCAGGAGAATCACTTGAACCCAGAAGGCAGAGATTGCAGTGAGCCGAGACCACGCTATTGCACTCCAGCCTGGACACCAAGAAACTCTGTCTCAAAAAAGATATATATATATCTTAGCCACATATACACACACAGACATACAATGCAGGTGGTGTAGTAGGGTACCACATGATTTGCTAAGCGAATCAAAAATTGTAACTATGACAATGTTACTTGTGAAGCCACTTTTCAACAGTTTCTGTAAGTGGTACTCCATCTACACAGAGGAGATAGACTCGTTTACTATTGTTAATGGAATTTAACTATTTTACTCATGTTTACATCAAATTAAGCACATTAATGGAAAACTTTTTGTCCAATATAACATAAACGAATACACATTAAGTCTTAACGTCAACCATGGGTTCTTGGAAACTGAGAGTTAAAGCAAAATGACATGTAACAAAACCAATTTAAGCACAGGCTAATTGATATAAACAATAATTAAGTTCCTATAGCATACTTCTGGTCACAAAAAATTCAGCAAACTTCCAAATAAACACCAAAACGTTTAAAATATTAAACACTAAAATAAATGTAAGCTTTACATATATTTAAGATTAATTTTAACAAGTCAGATAGTTATTTACCCAACTATTCCAGTTCAGAATCACAGGTGGCCAGAACCTATCCCAGCAGCTCAGGGAGCAAGGCAAGAACAAACCCTGGACAGGTCATCATTCCATCACACAGGGCACTCACATACATACCCAAACTACTCATACTAGGACAATTTAGACATGTCAATTAACATAACATGTACATGTCTGGTATGTGGAAGAAAACCAGAGTACCCACAGGAAAAAAACCCACATGGACATGGGGAAAATGTGCAAACTCCACACAATGGCTCCAGCAAGGAATCTATTTTTCTTTCCCTCATCATTAACAAAATGTTATTTGACAGCCTACTATATACTTAAATTCTCTGTAGTATAAAGATTTAAGTAGCAATCAAAAGTTCCAAACTCTTTTCCCAGTAAAATTTAGCCTATAAGTGAGACAGATTTTGTAGCTCTTTTAGCGAACAAAAAGAATGCCAAAAATAAAATTGGATTTTCCAAGTTGCAGAGCAATTCACACTAAAAGATAAATAAGTAGGCAACATTAAGACTCAAGAGAGGTGTAATAAATCTTTTGAAAATATCAATCTAGAAACTCTCAAATATTAAGCAGACAGAAGGATATTTTAAGCCAAAACTGAATGTGCTCAATAGGACAGCGATAAAGATCATTGGCAACAACAGGTTAGATCATTATTCTGCTCCTTCTCTCTGAATGTTGTACTGTGAAAGACTGTTTTTAAAATATCTTGGTAACATAAGCCTTAAAATCAGAAGGAAATATAAGAGTAATTCAAGAGTCTGGGTTCTGAGATCTTATACCAGGTATTCTACTTTCTAGCTTTGTAACTCACTATGCCTAAGTATTCTCATACATCAAACAGGAATTTTAAAAAGAAGCCATATAGCATACAGTTATTGTGGTGACTGGAAGAGTACCTGCAACTCTTGAATTAATATTAATTCATAGCTACAAGAGGAAGACAAAAGCATAATGGAATGTAAGTTCCATGAGGGAAGGTATTCTTTGTCCTTTTTGTTCACTTCTATATATGTGTGAACACTTTTTTTTTTTTTTTTTTTTTTTTTAAAGATGGGAGGTCTTGCTCTGTAGTCCAGGTTGGAGTGCAGTGGGGTAATTCATAGCTCCCTGCAGCCTCCAACTCCTGGGTCCAAGTGATCCTGGCCTCAGCCTCCCAAGTAGCTGGGACCAAGTACACGCCACTATGCCTGGCTGATTTTTTAAAAACTTTTGGTAGAAACAGGGTCTCACTTTGTTACCCAGGCTGCATTTCTTTTTTTTTTCAAGACAGAGTTTTGCTCTTGTTGCCCAAGCTGGAGTACAATGGCGTGATCTCGGCTCACTGCAACCTCTGCCTCCCAGATTCAAGCAATTCTCCTGCCTCAGCCTCCCACGTAGCTGAGATTACAATCACCCACCACCACGCCCAGCTAACTTTTTGTATTTTTAGTAGAGAAAGGGTTTCACCATGTTTGCCAGACTGTTCTCGAACTCCTGACCTCAGGTGATCCGCCCCCCTCAGCCTCCCAAAGTGCTGGGATTATAGGTGTAAGCCACCATGCCCAGTCTCATTTCTATATTCTTAATTCTTGAAACCTAGTAAACAATTGTTGAATTAAAAATGTGTGTGTTTATATGTGCTTACGGATATATTTATTTTTAAGGAGAGTACACAAAATTAAAAAGAAGGAAAGCTCTTAGAGTTAGCAAATTAATCAAAATTAGCAGCTTTCCTTTAAAAAACAAAAAAACAGGGCTGGGCGCAGTAGCCAGCGCCTGAAATCCCAGCACTTTGGGAGGCCTAGGCGGGCAGATCACCTGAGGTCAGGAGTTCAAGACTAGCCTGGCCAACAGGATGAAATCCTGTCTCTGCTAAAAGTACAATATTAACTGGGCATGGTGGCATGCGCCTGTAATCCTAACTACTCGGGAAGCTGAGGTGGGAGAATTACTTGAACCCAGGAGGCGGAGGCTGCAGTGAGCCGGGATCACGCCACTGAACTCCAGCCTGGGCGACAGAGGGAGACTCCATCCGTTTCTAAATAAACAAATCTATGTTATTGATTGGATTGCTCTAAATTTAAAGAGCAGTAAAAATGTCACAGTCTTTAAAACAGCTAACAAGTAAAAATGAACCTCAAGACAATTAACTTGCCTTATCCTAAATCACCCTGCACTAAATACATGAGAGAATGCTCACACACACACACACCTTTCTGTCAAAATTATAAGAATTTATGTTCCCACGCATATTATAAGAAAAGTGAGTCTGGGCAACATAAGTAAGACCTCCATCTCAAAAAAAGATTAAAAAAAAAAAGGCCTTGTAGTCCCAGCTACTCTATTCCAGAAGCTGAGGTGGGAAGATCACTTGAGGGGAGGAGGTCAAGGATGCAGTGAGCCATGATTGGGCCACTACCTTCCAGCCTGGATGACAGAGCAAGACCCCGTCACCAAAAAGAAAAAAGGAAAGTAAATTATTTATGATTTTTAAAAACTACAATTTTCCCCAAATTCAAATAACCACTATCACTCAACCTCTTTCCAGTTAAAAATTGCATGCTTTTAAATATTTTACAAATCAATCTACATGCTCATACAAATAAGAATTGTGTGACAACTAATAGCTTCATTAGGAAAAGCATATCACTAGTTTAGTGGTTGTACATAAGGAACAATAAAAATATTCCGAAAATGTCCTCTGGCTTAAGAAAATAAGTATCAACTACTGAAGAGATCCTAAAAGAATTAACAGTACTTATGAGAAAGTCGTCTTTTATAAATACAATAAAACCTTGCCAAAATAAGTCTATATAGCCCCATGATTTTCATACAGAAATCATTTCAAGCGTTCATATAAACAAACATTGGCACTACCATAGTCCTAAGAAAAAAGTTACAAAATTTAACAAAAACACACATGGTGTTTTTAATATGGTAAAGAAAACATCACTGAAGACCAGTCTTTCTATTTTCAATTTCCTTTAAACTATGTATGTGTGTGAAAAGTATACATGTATATATTAAACCCACTGAATGAAACGTTCCATAAACACTAAAATTTCTCCCACAATTTATAACTCAAGCTTAAAGGCCTTCCTTATCTAATCAACCCCCTTTCCACATAATTACTACAAAAATCACTCGCAAAAACCTTTAAGTTTTTGAAGAAAGAATATGTACCTATTGAGTTTGATGATGAAGTGAAAAATTCTCTGGGACCACAATGCAGAAGAAATGAGTTCTTAATAAATTCTATGGCTAAATGAATGTTTTAAAATGAGGTCCAAATCAAATAAAAGATATAAAGTTATAGTAGTTCATTATTTCGTTGATTCATTTAGGAAAAGTTATAACAAAAAATTCTGAACAAATATTGTTTATTGAAAAATAAAGTGTCTAATTTTGTGTGGTTACTTTAAATCCAAAGGGAGCTACTTGTAAGTTCTTCTCAAAACCACTGTTCCACCATTAGATAACTTTTTTTATTTTTTAATTTTCTTTTTGAGACGGAGTCTCGCTCTGTCCCCAGGCTGGAGTGCAAGAGCATGATCTCGGCTTACTGCAACCTCCACCTCCCGGGCTCAAGGGATTCTCCTGCCTCAGCCTCCTGAGTAGTTGGGATTACAGGGGCCCGCCACCATGCCCAGCTAATTTTTGTATTTTTAGTACAGATAGGGTTTTGCCATGTTGGTCAGGCTGGTCTCCAACTCCTGACCTCAGGCGAACCGCCCACCTCAGCCTCCCAAAGTGCTGGGATTACACGCATGAGCCTCCGTGCCTGGCCTGTTTTGTTGTTTTTCTTGAGACAGAGTCTTGCTCTGCCACCCAGGTTGGAGTGCAGTGGTGAGATCTTGGCTCGCTGCAACCTGTGCCTCCCGGGTTCAAGCAATTCTCCTGCCTCAGCCTCCCAAGTAGTTGGGATTACAGATGCCCGCCCCACCATGCCTGGTTAATTTTTGTATTTTTAGTAGAGACAGGGTTTTGCCATGTTGCTCAGGCTTGTCTCAAACTCCTGACCTCAGGTGATCTGCCCGCCTTGGCCTCCCAAAGTGCTGGGATTACAGGTGTGAGCCACCGCACCCGGCGCCATTAAATAACATTTTATCTGAAAACCTGAAAGATCTTCCACATCTTGAACACTGCTATAATCAGAGAAACCTCATGATTTTCATATAAATATGAAACTATAATGGATCCTAACATAATACAAGAGTTGTCTAAGAGTTTTTACAGATACAAATAACTGAATGAAAAATGGGGGAGAAGAGAAAGATTCTTCTTCAAGTAGAATAAATCAATCTAGACAAAATGACAGAAATAAGAAAATCACCATTTGAGGAACATCACAGTATTTTTTCAGATGGGAATCAATAATGAATACTAATGGGCGAAAGCACAGTAACTCCAGGAAATCCTTTTCTAAAAACCTATTGAAAGAACTTATGCAGAATATCAAAGTATCTCCCCACAGGAAACTAATTATAAATAGGAAAATGGTAATGTTATAGTGAAGAAACCCAGCAGACCCCTCCATAACCAACTGATTACAGTTAACACTAATAGTGAGACATATTAACAGGGGCCTCCTAACACGATAAACAAAGGACACTACTATATTTCTTTAGCATTCTTGCCAAAAATGTATAACCTGAATTTAATCACAAGTATAATCAGATAAACCCAAACTGAGGGATATTCTACAAAATAACTGGCCAGTATTCTTCAAAAGTGTCAAGATCATGAAACAGTAAGGCCAAGGAACTGTCCCTGATTAGAGGAGAGGCATGAAAACTAAACTCAATGTGTGATCATACACTGGATCGTGTACCAGAAAAAGGGACTTTAGGAGGACAACTGATGACATTTGAATAAGGTCTACATTTTAATTAACAGCATAACAGTGATTTTTTCAGGTTTTGACAACTACCATGGTTATGTAAGATATTGGCAGTTGGGGAAGCTACGTGAGGGGTACGGGGTTGAAAACCTCTGTGCTATTTTTACAACTTTATTTCAGAAGAGAAGGAATAGAACCCAAACTAACACCAAACTCTACACTAACATACAACTCAATAAAAGATCTAAGGACATGAAGAAAAAGAGGTGAGGTACTTTATCAAATGACCTTCCAACTTTCTCCCCAAGGTTCAAAACATTTCTTTACTCTTAGTCATTCACTTACAAAAGTTTGGCATTAGCGCTATGTAAGTTCCCCTTCCAACTCCTAGTCCATGGAACTCTATGAAACACGTACTGTGCAACAGACAGAATTTCTGTTTTGTTTTGTTTTGTTTTTTGAGACAGAGTCTTGCTCTGTCACCCAGACTGGAGTACTGTAGCGCAATCTTGGCTCACTGCAACCTCTGCCTCCTGGGTTCATGCAATTCTCCTGCCTCAGACTCCTAAATAGTTGGGATTACAGACATGCACCACCACTCCCAGATAATTTTTATATTTTTAGTAGAGACGGGGTTTCACCATGTTGGTCAGGCCAGTCTCAAACTTCTGACCTCAAGTGATCCACCCAGCTCGGCCTCCCAACATGCTGTGATCACAAGTGTGAGCCACTGCACCTGGCCCAGAATTTCAAACAATCCCTGATGGGCAAAAAAAGAAACTGTCTGATAAAACCAGGTAATTCTGTATGGGAATAATTTCTCCCTTTATCTTTTATTCTTATACCTTGCACTTCCAAGGCTCTTCCCTTGTATTAGTTTCCTAGGGCTGCTGTAACAAAATACAAAAAACTGGATGGCTTTGAACAACAGAAATTCATTCTCACGGTTCTGGAAGCTAGAAGTCCACAATCAAGGTGTTGGCAGGGCCATGCTCTCCCTGAAGCCTCTAGGGAAGGATCCTCTCTGGACTTGTTCCAGCTTCTGGTAACCCCAGATGTTCCTTGGCTTGTTGGAGCATTAAATCTAATCTCTGCCTCCATCTTGACAAGGCCATCTTCCCTCTGTGTGTCTCTGTGTCATCACATTGTATTCTCTTCCCTGTGTCTCTATTTTCTCTTCTTATAAGGACACCAGTCATATTGGATTAGGGCCCACACTAACTGCCTATGAGCTTGTGTTAACTTAATTACATCTGCAAATATTCTACTTCCAAGTAAGGTTGCATTCATAGGTATAGGAATTAAGATTTCAATGTATCTATTCGGGCAACACAAATCACAAATACAACACCTCTCTACTATATAAAAGCATTGTTTTGAAATTATTCAACATCATTTTAAGAAGTGTTTATGAAGCAACTCCTCTATGCTAGGCACCATTCTAATTAGCTACAAACAATGGTAAATAAATTAGATGAAATTCCTGTACTAAGAAGTTGCTATTTCTAGTTCATCGATTCAGACAATAAAGAGATAAACATGAGAGTTTTCAGATGAGAAGTTCTATGAGGTGATAAATTACTTCAAAAGGATGGTCTTATACTTTCTAAGGAGGTGACACTTCAGCTAAGATTTGAGGGATATGCAAGTGTAATGACCAAGGTAGGAGGCTGGAGTAGAACAACTATTCCTTTTGTTTGTTTGTTTTGAGAAAGAGTCTGGTTCTCTCGCCCAGGCTGGAGTGCAACAGCGCAATCTCAGCTCACTGCAACTTCTGCCTCCTAGGCTCATGCAATCCTCCCAACTTCACCCTCCCAAGTAGCTGGGACTACAGGGGCACACCACCACACCTGGCTACTTTTTGTATTTTTTGTAGAGGTGGGGTTTTGCCATGTTGCCCAAGCTGGTCTCAAACTCCTGAGCTCAAGCGATCCGCCTGCCTCAGCCTCCCAAAGTGCTGGGATTATAGGTATGAGCCACTGCGCCTAGCCTAAATGATATTCTTGACAATGGAGGAAAGATGTTTGTTTACTTAAGTAATATGACCAAGTAGCAAAGGTACAGACAGTTTACAATTGACTAGACCTATCAACCTTAAAATTATGTGATTTGCAAACAATAATTTTCAAAGAATCATCAATTTTGCACATCAAAGTTCGACACTTATTTTTTTAATATTACACCATTTCAACTGTGGCTAAATTTGTACAGACCACAATCATGTTGTGAGCATCTGCTTATCACAAACCTTGAGTTCCGAAGGATACAGTAAAACACACCATTAACTTAGTGTAGGCTAAGTCATGACAATGTACTTCTATAATATGAAACTGTGGTAGTTATTATGCAGTAGCATATTTACTATTAAATATTATGCTCCACCATTATGAGAAAATTAATTTCTAGGTGGCGAAAAACTTTGAGGATGGTTCAAGAACCCAGAGTATTCCCCCAACAGAAGGTTTTTCAGAATCCCATAGACTGTAAAACTGGGGGAAGAACAAGTTAAGCGAAGTATAAAAGTCTCAGAATAATCATAACCATACACTTTTATCACTGCTCACTGGAGCACCATGCCTGCCAGCTGCCCAAGGCAATCATCTTGATTAAATATACTCCAGGGATGCCTCTGATCAGGTTTCTCCTCTTTATTTCTCTAGTGTTTCCCACTGATAAGCTCACTCTCATCAACGAGATATAAAAAATCCAGGGAATTAGTGAGGATGCAAAAACTGTTGTACTAAGTACAAAATTCTGGGATATGATTATTGATGTAGCTTAGTGTAGCATAATACAATGATCAGATTTAATGCAGGCTGGTATGTGGAATTAACAGTTTACTAGACTCGTTTCCTACATCTCAATTCCTACAGACATGTAGTATTTCTGTCATGTACTCTTTTTACTTTTATTTTTTGAGACAGGTTTTCACTCTGTCACCAGGCTGGAGTGTGCTGGCACAATCTCAGCACACTGGAATCCCCTCTTCGTGGGCTCAAGCCATCCTCCTACCTCAGCCTCCCCAGTAGCTGGGACTATAGGCACTTCCCACCATGCCCAGCTAATTTTTGTATTTTTGGTAGAGACACATGGTTTGGATTTTGTCATGCTGCCCAGGCTGGGGTCGAACTGCTGAATTCAAGCAATCCTCCTACCTCGACCTCCTGAAGTGCTGGGATTAGAGGTGCGAGTCACCATGCCTGGCCTGGCATGTACTCTTATTAAACACTAGGCTCTCCAGAGAAACAGCAACACTTCTACTGACTAAGCCCTATAGCGTATGAGTGATTCTGTATGTAGTTATCTGGGACAATTGATATTTTGCTCTTTAACTCCCAAAACACTATAACATATTGAATGGCAAACCTAAATTACACTCCCCTGATTTCACTACTCAGAGCTACACCTTCTATCTCTGCACCCCAAAAACAGCTATAAGGGGTATCCTTACGCGAGAACTGTGGTTTGAGAGAATTGGGTGAAATGCCTGAATACGTGAGAGGCAGGTTTCCTGGTGCTAAACCTGCTTCCTTTCTTCTCCAACTACTCCTTCCCCCATGCTCTAGGTAAAATGGTAAGTTTCACTGACTTCATTCCCAACTGCCTCTGCTCATACCACTCTCCATCTCCATTTCACCTCCATCACATCACTCTTCTTCTTCTTCCATACTTCTAGATCTCAACATTTCAAATGTTACTGGATGAAGTAATACATCTTTTCTTCAAAAGAATCCTAAATATTTACTGTCTATGCTGTTCATAGCAAGTAACTGCCTTGTTTTAATTTGCACATGAAAATATTAAGCTTTATGGGTAAACCCAAGGTCTTGGACACCTGTTTACAGAAACATCTCAACTATCTGGAACACGGCTGAAAACTCAGAGAAATAGTCTCCCACACTGAATTCCCTTCGTTACCGACGGTGTCTCTCCCAAACCATTTTCTCTCCTCCATTTGACATATATAACACCCTTTAATCTTCCTCACCAGTGCCATCTACTCACTTTCTGACCAACTATCACTGCTCCTCACATTCACTGAAGGTATCTGCATCTTGGTCTTATTTCTGCCCTGCCCTACCATCTGTCCCACAACCATAGGCAATGTCCATCAAAAACCCAAGTCTCAAGATTCCTAGACATTTTCAATTCCAAAGACCTACTTCATCTGCTACACTCCACAGTCAAACACTTTAACCAAAATGGCCCAATCTTCCAACATTCAGAGCTTTCTCATGCTTACACTACCATAGCATCTGCTCCTCAGTTTCATACACACAGTTTAGGGCTTACTCCTTTCACTGTCTACCTGTCTCTTCTTCATCTCATTTCCTTAGTCAATCTACACATGAATGATTACCTAAACCACTTTCTCACAAACACTCCTCCTAGGCTCAAGCCATCCTCCTGCTTCCACCTCCCAAAGTGCTGGGATTACAGGCATGAGCCACCATGCCTGGCTCAGGTGCAATCTTAATCCCACTAAACAATCTTTGTATTTGTCCGTGGCTCCCTTTCTGATTCTCTTCAACAACTATTACAAAGTTTTACTAATATTGAGAACCCATCCTAGGGCCAACCTCAATACTCTCCAAAGTTCATCCAAAAATAATTAAGTCATTAGTTATGAATTATCTGTTCAACTTTTTGTTTCTCCCTCAATAACTCTTTATCCTTCAATACTATCTCAGAAAAAAAGGTATCCTTGTGGGATAAATTTTTTAAAGGATACAAAATTACAGCCAGGCAGGAGGAATAATCTCTAGTGTTCCATAGCACTATAGGATGACAATAGTTAAAAATAATATAGTTTCATAATGTCTATAATCCCAGCACTTTGAGAGGCCGAGGCGGGCAGATCACGAGGTCAGGAGCTCAAGACCAGCCTGGCCAACATGGTGAAACTCCGTCTCCACTAAAAATACAAAAATTAGCTGGGCATGGTGGTGCATACCTGTAATCCCAGCTACTCGGGAGGCTGCAGAGAAGAACTGCTTGAACCAGGCCCCAGGCGGTGGAGGTTGCGGTGAGCTGAGATCATGCCACTGCACTCCAGCCTGAGCAACAGAGCAAGACTCCATGTCAAAAAAATATATAATAATAAAGTTTCAAATAGCTAGGAGGAAGACACTGAATGTTCCCAACACAAAGAAATAATGAATGTTTGAGATGACAGACATGCTAATTACTCTGATCTGATCATTAGACATTATGTATACTGCAACACCACTATGTACACCTAAATAGGTACAACTGAGTCAATTTTTTAAAAAAAAATTTAAATCAACTTAAATTTAACCTATTTTTTAAAAAATAAATACCATGCATAAATAATTGTGGCACAGAAAATGAGGTAATGGTGTTCATTATGATTCCAGGGTCTGAGAAGTCATGCAGTGCCCAACATACATCCCATTAGTAAATAGTTGTGGTTATTTAAAAATGAAATAAAAATATATTTCCTGGCCGGGCATGGTGACTCACGCCTGTAATCCCAGCACTTTGGGAGGCCGAGGCGGGAGGATCACCTGAGGTCAGGAGTTCGAGACCAGCCTGACTAACATGGAAAAACCCCATCTCTACTAAAAACACAAAATTAGCCGGGTGTGGTGGCGCAAGCCTGTAATCCCAGCTACTCTGGAGCCTGAGGCAGGAGAATCTCTTGAACCTGGGAGGCAGAGGTTGCGGTGAGCCAAGATCATGCCATTGCACTCCAGCCTAGGCAACAAGAGCAAAATTCAGTCTCCAAGAAGAAAAAGAAAAATATTTTTCCTTCAAACAAAAAAAAAAAGGAAAAAAAGATATTCTTCTTGTTCTTGCTCCAAATCCCCATGTCAACATTTCATTTCCCTATTAGCTCTTTCACTAAGTCTACAAACCACTCAACTGGTTTGTAGACATACAGCCTGTAACTTCCTATCCTTGTTAGGCACTATACACCTTGTTTTCCTTTGAAGAAAGGCAGTTTATATTCATTGCTTCTACCTTCTCATTTTTCATTCCCTATCATTTAATAAAGAAAAAAAACCTTATAATAATCCCAGTTCTCCACTGAAAATACTCTTTGGAAAAAAAAATCACTAGAAAGTACTATATGATACTAAGAAATTATTGTTGATGTTTATAGTTCTTCCTAGTTATTATCTTTTATAGATATATACTACAGTATTTACAGAAGAAAACAGGTTGTCAGGGATTTTCTTCAAATAAATATAGAATGAGTGGTATACAAGATTAAATAATATTAGAGCCATGAGTTGATAACTATTGAAGCTGGACAGTAAGTATCTAGGGGGTTCCTAGAATTCCATCTACTTTTGTAAATGTTTTGAATTTCCATTAACAAAAGATAATAATCCCACAGATTTCCACATTATCCTAGTCTTTTCAACTAGACCATGGTTGTTAACCAGAACAGAAATTATCGAGTCACCTGGGTTTGGGGAATATTCCCTTCTCTCAACCTCCTCAAACACTCCCCGATCCTTGCTCCTCAAGCACCAGTAAACTGCTTTTACTGATGAAATGTGATGCATCCTTTAGTTATGTTAGGTAGTAAAAAGGTTAACACTAATTTTCAAAGCATCTGACGACTACAACATCTTTATTTCAGATCCTAATTTTGCTACTGTTTCCTGTAAAAAAAATTTTTTATTTTTTGTAAAAATTTTCTTAGATGTAACACCATAATCTTGGTCATGACATCCCAGAAATTGAGTTTCTTTTCTAACAATCCTCTACCCTCTCTGTCCTCCAAAATGGGAACCTAATTAAATTTTAAGATTATGTGTTTTATCCAAACTGCTCATTTTGCGTACTGAAATCATGCCAGTCATCCAAGCTAGAAAATAAAAAAATCTGAAACCAGTCTTGACTTCCCCTTCTACCTCCCCTTCTTCCCCTTCTACCATATCCTGACGATTTTACCGGTAAAATATATGTTACATCCATCCCTTCCTCTCTAATCTTATATTGTCCTAATAAATAAAGGCCCCTGCTGTCCTGTTGAATATTTCAATAGTCTCCTAGTCTTCTTGCTTGCTGCAATTCAGTTCTCCACCGTAGAGCCAGATTGATTTATTTAAAATAGTCATTTAATCACACCAGCTCCCTACTCAAAATCCTTCAAATAACTCTCTATCGCTTCTAGGATAATATTCCAATTCCTAAACACAGCAAGCAAAACTTTTAAGTTCTAGGTCCTCCCTGGTCTCACCTCCAACCTCTCTCTGACACTATAATTTACATCTGTGTAATATCAAATTATATACTTGCACTTCATCCCAAATACCTTTATGGTTCAGACCTCCATGCCTTTGCTTATACTATTTCCTCCCTGAAACATTCTATTCACTATTTTGTTTGTTAACTGAAAGGGTTATTAATTCAAAGGCCAGGGGTGGTGGCTCATGCCTGTAATCCCAGGACTTTGGGAGGCTGAGGTGAGCAGATCATCTGAGGTCAGAAGCTTGAGACCAGCCTGGCCAACATGGCAAAACCCCATCTCTACTAAAAATACAAAAATTAGCAGGGCATGGTGGTACGTGCCTGTAATCCCAGCTACTCTGGAGGCTGAGGCATGAGAATTGCTTGAACCCAGGAGGCAGATGTTGCAGTGAGTGGAGATGGCGCCACTGTACTCCAGCCTGGGTGAAATAGAGAGACTCCATCTCAAAAGAAAGAAACAAAAGAAAAGAAAGGGTCCAGTTTGACTTAATAAAGACTTCAATAGGGCAGTCAATGAAATAAATACAGAAAAATGAGTAACTTTTGTTTGTATATTTAAAAAACTAATATAAAATAACAGGCCAAGTGCAGTGGCTCATGCCTGTAATCCCAGCACTTTGGGAGGACGTGGCAGGAGGATTACTTCAGCCCAGGAATTTGATAGCAGCCTGGACAACACAGTGAGACCTTGTTTCTGCAGCAAAAAAAAGAAAAAAAATTATTTGAAACAGCTCTGTCACCCGGGCTGGAGTGCAGTGGCACAATCTCGGTTCACTGCAAACCTCCACCTCCCAGGTTCAAGCAATTCTCCTGCCTCAGAATCCTGCGTAGCTGGGACTACAGGCGTGTGCCACCAAGCCTGGCTAATTTTTTGTATTTTTAGTAGAGAGGGGGTTTCACCATGTTAGCCAGAATGGTCTTGATCTCCTGACCTCATGATCCACCCACCTAGGCCTCTCAAAGTGCTGGGATTACAGGCGTAGCCACCGTGTCCGGCCAAAAATAATTTATGTAAAGTTAGTTAGGCATGGTGGCATGTGCCTGTAGCCCCAACTACTCTGGAGGCTGAGGTGGGAGGATGGCTGAAGCCTAGGCAGTCAAGGCTGCAGTGAGCTATGGTTGCACAACTGTACTCCAGCCTGGGTGACAAAGTGAGACCCTGTCAAAAAAAAAAAAAGAGAGAGACAGGAAAAATAATAATAGAAATAAATATTTCATTCATAACAATAAAAAAATAAAAATGTATCAACTTATCAAAATATACAGAATAAATATGAAGAAAATAGACATTTTTAAAGACTTGACTAATGATTATCTCTAAACAGTGAAATTAAGGGCAACTATTATTCTTTGCTTTTGCATCTCCATTCATACTACAAGTATTACATACCCAATAAAAAAGAAAGGTTTTAAAATCTGGATAGATCTAAGTAACCAGTTAGTAACACACTGCTAAAAAGTTGCAAACGCCTATTTCCACATATACATACCTCCCAGGGCCTACTCAAATTGTAAAAGGCCTTCAATGTTAGTCCAGGGAACTTAAGATTTCATTTTGTCTAACGAAGCTATCTATATAAATGTTAATTTGAGGCACAGTGGTGGAAAGGACAGAGGGATTACAGCCTAGTTATAAGGCAAATAAGTATAAAGCTCTTATGATCGTACTGTCAGGAGATATTATGGGACTTAATCATGATTCTAGCAGCAGGTAAGCAACAATGAGCTCAAGAAAAAATAAACTGGTAGCCCTTAGCAGTTGAACTGAATGTGGTGGACTAAAAAAGAGTCATCAAGAGAGATTTATCTCAAATTATACACACAAGAGAATGGTGGTAGAATTAAAAAAAAAAAAAAAAACAAGGAAGATGCAGCACTGGGGAGAAAAGCACTCTCCACAGGGATAAAGGGTAAAGATAATGGGCTCAGTTTTAGAAGAAAGAGATGAAAATGGATTGTTCTGTCAGAAATATCCAATGCAGAGATATAATATTAAAGTATCATATGCTGGGCACTGTGGCTCACACCTGTAATCCTAGCACTTTGGGAGGCCAAGGCAGCAGGACTGCTTGAGGTCAGAAGTTCAAGACCAGCATGCACAACGCAGTGAGATCTCATCTCTACAAAAAATAAAATTATCCCAGTGTAGTGGTGCCTGCCGGTAGTTTCCTGATACTCGAGAGGCTGAGGTGGGAGGACTGCTTGAGCCTGGGAAGTCAAGGTTGCAGAGAGCTAAGATTATGTCACTGCACTCCAGCCTCAGCGAAAGAGCAGGACCCTATCCCACCAAAAGTTTTTTAAAAATTAAAAAAAGATTCATGTAAAGTAGATTAGATTCAAGAGAAACAGACTCTGATCTTGGTTTTGATATTTACTAACTTGTGACCTGGCAATGAAACTCTTATTTCTCATGCTAGATCAGTATATATTTCCAACTTTCTCTCTCTCATGGCAGAAGATATATATGCAGACCACCTATACAGAGATGATCATATGTAGACTACCAACAGAAAAGAGCTCAAGGTACCTTAAGAAGGGTAGGAAACTTGGAGTCCTGCCCAATTACCAAGCCTACACCTCAATGCCATATCTCCAACGGCCCCTGAGATACTTCCATGACATCCTAAGCTCTGAGAAAACCAAGGCAGGGGGTGGGGAAGCACACACACAGTGAATACTATCTATGATCACCTACAATTTTAGCATGTCAGGGGAAGAGGTAATAACACCTGAAGTCAGGTGAGTGATTCAGAACGAAGGAAAAAGGATAAGAGTACCCTTGGTTTAACCAGGAAAACATCACAGCAGAAAGTAGAAAGATCACAGGAAAGTCTCAGAAGAAAGTTTCAGGAACTAAGGCTTTCTTGTGCATAAAAGCAATAAAAGATTTTACAAAGGAAAAAAGTAAATGTGCTTCATAAAAATTAAAATCTTTTACATCAAAACAAACAAGTTAAAAGTATACCACAAATAACAGCTACAAGTCATAACATAAAATTCTGAGAGGAGGAAAAATTGTTAAAAGACAAATATACTCACAAAGGAAAAAGGGCTAACGTACTTGTAGAAAAATTCTCAATATAACTAGGAAATACAAAATCATTGCTGATTTAAATTGCATCTCTTTGATCAACAACGAAGTTAAGCTTTTTTGCCTCAAGAACACATTTAAAGTGATAATACTCAGGCAGGATAAACTAAGACTGACATCCTCCTATATTGTTTGGTGTTACTTCATCTTAAGAAACTTGAAACTCATTCCATAAAGTTCAGAACACTACAAAGATGCCTATTATCACTGCTGCTGTTTAATAAAATAGTAAAGGTTCTGGCCAATGTTATGAGAGAGGGAGAGACAGACACATAAAAAAGGGAAAAGACCAGATCATCTATAAAGAAAAACAAGCAGAATCTACAGATAAATTAGACTCAAGTTCTAATAAGTTTAGTTGGGCACAACTGCCAGACACAAGATAACAGAAAAAATCGGTTAACATTTCCCTCCAATAGCAATAACCACTCAGAAAGTAAAATAAAGTACATTCAAAATGGCAACAAAAACAATACAATCTAGAACAGGGTTTCTCAACCTTGGCATTGTTGACATTTTTAGCCAGATAACTATTTGTTGTGGAGACTAGCCGGTGGATGTTTAGCAGCATCCCTAGCCTATACCCACTAGATGAAGTAGCATCCCCCTAAACTGTGACAACCAAAAATGTCTCCAGACATTGCCAAATGTCCCACGGAGGATATAAGGGTGGGAGACGCTGTCCCTAGTTAAAAACTAGCAGCCGGGTGCGGTGGTTCACACCTGTAATCCCAGCACTTTGGAAGGCCGAGGCGGGCCATCACCTGAGGTCAGGAGTTTGAGACCAGCCTGAACAACACGGAGAAACCCCGTCTCTACTAAAAATACAAAATTAGCCGGGCGTGGTAGTGCATGTTTGTAATCCCAGCTACTCGGGAGGCTGAGGCAGGAGAATCCCTTGAACCCAGGAGGTTGTGGTGAGCCGAGATCATGCCATTGCACTCCAGCCTGGGCAACACCCCTGCATAACGAGAACACTAAGCGAACTAGCAACATAAGGGAATTTTCTCAATATAATAAAGATGATATACGAAAAACCCACAGCAAACATCAAACTCAATTCTGAAAGACTGAAAGCTCTTCCTCTAAGATCAGGAACACAGGAAGAATGCCTGCTTTCACCACTTCTATTTAAAACAGTACTGAAGTCCTGATCAGAGCAATTAGACAAGAAAAAAGAAATTAAAATGAAAGCATCTAAACTGAAATGAAAGAAGTAAAATTGTTTCTGTTCCGACAACATAATTCTGTATGTAGAAAATCCTAAAGAGTCCACACATAAAAGCTTTAGAATAAACAAATAAAGCCAAGTAGCAGGATACAAAGTCAACACACACAAGAAAAAATCAGTTGCATTCCTATACACTAACAATGAACAATCTGAAAAAAAATTACAAAACCAGTACCATTTACAATAGCATCTTAAGGAGTAAAATGTTAATGAATAACTTAACCAACAAGGTGAAAGACTTGTAGTACACTGAAAACATGGGTGAAAGAAATTAAAGACACAAATAAGTAAAAACACATCCCATGTTTATGGATTGGGAGACAATCTTTTTAAATATATCAATACTACCAAAAGCAATCTACAGATTCAATGCAATTCCTTTCAAAATAACAACATTTTTTGCAGAAATAGAAAAACTGATCCTAAAATTCATATGGTATCTCAGGGGATCCAAATAGCCAAAACAATCTTGAATTTGAGGAACAAGATACTGAATCTTGAAGAACAAAGCTGGAAGATTCATACTTCCTACTTTCAAAACTTACCTCAAAACTACAGTAATTAAAACCATGTGGCACTGCCATACAGGTATATTGACCAATGGAACAGAAAAGAGAGCCCACAAATTAGCCCTTGCAAGCATGGTAACATGATCTACAAGAAAGTTGCCAAGACTATTAATGGGGAAAGGACAGTCGTTTCAACACACAATAATGGAAAAACTGGATCCACATGCAAAAGAATGCATTTGGACCCTTATTTAACTCAAATGGATCAAATACCTAAATGTATGACCTAAAATTACAAAACTCTTACAGAAAAAACATAAGACAAAAGTTTCACAGCATTAGGTTTGGCAATGATTTCTCAGAACACCAACGGCACAGACAACAAAACAAAAACAGGCAAACTGGACTTCATACAAATTTTAAAACTTTGTGTATCAAGAAACAATACCAACAGGGTAAAAAGCCAACCCACAGAACAGGAGAAAACATTTGCAAAGTATACATATGACAGGGGATTAATATCTAGAACAAATAACTTCTACAACTCAACAACATAAAAACAAATAACCTGATTCACAAATGGGCAAAAAGCTTGAATAGACTTTCTCCAAAGAAAATACATGAATGTCCAGTAAGCACATGAAAAGATGCTCATTATCATTAGTCATTAGATAAATGCAAATCAAAACCACAATAAGTTATCACTGATCATCCATTAGGATAGCTACTATTAAAAAATCCAGAAAGTAGGCTGGGTGCAGTGACTCATGTCTGTATCCCAGCACATTGGAGGCCAAGGCAGGTGGATCGACTGAGGTCAGGAGTTCCAGGCCAGCCTGGCCAACATGGTGACACACCATTTCTACTGAAAATATAAAAATTAGTCAGACATGGTGGTGCATGCTAGTAGTCCCAGCTACTCAGGAGGCTGAGGCAGGAGAATCACTTTAACCCAGGAGGCAGAGGTCACAGTGAGCCAAGATCACACCACCTGTACTCCAGCCTGGGTGACAGAGTAAGACTCCATCTCAAAAATAAGAAGAAAGAAAAAAGAAAAAAAAAAATCCAAAAAATTAACAAGAAGTAGAGAAATCAGAACCTTTTATACACTGTTGGTGGGGATGTAAAATGGTATAGCCACAGTGTAAAACAATATGGTGGTTCCTCAGAAAATTAAGAATAGAATTACCATATGATCCAGCAATTTCACTTATGGGTATGCAGTCAAAAGAACGGAAAATGAGGTCTTGAAGAGATATTTATACACTCATGTTCACAGTAACATTATTCACAATACTTAAATCAAGGAAGCAACTCAAACTGACGAACGGATAAACACAATGTGGTAAACACAAACAATGGAGTATTATTCAGCCTTAAAAAAAGATAATTCTGACATATGTTATACGTGAATGAAGCTTGCTTTCACTATGCTAAGTGAAATTAGTGAGTCACAAAAAAAAAAAAAACCATCAAATACTGTATGATTCCAATTACATAAGATACTTAGAGTAATTAAATTCATAGGAACAGAAAGTATAATGGTAGTTGCCTGAAGTTGGGGTTGGGGGTATTGAAGGGTTTTTACTTAATGGGTATAGAGGTTCCATTTTGCAAGATGAAAAGAGTACTGGAGACGTACAGTGGTGATGGCTGCAAAACAATATGTACATACTTAATACCACTAAGCTATACACTTAAAAATGGTTAAGATAGTAAATTTTAGGTTATGTGTATTTTACCTTTTTTTTTTTTTACAACATTAGCAGTGGGGGTAGAAACAGTGGTGGTAGGGGGGGTCCCAAGAACAAAGCAATGCCAATCCACTTTATGTTTGACTTCAAATATAACCATACAAAACAACAATATATATAAAAACACATACAAATAAATGTGAGCTCTCTGTATTTATTTGTATATATACGTGTGTGTGTGTGTGTGTGTGTGTATCAAATCTATGGAGAAAAGGAGAATGAGTGAATAATACACATAAAGGAAATAAATAAATAAAATGAAAGCAAGGCTTTGAATGAGTTAATTACTGCATGCCATGAACTGAGGTCAGGATTAATTCAGCCCTCTGCATCTGAGGTCCTACAAATAAATTTAAAGTAATTTACACGTCAAAAAAAAATGTAAAAGCTCTTCCAGAAAGCATCTAATATTAATATGTATCAAGACCTTTAAAACTCAATAATCTTTAGGTTCAACAATTCCACTTCTAAAAATCTTTCCTAAAGCAAATATAAATACACAAATGAAAATATATTTACACTTAAATGTATTATCCACTCTGAAATACTTTACGATAGCAAAAAAAGAAAGAAACAATGTCCTATAAATGGAGAGCAATTACTTGTGAATATTTTTATATACTATTAAGAACTATGAGAAGAATTGCTTATGATATGCAATACTTCTATGGAAAAAAAAGTGGCCAATGTATAGACTCAAATATAAAGAATGTCCTCTCCTACACGTTTGGGTTTTTTTTTTTGAGATGAAGTTTCACTCTTGTCATCCAGGCTGCAGTGCAATGGCACGATCTTGGCTCACCACAACCTCACCTCCTGGGTTCAAGCAATTCTTGTCCCTCAGCCTCCAGAGTAGCTGGGATTATAGGTGCATCCCACCATGCCTAGCTAATTTTTGTATTTTTGGTAGAGACAGGGTTTCACCATGTTGGTCTCGAACTCCTGATCTCAAGTAATCCGTGTGCCTCAGCCTCCCAAAACGCTGGGATTACAGGCATGAGCCACCACGCCCAGCCATCCCACACACTTCATATATACCCACATGCACATAAAAAGACTGAAAAGGAGCCAGGCAGGGTGGCTCACGCCTGTAATCCCAACATTTTGGGAGGCTAAGGCCAGTGGATTGCTTAAACCCAGGAGTGTTGAGACCAGCCTGGGCAGGGCAAAACCCTGTCTCTACTAGAAACACAAAAATGCGCCAGGCATGGTGGTACATGCCTGCAGTCCCGGTTACTCCAGAGGCTGAAGTGGGAGGACTACTTGAGCCTGGGAGGCAGAGGTTGCAGTGAGCCAAGATGGCGCCACTGCACTCCAGCCTAGGCAACATAGCAAGTCCCTGTCTCAAAAAAAAAAAAAAAAAAAAAAAAAGGCTGAAAAGGAATGAAATGCACTAGAATGCAATAGTAGCTATGAGTTGTGGATTTCCCTGTTGATTTATTGTACTTTTCTTTTACCTCCTGGTATTAAATATAAAAAGGTAACACTATTAAGAATAATCCACTACTACCAGAACTGGCAGACCAGGTATGGTCACCTGCACACTATCATTTAAAAACAAAATGAGGCTGGGTGCAGTGGCTCACACCTGTAATCCCAACACTTTGGGGACGCTGAGGTGGGACAATCACTGGAGACCAGTAGTTCCAGGTTACAGTGAGCTATGATCATGCCACTGCACTCCAGCCTAGGTGACAGAGCCAGGTTCTGTATCTTCCACAAAAAAAAGAAAAAAAAAATATATTTCCAAGGGGTAATACTGATTAATGAGCTTACAGATTTTGGTGTTTAGAAGAACGTTTATTGGACTTTAAGGTGTTTTGTCAAAAAAAAGTAATGAGGCCATCCCACATATCTAGGTAGGTCTATTAAGAAAAGTTTTTCTGGCCGGGCGCAGTGGCTCATGCCTGTAATCCCAGCACTTTTGAGAGGTCGAGGCGGGCGGATCACGAGGTCTGAAGATCAAGACCATCCTGGCTAACACAGTGAAACCCCGTCTCTACTAAAAAATACAAAAAAACTAGCCGGGCGAGGTGGCGGGCGCCTGTAGTACCGGCTACTCGGGAGGCTGAGGCAGGAGAATGGCGTAAAAACCCGGGAGGCGGAGCTTGCAGTGAGCTGAGATCCGGCCACTGCACTCCAGCCTGGGCGATACAGCGAGACTCCGTCTCAAAAAAAAAAAAAAAAAAAAATTACAAAAAATAAGCCAGGCGTGGTGGCGGGCGCCTGTAGTTCCAGCTACTTGGGAGGCTGAGGCAGGAGAATGGCATGAACCCGGGAGGAGGAGCTTACAGTGAGCCGAGATCGCGCCACTGCACTCCAACCTGGGCGACAGAGAGAGACTCCGTCTCAAAAAAAGAAAGAAAGAAAAGTTTTTCTGTAATATTCCTGAGTGTTACTTGAATAGGAAATTTTTTTTAAGAAAAAGGTAATTTAGGGTGTTGGTAGATATTGATTTGTATCACCAATTTTTGCTTGCAAAACCAAAAAACCAAATATAACTATACACCAGCATAGTTGTAACATAATTAGTTCAACAATTTCAACACTAGCACTATAATCAATAATTTTTTTAAGACCGTAAGTAGAAATAGCAGATACGTAAAGTAAGCTACATGCCTTAGTACTATTTTCTAAGTACATATGGCTGAACTAACCAACTGAATTTTTTACAAAGTGAAATCATTTCTGAGGTGATGTTAAATTATTAATTAGTAAATTTCACCTGAATTATAAATTCTAATAATTATATTTTACTTATATTTATTATTTAACTGTGAAAATTAGCAAAATATCCCTCAATCTAACACCATAGTTACAAAAGTAGTAGTAAGTGGAGACTGATGAAAATTCTGTCATTTAACAAGACTTATGTTACTGTGCCATTTTCCATGGCTCTATTAATTTTTATTATGGCAGTTAATTATGCTTAATTTTACTTACTTTACTGGCCTCAAAATCCACAGTACACACCACCACCGCCCTTCTCAAATCATCCAAATACCCCTAAGAAAGAGGCAGGTATTCATGGGGCTATCTTAAGAATCAAGTAAGAGGCAATTCTAATCTAATTCATGTAACCAGAGTAAAATTTAGACACTATTCCTGGTTTTACCACTCTTTTTGACCCTGCACAATTAACAACCTTCTCATGCCTCATTGTAATTAACTCCTCTGAGATAGGTACTTCAGAGAATAGAGCACAGAATGTGAGTGACAGCTGTGAAAATGTTTCTTTAGACAACAGTAAAATAAGGAAAAGTGACAAGATTACAACATTCTTAAAAGGATTCTGAAAATTATTTTTTCCAAAAATTTGTCCTGTCTCACTGTCATTATTAATAAAACTACTTCCAGCAAAATTGTTTTACAGTAATATAAGTGTTAAATTTTTGTGTGCTGTTAACTTCAAGAGCTTTAACAGGATTCCTTCAAAACCCTCTTTCATTTGCTCAAATCTCTTCTCAAGCATATTAGACTCCATTAACAGCCAATCATGTAAGCTGAGCTGCAAGTGACCCGAGAGTTGCCATAGCAACAGCTGCTTTCTGAAATACGTGTTATGCATTTTAAAAGCTCTCACAGAGAGGATACCACATTTATCAATTAACAACCAAAGCTCAACATAGCACATTACCCAAATGAAATGGAAAACAACTACCTTAACAGGGCAACTACTTTATAATAAAAGGAATGTTTGGCATTCTTGAACCAAAATGCTATCATGGTTTGTAAATTACTAAATGAAGTCTATAATTTATGACACAATAGTTGAATACCATGTTTAGTAATGTGCAAAACTGATACAGTAAAGGAAAGAATAATCAGGACTAAATTTAGCAATGGACCATCAAGGGTAATGAATGAACATATGATGTAATATACTAGAAAAATTGTCATGAAATCTTACTAATGAAAAGGTTGGCCCAAATGTGGTATACTGAATATTTTCTTGGCTGGGCATGATAGTTCACATCTGTAATCCCAGAACTTTGGAAGGCCAACTCGGAAGAATTGCTTAAGGCCAGGAGTTTCAGAACAGCCTGGACAACAAAGCAAAACTCCATCTCTATAAAATTTTTTAAATTTTTAAAAATTAATGTTTTTCAACATACATATGGCATGTGCATGTGTGTGTGCGCATGTGTGTCTGTACACACACTTCATAGATACATGAAAAATGTGGGGGCAAACAGTAGATACAAAAGATGTCCTATTATTTTCAGGAAAAATCATTCTTTTGACAATTCATTGGAGATAGATGTCTCTTCCTATAAAACTCTTTCTCATAGAGAGATGTACAGCTACCCAGGGTTTACCAGTAAAGTCATTTCCACAGTGTGCAATTCTGCAACTAAGAAAATTCAAAAATTTATCTCTGCAAAATAACATCAAAGCTGTTAACTTAATGAATGGCCCACAATTGAAGAAAAAAGATAATAAAATTTAGCAATCTTAAAAAATGAATTTCTAAAACTATATTCAAACAATTAATTCAAGTGAATAAGCAGAATGTTCAAAAAGTACTACTCAAGATATTTTTCACCAGAAAAAAAAAAGCTACAAATAGGATAATTAGACAAAATATACTGAAAACATTAACTATTATAACACTCAAATACAGGAAAGGAAAATACGTTGGGTAACATACTCTAAAGAGAGACTTTAAATTAATGTGATAGAAAATCCTGTTTCATAATACATTCTAAGTTTAAGTTTCCTACAACTTCAAAGGGATAATTTTTTTTACACCTGGGGACTGGCCAGTCACGGTGACTCACACCTGTAATCCCAGCACTTTGGGAGGCTAAGGCGGGAAAATCACTTGAGTCCAGCAGTTAAGAGACCAGTCTGGGCACATGATGAGACACAATCTCTACAAAAAATAAAAAATTAGCCAGGTATAGTGGTACACGCCTGTAGTCCCAGCTACTCAGGAGGCTGAGGTGGGAGGGCTGCTTGAGCCTGGGAGGTCAAGGCTAGAGTAAGCCATGATTGTGTCACTGCACTTCAGCCTGGGCAAAAACCGAGACCCTGTCTCGAGAAGAAAAAATAAAAATAAATAAAAATAAAACCTGGGGACTACTGTTAACTATTAAAGCAGATATTCAGAAAATAATGTATAACAGGGATGAAAAGATAAATTGTTTTAATGGCTAAGTGAAAAGGCCAGCAACAAACCACCATAGCAATGCCGAGGTAAGGCCCCAAATATCTTAGAATAACTCTAGAAGGCCCAATGTTTGAAGTATTGTTGTATTCATAAAGTATTTATTAATCTCCCAACTAATTCCTGTGTCCTAAATATTATTCCACCTCTAGATGGTAGAAAATATAGTACATTTCTATCAATATGAAAATCTCACCCTTTACTTCAATGCTGTATTCTTTATAAAGGTTGAACATTCCTAACCCAAAAATCCAAAATTCAAAGTGCTCCAAAATCCAAAACTTTTTGAGCACCTATATGATGTCATAAGCAGAAATGTCTACACCTGACCTTAGGTGGTGGGTTGCAGTCAAAACAAAGGTGCACAACAGTTTATTCAGTGTCAACAAGGGAAAAATAATACTGCCTTCAGGCTATGTGTATAAAATATGTATATGTAAACGAAATATAAATAATGTTGCGTTTAGACTTGGGTTCCAACCCCAACATATCTCATTATGTATATGCAAATATTTCAAACCCCCGGCCCTCCCCAAAATATCCAAAATCCAAAACACTTCTGGTCCCAAGCATTTTACATAAGGGAGGCTCAACAAACTCTGAACAAAATCAAATACTGAATTCAAATCCAAGCAAAATGAATTCAAAATCCAAACAGGTACACAGAAATGAGGCAATTTGCCCAAGAGCACATAGATTATAAGTGACAGAATTTAATAAGTGAGATTCAGAAACCTGACGGTTTGATCAGAGACAGATTCACTCTTAACCATGACCCAATCAGTTAGCACCAGAGATAAGGAGAATGAAAGATTTTACAGATAAGCTTCAGACAAGCAATCATGTTTTCATCATTCCTGAAAATAAGCATGGCTCCTCATGTAGACTTAACAATAATAAACTCTTAGAAAAACAGGAAAACACCAAAATATAACACTAACTTAGGACTGTTAAGTAAACTATAGGGTTTCCAATTGAACACGGTGGACTGAGCATACAAATGTACTTTTTGTTCCACCCCGATCTTCAGGTAATAACAGAAAGCTATTTTATTTTGTTTTTAAACTCAGAAATCAAATCATAAACATATGGAAGGAAAAAAACTCCACTCACAGATCAGAAAATGTGGGTGATACCTAGAAAATATAAAACAACTGAGATCCAACTAAGAAAAAGCAAGCAAAGGAAACTGCAGCAAAGATAGTGGTTTATGTCTTCCCAAAGGAGATAAAGAGAGGATATAAGCTTAAAATGCAAAGAGCAGGGGTTAGGGTGGGATATTATCAATTTTATCATGTAAAATTTGCATTCCAAATGACTTAGCCAACTAGGCCTCTCCTCCTCTTCTTGCTTAAAAAGAAAGAGTTGACAGCAAGGCTGTCAGCTTCAGGATTAAGCCCAGGTACTGGTCTAAAACATTCTTCAAACTATGGGGTTTCAAACAATTTGGTGGGTTACTAGTAATTTTTAATGATCTAGAATGCACAGAACAGATAATACAAAGTGAAGCTATATCCTATTTCATGGAATTTTTCTTTAGTTATATATTTACAAGTTAATATACATGTGTGTACTAAGTTGCAATGTAAAATGTATTTTGAACTATGGAACATAGTGTATAAAAGTTTGGAAGTGCCAGGCGCGGTGGCTCGCGCCTGTAATCCCAGCACTTTGGGAGGCCGAGGCGGGCGGATCACAAGGTCAGGAGATCGAGACCACGGTGAAACCCCGTCTCTACTAAAAATACAAAAAATTAGCTGGGCGCGGTTGCGGGCGCCTGTAGTCCCAGCTACTCGGGAGGCTGAGCCAGGAGAATGGCGGGAACCCGGGAGGCAGAGCTTGCAGTGAGCCGAGATCGCACCACTGCACTCCAGCCTGGGCGACAGAGCGAGACTCCGTCAAAAAAAAAAAAAAAAAAAAAGGTTGGAAGCTACTGCTCTAAATAAAACGTGCAGGTCTATGGAGAGCTCTTAAGGTAGATGTCGAGTCCTAAAAGTAAACAAGAGCAGCACTTGAGACACTAAAGCATGCCACTCCCAAAATAAGGCATGATTATTTTAGCAATTGTGGGTACCTACAAGCCCGCCACCTAGTCAACCATATACCTTAGAGCACTATTTCTCAATCTTTCTTTCTATTATTAACACCAATGGAGTTTTAGATGTTTATTCCCTAATCACTTGCTCCATGAAAGTTTAGAACCACAGATATACTATATATTTCTGTATTGTATGCGTATCTGTGCCTACACACAAAAAGAGCAACTTTTTTTTTTTGCCCCCAAAACCAATTTTTTGAGAAATGCATGCCTTTGAGAAGGCATTAAAGAAGACTACCACATGCCACAGCCAATAGAAAGACCTGTGGATGAAATAAACCTGCAATAGAGAATCTCATTCCAGTTACTTAAACCAGTTACTTAAACTGACCAACTTAATCCTCCTTTCATGAATATGGATGGGCAACCAAGAACCACCAAACCTGAGGAAAAAGAAAAGATATTTTTTAAAAAACTAACAAAAGTATCTAAGAGAACAGGCAGAGCTGCAAGCCCAGAGGGTGAAACTGCAAACCACAAAGGATTATTTCCAGGCCTTGAAATGTAGTGGAGTTTCTCCAGCTGGTTTTTGAAATTGCTTGGGACTTCTGACTCCTTTTTTATATCTTCTCCCTTTCTGAACCAGAATATCTATTACTGTCCCAATGCTGTATTTTGGAAGAAGTAAACTTGTTTCTTTAGTTTCACAGGTCTACCAATAAAGAGCACCACCCATATTTTTATTTAGATGATCTAGATGTGAGATTAAGGACTTCTGAGCTGATAAGCTTGAGATGAGATATTGAACTGTAATACAATGAGATCTCTGAGGACCTTGGAATGGGGTGAATGTATTTTGTATGTGAGGTAGATATGGATCATGGAAGCCAGAGGAAGGACTGTGGCTAGGTAAGATTTAGGCCCTTTATGATTTTTGTCCCCCTCTGTTACTCTTCTGTATATTGTACTACATAGCATTAGGGTTACAGACTTTAAAATAGAGCAGTTATCCTAGATTATCCAGGTAGGTTCAATATAATCAAACAGACCTTTAGAAGTGAAAGAAGGCCAGGTGCTGTGGCTCACACCTGTAATCCCAGCACTTTGGGAGGCCAAGGCGGGCAGATGACGAGGTCAGGAGATCGAGACCATCCTGGATAACACGGTGAAACCCCGTCTCTACTAAAAATACAAAAAAATAGCAGGGTGAGGTGGCAGGCACCTGTGGTCCCAGATACTCAGGAGGCTGAGGCAGGAGAATGGCGTGAACCTGGGAGGCAGAGCTTGCAGTGAGCTGAGATTGCCACTGCACTCCAGCCAGGGCGATAAAGCAAGACTCTGTCTCAAAAGGAAAAAAAAGTGAAAGAAGAGGGCAGAAGAATCAAAGAGATGCAGCAAAAGAAGAAATTTAAAAGTTTGAGAGGAACCGTACCCTCTACTACTGGTTCTGAGATAAAGGGGACCATAAGCTAAGAAATGCAAGTGATGTATAGAAGCTGAGTGTGACACTTCCTCTCCCAAGCCAACAGCCAACAAGGAAATGGGACTTAGTCCTACAAGCACTTAGAAATCAATTCTGCCCAAAATCTGATTAATCAAGGAAGCTGATTCTCCCCTAGAGCCTCCTGAAAGAAACCAGCTCTGCCAACACCTCGATTTTGGTCTTGCAGGACTCTAAGCAGGGACCTTGCCTAGCCCTCTGAACTTTGGACCTATGGAAACTCTGAGATTATAAATGGATGTTTTAAGCTTCTAAATTTGTGGTAATTTGTTACTGTAGCAATAAAAAACTAATATAAGAACTGTTACACTAATTTTGCAGATCATAAACGTTAAGCACAGACAGCATAAGTAACTTGCTAAAGATCACATGATGAATAACTGTTTGATATGACCGGGCATGGTGGCTCATGCCTGTAATCCTAGCACTATAGGAGGCTGAGGTGGGTGGATCACCTGAGGTCAGGAGTTCAAGACCAGCCTGGCCAACATGGCAAAACCCTGCCTCTACCATAAATACAAAAAAATTAGCAGGGCATGGTGGTGGGCAACTGTAATCCAGCTACTCAGGAGAGACTGAGGTAGGAGAATCACTAGAACCCTGGGGGCGGAGGTTGCAGTGAGTCGAGATCACGCCATTACACTCCAGCCTGGCTGACAGAGCGAAACTCTGTCTTTTTTTTTTTTTTTTTTTTTTTTAAAGTTTGATGCTAGAATTCAACTCCAAGTAATGTGGCTTGTGCTCTTAAATGAAGAAGACAATATAAGCAACAAGGAACAGAGACAGCTGAGCATCTAGAAAGAAAACTGAACCTGGCAAAGCTGAGATATATGGAATTACATTCCACCTATATAGTTTCAACCAAATCACTCAGTTCTGGACTAAGTTATATTTATCTCATTACAGCAAATAAAATTACTGGTTTTTAATTTTTAAAATCAATTTTTACTCAATAGGCAGTCTAAATAATATATACAACTAAGTATAAATATAAGCTTTAACAAGGTAAAAATAACATCAGTAAGTAAACAAAAATTTAAAAATGGAGGAGAAAAGGTAAAAGAATGTTAGATATACTAATTCCCTTATCTTTCAGAACACATGTGATAATAATAGATACTATCTAAAGTTGACAATTTCAGGCTGGATGTGGTGACTCACGCCTGTAATCCCAACATTCTGGGTGGCAGAAGCAGGAGGATGACTTGAGCCTAGGAGTTCATGTCGAGCCTAGACAACATAGCAAGACCCCATCTCTTAATGAAAAAGAGAAATAATGAAAAAGAGGAGGGAGGGAGGGAGGGAGAGAAAGGAAAGAAAAAAGAGAAAGAAAAAGGAAGGAAGGAAGGAAGGAAGGAAGGAAGGAAGGAAGGAAGGAAGGAAGGAAGGAAGGGAGGGAGGGAGGGAGGGAGGGAGGGAGGGAGGGAGGGAGGGAGGAAGGGAGGACGGGGAAAGAAAGAAAAAGAGAAAGAAAGAAAGAGAGAGAGACAGAGGAAGGAAGGAAGGAAGGAAGGAAGGAAGGGAGGGAGGGAGGGAGGGAGGAGAAAAGAAAAGAAAGAAAAAGAGAGAGAGAGAGAAAGAAAAAGAGAGAGGATGGGAGGGGAGGGGAGGGGAGGGGAGGGGAGGGGAGGGGAGGGAAGGGAAGGGAAGGGAAGGGAAGGGAAGGGAAGGGAAGGGAAGGGGAGGAAGGAAGGAAGGAGAGACACAGAGAGAGAGAAAGAAAGAAAAGAAAGAAAGAAAGAGAGAGAAAGAAAAAAGAGAAAGAAAGAAAGAAAGAAAGAAAGAAAGAAAGAAAGAAAGAAAGAAAGAAAGAAAGAAAGAAAGAAAGAAAGAAAGAAAGAAAGAAAGAGAAAGAGAGAGAGAGAGAGGAAGGAAGGAGGGGAGGGGAGGGGAGGGAAGAGAAAAAAGAGATATCAGTGAGATTATTATATAGGTATGATTATAAACATATGAAAATGGTTTTCTTGGAGTTTGGAGAAGGGGTGGATTGTTTACTTTTCATTTTGTGCATTTGTGTTTTTGTGCTGCCATCTTGGCTCACTGTAACCTCTGCCTCCCGAGCTCCAGTGATTCTCTTGCCTCAGCTTCCCAGTAGCTAGTGTTACAGGCACATGACACCATGCCCAGCTAAGTTTTATATTTTTAGTAGAGACACGGTTTCATCATGTTGGCCAGGGTGGTCTCAAATTCTTGACCTCAAGTGATCAGCCCGCCTCGGCCTCCTGAAGTGCTGGGATTACAGGTGTGAGCTACTGCACCTGGCCCCATTTCTGTGTTTTTTAAACCATAAGAATGAATGATAATGTCTTTAAATACTTATTTTTTAAAAACCACCTGGATGTGTGTCAGTTCTGGTTCTCTAGAAAGTAGACCTGGCCGGGCATGGTGGCTCATGCCTGTAATCCCAGCACTTTGGGAAGCTGAGGCAGGCAGTTTGCTTAAGGCCAGGAATTCAAGACCATCCTGGCCAACTGGTAGAGAATAGTAGATAACTGGCCAATTGGTTCTCTTTAGTAGGGAACTAAACCTCGTCTCTACTAACATTACAAAAATTACCCAAGCATGGTGGCATGTGCCTGTAATCCCAGCTATGTCGGGAGGCTGAAGCACGAGAATTGCCTGAACCCAGAAGATGGAGGTTGCAATGAGGCGAGATCATGCCGCACTGCATTCCAGCCTAGGCAACAGAGTGAGACTGTCTCAAATATACATACATATATATCATATTTATATATAATATATACATTTATAGATCTATAAAAAAATAAAGTAGACCCAAGATGGAGTTAAAACTGTTAGAAACATTTTGTGAGAAATGCCTATGAAGAATGAAAGGAGACAGCAAGAGGAGTAAGCAGAGAAAGCTTTCAGGTTGCAATGCAGGCTGCCAACTGTGAAAGCAGAGGAGGAAGGAGGGGAAACCAGGCAAGGACACAGAACAGTACAGTTCTGATCTGCCAGCCCAGCAGAGAGTTCGAGAAAAGCACCGGGCAGAAATGGCCAGACCCTAGTATCTACTGTGCTCAGTCACTGGGAGGGAGCTGTCTGAGGAGAATGTGGCTCAATGATGTAGCCAATCCCAAAGGCTCTGTAGCTGGAAGCCATCAGCTAACAATCCTCAAGAGAGACTTCCTTCAAGGGAGATCTAAGGAGAACCCTTCCAGAACTATCGCAGATGTCATAGAATATGACGCAGCCATTAAAAATATTAGAGGGCAGTAATTTTCCAACTATGCTTGCTTTCTACATGAAGCCCTATACTTCTTCAGTGGTACCTCCAAGGCAGAATGTTAAGACTGGTGAAGAAAGTCAAATACTGAGGTTTTCTATTACAATCCCCCCTTCAACCGCAACAGCTATAGTTTTGCTGTATTTACTTCATTTCTCTGTAAAATCTGTTTGAACAAAAAGTTGCAATGCTAGTAACAGTTGTAATATTACCTCTGTCACAAAAAGGAACTTCCAATTGAAAAAGGCAACACACAGTATTTAGAATCAACTTGCCTGCTTGTAACACACAAAAAACGCTGAAAAGATCAACATGGAAATGTTAACAGAAGTTACCTATTGGGTGGTGAGATTAATTAGATTAATAGTTGTTGTTGTTGTTGTTGTTGTTTTTTTTGGAGACGGAGTCTCGCTCTGTCGCCCAGGCTGGAGTGCAGTGGCCGGATCTCAGCTCACTGCAAGCTCCGCCTGCCGGGTTTACGCCATTCTCCTGCCTCAGCCTCCCGAGTAGCTGGGACTACAGGCGCCCGCCACCTCGCCCGGCTATTTTGTGTTTTTTTGGTAGAGACGGGGTCTCACCGCGTTAGTCAGGATGGTCTCGATCTCCTGACCTCGTGATCTGCCCGTCTCGGCCTCCCAAAGTGCTGGGATTACAGGCTTGAGCCACCGCGCCCGGCCAATAGTTGTTGTTGTTTCTGCTTACCTGAATTTTCTTTCTTCTTTCTTTTTTGAGACAATGTCTTGCTCTGTCACCCAGGCTAGAGTGTGGTGGTACAATCATGGCTCACTGCGGCCTTGAACCCCTGGGCTCAAGCAATCCTCCCACCTCAGCCTCCCAAGTAGCTGGGATTACAGGCACAGAACTACCATGCCTAATTAAATTTGTATTTTTATTTTTGTAGAGATAGGGTCTCACTATGTTGCCCAGGCTGGTCTCCAATTCCTAGACTCAAGTGATCTGCCTGCCTCAATCTCCCAACGTGCTGGAATTACAGGCATGAGCCACCGCACTCAGACATATTTTCTATACGTTTTACAATTGACATTACAAGACTTTGGTGATAAAAATAAAAAGAAGCAATTTTTAAATGTTATGTTTAAAAAAAGAAAGCTCTAATCTAACAAACTGACTTCTCACAACTTCAGAGCTGCTGCAGAAAATAATGTGGCTTTCTTTTAAATAGTAGGAAAAACCGTATTTACAAGTTATAACATTCACTTCAAAGACTACTCATTCACTTTAAAGACTACTCATCCAATATAAGAATTTATTCCATATAATACTTAAAGAACATTCAACTAATTATGTGCTACTAATTGGTAGCACACAAATAACTAAAATATATCACATAGTTTTCAGGAAATTTTCAATGACTTCAATATATAAATTTCAGGACCTGGCACAGTGGCTCACACCTGTAATCCCAACACTTTGGGAGGCTGAGGCAGGAGGATTGCTTGAGCCCAGGAGTCTACAGTGAAGTTATTCACTCATCATTCTGATTTTATAGAATCATCCAATATTAGCAGCAATGCCTGTGGTAAAAAGCACATAGGTATATGTAACTCCCTTGGTTTTCCCAACCCTACAGCCAAGAAACTTTCCAGTATTCCCATTTAATAAATGTAGAATTTGATGTATGAAGCCAAGGTCACAAGTAAGTGGCAATGCCATGGAAAAACAGTGATTTGTAATTAAGTGATTTTAAAACTACACTGGTAGAGCTCCTGCAGAACTCATGCATTTCCAACAAAACCTTAATTTAATTTACCAGAAAGTACAATTATATTATAAGAAAAGAACCAAAAAACTAGTATTTTTCATTTTGGTTTTTTAGCTTTTTGGGGGCTGGATGGAGCAGAGAAGGAGAGAATCTTGCTCTGCCACCCAGGCTGGAGTGCAGCGGCACAATCTCAGCTCACTGTAACCTCTATATCTTGGGTTCAAGCGATTCTTGTGCCTCAGCCTCCGAGGAGTAGGGATTACAGGCACCACTCCCAGCTTATTTTTTGTATTTTTAGTAAAGGCAGGGTTTCGCTCTGTTGGCAGGGGCTGGTCTCCAATTACTGACCTCAAGTGATCCGCTTGCCTCGGCCTCCCAAAGTGCTGGGATTATAGGTCTCAGCCACCACACCCAGACTTGTTTTTTCTTTTTAATCAACTTATATTTTCAAGTACAATCATCTATATATCAATACATGTTGAAATAAATGTTAGCTGACACCACCTGAGATTTCAATAATGGATGTATTTTCCAGATGCTGGTGGAATTTTGTTTTCTTTTTGTTTCACATCTATATATGCCCGAAATGACTCAAAAGTGAAGAGGCTCTTAATATTTTAATGAGATTTTCTCTTCAAAAGGAAAGTACCAGCTGGGTGTGGTGGCTCACGCCTGTAACCCCAGGCATGGGAGGCCGAGGCGGGTGGATCACTTGAGGTCAGGAGTTCAAGACCAGCTTGGCCAACATGGTGAAACCTCGTCTCTACTAAAAAATACAAAAATTAGCTGGGCATGGTGGCACAGCCTGTAATCACAGCTACTTGGGAGGCTAGGGCAGAAGAATCGCTTGAAGCCAGCAGGTAGAAGTTGCAGTGAGCCAAGACTGTGCCACCGTACACTAGCCTAGGCAGCAGAGTGAAACTCCATCTCAAAAATAAAAGGAAAGCACACACACACAAAAATCATACGTGCCATATCACTCGCATTTTTTCTCTTCTACATGCTTTGTATACCTATGACAGGCAGTATTCTCACACTCTATTTGGGTCTCAATAGAGCCTATCATCTTCACAAATGCAGAGGAATAGGAAGAAAAGGCTAAAAGCTACTAGCATAGGGATGCAACATTATCTCTAGATAATGCCTAATAAAAATGTAAAGTAAACTGAGAAGAAAAGTCTCTAAAAATAGGACTCTTGAAGAAGGAGTTTAATGAAAAAGCAATATATTACACTGGTAAACAGGGACCTGGTGCAGTGGCACACACCTGTAATCCCAGCCCTGTGGGAGGTGGGTGGATGACTTGAGCCCAGAAGTTCGAGACTAGCCTGGGCAACATGGTGAAATCCCATTTCTACAAAAAAATACAAACATTAGCTGGGCATGGTGGTGTGCACCTGTAGTTCGAGTTACTTTGAAGGCTGAGGTGGGCAGGTCACTTGAGCCCAGGACACTGAGGCTGCAGTGAGCCAAGATGGCATTACTGAACTCCAGCCTGGGTGACAGAATGAGAGCATTATCTCGAGGGGAAAAAAAAAAGAAAAGAAAAAAGAAAAAGAAAACAGACCATAATTCACTAATGTAAGTGTAGAAACAAAAAGATAAACTAATATTTTCATCATCAGTGACAAAGGGGATGGTAGAAAGTTTCGTTGCTGAAGTATAAAATGACTCACATAACCAACCCACCAATAAATTTCTGGAGTTTCACTCAAATCAATATCCAGAAACATTTTTCTTTTCCTTGGTTACTGTTTACCAAAGCAAGGATTCCATTCCCTTAACCTGTAGCTGGCAGTCTGGCCAATACACATACATCTGACTACAAGAACAGAAATGTCATGAGAATTCAGACTACCCACAAAAATGAGGCCTACAAAATGAAAATTACCACTCTTGTTAAACACATCGGTTAAGATGGAAACAGCATTTTCAATAGAGGTATATGTGCACACAGATGTGTGTTTCAACACAAAACCTTAAATTGAAAAAGTGAGGGTTAAATAACAAAAATACATAGTGAGAAGTATAACTTCTACATCCCCTGACCCCAAAGGCAAACAAACCCACTGTGACCAATTTTGTCTGCATATTTCCCAGATATATTATACTCCTAAACAAGCATCTAGAGATATGCAATTTAGAGAGAGAAGAAGACTATCACAAAGCTTGGCTATTTTATATCTTTAGCATTCACACATTTCCATTAAAAGTTTACCACAATAAAAAAAGATGCCACAAAACACAAAAATTAAAAAAGCTTGTCATCAAAGTGTAAAAGTCAACAACTAGAGTACTTAGAACGTGATAAGCATTTAGCCAACGTTTCAACCACTCCACTCTACCCCCCAACACACACACATAGAGAAAGGGGAAGACTCAAGATACGTGCTAGTCATATGTGCCAGTCAAAAGAAGATACAGAGAATTCATATAGCAGGTAAAGTTCATATTTTAAAATATAACAGTATTGTTAGACAAAGACCATGATGAAAATAATAATAATGTGGACAGAAGAAAAATTAATAGATTATGCAGCACACACTGACATGGAATATTCAAGCTCACTAAAGCAGAAGAAAGAAAATGGAAGAACACATGACTCCCAAAGCAAGACTAGATGTTATCTAGTTTGGAAAGTAACTTTCCAAAGTCATTATACGTGGAACATTAACATAAGAGATGGGACATCCCAATGAAGACATCATTCTTTTCTACTAGACTGAAAAAGGGAGTAAGAATTCGTTTGAATATCAAAACAACATAGAGAGTTACTTTAAAGAAATAGCGTAAATCTGTTTAGTTTTAAATTTCTAGAAGCAGCAAAATTGAATTTGGGCCACTTAAATCTGTAAACTGTGTTTTCAAAAATGAGGAAGAACATGTAGCAAAAGGTTAGACAACAGATGGCTAATACTAGCTTAAAAATGTACTGAATGAGTCTGCTGACAATTCTTATAGTTTGTACCTTAAAATCTCTTCACTCTATGATACGATTGAGTATGTACTGAGCCTAGGATGAACAGTATTTCATTTCTTATTTTATTTTTGGAGAAAAAATGAGTACTAGTTGTAATACAACTAGAAAACATGAATGGTAAGATCCTAAAGGAGTTGAAGGTTTAAAAAGTAAATTTAGTCATGAGAAATGACTGCCTGATGTGCAGTTTGAAAAACTGTAATAAACTAGGCCCAACATCTCTATTACATGTTGTATGTATGTACATGCCACAATCCCTCTACCTCAATTATGTCAACCTGTTACCATAACCACTATCTAAAGGGAAACAGGAAAAAATTTTCACCTCAAAGTCTGCCCATGATGATAATGCTTTTGTCTCCAACTTTGCTGTCTCTATGCATGAAAGACATGGTTATGGCATACTTGCTAAATGTGGAACAATCTGAACATCAAATAAAATAACTATAATTGATTATAGAAAATATAAAAATACAGGCCAGGCGCAGTAGCTCACACCTGTAATCCCAGCACTGTGGGAGGCCGAGGCAGGTGTATTCCTTGAGCTCATGCATTCATGGCCAGCCTGGGTAACATGGCAAAACCCCGTCTCTACTAAAAATACAATGGGCCAGGTGTGGTGATGCATGCCTGTAGTCCCAGTTACTTGGAAAAGAAAAGAAAAGAAAGGAAAAGGAAAGGAAAGGGAGAAAAGAGAAGAGAAGAGAAGGGAGGGGAGGGGAGGGGGATAATACAAGAAATTCAAGAGCCCAAAACTGAAAACAATCCAAATGTCCAAACAGTAAATGAATAAAACAGACTGGAATATATCCATACAATGAATGCTACTCACCAACGAAAAAAGAATAAACTACTAATAAATGCAAAAACATGAATGACTCTGAAAAGACGTTTGGCTTACCTCAAGAAGCCAGACAAAACTGTACATATTATATGATTCCAACTATATGAAATCTATAGAAAAATTCTGTCACTTATATAGTGATAGAAGCAGAACTGTGGTTGCCTGAGAGGAGAACAGTGGTAGGGATGACTGACTGAGAAGGGACACATGGGAACTTTCTCCAGTGCTAGAAACATTTTCATCTTGACTGTGGTGGTGGTAGTTACAAAAATCTATACATTTGTCAAAACTGAAAATGTACACTTACAATGGACACATTATCAGTATACTAATCCTAAATAAAGTTGCTTTTTAAAATAAGGATCCTGATTGTGGTGACTGATGTTTTCACAATGTATACTTATGTCAAAACTTAACAAATTGTATACTTTAAATATATACCATTTACTGCATGTCAATTCTAACGCAATAAAGCTATTTTTTAAAAAGCTAAATGAAGACTTGCATAATTAGTTCTGTCTTCCTGTTTCCTTAAAAAACGAAATTCTACAGCCAGCCCTGAACATGTAGAGAACTTAAAGAGGGAAAAAAAAAAAACCTAAACTAAAAACAGTAAATTGTGAAACCTATTTAAGCATAATTGAGACTATTGAAATGTTCAACTAGAAAGTAGTCAAGTTGATTTCATAATTGAAACCAACAGTAGATGTCCTTCTAAAGTGTGAATATCAAGTGACAACAGTTAAAATAAGGATCTAGCCAGGAAAACTCATTTGGCAGAAACTTTCTGGCCAAAATCTAATTCCCTTACCACTATCTTGTCCCCAGTCAAATTCCAGAAAAGAGTGACTATTTGGCATTGTCCAACCATTAAGATGTGAAGACTGCTTTGGAGTTCCTGGTACAGTCAATGTTGCTTCCCTGTCCTCTTTCTTCCAATGCTTGGGGCCACAACAGCCATATGCAAACATGAGTGATAGGCCAAGAATTAATCATGGAGACATCTGTCCTGATACCACCACACCACTGAATCAATACTAGCAACACTGCAACTCTGTTTATTATGAAGGACAAATAAAGCTCTGTTTTATAAAGCAAGTGCAGTCTGGTTTTCTGTTATCTAATGCCAAATTCAACCCTAACTGATAGGACCACTGTTACCATTTTTAAGTTGAGATATATAATTCACATGCTATAACATTCACCCTTTCAAACTATACAATATAGTAGGTTTACTATACTCACCAGTTTGCATAACCATTACCACTGTCTAATTTCAGAACACTTTCATCATACCAAAGAGACATCCCATATCCATTAAATCATTCATTATCCTCCCCACCCCTACTCCCTGACGATCACTACTATTTGGATTTGCTTAAACATTTTCATATACACGAAATCATATATTAACATTTGTGTCCAGTTATATGTTGCTTAACTGTATCTCCCTTTTCTCCATTAACTGATTGAATAAACACTCCACAATGTTTATGCAATGAAGAATTTATCTATGATGCATTTTCTCAGAAAAATTTCTCTATGATGTGCAAACATTATAGAATGTACTTACACACATATAGATGGTGTAGGCTGCTACACACCTAAGCTATATGGTATAGCCTATTGCTCCTAAGCTACAAACCTGTACATCATGTTACTGGACTGAATACTGTAGGCAACTGTAACACAATAGTAAGCATTTGTGTATCTAAACACAGAAATGGTACAGTAAAAATATGGTACAGAAGATTTAAAATGGCACATCTATATGGGGCACTTACCATGAATGAAGCTTGCAGAACTGTAACTTGCTCTAGGTGAGTGAATGAGTAGTGAGTGAACGTCCTAAGACATTACTGTCCATTACTGTAGACTTTACAGACACTGAACATTTAGGCTACACTAAATTTATAAAATAATTTTACTTTTCTTTCAAAAATGTTTTAACCTTAACTTACTGTAACATTTTTACTGTATAAACTTCTTACATTTTAAACTTTTTGACTCTTTGGTAATAACACTCAGCTTAAAACAAACACATTGTCTGGATATACAAAAATATTTTCTTTCTTTTTGAGACAGGGTCTTGCTCTGTCACCCAGCTAAAATGAAGTGACTCAATCATAGCTCACTGTAGCCTCAACCTCCTGGGCTCAAGTGATCCTCAAACCTCAACCTACTGAATAGCTAAGACTAAAGGCATGTGCCACCATACCCAGCTAATTTTGTAATTTTGTATTTGTGGAGACAGGGTTTCACTATGTCTCCCAGGCTCGTCTCAAACTTCTGGCCTCAACTGATTTTTTGAACTAAGCCTCCCAAAGGGCTGGGATTACAAGTTGTTTCTTTGGGGTTTTGTTTGTTTGTTTGTTTGTTTTATTTTGTTTTACATCCTTGTTCTACAATTTTTTTCTATGTTTAAGCTTTTTTCTGATTTTTATTTCTTAGACATTTCTGTTATTTTTTAAACGTTTTAAGTTATAAAAACTTAAAGTTTTTTATTTATTAAACTGTGCCTTAAAAACTAAGGCATACACATTAAGGCATACACATTAGCCTAGACCTACACAGGGTAAGGATCATCAATATCACGTCTTTCACCTCCACACGCCGTCCCACTGGAAATTCTTCAGGGACAAGCTGTCATCTCTTATGATAACAATACCTTCCCTCTGGAATATCTCCTTAAAGACCTGTCAGAGACTGTTTTACAGTTAACATTTTTTTATAAATAGTACACTCTAAAATAACAAAAGTATAGTAAAATAAATATACAAACCAGTGACACAGTCATTTATTATCAAGTATTATGTACTATATATAATTGTACATCCCATACTTTTAAGACTGGCAGCCCAACAGGTTTCTACCAGCATCACCACAAACGTTGAATATTTTGTAGTTCTATGACATTAGGAAGGTTACCAGATCACAAGGGCTAAAACACTACTAAGTTATAGGAATTTTTCAGCTCCATGATAATCTTACGGAATAACCATCACACACAAGGTCACTGTTGACTAAAACGTCATCATATGACATATGACTCTATGTAAAAATCAACAGCATTTTCTTTTTTTCTTTTTTTTTTTTTTTGAGACGGAGTCTCGCTCTGTCGCCCAGGCTGGAGTTCAGTGGCCAGATCTCAGCTCACTGCAAGCTCCGCCTCCCGGGTTCACGCCATTCTCCTGCCTCAGCCTCCCGAGTAGCTGGGACTACAGGCGCCCGCCACCTCACCCGGCTAGTTTTTTGTGGTTTTTTTTTTTTTTTTTTTTAAAGTAGAGACGGGGTTTCACCGTGTTAGCCAGGATGGTCTTGATCTCCTGACCTCGTGATCCGCCCATCTCGGCCTCCCAAAGTGCTGGGATTACAGGCTTGAGCCACCGCGCCCGGCCAGCAGCATTTTCTACTGGAGAAACAGGAATTGCTGTGGTCTGAATGTTGGTATCCTGCCAGCATTCAGGTTAGAACCTAATACCCAATGTGAAATTATTAAGAGGTGAGGTCCTTGTGTGAAGTAATTAAGGCATGAGGACTCTACCAACATGAATGGAATTAGTGCCCTTATTTAAAAAGGTTGATGGAAGTTGCCTTGCCCTTTCTAACATGTGAAAACACAACCTTTGCAGCAGAGTGAGCCTTACCAGACACTGAATTTACTGGCACCTTGATCTTAGACATCCCAGCCTCTAGAATCAAAATAAATTTTTGTTGTTTATAAATTACCCAGTATATGGTATTTTGTTACAGCAGTCTGAATAGACTAAGACAATAATCTTAGAAAAGGAAGTGAGATTAAAATATTCTCAAAATATTCTCAGGTCATTTGAGAGAAAGTACTATATATACATATATATACATATTCTCGACAGCAACAGTACCTATATATGACTTCTGAAGAAATTTAGTAAAAGTTGGCACTAGTATGAAGAAAATACACATTCTTAATGAAAGTCATAAACATTATCATGTATTTGTTTTTTTTTTTTTTTTTTTTTTTTTTGAGACGGAGTCTCGCTTTGTCTCCCGGGCTGGAGTGCAGTGGCCGGATCTCAGCTCACTGCAAGCTCCGCCTTCCGGGTTTTACGCCATTCTCCTGCCTCAGCCTCCCAAGTAGCTGGGACTACAGGCGCCCACCACCTCGCCCGGCTAGTTTTTTGTATTTTTTTAGTAGAGACGGAGTTTCACCGGGTTAGCCAGGATGGTCTCGATCTCCTGACTTCGTGATCCGCCCGTCTCGGCCTCCCAAAGTGCTGGGATTACAGGCTTGAGCCACCGCGCCCGGCCAGTATTATCATGTATTTGTAAAGCACTCATAGAAGTATCAATTGCCCCATATTAATTTATTAATTTTATGTAATTCAAATTAGAATCAAAACAATTTCTATTTTAAGAAAAAAATCGGGTTTATATATAAGAACAAATGCTAGAGAACAGCTAATGCTAAAAAAAAAAAGGAGTAAACTTGAAACTGCTTCAAATAACAGCATATATTAGACTGTCACAGATAATAAATCAATATAGTATATATATAAACACATCAATATATAAACAAAATAGTACCCAATGATGAAAAAAAATCCATAAATATAAAAATTTTTAATGAAATAGGGCAATCACCCAAGTCAGTGGGAAATAGATAGCTTAATTTTTTTTAAGTGCTGAGAATCTTCAAGCAGAAAAAGTAGATGCCCTTATGTTATCCAACATACAAAAATAAACAAGATAAATATGAATTGTAAAAAACAAAAATCTTATAGGAAAACAGTATGAGAAACATTCACTACTCAAAAATCGAACTATAAAAAAATTCAAAATTAAGTTTTTGTATCTAGGGAAAAATAAAAATATTTCAACACTGGTAACGAGGAACTAATGCTTTTAACACACACAGAGCTTCTGCAATTTGAAAAAGATAAACAACTCAAAATTAGGTGCCACATGTGGTGGCTCATGCCTGTAATCTCAGCACTTTGGAAGGTCAAGGTGGGAGAATCGCTTGAGGCCAGGAGTTTGAGACCAGCATGGACAACAGAGCAAGACCCCCATGCTCACCAAAAAAAAAAAAAAATCAGGAATGGTGGCATGTGCCTGCTGTAGTACTAGCTACTTGGCAGTGGGGAAAGGAAGACAAATTCTACTTTGACAAAGAATATCAAAAGTAATTCACACACACAAAAAAAAAAAACCCAAAAAACAAATGTCTACAAACATAAAAAAGATGTTCAAACTTATGCCTGCCCAAGAAATTCAAAGTAACAGAAACTAGGAGACATAATGTTACACCTATTGGGCTGGCAAACTTGAAAAGCTATACCCCTACTGCTGGCAAGGATGTAGGAGAAAGAATTCTCCAACATTCCTGGTGGCAAATTTTTGTGGAAAGCAATTTGGCAACACCAAGTGAAACAAAAAATATAGAAATTCTTTAACCCAGCAATTTTACTCATGGAAATCTATCCCACAGAAATAAAAGCAGCATGGGCCAGGCACGGTGGCTCACGCCTATAATCTCAGTACTTTGGGAGGCCAAGACGGGTGAATTGCTTGAGGTCAGGAGTTCGAGACCAGCCTGTCTAACATGGTGAAACCCCATCTCTACTAAAAAAAAAAAAAAAAAAAAAAAAAAAACACACACACAAAAATTAGCCGGGCATGGTGGTGCATGCCTGTAATCCCAGCTACTCAGGTGGCTGAGGCATGAGAATTGCTAGATCCTGGGAGGCGGAGGTTGCAGTGACCCGAGATTATACCACTGCACTCCAGCCTAGGCAACAGAGTGAGACTCTGTCACAAAAATAAATAAAAGCATCATGAAGTCAGGACATATATTCAAACATATAGCAGTATTTAAAATGACAAATTAGAAATGAAATATATTCCCATAAATGTGGGAATGGCTAAAAAAAATTTATACAACACAACATGAAGCGTTCATTATACAGCCATGAAAATAATAAACTACAGTCTGGCCAACATGGTGAAACCTGTCTCTACTAAAAATACAAAAATCAGCCAGGTGCGTGACTGTAATCCCAGCTACTCAGGAGTCTGAGGCACGAGAATCGCTTGAACCCAGGAGGCAGAGGATGCAGTGAGCCAAGATCGTGCCACTGCACTCCAGCCTGGGCATCAGAGCGAGACTCTGTCTCAAAAAAAGAAAATAATAAACTAGAGCTATACCTCAGGTGGGGGAATTCCCCCCAAGCTGTTATTAGTGAAAAGCCAAGTTACAGAAAAGTGTGCAAAACAATCCCTTTAAAAAAAATCATCACAAAAAGGCCTATATATAAAAGTAAAAATACAAATAACTAAAAGATTACATGAGTAGGGAGAAAGAGTAATATTTTTAGTAATATAGTAAAATGGAGCAATATGTAATACTATTTACAAGAATTTTGGGGAGGCGTGGTGGCAGGGATAAGGGAAGGGACACAATGGGAAGAAAGTTGAAAATTAAGTCAAAAAGAATGGCATGAATGATAAATCCTCTTTCATGATTTCATGTAAAATTATAAATAAAATATTTTTAATTTTAAGCAGACACATCAAGATATAAATTTTGTCCAAGATAAGGATGAAAGATTTATACTTACATATAACAAGATAAAGAAACCTCAAGTAACCATTGAATAACACCAAAAAAAATTCTAACTAGTGGTAAACATATATATAAAGAAATATATATATTACATATACCTATTTATGTATAAAAGTATACATTTATATATACAGTCATCCCTCAATATCCATGGGGGATTGGTTACAGGACCCCACCTCCACCCCACCCTTGTGAATACCAAAATCCACAGATGCTCAAATGCCTTATATAAAATGATGCAGTATTTGCATATATCCTACAAACATCTTTCCATACATTTTAAAACCATTCTTGCAACATTTAAAAAATTTCTTATGATACCTAATAAAACATAAATGCTTTATTAATAATTGTTATATTGTATTGTTTAGGAAATAATAAGAAAAGGTCTATACACACGCAGTACAGACAGAACCATTCTTTTTTCCACAAAATATTTTCTACCCACAGTTGGCTGAATCCACAGATACAGAACCCATGTATGAAGTTATGTATATGATATGCAGGACTGACTGTACACAAAGTATCAAAATTCACTGAGGAAAATACAATCAATCTGTGAATTACATTTCAGAAAGCTACAAAAGGCAATTTACCTATACCCTAATTGAAGAATATGAATCTTTATATTAGAATTGAAAACTGTATTAATCACAAATATTTAATTGTATGATTTAAATGAACAGCTTTGATATGTGAAATTAAGCCTTCCTTATATGACAGATCTGCCTGTAGCCTTGAGGAAAAATATACTCCCTCAACTCAGGCATAATCCAAACAAGGTAGTATACAAAGCATGAGGTTATAAATAAGAGCTGAAATACCAGGCTATATAAAGTATCGATAAAATGAACACAGCCACTGCCATTTACACCAAAAATTGGCATTACATTTTTTAAAAAAAGGTAACTTCATTTTTCAAATGTTTCAAGATTAAATAAAACACTAGCAAACTGAACTCAACCTCATATTAAAAAGATTATACACCCTAACCAAGTGAGATTCATTACTAGAATGAAAGGATGATCCAACGTAGAAAAATCAATACACTACATTAACAGAAAGGGGGGGAGTCACATGATCATCTCAATGCAGAAAAAAACATGACAAAATTCAACAGCCTTGCATGATAAAAACAATCAGCAAATTAGGAATAAAGGAAATTTTTTTAACATAACAAAGGTGACATATGAAATACCCACAGCTAATATCATACTCAATGCTTAAAGATAAAAATCTTTTCCTCTATGACCTGAAAGAGGGCAAGGATGGCCATATTCACCCTTTCTATTCAACATGGTACTGGAAGTCCTAGCCAGAACAACTAGGCAGGAAAATGAAATTTAAAACACCCAAATTTTAAAAAAAAGAAAACTCTATTTGCAGAAGACATGATCTTACATGTGAAAATATAAGATATCTAAAGATTTCTCTAAAATAAAACTCATGCCTGTAATACCAGCACTTTGGGAGGCTGAAGTGGGTGGATCACTTGAGTTCAAGATCAGCCTGGCCAACATGGTGAAACCCTGTCTCTACTAAAAATACAAAAATTAGCCGGGCATGGTGGCCGGTATCTGTAATCCCAGCTACTCCACAGGCTGAAGCAGGAGGTTCACTTGAACCCGGGCGGCAGAGGTTGTAGTGAGCCAAGATCATACTACTGCATTCCAGTCTGGGCGACAGAGTGGAACTCTGTTTCAAAAATTTAAAAAAGGAATGAATATATATATATATACACACACACACACACATACATACACACACACACACACACACACACACACACAGAGAGAGAGAGAGAACTAAATACTTCACACAAAAAAACACTTTTTGTAACTAATAAATTCAGTGAAGATGCAGGATGCAAAATTACCACAAATTTAAATTTTGATACACTTAATAGAAACAATTTGAAAATGAAATTAAGAATTCCATTTACGATACCATGAAAAGAAATAAAATACTTCAGAATAAACTTACTGAAAAAGGAAAAAGACTTAAACACTGAAAACTATAAATGTTGCCAAAAGACATTAAAGAAGGCACCAATGATCCAGCAATTCCACTTCTGAATATATACCCAAAAGATTTAAAAGAAGGCTCTCCAAGAGATATTTATACACCCAAGTTCACAGCAGCATTATTCACAATAGCCAAAAGGCAGAAGCAACCCAAGTGTCTACTAACAGATAAATGGATAAAAATGCAGCATATACATAACATGGAATATTATTCAGCCTTAAAAAAGGAAATTCTGACACATGCTACAGTATGGATGAACCTTCAGGACATCATGTTAAGTGAGGTAAGTCAGACACAAATATACAAATACTGTATGGTTCTGTTTATATGAGGTACCCAGAGCCATCAACATTCAGAGAGACAAAAAATAGAATGGAGGACTGCCAGGGGCTACAAAGAGAGAAAGTTAGTGTTTAACAGGTACAACGTTTCACTTCTGCAAAATCAAGAGTTCTAGAGATTGGTCGTGCAACAATGGGAATATATTCAAATATCACCAATTGTATATTTAAAAATAACTACGATAGTAAATTTTGTGTATTTCAACAAAATCTTTTTTTTTTTTTGAGATGGAGTCTAGTTCTGCCTCCCAGACTGGAGTCCAGTGGCATGATCTAGGTTCACTGCCATCTCTTCCTCCTGGGTTCAAGTGATTCTCCTGCCTCAATCTCCCAAACAGCTAGGACCACAGGTGCACACCAACACACCCAGCTAATTTTTGTATTTTTAGTAGAGATGGGGTTTTGCCATGTTGGCCAGGCTAGTCTCAAACTCTTGGCCTCAGGTGATCCACCAGCCTCAGACTCCCAAAGTGCTAGGATTACTGGCACGAGCCACCGTGCCTAGCCTTCAACGTGATTTTTTTTTTTTTAACTACAGATAATGTGGTACTGGTGAGAAACTAGAAACCTTCCTACTAAGATAGGAACAAGCAAGGATGCCCTCACCTTTTCAACAATGTAATGGAAGTCTCAGCTAATGCAGTAAGATATGAAAAGGAAATAAGAAGTATACAGAATGGTTAGAAAAAAGTCAAACCATCTCTGTTTGTCTTGCAGAAAATCCACATAAGAGCTGACCAAAAAACTATTGGAACTAAAAAGTGATTGTGGCAAAGTTAATATACAAAAGTCAATCACTTTCCTATATGCCAGGAATGAACAATTTGACATTTAAAACTCAGTACCATTTACATTAGCACCCCAAAACATAAAATGCTAAGGTATAAATCTACCTCATTGGTGCTAGTGAGATTTCTCAAGTGTTGGCAAGCTATGATTGTTGAGTGACAGCAGTAGGTAAAGCTAGCTGCAGACTAAGGCAGGCGGTTTTAGCAGCTACTAGGCAAAACTGGCCTTAAGATTACGGCAGGTTGTTTTGGCAGCTAGGCTTGGGAGATAATTCCTGGCACTAATTCCTGGCACAGGCACTTTTATGCCCAGAGTTTTGTATATTGTCTCATATATATCTTGTACATGTTTTGCTAGATTTATGCCCTGAGTGTTTTTCCCCCACCTGGTGCCTCAACTCCAAATTAGTTGTGTATCACAGTAACTCCGATTCACATAATCAATTTTCACATTTTTCCCTTTTCCTCAAACTCTTTCTCTGAAAGCAACAACTATCCTGAATTTAAGCTTTAACTGTCGCTTGGTGTGGAAATGGATGTATCCTTGTTGTCTCTGGTCCCACATCAGGGAGAAAATACGAGAGTCAATCTCAGGGATCCAAGTCACAAGCGAGTTACAAAGAGGACAAAAGGAAAAACTTCCTCATGGCAGGTTTGCCTGGAGTTCAGAATTGAATTCCATCTTACTAGAGCCACAGGCATTAGCAATCATCTCGAACCATTAGGCTAACATCATCTTGTTGGGAGAACTGGCTTTACAAAGGTCAGGCAACAAGAACAGAGCTTAAAGATCATAATGTAAAGAATAGTAACATAATAAATATAGTTTGAAAAACAGCTCTAAACCATGAACCCAATTTTGAAAGTAACCAACTGAACAGATCAAAAAGTCCAGATGTATTTGGTGAACCTGTTGGAACAAGGTGACTTGTTTTTTTTTTTAATCTTCTATAATTGTGTTTTTACTTTTCCAGAGGAATTTATCCATGTGTAGTAAATAGAGGTAGCAAATGCATAAATGCCTCCTTGTTCAGCTAGTTATGTAATGCAGAGCAATACCAATTCACTTTAGCAAGAGAATCTAGTGAAGTCTGTTGAGATGCAATGGCTAAAGCTGTGAAGTCAGCTATAGACCCAACTGGTCATGAATTTTTGACCACTATTTATAAGGGGCTAACTGATTCAAGGGAAAAATGATCTAACAACTGGGACCACCCAGTTGGATGCATATTTCTTGGTAAAGTATCTCTTTTAATATGATGGTGTAAGTTAAGAGGTGACAATGTTCAGATTTTGCTAATTTAAATTAAATCCAGAAATATCTCAAACCACACTGGTGTTTTTTTTTTTTAATTGACTGAGACATTATGCTGTCCATGCATATGGTTGACTACTGAATCCCCCTCAAATGAAACTGTATCTTGATAGAGTACAACAGGTAATTCCATCTAGAGTCTGTGTGTATTCAGTTACTTGTAGGGAGGTGACAGCAGTACTTATTTAAGGTTCTATTTTATTAAACTACTATACTGTTGGAAGACATCAAAAATTAGAGGAACAGAGCCATAAATGCTTTTGTAAACTGTTAATTTTTTTTTCTTGAATTCTATTATCATATTTTTCTTTACATAATCTGAATTTAATTTTAAGGTCTTTTGTGTAGACCATAGGTATTCCAGTGAAGCAGGGAATCTGCATAAGTGGGTCCAAGGTCCAAAAACTTGACTTGTAAAAACAGGTCATATACAAAGTTTGAATAGTTACACTGGGAACATTAATAAAAACTTGTTATAAAGTAAACTAAAGGTTAATTTGGATCATGGATAGATGAAGGTTTCGGGTGACAAATCTAAGACTCAGTTGTGTTTTCCCCTTTGGCAAGAGACTGGGAAATGTGGATTATACATTGTCTTTCTAGAAAAATGAAGGTATCTAAGAAGAGACCAATTTTTTTTTTTTTTGGAGGCAGAGTCTCCCGTTGTCGCCCAGGCTAGACTGCCATGGCATGATATTGGCTCACTGCAACCTCCACTTCCTGAGTTCAAGTGATTCTCCTGTCTCAGCCTCCCGAATAAGTAGCTGGGACTACTAACGTCCACCACCACGCCCAGCTAATTTTTGTACTTTCAATAGAGATGGGATTTCACCATGTTGGCCAGGATGGTCTCGAACTCATGACCTCATGTGATCCACCCACCTCAGCCTCCCAAAGTGCTGGGATTACAGGCGTGAGCCACGGCGCCTGGCCAGAGGAGATTAATTTATACTGGCCTGGTCCAAGCATCTTGGGATGACAGTATACTACAGATGTCTGTTTTGATTCCAGTTTAACTTCAGTTTTAAGTCACCTGTTGAGGTCCTGTTTCAGTCAGAAGTCAGGATGTTTTTTTAAAAATGAAATGTGGATCCAGGAGTCCATGCCTTTGAGCGTGTCGGCATAGGGACTGGCGATAGGGAGCAATACGAACACTTTCAATGAGGCTGACAAGACTTCTTACGTAAGTGTCTTCTCCAGTAGACAAAGTCAACAGATTGCACACTGGTGTTTTAGATCTTCATCTACCAGGAGTGCACCGAGCAAAGATAGTTCTACCAAAGTACAAAAGGTATAATTGTTTTGTTTTTTTTTTCTTTTTTTTTTTTGAGACAGACAGAGTCTCACTCTGTTGCCAAGGCTGCAGTGCAGTGGCACAATATTGACTCACTAAAACCTCCGCCTCAAGCAATCTTCCCACCTCAGCCTCCCATCTAGCTGGGATTACAGGTGCATGTCACCGTGCCCAGCTAATTTTTATATTTTTAGTAGAGATGGGGTTTTGCCATGTTAGCCAGGCTAGTCTCAAACTCCTGACATCAAGTGATTCGCCTGCCTCAGCCTCCCAAAGTGCTGAGATTACAGGCAGGAGCCACTATGCCTAGCCAAGAGTATGATTTTTATACGCTGTTTTGACAATGTCCTTATGATATTGGAGTATATCTCCTTTTATCAACTCTGACTAAAAAGTAGAGGAACCTATACGTACAAAACAGCCTGTGATTGTTTTCAAAGATGAAAGTTTGTGAGCCCCAAAGGATGGACGGTTTCAAATTTATTAACACCAAATGAGGAACCTAAGGCCAAAAAAGCTGTTAGGTTTCCATAAATTTTGCCAACTGGGTTTTTATAGTTGCATTTGTTTGTTCTGCCAGGAATAAGATGGGGGGTGATATAAGCACAATGAAAATGCTGTAAAATTTGCCAAATTAAACGTAGCCGCTTAATTACATGGCCAGAAAAGCAGATTCTTTATGGTGTTCTTTACAGAACTTTACAAAACACTGTGAAGTTCAAGGGGAGTTCCCTAAATGGGAATAATTTTCTCAAGAAGAATTTTGGCCATGGCTGAAACAGTGGCTTGTCTATAAAGAAAAATTTCCACCTGATAAAAAAACATACAGATCACAACTAATACATACTGCATACCCATGGGAAGGAGGTAATTGGATAAAATTCAATTGCCAAATGTAGAATGGATATTACATAAATTACAGTGTCCAGGAAGAATGTGTACATATAGCTTTTCCTGGATTAAACTCAGAATAAATGGCATGGTAAGCCAAATAAGCAATCTTGACAGTTTTTGTTTTATGTTGCTTCTTTTATGTATGCATTATGTATAAACAATACTGTTTTATAAAAGAAATCAATTTGTCAGTTATCAAAGGAATCAAATTATGTACTATAGTTAACAGTGGATATTTTATTGAATTTGGGAGAACAGGTTTATTACCAGATCCAAATCACAGTTTTCTTTTATCATCAAACCAGTAGCCATGGTTTTTCTAATTTTGTTTTTCAGCTTCTGGAGCCAAATTTTGTACACCGTCGCTAATCGCTCTTAAATTATCTTCTGAAACCTCTTTCAGTGGGACCAAGACAGAGATCTGACTGACTGAAGCTTTAATAGCAGCATTTCTTACAGCATTATCAGCAAGGTGGTTTCCCTGTAGCCTCAGGAGTCTAACCACGGCCATGCACAATGGCTCACACCTGTAATCCAGCACACTGGGAGGCCAAGGTGGGTGGATTATTTGAGGTCAGAAGTTCCAAGACCAGCCCGGCCAAGGTGGCAAAATCCCGTCTCTACTAAAAATAAAAAAATTAGCCAGGCATGGTGGCACATGCCTATAATCCCAGCTACTCAGGAGGCAGAGACAGGAGGATCAGTTGAACCTGGGAGGCAGAGGCTGCAGTGAGCCAAGATCGCACCACTGCACTGTAGCCTAAACAACAGGGTGAGACTCTGCATCAAAAAAAAGAAAAGAAAGAAAAAAAGTCTAAGAGTCTAACCCTGAATGTCCAGGAATTCTTTTAATAGTCAACGCAGCTGGTGGCTGGATGACATCCAGTAAGTCTCGTACAAGGGTCAACTCCTCCAGTGCAAATAAGGAAAACTTTTTTTTTTTTTTTGAGACGGAGTCTCGCTCAGTTACCCAGGCTGGAGTGTAGTGGCGCGATCTCAGCTCACTGCAAGCTCCGCCTCCCGGGTTCACACCATTCTCCCGCCTCAGCCTCCCGAGTAGCTGGGACTACAGGCGCCCACCACCATGCCTGGCTAATCTTTTGTATTTTTAGTAGAGATGGGGTTTCACTGTGTTAGCCAGGATGGTCTCAATCTCCTGACCTCGTAATCCGCCTGCCTCGGCCTCCCAAAGTGCTGGGATTACAGGCGTGAGCCACCGCGCCCAGCCTTTTTTTTTTTTTTTTTTTTTTTTTGAGAGGGAGTCTCACTCTGTTGCTCAGGCTAGAGTGCAGTGGCACGATGTCAGCGCTCTGTAACCTCCATGTCCCGCGCTCAAGTGATTCTCCTGCCTCAGCCACCCGAGTAGCTGGGACTACAGGCCCATGCCCCCATGCCCGGCTAATTTTTGTATTTTTAGTAGAGATGAAGTTTCACCATGTTGGGCAGGCTGGTCTCGAACTCCTGACCTCACATGATCTGCCCACCTCGGACTCCCAAAGTGCTGGGATTACAGGCGTGAGCCACCATACCCAGCCGAAATCTATTTGTTTCTATGACATTTTACAATAATGAGCAACCCCAAAGGCATACCTGCTATCTGTGTGTGTATATCAGATATATACACACGATCATTAAGGTGGAGGGGTGTCTCACCAGAAGGAAGGAGTAAAAGAGTCACAGGAGTAAGACTGTTCCATCCATCGAGAAGAGTTCTGTGAGGAGAAAGAGTTAGCAAAAGAAGTTCATAAAAGGTAAGACGACTGGCAAAGATGTGTTGGTATGATGTAAATTTAGAAGAGTTTTGATAGTATGGGAAACAAAGGTGGTTAAGGGAGACACCATGATAATTTCTTTGTGGATTTGACTAGCAGGGCAGTGGTTGGGATAGTTCTCGAATGGGGTATAATCTTTGAGCTACTGGGTCTAGTTTCTGATGGCAATATCCAATGGGGCAATGTTGATCTCAATTTTTCTGAGTTAGGACATGCATTTTCTTTTTTTCCACAAACAAAAAGAAAGACAGTTGGCTGGGCATGGTGGCTCAAGCCTGTAATCCTAAAACTTTGGAAAGCCATGGCACGTGGAACACTTGAAGCCCAGGAGTACGAGACCAGCCTGGGACACGTGGCAAAACCTCATCTCCACAAAACATACAAAAAAACTGGTCAGGCGTGGTGACTCAGGCCTGTTAATACCTGCACTTTGGTTGGCCGAGGCGGGCGGATCACGCCATCAGGAGATTGAGACCATCCTGGCTAACACGGTGAAACCCTGTTTCTACTAAAAATACAAAAAATTAGCCAGGCGTGGTGGCGGGCGCCTGTAGTCCCAGCTACTCAGGAGGCTGAGGCAGAACGGCGTGAACCCAGGAGGTGGAGTTTGCAGTGAGCCGAGATCGCGCCACTGCACTCCAGCCTGGGAGACAGAGTAAGACTCTCTCTCAAAGAAAAACAAAACAAAATAAAACAATTAGCTGGGCACAGAGGCACATTCCTACAGTCCCAGCTACTAGGGAGGCTGAGGTAAGAGGCTCACTTGAGCCTTAAGTAGGGCATGTAGAGGTTAAGCAATCAAAGAAAAGTTTGGTGTCCAGTAGTAGCTGGTGAATCTGAGAAACCATCAAAGCTGCCATTTCATTTCGGGTTTAGGGAACTGCAGGATGTCCTGAATCCATTCAAGATCCAAATGTAGTCTTGTTTCAAGAAATCAGATGGCCCAGACATTTAACTTGGGTTTTACTACTTGTGACTTTTCTTTAGAAATCTTACGACATTTTGCAGCTGGATATTTTAATAAATCAACACCATCTTCCTACAAACTAGCTACAGAGAAGAGCAACGAAGTAGATCATCTATATATCACAGTAAGAATAAGTCCTGGGGAAAACTTCCATCACCTAAATCAGGCTTCCGAACTTGAGAGAAATGGAAAGGACTTTCAGTACAGTCCTGAGGCATAAGTCTAAGTGAACTAGGCCGGGCGCGGTGGCGCAAGCCTGTAATCCCAGCACTTTGGGAGGCCGAGACAGGTGGATCACGAGGTCAGGAGATCGAGACCATCCTGGCTAACACGGTGAAACCCCGTCTCTACTAAAAATTACAAAAAACTAGCCAGGCGAGGTGGCGGGTGCCTGTAGTCCCAGCTACTCGGGAGGCTGAGGCAGGAGAATGGCGTGAACCCGGGAGGCGGAGCTTGCAGTGAGCTGAGATCCGGCCACTGCACTCCAGCCTGGGCGACAGAGCCAGACTCCGTCTCAAAAAATAAAAAAAAAAAAATTAAAAAAAATAAGTCTAAGTGAACTGTTGTCCTTCCCCAGTGAAGCAAATAGTTACTCACTGGTTTGAACAACAAGGATAATGAAAAAGGCACTACAGAAGTCAACAACAGCCAGGGGCAGTGGCTCATGCCTGTAATCCCAGTACTTTGAGAGGCTGAGGCAGACACATCACCTGAGGTCAGGAGTTCGAGACCAGCCTGGCCAACATGGTGAAACCCTGTCTCTACAAAAATAGAAAAATAAGCCAGGCATGATGGCAGGTGCCTGTAATACCAGCTACTCGGGAGGCTGAGGCAGGAGAATTGCTTAAAACCAGGAGGCAGCGGTTGCAGTGAGCCGTGATCACGCCATTGCACTCTAGCCTGGGCAACTAAGCAAGGCTCCGTCTCAAAAAAAAAAAAAAAAAAAAAAAAAAAAGTCAATTACAGTGGGCCAGGCATGGTGGCTCATGCCTGTAATCCCAGCACTTTGGGAGGCCGAGGTGGGCAGATCACCTGAGGTCAGGAGTTCGAGACCAGCCTGGTTAACACGGTGAAACCCTGCCTCTACTAAAAATACAAAAATTAACCAGGCGTAGTGGCAAATGCCTGTAATCCCAGCTACTCAGGAGGCTGAGGCAGGAGAATCACTTGAACCCAAGAGATAGAGGTTGCAGCAAGCCAAGATCGTGCCACTGTACTCCACCCAGGGGGACAAAGCAAGATTCTGTCTCAAAAAGAAAAAAAAAATTTTTTTCAATTACAGTGAAAAATGTACTATCAGTTGATATGAAAGTAAGGTGTTCTAAACAAATCTCTACCCTGAACCATTAAGTTTTTAATTGGGAGAATAGAAGTATTACAGGGGCTGGTACAAGGAATTATTAAACCCTGAGCTTTGTATTCCTTAATGATAGGTTTTCCAACTTGTAAGGCAGATTGGCTCAAGGGATATTGTTTAATATTAGGCAAAAGCTTAGCTGGATCAATCTGGATTTCAATTAGCGGTGTATTATACAAGCATCTGATGACAATGTGGCCCATAAAGAGACAGGTGTATGTTTCAATAGGGAATTGCGGGAGCCAGCAGAGATGTCTTCGGTGTGTGGGACACCATAATAGAAAAGCAGGGCATCACTGGAAGAGCCCAGTGAACTATCCAGTTTATCAAACTCTAAAATTATGTCTCCCTTTTAAGGAGAAAGAGATGTTATCATGACTCTATTTTTTAAGTCTTGTCCCAATAAATGAGCTGCAGCAAATTTCACCAGTAAAAAGGGATAAGTATCCTGTAAACGTTCAACGCAAAAAGTAATGGGCTGGGACAGAAAGGTTGTCAATGGCTTATTAGAAACTCCCATTATTTGAATATTTTTATTATTCCAACACCGTGGCTGATTGAGACTGGTGGGTCTGAGGACCAGTATGGTCGCTCCTGTGTCTACAAGAATAGTCACTTCACTGCCAATCTGAAGAAAGTTTTCTCTGAGATGATTAAAAGAAAGGACTGGGAAAAATCCCAATGTGTCCTCAGAATCCCTTCATTCTAAAGGAGAAGCCAAAGAGATAAAAGAAGAAGGCCATTTAGATAGCTTAAGTTTATGGCAAATTTTTTTGCAGTGGAATGGCTGTTTACAACAAGGACAGATTTCAGGAGGTTTCTTTTGTGAACTACAGTTGTGCCACGTAGAGTCCTAACTGTTTTCTGTGGGTGAATTTACCTGTTTTAACTGGAGGTATGTTCACCACTCACTGCAGCCTTGACCTCTCAGGCTCAACTGATCCTCCCATCTCAGCCTCCCAGCAGCTAGGACCACAGGTGCACACCACCATACTCAGCTAATTTTTTTTTTTTTTTTTTTTTTTTTTAAGAGATGGGGGTCTCATTATGTTGCCAGACTTGTATCAAATTCCCAGGCTCAAGCAACTGATCCTCCCACCTCGGGCTTCCAAAGTGCTGAGATTACAGGCAGTAGCCACCACGCCTAGCCTTTGCTGATATTTTTCAGAGTGAGACAATTAATTAACCAAATTAACAAGGTCAGGGGTTTGCACAGTCTCCCATTCTACATTACCTCCTTCAACTGAGAAATTCTATGTTAGCTCTTCTTGGGAGACCATTGACAAAATTAAGACCAATTCTAGTAGAGTCAACATCCAAGGGAAAGCCAGAATTTTCTCTGAATACCACCTGGAGTCTGTTATAATGGTTATGAAATGGTTCATTTGGTTCTAGGGTACGAGCTTGAATTTTATTCCAATCAATGGCTTTAGGAAATGCTTTGAGGATAACCCTATGTAAATTCTTTGCAAGTTGAGACTTATCCCAATATTGTAGGCCAGAATCTGAGGAAGTGGAGACAGGTCTCACAGACCTCACAGGGTATAGGTGCAACTGACCATCGAGTGTTGGGCTGTTCTTCTCCCAGAGGCACATGAGTACACTGACACAGATTGGAAAATGGCTGGGTACAATAACTCATGCCTGTAATCTCAACATTCTGGGAGGTTGAGACAGAAGGATCACTTGAGGCCAGGAGTCTGAGCCTAGCCTGGGCAACATAGTGAGACCCTGTCTTGAGAAAAATAATAATAAAAAAAAATTAGCTAGGTGTGATGGCACATCTCTGTGGTCCCAGCTACTCAGGAAGCTGAGGTGGAAGGATCAGTTCAGTCCAGGAGGCTGGGGCTACAGGGAGCTATGATCATGCCACTGCCTAGGCTGCAGTGAGATGCTCCCATCTCTTTAAAAAAAAAAAAAAAAAAAAAAAAAAAAAGTTTGGAGAAGACGGTCTGGTAAACTTGAAATGCAATGTTAAATTAGTCCCCCAAATGACAAGGGACCTCAATAACCTACGAAATTCCTTGGTGAGAGCACAGAGTTCAGCTTTAGCCCAAGGGACATAGGAAATCTGGGGAACCTCACAATCGTTAAAGGGTGTAATAATAAGGGGAAAAGGTTTTGTAGGTAGAGGCTGGGAAGCAGAGGGAGGAAGAATAGTTGGGTAAGAAATATCATGGAAGAAGAAAAGTTTTGAAAAGTGAGGAAATATCACAAAAGACGGGAAGTTTGAAAAGGTGGCACCTGAGAAATAGAAAAAGTTGAGTTTCTAAGTCATTTTTCTCTGTCTCAGATCACTCAGAGACAGTATTTTGGAGCAAGGCAAATTCTGACTCTTAAACGCATTTGGATGCCTGAAGATACCAAGTAAGGTATATGTCCAATTTAGACCGTTTTCTGGTCTTGGCCTTCTAATTTATTTCTGAGGAAAACAAATTTAGGAAGGTCAAAAGAACCCAATGAAGGCCACTGTAATCTCAAATTATCTTTAGTAAAATCAGTTTATCAAGATAAGGAGGTATGTGATAACACATCATAATGTTTCAGCCTGGCCAACATAGTGAAACCTCATCTCTACTAAAAATACAAAAATAATCAGCTGTGTGTGGTGGTGCATGCCTGTAGTCCCAGCTACTCAGGAGGTTGAGGCAGAAGAATCACTCGAACCTGGGAGGCGGAGGTTGCAGTACGCTGAGATTGCATCACTGCACTACAGCCTGGGCAACAGAGTGAGACTTTGTCTCAAAAAAAAAAAAAAACGAGAGAGAGAGAGAGAGAGAGAGAGAGAGAGAGAGAGAGAGAGAGAGAGACACCATAATGTTTAAGCATATAACCAGCTGGAGTCCTCAGTGGGGGGGGGGGGGGGTTACTTTCACATGCCTTTGAATCCTGAAAGCCCATTTTGTAAATAAATCTAGGTGACTTGGTTTAACATCAAACACACAAAAGTCAAAATAAAAACCAAGTGCACAAAGAGTAAAGTACCCGCTAGAAAAAAAAAAATGACAAAACCTTCTTTAACAGGACGATGAAAATCCCCATCAACAGGAAGGGGAAAATCCCTCATAAACAAGAGGAAAAAGATCCCTTAAAAATTAAATCCAAAATAAAACTGGAAAGTTCAAACCACAAGAAATGGGAGTTCAATCTGAGAAAGACTTACCAAGTGGGGAAAAAAAGCAACACACTGAAGTAGGAGAATCAAAGAGTACATATGGGGGGGGGGGGGGGCACTAAACCCCTCCAGGTGAGCTCACTTTGGATCCCACTTCTGACACTAGGTATGTCAAAAGCAAACAAAGCATAGAAACACATCTCTAAGCAAGACATTTTATTTGGGAATATATAAAAACAGAATTGCAATTCAGGACATACACACAGAGCAGGATAATCTTTGGTATGTCTAAAGAACAAACAAAACATTGGGGTTTTATTAGGAAAGAGAAATGCTGCATTAATTGCTTTGATAAAAAGCTTGTTAACATTAGCAAAGTTTTTCTGGAACCACCAAGCTATAGCTGGTAAGTGACGGCAGTAGGTAAAAGTTGTCTTAGAGTTAAGGCAGGTGGTTTTAGCAGCTACTAGGTAAAACTGGGTTTAAGTTTATACAAGTTTATTTTGGTGGCTGGGCTTGTGAGACAATCCCCGGAGCAGATGCTTTGTACCATGAATGCTTTTTCCTCCTTGGCCACTTGACTCCAGTTTAGCTAGGTATGACAATTAACCTCAATTTGTATAATCGATTTTCATTAGAACATGGAGGATTTTTAGGGCAGTGAGACAACAGTGTACGATTCTATAATGGTGTGTGCATGCTATATTTGTCAAAAGCTGTAGAATGTACACCACCAACAGTAAATCCTAATGTAAACTATGGACTTTGATAATGAGTCAGTATAGGTTCATCAACTATAACAAATGAATGTACCAATCTGTTGACAGTGGGGGAGGTTGAGAATGTTGGGGGAGCGAAGAGGGGTTTTTTGTGAACCCTCTATATTTACTGCTCAATTTTGCTGTAAATCTTAAACTTATTTTTAATAAAAGGAATGAAGTATTAATAAACAAACAACATGTATGAATCTCAAACGCATCATGCTTAATAAAAGAAGCCAGGCTAAAAAGGTTACATATCAAACGATTCAGTTTGTACGACATTCTGGGAAAAGCAGAACCACGAATAAGAAAACAGATCACTGTTGCTAGGACCTGAGGTTCATTAAAGGAATGATCAAAAAGGGCATGAGGGAATTGTTAAAACTCTTTTATATTTTGATTCTGTTGATGATTGCACAATGGATGCACTTGTCAAAACTCATGAAACTGAACACTAAAAAAAAGTTTTGAATTTTACTTTATGTAAATTATACTCAGGGTGGAGGAAAGTTTGTTGTCTTTAACATCTCTGATGATATTCTTTCTGCTAAGTTAATATTTATGATGCTTGAGACTTTTCATTGTAAATGAAATTTTAAAGTTTATTTCTGACTTACAATGAATAAAACCTTTCCACTTTATAAATTAAAATTTTCCATACTTAACACTTTTTACCTTGAAATCTATTACACTTCCTATGTTGCTTATGAACTTAGTTGTCTCACTTAACATTGCATATCTTCCAAATTAAGCATGTGGCTCCCAATCCCAGTCAGGGTACAGTTCTCAAAGTGTGAGACTAAAAGCATCTGCATCAACTGGAAGTTGTTCGAAATGCAAAATCTCAGTCCCTACCCAACCAACTGAATCACACTCAGTTTGGGATCTTCCACGTGATTCTAAAACCGTTTAAGAATCACTATCTTTACCCTCTAACCAATTAAATCAGGTTCTCTGGGGATGAGATCCAGCCACCAGCAATTTTTTTTAACTCCCTAGATGATTCTAACGTGCAGTCACAGTTGATTTTGATTCAGTAAATCTTGGGAGGGCATCAGACATCAGATTTTTAACAATTCCAATTGTTTATAATGTCAACAGCCTAAAGGAGAAAATAAAACATTCTCTCACAAATACTGACTATCATCTTCTATAATGCAATGCACTTTTTTTCCACTGGAAAACTTCATTACTTCAACTCCCTGGAATTAGACACAACCCAGGCATTTTGAAATCTGGAATTATCCAACTAAAGGGAACAGAATACAAAGAGATTAAAACATTCTCAGCCTGATTACATTCCCAGGAAGTGTATCTTGTTTTAATAGAGGAATTAGAAGATATATTTATAGAAATGGGACTGCACCACAAATGTTTCAATAAATAAACATCAGTTTAGCAGAAGTCAGATGTCCACAGTCATATTTTACTATTTTCTTATGAAATACACATTATACTATATAGACAGAGCAAGATTACGTCTCAGAAAAAAAAAAAAAAGAAAGAAACCTAAGACCTGACACCATAAAAATTCTAGAATATCAGAAAAATTCTTCTAGACATTGGCTTAGGCAAAGAATTCATGACTAAGACCTCAAAAGCAAATGCAACAAAAATAAAAAATAAATAAATAGGACCTAATTAAACTAAAAAGCTTCTGCACAGCAAAATAATCAGCAAACAGGCAACCCATAGAATGGGAGAAAATATTCACAAGCTGTGTATCTGACAAAGGACTAGTATCCTGAATCTACAAGGAACTCAAATCAGCAAGAAAAAAACAATCCCATTAAAAAGTGGGCAAAAGACATGAAGAGACATTTCTCAAAAGAAGATATACAGCTGGCCGGGCGCGGTGGCTCACGCCTGTAATCCCAGCACTTTGGGAGACCGAGACGGGCGGATCACAAGGTCAGGAGATCGAGACCATCCTGGCTAACCCGGTGAAACCCCGTCTCTACTAAAAAATACAAAAAACTAGCCGGGCGAGGTGGCGGGCGCCTGTAGTCCCAGCTACTCGGGAGGCTGAGGCAGGAGAATGGCGTAAACCCGGGAGGCGGAGCTTGTAGTGAGCCGAGTTCCTGCCACTGCACTCCAGCCTGGGCGAAAGAGCAAAGACTCCGTCTCAAAAAAAAAAAAAAAAAGAAGATATACAGCTAACAAGCATGAAAAAATGCTCAACATCACTAATCATCAGGGAAATGCAAATTAAAACCACAATGAGATACCACCTTACTCCAGAAAGAACAGTCATAATTAAAAAGTCAAAAAAAAAAAAAAAAAAAAAAAAAAAAAAAAAAAAAACAGACAAACAATAGACGAGCATGGATGTGGTAAAAAGAGAACACTTTTACACTGCTGGTGGGAATGTAAACTAGTACAACCACTATGGAAAACGGTATGGAGATTATTTAAACTAAAAGTAGAACTACCATTTGATCAAACAATCCCACTGCTGGGTATCTAAGCAAAGGAAAAGTCATTATATGAAAAAGACACAACCACATGCATCTATATAGCAGCACAATTCACAATTGCAAAGATATGAATCCAACCTAAGTGCCCATCAACCAATGAGTGGATAATGAAATAAAGAAAATGTAGTATATATACACCATAAAATACTACTCAGCCACAAAAAGGAATGAAATAATGTCTTTCACAGCTACTTGGATGGAGGTAGAAGTCATTGTTGTAAGTGAAGTAACTCAGGAATGGAAAACCAAATATTGTTATGCTCTCACTTCTAAGTGGGAGCTAAGCTATGAGGACACAAAGGCGTAAGAATGATATAATGAACTTTGGGGATTTGGGCGGTAGGGGAAGGTTTGGAAGGGTGTAAGGGTTAAAAGACTACATATTGGGTACAGTGTACACTGCCTGGGTGACGGGTACACTAAAATCTCAGAAATCACCACTAAGGAATTTATCCATGTAACCAAAAATCACCTGTACTCCCAAAACTATTGGAATAAAAAAGAATGACTTCCTCTAATGTCTCAATAGCCTACTTAATTTTATAGGAAGAAAATGTCTTTGCTGAGACCACTGCTTTTTTCAAATACTTAAGAATTTCTGGTCTGTTTCTCCACACCATCAAATATAATTACTATCTCCAGAATTAGTCAACTGCATTTTCTTTTCTCTGCTTTTTTTTTTTTTTTTTTGAGACGGAGTCTGGCTCTGTCGCCCAGGCTGGAGTGCAGTGGCCGGATCTCAGCTCACTGCAAGCTCCGCCTCCCGGGTTTACGCCATTCTCCTGCCTCAGCCTCCCGAGTAGCTGGGACCACAGGCGCCGCCACCACGCCCGGCTAGTTTTTTGTATTTTTTAGTAGAGACGGGGTTTCACCGTGTTAGCCAGGATGGTCTCGATCTCCTGACCTCGTGATCCGCCCGTCTCGGCCTCCCAAAGTGCTGGGATTACAGGCTTGAGCCACCGCGCCCGGCTTCTCTGCTTTTTTTAAAGACAGGGTCTTGCTCTGTCACTCAAGCTGAAATGCAATGGCACAATCACAGCTCACTGCAACCTCTGACTCCCAAGCTCAGACGATCCTCCCACCTCAGACTCGCAAGTAGCTGGGACTAAGTGCCACCATGTATAATTTTTTTGGGGGGGTGGGGGGGGTAGATGGAGTTTCGCCACATTCTGGATTACCAGAGTGAGACATAAATGGACATATCCTTTCAGAAAAAAAATCCTAGATGATACAATCCAAATCACTAGGTTGATGACAACCACTAAATTAAAATATACAAAATGATCACTTCCACATTCCAAGTTTTTCTAAAAGAAAAATACTTTCAGAGGAAGCGGTAAGAAATTAATAGCAAGCAGGTTTGATGCATCCGAGGAAATACAAAGAACCCTCCCAACGAGCCATATCACATGTACATATGCTTTAAATGCTATGCCTATTACTATTCACAGCCCTCTGTTCTTCCTCTTGCCTGTAAGTTTACTTTAAAATATCCAAAATTGCCCTATGTTGAAGAGAAACCATTTATTCTTCCCCTGCTTCTCTGTGCTGTTCTACATGCCTATAGTGTGACAGTCCTACCAGTTCCTAATTTTCATATACCTCCCAAATTGTTTCTTCTTCTCTATCTAGGATGCTTTGCCTAGAAGATCGTGTTCAGAAAAAATTATTTCTGGATGCTCATGCTATCCTCCACTCCTAATTCTGAGCAATAAAAAACTAAGAAAGACTTGAAGATAAAGGATCACTAAATTAGGTTTTGAATCTCAGTCTGCTGAATAACTAGAAGTATTTAACCTTTCAAACTCATTCAATTTTCTCATCTGTTAAATGAACATATACAACTAAATTACTTCATTTATTTGTTTTTTATTTGAGACAGAGTCTCGCTCTGTTGCCCAGGCTGGAGTGCAGTGGCGTGATCTTGGCTCACTGCAACCTCAGCCTCCCAAGTTCAAGTGATTCTCCTGCCTCAGCCTTCCGAGTAGCTGTGACTACAGGCACATGCCACCACACTCGGTTAATTTTTGTATTTTTAGTAGAGACGGGGTTTCACCATGTTGGCCAGGCTGGTCTCAAACTCCTGACCTCAGGTGACCCACCCGCTTCGGCCTCCCAAAGTGCTTGGATTACAGGTGTGAGCCATTGCGCCCAGCCTGCTCTCAACTATTTTAAGTCGACATGACAATCCCCGCCTTGATTTAGTGCATCTTCAGAAAACTTTAAATATTGTCCTTATTTTTTAATAAGGACAACTTATCAGGAAAAACATATTCAAATACTCTATTTTTGTAAAAACTGAATTTCATCCTTGACCTTTTTGCTTCTTGATTAAAACTTAACCTCTGACACACCACCACCACCACTCCCATCCTCGCATGTGTGTGCGTGTGTGTGTGTGTGTGTATAAAATCCTAACAGGGCCGGGCGCGGTGGCTCAAGCCTGTAATCCTAGCACTTTGGGAGGCCGAGACGGGCGGATCACGAGGTCAGGAGATCGAGACCATCCTGGCTAACATGGTGAAACCCCGTCTCTACTAAAAAATACAAAAAAAAAAACTAGCCAGGCGCGGTGGCGGGCGCCTGTAGTCCCAGCTACTCGGGAGGCTGAGGCAGGAGAATGGCGTGAACCCGGGAGGCGGAGCTTGCAGTGAGCTGAGATCGGCCACTGCACTCCAGCCTGGGTGACAGAGCGAGACTCCGTCTCAAAAAAAATAAAATAAAATAAAATCCTAACAGGAAAATAATTTCGATAGAATAAAGTAGTGCTTACCCTACACATTTTCAGATAAATCCTAGAAGTTATTGTATCCTATAATCAAAAGCAGCTCAGTAAAATAAAAAATAAGACAGAAGTATCTGAACTTGCTTCCTACCTCTACCACTTAACAGTCGGTATGCCCCCTGGATGTAAATATTTGAACGTCTCTGAGCATCAATTTTCTCAACTGGAAAAATAAAGATAACACCTATCTTACAGGAATTCTGTGGGGATTAAAATAGATCATCTAATAAATCTTACAGTATCCCTGGAATACAGCAATCACTCAATAAAAGGCTTTTGAGAGAATCATTCTACAAACTGCTTCTTTATAGTCACTGAAACTTCATATGAAAACTGTTAACACAAAATTATCAAGAGCTTCAACAGGATACAGACTAGAAAAAAATTATCAAGAGCTACTTCTACTTCTTTGCCCCCATAGTTTTACTGTGCAGGATAAATCAGATTTTTAACTGCTAAGTCAAACTTAATAGGTATTCTTTTATTTTTTTTTTTATTTATCTTTTTTTTTTGAGGTAAGCTCACAGCAGTCTCCAACTCCCGGGCTCAACTGAGCCTCCTGCCAGAGCCTCCCAAGTATCTAGGACTACAGGCATGCACCACCATGCCGAGAGACAGAGAGAGAGAGAGAGACAGACAGAAGAGAGAGAGAGAGAGAGAGAGAGAGAGAGAGAGAGAGAGAGAGACACTCAATGATCTGACAGGTCACTAGCTGACCACAAAGATAACAGAACATAGGCTTCAGTGACCACACACAAAGAGCAAAGTGGCAAGAGTTCTTCCTTATCAGCAATCACTTTAAATGTAAACAACTTAAAATCGACAATTAAAAAACATAGATTGGGGCTCGGTTCAATGGCTTATGCCTGGAATCCCAGCACTTTGGGAGATCTGAAGCAGGTGGATCACCTGAGGGCAGGAGTTCAAGACCAGCCTGGCCAACATGGTGAAACCCGGTCTCTACTAAATATACAAAATAATTAGCTGGACATGGTGGTGCACACCTACATTCCCAGCTACTCAGGAAGCTGAAGCAGGAGAATCGCTTGAACCTGGGAGGTGGAGGTTGCAATGGGCTTAGACTGTGTCACTGCACTTCAGGCTGGGTGACAGAGCAAAATTCCATCTCAAAAACTAATAAACAAAAAACACAGATAGGCATAAATGATTTTTTTTTTTTTTTGAGATGGAGTCTCACTCTGTCGCCCAGGTTGGAGTGCAGTGGTGTAATCTCAGCTCACTGCAACCTCTGCCTCCCAGGTTCAAGTGATTCTCCTGCCTCAGCCTCCCAAGTAGCTGCGATTACAGGAGTGCATCACGACGCTGGGCTAATTTTTGTGTTTTTAGTAGAGACAGGATTTCACCATGTTGGCCAGGCTAGTCTCGAACTCCTGATCTCAGGTGATCCACCTGACTTGGCCTCCCAAAGTGCTGGGATTACAGGTGTGAGCCCACAAGCCTGGCCATGATTTTTGTAAAATGCAACTATATACTAGTTAAAAGAGATTCACTTTAGCCTCAAAGACACAAATAACTTAAAAATAAAAGGATGGAATAATTTATATCATGCAAACAGTAACTAAAAGAGAGGAAGGGTAGCAAAACTGATCGTAGACAAAACAGATTATAAATCAAAAGTTGTTACAAAAGACAAAGAACGGCCGGGAGCAGTGGCTCATGCCTGTAATCCCAGCACTTAGGGAGGCCCAGGCAGGCAGATCACTTGAGCTCAGGGGTTCCAGACCAACCTGGGAAACATAGCAAAACCCCATCTCTACCAAAAATACAAAAAATTAGCCAGGCGTGGTGGCATGCATCTGTAGTCCCAACTACTGGCATGTACCTGTAGTCCCAACTACTCAGAAGGCTGACATGAGAGACACCATTGGGCCTGGGAGGTTGCACTGGGCTGAGATCGTGCCACTGCACTCCAGCCTGGGTGAAGAGTGAGACCCTGTCTCAAAAAAAAAAAAAAAAAGACAAAGAAGAATGCATAGTGATAAAAGGATTAATTCACAAGAAGATATAACAATTACACACAAAACATTGGAGCCCCAAAACTGTGTGCAAACACTGAGAGAACTAAAAGTAGAAATAGTTCAACAATAATAAACTTCGATACATACTAAACTTCAATATAACAATAAAATTTCACTTTCAATAATGGCTAAAACATCTAGACAGATGATCATTAAGAAAATAAAAATCAGCCGGGCGCGGTGGCTCAAGCCTGTAATCCCAGCACTTTGGGAGGCCGAGACGGGTAGATCACGAGGTCAGGAGATCGAGACCATCCTGGCTAACACAGTGAATCACCGTCTCTACTAAAAAATAAAAAAAAACTAGCCGGGCGATGTGGCGGGCGCCTGTAGTCCCAGCTACTCAGGAGGCTGAGGCAGGAGAATGGCGTGAACCCAGGAGGCGGGGCTTGCAGTGAGCCGAGATGGTGCCACTGCACTCCAGCCTGGGCGACAGAGCAAGACTCCGTCTCAAAAAAAAAAGAAAAGAAAGAAAAATCCTGGCCGGGCGCAGTGGCTCACGCCTGTAATCCCAGCACTTTGGGAGGCCAAGGCGGGCAGATCACAAGGTCAGGAGTTTGAGACCAGCCTGGTCAACACAGTGAAATCCCATCTCTACTAGAAAATACCAAAAAAAAAAAAAAAAAATAGCTGGGCGTGGTGACAGGCGCCTGTAATCCCAGCTACACACCATGAACAAGTGAGATTTAGCCCAAGAATGAAGGATGGTAAGAAAATCAATCAATGTAATACACAATATAAACAGAATGAAGGAAAAATACATGATCATCAGACACACACACACACATATTTAACAGAGTTCAACATACGATATGGTTTGGCTGTGTCCCCACCCAGATCTTGAATTGTAGTTCCCATAATTCCCACGTATTGTAGGAGGGAAAGATGGGAGATAACTGAATCACGGGGGCGGGTCTTTCCCATGCTGTTCTCGTGATACTGAATATAAGTCTCATGAGATCTCATGGTTTTATAAAGACCTCCCCTGCACATGCTCTCTTTGCCTGCTGCCATGTAAGATGTGACTTTACTCCTCCTTTGTATTCTGCCATGATTGTGAAGCATCCCCAGCCATTTGGAATTGAGTCAATTAAACTTCTTTCCTTTATAAATTACCCAGTCTCGGATATGTCTTTATTAGCAGTGTGAGAATGAACTAATACAACATACTATCATGCTAAAAAACAAACAAATGGCCAGGCACAATGGCTCATGCCTGTAATCTCAGCACACGGGGAGGCCAAGGTGGGAGGATCACTTGAGCCCAGGAATTCAACAACAGCCTCGGCAAGATAGCAAGACCATGTCTCCACACACACACACACAAAAATAGCCAGGGATGGTTGTGCATACTTGTGGTCCCAGTTACTCCAGAGGCTGAAGGGGGAGGATCACTTGGGCTCAGGAAGTCAAGGCTACAGTAAGCCATGATCTGCACTCCAGTCTGGATGACAGAGTGAGACCCTGTCTCAGAAATAAACAAACAAAAAACTTAGGAACTAGGAACAGAAGGGAGCTTTACATGATAAGATGCATTTATGAAACACCTACAGTTAACATCATACTCAATGGTGAGTAACTAAAAGCGGTCCCTCTAATATCAGAAAAAAGACAAGAATGCCCACTTTCAACACTGCTAGCCGGGTGAGGAAAGAATTTAAAGGCATCCATACTGGAAAGGAGATGTGTAACTATCTCTAGTCGCACATGACACGATCCTATATATAAAATATTCCAAAGAATCAATAAAAAAATCTCCACCAAACTGATAAAAAAAAATTGAGCAAAGTTGCAGGGCATAAGAACAATATACAAAAATCAGTTGTGTTCCTACACAAAATGGACAATCCAAAAAGGAAAGAACAAATTTACAATAACGTCCAAAAATTAAAATATCTAAAAATAAATTTAACCAAGAAAGTGAAAGATTTGTAAAGTAGAACTACAAAACACTGTTAAAAGAAATTAAGATTTAATTAAATGGAAAGACATGTAACATTCCCAGATTAGAAGATCCTTTAATATTGCTAAAATGGCAATACTCTCCAAAACAATGTACAGATTCAGTGCAACCCCTATCAAAATTCCAATGGCCTTTTTTGCAAAAATGGAAAGTCCAATCCTCAAACTCATACAGAATTGCAAAGGGTCCCAAACAGTCAAAATAATATTGAAAAAGCACAACAAAATTTGAGACTAAAACTTTCCAATTTCAAACTTACTACAAAGCCAAGGGAGTCAAAACAGTGTGGTATTGGCATAAGGACAGAAATATAGACCAATGGAACAGAATAAGAGTTCAGAAATACACTCACGCATCTATGGTCAACTGATTTTTTATAAGGGTACAAGGCAATTCAATAGGGAAGAAACAGTCTCTTCAACAAATGGTATTGGGATAATGTGATACCCACATGCAAAAGAATGAAGTTGGACCCTTATCTCACACCATACTAAAAGTTAAATCAAAATGGATCAGTGGCCTAAATATAAAGGCTAAAATTATAAGCTCTTAAGAGGAAACATACAAGTAACCTACTCCACTGGATTTGGAAATGGTTTCTTACATGACACCAAAAGCCCATGTACCTAAAGAAAAATTATATAAACTGGACCTCATCAAACTTAAAAGCTTTGTGCATCAAAGGACATTATAAAGAAAGTTAAAAGACAACTCACAAAATGAGAGAAAATATTTACGGGTCCAGTATCCAGACTACATAAAGAACTCTTACAACTCAACAACAAAAGACAAACGAGCCAATTTACAAATGGGCAAAGGACTTGAAAAGACATTTTTCCAAAAAAGATATATGAATGGCCAACAAGCACATGAAAAAATGTTCAGCTTCATCAGTCATTAAAAGAATGCAAGTCAAAACCACAAAGAGATACTACTTTAAAACTTTAGAATGAGGTATTAGTCCATTTTGTGCTGCTTATAACAGAATACGTGACTGATAATTTACAACAAAAAGAGGTTTATTTCGTTCAAAGTTCTGCAGCCTGAGAAGTTCAAGGGTTCAAGGGCATGGATCTCTGGCTTCTGGCGACAGCTTCTGTGCTATTTTACAACATGGCAGGGAAGGTCAATGGGAAAGTGGACACATGCAAAGAGGGGAAAGCCTGAGGGATGTCATGGCTTTACAACAACACACTATTGCAGGAATTAATCCATTCCCAAGAATTAATACAGTCTCTAGAAAGCAACAATTCACTCACTACAGTGAGAACAGCACCAGCAATTCATGAAGTATCTGCCCTCATAACCCAAATACTGCCCAATAGGCCCCACCTCCCAATATCACCACACTGGGGATCAAATTTCAACATGAGTTTTGGCGGTACAAACAAATCATATTCCAACAATAGCAGGCGGCTATATTTTTTTGAAAAAGTAAAATAGCAAGTGTTGGCAAGGATATGAAGCAATAGGAACTCTCATATATTGCCAGTGGAAATGTAAAATGATGCCAGCCACTGTCAAGAACAATTTGGCAATTTCTCAAAAAGATAAAAAGAATTACCACGTGATCCAGAAATTCCACTCCTAGGTATACATCCAAGAAAAATTAACATATATATCCACACAGCTATTTGTACATAAATGTTAACAGCAGCATTATTCATTACAGACAAAAGGTGCATTAACAGATGAACTAAGAAATAAATGTGGTATATACACACAATTGAATGTTATTTAGCCATAAAAATTAAGTACTAATATATGCTATAACTTCGATAAGCATTGAAAACATTATGTTAAGTAAAAGAAGCCACATATTATATAATTTTATTTATAAGAAATATAATAAGCAAATCCATAGAGACAGAAAGCATATTAGTGATTGCCAGGAGATTGGGGGGAAGGTGTCAAGGAAATAGGAAGTGATTACTTAATGGATATGAGACGCTCTTTTGGTATAATGAAAACATTTTGAAACTAGAGATAATAATTGCACAACACAATTGCACTAAATGTCACTAAATGGTATACTTCAAAATAGTTAAATATATGTTATGTGAATTTCATCTCAACAAAAAAAAGGCTCAATACTGGAAAGCCAATATGAAATATCAAACAGTAATATGAAATAAACAGTTTCATGGCTTACTATATTGGTATTACTATTATATAGCTACTTACAGTTGTTAGGTGCTTAGTTTCACCCCTCCCATCCCATTCGCCAACAAGTTATTTATAGTTAAAAGCCATGGAATTTGTGTAACATGTAGTAAATCATTTAAGTTGGGATACAATGGCACAATCATGGCTCACTGCAGCCTCAACCTTCGATGCTGAATCAACCCTCCCACCTCAGCCTCCCAAGTAGTTGAACCACAGGCATGTACTACCGCACCTGGTTTTTTTGTTGTTGTTGTTTTGTTTTTTTTTTTAAAAAAAAGACAGGATCTCGGCCAGGTGCGGTGGTTCACATCTGTAATCCCACCACTCTGGGAGGCTGAGATGGGATCACATGAGGTCAGGGGTTCAAGACCAGCCTGGCCAAGATGGTGAAACCCTGTCTCTACTGAAAATAAAAGAATTAGTTGGGTGTGCTGGCACATGCCTGTAGTCCCAGTTACTCTGGAGATTGAGGCAGGAGATTCACATGAACCCGAGAGGCGGACATTACAGTGAGCCAAGATCATGCCACTGCACTCCAGCCTGGGCGACAGAGCAAGACTCTGTCTCCAAAAAAAAAAAAAAAAAAAAAAAAAAAAAAAAAAAAAAGGAAGACAGGGTGTCATTATGTTGCCCAGGCTGCCTAATTTATAACTAACTTAAATGAAGTCAAATTTATTATATAGAAAAGCAGGTTACCATATCATTTACAGAGAAGAACTCCAGTTATTTCTGAGTTTCAGTGAATTTTTCTCTAATCAATGAAGGGGCCTGGCTCACTCCTATAATCACAGCAATTTGGGAGGTCGAGGCAGGAGGACCGCTTGAGGTCAGGAGTTCAAGACCAGCCTGGGCAACATCATGAGACCTATCTCTAAAAAAAAAATAAAATAAAATTAGCTAGGCATGGTGGCACACACCTGTTGTCCCAGCTACTAGGGAGACTGAAGTAGGAAGATCACTTGATCCCAGAAGTTCAAGGCTATAGTAAGTTATAATCAAGCCACCACATTCCAGCCTGGGCAACAGAACAAGACCCTCTCTCTTAAGAAAAAAGGTGGGGGGCCGGGCATGGTGGCTCACACCTCTAATCCCAATACTTTGGGAGGCCAAAGCGTGTGGATCACCTGAGGTCAAGAGTTGGAGATGAGCCTGGCCAACATGGTGAAACCCAGCTTATTTTTGTATTCTACTAAAAATACAAAAATTAGCTGGGCATGGTGGCACACACCTGTAATCCCGCAACTGGGAAGGCTAAGGCATGAGAATTGCTTGAACCCAGGAGGCAGAGGTTTCAGTCAGTCAAAATTGCAACACTGTACTCCAGCCTGGGCAACAGAGTGAGACTCTATCTCAAAAGATAACATAACATAACATAACATAACATAACATAACATAACATAACATAACATAACATAACATAACATATTAAAAGGTGGTGAGGAGGGATTGGGAACTCCAGATAAGTATCAGACTTTATTCATAAAACAATACAACAGCATTTTGGCGGGGCTACATATGCCCCTGGAAACAAGCTGGGGTTTTGGTTCTTTTTCCTTCCTTTCTGGATAATCTGTCCTTAAGACCCAGAAAAGTTCACCCAAACACAATTCCAACATTAAGTTTTTGTAAAGATGCTTATTGACTTTCACACAGTAATACAGTCTGTTATTATGATGGTTTTCCAGGAACGAAGCTGCTAAAATTTTGTTTTATCATTCTCTTCTCCATGCTATTTTATTTTCCTTGTATTCTGATCCTTTTCTTCCTCTCTATTATAGTGCTCCAATTCCAGAGCTCCGGTTCAAGAATTCAGAAATAAGCATTTTTCTGTCTCTCTCACAAACAACACTATGCACTATTAAGCCTACCCCGTACTTTGCTTCTCCTCCATAGTACCAGAATTTCAAGTCTTTTGACTTTACTTCCACTGAAACAAGATTGCAACGTGCATACTGTATTTCACTTCAATGTTGGTTTAATTATAGCCCCTACCCCATTCCAACCATGGAGCAGAAGAAACTACCTAACCCAAAATAAAGTTTGCCAAGAAGAAAAATCTAAAACTCAAAAATAGTAAATAAACCATTTTATTTAACCAACTACTTTCATGAATAGATTAAAACCATAAATGAAACAAAATGCCAAAGTCCCCCTATCAAAAAAAAATGAAATAAGTGAAATGGTCATGTTATGGTTTTATTTCAATATACGATACTTTACCCAGTCTTGCTTGAAAACAAAAAGGAAAATGATATCATCAGAAGCAGTTATTTGTGTACCATCCTGGACTCCCTCTGGCTTTATAAATACTGGAGATGCTTTAGGCAATGACTTAAACCTATTATAAAATATAATTTTTCATAAAAACCTTTGCTATAAAACTCCTGGTTAAAGTACGACAATTTCTGAAATCCCACTTACAAAAAGAAAAATATATATATATATATTTAGTATGGCATAAATAAATCAAGTATCTAAGAATAAATCTAACAAAAGATATGCAAGACTTTTAACTAGAAAACCATAAAGGATGTCAATTCTGACCATCCCAAAATTGATCTAAGCCAACAGTATAATTCCAACCAAAAGCCCAAAAGGGTCTGTGGTTTGGAGATTGGTTTCTCTGTTTATTTATGGGGAGAAATTAATGCAATGATTCTACAATGTACATGGAAATGCAAAAGAACAGACTAGCAAATCTTTAAAAAGAACAAGCTGGGCAGCCTGAGTAACATAGGGAGATCTCATCTCTACAGATAATTCTGAAAATAAGGCAGGCATGGTGGCTCACACCTATGGTCCCAGCTACTCCGGAGGCTGAAATAGGAGGATCATGTAAGCCCAGGAGGTCAAGGCTACAGTACACTGTTATCACACTACTGCACTCCAGCCTGGGAAACAGAGTGAGACCATATTTCAAGGAAAAAAATAAAAAGGAGACTTATTCTACAGAATATTTAGGCTTATTAAGCTCACCAAATAAGGCAGTGATATTGGTACAAGGTAACAGGATAAAGGCCCAGACACATAGCATGCATCTATGGACATGACTTATGAATACACGACCATGCAGAGTGATAGCAATTTTTTTGTTTGTTTATTCATAAATGGTGCTGGAACAATTAGATATACATTTGAAAAAAAATAAAACTTGACCTAAAAACTACACACACACAAAAATCTATTCCAGGTGAAGTACATATTACATATATAAATGAGAGAAGTAAATAAAAGTTTATAGATGATGTGAAGAACTCCATGACCTACAAGGAAAAAAGAAAATTTTTAAACAGGACACAAAAAAGCACTGTTTAATGGGAAAAAACTGACATATGTACCTATGCAGATAATTTTTTTTTTTTTTTTTTGAGATGGACTCTTGCTCTGTCGCCAGGCTGGAGTGCTGTGGCACAATCTCGGCTCACTGCAACCTCCACCTCCCCAGTTCAAGCAATTCCCCTGTTTCAGCCTCCTGAGTAAATGGGACTACAGGCATACGCCACCACACCCAGCTAATTTTTTCTGTTTTACTAGAGACAGAGTTTCATCACGTTAGCCAGGATGGTCTCGATCTCCTGACCTCATGATCCACTGGCCTCGGCCTCCCAAACTGCTGGGATTACAAGTGTGAGCCACTGGGCCCAGCCTACAGAGAACTTTTCTGCACCAAAAGATACCATATAAAAAGGCACTACAGGCAAACTACAGAATGCGAGAAGACAGAAGTAACCTACTTAAAACCGACAAATGCCTTATATTAAGAATATATAAAAAGCTGCTATGAATCAAAACACACATAATTAAAAATAAAAACAGATAAGCGATGAGAGCAATCACTTTACAGAACAGGTAATCAAAATGGTCAGCACTGAGATGCTCAAACTCATTAGTAGCCAGAGAAAGTGCAAATTAAAGCCATCAAAAATGGCTACAATTTTCAAAGACTGGCAATAATACGCACTCGGGAGAATATAAAAGGGAATTCTCATAGGCTGTTGGAAGAAAAGTTTGGTAAAACCACTCTGGAAAACAATTTGGCCTTTTCTACTTACAACATATCTTATGACCGAGAGGTTTCGATCTTAGATATATATCCAATAGAAATGGCTTCACATATGCATTAAAAAAACACGTATGAGGCTGGGCACCGTGGCTCACGCCTGCAATTCCAGCACTCTGGGAGGCTGAGGCGGGTGAATCACCTGAGGTTAGGAGTTCAAGACCAATGTGGCCAACATGGCAAAATCCCATCTCTACCAAAAATATAAAAATTAGCCAGGCGCGGTGGCAGGTGCCTGTAATTCCAGCTACTCGGGAGGCTGAGGCAGGAGAATCACTTGAACCCAGGAGGTGGAGGTTGCAGTGAGTCAAGATTACGCCACTGCACTCCAGGCTGGCAACAAAAGCGAAACTCCGTCTCAAAACAAAACAAAACAAAACAAAACAAAACAAAACAAAACAAAACCACAAGAGTGTTCTCAGCAGTAATACTTACAATGGTCCCAAACTAAAAATAATCTAATATCCATCAAGAATAGAATGGATAAATGTGGCATAATTACACAAGTATATAGTTCATAAAAATGAACTACAGGTCCCACAACATGAATCTCACAAACAATACTGAGCCAAGGAAGCAAGACACAAAAACTAGTGTGCATAAAAACTACTGTAGTTTTAAAAAAAAAAGTATGTGTAAAACATACATATAAACTGAGAAGATGGCCGGGCACAGTGGCTCATGCCTGTAATCCCACTACTTTGGGAGGCCGAGGCAGGCAGATTACCTTGATGTCAGGAGTTCGAGACCAGTCTGGCCAATGCGGCAAAATGTTGTTTCTACTAAAAATTTAAAAATTAGCTGGGTGTAGTGGTGCATGCCAGCAGTCCCAGCTACTCAGCAGGCTGAAGCAAGAGAATTGCTTGAACCTGGGAGGTGGAGGTTGCAATGAGCCGTGATCACGCCACAGCACTCTAGTCTGGGCAACAGAAAGAGACTTCATCTCAAAAAAATAATAATAAAAATTAAAAACATAAATTGATTTGAGTTTTCATGGTTCACTTTTCATGGTTCATCTCACTTAAATCATGGCAGGTGTGGTGGCTCACACCTGTAATCCTAGCACTTTGGGAGGTTGAGATGGGTGGATCACCTGAGGTTAGGAGTTCAAACCAGCCTGACTAACATATAGTGAAACCCCACCTCTACTAAAAAAAAAAAAAAAAATACAGGCCGGGCACAGTGGCTCAAACCTGTAATTCCAGCACTTTGGGAGGCCGAGACGGGCGGATCACGAGGTCAGGAGATCGAGACCATCCTGGTTAACACGGTGAAACCCCATCTCTACTAAAAAAATACAAAAAACTAGCCAGGTGAGGTGGCGGGCGCTTGTAGTCCCAGCTACCTGGGAGCCTGAGGCAGGAGAACGGCGTAAACCTGGGAGGCGGAGCTTGCAGTGAGCTGAGATCTGGCCACTGCACTCCAGCCTGGGCAACAGAGTGAGACTCCGTCTCAAAAAAAAAATACAAAAAGTAGCCCAGCGTGGTGGCGGGTGCCTGTAGTGCCAGCTACTTGGGAGGCTGAGACAGTAGAATTATTTGAACCCTGGAGGCGGAGGTTGCCGTGAGCCAAGATCACACCACTGCACTCCAGCCTGGGCGACAGAGCAAAACTCCGTCTCAAAAAAAAAACCAACTATATTCCTGCCAGGCATTGCGGCTCATGCTTGTAATGCCAACACTTTGGCAAGCTGAGGCAGGAGGAGCTCTTCAGCCCAGAAGGTTGAAGCTGCAGTGAGCCATGATGGCACCAATGCACTTCAGCCTGGACAACTAAAGTGAGACCCTGTCTCTTTAAACAAACAAAAAACCCTATATTCTATTAGCCAACCAATCAAATTATCAAAGTAACCTCTAACATTTCAGTGCTTTCAAAAAGGAGAGCAAAAACAACCGCATTCCCTCCCTGATAAGACAACTGCCCACAGTGGAAAGTATGCCACGGTGGTAGAAAGAAACATAAACTTTCCAATTAAAGCTGCACTAACTAGTTGTAAGACTTTCTGCAAATTACTATATTTTTCCAAGACTAGTCTCCTCATATATGAAGTGAGAGTAACAATACATATCTTCCGTAAATTACTTCACAGTTACAAGTCGTGGTTTGGAATGATAACAACAACATATACCACCATCATTGTCATAGGAATCAAATGGGAATTTACATAAATGGTTTATAACAGCAATGTGTACATAGCAACGCTAAATCATTTTTGTCTGTTCTCCTGTTTCTCTTTGCTCTTCTTTGTAAATGCATACAGCATAAAACCACAAGGTATTGTTAACCCTGCCTCAACACCTACTCCCACCACCAAAAGAAATCTACATGCACTTAAACTTCTCATTATCTTATGATATTATAATATCCCTATTTTATATGTGGACTGAGTCTCAAAAAAGCAGAGCTGCCTATATAGATGAGACAGAGAACAAAATCAAAGCCCAGATTTACTATAAAGTTATTGATTTTGGTGTTAAAAGCATTTTGTTACTAATGAGAAATCAATTCTAAATAATATGGAGGTTGGGCATGGTAGCTCATGCTTGTAATCCCAGCACTTTGGGAGGCTGAGGCAGGTGGATCACTTGAGACCAGGAGTTTGAGAACAGCCTAGCCAACATGGTGGAATCCCATTTCTACTAAAAATTCAAAAATTACCCAAGTGTGGTGACAGGCACCTGTAATCTCAGCTACATGGGAGGCTGAGGCAGAAGAATCACTTGAACCCAGGAGGCGGAGGCTGCAGTGAGAGGATATTGTGCCATTGCACTCCAGCCTGGGCGACAAGAGCAAAACTCTGTCTCAATAAATTAATTAATTGCTGGGTGCAGTGGCTCAAGCCTGTAATCCCAGTGCTTTGGGAGGCCGAGACGGGTGGATCACGAGGTCAGGAGATCGAGACCATCCTGGCTAACACAGTGAAACCCCGTCTCTACCAAAAAATACAAAAAACTAGCCGGGCGAGGTGGCGGGCGCCTGTAGTCCCAGCTACTTGGGAGGCTGAGGCAGGAAAATGGCGTAAACCCGGGAGGCGGAGCTTGCAGTAAGCTGAGATCCGGCCACTTCACTCCAGCCCGGGCGACACAGCGAGACTCCGTCTCAAAAAATAATAATAATAATTAATTAATCAATATGGAAAAAAATCGTAGTTTTCAGAAAACAAAAGAGAAAAGAGATGATGGATCTCAAACTATCCAGTGAGATCCATAATCCAAACAAAGAATCACGTATAGAAAGTAAAATTTAGAATTTAATTTTAAAGCAACTGGATTTCTAATGCAAATGACAGAAATAATTCCTCTAAAGCAGTAATAAAATGAATTCAAATTGGACCTCATCCCATGTTCTAACGCTATTTATTCTCACATAAATGGACCAAATGAAAACATCCTCTCAGCCTCCACAACCTCAAAATTTTGTTATAATTTTTTTCTGATAGAAGGGGAGAAAAGCACAGGACCTAAAATCCCTAATGAGATATAATTTCTGTCAAACATATACACACACAGACTTGTGTATTTACTGCAAAAAAACACTCCAAAATACCTCCATTTTAAAACAAAGGAAAAAAGAAATTGAAATTTCTATTTCTGTATCTCACTCATCAAAAGTAACCAATTCTTAGTAAAAAATTATTATGGAAGGCTTTAGATGTGATAATGGGAATATATTTATCTTTACAATATGGGGGAGAAGAGTCTAGGTATGTGTAATAGATGAAACAAAACTAGAATGAGTGAATTTTGAAGCTGGGTGAAAAGTATGTGAGGAGGCACTAAACTATTTTCTCTTCATCTGTATCGTATGAAATTTTCCATAATTAAAAGTTTTTTTAATAAAGTATTAATAAATGTTTACACTGTTCTATGGAGTAGCTTTAAGTAAAACTTTCAAGCAATCACATTCACCTGGTAGAAATCTAGGTTTTAATCATTAAGCATTATATTTTTGCCCGTGACATACTTGTATTTTATTATTTTTTACTAGCTGGAATAGAATCCTGTGATGCCATGATTCTTCTTCCATGGTAACAGCTAACATCGTTCGTGATACTGAATTCTAATCAAATAATCATCTTAAATATTCAGATCAATAAAGGCAGCCAGGCGTGATGGCTCATGCCTATAACCCCAGCACTTTGGGAGGCCAAGGTGGGTGGATCACCTGAGGTCAGGAGTTTGAGACCAGCCTGGCCAACATGGCAAAACCCCGTTTCTACTAAGAATACAAAACAATTAGCCAAGTGTGGTGGTGGGCACCTGTAATCCCAGCTACTCAGGAGGCTGATGCAAGAGAATCACTTGAACCCGGGAGACGGAGGTTGCAGTGAGCCAAGATCACGCCACTGCACTCCACCCTGGGCGACAGAGCAGGACACAGTCTCAAAAAAAAAAAAATTTTGGAGGCCGAGGCGGGCGGATCACGAGGTCAGGAGATCAAGACCATCCTGGTTAACACAGTGAAACCGCATCTCTACTAAAAATAGAAAAAAAATTAGCCTGGCGTGGTGGCTGGCGCCTGTAATCCCAGCTATTCGGGAGACGGAAGCAAGAGAATGGCATGAACCCGAGAGGTGGAGCTTGCGGTGAGCCGAGATTGCACCACTGCACTCCAGTTGGGCGACAGAGCAAGACTCCGTCTCAAAAACAAAAACAAAAAAAGGTGGGAGTGGGAGCAAAACAGTGCAACCATTTTGGAAAACAATTTAGCAGTTTCTTAAAATACTAAACATAAATTTACTACATGACCCAGCAATTCCAATCCTAGGTATCTACCAAAGAGGAATAAAAACATGTCTACACCAAGACTTGTAAATCAATGTTCATAGCATTATTCACAACAGCCAAATGTCTGAAACTCAAATGTCCATTAACTTAACAAATTAATAAAATGAAGTACTCTTCAAAATACAAGAATGTATTGAAACATGTCTTAACACGGATCATCCTTAAAAACATTGTTAAATAAAACCCAAACATAAAAGAGCATATAAATGATCCAATTTTATGAAATGTCCCGAAAAAACTTATCTATGGAGACAGAAAATAGATTAATAGTACCCTAAGATTAGAAAATGAGAAATGACTACAAATGGGCACAGATTTTCTTCTTTGGGGGGTGACAGAAGTATTCTGAAATTAGATAGTGTTGGCTACGTAGTTTTCCAAATTAACTAAAAATCACTGAACTGTACACTTAAAATGGGAGAAATTTACATTATGTAAATTATACCTCAACGTTATCTGTCAAGGAAAAACAGAAAACAAGGAGCAGCAGCACTACAGTGCCTCTGGGATGATAAGTGGGTGGTTGGGTGGGTGGGTGGGTGGATGGATGGATGGATCTCAAAAAAGGAACTTGCTCCAAAGTTTCATCTAAATACATGACAGAGCAATCTAGGATGGACTGCAAAATCCATACTCTTCCTAGATGCAAGAGCAAGAATGCACTAGAAGCAATATATATCTCACTCGACTTTGTAAGGATAAATCCAATCCACAAGTGGCTCTTTCACAACTGAAGTGAGGCCAGGAGCGGTGGCTCACGCCTGTAATCCCAGCACTTTGGGAGGCCAAGGTGGGCAGGTCACCTGAGGCCAGGAGTTTGAGACCAGCCTGACCAACATGGAGAAACCCCGTCTCTAGTAAAAATACAAAATTAGCTGGGCATGGTAGCGCATGCTTGTAATCCCAGCTACTCGGAAGGCTGAAGTAGGAGAATCGGTTGAACTTGGGAGGCGGAGGTTGTGGTAAGCTGAGATCGCACCACACTCCAGCCTGGGCAACAAGAGTGAAACTCCGTCTTACAAAAAAAAAAAAAAAAAAAAAAAAAACTTGAAGTGAACACTGAGCATTAAATTAAGAAGAGTGAAGCAAGATAAACCATCTATGTGGAATGAACAAAGTAAATACATAAAATCCAAAATAGGTGGCATGGGAAGCAGAACCCAGATCTTGTAAATGATTATATGAAGCTGAAACCAAATTAACTGAATGGTGAGGAGTATTCAAACAAATTAAATTTGGCAGTTTGTCTCCAACACAGTCCCAGGAGAATGTGTCCTGACCCAGATCTGCTATAGTGAAGACAGATTTATCAAGCTATTCAAGCTCAATAACAGTCACAACTAAAATGAACCAACGTGGGCCAAGCACAGTGGCTCACATCTGTAATACCAGCACTTCGGGAGGCCAAGGCAGGCAGATCACCTGAGGTCAGGAGTTCAAGTCCAGCCTGGCCAACATGGCAAAACCCTGTTTCTACTAAAAATACAAAAATTAGCTGGGCATGATAGTGGGCGCCATAATCCCAGCTACTCGGGAGCCTGAGAGGCAGGAGAATTGCTAGAACTCAGGAGGCAGAGCTTGCAGTGAGTCGAGACTGTGCCACTGCACTTCAGCCCGGGTGACAGAGTGGACTCCACCTCAGAAAAAAAAAAAATTACACTATGGGGCTAGGTGCGGTGGCTCACACCTGTAATCACAGCACTTTGGGAGGCCAAGGAGGACAGATCTCTTGAGCTTTGAAGTTTGAGACCAGCCAAGACAACATGGTGAGACCTCATCTCTAAAAATACAAAAAAAATAGCCAGGCATGGTGGTGCACACCTGTGGTAACAGTTACTTAGGAGGCTGAGGTGGGAAGATCACCTGAGCCCAGGAGGTTGAGGCTGCAGTAAGCCATGATTGCATTCCAGCCTGGGCAACAGAGCAAGACCCTGTCTCAAAAAAAAAAAAAAAAGTGATGTTGTACTAAAATTACCTCATAGTAGACTCACTAAAATTACCACAAAGATACATCTTTCTGTTTTTGTCCTAAAATTTATACTTTAGTTTTCTGTATGCCTCCAAGCAACACGCATCGCAAATGTTAAGGTGATCTCTATGTGTTCTCATTTCAAACTTTTTCAACATCTCCCAGAAATAAAATAATAATTAAATTCAAGTTTCACAGTGAACAGATGAGATCATCTACTGAAAAAGAGAAGGGAAGTGGTAAAGTAAGGGGGCTACAGGAGATTACAAGTTTTTAAGTAACTGTATGAGGAATGAGAAAAAACTAGGAACAAAGGAGAATTACTGGGTAATGCTGAGGGTTCAATTAAGATTGGAGAGCATGAATACTTAGTGGCTCCAGTCTACAAGGTTGTTATTTTCTCCAGCTGTGCTCAGCAGCGCAACACCAGGTACACAGAAGTCAGAAAAATGAAGTGATGTGGTTGGGTTTTAGACAAATGCAATGAAAAGACAAAAATGCAAAGCAGATGAACATGTTTTGAAGGTAAATAAGGTTGTCAGCTAATTAAGAAAATAAAGGCAGGAGGGGATGATACATTGGGACAAAAGAGTAATACTAGAGAGCTCTATAAGGCTGAAAAGAGACTATCAATGTCCGTTAAAAAAAAAAAAACATTAAACATATGTAAAAAATCATGAATAGGTCTTCCATCGCAAAGTAACATTTCTTCTCATTTTAAAAAATGAAATGCTCCTATCTGACAATTCAAATTGTCTTTTTAAAGTGAACTAGAAAGGTTCCAAATGGAAACAGTCTAATACTTAAAGTATTATAATTGCAAATCTAGATGTTTCTCAACATTTCGGTGGAAATCCAATGATATTTTTTCCAGTATTTTAAATCAACTAAGGAAGCTTCCAAATTTCTTAGTGAACTTTTACCAAAAATCTTACCCTAAGCAAATGAGTCACTCTATATATCAGTATTACCACCCTTCAATAGGCAAGAACTAGAAAACAAAACTATAGGGGTGTGTGTGTATATGTTTAAAATAAAGTCTTATGACAAAAGAATTACTTCCTATTGCTAAAATCTGACTAGTTTGACCAATTATCATCAGTTGAGCTATTTACATTGCTGGCTCCATGCATGTTGTGTTTAACTGCTTTCAAAATACTACTCTACAATTTGGCACTGAAGACTTATTAAGTATGCAGAAAGGCACAAAAAAATCGATATTAGCCAGTATTAATTATTGCTAGTAATAATGCCAATTCTGTTTTCTTGCAAAGCAACAGTAAAGTGATGACTTACGGGGTATGAGAACAGCCAAAAGTAGATGAAGCTGCATTATGTTTTGTTACTGAGATACATGCAAAAGGACAGCCTATCATATGCCACACAATACAAACGAAGGTAGAAGAAACTGCCATATCCCTGAGAATAGGTAAGATTTCAAAGCAATGAGTGGCTGGTGTGACCAGGTATACACAGCATGAGGTTACTGTTTCCTTCCTATTATACACTAAAATAGTGTTGTGTCTTCTATTAATAGCAACTAATATTCAATGAAATAAAAATTTAAAAATCAGAATACTTCATTCCCAGTCTTCCCCACTTTAGCACTGTATCACAAATCACTCAATTATTAGTTAGAAACCCGGAGATCATCCTTGATTTATCCCTTTCCTCACTTATCTACTCTATCTCCAATACACATACAGAATAAGAACACTTCTCAGTATTATCCCTATTACAACCATCGTCCAAGGCACAGTATCTGTCACCTGTACACTGTAACAACCTAACCCTCCCCCTTGCATTCCCCACACCCCACCCACCACTCCAATATTCATACAATAGCAAAACCAGGGGTTCTCAACCTTGCCACTATTGACATTTTGGGCCAATAGTTGTTTACTATTCTGTGCATTATAGAAGGTTTAGCAGCATCCCTGATCTCTATCCACTGATGCCAGTAGCATACACCATCATCCCCAGGTCTCTATTCACTGATGCCAGTAGCATACACCATAATCCCTAGGTTTCCATTCGCTGATGCCAGCAGCATAAACCATTATTCCCAGTTGTGACAATCAAAAATATCTAGACATTGCCAAATGTCCCCCGGAAAACAAAATCCCCCTCAGTTGAGAACCACTAAGCTAGAAGAACGTGTTTTGTTTTGAGACACAGTCTTGTTCTATCACCCGGACTGGAGTGTAGTAGCACAATCTCGGCTCACTGCAACCTCTGCCTCCCAGGTTCAAGCGATTCTCCTGCCTCAGCCTCCCAAGTAGCTGGGATCACAGGCGCATGCCACCTTGCCTGGCTAATTTTTGTATTTTTAGTAGAGACGGGGTTTTGTCATGTTGGCCAGGTTGGTGGCAAAGTCCTGGCCTCAAGTAATCAATCTGTCTTGGCCTCCAAAAGTGCTGGGATTACAGATATGAGCCACTGCACCCATCCTAGAAGAATGTGTTTTAAACAATTCTCTTCTTAAAACTCTCTAACAGCTTCTCATTTCACTTATAATAAAACCTGTAAGAATCCTCACTATCCCAAATACACCCTACATAATCCAGACTCTGCTTACCTCTCTGACTTCATGCAATGCCACTGTATTCTTCCTGCATTATGCTCCCTCCAGTCACTATGGCCTTCTCTAAATTCCTAGAGACATTTCTGCTAAAGAGATTTATCCTTGCTCTTCCCTGTATCTGGGCCATTCTTGCCTAGGTTCTGTACACATCCTCAGGTTAAATTTCACACCATCAGAGATGCCTTTCCTGGCCTTTTTTAATGTTAAGTACCTCATCATTACCCATCATAACACCTCATTTATTCCCTTCACAGACAGCATTCATCGTATTATTTTGTTTACATGATTACTGCCTCTCACAAAAGAATAAATACCCTGTCTGCCTTCTTTTCCAGTATATAAAAGAAATGAACAAATGTATAACTTGGACAGCCTTAAGTAATAGGTGAGTTGGCAGCAGTGATAATCCCAGCACCACCCCAATCTCATTCCCCATCTATGTATATGATCATTTCCCCTTGAAGTGAAGGGGAGGGGAGGGGAGAAGAGGGAAGAAAAAGAGCCTAACAAAGCCCTCATCTGTAAAAACATCTTTGCCATGTTCTCTGAAGGGTTATATGTGAAGTAAATGGCATGTAATGAATCTAACGCACTTGAAGGGCTTAATAAAAAACTTGTATTCAATAAATGATGGCTATGTATTTAAAGCACCAAAAATAATGACTACAACAAATACTTGAGAAATGACAGTTCTCTTGCCCCTTTAATCTCATTCTACCACCAGGTTGGCCTGAATATAGTTAAGGATGGAATTCTGTCTGAGAGATACTTTACCCCTTTTGGGTCTCTAGGAACACAACATGCTAGGTGTAAACAGGTTAGTTATTCAAATATGTTCTCTAGGGAAAGGCAAATATCCATTAACCAAAGCCAACTCATCACAAAAAGACCTCAGAATTACATTTTAATTTGTTTCAGTAAGGAAAATAATCATATTATTATTCAATTTTAGAACTTAACTTTAACCTTTGGGAGGAAAACCAACTAAATTATTAACAATATCAGTGTTGGCTATTAAAAATACCCACCATGGCCGGGCACAGTAGCACACATCTATAATCCTAGCACTTTGGGAGGCCAAGGCAGGTAGATCACCTGAGGTCAGCAGTTTGAGACCAGCCTGGCCAACATGGTGAAACCCCATCTCTACTAAAAATACAAAAAATTAGCCGGGTGTGGTGGCAGGTGGCTGTAATCCCAGCTACTTGGGAGGCTGAGACAGGGGAGCTGCTTGAACCCAGGAGGCAGAGGTTGCAGTGAGGCAAGATTGCACCACTGCACTCCAGCCTGGGCAACAAGAGCGAAAGTCCATCTCAAAAAACAAAACAAAAACAAAAAAACACCACAATGAATAAAAGTTTACTTACACTCAATAGTAAATTGAGTCCATGATTAGAATCAAGTAACGAAGGGGAAATAAACCATAAAGTGTCACAATACTTTTAGTTAATAATTAGAACAAAATTATTTATCTTAAATTCCTTTTAATGTCTTGTTTCTGAAAGGAGCACGTAAATGCATTTGTGGGTATGGGGGAAATGATAAGGAAGTATAAAGGGAGCACAAAGGAAGCCAGACTGCCCGAGTCTGAATCCCAGATCTTCTAATTACTAGTTATATAACCTTTGGAAAGCCAATTAACTTCTCTGTGCCTCAGTTTTTTCATCTGTAAAGAAACTTAACCCTACCTACTACATGGGGCTATTTTAAGGATTACATGAGTCAATATATACAGTATGCTAAGAATAGTAGCTGGCATCTAAGACATACTGTTAACTATTATTACATAATGTTATTATGTTCCTGTTAACTATTACTGTATTACTTTCTCTTTCTGCATCATTGTGGTTAACAACTACCATACTGGCTGGCACAAATAAAAAAATTTCCATCACTGCAGAAAGTTACATTAAACAGCGCTATATCAAACTACAGGATAGTTAAAATGCCTGATGAGATAATGCATATAATCCTCTTCCCTAATTTATTAGGAAGTGCTTAGTAAAAAGCACTCCTAAACCCTAAGTGTTTTTTAATCTAATACCTTGACATGAAACAAAGAACTTACGTTTCATTTCTACTTAACAAAACAAATAAAGGAGGGATATAGGGAAGCCAAGAGACTGTCTCTTCTGTAAAGATCCTTTTTTTTTTTTTTTTTTTTTTTGAGATAGGATTTCACTTCTGTAGCCCAGGCTAGAGTCAAATGCACGATCTTGGCTCACTGCAGCCTCCACCTCCCTGGCTCAAGGGATTCTCCTGCCTCAGCTTCCAGAGTGGCTGGGACCACAGATGCATGCCATTACACCTGGCTAATTTACGTGTGTGGTTTGTTTTTGTTTTTGTTTCTTGTTTCGAGACAGGGTTTCACCATGTTGCCCAGGTTGGTCTCGAACTCCTGAGGTCAAGTGATCTGCCAGCCTCGGCCTCCCAAAGTGTTGGGATTACAAGAGTGAGTCACCACGCTCAACCCAGACAAAAGGATTTATGAATTTAAAATTTCTTATCTACCCCACATCAAGCTATCCACTAAACTCTCCCTCTTTGTGAATAGTACCACGCTTACAAGAGAATTATATTCAATTATCAATGTATTTAAAAAGCAACTTAAAATATTGTAATATGATTCTTTAACACAGTAAGTAAGATCTAGAGGTTAATCTAACAATTACCCTAATTTTGAAGTATTGAAATTGTACTTTGAAATATCTACATCTGCAGTTTCCTCTTTTTTTTGAGACAGAGCTGTGCTATCACCCAGGCTGGAGTGCAATGGCATGATCTCGGCTCACTGAAACCTCCGCCTCCCAGGTTCAAGTGATTCTCCTGCCTCAGCCTCCCGAGTAGCTGGAATTTCAGGCATGTGCCTCCACACCTGGCTAATTTTTGTATTAATATTTTTAGTAGAGACAGTATCTTGCTATGTTGGCCAGGCTGGTCTTGAACTCCTGGCCTCAAATGATCCACCCACCTCGCCCTCCCAAAGTGCTGAGATTACAGGCAAGAGCCACCACGCCAGGCATCTTTTTTTTTTTTTTTTTTTTTTTTTGAGACGAAGTCTCGGTCTCTTGCCCAGGATGGAGTACAGTAGCATGATCTCAGCTCACTGCAACCTCTGCCTCCCGGGTTCAAGTAATTCTCCTGCCCTGGCCTCCTGAGTAGCCGTGACTACAGGCAAGTGCCACTACACCCAGCTAATTTTGGTTAAGAGATAAGAGTCACCCTCTGTTACCCAGGCCCTCTGTCACTGCAACCTCAAGTTCCTGGGCTCAGGCAATCCTCCCACTACAGCCTCTCAAGTAGCTGGGACTACAGGCCCACACCACCACACCACCACACCCGACTAACCATCTGTAATTTAATATGAAAATATTTCTAATTTCTGTTGGTGACAAAATAAGTATTGCTAATACACCTGTGATTTATTGCCAACAATTGAAATTGAAGGAACTGCTAAATTTCAGTTATAGGTTAGTAAAAATAAAGATGTGATTATTTTGCCATCCAAATTCATGAACCCAAGGTATTTTGTTTTAATTGCTTAAGAGATTAGACTTTAGAGTCACAAAAACCTGGACTCAACCACTTTCTAGCTATGTAACATTGGGAAAAGGTACTTAACCTTTCTACCTTGCCTGTGAAATAGGAATAATATCTACATAAAACTGCTGTGTTGTTTAATTATTATGCATGTAAGCTAATTGACACCATGTTCGATACATTTTCAATAAATACGTACACTATTATAATCAGAACCAAGTCCTGTCTATATATATAGTTCACAACCCTCACTGTGCCTCAGAAACTCAGACTTGGGTTCAGCTGGTCTGGGACAAATCCCAGACACTGCTATAGTTTTAAAGCTCTCAGGTAATTCTATGGTACAGTCACTGGCCTAAGGACCAAATTCAAACACTTTCCTTTGGCACACTAGGCACTCTGCTCATGGCTTACACTCTGTATTTGAATCACTCTTCCCTAGTCACCCCATGCTCCAAACACAATCAAGTAATACATCCTGAAGAGGTGGGCTATAGCAGTGATTCTTAAACTTCAGCCTACATCAGAATCACCTGAAGGACCTGTAAAAACACAGACTGCTTATGCCCAGAATTTCTGAGTGGGCAGGCCTATGGTGAGGGCCAAGAATCTGCACGTCTAACAAGTTTCTAAGTAATGCTGACACCACTGGTGCTAGGACCACACTTTAAGAACCACTGGGCTATATATCATAGCTCTGTCCTTTTGCATATATACATCGTTCCTTCATCTGGAATGTCATTCCCATCTCCAACATCTACCCTTGTCTGGCTTTCACTTCTCTTTCAAAACTCACATAAAAATTCATCTCCTTCAGGAAGCATTTGCTCACTTCAACAAATCACCTCAAGGCATTCATTACCCAGTACAAAACCTGACTACAAAAAAAAAAAAAAGCAATACAGAATGTTAATGTACAGTAATGCAAAGGGTGGATATCTGCTGGAATACACAGGTTCTTTTGTAAGAATTAGAAAAAGCACTCTACTCTGAGCAGGTGAACTAGAAAAAGGTGGAAAAACCAAATAGAATTTGTCAAGCAGAATAAAATCTGGATTTCAGCCTTCCCCTACCATTTTATCCAGGCATCTTTAGGCAGGGTACCAATTCCACAACCATTCATGGCAGCCCTGGCACTGTGTGCCACTAAAATACAAAGACAGAACATTTAGATCAGCCCTGGATGGGAGAAAGAGAGGAGCAATAAGCCTATCAAGTAAAGATTTCTGAAGAAGGTACTACCTAAGTTCTGAGTCTTATACCATTTAACCACACTATATGGCTCACTGTAAATGTTCAACAAATGCTTGATTAATCACTCAATGAGCAAAATCACATGAAAACACTTGCTAACCTCCTTTTCATCAAAAAAGTAGCAAACACATGCCCACACCTGGCACCAGAAACTATTAAGTGCTATCTAAATATCAACATTTTATCTGGCCTGTATATTTATTAGCTAGTGGAAAACATGAATTATTCCAATAAGCAGATGGGAGGTGTGGAGGCAAAATATCACACCTAGGTCTTCAAAACTAACGACTTTCAAATCAAAAACTGCATTACCTGATGAAGACTTAACTTCATGATTATTTCAATAGGGACTGAAAAAAATTACAGGAAATCTTGGAAACCAGCTATCTGGCCAAAGACACTAATATTAGAGATGAAGAAACTGAGGCCCAGAGAAATAATCAATCAAAGACACACAGCCAGTTAGTGGTAGAGTTATAATTAAAACTCAGACCTCTGGCCCTACACTAGTTTTTGTTCTTCTACACCCCTGCCTTTGTATCTATAAAATAAAATCTTAAATACCCACAACTAAAAAATAAATAACACCTCTTAGTCACAATTGTGTTGTCTGCATTCCAATTGGAGAAAAAACTAGTAAGCCATCATCTTATTTTGTCTAGAAGTAACTTTCCAACTTTGCTCTTGGTTTCATGCCTACCTTTCTGGGTGCAGAATTATAAAGAAAAAGCTAAGATTCATAAATAATCCTGACAAAGCCATCAAAATTTATCAACTACCAAAGAAGCATTACAATGTCTTTCCAGGATGCAGCACTTTTCTAAAGAAAGAAAAAGCGCCTAATTTTTGAAATGTGTTTACTAATAAGCAGAACACACAGGTGATAACCTTCATCTCTCAATTAACCAGAGCACCTTATCATCTGACCATTCTCATTAATGAATTTTTTGTTTTCGAGACAGAGTCTTGCTCTGTCACCCAGGCTAGAGTGCAGCGGCACAAATCTCTGCTCACTGCAACCTCCACCTCCCAGGTTCAAGCGATTTGCCTGCCTCAGCCTCTTGGGTAGCTGGGATTACAGGGGCCCACCACTGCGCCCAGCTAATCTCTGTATTTTTAGTAGAGACGGGGTTTCGTCATCTTGGCCAGGCTGGTCTCAAACTCCTGACCTCGTGATCCACCCACCTCGGCCTCACGAACTGCTGGGATTACAGGCGTGAGCCACCGCTCGGCCTCATTAAAAAAGTTTTAACCTATTGCTAGCCCTACCTGCTGTTGAGAACCAATTAACTAAAATTATTTGCTTACAGAAAGTAACCTCACCATTTACCTAGATTATGATATTATTCATCTTTTAAGATTAATGATCTTTGGATCTATGCACAATATAGTCTAGTGGTTAAAACCTTTTTTTTTTTTTTTTTTTTTTTTTTGAGACAGTCTCACTCTGTCACCCAGGCTGGAGTGCAATGGCATGATCTCAGCTCACTGCAACCTCTGCCTCCTGGGCTCAAGCAATCCTCCCACCTCAGCCTCCAGAGTAGCTGGGACTACAGATGAGAGCCACCATGCCCGGCTAATTTTTGTATTTTTTTGTAGAGACAGGGTTTCGCTATGTTGCCCAGGCTGGTCTCAAACTTCTGAGCTCAAATGATCCACCCACCTCAGTGTCCCAAAGTGCTGGGATTACAGGCATGAGCTACCGCGCCTGGCCAAAGGCTAACTTTTTAACACCTACAGCAACCCACAATAGTGGAATACTTTTATTATTATTCCCATTTTACAGATGAGAAAACTGAGACTTAGAAAGGTTAAAGAAGTTAACATAGAAGGAAACATGCAATCAGAATTTGACACAGTGTGATTCCGGCACCAGGAACTCTCCCAGACAATGGACAATAGCTTTCTTAGCCATCTGTCATGTGACAGTGCTTCTCTCATCTGTGAACACATGAGATTTTTAACTGTAATCAGCAGCACATGGCATAAATTAAGGCATTGGTTTCCCAAAAGTTTATTTAGGCTGTAAGAATAAAATAGAACACAGCCTAAAATGTTCTTCAACTTTTATACCTTGCACTATAAGAATTTCTGCACACTTGCAGGCCAGGCGCAGTGGCTCACGCCTGTAATCCCAGCACTTTGGGAGGCCAAGGCGGACAAATCACGAGGTCAGGAGATCAAGACCATCCTGGCTAACACGGTGAAACCCTGTCTCTACTAAAAATACAAAAAATTAGTTGGGCGTAGTGGCAGGCCCCTGTAGTCCCAGCTACTCGGGAGACTGAGGCAGGAGAATGGCGTGAACCCAGGAGGCGGAGCTTGCAGTGAGCCAAGATCGTGCCACTGCACTCCAGCCTGGGCGACAGTGCGAGACTCAAAAAAAACAAAAAACAAACAAAAAAAGAATTTCTGTACACTTGCTAGTTTGTACTGTCTCTACTAAAGAATAGGGACTGACTACCTCTCAGTGCCCCAAATAAGATAGGAAAAATTGTAACCTGATATAATCAAGGCCAACCAAGCTTCATGATAAAAGAGAGAGGCAGGTACCTCAAAGGAGAGAACCATGTTATCCTCATGCTTGACTATGTCTAAAACATTTCTTTTCTGCCTAAGACTGAGGAGGCAGATAGTAATGTCTCAAACTACCACCTGGACCTTTAAACCAATTTACTAATTATGAAGAGAAATCTTGCCAGAGAGCCAAAAAACAGTAGAGGTAATATTTAACTATTCATGTTATCTTGGTTAGAAAATAAAGGGACTCTCCTGAAAAACTCTTCTGACCTCTGACCTATGTTTGTTATTTCCTGACACATAAAAAGGATCTAATGTTATGGGAGGCAGGAGGCGGAGGCAGGAGGCGGCACACTGACAGGGAGAAGGGCATCTCCTTTTACTTTGTATTTTTTTATGCTTCCCACCTCCCCCCATCCACATTTCATTAAGCCTGTTGGTTTGTTTTGTTGCTTTGGGGGTTTTGTTTGTTTTTAATCTCTCTCAATAGAATAGAAGCTTTTTAAGAGAAAAACCTACATATTTATCAATTTTGTATACCCACTACCACACATGGAATAAGTACTCATAAAATATTTGCTGAATCCAGGCCAGGCGCAGTGGCTCACGCCTATAATCCCAGCACTTCGAGAGGCCGAAGTGGGCAGATCTCGAGGTCAGGAGATCAAGACCATCCTGGCTAACATGGTGAAACACTGTCTCTGCTAAAAATACAAAAAATTAGCTGAGCGTGGTGGCGGGCGCCTACAGTCCCAGCTACTCAGGAAGCTGAGGCAGGAGAATGGTGTGAACCCGGGAGGCGGAGCTTGCAGTGAGCCGAGCTCACACCACTGCACTCCAGCCTGGGCAACGAGTGAGACTCCGTCTCAAAAAGAAAAAAAAATTTGCTGAATCTTAACTGAAGCATATCCTGCTATTCCTGACAATATGGAAAAACCTGGACATTATGTTAAGTGAAATAAGTCAGGCAAATACCTCATGATCTCACTTACATGTGGAATCTAAAAACGCTGAACTCATCCTCTCCACCAGGCCTGCAGAGTTTCTGGTCAGAACTCTTGACACTAACCTAGTAACCAAACTCTCCTCAATTATTATTACATTCTCCAATTCCAGTTTCCATGCTAGGGCAGCCAACTTCCCTTCTTCCTTCCTTCCAACCCTCTCTCTCCCTCCCCACTCCCTTTTTTTTTTTTTTTTTTTTTTTTTTTTTGAGATGGACTTCTGCTCTTGTTGCCCAGGCTGCAGTGCAGTAGTGGGACCTCGGCTAACTACAACCTTGCAATCTTGACCTCCCGGGCTCAAGTCATCCTCCCACCTCAGCCTCCTGAGTAGCTAGTTCTACAGGTGGCCACCATCATGCCCAGCAGATTTTCACATTTTCTGTAGAGACACGGTCTTGTGCTTGCTATGACGCCCAGGCTGGTCTCAAACTCATGAGTCTAAGCAATCCTCCCACCTTGGCCTCCAAAAGTGCTGGGATTGCATGCATGAGCCACTGTGCCCAGCCTTGCCTCTGCATTTTTTTTTTTTTTTCCTTTTTTGAGACAGGGTCTCACTTTGTCGCCCAGGCTAGAGTGCATTGGCGTGATCTCAGCTCAATGGAACCTCTGCCTCCTGGGTTCAAGCAATTCTCGTGCCAAAGCCACCAAAAGTAGCTGGGGATTACAGGCATACGCCTGTAATTCATTCAGCTAATTTTTGCATTTTTTTATTTTTTATTTTGAGACAGAGTTTCACTTTTGTCAACCAGGCTGGAGTGCAATCGTGCCATTTCTGCTACCTGCAACTTCCACCTCCCGGGTTAAAGCTATTCCCCTGACTCAGCCTCCTGAGTAGCTGGAATTACAGGTGCCTGCCACCACGTGCAGCTGATTTTTTGTATTCTTAGTAGAGACGGGGTTTCACTATGTTGGCCAGGCTGATCTCGAACTCCTCACCTCGTGATCCACCCGCCTCAGCCTCCCAAAGTGCTGGGATTCCAGGCGTGAGCCATTGCGTCAGGCCAATTTTTGCATTTTTAGTAGAGACAAGGGTTTCACCATGTTGGCCAGACTGGTCTCAAACTCCTGACTTCATGTGATCCTCCTGCCTCGGCCTCCCGAAGTGGTGGGATTACAGGCATCCGAAGTGGTGGGATTACAGGCATGCGCCATCGTGCCAGGCCTTGCCTCTGCATTTTATGTTCACGTTTTCAACTTCTACTAGTCTGCCTTTTTCACCATGCTACCTCTTGCTTCCTGGCTTTCAGTTAATGACACCGCTTACTATATTCAACAAATAGGACTCCACAAAATAAATGTCCTACCCAAGATAATTATTACATAATTACGTTGTTATGTGTGTTAGCCCCTACAGTGTCAGAATCTATTCTAGATAGTAATATAAAGGAGGCGGATAAGGTCTCTCACCACAGAGCTAACATTCCAGAGGCAAGAAACAGACAATAAACAAGCACTTTAAAAAATAAGGCCAGGCACAGTGGCTCACGCCTGTAATCCCAGCACTTTGGGAGGCCAAGGCGGGTGGATCTCAAGATCAGGGGTTCAAGACCAGCCTGACTAACATGGTGAAACCCCATCTCTACTAAAAATACAAAAATTAGCTGGGCGTGGTGGTGTATACCGGTAATCCCAGCTACTCAGGAGGCTGAGGCAGGAGAATCGCTTGAACCCAGGAGGCGGAGGGTGCAGTGAGCTGAGATTGCGCCACTGCACTCCAGCCTAAGCGACAGAGGGAGACTCCATCTCAAAATAATAACATAACACAACACAACACAACACAACATAACACAACATAACACAACACAACACAACACAACATAACATAACAGGATGCTGAATTATAACATAACACAACACAACACAACACAACACAACACAACACAACATAACATAACATAACAGGATGCTGAATTCATAGAAGCACAGAGAAGAATGAATGGTGGTTACCAGGAATGAAAGTAGAGATGGGGATTAAGAAGACATTGATCAAACGGATACAAATTTTCACAAGGCCCAGTGGATCAGTCCTGTAATCCCAGCACTCTGGGAGACCAAGGTGGGCAGATCACCTGAGGTCGGGAGTTCGAGACCAGCCTGGCCAACATGGTGAAACTCCATCTCTACTAAAAATACAAAAATTAGCAGGGCATGGTGGCACTCATCTGTAATTCCAGCTACTTAGGAGGTTGACGCAGGAGAACCACTTGAACTCCGGAGGCAGAGGCTACAGTGAGCTGAAATCACATCACTGCCTTCCAGCCTGGGAGACAGAGCAAGACTCCATATCAAAAATAATAACTAGGTGGGCACGGTGGCACACGCCTGAGGTCCCAGCTACTTAGGAGGTTGAGGCATGAGAATCACTTGAACCTGGGAGGGGGAGGCTGCAGTGAGCCGAGATCGCACCACTGCCATCCAGCCTAGGCAACAGAGCAAGACCCTGCTTTCCTCTTCCCTTCCAAAAAAAGGATACAAATTTTCATTAGACAGGAGGAGTAAGTTCAAGAGATCTATTGCACAGCATGGTGGCTATAGTTAATAACAATGTATACTGGATACCTGAAAATGCTAAAAGAATAGATTTTAAGTGTGTTCACCACACCAAATAAATATGTGAAAAAAAGTATATATTAACTAGCATGATTTAGCCATTCCATAACGTACACATGTATCAAAACGTTATTCACCATAAACATAATTATTTGTCCATTTAAAAATAAGTAGATTTTTCTAAAAATAAAAAGACTCTAAACTGTATTCCCATCTTAAACACGAGAAAATTGCCGGGCACGGTGGCTCAAGCCTGTAATCCCAGCACTTTGGGAGGCCGAGATGGGCGGATTACAAGGTCAGGAGATCAAGACCATCCTGGCTAACACGATGAAACCCCGTTTCTACTAAAAAAATACAAAAAAATTAGCTGGGCGAAGTGGCGGGCGCCTGTAGTCCCGGCTACTCGGGAAGCTGAGGCAGGAGAATGGCGGGAACCCGGGAGGCGGAGCTTGCAGTGAGCCGAGATTGCGCCACTGCACTCCGGCCTGGGCGACAGAGCAAGACTCCATCTACAAAAAAAAAATGAGAAAATTGAGGACTCCAGAATATAAATGTCCTACCCAAGATAATTATTACATAATAGAATAGGGAAGAAAATCAAATCTTCCTAAAATAAACTTCAAAATACAAAGTATTTCAACATGCAGAAATGAGGCTGACACAAAAATGGCTTTTTAAGAGATTTAGAGAGTGGGTTCTGAAACAACTTAAGTTCAAATTCTGGCACTATCATTTACTAGCTGTTTGGCCTTGGAAAATTAGTTTAAAACATTACACACTGCGTGAGGCTTGGTGGCTCACAACAATAAGCCCAGCGTTTTGGGAAGCCAAGGTGAGGGGGATTGCTTGAGACCAGGAGTTCAAGACCAATCTCAGCAACACGGTGAGACCCTATCTCTACAAAAAAAAAAAAAATTATTTTAATTAGCTGCGCCTCGTGGCACACACCTGTGGTTCCAGGTACTCCCAGCTAGTTGGGAAGTTGAGGTGAGAGGTTGAGGCTGCAGTGAGCCATGATCATGCCACAGCACTCCAGCCTGGGGCAACAAAAAGACCCTGACAGAAAAGAAAAAAAAAAAAAAGGCCAGGCACGGCGGCTGACACCCATAATCCCAGCACTTTTGGGAGGCCAAGGCGGGCGGATCGCCTGAGGTCAGGAGTTTGAGACCAGTCATGCCAACATAGTGAAACCCTGTCTCTACTAAAAAATATTAAAAAAAAAAAAAAAATTAGCCAGATGTGGTGGCAGGAACCTGTAGTCCCAGTTACTTGAGAGGTTGAGGCAGGAGAATCACTTGAACCTGGGAGGCAGAGGTTACAGTGAGCCAAGATCACGTCACTGCACTCCATCCTGGGCAACAAGGGCTAGACTTCAACTCAAAAAAATAATAATAATTATACACACACACACACACACACACACACACATATTACACAGGACACTGTGCCTTATGAACACTGCCACTTACTAAACATTATGACGTCAACAATAAATGCAAACAGGACAGACACAGAGGATAAAGATTGGCTGAAGTTATCAGTAAAGATTTCACACAGATTCCACATCTTATTCTGTGTTTGTTTTTTCTTTTCTTTGTGAACTATATCAATTATACAGTACATTATGTAAAATTCTAAATAACAGTTTAAAGAATTTTAAAGCATGGTAGCAGGCACCTGTAATCCCAGCTACTCGGGAGGCTGAAGCATAAGAATCGCTTGAGGCGGAGGTTTCAGTGAGCCAAGATCGCACCACTGCGCTCCAGCCTGGGCAACAAAGCAAGATTCCATCTCAAAAAAAAAAAAAAGAGAATTTTAACGCAAACACTCCATGTAATTACTACTAAGGTCAAGAAATAGACTACTGCAAAAGCTTCTCCATAATGTGTCCCTCCCTAATTACAAACTTGGGAAATTTAATCCAAGCCTCAGTTCCTCACCAGTAAAAGGGAGATAATACCAACATAACAATAACTATCCCACAGGTTATTGTAAAATGTTTATTGGCATATAGTAAATGCTCAATGAGTGTTTTCTTTTGTTCTTTTATTGGGACAGAGTCTCACAGGCTGGAGTGCAGTGTCGTGATCACAGCTCACTGAAACCTCAACCTGGGCTCAAACTATCCTCTGCCTCAGTCCCCCAAGTAGCTGGGACTACAGGTGTGCACTACCACACCTAGTTTATTTTTTGTAGACACGGGGTTTCACTATGTTGCACAGGCTTGTCTGAAACTCCAGAACTCAAGTGATCGCCCGCCCCAGCCTCCCAAAGGGCCAGGATTACAGGCAGGAGTCACCATGCCCGGCCAAGTATTTTCTTACACACACATCTATTCACCAGAACAAAGACCTGGGGAAAGACAGGATACAAGTATGTAATCTAATTTGGTGATAACATAAAAACCATAGAGAAGTACAATGAAGAAATAGAGCTGGAAAGCTAAGTTGTAGCCATGTAAGAAACAAAAGAAAAATTTAAACAAATAACAAAAGGGAAACTGGAGAAAATTCACTAGGCAGTTTTGGAAGACAATTCTCCATGGGGTCTCTTGATTTTCTGCCTGTCTTGAGAAGAGAAGCACTGAAAGCCTTTGTTCCAATCTTTTCAGGATAGTTATATAGTGAAGAATCCTGGAAGAGAGACATGTCCCAGAGCAAAAAGCATATTTATGACCCATTATAAAAGATCTGAGTTTCTCTAAGCTTGGGATTCCACTACTTGTGCAGGCATCACCTGGACCTCTTCCCAATGCCCTACACAAACTGAAGCTCAGAAATCTGATGCAAATGCTGTCTGGCTACTGATACAGTGCATCATTCTCCATCTCTGACCAAGCCATTTCGATGGCTTCTACCATAAGCCATTAAACTATGTCAAGTTAACTTGTCAGCCTATAAATACGGTAAAACTTCAAACTCTTCATAGTTCTTGACAAACATTGGCATATAATCAATGTTTATTACAACTGAAAGATTCCACCTTCCATGTTGTTGGAAGGAATTTTTTTTTTTTTTTTTTGAGACAAGAGTTTTGCTCCTGTTGCCCAGGTTGGAGTGCAATGGCGCGATCTCAGCTCACCACAACCTCCGCCTCCCGGGTTTCAAGCAATTCTCCTGCCTCAGTCGCCCAAGTAGCTGGGATTACAGGTGCCCGCCACCATGCCCGGCTAATTTTGTACTTTTAGTAGAGATGGGGGTTTCTCCATGTTGGTCACGCTGGTCTCGAATTCCTGACCTCAGATGATCCACCTTGCCTCGGCCTCCCAAAGTGCTGGGATTACAGGCATGAGTTACTGTGCCTGGCCAGGAATTTTTTAAAAAGCAATATTCAACTATATAATATCATCAAAAGCACTTTAAATATAAGGAAGACTTTTGGGTAAATAGGTAGAAAAAGATATATTATGCAAATAGTAAGCTCAAGACGGCTGGAGTGGCTATATTAACACCAGATAAAGCAGACTTCAAGAAAAAGATTATTAACAGAGACAGAGAGACATTTCATAATAATAAAAAGGTCAATTTGTCAAAACGACATAATAACTACAAGTTGTACATGTCTTACAACAGAGCTTCAAAATGAGCGAGCAAAACTTGACAGAACTAAGGGAGAAATAGATAATTCCACAGTCATAGTTGGATATTTTAACTTTCTTCTCAGCAGTTAACAGAATGAGACAAAAAGATAAATAAAGACATAGATTATTTGAAAAGTGCTATTAAAACATCTTAATCTAATTGATAGTTACAGAACACTACACCCAACAACTGCAAAACATACTTTCAAGTATGAAAGATACATTAACCAAGATGGACCACATGCTGGCCCATAAAATAAGTTTCAATAAATTTTAAAGGATTAAAATCATCAAGACTATGACCTCAAAATGACACTAGCTTAGAAATCATTAATAAGATATCTAGAATAATCCCAAATATTGAAAATTAAACAAGGCCAGGCACAGCGGCTCATGCCTATAATCCAAGCACGTTGGGAGGCTGAGGCAGGTGGATCCTTGAGGTCAGGAGTTTGAGACTAGCCTGGCTAACATGGCAAAACCCCGTCTCTACTAAAAAAATAACGAAAATTAGCTGGGCGTGGTGGTGCGCGCCTGTAATCCCAGCTACTATGGAGACTGAGACAGGAGAATCACCTAAACCTAGGAGGTGGAGGTTGCAGTGAGCGGAGATTGCGCCACTGCACTCCAGCCTGGATGACAGAGGGAGACTCCGTCTCAAAAAAAAAAAGAGAAAATTAAACAACACACTTTTAAGTAATCCATGGGTAAAAGATATCACAATTTAAAAACAATGTCAAAATAAATTATAAACATATAACACATCGAAGTCTGAGTGATGCAGCAGTGCTTAGAGAAAAATATATAGCTTTAAATGCTTTTATTAGAAAACAAAGTGCCTAAAATCTATAACCTAAAGTTTCACTTTTAAGAAAGAAAGCAAAACAGAAGAAAATTTTAAAGAACAGAAACCAATGAGATACTAAAGACAAATACTGACCATTATCGAAGTTGGTTATTTGAAAAGATAACCAATAAATCACTAAACTGGTCAAAATAAAAAGAACATACTGGCCTGACGCAGTGGCTCACGCCTGTAATCCTAGCACTTTGGGAGGCCGAGACAGGTGAACTGCTTGAGGCCAGAAGTTCAAAACCAGTCTGGCCAACATAGTGAAACCCTCTCTACTAAAAATACAAAAAATTAGTCAGGCGTAGTGGAGGGCACCTGTAATCGCAGCTACTTGGGAGGCTGAGGCAGGAGAACCGGTTGAACCCAGGAGGCAGAGGTTACAGTGAGCTAAGACTGCACCACCGCACTCCAGCCTGGGCAACAAGAATGAAACTCCCTCGCCAAAAAAAAGATATATTAACAATACCAGTATTAAAGAAGAGATATCACTACAGATCCTATAGATATTAGAAGGATAGCAAGGAAATCTTACAAACTCCTGCCAATCAATTAAGTAAAATGAACAAATTTTCCTAAACTGACACAAGATGAAACAGACCAAAATTGACACAAGATGAAACAGAAAATTTGAATAGTCCTATATGTAGTATAGAAACTAAATTTGATTGTTATCAAAACCATCCCAAAAAGAAAATTCCAAGTCCAAATGGTATCACTGGTACATTCTAAAATTCCAGGAATAAGAACACCATTACACAAACTATTTCAGTAAATAGAGGGAACACTTCCCAACCTTTTTTATGAAACTATCAAAACCCTAATACCAAAACCTGACAAAGACATTACAATAAAACTACAAAGCAATATGCCTAATGAAGAAATACGCCAAAACTCCTATCAAAATAATAGTAAATACAAAAGGGATACACAATACACTGTGACCAAGTTGGCTTATCCCAGTAACCAAAATTATTTTAACTTTTGAAAACCATCATTAATTTAACCATTCTACCACTAAAGACATTCAGTTTATTTCTGAATTTTGGCTACTGCAAATAAGGCTACTATGAACATTCTGTTCACACATCCTGGTACAAAAACACAAGGACTTTGGCTGGCCGTGGTGGCTCACGCCTGTAATCCCAGCACTTTGGGAGGCCGAGGCGGGCAGATCACCTGAGGTCAAGAGCTCAAGACCAGCCTGACCAACACAGAGAAACCCCATCTCTACTAAAAGTACAAAATTAGCCAGATATAGTGGTGCATGCCTGTAATCCCAGGTACTCAGGAGGCTGAGGCAGGAGAATCACTTGAACCAGGGAAGCAGAGGATGCGGTAAGCTGAGATTGCACTATTGCACTCCAGCCTGGGCAACAAGGGTGAAACTCCGTCTCAAAAATAAAAATACAAGGATTTCATTCATCAGGAATATAAAGACAGGAGTGTAACTCCTAGGGTTAAAATACATGAATCTTGAATTTACTAAATACTCTAACATCTTTCCGAAAATGATTGTATCAATTTACACTGCTGTCAAAAGTGAGAATGTAATTTCTCTACATTCTCACCAATACTTGATATTATCAGACTTTTTAATGTTTGTCAATCTGATGGAAGTGAAATGGTTTCTTCTCATGGCTCTACTTTGCACTTTCCTTTTTACCAATGATATTACAATTCAATACGTTTCCAAGTGTTAGTTGCTGTGAGTCATGATATTGCTTAGGTGAACTACAATCATTTTTTTTTTGTTGTTTTTTTTTTGAGATAGAGTCTCACTCTGTCGCCTAGGCTAGAGTGCAGTGGTGCGATCTCAACTCACTGCAACCTCTGCCTTCAGAGTTCAAGCGATTCTCGTGCCTCAGCCTCCCAAGCAGCTGGGACTACAGGCACATGCCAGCACTCCCAGCTAATTTTTGTATTTTTAGTAGAGATGGGGTTTCGCCACGTTGGCCACACTGGTCTCCAACTCCTGACCTCAAGTGATCCATCTGCCTCAGCCTCCCAAAGTGCTAGGATTATAGGCATGGATCACCATTCTTAATAGCATTCCTAATAGAAAAGATCAGAAAATATCAGAGCGCGCTGCATAAAGATTAAGTATTATTTCATGCAACTTTTATTTTCATTGTGTGTGTATGTATGTGTTTGTACTGTGCCACAACATAAAATGTTTTTGTAACCGTTAGCAAAAGCTAGAAAACAAGTTAAAAGCCATTGCTATTGTGTTTACAGCAAAATTTCATTGAAATTCTTGGACAACTAAATGGTATATCATTTCGGCCCATAGCACAAAGGAATGTATTTCATAAAGAAGGTAAGACATTCTCACATAACCCATAAATACATACATCCACTATGGACTCACGAAATTAAAACTAAAAAAAAATAAACTAGGGGGGAAAGAAGGCAAGATTTACAACATCCTTCACTACTGACAAAAAAAGAGCAGCCATCCCCAACCTTTTTGGTACCAGGGACCAGGTTCATGGAAAAAAATTTTTCCACAGATGCGGTGGGGAATCAGAAGGGTTCAGGACAAAACTGTTCCACCTCAGATCATCAAGCATTAGATAAAGCATGCGACCTACATCCCCTGTATGCGCAGTTCACAGTAGAGTTTGCACTCATGACAATCTAACGCTCCCACTGATCTGACAGGAGATGGATGCAGCACCGGTGGTAAAGCTAGCTCACCTGACTCTCACCTCCTGCTGTGTAGCCCAGTTTCTACCAGGCCACAGACCAGTATGGGTCCACAGCCCAGGGGTTGGGGACCCTTGATTTAGAACACAGGTGTCCAATCTTTTGGCTTCCCTGGGCCACACTGGAAAAGGAATTGTTGTAGGCCCTACATAAAAAACCCTAATGATAGCTAATAAGGTGAAAAACAAAACAAACCTCATAATGTTTTTAAAGAGTTTATGAAATTTGTGTTGAGCCACATTCAAAGCCATTCTGGGCTGCATGCAGCCCATGCGCCACAGGTTGGACAAGCTTGATTTAGAAGAGGAGGAGAAAAGTCTAAGGGAAGCAATAAGGGATATGTTACATAAAGAAAAGATTCTATAAAACCAACTGAATTACAAGACACTTTCAGCACTAAAAGCCAGGAAGCTGACTGTCCTCTTAACCACCAAAATAACAGAAAATTTCCTATAGACACAATTCTAATACCTACCTCAAGAATCATCTCATTCTGTGACTTACGCAAGAACATCATTTTAGCTCTCTGCTTCCTAGTTTTTCCCTACCACCCTAGCAAGAATCACCTAAATTCTAAAGATTTATATTTTTATTCAGTAAACAAAGATTTACCAAGCCCCTATTATATCATTTCTGTGTTAAAATATATCTCCCTAGTAAATTTATTTCACAGTTATATCCTTTAAAGGAAGGGTGTCTAATCTTTTAGCTTCCCTGGGCCACACTGGAAGAACTGTCTTGGGCCACCCGTAAAATTAACTATAACTGATGAGCTCAAAAAAACAAAAAATGCAAAAAAAACCTCACAATGTTTTAAGAAAGCTTATAAATTTGTGTTGGTCCACAGGTTGGATAAGCTTGCTTTAAAGCTTGATTATCCTTGGCTAACCTGTCTTAATTCCCTTTTCGTGAAAATATTTTGCTTCTTGGACTGCTAAACCACATGCCATGACTAAACTTCTGCTACCTTCTTTGTTCCACCAATAATACCCTTACTCTGAGACTTGCAAATAACTATTTTCTTCATAAGGATTCTCTCCTCAGCCAGGTGCGGTGGCTCACTTTGGAAAGCCAAGGTAGACGGATTGCCTGAGGTCAGGAGTTCGAGACTAGCCTGGCCTCAGGCGGGTGGTGAAACCCCCATCTCTACTAAAAATACAAAAATTAACCGGGCGGCCAGGCACAGTGCCTCACGCCTGTAATCCCAGCACTTTGGGAGGTCGAGACAGGCGAATCACCTGTGGTCAGGAGTTCAAGACCAGCCTGACGAACATGGAAAAAACACTGTCTCTACTAAAAACACAAAATTAACCAGGTGTGGTGGTGCATGCCTGTAATCCCAGCTACTCAGGAGGCTGAGGCAGGAGAATCACTTGGACTCAGGAGGCGGAGGTTGCAGAGAGCCAAGATTGCACCACTGCACTCCAGCCTGGGGCAACAAGAGTGAAACTCTGTCTCAAGAAAAAAATAATAATAATTAGCTGGGCATGGTGGTGCATGCCTGTAATCCCAGCTACTCAGGAGGCTGGGGCAGGAAAATCACTTGAACCTGGGAGGCGGAGGTTGTAATGAGCTGAGATCGCGCCACCGCACTCCAGCCTGGGCAACAGAGCAAGACTCGTCTAAAAAAAAAAAAGAATTCTCTCCTCACAAGCTGCTAGACCAATCACACCACAGCAACTGTCTGATGCAATGACTGTGTGAATCTGCCACTTAACAGGAGTGTGATCCAAGGCATTTAAATTCCTTAACTTCGGCCACACACAGTGGCTCACGCCTGTAATCCCAACACTTTGGGAGGCCAAGGCGAGCTGATTACTTGAGGCCAGGAGTTTCAGATCAGCCTAGGCAACATGGCAAAACCTCATCTCTACACAAAATACAAAAATTAGCCAGGCGTAGTGGCACGTGCCTATAGTCTCAGCTACTGTAGGCCCCACCTGAGCCTGGGGAGGTTGAGGCTGTAGTGAACTGTGACTGCACAACTACACTCCAGCCTGAGCAACAGAGAGAAAACCTGTCTCGAAAAACAAAAAATAAATAAATTCCTTAACTTTTCTGAGATTCAATATCATAACAAAAACAGGTAAAACAAAAAGCATCAAGGAATGGCAAGAATTACATAATTTTTTAAAAATAAAAATAACTGACGGGGCTTGGTGGCTCATGCCTGTAATCCCAGCACTTTGGGAGGCCAAGGTGGACAGATGGTTTCAGGTCAAGAGTTTAAGACCAGCCTAGCCAACATGGTGAAACCCTGTCTCTACCAAATATACAAAAAATTAGTCAGGCATGCTGGCGCATGCCTATAGTCCCAGCTATTCGGGAGGCTGAGGCACGTGAATCGCTTGAACCCAGGCGGTGGAGGATGCAGTGAGCCTAGATCATGCCACTGTACTCTGGTTGGGGCACACTCAAAAAATAATAATTTTTTTTTTTTCCCTGAGATGGAGTCTCGCTCTGTCAGCCAGGCTGGAGTGCAGTGGCATGATCTCAGCTCACTGTAAGCTCCGCCTCCCAGGTTCAAGCAATTCTCCTGCCCTGGCCTCCTGAGTAGTTAGGATTACAAGCAAGTGCTACCATGCCTAGCTAATTTTTGTATTTTTAGTATAGACGGGTTTCACCATGTTGGCCAAGCTGGTCTCGAACTCCTGACCTCAGGTGATCCACCCACCTCGACCTCCCAAAGTGCTGGGATTATAGGCACTAGCCACCACACCGGACCAATAATAATTTTTAAAATTTTTTTTTAAAAAAGTGTTCTTACTGGCAGAAATGAAAGAAAAAATAATTATATAAACTCCCTTCTCCCATTGCCTCCCTTCTCTATAACTTTTTTAATTTTCATTTTTATTTTAATTTCCTCTCAAAGCAATAAAATTACTTTATAGAGGAAGGCATGTAAACTAAGGTAAAAGGAAATAGGGGAAAGAAAAAACGTGAGGAAAAGGCAATATAAGTAAGAGTAAGTGGGGTTACTGCTCTGCCTATGTCCTCTCCTTGTATGTCCAGAATCTGAAGAGGTAAATGTGAAGATACTTATTTTCCCAGGCAGGCAAAATTCTTAAGAGCCGCCACTAACCCACACCCTTGTAACATCCCCTTCCCTTGAGTGTGGGAGAGACCTGTAGATAAAACGGGATATCATTACTGCGGTTATGTTATATGACAAAATATATGTTTGCATATGTAATTAAGGCCCTTAATCAGTTAAGTTTACCACAAAGGGCCTGACCTAATCTGATGAGCTTTTAAAAGAGACCTTAAAAGGGAGTCAGAGGTCAGACACAGAGGAAATAGTGAGGCTGATTCCTGTTAGCCTGGATAAAAGCTAACAGCCATGTTGTGAACTATGTGGCCACAAGGCAAGGAACTGAGAGCAGTCCTTGGCCAACAGCTAACAAGAAGATGGGGACTTCAGTCATACTATCACAAGGAAATTAATTGTGCCAACAAGTAGTGACCCTGAAAGACAACTCTGGCCAGGCACAGTGGCTCACACCTGTAATCCCAGTATCTTGGGAGGCTTAGGTGGGCAGATCACGAGTTGAAGAGATGTAGAACATCCTGGCCAACATGGTGAAACCCCTCTACTAAAAATACAAAAATTAGCTGGGCATGGTGGCACGCACCTATAGTCCCAGCTACTTGGGAGGCTGAGGCAGGAGAATCGCTTGTACCTGGGAGGCGGAGGTTGCAGTGAGCCGAGATTGCGCCACTGCACTCCAGCCTGGGGAAAGAATGAGACTCCATCTCATATGGATCCAAAACAAAAACAAAAAAACTAATACACCCCTCCTCAATAAGGATATAAAGATACAGGACAAAACAACAAATAAAAGCGGAAACAAGAATTTATCTTTCCCAGAGTACATTATTTCCTCTCACAGCACTGAGATTATGAACATATATAAAGTCAGAATCAAAAAAATATTAAAACTGTATAACATTCTGTAAATTTTAAGTTATAGCGATTAAATGTGTTTTTCACAGACATCTTGTTACACAACCACCATAAGATATTATCCCCATTTTATTTTTTTTAAAGAGATGGGGTCTTGTATGTTGCCCAGGCAGGCCTCAAACTCCTGGGTTTAAGGGTTCCTCCTGCCTCACTACAGAGTAGCTGGAACTACATACAGGAGTGCACCACCAGGCCCGGCTCCCCACTTTTAGACATAAAGAAAGTAAGGTTCAAAGGGGGTAACATCCTTAACATCACAAACCCAGGGGACGTTCAAAGTAACTTCGGTCCAGGACCCACTCCTCCCCTACACCATAGTGCCCTTAAGGCTTTGAAAGAGTCAATCAAATCTAGCCATTTTATTAGTCTCTTCAAAGGAGGCAATCCTAACAACACAACAAACTTCCATATTTTGCATCTATTTAAATATTCCTTAACTTTATCAGAACATCGAAACTGAAAGGGATACAGAAAAATTTCCACTCAAAAGTAGTTCGTTTGTGAAAATGACCACTGGTAGATCACTTGAATTAATGTAGTTTACTCCAAGTACGTTTTAAATATGTAAAGGAAAAAAATGTGGCAAGACACCTGTAGATCTTCAACAACTTTATTTAGGCAACAATTTGTCTTATAAGTATTCTTAATCATCAAAAGCAAGGAAATAACATTTCTGCTTCTTTCCATTCCATATTTCCCGCTTGGTTAAAATGTTTTAGTCTGAATTCTTCATACATTATGAATATAACAACAAAGTACATTATATCACCATACAATAAACAAGTTATTTTTATTTTCACTGTTCTGTATATTTCCGTAAGTGCTCCACCATCAGAACGTGCAATTTTCTTAAAGCACAAGGAAAACTAAAATGTAGAGTCACATTCAAATTCCACATAAGTTACAAATCACACAACTTTGTGCCAATTCAGATATTTCCTCGTGTATTTTTGCAAAGATGCAAAATAGTCTTTCTAGTCAGAACCACGAGAAAAAAACTCTATCCATCTTAACACCAACTTTAACAGCAAATAATTTTTTTTTTAATCATAAACTGCATTGCTTTTTGTAAGTGTACAAAACCATCCCATGACTTATACGCCCGGAGCACGATTCCCTGCAATGTGAAGAGAATCGATAACATTTCAAATATGGGTAGATGGGGGTGATGTGACAATCCTAAAACCTGAAAATTTCTTAGTACCCATACCACACAAGAAGCACGCAGTTCGGACCCTGCAAACGAGGCTCAGGTCCAACTCCAAGCACTCTAGTTTCCCACCCCGCCCCCACCTCGAGAAAGGAGGGAAAACAACTTTTATTGGCCTCGTCTCTCAGGGGACTGGCAAACTAGCGGGGTAGTGCTTGGGCCTGGACACGTTTCACAAGGAGGCCCCCGTCGGGGGCTGAGAGGGCAGATAGCTGGAAAGCCCAGCATGGACACCTCATCTCCCCCAGCCGCCACCCCCCTGCCCCACCCCGCCAACAAGAAGCCTGGGCCAGCCGACCCGCCGAGCGACCCCCAGGCCCCTCCGCTGAGATGAACTCGTTGTCATGTGACGCCGCCGCCGCTAAAACACCGCAGAAACGCAGGTCGGCGGGCGGCGGAAGGCATTCGCGCCAGCCCGCCTCGGCCCGGCCCCGCTGGGCGCGGGCGAGTCCCGAGAGCCCGGGCGAGGGGGGGGCGGAGGGCGGGCTTGGCGGCGGGCCCGAGCGCGCCACAAAGGCTTCCGCGCCTGTCGCCGTAGTGCCCGGGCGGGCGGGGGCAAAATTTTCGGTGCCCGCGGAAGGGGTAGCAAGCGACGAAGACGCCGGGGTGCCCGCCGCGCCCACAGACGCCTCTCCGGGCACTCGGACGGCCCACGACCGCCGCACCCCGCACAGGCCCGCGCGGCCTCCCTCCCCCGCACGGGGCCCGCGCCCAGCCCGCCCGCTCCCCGCTCGCGCTCTCTCGCTCTCGCCCGGCCTCCATCTTGGATCGGCGCTTCCAGCCCCCGCGCCGCTGCCGCCGCATTCCCCCTCTTTCCCGCCCCCCGCCGCCGTCGCCGCCGCCCGCACTCACCTCAGCTGCCCATCCGGGCGCCGCCGGCCGTCGACCTAGTTTCCCCCCAAAAGTCTCCGGTGTGTTATTCCCGATGTGGGGGGGTTGTTACGGGGTGGTCGCCGGGGGTTCGGGAGCGGGGGCCGCGCCTTCAACGGAGCTGCAATCCTAACCCGCCATCTGGTGGCATTTTCCACACGCCAATGGCGCCGCTGCAGACTTGGGTCCGGACCGCCCTCTGCTGGCCGCAGTGCTCACTGCCTTGCTGACGGGACGGGCCTGCCCGGAAAGGGGAGGGAGCTGAGGCGCGAGCTAGGGGCCGCGGCAGGGGCGCGCGCAAACGCTTTCCTGTGGGGATTGCGCGCACGCGCACCAGCCGGGCGGGAAACGTGGCCGCTGCGTGGCGGCCCCGCCCCCACACGGAGCGGTCGCGCAGTTCAGCCAATCGCGAGCGGCGTAGGCTTCTGGATAAGGGCGCTGTGGACTGTTGGGCCGCTCAAGGCGGGCGGAAGAACGGCCACGGTGGCGCCTGCGCGTCCGGCTCTCCGAGTTGCCGCCCGCCATTTTTGGAGCTTCCTGGAGACCTAGGCAGGAACCACCCCGGTTTCGTTCACCGAGGCTCCTCCCTAGGTCTCAGGGCCGGCGCTTTCCTCTGTCCCCGCCCGGCTCCTGCTGCCCCCACCCACAGCTCTCGAGACGCCCTGCGGAAACCCGAGGGTGAGGCAGCTCAGATCTCTGCTCCCACTTGGATTTAACAAGGGCCTCAGAGCTTAGCATTATATTTGCGATTTACAGTTGACAAGCGCTTTCACCAGGCGAGGGTGAAAAGGTTTCAAAGGAACTGTTGGGGACTTCCCTCGCCATTAATGTAGACGAAACACTGCCCGCCCCAGGCCGATTGGCGTCATCCTGCCTCTGTAAAGCACATCCTCTCCGTGGTGCCGGCTTTGCATAAGGCGGCAGCATTGGCTCGTTTGTGAGAAGAGAATATAACTAGACTGAGAAAATAGACTCAGCTGTGAAATTGGATTTCTCCTTCCGCAACCTAGGACTACTTTCAGTAGCTCTGAGATAAACATGAGAATCTTAGCCTTATAGATGCCAAAAGAGAAATAATCACTAAGGTGAAATAATTAACTATTTATGTTGAATGTCACCTCTTCCCTCATCTCCACCTGCCCCTCTATGGTTATGGATCCCTACCTTTCACCTGCTTACAACTTTTTACCACAAAAGTGAATCCTTACTCTACTGGATCATTAGCCCCATATCTGACTAACTGCTCTATCGCTATAGCCAACTCTATCTCAGTATAGAATCACTCAACTACTTTATAGTCTTCAGGGCCTAGCTCCAATAGGTTACCCCTATTTGCGGTTTCTCTCTCAAGGGTTTGCAAGATGTGTGGCTTTTCACTGGAGGAAGTCATAACTGTCCAGATTGGATATGAATTCGTGACTGGACTCCTACTTATAATTTTCTTGGGTTTTTTTCTAATCTCTGGCTGATTTCCTATCCTATTTTCCACAGACTGTTTCAAGCTTTCCATGTTATTAAAGATGCCAGTCCCAGCCCATACTAATAGATAAATTCATCTAGTTTCCTGAGCTCAAAGCTATGGGACTCCAATTCCTATTTGACATTCCCTCCATAATAAAATATCTGTGACCACCTCCTGTTCGTGATCTCAAAATGTCTAACCAAATTAACCCAGAACCCTTTTTCTTCTCTCCAAAGCCACCCCCTCTGCCTGAAACTATGCCATCCCTTCCCACCTCCTTCTTCAACCACTACTTTCCTAGCGCCTTATATCATAAGTATCTTCGTATCCACTGTCTTCTTCCTGTTTCTCAGAAGTTTCTGTTGTCTTGGCTGGGTGCGGTGGCTCACGCCTGTAATCCCAGCACTTTGTGAGGCCGAGGCGGGCAGATAACATGAGGTCAGGAGTTTGAGACCACCCTGGCCAACATGGTGAAACCCTGTCTCTACTAAAAATACAAAAATTAGCCAGGCGTGGTGGTGTGCTCCTGTAATGCCAGCTACTCGGGAGGCTGAGGCAGGAGAATCTCTCGAACCCGGGAGGTGGAGGTTGCAGTGAGCCAAGATCACGCCACTGCACTCCAGCCTGGGCGACAAGAGTGAGACTCCGTATCAAAAAAAAAAAAAAAATTTTTTTTTTTAAATTCAGTGATGTTACTCCCTTCGGTTGCTATACTATCAACCTTCCTTTCACTGACACATTTCTCAAAAGAAACAGTTACGGTTTTCACCAATCCCCATCCCCTACTTGAAACGCTTTTTCCCTTTCTTTTAAGACACTTCCCTGGATCTACACCTACCTAGTTTGCTGGTCTTCTGATTTCTTTGCTAGCACCTCCTCTTTCCTCAATCTGTTCTCTACTACATGCCTTCGCCTAGGTCTCCCAAAATTAGTCTGTTCTTGATTTTTCCTTAACTGAGGTTCCTCGTGTTCAGCTACTTGCCAGAAAGCTGCAGCTCAAAACACTTAAAATAATTCATCTCTCTTATTTGAATTTCCTAATTTATCCTAACATTGTAATTTCAGCATAGTATAGTGATTAAGAACACGAACTGTGAAACCAGACTGCTCTGGAAAGCTTCGTAACCTTAGGCAAATCTCTTTCTGTCTCAGTTTCCTCAGCTGCAAAATGGAAATAACAATACCAATCTCATAGGGTTGTTATGAGTATTAAACTATTTAATATTTATATATTATAGAAATGCCATCAGCATTATTACATTTATTGGTTTTAATCTTACTAAGAACTTTGAGCATTTTTTTAAGTCCGAGGGCATGGGTAATCAACTTTCTAAGTTTATACAAATCTAAAATTGTATTTTGCCCTCATACTTAATAATTGAGCTGGTGTTTATAAATAATTACATAGCGCCCTAGGCTCTAAATTGTAGGGCCAGATTTGATTCTTTTCTTTCAAAAAAGCCTAAGTCCCATCATACCTCATTCAAATGGCTTGCTTTTTCTTCTACTGCTGCCATCCTTATTCAGACCCCTCTCCCCTCCCATTGCCTTACACCAAAACTATTGTAATAGCCTTCTAAACACCTCTCCCTTCATTCACCTCCCTTGTGTTTATTTGTGTTTGTTTGTTTTTGTTTTTGTTTTTGTTTTGAGATGGAGTCTTGCTCTGTCGCCCAGGCTGGAGTGCAGTGGTGCAGTCATAGCTCACTGCAGCCTCTAATTCTTGAACTCAAGTGATTCTCACACCTCAGCCTCTCTAGGTCTAGAGGTAGATGCCATTGACCCACCTTCCCTCTACTGCCCACTCCTGCTTCACTTCCCTTTTAAAAATGCAACATTGTATACCTACACAAAAGCGTTCTGTGATTCCTATGGCTTAAAAGATATCATCTAAAATAGTTAATGACATCCAAGGCATGCCTTGATATTTTTTCTTTTTTTTTTTCGCTATTTCGTTACAAATTATTCGCACTAGTTGACCTGTCTGATTAATCATAAATATAAGTGAAAGGCAGATTTATTCATCCTTTACCTATCTGGTAAGATAAAGTAATAAAGGTCCCACAACATGTTGACTTTGTTACGGAATTACATATAAAAGCAGAGGCTGCTTTTTATGAAATTCTTTTTTTTTTTCTTTTTTTCCAGGCAGAGTTTTGATCTTGTTGCCCAGGCTGGAGTGCAATGGAGCAATCTCGGCTCACCACAGCCTCCACCTCCCAGGTTCAAGCAATTCTTCTGCCTCAGCCTCCTGAGTAGCTGGGATTACAGGCATACGCCACCACAACTGGCCAATTTTGTATTTTTAGTAGAGACGGGGTTTCTCCATGTTGGTCAGGCTGGTTGTGAACTCCCAGTCTCGGGTGATCGGCCCGCCTCAGCTTCCCAAAGTGCTGGGATTACAGGCCTGAGCCACTGCGCCTGGCCAACAGAATTCTTAGGATTCCAATTCTCTTGGCAAGGATTTTCAAACACCACAACTTTTATTAACAGCTTCAGGTCATACATATGATCAAAATATTATCGAGGCACAGAAAAATGATTCCCCAAAATACAGCACTTCAGCATGCTGAATGGTTTGAAAATTGAAAGCCCTCAGAATCAAGGTCTGTTTCTGACCTTTCCCTGTCTCCCTGATCCTCTTTCCCGAAGCACCAAGGGTACAGTTTGTTTGGAATTTCCTTATCTGACCAAGAAAGCTTTTTTACAAAAGAAATGCAGTGTTGGCAGGGCATGGTGGCTCACGCCTATAATCCTAGCATTTGGGGAGGTCAAGGCGGGTGGATCACCTGGGGTCAGGAGTTGGAGACATGCCTGGCCAACATGGTGAAACCCTGTCTTTACTAAAAAAACAAAAATCAGTCAAGCGTGGGCATGGTGGTGCGTGCCTATAGTCCCAGCTACCGCAGAGGCTGAGGCAAGAGAATCGCTTGAACCTGGGAGGCGGAAGTTGCAGTGAGCCAAAATTGCACCACTGCACTGCAGCCTGGGTGACAGAACAAGACTCTGTCTCAAAAAAATAAATAATAAATAAATAAAAAGAAGAAATGCAATGTTGTAAAACTCCCTCCCTAGTAATCTCATCAAATAACCAGGAAATATCAACCACTAGAGAAGAGATTGAGAGTCACCATGACCAGACAGACTTTTCATCTGTTCTTCTGAGGGCAGCTCCAAGGGATTACCTGGAGGACTTTATCTGTATAAGAAGACAATCTGTTCCTGTGCAGCTCTACACCTCACCTTCCCATTAATGTCTGCCTTCCACCTCCAAGGTCCATTTGTTCTCCCTAATGACTTGCTGTCACTCAAAAGAATTGTCTACATTCTCCATCTCTCCCTTCCCTTATGAAAGAGGGTATATAAGTTTTTTTACCACACTAAATAATGGGTAATCACTCTGGATTATTCACACACACACACACACACACGTTAATTTAAAATTTCTGGCTTTTTTGAAACAGGATCTCACTCTGCCACCCAGACTAGAGTGCAGTGGCACTATCACAGCTCACTGAAGCCTAAAAGTCCTGGGCTCAAGCGATCCGCCTCAGTTTCCCAAGTAGCTGGGACTACAGGCACACACCACCATGCCCACTAATTTTTAAAAAAAAATCTTTGTAGAGACAAGGTCTCACTATGTTGTCCAGGCTGGTCTCAAACTACTGGACTCAAGCAATTCTCCCTACTTGGCCTCCCAAGATGCTGAGATTACAGGTGTGAGCCACTGCGCCCAGCCTAATGTGACTGTCGTCAGTTGATTTTTCAGCAAACCTTCAGCAGAGGGAAAACTTCCCTTTGTTATTATATATAAAAGTTTTCCCTTCACCCCTCTGTATGAAAAAGAATATACTTCAGACACATGCCCATCAGAACTTTATTTCAACTCAATCTCTTAGCCAACTTGGTCCAAAAGTAGGTATTTAATGTTATAAATAGAAAAAAAAAATGCACTCTATAGCCTATGAAATGGGAAGACATTGCACAGGGGTTGCAATCGTTTATTTTAAAAGATTTTTATATAGTGTTGTTTTACCAGGAACTTTAGATTGCTTTTCTTGTTTTCATTGCAAATATGCCAAATTGTGTTTCTGAAAATGCATTAGTTATAATTAACATTTATTAACAAATGACATGAAAAACTTTGCCTTATTACCCAAAGAATTAGTTTCTGATTGTGTAGATTGCAGTTTCTTTAAAATCTGAGCCAGACTTTTGTATTTTTTCTCTCTGGATAATTTTAGCACACAAAAGATTTCAGTTATTCTATGGCCTTCCAGTTAGAGTAAGACACATTAAATCAACTTTTTTTGCATGAGGATAATGGTGATATTTCTTGCACAGAAAGGATTTTTAAAGTAAAATTTGGGCTGGGTGCAGTGGCTCAGGCCTGTAATCCCAGCACTTTGGGAGGCCGAAGTGGGCAGATCACCTGAAGTCAGGAGTTCGAGACCTGGCCAACATGGTGAAACTCCATCTCTACTAAAACCCAAAAATTAGCCGGGCATGGTGGCACACACCTGTAATCCCAGCTACTCGAGAGGCTGAGGCAGGTGGCAGGAGAATCGGTTAAATCCATGAGGCAGAGGTTGCAGTGAGCCGAGATCATGCCACTGCACTCCAGCCTGGCAGACAGAGTGAGACTCCATCTCAAAAAAAAAAAGTGAAATTTGATTTGTCATTCTTCCCTTTCCTTCCCTTTTTACAGAATTCCAAGTGCAATTGCTTGATATCTAGAGCAAAGACAAGTCTTCTGATCAAGGTTCCTCACCCTTCATTTTTACCACCTCCACAAACCCTGCGTTTCAGGGATCGTGGCCACTGTCTCATCTTAATCTCCCCCAAATCAAGTATTCCTTTGCATTTTTCAATTGGTCACAAGGCATTTGTTTTTTCTTACATTGGTAGACCTTTGCAAATATCAGAAATAATTTTCCCTTCTTTTCTATTCTTGCAATTAAGATGTGCTGCCAATTGGTGTCAGTTATATGCCATGGTGTCCTCCCTACGGGATTTAAACCATTATTTTTCCTTTTTTTTTTTTTTTTTGGACACAGAGTCTCCCTCTATTGCCCATGCTGGAGTGCAATGGCGTGATCTCAGCAAACTGCAGCCTCTGCCTCCTGGGTTCAAGCAGTTCTTCTGCCTCAGCCTCCCAAATAGCTGGGATTACAGGTGCCCACCACCACGCCTGGCTAATTTTTGTATTTTTAGTAGAGACAGGGTTTCACCATGTTGGCCAGGCTGGCCTCAAACTTCTGACCTCAGGTGATCCGCCCACCTCGGCCTCCCAAAGTGCTTAAATTACAGGCATGAGCCACTGCGCCCAGCCTAAAAACACTATTCTTTCTAAAACTGAGCAAGCAGCCAGGCACAGTGACTCACACCTGTAATCACAGCACTGTAGGAGGTGGAGACAGGCAGATCTCTTGAGGCCAGAAGTTCAAGACCAATTTGGGCAACATATGGAGACCCCATCTGCATAAAAAATAAAAAATTATCTGGGCATGATGGGGCACACCTGTAGTCCCAGCTAATTGTGAGACTGAGGTGGGAAGATCACTTAAGTGAGTCATGATGATGCCACTGCACTCTAGTCTGGGTGACACAGCAAGACCCTATCTCAGATAGACAGAAAAATGTATAACTAACTAAATTCTGCCCCATTGTTGGTAATAAGATGGTAAGAGGGATCCAGAATACCTTCCCTTTCAGAATCAATTACCTGGTTACAGGCAAAACTCTATTCCCAAAAAGCAGAGGATCAGAATTGCTCAGATTTTTTTAAAAAATAAATCTCAGCCGGGCACATTGGCTCACGCCTGTAATCCCAGCACTTTGGGAGACGGAGGCAGGTGGATCACAAGGTCAGGAGATCAAGACCATCCTGGCTAACACAGTGAAACCCCTCTCTACTAAAAATACAGAAAATTAGCTGGGCGTGGTGGCAGGCACCTGTAGTCCCAGCTACTGAGGAGGCTGAGACAGGAGAATGGCGAGAACCCAGGAGGCGAAGCTTGCAGTGAGCCAAGATCGCGCCACTGCATTCCAGCCTGAGCAACAGAGCAAGGCTCCGTCTCAAAGAAAAAAAGAAAAAAGAAAAAATCTCACAGGCAGAGGGCTGGAACTAGCGTGGGTAGGAGCTAAGAGTTCTGATTATTTAGAGACTCAAGTGCCAGTAGAACAACCATTTTCTTAGTCCAAGTTTCTTGGTGTCCTTGGGATTCCACTTCATGGCTTATTTCAAAAGACCTGTAGGAGGCCTGGACTACTCTGAGGAATCATCCCTCTTTTTTTGTTTGTTTGTTTTTTTTTAAGTCGGAGTTTTGCTGGGTTGCCCAGACTGGAGTTCAGCGGCGTGATCTTGGCTCACTGCAACCTCCGCCTCCCGGGTTCAAGCGATTATCCTGTCTCAGCCTTCCGAGTAGCTGGGATTACAGGCACACACCACCACACGTACCTAATTGTTGTATTTTTAGTAGAAACAGGATTTCACCATTTTGGCCAGACTGGTCTCAAACTCCTGACCTCAGGTGATCCGCCGGCCTCGGCCTCTCAAAGTTTTGGGAATACAGGCGTAAGCCACTGCACCAGGCCTGGGAATCATTCTTGATAGAATAGCTATCTAAAACATTGTTTCCATATAGGCAGGAAAACCAGCCTCTAATTTTATTTTCAGTAAAAGAAATGCACAATGGCAACAAATAAAAGGATACAAAATAAGTTGTAACGTATCAAACAGGACAAAAGAACTTATGTTGAAAAGCAACCAAGCTTTATCCTAACTCCACCTCCAGGGCCACTGCCCAAGGATAACATCTTTTACATGTTTTTGTTTGTTTGGAATTACTTCAATATTTCTAAATACACTCATATCAAATTTAGACAAAATCTAATGACTCCCTGCTATAAAGGATAAAAATTGGCCGGGCGCGGTGGCTCAAGCCTGTAATCCCAGCACTTTGGGAGGCCGAGACGGGCGGATCACGAGGTCAGGAGATCGAGACCATCCTGGCTAACACAGTGAAACCCCGTCTCTACTAAAAAATACAAAAAAAAAAAATAGCTGGGCGAGGTGGCGGGCGCCTGTAGTCCCAGCTACTCGGGAGGCTGAGGCAGGAGAATGGCGAAAACCCGGGAGGCGGAGCTTGCAGTGAGCTGAGATCCGGCCACTGCACTCCAGCCTGGGTGACAGAGCGAGACGCCGTCTCCAAAAAAAAAAAAATTATGTTAATACCCACTGGTCCAATATTTAACAGTTACATTAAATTTGCATCTGTTGTTGGTTTTCTTTGTAACTTTTTTTTTCTTTTTTCCCTTTGGAGACAGAATCTCCTTCTTGTCCAGGCTAGAGTGCAGTGGCCTGATCTTGGCTTACTGCAACTTCTGCCTCCCAGGTTCAAGCAATTCTCCTGCCTCAGCTTCCTGAGTAGCTGGGATTACAGATGTGCGCCACCATGCCCAGCTAATTTTTGTATTTTTTTTCTTTCTTTTTTTTTTTTTTTTTTTGAGACGGAGTCTTGCTCAGTCACCCAGGCTGGAGTGCGGTGGCGCGATCTCGGCTCACTGCAAGCTCCGCCTCCCGGGTTTACGCCATTCTTCTGCCTCAACCTCCTGAGTAGCTGGGACTACAGGCGCCCGCCACCACACCCGGCCAATTTTTGTATTTTTAGTGAAGACAGGGTTTCACCGTGTTGGTCAGGCTTCTCTCAAACTGACCTCAGGTGGTCTGCCCACCTTAACCTCCCAAAGTACTGGGATTACGGGTGTGAGCCACCACGCTTCTTTGTAACTTTGAATAATACAAGATAAAACACTAGATAACATTTCAACTTTAGATAGTGTTACAACTCTCCACTATTAACACCACCATTCTTCCTTCACACCTTCTCACCTGCCTTAAACCCAAGAAGTCTTTTGTGTTTTGTCCATAGGTCGACACAGTTAATAGACAACTTCCAGACTAAGGAGTGTGCTAGGATTACATTTTCTCTTTTACAGAAGCACCAAACCACTGTGAAAACCATTAGAAAACCACTCAAAGGAAAATGTAGAGAGCATCAGGATCAAATGGATTATCTTCCCTTATTAACAATTGCCCAAATATCTTTGCTTCATATTTAGATCACAAACGGGCTGGGCACAGTGGCTCACACCTGTAATCCTAGCACTTTGGGAGGCCAAGGTAGCAGATCACTTGAGCCTGGGAGTTCAAGACCAGCCTGGAAAACATGGTGAAATCCTGGCTCTACAAAAAAATACAAAAAATTAGCTGGGCGTGGTGGCACACACCTGTAGTCCCAGCTGCTCAGGAGGCTGAGGTGGGAGGATCTCTTGAGCCTGGGAATTCAAGGCTGCAGTAAGCCATGATAGTATCACTGTACTCCAGCCTGGGTGACAGAGAGACACCATCTCAAAAATAAAACAACAACAAAAAGCAAACTTCCCCATCTCTACTAAAAATACAAAAATCAGCTGGGCGTGGTGGCAGGTGCCTGTAATCCCAGCTACTCAGGAGGCTGAGGCAGGACAATCACTTGAATCCAGGAGGTGGAGGTTACAGTAAGCCAAGATCGCACAGTTGCACTCCAGCCTAGGTGACAAGAGCAAGACTGCATCTCAAAAAAGAAAAAAAAAAAAAAAAAAAAAAAAGCAAACTTGCATGGCTTTGTTTTTCCTGGAGTTTTAAATTGCCCTTTTGCCTCCTGAATATTTTACCTAATTTAGCATATCAGGTTTTTCCATTTACAGAGATACTTTCTCTTTTGCCCCCTGGTACATACCCATGAAGAACGTTTGGCCTTCTGCCTCCATTTAATCTAATTGTCCTTTAATCCTGCTGTACCACTGAGGACTTCCCTTTACTGCACTCCAAAGTTAGAGCCACTCTTTTCTAGTGTCTATGTCTGCGATATGGTTTGGCTGTGTCCCCACTCAAATCTCATCTTGAATTGTAGCTCTCACAATTCCCATGTGTTGTGGGAGGGACCTTGTGGGAGGTAATTGAATCAAGAAGGGTGAATCTTTCCCATGCTATTCTTGAGACAGTGAATAAGTCTCATGAGATCTGACAGTTTTGTAAAGGGGAGTTTCCCTGCACAAACTCTATTCTCTTGTCTGCCACCATATAAGATGTGCCTTTCACTTCTGCCATGATTGTGAGGCCTCCCCTGCCACATGGAACTATGAGTCCATTAAACCTCTTTCTTTTGTAAATTGCCCAGTCTCTGGTTTGTCTTTTATCAGCAGTGTGAAAATGGATTAATACAGTAAATTGATACCAGAAGAGTGGGGCACTGCTGAAAAGATACCCAAAAATGTGGAAGCAACTTTGGAACCAACTGGAAGAGGTTGGAACAGTTTGGAGGGCTCAGAGGAAGACAGGAAAATGTGGGAAAGTTTGGAACTCCCTAGAGACTTGTTGAATGGCTTTGGCCAAAATGCTGATAATGATATGGATAATGAAATTCAGGCTGAGGTGGTCTCAGATGGAGATGAGGAATTTGTGGGAACTACAGCAAAGGTGACTCTTGTTATGTTTAAGCAAAGAGACTGGTAGCATTTTGTCCCTGCCCTAGAGATTTGTGGAACTTTGACTTGAGAGAAATGATCTCAGGTATCTGGCAGAAGAAATTTCTAAGCAGCAAAGCATTCAAGAGGTGACTTTGGTGCTGTTAAAGGCATTCAGTTTTCAAAGGGAAGCAGAGCATAAAATGTCGGAAAACTTGCAGCCTGGCAATGAGATAGAAAAGAAAATTCCATTTTCTTTTTTTTTTTTTTTTTTTTGAGACGGAGTCTTGCTCTGTGCCCAGGCTGGAGTGCAGTGGCCGGATCTCAGCTCACTGCAAGCTCCGCCTTCCGGGTTCATGCCATTCTCCTGCCTCAGCCTCCCGAGTAGCTGGGACTACAGGCGCCCGCCACCGCACCCGGCTAGTTTTTTGTATTTTTTAGTAGAGACGGGGTTTCACCGTGTTAGCCAGGATGGTCTCGATCTCCTGACCTCGTGATCCACCCATCTCGGCCTCCCAAAGTGCTGGGATTACAGGCTTGAGCCACCGCGCCCGGCCGAAAATCCCATTTTCTAAAGAGAAATTCAAGCAGGCTGCAGAAATTTGCATAAGTAACAAAGAGCCAAATGTTAATCACCAAGACAATGGGAAAAATGTCTCCAAAGGCCAGACACAGTGGCTCACACCTGTAATCCCAGCACTTTGGGAGGCTGAGGCAAGTGAATTACTTGAGGTCAGGAGTTAGAGACCAGCCTGGCCAACATGGTGAAACTCTGTCTCCACTAAAAATACAAAAAAAAAAAAAAATAGCTGGGCGTGGTGTCACATGCCTGTAGTTCCAGCTACTTGGGAGGCTGAGGAGGGAGAATCGCTTGAACACAGGAGGTGGAGGTTGCAGTGAGCCAAGATTGCACCATTGCACTCCAGGGCAACAGAGAGAGACTTCATCTCAAAAAAGAAAAAAAAGGCACATCAGAGACCTTTGCAGCAGCCACTCCCATCACAGGCCTAGAGGCCTAGGAGGAAAAAATGGTTTCATGGACCAGTCAAGGGTCCCTCTGCTCTGTGCAGTCTAGGGACTTGGTACACTGCATCCCAGCCACTCCAGCCACAACTAAAAGGGGCCAAGGTACAGCTCAGGCTATGGCTTCAGAGGGTTCAAGCCCCAAGCATTGGCAGCTTCCAGATGCTGTTGAGCCTGTGGGTGCACAGAAGTCAAGAATTGAATAATCTCTGCCTAGATTTCAGAGGATGTATAGAAACGCCTGGATGTCCAGGTAGCAGTTTGTTGCAGGTGTGGGGCACTCAGGGAGAACCTCTGCTAGGGCAGTGCAGAAGGGAAATGTTGGGTGGGAACCCACACACAGAGTCCCCACTGGTGCACTGCCTAGAGGAGCTGTGAGAAGAAGATGGCCGCCATCCTCCAGACCCCAGAATGCACCCCAGAATATGCCTGGAAAAGCCGAAGACACTCAACACCATCCTGTGAAAGCAGCCAGGAGGAAGGCTGTACCCTGCAAAGCCACAGGGGCAGAGACCAAGACCATGGGAACCCATTTCTTGCATCAACGTGACCTGGATGTGAGACATGGAGTCAGAGGAGATCATTTGGAGCTTTAAGATTTGACTGCCCTGCTGGACTTCAGACTTGCATGGGGCCTTAGCCTCTTTGTTTTGGCCAATTTCTTCCATTTGGAATGGCTGTATTTACCCCCATTTTATCTAGGAAGTAACTAACTTGCATTTGATTTTACTGCCTCATAGGCGGAAGGGATTTGCCCTGTTTCAGATGAGACTTTGCACTGTGGACTTTTGAGTTAATGCTGAAATAAGCTAAGACTTCAGGGGACTGTTGGGAAGGCATGATTGGCTTTGAAATGCGAGGACATGTAATTTGGGAGAGGCTGGGGCAGAATGATATGGTTTGGCTGTGTCCCCACCCAATTCTCATTTTGAATTGTAGCTCCCACAATTTCCACGTGCTGTGGGAGGGACCCAGTGGGAGGTAATTGAATCCTGGGGGTGGGTCTTTTCCATGCTATTTTCATGACAGTGAATAAGTCTCAAGAGATCTGATGGCTGGCCGGGCGCATTGGCTCACGCCTGTAATTCCAGCACTTTGGGAGGCCAAGGCGGGCGGATCACAAGGTCAAGAGATCAAGACCATCCTGGTTAACATGGTGAAGCCCTGTCTCTACTAAAAATACAAAAAATTAGCCAGGTGTGGTGGCGGGCACCTGTAGTCCCAGCTACTCAGGAGGCTGAGGCAGGAGAATGGTGTGAACTCAGGAGACGGAGCTTGCAGTAAGCCAAGATCACGCCACTGTACTCCATCCAGCCTGGACGACAGAGCGAGACTCTGTCTCAAAAAAAAAAAAAAAAAAAAAAAAGAGATCCAATGGTTTTATAAGGGGAGTTTCCCTGCATAAGCTCTCTTCTCTTGTCTGCTGCCATGTGAGACATCCCTTTCACCTTCTGCCTTGATTGTGAGGCTCCCCAGCCATGTGGAAATGTGAGTCCATTAAACCTCTTTCTTTTGTAAATTGTCCAGTCTCAGGTATGTCTTTATCAGCAGTGTGAAAATGGACTAATACAGTCTTCTTAGTTTATCTTCTTATTCGCTGGAGAACATCCCCAGCTACTTATTAAAGAATGGGAGATAAACTTCCAGTTTTTGGATATTTGAAAATATCTTCCTTCTGCTGGTCACTGTGATTTAGTTTGAATTTACCCTCCCTCAAAATCTCAAGGCGTTATGTAGTATAACACATTCTAGTTTTCAGTGATAGTGATAAATTAGATAGAAGTGTGGTCGTCATAGATAATTAATTAATTTTTTTAAGATGGAGTTTTACTCTGTCACCCAGGCTGGAGTGCAGTGGCACAATCTCTGCTCACTGTAGCCTCCACCTCCCAGGTTCAAGCAATTCTGCCTCAGTCTCCTGAGTAGCTGGGATTACGGGCATGCACCACCACGCCTGGCCAATTTTGTAGTTTTTAGTAGAGACGGGGTTTCACCATATTGGCCAGGCTGGTCTTGAACTCCTTACCTCAAGTGATCTGCCTGCCTCGGCCTCCCAAAATGCTAGGATTACAGGCATGAGCCACTGTGCCTGGCCAATAATTAACTTTTTAATCCCCTCATTACCACCAGAAACTTACCCTTCATGTTTAATTAATTTAGTTAGCTATAAATCATCTCTGGGTTAAAATATATTATGGAAACATATTCAGATCACTTTTGCAATCTTTCATTACATATATGTCAATCAAGTTTTTCTTTTTCCCCAAGCCCCACCGTCCCCAATCAAGTTATTTCTGAAAAAAGAACTTTTTTTTTCTTTTTGAGACGGAGTCTCACTCTATTGCCCAACTGGAGCGTAGTGGTGCAATCTCGGTTCACTGCAAGCTCCGCCTCCCGGGTTCATGCCATTCTCCTGCCTCAGCCTCCCAAGTAGCTGGGACTACAGGCACCCACCACCACGCCCGGCTAAATTTTTGTATTTTTAGTAGAGACGGGGTTTCACCCTGTTAGCCAGGATGGTCTTGATCTCCTGACCTCGTGATCCACCCGCCTTGGCCTCCCAAAGTGCTGGGATTACAGGTGTGAGCCACCACACCTGACCAAAAAGAACTTTTTCATATAAATATTATACACATGTTACCAATTCAAACAGTAAAAAGTTACTTGCCTATTTCTCACACACTAGAATCTTAGTTTTCTTCCCAGAGGTAGACACTATTATTCATTTCCAGAAGTTTTTAGGCTTTCTCTTTAATCTTAGTGATATAACATTTTAGAAATAAAAATTTAATAACAACTTTTCAGGATCAGAATTGCAATTTTTTTCTGAATTAACATAAGCAATCAATAAACTAAAGATGAATATAAATATACTTCGTCAGTGACACCTAGGCAGACGTGTTGAGTATATCTTACTATATATATAGACGTTTGATACAGTTCTGTTGAGATTAGATTGACATATAACAAAAATGCACATATTTAAACTTTATAATTTGATGAACTATGACATATATGTATGCCCATGGAACCATCACCACAATCAACATAATGAATATAGGCCAGGCATGGTAGCTCATGTCTGTCTGTAATCCCAGCACTTTGGGAGGCTGAGGCGGGAAAATTGCATGAACTCAGGAATTCAAGACCAGCCTTGGCAATATAGTGAGACCTGGATTCTAGAAAAAATAAACAAAAAATAGCTGGGTTCAGTGGCACATGCTTTTAGTCCCCACTACTTGGGAGGCTGAGGTGAGAGGATCTCTTGAGCCAGGGGGATCAAGACTGCAGTGAGCTGTGATCACACCACTGCACTCCAACCTGGGTGACAGAGAGACCCTGCCTCAAAAAAAAAAAAAAAAAAAAGAAGAATAATGAATATATCCATCAACTCCAAAAGTTACTTCATCATCCTTTGTAAACTATCTTCCCCAAACCTCCTTTATTTATCTTATCCCCAGGTAACCACTGATCTGCTTTCTGTCACTACAGATTAATTGCATCTTCTAGAATTTTATGTAAAGGTAATAATACATCATGTACTTTTTTGTCTTATTTCTTTATTCAACAAAATTATTTTGAGATTCATCCATGTGGTGTGAATTAATTGTTCATTCCTTTTCAGTACTGCTATAGTAGTCCATTGCATGATTATACTACAATTTGTTTCATTTACTTTCTAATGGACATCCATACATAGTTTTTTTCTTTTTTTTTTTAAGACATTTATTCGGCGTCACTATCAGACCATTACATTTAGCAATCAACAGCAACTTTATGTAAACTTTCCTGATGTTTTTATTTTATTTTATTTTTGAGACAAGGTTTCACTCTGTCACCCAGGCTGGAGTACAGTGGCACGATCTCGGCTCTCTGCAGCCTCAATCTTCCAGACTCAAAAGATCCACCTGCCATTCCAAGTAGCTGGGACTACAGGCATGTGCAACCACACCTGGCTAATTTTTTTTTTTTTTGGTAGAGACAAGAGTTTCACCATGTTGGCCAGGCTGGTCTTGAACTCCTGACCTCAAGTGATCTGCCTGTCTCAGCCTCCCAAAGTACTGGGGTTACAGGTGTTAGCCACTGTGCCCTGCCTCAAGCTCTCCTTTTAATTGACTTCTTCTAGCTACTGAGTTCACTGTTGGCTAAGTCTTTAATATCTTCAGAATTGCTACATTTGCACAAAGCCACCTTGCTCAAGGTTAGGTTCCTTCCCAGGTGGCCCACATACAATTGCTGATCAAAGTGAAGGTATAAGAGGCCAGGCATGGTGGCTCATGCCTGTAATCCTAGCACTTCGGGAGGCCAAGGTGGATAGATGGCTTGAGCTCAGGAGTTTGAGACCAGCCTGGGCAATATGGCAAAACCCCATCTCTAAAAAAATAGAAAAATTGGCCAGGTATGGTGGCATGAGCCTGTAGTCCCAGCTACATGGGAGGCTGAGGTGGGAGGATGATTTGAGCCCAGGAGGCGGAGGTTGCAGAGAGCCAAGATTGCGCCACTGCATTCCAGCCTGGACAACAGAGCCAAATGCTGTCACAAAAAAAAAAAAAAAAAAAGATTACAGTCCAATTGTTAAAACTTCCATGTATGGTCAATTGAGTTGGTACGCCAGTAAAAGAGTATGTATTTACAGATGTGATGTATTAGGCATTTGAGAAATATGGGGGAAATAGCAACTATAAGGGTGATGGAATTGGGTGGTACTATGGACTGAAATATATCCCCCAAAATATGTATGTTGAAACCCTAGTCCCCAATGTGATTATATTTGGAGATAGGACTTTTAAGAGATAATTAAGGTTAAATTAGGTCATATGGGTGGGGTTCTACTCTGATAGTACTAGTGGTCTTTTAAGAAGAGGAAGAGAGATCTCTCTCTTTCTCTGTCTCTGCACGCATGCACCCGTGGAGTTCTACTCTGATAGGACTAGTGGTCTTTTAAGAAAAGGAAGATAGATCTCTCTCTCTCTTTTTCTCTATCTCTGCACGCGTGCGCCAAGGAAAGACCACGTGAGGACAAAGCAAGAAAGCAACTATCTTCAAGACAGGAAGAGAGCCCTCACTAGGAACCAAGTCAGCTGGCACTTTGAAGTTGGACTTCCTAGCCCCCAAAACTGTGATAAATAAATTGCCGTTGTTTAAACCTCCTGATGTATGGTATTTTGTTATAATAGCCCAAGCTGACTAAAACAGACTAAGACTTTTGTTTAACCAGATTGATGCACTAGAAAAAAGACAATGGAAAGTTGAAAATGATTAATCACCAATTGCTTCATTGAGAATGATTAATCTCCAAGTGAAAATTAGACAGTCTGCTTAGTAGCTCACAAAGTGGCTCTCATCTCCAGTAGTGGTGGTACAGTATAAGCTAAAAAATAAACTTAGAGTAGCTAAGCTCCAAAGAAGATCAACTTTCCAGTCAATGCAGGTATATCAAGTTAAGGTCAGGGCCCTAGCTGGGAAAGAATGGGGCTTGACACATTAGATGAGGACATTCCTAGAAGTGGCCCACCCTCTCTGCACCATTGCTCAGATACAGTGCAGAGACCTCTCTCCATCAAGACAACAAGTGTTGTCTAGGTGCAGGGGCTCATATCTGTAATCTCAGCACTTTGGAGGCTAAGGTGGGAGGATCACCTGAGACCATGAATTTGAGAACAGCCTGGGAAACATGGAGACCTTGTCTCTACAAAAAAAAAAAAAAAAATTAGCCAGGCATGGTTGCCCACATCTGTGGTCCTAGCTATACAGCAGGCTGAGGCAGGAGGATTGTTTGAGTCCAGGAAGTCAAGGATGCAGTGAGCAGTGAGCCGTGCTTGCACCACTGCACTCTAGCCTGGGCAACAGACTGAGACCCTGTCTCCAAAATAAATAAATAAATAAATAAATAAATAAATAAATAAATAGGCCAGACGTGGTGGCTTATCCCTGTAATCCCAGAACTTTGGGAGGCCGAGACGGGCGAATCTGAGGTCAGGAGTTCAAGACCAGCCTGACCAACATGTAAAACCCTGTCTCTACTAAAAAAAAAAAAAAAAAAAAAAATTAGCTGGGTGTGGTGGCGGGTGCCTGTAATCCCAGCAACTTGGGAGGCTGAGGCATGAGAATCGCTTGAACCTGGGAGGCAGAGGTTGCAGTGAGACAAGATCATGCCACTGCACTCCAGCCTGGGCAACAAAGCAAGACTCCATCTCAAAAAAAAAAGCCCGGGTTCAGTGGCTAATGCATGTAATCCCAACACTTTAGGAGGCCAAGGCGGCCAGATCACTTGAGGCCAGGAGTTCGAGACCAGCCTGGCCAACATGCTGAAACACCATCTCTACTAAAAATATAAAAATTAGCTGGGTATGGTGGAGCATACCTGTAGTCTCAGCTATTTGGGAGGCTGAGACAGGAGAATCTCTTGCACTCAGGAGGCGGAGGTTGCAGTGAGCCAAGATGGTGCCATTGCACTCCAGCCCGGATGACAGAGTGAGACTCTATCTAAAAAATAATAATAGTTCGGGTACAGTGGCTCACCCCTGTAATCCCAGCACTTTGGGAGGCCGAGGCAGGTGGATCATGAGGTCAGGAAATCGAGACCATCGTGGCTAACACGGTGAAACCCTGCCTCTACTAAAAATACAAAAAATTAGCTGGGCATGGTTGCACACGCCTGTAGTCCCAGCTACTCAGGAGGCTGAGGCAGGAGAATCGCTTGAACCCAGGAGGCAGAGGTTGCAGTTAGCTGAGATCCCTCCACTGCACTCCAGCCTGTGCGACAGAGCAAGACTCCATCTCAAAAAATAATAATAAATAAATAAATAAATGTCTAATTGGACAGTTATTATAAGATCAGAGAGACAGTCAAGGGGAGGTGGCCCTCATAGGATTATTATGGAGATAATTAGTATGGTGTCCTTAGGGAAAAAAATAGATGGGCAACCAATAAGGGTATTCAGTTTGTTTTTTAAAAATTTATGATCAGGAGGCTGAATCAGTAACCCCAATTGAAATATAATTCCTTGACAAGTTTCCAAACATGAACTCACGTTTTAGACATGAAATCCATTAACTCAAGAAGAGATTAGGTCCCCAGGAAAAAATAACCTGTAACACCATGGTGAAAGTACACAGGAATGATTTTCTCTGTCCTTCCCCAATGGTTGTTCCAGAACTTTTGGACCTATGGCTTTACTCAAATAATCATGCACTGGGAAAATGGTAGTACCTAAACATTTCAAGGATTTCTGGTTCCAGGTTCTGAATTAATGTGGATACATAGAGACCCAAAGAATCATTTATGGTCCCCCCTATTAGGGTAGGTACATGTGGGAGCCAGGTAATAAATGAAGTCCTACCCAAGATGCCATAATCTGAATGTTTATGTTCACCCAAAATTCATATGTTGAAACCTAATTCCCAATGTGATAATATTAAGAGTGGCGCCCTTGGGAAATGATAGCTCTTGAGGGCAGAACTGTCATGAATGGGATAAGTACTCTTATAAAAGAAGCCTGAGGGCCAGGCATGGTGGCTCAAGCCTGTAATCCTGGCACTTTGGGAGGCCAAGGTGGGCAGATCACATGAGATCAGGAGTTCCAGACCAGCCTGGCCAACAAAGCAAAACCCCATCTCTACTAAAAACACAAAAATTAGCCAGATGTGGTGGCACATGCCTGTAATCCCAGCTACTCAGGAAGCTGAGGCAGGAGAACCACTTGAACCTGGGAGTTGGAGGTTGCAGTGAGCCGAGACTGTGCCACTGCACTCCAGCCTGGACAACAAGAGCGAAACTCTGTCTCAAAAAAAAAGAAAAAAGAAGCCTGAGGAAGCTGCCTTACCCCTTCTTCCATATGAGGACACAGGGAGAAGGTGCTATCTATGAAGAACAGGACCTTACCAGACACTGAATCTGCTGGCAACTTGTCTTGAACTTTCCAGCCTCCAGAACTGTAAGAATTAAATGTTCATCACTTATAAGCTACCCAGTTTTGGGTATTTTGTTATAGCAGTCTGAATTCACTAAGAAACAAAGTCCAGATCGCAGTGGGTCTACTCTTCTACAGACCCATAAATTGGTAATTTCCCCATTTCCCAAATACATAATCAGAATAGATATACTTCGTAGTTGGCACAACTCCCTCATTGGGTCCTTGGCCTATTAAATAACAACTATAACGATATAAAACAAAAATAGTACTGTAGACTGGGCGCCCTGGCTCACACTTATAATCCCAGCATTTTGGGAGGCTGAGGCAGGCAGATCACTTGAGGCCAGGAGTTCGAGACCAGCCTGGCCAACATGGCAAAATGCCGTCTCTACTAAAAATACAAAAATTAGCCAGGCTTGGTGGCGGGTGCCTGTATTCCCAGCTACTTGGGAGGCTGAGGCAGGAGAATCACTTGAACCTGGGAGGCAGAGCTTGCAGTGAGCCAAGATTGCACCACTGCACTCCAGCCTGGGAGACAGAGCAAGACTCTGTCTCAAAAAAACAAAAAACCAATAAACAATACTCTTGGAGGAATGGTGGAAATTAGTGCTACTCTGCTATGGTTTGAATGTGTCCCCCAAAAAGTATATGTTGAAAACTTAATCCCCAATGCAATGGTGTTGGGAGGTGAAGCCTAATGAGAAGTGATTAGGCCATTAGGGCAGAGTGAGTGAATTAATGCTGTTATCTTGGTAGTAGGTTTGTTATGAAAGGAAGAGTTTGGACCCTTCTTACTCTCTCTCTTGCACTTCCACCTTTCACCATGGAATGAGGAGCAAGAAGGCCTTGCCATATGCTAGCCTCTTGATCTTGGACTTTCCAGCTTCTAGAACTCTAAGAAATAAATTTTCATTCATTATAAAATCACCCATTCTGGCTAGGCTCAGTGACTCACACCTATAATCGTAATCCCAGTTCTTAGGGAGGCTAATAAGGCAGAAAAATAGTCTCCCAAGTCTGAGCTCTTCAACGTTGGAGGTACAGGTCCCCAAAAGGAGTGCAATTTTACTGGAGAATATAGTAAGATTCCCACTGAGTTCCAAGCTATGGCTATCAACCTAGGCCCTTTGTGTTCTTTGTGTCCAGGGATAGCAGGCAAAAAGAAGAGTCACCATTCTGGCATCAGGGAAAGGTTAGATAGCAGAAGCATGGAATGTTTGGCATTTAGGTAATCTAACTGTGTACCTCCTGGTGTATAATTTTTCCCATTTTTGACCATAAATAGACAAGTATAGCAACCTCAGCTTGAGAAAGGAATAGAAACTAGGGGAAACTCTTCAAAGATGAGGGTTTGGGTCATGCCACTAGGTAAGCCACTGAGGTAATAGCTGAGGTAAGAGGAATCTAAACTGGATAGAGGACAAGGGAGACAATAAGTATTAGTCGCAGCCCAGAGACTAATGGCAATAATAAGGGCTATAGTTTGTTCCATTAATCTTACTTTTCTAAATGTCCCACAGAAAAAGAGAGGTCCATCCTAATGCTGGTATCGCTGCTCCTAGAACATATATGAAGATGTAGATCTGAACAGAACAAGACTATGGTGGACACTGTGATATGCTGCTCAGATCCTCCTTCAATTAAGGATTACCCCAACTTCTGGGAATGCTATTAGCTCCTTCAGGGATTGCCTCTGCTGCAGAGAGACAGGTCCCTTCCCAAGATGACTCATATCCAGTGATCAATGCCAGGTTAAAAAGGCCTGACTGACAGGGTGCAGACGGGGTATACGGGCTCACGCCTGTAATCCCAGCACTTTTGGAGGCCAAGGCGGGCAGATTACATGAGGCCAGGAGTTTGAGACCAGCCTGGCCAACATGACAAACCCTGTCTCTACTAAAAACACAAAAATTAGCTGGGTGTGGTGGCACACATCTGTAATCCCTGCTACTCAGGAGGCTGAGGCACAAGAATTGCTTGAACTGGGGAGGCAGAGGTTGTAGTGAGCCAAGATCACACCACTGCACCCCAACCTGTGTGACAGAGCAAGACTGTCTCAAAAAAAAAAAAAAAAAAAGAAAGAAAAGAAAAAAAAAAAAGGCCTGACCATCCCCAATTTGGGATAACTCTAAGGGATCATTTCAGTTCGAGAACTTCCTGTGAGGTCAGCTGAGGCTACCATTGGGTTTAAAATCCAACATAACTTCTCTGTCTGTTCAATTCTGCTTCCTTCCCCTCTTCTCCACAGATGTTGATATGAAGAGCACTTCATCTCAGAAAGTGCCTTCCCCAGAACCCAACCCGAGATATCCATTTTATATCCTTATAATAGATTACTATGTATCTATTAAAAAGATAACAATACTTCCATATTACCTATTGGCTTAGAAAGAAACCCAAAGTACATTAAGTTCAACAAAATCAGGTTAATATAAACTAGGAAAAAGTTTGGATACATAGTGTAGTGTTAACAGTGAGTATCTGCTGGGTGAGGTGGCTCACTCCCGTAATCCCAGCACTTTGGGAAGCCAACATGGATAGATTGCTTGAGCCCAGGAGTTCGAGACCAGCCTGGGCAACATAGCAAAACCCCATCTCTACAAAAAACATGAAAAATCAGCTGGGCATGCTAGGGTGCTCTGTAATCTGTGATCTCATCTACATACCTGGAAGGCTGAGGTGGGAAGATTACCTGAGCCCAGGAGGTCTAGGTTTCAGTGAGCCATGATCGTGTTACTTCACTCCAGCCTGGGTGATGAATGGAAACCCTGTTTCAAAAAAAACAAAACAAAACAGCAGTGAGTATCTGTGGATAATGTTTTTTTATTTTCCTTTCTTTTTTTTTAGACAGAGTCTTGCTCTATCACTCAGGCTGAAGTGCAGTGCTGCCATCTTGGCTCACTGCAACCTTCACCTCCTAGGTTCAAGTGATTCTCCTGCCTCAGCCTCCCAAATAGCTGGGATTACAGGTGCCCGCCACCATGCCTGGCTACTTTTTGTAATTTTAGTTGAGTCAGAGTTTCACCATGTTGGCCAGGCTGGCCTCAAACTCCTGACCTCAAATGATCCACCCACCTCAGCCTCCCAAAGTGCTTGGATTACAGGTGTGAACCACCACACCCGGCCTTTTTATTTTCTTTCTACAAATTTCCTGTTTTGCTTTTCAGACAGGGTCTCACTCTGTCACCCAGGTTGGAGTGCAATGGCACCATCTCGGCTCACTGAAGCTTCTGCCTCCCAGGCTCAAGCAATCCTCCCACTGCAGCCTCCCAAGTAGCTGGGACCACCACGCCAAGCTAATTCTTCTATTTTTGGTTGAGATGGGGTTTTGCCATGCTGCCCAGGCTGATCTCGAACTTCTGGGCTCAAGTAATTCACCCACCTCAGCCTCCCAAAGTGCTGGGATTGAAGGTGTGAGTCACCTCAACAGACCTAAATTTCCTGTGTTTTCTGAACTTACATATTTAGCTTTTTTTCTTTTTTTTTTTTTTCTTTTAACAGAGTCTCGCTCTGTTGCCTAGGCTGGGGTGCAGTGGTGCTATCTCAGCTCACTGCAACCTCTGCCTCTCGGGTTCAAGCGATTCTTCTGCCTCACCCTTCCGAGCAGCTGGGACTACAGGTATGTGCCACCATGCCCGGCTAATATTTTGTATTTTTAGTAGAGATGGGGTTTCACCGTGTTCGCCAGGATAGTCTCGATCTCTTGAACTCGTGATCTGCCCGCCTCAACCCCCAAAAGTGAGACACTGTGCCCAGCCACACGAGTTATTTTTATATTCAAAAAGTGCAGCAAAGTGATTTTCATTTTGGAAAATAAACCTTATAGTGAATAGATAATCTCTTAAACAACTGGGATAGTAAATTGGTATAAATATTCTGGAAAATAATTTTATCATATATGAAGATTCTTAATTCCCAGTAATCCTACTTTAAGGAAATTATCCTGATAAAATAACAAAAATAGAATTAAATATATTTTTTTTAAGATGGAGTCTTGCTCTGTTGCCCAGGATGAAGTGTAGTGGTGCAATCTCTGCTCACTGCAACCTCCACCTCCTAGGTTCTAGCAATCCTCCTGCCTCAGCCTCCTGAGTAGCTGGGACTACAGATGCACACCACCACATCCAACCAATTTTTTGTATTTTTAGCAGAGATGGGGTCTCACCAGGTTGGCCAGCCTGGTCTCTAACTCCTGACCTCAGGTGATCCACCCGCCTCAGTCTCCCGAAGTGCTATGCTTATAGGTGTGAGATACCATGCCCAGCCTGGAATTAAATAAATTAATAGAATTGAAATTACACAAAAATACATATTACAACTTTATTTCTTTTCTTTGTATGTGTTTGTTTGTTATTGATGGAGTCTCACTCTGTCGCCCAAGCTGGAGTGCAGTGGCACGATCTCGGCTCACTGCAACCTTCGTCTCCCAGGTTGAAGTGATTCTCCTGCCTCAGTCTCCTGAGTAGCCAGGATTACAGGCGTGCACCACCATGCCCAGCTCTTTTTTTTTTTTTTTCCCGAGATGGAGTCTTGCTGTGTCACCAGGCTGGAGTGCAGTGGTGTGATCTCAGCTCACTGGAACCTCTGCCTTCCAGGTTCAAGCAATTTCCCTGCCTCAGCCTCCCGAGTAGCTGGGACTACAGGCACGCGCCACCACTCCCAGCTAATTTTTTGTATTTTAGCAGAGACGGGGTTTCACCATGTTAGTCAGAATGGTCTCCATCTCCTGACCTCGTTATCCACTCACCTCAGCCTCCCAAAGTGCTAGGATTACAGGCGTAAGCCACCGCACCTGACCGATTTTTTGTATTTTTTAGTAGAGACAGGATTTCACCATGTTGACCAGGCTGGTCTCGAACTCCTCAGATGATCTGCCTTGGCCTCCCAAAGTGCTGGGATTACTGGTGTGAGTCATTGCACCTGGCGTACAGCTTTATTTCTAGTAGCCAAAAAGAAAAAAAGTAAAGAAACAGCATAATGATGCACACACATACACATATGTGTGTGTAAATATTTATAGCTATTCGAAATACGATTTTAGGTTGGGCACAGTGGCTCACGCCTGTAATCCCAGCACTTTGGGAGGCCCAGGCGGGTGGATCACCTGACGTCAGGAGTTTTGAGACCAGCCTGACCAATCTGGTGAAACCCCATCTCTACAAAAAATACAAAAGTTAACCAGACGTGGTGGCATATACTTGCAGTCCCGGCTACTTGGGAGGCTGAGACAGGAGAATTGCTTGAACCTGGCAGGTGGAGGATGCAGTGAGCCGAGATCATGCCACTACACTCCAACTTGGGCGACAGAGTGAGACTCTGTCCAAAAAAAAAAAAAAATCATATATATATACACGCACACACATATATACACGCATACATATACATATATGTGTGCGTGTATATATAAATATGTTTTTTTGTTTGTTTGTTTTTGTTTTTGTTTTTTTTTGGAGACAGAGTCTAGCTCTGTCTCCAGGCTGAAGTGCAATGGCATGATCTCAGCTCACTGCAACCTCTGCCTCCTGGGTTCAAGCAATTCTCCTGCCTCAGCCTCATGAGTAGCTGGGACTACAGGTGTCCGCCACCGCTGCCTGGCTAATTTTTGTATTTTTAGTAGAGATGGGGTTTCAGCAACGTAACTAGGCTGGTCTTGAACTCCTGACCTCGTAATTCACCTGCCTCAGGCTCCCCAAAGTGCTGGGATAACAGACGTGAGCCACCGCGCCCGGCCTATATATGGTTTTAAAAGAATGTTCATTGGCATGAAAAAATGCCAAAGGAAAACACTGGTAGAACATACATCAAAATGTTTAACAGTACATATTTCTGAATGTTAGAATTGCAAGTCATTAAAAATATTAATCTTTTCTAATTAAAAAAAGTAATATACATGTACATGGTTAAAAAAGAAAAACTACATTGCAAAAGGATATACGCAGGGGAAACTAAGCCTTCCTCACATTCCAGATCTCTATATACTTCACTAGATGAACCATTTCTACAAATTTCTTATGTCTGATTTCAGAAATATATTGTGCCCATATTAGTACAAAGGTATAAAAGCTCTCTTTTATAACCCTCTCCCCTCTTTTTTATACACAGGTGAGAACCTACTATTGACATTGTGTTACTCGTTCCTTTTTTTTTTGAGACGGAGTCTCACTCTGTCGCCCAGGCAGGAGTGAAGTGGCACCATCTTGGCTCACTGCAAGCTCTGCCTCCCAGGTTCATGCCATTCTCCTGCCTCAGTCTTCCAAGTAGCTGGGACTACAGGCGCCCACCACCACGCCCGGCTGATTTTTTGTATTTTTAGTAGAGATGGGGTTTCACCGTGTTAGCCAGGATGGTCTCGATCTCCCGACCTTGTGATCTGCCCGCCTAGACCTCCGAAAGTGCTGGGATTACAGGCGTGAGCCACCATGCCCGGCCAAAACATTATTTTTTTATGTAAAATTTTGATAATTGCATTTCAGGTATTTTGCTTCCTTTTTTTTCCTTTTTTTTTTTGAGACGGAGTCTCACTCTGTCAGGCTGGAGTGCGGTGGCGCGATCTCAGCTCACTGCAAGCTCTGCCTCCAGGATTCAAGCAATTCTCCTGCCTCAGCCTCCCGAGTAGCTGGGACTACAGGCGCCCGCCACCACGCCCAGCTAATTTTGTGTGTGTGTGTGTGTGTGTGTGTGTGTGTGTGTGTGTGTGTGTGTGTGTGTTTAGTAGAGACGAGGTTTAACCATGGTAGCCAAGATGGTCTCAATTTCCTGACCCTGTGTTCCACCCTCCTTGGCCTCCCAGAGTGCTGGGAATACAGGCGTGAGCCAGAGCGCCCGGCCTAAAATATTGTTATACATCCACCTTTTCATGCACATGGATGTACATATGGAGAATAAATGGAATCTCTGGGTCAAAGGGTTTTTAAATTTGTATCAATTTAAAATTTGTATCAATATTTTCAATTGCTTTTCAAAGAGAGAGTATTTATTTATTTATTTATTTATTTATTTATTTATTTATTTTGAGATGGAGTCTCACTCTGTTGCTCAGGCTAGACTGCAGTGGCTCAATCTCGGCTCACTGCAACCTCCACCTCCTGGGTTCAAGTGATTCTCCTGCCTCAGCCTCCCGAGTAGCTGGGATTACAGATGCCCGCCACCACACCCAGCTAATTTTTGTATTTTTAGTAGAGGCCGGGTTTCACCATATTGGCCAGGCTGGTCTCAAACTCCTGACCTTGTGATCCGCCCGCCTCAGCCTCCCAAAGTGCTAGGATTACAGGAATGAGCCACAGCGCCCAGCTGAGATTATACCAATGTATACCCTCAATCTACAAAAAAAAAGCAGGATACAAAACTATAAATGTATATAATTTTATTTTTTCTAAAAAATTAGATTATATGGGCCAAGCACGGTGGCTCACACCTGTAATCCCAGCACTTTGGGAGCCTGAGGCAGGTGGATCACTTGAGGTCAGGAGTTGGAGACCAGCCTGGTCAACATGGTGAAACCCCATCTCTACTAAAAATACAAAAAAAAAGTACCTGGGCATGGTGTGCACCCATAATCCCAGCTACTCAGGAGGCTGAGGCATGAGAATCATTTGAACCCAGGAGGTGAAAGTTGCAGTGAGCTGAGATCATACCACTGCACTCCAGCCTAGGCAACACAGTGAGACTCTGTTTAAGAAAAAAATAAACACATTATATGATATGGATAACAAAAACACCAGAAGAAACTATACAAAAATGTTAACAGTAGGTTTCTTAAGGTGTTAGAATTATAGATGATTTTTATTCTTTTCTTTATATTTTTGTGAGTGTTCCAACTTTTCTATCATAAACGTATATTATGATAATCAGAAAAAAAAAAAAAAACCTGGGTACTATGACTTCATGCCTGTAATGCTAGAACTGTGGGAGGCCGAGATAGCAGGATGATTTGAGCCCAGAAGTTCAAGACCAGCCTAAGCAACATGACAAGGCTCTATTTCTACAATTTTTTTTTTTTTTAATTAGCCAGGTGTGGTGGCATGTACCTGTAGGATGTTTCTCAGGAGTAAGAGGGTGCAGTGAGCTGTGGTCATGCCACTGCACTCCAGTCTGGATGACAGAGCAAGACCCTGTCTCTTAATAACATTAGGCGGGGCAGGATGGCTCATGCCTGTAATCCCAGCACTTTGGAAGGCTGAGGTGAGTGGGTCATCTGAGGTCAGGAGTTCAGGATCAGCCTGGCCAACATGGAGGAACCCCATCTTTATTAAAAATACAAAAAATTAGCTGGGCGTGGTGGCGGGCACCTCTAATCCCAGCTACTTGGGAGGCTGAGGCAGGAGAATCACTTGAACCCGAGAGGCAGAGGTTGCAGTGAGCTGAGATCACACCATTGTACTCCAGCTTAGGCCACAGAGCAAGACTCCCTCTCAAAAATCATCATCATCATCATCATCATAGAGGAAAAAAATGTTTCTAAAGCTAAACAATAGTATGTTATATATTTTCACATATTTATTTCTAGAAACTGAATACAATTGCAAATATCATTTTTATATTTTTCCTCTGAGGCTATAAAATAATTGCATTTAATTAATTACAACATACCATATATAGATGACATAAAAACACTAATATTGATATTTAAATAATGAAAAAGGTAAAAATAACTGCATCAGCTGATTACTGGTGGCTCACACCTGTAATCCCAACACTTTGGGAGGCCAAGGCAGGTGGATCACGAGGTCAGGAGTTCGAGACCAGCCTGACCAACATGGTGAAACCCGTCTCTACTAAAAATACAAAAAAAAAAGAAAAAAATTAGCCAGGCATGGTGGTGGGCGCCTGTAACCCCAGCCACTCAGGAGGCTGAGTCAGGAGAATCGCTTGAACCCAGGAGACGGAGGTTGCAGTGAGCTGAGATCATACCACTGCACTCCAGCCTGGGTGACAGAGCGAGACTCTGTCTCAAATAATAATAATAATAATAATAATAATAATAATAAATAATTGCATCTAGGTTGGGCGTAATGGCTCATGCCTGTAATCTCAGCACTTTGGGAGTCTGAGGTGGGCAGATCACTTGAGCCTAGGAGTTTGAGATCAGCCAGGGCACCATGGCAAGACTCCATCTCCACAAAAAATAAGCTGGGTGTGGTGGTATGCACCTGTAGTCCCAGCTACCTGGGAGGTTGAGGTGGGAGGATCACCTAAGTCCAGGAAGTTGAGGCTGCAGTGAGCTGTGATTGAGCCACTGAACTACAGTCTGGGTGACAAAGTGAGACCCTGTCTCAATAATAGTAATAGTAATAATAATTGCATCTAATTTTCACATGTGAGAAGATTCTTTTAACTTTGGGCTAAAGCAATCAATGGTCCTTTTAAATGAGTGGTTCCTAAGCATATATGCCATAATCAGACATCTAGAACTGGAAATGGACCATCAGATCAAAGTCCATGAGGACTCCCACTAGCATCAGTCTTCAAGAATCTGTACGTGGCTCCCAGAGACTGATACCAAGATACATTGTGAGTTCTAAAAGGAATTTCCCTTCTGGTAGAAGTCAGGGAGAACCTGAGAATGGAGGAGTGCCCATAAGTCATGCTTTCATTCATTTAACAAATATATTTAAGTGCCTATTATATGTAAAGTACCATGTTAGGCGCTAGGAAGACAAAGATTCACAAGAGATAGCCCTTGCCCTCTTAGAAATTTATATTCTAGGCCGGGCGCAGTGGCTCAAGCCTGTAATCCCAGCACTTTGGGAGGCCGAGACGGGTGGATCATGAGGTCAGGAGATCGAGACCATCCTGGCTAACACGGTGAAACCCCCTCTCTACTAAAAAATACAAAAAACTAGCCGGGCGAGGTGGTGGGCCCCTGTAGTCCCAGCTACTCGGGAGGCTGAGGCAGGAGAATGGCGTAAACCCGGGAGGCGGAGCTTGCAGTGAGCTGAGATCCGGCCACTGCACTCCAGCCTGGGCGACAGAGCGAGACTCCGTCTCAAAAAAAAAAAAAAAAAGAAAGAAATTTATATTCTAGCAGAAGATAAACACACTAAATAGCTAATTAGATAACTTTTTATAGATAAATGACTAATTATATAAATACTAGGCATATAGTAACTATTCTGTTATATTAATAATTGTTGTAAGTGCTATGAAAGTACGGGATTCTATGAAGCTACAGAATTGGGGCGCCTGACTAACGTGAGAATTATCAGAAAGGCAACTTCAAAGACAAAATGCTTTAGCTGACATCTAAAGAAGATGGGTTGCTGAAGTGGGGAACCCCTTGTACAAAGGCCCTTATCAATAAGGACCTGAAACATTCAAGGAATTAAAGGCCAGTATGGAGAAAAGGCAGAAAGCCATGGGAGAATGCACAAAGCACTGCATCCACTCTGGCCCTTCTCCAGCCACTCCCTTGCAATGGGGTGAGGAATTCACAGAAGTCAAGAGGACGTGCCCATCTGAAACCTGCATCATCCTTCTTTCTAGAACACACTCTGGGTTCTCTGAAATTCCCAGCCCAAATGTCTCTGAACCTGCTTCCAGGGCCTGTGCAACCCTCTTTCCTGGTCTGTTCTTTTAAGTGTGGACCTGGTCACTGATATGCACACTGCTGGGCCCAAAAATTGTCTAAAGGGCAGCTATTTATCAGGGATGTGGAACATGCAGACTTGGGTGAACACACATGTGCAAGTGAGGTCCCTGTGATGCTGAATGGAACCTGGTGTGGTGAGAAACATAAGAGCCAGGGCTTGGGGGTCACCTCTCCCTGAGCCAGAAACTTCACGTCTGAGAATTATAAATGTAAATCTGGTCTTATAGGGAGTCATGAAGATATATTTGTCAAAATAGGAGGATATTACATATTTTTAAAATTTCTTCATCAGCTTGTTTTATAACTTTTAAATATCTAAAAATTTAGTATGTCTGCCTCTATTTGTGTTCTTGTTTCAGCCTGGTCGATGTTAGGGATGAGCCTGACCATGTTTCTAAGTCTCATTTTGATCTTTATTCTAAGAACAATAGGAGACAATTAAAGGGTTGTAAACAGAAGAGTGATTTGATCAGATTTACAAAGATCACTAGTTGCTGTGTGGACAATGGATTAGAGATGGACCAGAGGAGATGTACAAAGGTCTCCTGAGTAGTGCAGGCTAGAATGGAAAGCAACTTGGACAAGTACAGTAGTGGCAGAGACATCAAAAATCTCTTTAAGTGATGATTTGGCAGTGACAAAATCCAAGAGACAAGATAATTGATAATCACATCCAGAGTTAAGATAATTGATTGAATATAAATGACTGGAATTTCTGACTGGTGCAACTTGATGGAGAGTGGTACCGTTTACTGAGATGAACAAGAAGAGGACTAGACCTTTCTTTCCTTTTCTTTTCTTTTTTTGGTTGGGGGTGGATAGAGTCATGTTCTAGCTAGAACCATGGCAATTACTTCTTTAAATAATATTCGATGATGTGTTTTACAATTACAAGTAATGATTTTCGCTAATCAAATGGAGCTCTTCTTTTTTCTCTCAATCAAATAACTAATAGAGGGGGAGGCAACTTATTTAAGGAGCCACCAGAGCCAGTGTCCACAGGAAGAATGGTCGACAGGTGCACTGGGGTCAGCACAAATGACTGCAGCTATGGGTCATGAGCAATGGCAGGACAACTCAGCAGTCAAGAACCCAGCTCCAGTGGAACAGTAAGTCTATGCTGGGGTGGGAATGGGGTAGGTGGGCACCTCTGCTTTGCCCCTTGACAGGAACTGCACAGGTGAGAGAGTTACTAGATTCACTGATATGTGTTGATAGGCTCATTGTCTGTGGGAAGCCTCCTGTACTGTGGAGAATGACATGGACAAGGCCAGAGGAGGAAGATGGATGGTTGCTTCTCTGGCCTCGGTGTTAAGGATGCTTAGAAAGGAGACAGCTCCATCTTCATTGGATTTCCAGTCTACACCAGATGCCAAACCAACATGAAGTAGAAACAGGGGGAAATTTTGTCACAATTATCTGCCATAACGATTTCTCTTCTTACCACCCTGTCTTTTTACACTTTGACTATGTGTTGCATTAAATATTTGAATTTTGCAGTGAAAAAAGGTTGCTAAGCAGGATTTACACGATAAATTTAAAGGTAGAAACTAGAAAAGATTTCCATTCACATTTTTAAAAGCAATTAAGTAGAGAGATATAAGGAAGACAGAGTGAACTGAATGTTTGTGTTACTCAACTGTCAATAGGCAATTAGAATAAAACTGATGTGTGAAAAACATGACCACATCATCAGATGGAGGACAAGGCTGCAAGGGCCAGCAGCCAATGTAATTGGTGAAACAGTTGTTGCAAGTACAACTTTACAATGTTACTTTAACATAACACACATTGTCTTTTTAAACAAAATTCATAGTTCTTCCATAAGAAATGAATCCTGCGGCTGTGGGGCACGCTGTGTCTCAGGCCTGTAATCCCAGTACTTTGGGAGGCCGAGGTGGTGAATCACAAGATCAGGTGTTCAAGACCAGCCTGGTAAACAAAGTGAAACCCCCGTCTCAACTAAAAATATTAAAAATTACCCGGGTGTGGTGGTGGGCACCTGTAATCCCAGCTACTCAGGAGGCTGAGGCAGGAGAATCTCTTGAACCTGGGAGGCAAAGGTTACAGTGAGCCGAGATCACGCCACTGTACTCCAGCCCTGGCTACAGTGCGAGACTGTGTCTCAAAAAAAAGAAGAAAAAAAAAAAGAAATGAATTGCCTGGCTGGGTGCGATGGCTCAGGCCTGTTATGCCAGCACTTCGGGAGGCCAAGGTAGGTGGATCACTTTAGGTCAGGAGTTCGAGACCAGCCTGACCAACATGGTGAAACCCTGTCTCTACAAAAAATACAAAAATTAGCCAGGCATGGTGGCAGGTGCCTGTTATCCCAGCTACTGGGGAGGTTGAGGTAGGAGAACTGCTTGAACCTGGAAGGCGGAGGTTGCAGTGAGCCGGGATTGTGCCACTGTACGCCAGTCTGGGCATGAGACTTCGTCTCAAAAAAAAAAAAAAAAAAAAAAAAAATGAATCTCCTATGACATTGCTTATCAATCAGTACTTAGGGTTGGTTAGTTTGTGCCAGCTAATTACGTGCCTCTTCCAGCAATGAGAGAGACTGTTGCCCCTCTCCACCTACAAGCAGGAACAAAGGAAGGAAGGGGGCTGGACCAAGTGATGGCACATCAACGCAAACACTGTTTGGGGGAACGTACATTATCTAGCACGGTGTTTTTGCAAATCTGGGACGTGGAATGATCTCAGGTGTTACAAAAACAAGCCATGGAATTACACTGAATCAGAGAGAGAAAAATATTCCTCTTTAAAATAACTTTCAATTCTCCTAATTATAGAGAGAAAATTGTTGTTTGCTGGTAGGTTATTGTTGATACTTGTTGACTTCCTTTTTAACCAAAAATAAGTTTTGACTGAGAGGTTAAAGGGACCTTATTTAGCTAGAATTTTTTAATTTTTTAAATTTATTTTTTATTTTTTGAGATGGAGTCTCCCTCCATGTCGCCCAGGCTGGAGGGCAGTGGTGCGATCTCGGCTCACTGCAGCCTCCGCCTCCCAGGTTCAAGCGATTCTCCTGTCTCAGCCTTTCTCGAGTAGCTGAGATTACAGGCACGTGCCACCACATCTGGCTAATTTTGTATTTTTGGTAGAGACAGGGTTTCACCCTATTGGCCAGACTGGTCTCAAACTCCTGACCTCAGGTGATCCGCCCACCTTGGCCTCCCAAAATGTTGGGATTACAGGGGTGAGCCACTATGCCCAGACAAGACTGTAACTTTGAGAGAGGATAATCTCTTTAAATGAGAAAATCTCTGAAGGGGTTGATGATTGAAGACTATCTCTGCCGATACCACTCCCAGCAGTTGGGGCAATAATCCTTCATTGAAGAGGATTTGAGTGGCATATCACTATGTCTATGACAGTCACAAAGAAGAAACTCACCTGAGCTGGACAGCCTAGCTGTCTAGATGCAAGGAGATAGCCTTTGGCATTGTATTTACGAAAAATGAAAATTCAGTTGGAAATCATAACTTCAAAAATTTTAAGTTCTATTCTATTTTCTAATGCATCACTAAATAGTCTCACAAAAATATCACCAATATTTGGAGGACATTTCTCAGAAATAACAGTTTCAAACTTTGGGGTAGTTTCAAACTTAGAAGTGAGAGAAGGGTCACTCAAAAGTAGCCAGCTGACTGAGTGCTTGAAATTTTATTGTTTCTTCAAATTTGGACTTTGTAATTTAAAAAAAAAATTGGTTGTTTCTGACCAGGCATAGTGGCTCATGCCTGTAATGCTAGTGCTTTGAGTGGTCAAGGTGGCAGGATTGATTTGAAGCCAGGAGTTCAAGACCAGCCTGGGCAACACAGTGAGACCCTGTCTCTACAAAAAAAATTAGAAAATTAGCCAGGCATGTTGGTGCAACCCTCTAGTCCCAACTACTCTGGAGGCTGAAGTGGAAGGATCTCTTGAGTCCCTGAGTTCAAGGCTGCAGTGAGCTATGATGACACCACTATACTCCAACCTGGGAGACAGAGCAAGACCCTGTCTCAAAAATAATAAATAAATAAATAACTGATTGTTTCCCTTCTACCTTTGATTCTGGCACAATGCTTGTCCACTTCTTGAAATTCACTGATGTCTGGGTGTGGTGGCTCACACCTGTAATCCCAGCACTGTAGGATGCTGAGGCAGGTGGATTGCTTGAGCTTAGGAGTTTGAGCGATCAGCCTGGGCAACATGGCAAAACCCCATCTCTACTGAAAATACAAAAAAATTAGCCAGGTGTGATGGTGCATGCCTGTAGTACCAGCTACTCAGGAGACTGAGACACGAGAATCGTTGAACTCCAGAGGCAGAGGTTGCAGTGAACTGAGATCACACCACTGCACTCCAGCCTGGGTAACAGAGCAAGACTCTGTTTCAAAAAAAAAGGAAAGAAAAAGAAATTCATTGACGGTTAATTCTTTGATCTTTTTGACAACAGCAAAGGAACAGTGAGGCATATGTTTCATATTTCTTGATGGGATCTTCTGTGGCCCCTAACCTGCTGGCTTCTTGAAATGAAAGAAATATAGTGCCAACAAGGGCCCTGAGTGAATGCATCCCAACCTGCACTCACCACGTGCAGCTGCAGCCTCTGGAAAGGGCTGATTTCAGCTTGCATGTGGCCAGGAGGCAGAGCTGAGAGGTCAGCACAGAAGCTGGCCCTCATCCTGTCCTAATTCTGCTTTGAATGGAACATGTAATCACTCTGGCATCCCAAGGAGAAGTAGCAGAGGGCACAGGACTTAGTACCTCCAAAGCTGATAGGAGTCTTGAAGGACATCCCAGATGTGAAAATGCTCCATTAACTGCGATGCACTGGACAATCACCAGGCAACATTTCTGTTTGTGTTTCTACAGTGTGGTTGACCTTACAAAATAAATACTGTTTCCTTGGCAAAATAATTTAAGTTCTCTCCAAGAGCTAGGGCACTCTGATGCCCTGGAACATGCCTTCGGCTTGACTCACAAGTCAACACGAGGTTTGGATTCTAATCCTCGATCTTCTGTCACCTTAATCTCACTTAATCTCTCCTCCAAAACAAGAGAATTGGATTCCATGAAAACTGAGTTCAGGCCAGTTAGGTTAAACTGATGGGTTCTAAAGGGAATTGGACACATTGAGGTGCAGGACAAACTAGAATGCAGAGAAAAGAACACTAATTAGAGTCCCTGTCACCAGGACTCTGCCTCTCTATATTACTCTTTTTTCTTCTCAGTTGGCTGTTCCCAAGAAGGGCTCAAGCAGCTGCAGGCAGGCATTCTCCTAATTTCACGGTGAGCAAAAGGAAAGATTATTTTCCCTCATGGTTCCAGAAGAAGTTGCAGAATTAAATCTCATTGTCTAAGATTAGCTTGGTTGGGACACATGTAGTAGTGGATGTTTTGGCACTCCACTCAGATCCCTTTTATCAGCTGGTGCATCCCTTCCATTCCTTACCCTCTCCCCAACTCTCTGCAGTTATTTTGAGGCTGTGGCCAGCAGTTTAAACCCGTGATCTTGGTTTATGAGAGGGGTTTTTGGTTGTCAAAAGCCTCCCAGCCTAGGGATGCTGGGAAAGTTACACTGTCTCAATATATAGACTAATAACTGATAGATACGGAGTTTCTTAACAGGCTAACCTCCTTGAATCAAGGCAGAAACAACTCTGTAGTGCAATTTGTGTTCCAGAGGCAAGCTTCCCCCTCCACATACAAAACCAGATCAAGACTAGTTTTTACCTGACACCAGGTCGTTACTTGGCTCCTTCCCCCTCTCTATCTTGCTCCCTTAGAGGTTTCTTTAACAGCATTCCCTGTCTTTCTTACATCTGAATCCTTGCCTCAGGCTCTGCTTCTAGGGAACCTCATCCAAGACACATTTCTGAACCAGTCATTGAAGGAGTGGCTAAGTGTTGTCTAGGGACAAGCCAGGTCATAGGCCCACCTACACCTCATAAACCTGAATTCCTGAATGTTTCATAGAGGACTTTGATTTGTTTACTACCATAATCCCAATATTCAGAATAATCCATTTACTTGTATTACTAAAATAAATCAAGGAAAGAATGTACTGAGTGTGTGTGTGTTTGAATCCTTGAAATGGAAGAAACATAGTGCCAAAAAGGGCCCTGAGTGAGTGCAGCCCAGCTTGAATTTACCACGTGCAGTCAAAACAGCTGCTCTCAGCTTGCATGTGGCCAGAAGGCAGAGCTGATAGGTCAGCACAGAAGCTGACCCTTGTCTTGTCTCAATTTTTTTTCCTTTCTCTCCTTCTCCTTCTCCTCCTTCTCCTTCTCCTTCTCCTTCTCTTTCTCCTTCTCCTTCTTCTATTTTTTGAGAGGGAGTCTCACTCTGTCACCCAGGCTGAAGTGCAGTGGCATGATCTTGGCTCACTGCAACCTCCACCTCCCGGTTTCAAGTGATTCTCCTGCTTTAGTCTCCCTAGTTAGTAGCTGGAATTACAGGTGCCCGCCACCATGCTGAACTAATTTTTGTGTTTTTAGTGGAGACAGGGTTTCACCACGTTGGCCAGGTTGGCCTTGAACTCCTGACCTCAAGTGATCTGCCTGCCTGGGCTTCCCAATGTGCTGGAATTACAGGCATGATAAACTTTTGTGTGTGTGTGTGTGTGAGAGAGAGAGACAGAGTTTTGCTCTGTTGCCCAGGCTGGAGTGCAGTGGCGCGGTCTTGGCTCACTGCAACCTCTGCCTCCCAGGTTCAAGCAATTCTCCTGCCTCAGCCTCCTGAATAACTGGGACTACAGACATGTGCCACCACACCCGGCTAATTTTTGTAGTTTTTTAGATACAAAAAAAGAGACGGGTTTCACCATGTTAGCCAGGCTGGTCTCGAACGCCTGACCTCAAGTGATCCACGTGCCTCAGCCTTCCAAAGTGCTGGTAATTACAGGAGTGAGCCACTGCACCCTGCCCAATTTTGTTTTGAATGGAACATGAGATCACTCTGATACTCAAAGGAGAAGTAGCAGAGAGCACAGGACTTGGTGCCCTCCAAAGCTGATGGGAGTCTTGAAGGATATTCCAAATGTGGAAAAAAAAATATTTTTTCCCAAGAAAATTTGTTTGTGTGAATGTGGGTCTGTGTGTATGACTGTTACTAGAAGAAAGGGAATTGAATGTAGGAATGTGAAATGATAACTATGCACTACAATGATAAACAAACAAGCGGAACTGAACGTAAAAACCAAAGCTTTCACTCCACCAAAGACCAAATTTTTGTCAACGACCATATATGCCAAGCATTTGTGATTCTAAGCACTGCTTTCACTTTAGGATTTAAAAAATATTCTAGGAAGTGTGTTTGTTGCTTATTTGTTATCTGGTGAGTAATGGAATTACTTCCAGTAGATAATGAAAATCTGCTTTTTATTTAATATAAGAACCACAGAAAGCAGTAACTAAAATCCTGTAAACAATTTCTTGCTGAGTCATTCACCCTTGCTCAAGACAAGCTTTCACTTTGCTTTGAATTTTAATGTGATGTTTCTTCATCTTCCTCCGCCTTCTCTACCATAGTCAGCTAGTCAGTAATTTATCTTTGGCCAGAGTGATACTGCCCTCCCAGAATGGCCAGGCAGACTGCTGAGACATTTCTAGGGATGTCCACACCTTTTCACTTCCAAGGATCCATTCATGATCTTTCTCCCAAGGGTCCATGGGTGTAAGACCATGTTGCAACACAAACTATGCATCTGGAAAATAATTCATTTGTATCCTCAAAATTTATTAATTGTAGTAACCATGCTTGTATAATTCCAGCACAAACTAAAGTAGTTTTTTAGTTACTTTTAAAAGCACTGTCATGAGTTAAAGTGGGATTTCTATCAAGCTTTCTGAAATAACAAAAATGTTGGAAGTCATTGAATAATTTTATTCCAGGGAGATACATGTTTGCAGAGATAATTCTGGTTTGGGTATGAGAAAAGCCAAGTCAGGGAGATCTGCCAGAAGACTGTTTTGGTAGTCCAAAGAGGGACAGATTTGTTAATAAAGAGAAGCATGAGAAATGCCCTTTGGAGTAAAATTGACTACCTCAGAGTGTCTGGCTTCACTGTGCTAAATAAGGTAGGACCTGCTGTGTGGAGACCAAAACTAACAAGTCTCTCAGAACCACTGTACTCAGTATCTCCCCTGAACAGTCTGTGTAGCTGTCACCAGGTGGCAGGTGGTAGGAATCTGGGTCATGGTGTGTAACCTTCCTGGTTAGGCTGTGAAGAAGTGAAAGAAGTACAGTCCTTATGATTTGGTCCATAAATACAAAACTTATCCTTGATATGAATTAACCAACTACTAACAGGGCCAAATTATAACATTCATGAGCTTTGGGCAGTTTTGAATCTGTGGGCCCTTTCCTCCATAATAAATATTTAAAATTATATTTTACAACTGCATTGGTATAAAGATGAATATAATCCATGCTGGGTTCTTTTTTATTATTGTGGTAAAATATACATAACATAACATTTCCCATTTTAACCTTTTTTTTTTTTTTTTTTTTTGAAGAGGGAGTCTCGCTCTGTCGCCCAGGCTGGAGTGCAGTGGCCGGATCTCAGCTCACTGCAAGCTCCGCCTCCCGGGTTCACGCCATTCTCCTGCCTCAGCTTCCCGTGTAGCTGGGACTACAGGCGCCCGCCACTTCGCCCGGCTCGTTTTTTTGGTATTTTTTAGTAGAGACAGGGTTTCACGGTGTTAGGCAGGATGGACTCGATCTCCTGACCTCGTGATCCGCCCGTCTCGGCCTCCCAAAGTGCTGGGATTATAGGCTTGAGCCACCGCGCCCTGCCCATTTTAACCATTTTTTAACTGTACAGTTCAGTGGCTTTAAGTACACTGGATTCATTTTATATATTTATTATTGTCTATTTATTTTTATTTATTCTGATTTTAAAAGAAATTAAAATTAAAACATTTCTGCAGGCCCTTAAAAGTGTCTCAGTCCCTAGATACTGTGCTAACTGTAGCTAATGGATGAGTTGGCCATGACTATTAGATGGCAAAAAAAAAGGGCAAGAAAGAGCAACTTTGAAATGTAACCAAACTCATTTTACAGTTCACACACACAAAATGACATTCAAACTTACTTTTCCTTTCTGCAAGGAGACATTAATTCTAGGAAGCAGTGTGTTTACTGGATGGAACACAGGACTATGGCACACTGAGCTCAAGCATTATTTTTGTCCCATACTAGCTATGTATCATACTCAGCACAATGTGCAGTTCAGACAGGCCCACCCGAGGAGCCCAAGGAAGTCGGTGCCAGCAGACTCAGAAACAGCACCAGCTCCAGGGTAAGAGGTTGGGGCAGAGACTCCAGATGAAGGGCCAGGACAGCTCCCAAGGGGTCCAATAGGTATAATCCAAAGTTTAGTAGGGGACATATGTACCAATCATAGCCACAAACTAGAGGATGGAAACAAATAAGCAAAGGAGAGAACTGAGGTAAGAAGACCAAATGCCAGTCAGGCCCACTTGAGCCTCTTTTATTTTATTTTAAAATTTTTGAGGAGATAGAGTCTTGCTATATTGCCCAGGCTGGGCTTGAACTCCTGGCCTCAAGTGATCCTCCCACCTTGGTCTCCCAAAGTCTTGAGATTACAGGCATGAGCCACCATGCTTGGCCTGAGTCTCCTTATTCTTTTTTTTGTTTTGAGTCAAAGTCTCACTCTTGTCGCCCAGGCTAGAGTGCAATGGCGTGATCTTTGCTCACTGCAACCTCGGCCTCCTGGGTTCAAGCGATTCTCATGCCTCAGCCTCCTGAGTAGCTGGGATTACAGGCACCTGCCAGCACACCCAGTTAATTTTTGTATTTTTAGTAGAGACGGAGTTTCACCATATTGACCAGGCTGGTCTCAAATTCCTGACCTCAGGTGATCTGCCTGCCTCGGCCTCCCAAAGGGCTGGGATTACAGGCGTGAGCCACCGTGCCGACTGAGTCTCCTTGTTCTTATTGCAAATGCTACTGTTGCCTGGAACTGTGTGCCCTCGGGCATTTCTTCTCTCCAAGCCTCAGTTTCCCCATCTATGCAATTAGAAATTGGACTAATGACCCCTCAGATCCTATAAACCTCTTTGCCTGTTTCCAGCTTCTTAGTAGCCCCACCCTTTTTCCTGTTCTAGCACTAGATGATTGAAATTCAGAGATTAATGCTCAAGTTTTAGAGCAGAGGTTGCTAATTGATAGCTGCAAGGCCAAATCCAGCCAAAGGAGAACTTTGTTTGGCTTGCTCAACATCTTAAAACTTTGTCACACCTGTGATCCCAGCGCTTTGGGAGGCCAAGGCAGGTGGATCACAAGGTCAGAAGATTGAGACCATCCTGGCTAATGTGGTGAAACCCCGTCTCTACTAAAAGTACAAAAAAAAAAAAAAAAAATTAGCCGGGCGTGGTGGCACGCACCTGTAGTCCCAGCTAGTTGGGAGCTGAGGCAGGAAAATTGCTTGAACCTGGGAGGCAGAGGTTGCAGTGAGCCGAGATTGCATCACTGCACTCCAGCCTGGGCAACAGAGTGAGACTCTGTCTCAAACAAACAAACAAACAAAAACTTTGAATTAATTCCCAACATCCAAAAAATCAGGAAATGACTCCTAAAAATCTGAATTTCTGCCTTCTCTTGAAAGTTGTCAGCTCTCCCTTCCTTCGCTTTGTGTTCCCACATGACCTTTGCTGGAACTGAGTAGAATCTATTCCTTCTAGATGAGGCACAAATCCCCCAGGGTGCCACAATCTCCCCCAACCTACTTCACTGTTGCCTTGTCCCTGTAGGCAGTTGGATGTGCTCCCTCTGCAGTCAAAGGTCAAAGTTTTTCTTACCTTACTCACCTCTCCAGGGCCCAAGTACTGCCCATCATGAGGCTGCTTGAAGCTGAACTTCAGGCCTCCCAAGCCATCCCCTTGTGGCTAAGCCTTTGAACACTAAGTCATCCACAGCACATCTCCCCAGGGTGACCATCATCCAATGAGTAGTTTTCCCTGTTACTCATCTGCCTCCTGATAGATGTACTACATCTGAAGATGTGGAATTCCTCTGCCAAGATGTGCTTCCATCCTTTTGGGACATTGACTAGATGGTCCAGAGGTGCCTGTCTCCAGGATCCAGTCATTTAGAGGCTGAAAGGCTGAAGAGGGGAAGCATCAGCTGGAAGTTCTTGCCAAGAATGAGGAACCAAGAGAGCATGGGAATCGGAAACCTGGAAATTTTGGAAACACTCCTAAGGGTTATTAGAATCAACCTTCTGGCTCAGTGCGGTGGCTCGTGCCTGTAATCCCAGCATTTTGGGAGGCTGAGGTGGGCAGATCACGAGGTCAAGAAATCGAGACCATCCTGGCCAACATGGTAAAACCCCGTCTCTAGGTCTCTATCTCTGTGGAGATAGCACAGACTGTGTGCCCACCTACCACAGGAAACCCCGTATAAAATCTACCCCCGTGTCTCTTCATAAATGGGCTCTGTGACTGGGAACAGTGGCTCACATCTGTATTCTCAGCACTTTGGGAGGCCAAGCCGGGTGGATCATGAGGTCAGGAGTTCAAGACCAGCCTGGCCAAGATGGTGAAACCCTATTTCTACTAAAAAAAAAATAAATAAATAAGCCAGGCATGTTGACAGCTGCCTGTAATCCCAGTTACTTGGGAGGCTGAGGCAGAGAATTGCTTGAACCTGGAAGGCGGAGGTTGCAGTGAGCCAAGATTGCGCCACTGCACTCCAGCCTGGGTGATGGAGCAAGACTCTGTCTCCAAAAAAAAAAAAAAAAAAAAAAAAAGAGAAAGAAAAAAGAAATGGGCTCTGTGTTTCCTGTATAAGACATCTCAAATACAACTGGTATAGAATAGAATGAGCTCTTAAAACAGCTCTACATGGTTTTGCTTACAGTAGGTTGAAACAATTCCACCAAAATGATATATAAATGGAATGAGGAATTAAAGAGCAGTGCCATTTTCTGGATTATTTCCCTGAGTCAGTTCTAATATTGCCTACTCTGCAATATCTTTTCCTTTTCCCCTCCCCTATCACTAAACACTGTCATTCCTATCAACGAAATATCCCTGGGACTTCTGCACTTCATTCCCAGGGCCTCTGCTTTGGTTCAAGCAGGTTGGCCCGCCCACAGTTCCCCAGTGTCTCTGACCATCTCCTCACAACTGTCAGGGCAAAGGTTCTAAACACAAATCAGCGCATCTTACTTTCCAGCTTAAAATCTCTCAGGGGTTCTCACTGCTTCCAAGGTAAAAGCTACGTTTCCTCACTTGATGCCAGAGTCCTGCTGACACCTGGCCCTGCTCCCTCTCCAGCCTCATCTTGTGCTCATACTCCCATCACATACAATTATCCATAGAGCCTCAAAAGGTTCCTTATGTTTTCTACCTCTCAGCTTTGGCTCTTGCTATGTCTCTGTACCTGGAATCCACTTTTCCCCCTTGTGAAACTCCCTCAGCAAACTCCTACTCATCCTTCAAGACCCTATCCAAGTGATTCCAGATCAATGAAACCTCCTCTGTCTACCCTGCAAGGGAAAAGCACGGGGCAGAATGACTACATGCCAGTTCCTTGTAGGCTGAGTACCAAAAAGAGATGGGGCTCTGGCCATGGATAGGGATCAAAGGAATAGATCAGAAGTTGCAAACTCAGAACTTCTCCAGTCCTTATTCTGTCTCCAGAAGTGTTTTCTTTGTCAGGCATGAGTTTCAATTTTTTAATTTTGAGCAGCTGTTCTTCAGATCTCAATTTATGTTACATGGTTGGTCCCGGAAGGCCTCTGGATAAATGGGTGAAGGGGTTGTGGGAGAGGAACTGTTAAGAAGGGATATATAGGGCCATATGTGGTGGCTCATGCCTGTAATCCCAGCACTTTGGGAGGCCGAGGCGGGCGGATTATGAGATCAGGAGTTCGAGACCAGCCTGACTAACATGGTGAAACCCCGTCTCTACTGAAAATACAAAAAATTAGCCTGGTATAGTGGTGTGTGCCTATAATCCCAGCTACTTAGGAGGCTGAGGCAGGAGAATTGCTTTAACACAGGAGGCAGAGGCTGCAGTGAGCTGAGATCATGACACTGCACTCCAGCCTGGGCGACACAGCGAGACTCCGTCTCAAAAAAAAAAAAAAAAAAAAAAAAAGAAGGGCTATATAAGTATTTGCTATTTTTGGTTTTTGGACAGTAACATCCCTCCGATACACAAGGAAGAGTGTGGTGCTCTACTACTTGGTATGTGCATGGCTCCAACCATAAGACTTCTTATAAGTTCAGAGGCACTCATGAGAGTAGCCGTGCTCAAAGCTAATGGTACAAACAGAGCCTCCTCAAAAAGATCTGCCCCTTGCTGCCTGGGTATGTAGCTGGAAGGGTTAGGGCTGAGTGCTCACAAACTGGCAATCAGTGGTACAAGCCTGGCCACCATCAAGCCCTGTTCTACCTCTCTGTCATCTTTGTGTCACAAGCTGAAATTGGAGTGCCATGTTTACTTAATTGAGAAAGAAAGAAGGCAATTTGATTTTCATCCTGCTGGTAGAGTCCTGTATCTTCTTCTGTATCCAAATAAGTCAGAACCAAGGTAGAAGCTTGCAAAAGGCTTCCCAGGGAGCTCAAATACTCTCATGCTGCTTCCCCCTCCCCTCATTGCTTGGCCCCTTCTGTTCTTTGTATGTGCTTCTGTCATAGCACATGGCACACTAGTATACCAAATATTTTCCATTCCAAAACGCTATAGATTGTAAGACATCTTTTAATCTATTAATTTACTAATAGAGAATTTAATAATAGATACTTGTGTCAGGGGAATTCAAAAGATTAAATGAACTCATCTATTCATGCATCTGACTTTGGAAGCTTTAAAATGTTTTTTAAAAAGCATCTTTAAATTGAGGAACTAAGTCAATGATTTTTTACACCTTTTCTCTTCAACAGAATGTGAACTTGGTAAAGTCAGGGATAGCACATTTTTGTCCCTCTTCTCCCCAACTCCCCACCTCCAGGCCATGCCTGTTGGTATCCTGAATGAATGTTTCATTTGGAAATTTTTCTAGAAGCTCCCTTGGTTACTATGGTAACCCAAAATTTGTTTCAAAGCCCTGTGTACCAGGGGAAGCCCTGCTGAGGATGGCTGCCTGCTGACCTGGACTCTGAACCAGGCTGCATATGCTGACCTCCCTTCCTGGGCAAACAGAAAAATGATGGAAAAAAACACTTTTGATAAAAACTGCAGAGATGGCAGCTTTGCTAATATAAAAATTTTTTAAAAAATAATTCTGTTGATATTTTTTGAACTATTTTACCAATGCAAAAAAAAAAAAAAAAATCTGACCTCTCAAAGTCTTTTCTCAGTGAGCCCCTAGACAATTTGAACAAAGGACCCTTAGTGGAGAGTTAGAAAATCTGTTCTTATGGTTCAGTAATTTGTTGAACTTCTGTTGAATCCATTTATTCTCTGAAAATATAAAGATTCCAGCTAAGAAAGACTGCATATAAATACAATAATAGTGCCATTTCCCAGGTGCCTATTCGTGCTCCAGGTACTTCACATAGACTTACTTGACAAACACTGGTATATCATTTACTGTGTACTAAGCCCCTTTCTATATTCCTTACACATATTAATTAATTTGATTCTTATAACAAGCCTATGAAGCAGCTTATATTGTTATTCACATTTTAGAGATCAGAAAACTGAGGCATAGAATTGAGGCATAGAGGTTAAGTAACTTGTTCAAGGTCACATAGCTAGTAAGCTCTAGAGACCAAATTAAATCCCAGGGTGCCTGGCTCCAGAATCTGTGCTCCTCACCAAGTTGCTACACTGCCTCTTTCAATCTTTTCAATAATCCAATAAAATAGTGACATTTATTTTATTGAATTGTACCAGTTGAACAGATTTGATACTCAAGCTCAGTCAGGTAACATGTCTCCATAGCTTCTCTGCATCTGACCACATTCTGCCCTGGGAAAATTCTGGAAACACTCCCAAGGGTTATTAGAATCAACCTTCTGGCTGGGCGTGGTGGCTCACACCTGTAATCCCAGGACTTTGGGAGGCTGAGGCGGGCAGATCACGAGGTCAAGAAATTGAGACCATCCTGGCCAACATGGTAAAACCCCGTCTCCATTAAAAATACAAAAATTAGCTGGGCACGGTGGCGCATGCCTGTAGGCCCAGCTACTCAGGAGACTGAGTCAGGAGAATCACTTGAACCTGGGAGGTGGAGGTTGCAGTGAGCTGAGATTGCACCACTGGACTCCAGCCTAGCAACAGAGCAAGACTCCGTCTCAAAAAAAAAAAAAAAAAAAAAAAAAGAAAGAAAAGAAAAAAATCAACCTTCCATCTCCTACTTCCCCAAACACATACATTCATGGGAAATGCATAATGTTTCTCTCAAAGTTATTTTTAGGAGTCTAGGTGCCCCAAATGCACAGAGACAAATTATTTTGAAGTGATGCTCTAAGGCATGCACTGGCAGGAATTGAATATGCAAACATAATGAGTTCAATTAATTAGAAGAGAGTGTTTCTTTTAAGACCACAAAATAACTGCTGTTGGAAGTGTGAGCTCATAATCAGGAATCCTGTAACTTAAATGCCTAAAGTGTTTGAACTGTATTAGCCTAAGAAAATGCTCTTGGGATATGGAAGAGCATTGTCTTCCACAGACCTGTCAGCTGGGAGAAGATATAATACCCTAAGGTTGGTTCCACTCCCTCAGGTGAAATTTTGAGTCGCTTGAACATACAATAGTAGGGTAATCAGCCATCCTGATTGGCCTGGGACTATCCAGGTTTTAGCACAGAAAGTCCCTCATACCAATGAAACCCCTTAGTCCTGGAAAAATGGGGATGGTTAGTCACCCTCAATTAAGAACCAGTTATGGTCCGGCAAGGTGGCTCATGCCTGTAATCCCAGCACTTTGGGAGACTGAAGTGGGTGGATCATCTGAAGTCAGGAGTTCAAGACCAGGCTGGCCAACCTGGTGAGACCCTGTCTCTACTAAAAATACAAAAAATCAGTCTGGCATGGTGGTGCACACCTGTAATCCCAGCTACTCAGGAGGCTGAGGCAGGAGAATCACTTGAACCCGGGAGGCGGAGGTTGCAGTGAGCCGAGATCGTGTCACTGCACTCCAGCCTGGCCAACAGAGTGAGACTCAGTCTCAAAACAAACAAGCAAACAAAGAAACAAACAAAACAGTTATAAGTGACAAATTCTGGTAGAAATTCCCTTTTGGCTGGAGAAGAGGAACTGAGGGTAGTGAGAGGTAAAGTTCATGCCAGGCAGAGAGAGCAGCTTGAGCAAAGGCCCAGAGGTGTGAAATGTTAGGGGGGTTTTGGGAAGTTGCAAGCCTCCCTCATGGCTCTGGTTTAGAGTTGAGGAGGAATGCAGAGCAGAAAGTGAGGGGAAAGGGAGGTGACTGGCCAGATATTAAACTAATGGAATTTGAAATTCCTGGATAGAGCTTTATGAGTCTGGTTCAATATTAAGGAGCTGTCACCAGGACCAAGAGCACTTTTCTGGTGATGATGGTCTTTTTGAGTCTTGGTTAAATTAAAAACAAAAGAAAACACAACAAAATGGGCTTGGGGCCAGGAGCAGTGGCTCATGCTTATAATCCTAGCACTTTGGGAGGCCAAGGCAGGCATGTCGCTTGAGCTCAGGAGTTATAGACCAGCCTGAGCAACATAGGAAACCCTGACTCTACAAAAAACACAAAAATTAGCCAGGTCTGGTGGTGCATTCCTGTAGTACCAGTTACTCGGGAGGCTGAGGCAAGAGAATCACTTTAACCTGGGAGGTGGAGGTTGCAGTGAGCTGAAGTCACACTGCTGCACTCCAGCCTGGGTGACAGAGTGAGACCCTGTCTCAAAAAAACAAAACAAAAGAAGTAAAACAATAAAAAAAGGGCTTGGCTTATAGAATCTTAAATCAGTGGTCATCAAACATTTTGACTCACATATTCCCTAAAATAATTTGAAAATTATGTATCTCCTTGTATATTTTTAAGTTGACATTTTACATTTTTATCATAAGTTTAATCATTGCAAACTATATAGTTTCTGGCACTTTAAAAATATAGACATTTAAAAATAAGTCAGGCCGGGCGCAGTGGCTCAAGCCTGTAATCCCAGCACTTTGGAAGGCCGAGATGGGCGGATCACGAGGTCAGGAGATCGAGACCATCCTGGCTAACATGGTGAAACCCTGTCTCTACTAAAAAATACAAAAAACTAGCCAGGCAAGGTGGCGGGTGTCTGTGGTCCCAGCTACTCGGGAGGCTGAGGCAGGAGAATGATGTAAACCCAGGAGGCGTAGCTTGCAGTGAGCTGAGATCCAGCCACTGCACTCCAGCCTGGGCGACAGAGCGAGACTCCCTCCAAAAAAAAAAAAAAAAAGTCATTATATAACTTTAAAATAAATCCAGTGGAATCTAAATAACAAAGCAATTCAATATTTGATATCCTCCCCATCAACATTATTATTATTATTACTATTTATTTATTTATTTATTGGAGACAGAGTCTCGCTCTGTGGCCCAGGCTGGAGTGCAATGGTGCGATCTTGGGTCACTGCAACCTCTGCCTCCTGGGTTTACATCATTCTCCTGCCTCAGCCTACCGAGTAGCTGGGATTACCAGGCGCCCACCATCATGCCAGCTATTTTTTGCATTTTTAGTAGAGATGGGTGTTGCAGGAAGTCAGGGACCCCAAACAAAGGGACTGGCTGGAGCCATGGCAGAGAAACATGAATTGTGAAGATTTCATGGACATTTATCACTTCCCTAATAATACTCTTATAATTTCTTATGCCTGTCTTACTTTAATCTCTTAATCCTGCTTTCTTTGTAAGCTGAGGATGTACGTCACCTCAGGACCCTGTGATGATAGTGTTAACCGTACAAATTGATTGTAAAACATGTGTATTTGAACAATATGAAATCAGTGCACCTTGAAAAAGAACAGAATAACAGAGATTTTCAGGGAAACAAGGGAAGACAACCATAAGGTCTGACTGCCTGCAGGGTTGGGCAGAATAGAGCCATATTTTTCTTCTTGCAGACAGCCTCTAAATGGACATGCAAGTAGGAGAGATATCACTAAACTCTTTTCCTAGCAAGGAATATAATTTTAAGACCCTAGGAAAAGAATTGCATTCCTGGGGGGAGGTCTATAAACGGCCACTCTGGGAGTGTCTGTTGTCTTTGTCCTGTTTCCTCAGAAGCATGTGATCTTTGTTCTCTTTTTGCCCTTTGAAGCATGTGATCTTTGTGACCTACTCCCTGTTAATACACTCCCTCCCCTTTTGAAGTCCTTAATAAAAACCTGCTGGTTTTGTGGCTCAGGTGGGCATCATGGACCTACTGATACGTGATGTCTCCCCCAGTGGCCCAGCTATAAAATTCCTCTCTTTGTACTCCCTCTCTTTATTTCTCAGACTGGCCGATGCTTAGGGAAGATAGAAATAACCCATATTGAAACATTGGGGGTGCGTTCCCCTGATAATGGTGTTTCACCATGTTGGCCAGGTTGGTCTCAAACCCCTGAACTCAGGTGATCCACCCATCTTGGCCTCCCAAAGTGCTGGGATTACAGGCATGAGCCACCATGCCTGGCCAACACTCTTTTTTTTTTTTTTTTTTTTTTTTTTTTTTGAGACTGAGTCTTGCTCTGTCACCCAGGCTGAAGTGCAGTGGCAAAATCTTGGCTCACTGTAACTTCCACCTCCAGGGTTCAAGTGATTCTCTCACCTCAGCCTCCCAAGTAGCTGGGATTACAAGCATATGCCATCATGCCTGGCTAATTTTTATATTTTTAGTAGAGATGGGATTTCACCATGTTGGCCAGGCTAGTCTTGAACTCCTGACCTCAGGTGATCAGTCCACCTGGGCCTCCCATAGTGCTAGGATTACAGGTGTGAGCCATCATGCCCAGCCCCAAACCGACATCCATTTAAAAAATACATGAGTAGTCCATCTCAGTGGTTTATGCCTGTAATCCCAGCACTTTGGGAGACTGAGGCAGGCAGATCACAAGATCAAGAGATGGAGACCACCCTGGCCAACATGGTGAAACCTCATCTCTACTAAATATACAAAAATTAGCTGGGTGTGATGGTGCATGCCTGTAGTCCCAGCTACTCAGGAGGCTGAGGCAGGAGAATCACTTGAACCCGGGAGGCGGAGGTTGCAGTGAGCTGAGATGGCGCCACTGCACTCTAGCCTGGTGACAGAGTGAGGCTCTGTCTCAAAAACAAAACAAAACAAAACAAAACATGAACAACCTCTTTTTCAGCAGAAAATTTTACATTGGTCTTTTTTTCTCCTTGAACTTATATTTCCATTCCACTTTCTCCACAGATTTTTTTTTTTTTTTGAGACAGAATTTCATGCCTGTTGCCCAGGCTGAATTGCAATGGCACAATCTCATCTCACTGCAACCTCTGCCTCCCGGGTTCAAGCAATTCTCCTGCCTCAGCCTCCCAAGTAGCTGGGATTACAGGTGCCCACCACCATGCCCAGCTAATTTTTGTATAGTAGAGATGGGGTTTCACCACATTGGCCAGGCTGGTCTTGAACTCCTGACCTCGTGATCTGCGCACCTTGGCCTCCCAAAGTGCTAGGATTACAACCATGAGCCACTGCACCCAGTCCATAGAATTTTTTTATACTTGAAAGTCTTTTATTGATCACACCATCATACTTCTTGGCAACAAAAATTATGCATGTAAATTAAAATGGAATTAATTAGAAATAAGTTTATTAATGAGATGGAAGGCTATTTTAAAAAATTGTTTCATGAATGCATGGGTGAAAATTTTTTATTGCTGAAATGAGATTGCATTTAGAATCATTCATATTTCTTTTTTGTTTATGTTTGTATATATATACACACACATTATATATAACTCTGAGAAATCTTTATATAAATAAGATGATGGGAATAGAAGAATGGAATATATTTTGTTATAACCAAATGTCACTCAAGCTTCAAACTCCTCCTAAGTTATATGCCAAAAAAAGATATATAATAAAAAATTATTTTTGTTGAACTATCAGCTGACAACTTGATTAGATCCTCCTCTGATTTTGTTGAAATTAAAGAATAGGAAACACCAGGCTTACAAATAATCTTGTTATCCAATGATTCACTTTCTCACCACTAAGATCAAAATATCAAACCTCTCCCAACACACACGGATGCATGTATGCACACGCATGTACACACACACACTACACACACCACAGACACACACCACCCACACACCCTTTCACTCTTTCTTGGTGCACTAGAGTGAAATTCAGGATGGGTAGGAGCTGTGTGCTTTCTTTAGTACAGAGGGGGAAGGATAACTGTAAAAATGGTATATAGGAAATGAGAACCTGAGAGAAAAATCAGTACCAAACATTTAGAAAGAAAGAAACAAGAAAGTTGAGGATCTGAAATTTGATTTTCTTTTCTTCTATTCTTTCTTTCTCTCTTTTTTTTAGATGGAATCTTGCTCTGTTGCCAGGGTGGAGTGCAGTGGCACGATCTCGGCTCACTGCAGCCTCTGCCTCCCGGGTTCAAGCAATTCTCCTACCTCAGCCTCCCCAGTAGCTGGGACTACAGGCGTACACCACCATGCCGGGCTGATTTTTGTATTTTTAGTAGAGATGGGGTTTCACCACATTGGCCTAGAACTTCTGACTTCGAATGATCTGTCTGCCTTGTCCTCCCCAAATCCTGGGATTATAGGCGTGAGTGGCTGCATCTGGCCTGAAGTTTGGTTTTCTTAGAACTATCTTGCACTTGAATCCTTTGGAAAGTCTTCACATGCTTCTAAGGCTACACACATTCCTCAGGTGGAGGACCATTGTATTAGAAGATATTATTGCTGTCCTGTGTGGGAGCAAGAACGGGAATGTCTACCTCTCATGTCCAGAATAAACTTTCTAAACAAGAATTTCCTAAGAAAAGGAAATCCCCTTCTTGTATCTTGCCATATTGGCCTTGCCTTAACCTTGAAATGCTTGTCTTGGGGGTATTCCTTCTGCATCTTGAGTTGTTCTCTCTGTACATGATCCTTTTTCAGCTTCATTTCTTAGCCTTGGGTCCTTCCTTGGTGGTGTCCTCATAGATGAAAAATACTATGTCTTTTCTGTCTCTATCCTGATTCACAGTGATTGACCCCAGGAAAAGATTCTAAGAGAGTCATTATCTTTGGTGGAGGAGGGACAGATTCTTGTTTTGGACCTACAGAAAAGGATATGAGAATGGATCCGTAAGTCTGATCCAGTAAGTCTTCAAGCTGGGTGCATGACACAAATTACCCCAATTCTGACTATCCACACGCCTCTAAACACTCCCTCCACACCAACTCTCCCAGAAACCTGGAAATGTTTTAAATAGCAGAGAATCTATTTGGCAGAAGCATGGAAAAATGTATTGAAAGAGTCAAGACTAAAAGCAGTGAGATCATTTAGGATAACTTTGGGACCACCTAAAAGACCTTTATGGTCTGTGCAAGAGATTATGATGGCCTAAATTCAGGCAGGAGCAGTGGGGATGGAAGGAATGTGTTAACTTGGGAGATGTTAAAGAAGTGGAAAGAAGTTACTCAACTTAATGACTGATTGGATGAAGGTGATGACAGAGGGTGTGGTTTAGGATGAGCTCCATTTTTCTGATATGGGCAACTAGATAAATTATAGTACAGGTATGGTTTGGATCTGTGTCTCCATCCAAACCTCATGTTGAATTGTAATCCCCAATATTGAGGTGGGAGGTGATTGGATCATGGGGGCAGTTTCTCATGGTTTAACATCATCCCCCTTGGTGCTGTCATGGCAATAGTGAGTTGTCATGAGATCTGGTTGTTTAAAAGTGTCTTGCTCCTGCTCCAGCCATGTAAGAAAAGCCTGCATCCCCTTTGCCTTCTGCCATGATTGTTAAGTTTCCTGAGGCCTTCCCAGAAGCCAAGGAGGTGGCCAGCATCATGTCTCCTGTACAGCCTGCAGAACTGTGAGCCAATTAAACCTCTTTTCTTTATAAATTACCCAGTCTTAGGTATTCCTTTATAGTAGTGTGAGAATGGACTAATACAAGTACCATTCACCCATTAGCACAAAGAAAAAATGAATTTGAGGAGAAGATAGCAAGTTCAATTTTTGCATGATTAATTTGAGGGAGCTGCTGGATAGACAGGAATACTTATAAAGTAGGTGGTTCAATACATGGGTCTGGAGCCCAGGAAAGGGCTCTGAGTTAAAGATACAAATTTAGGAATCAGGAGTGTATAGGTGTAAATTCAAGCCATGAGAGAGGATTAAATTACCCAGAGAGAGGGTATAGAAAGGGATGAGAAGAGTGCTAAGTGCAGGATGCTTAGAAAAACAAACACAAGTCTGGGCAAAGAAGAGACACCAGCCAAAGAGGTGTTTAAAACAGAAGAGAGGGAGGAGAGCTTCCAGGAACACATACATTGTCCTAGAGTCATATGTCTCAAAATATGAGTGGATTTTTCTTTCTTTTTCTTTCTCTCTCTCTCTTTCTTTTTTTTTCTCTTTTTCTGAGACGGAGTCTCACTCTGTCCCCCAGGCTGGAGTGCAGTGGCATGATCTTGGCTCACTGCAACCTCCACCTCCTGGGTTCAAGTGATTCTCCTGCCTCAGCCTCCCAAGTAGCTGGGATTATAGGTGCCCGCCACCATGGCCAGCTAATTTTTGTATTTTTAGTAGAGATGGGGTTTCACCACGTTGGCCAGGTTGGTCTGGAACTCCTGACCTTAGGTGATCCACCCACCTTAGCCTCCCAAAGTGTTGGGATACAGGCATGAGCCACCACGCCTGGCCTTTTTTTTTTTTTTTTTTTTTTGAGATGGAGTTTCTCTCTGTCACCTAGGCTGGAGTGCAATGGTACAATCTCAGCTCACTGCAACCTCTGCCTCCCGGGTTCAAGTGATTCTTCTGCCTCAGCCTCCTGAGTATCTGGGATTACAGGTGTGTGCCACCATGCCTGGCTAAGTTCTGTATTTTTAGTAGAGACGGGGATTCACCATGTTGATCAGGCTGATTTTGAACTCCTGACCTCATGATCTGCCCACCTCAGACTCCCAAAGTGCTGGGATTACAAGCATGAGTCACCATGCCCAGCCAAGTGGATCTTTCCTAGACAAATGCAAATAAAATTAAAACTTTATTCAATCCTATTGCCCCATTAGTGATTCCCCCTTTTCTTTCTTTCATCTACATGCTAAACTTCTTGAAAGAGTTGTTTTCCGTTTCTGTCTCCAATTCCTTATCTCCAACTCTTCTCTTAGAATCCAGCCATGTAGTTTCTGCCTTTTCCATTCTACTAATCTTGACCTCTCAAGGATCTTCAGAATATATTATCAATGGCTTTTTCTCATCCCAGACTTCTGGAGATGATGCAAAGAAGCACCAGTAGGGGTGTAGGGAAATGAGAAAAAAAAGAGAAGGGAGATAATAAATGGTGTATTTTCAAGTCAGTTACCACTGTGGGTAACTGGAACTTAATTCTGCTGGGGAACTCTCAGAGTCAGCGTACAGCACAGGCTCAGAGTTATTCTAAGGGGTGAGGAATCTGGTGTATATACATACCAACTCTAGTCAGTCCTTGATTGAGGGTTGCTGCATTGGGGTGAGGATGAGGAAGCATTAATTCCTCTATACTTCTGGCTTGACAGTGCTGAGGCAGAATAGGATCCAGCAACTAAAGGTCCTAAGACATTAGGAGTCAGGAGTCCCGCCCTATGCAATAAGACCTGAGAAGATATGGACAGGACACCAAATGGGTCTGCCACATCCCTTCTTGGTCTCCCCAACATATTTTACTCTGCCATACACTCTTTTTTGAAGTATTCTCTTTCTTTGATTCCTGTCCTGGTACCCTAACCTGGTTCCTATTCCCATCTTTGCCCTCTCTTCACCTTGAATAGTTACTTTTTTCTTTCTTCTACCTCTTGAACAGGAGCAAACTGGAAGATAGAACTCCAGTTGTCAGTCCTCTGTTCTTTGTTTCTTTATAGACTCACTTGATTATTTTTCTAACTTCACTAGCTCAACTCTTGCTTTTATGCAGATTACTCCCAGTGTGTTGTATATAATTACGTTCAATGACTTAGCTGTTGAGATCAAGATTTATTTGAAGGTCTTCGGAAAAAAAAAAAAAAGACTTTGGCTATCTTTTATAACTCAACAGACTGAAAAATCTATAAATGTCTGCTGGGAGTCATTCAAGAATTACACTTCCAGCTGACAGTGTGAGAAGCAGGCTTGATAAATGACTCAGCTTGCAATCAATAGAGCATTATGCTTCAAGGAAATGGGAAAGTCTCATACCAATTTAGAATTTGTCACTAAATTTAGTCTGACTCTTTGTCCAGAAAGAAGTGCAGCTCTCTACTGTCAAAAGCTGAGCTCTTGGGAATTTTTTTGCCTATTTCCTGGGCAGAGCCATAATTAACAATGTTTGCTCTCAAGAAAAGCAGCATGACGCATGTCCTTAAATCAAGCCTGTGTGAGTGAGTGTGTGTGTGTGTGTGTGTGTCTGTGTGTGTGTGTGTGTGTGTGTGAGAGAGAGAGAGAGAGAGAGAGAGGGAGGGAGGGAGGGAGGGAGGGAGAGAGAGAGAGAGACAAGGAGATGATCATGTGGTGATCAGGGAAAGGTAGAGTGAAGGAATTGGAGCCTAAGCGAAGAATAAAGGGATGGCTTCTGGCTCCATCCATCTCACTGGCTTCTAGGAAGTAGCGTGGAAATGAGGGAATTTTAGATTTTTAGACTGTGCTCAATCTTTTTTCATGATCATTTACAAATTTCTTTGGGCCTCTGTCTGATACATAAGAGGGGAACACTGAAAATTTTACTGGCAGCTCTGGGCACATAGGAGGGGCTTGGTAAGAAACCAAAGAATTCTGATTCCTGATTTTTTACTGTGGCCAATTTTAAGCATTTTGGGGGTTTTGTTTGTTTTCTTTCTAGATCTTGGAGATCTGTTTGTCCTCAAGGTTCTGAAATTTCACAAAGCTATGCTCCAGTGTGGGCAGACTTTGGAGTGCTATACTGGCACTCCATAGGCCCTTTCAATCTGCAAACTCTAGGATATTGTCCTGAATTATTTTGAGGATTATTTCCTTCCCTCTTTTTTCTCTTCGCTTTTTCTAGACTCTGTATTTGGATGTTGGATTTCCTGACAGGTCTGCTAATTTTCTTACCTTTTCTGTCCTTTATTTCATCATTTTGTCCTTTTGTTCTATGTTATAGGAGACTCTCTTTCAACCCATTTACTGTGTATTTGTTTTTTAAATTTTTACTGTCTAACTTTAAATTTTCAAGGCTTTCTTCATGTTCTTTTGGTATTCTTTTTCATAAACACACCATTTTCCTCTTTCATTGATATAATATTCATCTCTCTGAAGATTTTTGGTGATTTATTTTCTGTTTTCTTTCTTTCTTTTTTTTTTTTAGAGACAGGGTCTTGCTCTGTCACCCAGGCTAGAGTACAGTGGCATGATCATAGCTCACTGTAACCCTGAACTACTGGGCTCAAGTAATCTCCTCAGCCTCTGAAGTACCTGGGATTACAGGTGTGCACTACCACACCTGGCTAATTTAAAAAAATAAAAATAAAAAATAAGCTTTTTGTAGAGATGGAGTCTTGCTATGTTGCCTATGCTGGTCTCAAACTTTTGGCCTCATTCAACACTCCTGCCTTGGCTTTCCAAAGTGGTGGGATCACAGACATGAGCCACTGTGCCTGGACTAATTCATTCTTTCTATTTGTCATCTTAATTTAGGTATCCTGAGACAAAACCTTGGATGGTTCACCCTACTTAGGGCCCTCTTCTAGGAAACACAGGTAGTGAGGGAAAGGTGTGAGTCCCTGGAGGTGCCCCTGAAGAAGGGAATTCTGTGAACCCAGAAAATTTAATCTTTCCCCCAGACCAAAGAGAGTGGGGATTCCTGCAGTTCAGTCCATACTGCCTCCTGGGGCTGTGCATCTGCTGAGGTTCGCTGGAAATTCTGTAGGGGAGGGTCAGGACTGACAAAGATTATTTGCTTGGTCAAACTTTAGCCAAGCTCCTAACACTTCTCTTAGGCCCATTTGTACACTCCTTTGTAAAATCCAGTTTTAGCAAAGAACCTGCTAAGTTGGTTTACCAAGACCCTCCCACACTTGATATGTGATCACCCTCAAGATCTGACCAGGTTCCACATCCTCCACCATCCCCTAGGTGATGTCTGATCACCCTGGCGTATCTTCAGCAAGAATCCTGTTAGGTTGGTTTAGCCAGGATATCCCCCTTGTCCCTGATGTTTACTCTTTTTATTTATTTATTTATTTATTTAGATTTCCTTCCTTCCTTCCTCTCTCTCTCTCTCTCTCTTTCTTTCTTTCTTGATGGAGTCTTGCTCTGTCGCCCAGGTTGGAGTACAGTGGCGTGATCTCGGCTCACTGCAACCTCCACCTCCCGGGTTCAGATGATTCTGCTGCCTACGTCTCCCAAGCAGCTGTGATTGCAGGTACACACCACCACACTCAGCTAATTTTTATATTTTTAGTAGAGACAGGGTTTCTCCATGTCTCTGAGGAAGTTGTAGGTCCAGAGGGGTTAATTGGTGTGCTCAAGGTCACACAGCTACTGAGCAGCAGAGCTAACAACAGAACTCAAACCCTCCATCCCTCCTCAGGAGCCTGTGCCTAACATCACCTGCTGTGTGGGCAGGCTGCCAGTCTGCATGTCCACATCTCCTTAAAGATCATTAACGTGGTTCATAAACCACCTTACCGCTGAAGAAGATTTCACTCTAATTTTATAACATTTGTTATTATTACATATAACACTAAATACCCACAGTGAGCAGTCACATTTTTTATTTTCTTTCTTTCTTTCTTTATTTTTGAGACAGAGTCTTGCTCTGTCGCCCAGGCTGGAGTGCAGCCGCGCGATCTTGGCTCACTTCTAGCTCTGCCTCCTGGGTTCACGCCATTCTCCTGCCTCAGCCTCCCGAGTAGCTGGGACTAGAGACTCCTGCCACCACGCCCGGCTAATTTTTTATATTTTTTGTAGAGACGGGGTTTCACCATGTTAGCCAGGATGGTCTCTTATCTCCTGACTTCATGATGCGGCCATCTAGGCCTCCCAAAGTGCTAGGATTACAGGCATGAGCCACCGCACCCAGCCCCGAGCAGTCACATGTTGAGTTTTAAAATGGAAGACTCTTTCTGGATTAATGGAGAGAGAAGTTACTCTGCATTTAGGTAATTTGGTGGCAGGCTGATTGTTCTTTGCCATTAGGCCCCCAATACTTCCACTGGGCCTAGCTCTGGTGATTCCTCACGACAGATTCCCTCCCCACTGCCATGCCTTTTGTTTGTATTTTCTTTTTTTTTTCTTTTTTTGAGGCGGAGTCTCGCTCTGTCGCCCAGGCTGGAGTGCAGTGGCCGGATCTCAGCTCACTGCAAGCTCCGCCTCCCAGGTTTACACCATTCTCCCGCCTCAGACTCCCGAGTAGCTGGGACTACAGGCGCCCGCCACCTCGCCCGGCTAGTTTTTTTTATTTTTTAGTAGAGACGGGGTTTCACCGCGTTAGCCAGGATGGTCTCGATCTCCTCACCTCGTGATCCGCCCGTCTCGGCCTCCCAAAGTGCTGGGATTACAGGCTTGAGCCACCGCGCCCGGCCTTGTTTGTATTTTCACAGTTAAATCTGAGCAGTGGACTCCTAGGTAGTAGATTTTAGTGTATCAGGTGCAACTACTGGATATTATTTAAACATTTTTTTTTCCTAGAGCACAGATCAGGAGTCAGAAAGGATCTTGATGCAGAAGTACTGACCACAGGAAAGAGTTGCCAAGATTAAGTTGTTTCTGTTTTGCATTTTATTTTTTATTTTAATTTTTTTTTAGTATTGTGTCCAATAAATGCTTATTGAGCAGTAAGTCAAATCAGATTTGGTAGATATCGGAGGTGGTGAATATTTGCTGTTCTGGGCCACTCAACACAAATTTCCTCTTTTCTTGGAACTGGTATCTAATATTTATTCCCAGGGTCCAAGTACCTCAGGGAAATCTGATGCTATCCCTCTTCTGCTTTAGAAATGGAATATTGATATGGGATATGAAGCTATCTTAAGCTAATAAACACCATCCTTATAACCACAATGATTGGACAGGGAAGAGAAAGTCCAACCAGACTCAGCTCTGGACTTCGGTTCATCACTGGGAGTGGAGAAGTGCTCGTCTTCCTTTCATATGAACAAAGAAGCCTGTGGATCCAGGAGCCTTTGATAGTCATCTTAGAACGACAGTGAGAGAAGCCTGCCAAGAATGAAACCAACAATGAAGAAGTAGAATTGAGAAACAGAGAGAAACTGGGTCTTGATCTCGTCATTTTAGGAGCTAAATAAAGCCTGGCCTGGAGCTCTGGACTGTTCAATTACATGAACACTTATATTCCCTTATTGCTCAAAACAGCCTGTTTTTACTTAATTTAAAATAATATATCAAGGTCAGGCTCATGCCTGTAATCCCTTTGGGAGGCCGAGGTGGGCAGATCATTTGAAGTCAGGAGTTCAAGACCACCTTGACCAACATGGCAAAACATACAAAATACAAAAAATACAAAAAATTACCTGGGTGTGGTGGCAGATGCTGTAATCCCAGCTACTCAGGAGGCTGAGTCAGGAGAATCACTTGAACCTGGGAGGCAGAGGTTGCAGTGAGCCAAGATAACGCTACTGCACTCCAGCCTGTGTGACAGAACATGACTCTGTCTTTAAAAAAAAAAAAAAAATTTACATATTCTTCTCTTTTCCATTTCTGTGTATATGACCTTCTCTATAGTCAGACACAAGTATCTACCAACCACTGGGGATGGAAGTGGAGATTATTACTCCTAAAAAAATATAATTAACTTAGGAAAAAGAAGAGTCAAAGTTTAGCTTTTTACTTGGGTGCAGAAAGGGTAAAAAGGGGAGATAGTGGAGTAAGTAGCCAGACCCTTGTATCACAATTTTAACCTTCAGGCAGAAATTCCATGAAGGCTATTAAATTGACTGTGAAGAAAGCTGAAAGTAGAGGGTCTTGGATTCCACTCCCTGTTTGGAAATATGACAGGAGAAAGCCTCACAGGGTGGCTCTGCACCAATACAGGATAGCTAAAGCAGAGTGAAAGAGCAACATGGCACAGACAAACAGAGTGAGGCCTGAGTTGACAGTCCTGATTCTATTCAGGCTTTAGCATGGTATGGAAGGGACTCAGAGGTTGCACTGTTAGGTACTTAGAAAGTAGCTGATGGTGCTAGCTAGTCTGGCAGAAGGTTATCCTGGTGGCAACAAAGTGACCTTGTAGCCAAAACTACAGGCAAATTACCTGGGTTGGCAATTCTCTGGGAGTCACAGCCAGACATCAGGGGGATCAACAGTGCCAGTGTCAACCAAGCAGGGACAGAGATAATCTGCCCTGTTGCATTGACTTGAGTTTCCCTATCAATGATTCCTCATGTGATTTAAAATGTTTTAAATGTACTCATGTTTTTCTCTGAGAGTACCGTGTACTATGGGTGGTGACACACTTGACATTTGTATTCGCATTTTTCAGCCAAAAAAAATATATTTTTTTAAAAAGACAAGGTCTTGGTCTGTGGTCCAGTCTGAAATGCACTGGCATAATCCTAGCTCATTGCATCCTTGAACTCCTGTGCTCAAGTGATCCTCCTACCTCAACCTCCTAAGTAGCTAGGACTACAGGTGTGTGCCATCACACCTGACTGTTTTTAACTGTTTTATTTTTTGTAGTGATCAGGTCTTGCTATGTTGCCCAGGCCAGTCTTGAATTTCTGGTCTCAAGTGATCCTCCTGCCTCAGCCCCCCAAAGTGCTGGGATTACAGGTGTGAGTCACCGTACCTGGCCCAAGTTAACATTTTTTTATTGTGGTGAAATATGCATAACATAAAATTTACCATTTTCACCATTTAAAAATTTGTAAACTTCATTTTATTATTTAATTTGTAAGACTAATAAAAATACCATGAAAAGCAATTAAAATCATAAAGATAGTATTGTGGTTTTTTTTTTTTTTTTTTTGAAGAGGGAGTCTCGCTCTGTCGCCCAGGCTGGAGTGCAGTGGCTGGATCTCAGCTCACTGCAAGCTCCGCCTCCCGGGTTTACGCCATTCTCCTGCCTCAGCCTCCCGAGTAGCTGGGACTACAGGCACCCGCCACCTCGCCCAGCTAGTTTTTTTGTATTTTTTAGTAGAGACGGGGTTTCACCGTGTTAGCCAGGATGGTCTCGATCTCCTGACCTCATGATCCACCCGTCTCCGCCTCCCAAAGTGCTGGGATTACAGGCTTGAGCCACCACGCCCGGCCGGGTTTTTTTTTTTTTTTTTTTTTTTAAGATGGTGTCTCGCTCTGTTGCCCAGGCTGGAGTGCAATGGCATGGTCTTGGCTTATTGCAACCTCTGCCTGCCAGTTCAAGTGATTCTCCTGCATCAGCCTCTCAACTAGCTGGGACTATAGGTGTGTGCCACCACACCTGGCTAATTTTTATATTTCTAGTAGAGACGGGGTTACATTATGTCGGCGAAGGAGATTCAAACTCCTGACCTTGTGATCCACCTGCCTCGACCTCCCAAAGTGCTGGCATTATAGGTGTGAGCACCTGGCCTGTATTGGTTTTTTCTATGTAGACTTTGGAATTCTTTGATTATTGTATTAGAAACCATTAATCCGAGTAATTAAGGAAACATCACTAGAGAATTTTCTTTCACTAAATGTTTAAAGGAATTTCTTTTCTTTTAATTTAGATGCTCGTTAGAAGAGATGGAGAAAGAGTAGGTCCTTTTTTTTTTTTTTTTTTTTTCTTTGAGACAGTTTCGCTCTTGTCACCCAAGCTGGAGTACAATGGCGCGATCTCCGCTCACTGCAACCTCTGCCTCCTGGGTTCAAGCAATTACCCTGCCTCAGCCTTCTGAGTAGCTGAGATTACAGGCTCCCACCACCATGGCTGGCTAATTTTGGTATTTTTAGTAGAGACAGGGTTTCACCACGTTGGCCAGGCCAGCCTTGAACTCCTGACCTCAGGTGATTCACCCTCCTTGGCCTCCTAAAGTGCTGGGATTACAGGCATGAGCCACTGCACCTGGTGAGCAGGTCCTTCTAGATTTCTGATTGAAACTGCAGTGTAGACCCTTTCATTTTCTTTTCATAATCTTCAAATTTCTCATACTAAGCGACAGAGAATTGATTCTTCCAGTCTGCAGAAATATCCTTTCTTATGAAGGGAGACAGAATGGTCCATCTGATTATTTTCCATAGTGGTATAATTTCCACTAGGATTCTGCTTTATCACATCAGAAGAGCTATACCAGAAGATTTTTCCCAGTTTCTTCTGGCATTTCTTTCTCTATTTAACAGCTTCTGAATTCCACACTTTGAATTCTCTTTCATGCCTTCATAAAAATAGGTACAAGATACAAAACCCTTTCCTCTTCTCCCAGCAGTTTCATACCATAAAAGATACATCATAAAAGATACATCAAAAAAGATACAAAACCCTTTTCCTCTTCTCCCAGCAGTATAGTCATACCAGAAACCAAAACACACCTTTACAGCCATGAATTTATCCAGGAACTCCTCCCAGCTTCCAGACTCTGAGTGCATTTTTGCCAACTGGTAGAAATAATAAGACACAGCCACATCTTTGGCATTCCATGCCATGTAGATTATCCTGCAGTCATTCTTCTGAAATAAAGAATGGAGAAGTTGAATGTGTAGGTATGTTTTCACCAATCAAGGAGATTGCATGTTTTTATTTCATTTATTTTTATTTTTTATATATTTTTTGAGATGGAGTCTCACTCTGTCACCCAGCCTGGAGTGCAGTAGCACGATCTCGGCTCACTGCAAGCTCTGCCTCCCAGGTTCACGCCATTCTCTTGCCTCAGCCTCCCGAGTAGCTGGGACTACAGGCGCCCGCCACCAAGCCCAGCTAATTTTTTTATACATATTTTTTTAGTACAGACGGAGTTTCACCATGTTAGCCAGGATGGTCTCGATCTCCTGACCTCGTGATCCACCCGCCTCGGCCTCCCAAAGTGCTGGGATTACAGGCGTGAGCCACCATGCCCGACCAGCGATTGCATGTTTTTCAACTGCTCAGTACCACTTGTGAGTCTGGGAATTATAAATTCCATGAAAGGCACTTGCTTTGTATATTGCAACCCATTTAAATTTCTCTGCGTCCCCATTGTTACAGACCAAATCCAGTGTTTCACAGATCCGGTTTTGGGATAGATGGATGTCGGAAGGTCATTTGGTTGTGCCTCAAGCAACCCCACCTGGGACCACTCCTTAGCAATGCTCCAGAGGAGGAGAATACGCTGAACATTCACTTATTCCCTCCTGAAGCTATTCTGCTTCTTGTCAATTTGAGGAGATTTTTCTGAAGTGCAATTTTTTATCTTCCTTTGTTTCAAGCTTTTTCAACTCCACCCCTGCCTTATCTCATTCAAATTGATTGATTGATTGATTGATTGATTGGTTGATTGAGATGGAGTCTCACTCTGTCATCCAGGCTGGAGTGCAATGGCATGATCTTGGCTCACTGCAACCTCTGCCTCCCAGGCTCAAGCGATTTTTCCCGCGTCCGGCCTCGTTCAAGTATTTTTTATTTAAAAAGATTACAAGGTGGGCTCAGTGGCTCATGCCTGTAATCTCAGGACTTCGGGAGGCCAAGGCAGGTGGATCACTTGAGGCCAGGAGTTTGAGACCAGCCTGGCCAACATGGTGAAACCCCCATCTCCACTAAAAATACAAAAAACTAGCTGGGCATGGTGGCACAGGCCTGTACTCCCAGCTACTCAAAGAACCTCTTGAACCTGGAGGTTGCAGTGAGCTGAGATTAAGTCACTGCACTCTAGTCTGGGTTACAGAGTGACTCTGTCTCAAAAAAGAAGAAAAAGACAAGAAAAGGAAAAGGAGGGGAGGGGAGGGGAGGGGAGGGGAGGGGAGGGAAGGGAAGGGAAGGGAAAGGAAAGGAAAGGAAAGGAAAGGAAAGGAAAGGAAAGGAAAGGAAAGGAAAGGAAAGGAAAGGAAAGGAAAGGAAAGGAAAGGAAAGGAAAGGAAAGGAAAGGAAAGGAAAAAAGATTATGGTTATGGCTCAAACTATTTGGCAAAAGACAACGAGAAAATTATAGGCTGTGCACAGTGGCTTACGCCTGTAATCCCAGCACTTTGAGAGGCCAAGGCAGGCCTCCCAATCACCGATCACCTGAGGTCAGGAGTTCGAGATCAGCCTGACCAACATGGTGAAACTCCATCTCTACTAAAAATACAAAAATTAGCCAGGCGTAGTGGCAGGCGCTTGTAACCCCAGCTACTTAGGAGGCTGAGGCACAAGAGTCACTTGAACCCAGGAGGTAGAGGCTGCAGTGAGCTGAGAGAGCACCACTGCACTCCAGCCTGGGCAATAAAGTAAGACTCTCAAAAAAAAAAAGTTATAATAAATTTAGCTTAAATACTTCAGTTGGCTTTATTTGTGATTCTAGAATCAAGACAACACTTTATTCCTTAAAATAGAGTAAGTGTTCCCCCATTTTTGTTATTTTTAAGTGAACAGTTCTATGGCATTAAACACATTCACATGGTTGTTCAACAATCACCACCACCCATCTACAGAACTCTTCTGTCTTTCCCAATGGAAACTTTGTACCATTAAACACTAAGTCCCCATTCTCTACCCCAGCCTCAGTACCACCATTCTACTTTCTGTCTGTATGAATTTGACTACTCTAGGTACCTCATATAAGTGGAATCATAAAGTATTTGTCCTTTTGGCCTATTTCACTTAGTATAATATTATTAAGGTTCATGCATGTAATAGCATGTGTCAGAATGTCCTTCCTTTTCAAGGCTGAATTATATTTCATTGTCTGTGTATACCGTACTTTTTAAATTCATTCATCCGTTGACAAACACTTGAGTTACTTCCACATTTTAGCTATTGTGATTAATGCTGCTATGAACACGGGTGTACAAATATCTGTTCAAGTCTCTGGTTTCACTTCTTTTGTTTGTGTATCATAAGTAAAATGACTGGATCAGGCTGGGCACGGTGGCTCATGCCTGTAATCCCAGCACTTTGGGAGGCCAAGGTGGGCAGATCATCTGAGGTCAGGAGTTCAATACCAGGCTGGCCAACATGCTGAAACTCTGTCTCTACAAAAATTAGCTGGCATGGTGGCACACGCCTGTGGTCCTAACTCCTCTGGAGGCTGAGGTGGGAAGATCACTTGAACCTGGGAGGCGGAGGTTGTAGTGAGCTAAGATCATGCCACTGCACTCCAGCCTGGATGACAGGGCGAGACTCTGTCTCAAATTAAAAAAAAAGAAAAAAGAAAAAAAAGGAAGTAAAATTACTGGATCATATGGTAAATCTGTTTTTAATGTTTTGAGGAATCATTACACCAGTTTCCCAGTGGCTATGATGCACGATTTTTTACTCCTTAGTTCAGTTAAAATCCAGAGTATTGTCTCAGGACCAGGAAAAATTAGGCATGCAGACACATTGAAGGGTAAGGAGGGCAGATTTATTGCGTGAAAAGAAAACTCAGCAAAGAAAGAGGGGGTCCTGCCAACAGGGTCTCACCTCACAGATTGAATACCAGGCCACCACACATGTGCTGAAGAGGCCAGGCTCCTCCCCTTGCATAAAGTGTGAATTCCCGGTGGCTCCACCCCACTCTCTCAGGGCACAGGCACTGCAGGCATGCCCAGGGAAGACTCTGGGCAGGTTCCCTCATCTGCACAAAGGCATCTGAGATTTGGGATGGTGAGAGATTCTCTGGGAACCCTTCCTTATCTGCCTCCTGTATCTATCAGCTATAGCATTTTACAGTTCCCACCAGCAATGCAACAATGTCAATTTCTCCACATATCCTTGCCAAGAATTGTTAATTTTTGGTGTTTTGATAATACTTTTCCTCATGAATATGAAGGGGTATCTCATTGTGGTTTTAAATTTGCATTTCCCTAATAATTAGTGATGTTGAGAATCTTTTCATTTTTTCATGTGCTTATGTGCTTATTGGCCATTTGTATATATATCTTCCCTTTTTTTTTTTTTTTTTTTTTTGAGACAGAGCCTCCCTCTGTCACCCAGGCTGGAGTGCAGTGGCATGATCTTGGCTCACTTCAACCTCTGCTTCCTGGATTCAAGGGATTCTCCTGCCTGTAGTCCCTCCCTAGTAGCTGGGACTACAGGTGTGTGCCACCACGCCTGGCTAATTTTTTGTATTTTTAGTAGACATGGGGTTTCACTGTGTTAGTCAGGATGGTCTCGATCTCCCAACCTTGTGATCTGCCTGCCTTGGCCTGCCAAAGTGCTGGGATTATAGGCGTGAGCCATCTTGCCTGGCCTTTTTTTTTTTTTTTTTTTTTTTTTTTGAGACGGAGTCTTGCTCTGTCACCCAGGCTGGAGTGCAGTAGCATGATCTCGGCTCACTGCAACCTCTGCCTCCTGGGTTCAAGTGACTCTCCTGCCTCAGCCTCCCAAGTAGCTGGGATTACAGGCACCTGTCACCATGGCTGGCTAATTTTTGTATTTTTAGTAGAGGCAGTGTTTCACCATGTTGGCCAGGCTGGTCTCAAACTCCTGACCTCAAGTGATCTGCCCGCTTCAGCCTCCCAAAGTGCTGGGATTACAGGCGTGAGCCACCACACTCAGCCCATTTATATATCTTCTTTAGGGAAATGTCTATGCAAATCCTTTGTCTGCCCTTCCCCTCCGGCTTTTTTTTTTGAGACAGGGTTACACTCTGTTGCCCAGGCTGGAGTGTACCGGCTCTATCTTGTCTCACTGCAAACTCCTATTCCTGGATTCAAGTGATCCTCCCACCTCAGCATCCCAAGTAGCTGGGAACTACAGGGACATCCAGCTAATTTTTTTATTTTGCAGGGCAGAGATGTCCAGCTAATTTTGTATCTTTAGTAGAGACGGGGTTTCACCATGTTGGTCAGGCTTGTCTCGAACTCCTGATCTCAGGTGATCCGCCTGCTTAGGCCTCCCAAAGTGCTGGTATTACAGGCATGGGCCACTGCACCCAGCCTATCCTATGTTTTCTTCTAAGAGTTTTATAGTTTATGCTCTTACATTCGGGTCTTTGATCCATTTTGAAACTCCACACAGTCAATAATCCACACACAACTTTTGACTCCCCCCAAACTTAACTATTAATAGCCTACTGTTGACTGAAAGTCTTACTGATAACAGAAACAATTGATTATCACACATTTTATATGTTATATGTATTTGGTATGTATTCTTACAATAAAGTCAGTTAGAGAAAAGAAAATGTTAGTAAGAAAGGTAATCCACCCGCCTTGGCCTCCCCAAGTGCTGATATTATAAGCATGAGCCACTGTGCCTGGCCGCAGTTATGATTTAATACTGCATCTTTATGTTTGTTTATATTTATCTTGACTGCTAATGGTGACATATACAGTCTGTGTTTGTGTAAGTTTTGATAAGTTTTTTTTTTTTTTGAGATGGAGTTCTGCTGTTTCACCCACACTGGAGTGCAGTGGTGCGATCTTGGCTTACTGCAACCTCTGTCTTCCAGTTTCAAGCGATTCTCCTGCCACATTACAGCCACCTGCCACCACGCCTGGCAAATTTTTATATTTTTAGTAGAGATGGGGTTTCACCATGTTGACCAGGCTGGTCTCAAACTCCTGACCTTGTGATCTGCCCGCCTCGGTCTCCCAAAATGCTGGGATTACAGGTGTGAGCCATAGCGCCCGGCCCAGTTTTGATAAATTTTGACTTTTTTTTTTGAGAGAGCCTCACTCTGTCACACAAGCTGGAGTGCAGTGGCGCAGTCTGGACTCACTGAAACCTCCACCTCCTGAGTTCAAGTGATTCTCCTGCCTCAGCCTCCTGAGTAGCTGGGATTACAGATGTGCACCACCAAGCCCGGCTAATTTTTATATTTTTAGTAGAGATAAGGTTTCACCATGTTGGCCAGGTTGGTCTCGAGTGATCCACCCACCTCAGCCTCCCAAAGTGCTGGGATTACAGGTGTGAGCCACCACAACTGGCCTGATAAATTTTAATGTTTTATAATAGATCTGTGTATATTTTATGATAGTAAATGATAGAACGGACTAGTATCTACATATATTTTATGCATTCATGACGTACCTAACTTTTTCTTATTTTTTTTTCTATATTTCTAGGCTATATGGTTTGCAAATTTTTTAAAATGGTCACAAATCTTCAAAAGCTTTTCCAACATATTTACTGAAAAAAAAAAGGCCCACATATAAGTGGATCTGTCTAGTTCAAACCGATGTTGTTCAAGAGTCAACTGTATTGAGCTTTGTATCTGAGAGTGAAGTCGATGATATTGATAAGAGGAAATAAGTATCTCCAGAATGGTAACGAGGAACTCTGGTAACTTATTCAGGGCTTTGAGGATTCTAGTTCTTTTCTGGGATCAGAAAAGGGGACTTTTTACTTAAATAAAAATTGTGAGTATATGAAAACTCAGACTAAAATACATTTTAAGAATATTTTCTGGTATCTCTTTGTATAGGAACAGCAAGACATTTCACTTTATTTTTTGTTTTGTTTTTTGTTTTTTTTGTCGTTGTTGTTTTGTTTTTTTTTGAGACAGTCTTGCTGCAATGCCCAGGCTGGAATGCAATGGTGTGATATCAGCTCACTGCAACCTCTGCTTCCTGGATTCAAGCGACTCTCCTGCCTCAGCCTCCCGAATAGCTGGGATTACAGGCACATGCCACCACACCCAGCTAATTTTTGTATTTTTACTGCAGACGGGGTTTCACCATATTGGCCAGGCTGGTCTCGAACTCCTGACCTCAAGTGATCTGCCCACCTTGGCCTCCCAAAGTGCTGGGATTACAGGCGTGAACCACTGTGCCGGCCAACATTTCACTTTATTTTTTAAGTTAAAGAAACATTTCAGCTGCCTTGCTGTCATTTTCAAAAGAAACACTAGTTTGGTGTCCACAAAAAATACTAGAAAGCAATATACATCTTAACCGAAGTTGTTTTGAGAGGTACCTATAGTGGATATTTTCTTTTTTCACCTGCCCATCACTATATGGTTTCTTCTGGTAAAACGAATCTTGATTTTCTTTTGGAGGATGAGCTCTCCCCTATTCTCTGTCTCTAGATTTTTTTTTTTTTGTTTGAAGTGGAATTTTGCTCTTGTTGCCCAGGCTGGAGTGCAATGGCACGATCTGGGCTCACCGCAACCTCCGCCTCCTGGGTTCAAGCGATTCTCATGCCTCCACCTCCTGAGTAGCTGGGATTACAGGCATGTGGCACCACGCCTGGCTAATTTCTTTTCTTTTCTTTTCTTTTCTTTTCTTTTCTCTTTCTTTCTTTCTTTCTTTCTTCCTTTCTTTCTTTCTTTCTTTCTTTTTCTTTCCTTCCTTCCTTCCTTTCCTTTCTTCCTGCCTTTCCTTCCCTTTTCCTTCCCTTTTTCCTTCCCTTTTTCCTTCCCTCCCTCCCTCCCTCCCTCCCTCCCTTCCTTCCTTCCTTTCTTTCGACAGACTCTTGCTCTGTCGTCCAGGCTGGAGTGCAGTGGCGCAATCTAGGCTCACTGCAAGCTCCACCTTCTGGGGTCATGCCATTCTCCTGCCTCAGTCTCCCGAGTAGCTGTGACTACAGGCGCCTGCCACCACGCCTGGCTCATTTTTTTTTGTATTTTTTAGTAGAGACAGGGTTTCACCGTGTTAGCCAGGATGGTCTCGATCTCCTGACCTCATGATCCACCCGCTGCAGCTTCCGAAAGTGCTAGGATTACAGGTGTGAGCCACTGCGCCCGGCCCTAATGAGACGGGGTTTCTTCATGTTGGTTAGGCTGGTCTTGAACTCCCGACCTCAGGTGATCTGCCTGCCTTGGCCTCCCAAAGTGCTGGGATTACAGTCATAAGCTACTAAGGCCAGCCCTGTCTCTAGATTAAGGTATATGAATTTGCCAATGAGACATAAACTTAAGATTTTATTGGAACTACTGGGAAATAAGTGCTCTGCTTATTTTGGAATGGTTAGCTATAAAGATGATATAAGTTGAACATTGGGGAAAGGTGGGGAGGTGGCAAGAAATCACTATGTGAGAACAAACTCTTTGAAGTCAACAAAGAGGAAAGGAGAGATCATGTCCTGATGTCAATGTTTGCATTCGTGAATCTAGTCATATCTGAAGTTACCTATCTATGGATTTTTCAGTTATTAAGCCAAATATACTCCTTTTCTTAAATCAGTCTAAGTTTTTGATACTTGTAAGGAAAAGCCCTGTGTATCATAGCACAAAATAATTTCATTTATTAAACATCACAAAAGGTCTAAAAATCCTCTTTCATATCTTTCTATACCTTGGTGTCACTCAGAATGTCAGCTGTGCTAAATCCCTAGTCTCACTCTCTCAAAACTCCCAGAAACCATCTCTCCTAAAGTCAGCTCATTCTAGGTCTTTTTTTCTTACGCCCTTACTCAAACTTTGCTGGTCATCTTCCTTATCCCGACCCCATCCCACTTTCTCCAAAACAAAAAATCTAACTGAGCCTTGCAGATCAGCCTAGCCTTCTGAAGCTCCTTTTGCTTCTTTACCTCTATTCCTTATTGAGATCAGCACAATTAATGCCTGTCTGAACAACAAATGATCCTTTCTCTTTGGAAGGGTGAAAGTATGGAAATATTTACATGTTAAATGTTCTGTTCTGGTCTCATTTGTATTCAGTACAAACAGTGTGTTTGCTTGGACATTAATTTTATTTGCAAATAGCTACAGCTGGGGTAGCTACAGCTATTTGGGTAAGTCTTGCTAACATACTGCATTGGTGGGTTTTTTGTTTGTCTGTTCATTTTGTTTTTGTTTTGTTTTTTAAGGGGATGGGGAAGGAATCAAAGTAGTCAAATCAGTTTGGTTGTTTTTACAAGCCTGAGAAATGGTCAAATTCTGGATTCAGACCAAGCACACCATAGTGTGCTAGAGGCAATTTAATGACTTCCCGCCCTCTTGCCTTTCCCCCCCTCTTTGGGAACATTCTTGGATTTTCTACAGAAACAGCCAGAGGCTCTCAATTGACAATTGCCTCACTCAGCAGTTTCTTGTTAAGCACATTTATCAGCCACTGTTCCCAGGACTCTCTTAAGTGTCCTAAGAATATTGACTCATTCAAAAGCAGCCCAGTTGTAGTTGGGAGAGCACCAGCACTTGCTGTATAAAGATCTAGATTGTCTCTCTACCTCAAGAGGAATCCAAAATCCTATTATGCTGGACTCTCAAATGATCCCCAGCCCTTTGGTGCTCACACTGTTTATGAGCAGTCTGAATTCCATTCTTGGGTCTACCTAAACCGGCACCCTCGGGCTATGGGGCCCAGTGGGGAGACCACCTAATATGCTGGCTGCCTGGAGCCCAGGGAACTGTCAAGACGGCTCTGGAAGACTTCTCACCTTTTAAAAGCCCCATATTTCTTTTACATATCTTTTCATCTTCATGAATTTTGCCAACCACAACGGACTAAAATCTATTATAGTGTCCTGGAAAGGTGGGGAAAAATGGGATAGTTGAATAGAGTTTAATGAAGGGACTATTTAAAAAGGTGTGGATGGGGTTAAAGGAAACCTCTGGGCGTCATTACCCACCCCAGGCCTGAAGGGGCAAGGGTAGTTAGTGGTAACCAGAACCTGGAGAAAACTGCAGGAGAGGGCTACAGGATGGGAGTAATGGCTTTCAGATGAAGAACATAGCCACTGCTAACAGGGTGGCCCGCTGGGGATGCAGGGGAGGTCCTGAATCACATTCTGCCTTCAGATCTGCTGGTGCCTCCCACTTGCCAAAACCAATTGAAAGCCAGCTTATAGTTGACGTAGCCCATAAAGGTCAGTCCTGAGTCACAGAGTGGAGTGGACAGTGGGTCTGAAGGGACAGAGGAAAAAGCAATAGGCAACTCCTGTTTTTTCCTACAGTCAGCACCTTGGTTCAGCCCGCACCCTTTCTTGCCTGTTCCCTGGACCCATCAAATCCACTGCTTTTGATGACCAGTCTGTTTCCAAGAGGCTATATTCATTCCACTTGGGACTGGGGCATATGGACCTGGGTAGAAGAACTAGGTGTGCAGTGTCAAGACCCTTCCTTCAGAGACCTCATCAGTAAAATGTCGGGTGGACTCGGGATGCCCGAAGACTTTTCCGGACCACGATTTTCCGATGCTGGACACATGTTTAAACATCAAATAATCGACTTGCGACTTTTAAGCACAAACCATGGGTGGAAATGGACAGAAACTGCCTCCCTGCCCACTTGCAGCGGACTACACAGCCCTGGCAGGCAATTTCTTCAAACAGGCGCCCTCCAAGGGCGTAAGCTAGAGGGGCCCGGGCAGGCGCTTTCCCGTACTTTGACCCTCCCACCTCGCGGGTAGAGGAAGTCCTTCAGTTCAGTCACAACCCTGGGCACTCCCGGCAGTCTCCGACTCCGGCGCGAGTCAGGTTGTGGGGCCGGGAGAGGGGGGTGGCGGCGGAGAGCGCAGGCGCAGAGTGTGCGCCGGCGGCGCCCCTCTCTCTCCGCACCCCTCCGGGCCGCGCCCGCCTTGATTTTCCCAGGCAAGGGCACGCCCGCCTCAGTCGCCTCTGGGGGCACCTTCCTCGCCGCGACACGCAGGTAACCGGGCCCCGGGAGCCGGTCGGCGGCGGCGGACTGGGACCTTGACCCTGCCTGCCCGGCCGCCCCACAGGGGAATGAGAGCGGACCCCGAACTCCACACACCAGCGTTTAGCCGCCACACCTAAGGGGCAGAACAGTCTTTTTGGGTAAGGGCTGGGTTGGAGGCGACCATCCCCGCCCGCTTTGCAGACCTCGGGGTGCTCTGCACGACGCCTGAAAGGCTGCGGGGCCCGCATTTCTCTGCGCTCACCTCCTGGAGAACTGGGACACGGGGACGGCAGGGCCAGCATCGGCTACGGCCCGGTTTCCCGTTTCTTTCCGCTGTCGCGTGTCTGGGCCCTCCTGCAGCGTCCATGATGAAAGCCAGGGGCTGTTGCTTTCCTCTCGCCCAGTAGCCCACCCAAGCAAGGGGTGAGTCCCTGTGGCGTCATGGAATCAATTTCAAATACAAGTTTTAAAAAAGGCTGGATGATTTTAGAAATATGGTCAAGAATTTGTATTTTCCATTACTCTCTTGTCTCATGTCCATGACTCTTGAACGCCAGTCTGTGGGCGCTGAGATTTTCGTGGTACATCGACAGTTTGTAGAAATATTTTCCCAAGGGAAGACGAGGGCAAGGGTTAGTGGAGGAAGGGCATGGTCACGGCCGAGAGTGGCGGAGGAGGCTCAGGGAAAGTCAGCTCAGCCTCCAGCAGCCACGGGGAGGAAAAGGCGAATCTTTCCTGACGGTGCTCTGGGCGCTGTAGAATTTCTACGCCACGTGCACCCATTTGGCCTCATTTGACAGGAGGAGAGGGAAAAAGGGTCGCGCGGACCGGCAGGAATTCGTTTTGCGGTGTTTGAGGGCTCAGCGCGGATTTGCATCTCGGGCCAGGTTTTCTCCCGGCTCCGCGAGGAGCGAGGCGGAAAGCTCGCGGCCGAGTGACGATCAATGGCCCGGAGATAGTAACGCCCAGGGTCCAGTGGGCTGGGGGCAGCTCCCGAGGAGCGATCTTCCTCCGCGAGAAAGGACTTGGATCAGGCTTGCCTGTGTCCGTGGTGCTGAAGTGCCTCGCGCGCCCTGGTCGACTGACTTCCTGGGCGGCGGCCTGCGTTGCCCTTCTACTCTGCACCTTTGCCAAAAATAGCCCATCTCCACGGCAGGTGGCCAGAGTGGAGCAGGCCCAACACTGAAACCCTTTTCAGACAAGTTGAGGCTGGTTTCCTGAACATAACATGAAAGCAAATTGTGGCTTGCCTTGGAGGTACAGATAAGCATATGCATAACAGATTTTATTACCTATGAGAAAGTACACACCATAAGCATAAACAGGAATTCTCACATATACTTATGAAAGATACAGGGATGTGTATTTACACACAAACCTAACACACATGCAAATACACTCATCCCTTTTGAAAACCATCATACACTACAAGCCACACATTTTTTAGAGCTTTTGTAATCCATCTTTATTTTTTGACACTTCTAGTAAATGTGAACTCTGCAGCACCATTTATTTTCATAATCATCTGTTCCAAAGGCACAGAGCCTGTGGATTGAAGTGTTTGGTATTTGGCTGAGCGATTAAGTATTTACACTCATTTAAATTCCAGAACAAAGTCTAGGAAGATGTAAAATTGATATTGATAGCAAAAAAATTCCTTAAAGCTTAAGGAAAATGAATTAATGTAAATTTTAATAAGGACAACATATAAATAATCTTATAGAAATTTATAATCTGAAGAACATGACTAAAATGTATCATAATGCAGACAATTTTAAATATATTGGTGGTATGTGGTTTGTGAAGTTCTTAAAGTTTACATTTGTATTTTTCAAAAACATTGGTATTGTTTTTTCCTCAAAAAAATATATGCTTATTGTAAGAAATTTAGGTAGTAGAGAAATGCATAAACATAGAAAACCATTGTAAACAGATTTTCATTTAGATGAACATACATACATTTTAAATGGACCAATCCTCTATTGGTTGCATTTTTGCTGTATAATTTATAATTAATGTCTTTCAAACCAATACATATAAAACTAGGTCATCATTAACAGTTGCATAATATTGATCTGTGTGGACAGAATGTAAGTAATTTAAACAATCCCATAATAATGAACATTTACATCCAATTTTTTGGACTTTAAAACAATTATTGTGGAAAGAATATGTAACATGAGATCTGTCCTCTGAACAAAAAAATTTTTTCTTTTTTTTGAGACATTGTCTTACTTGTTGCCCAGGCTGGAGTACAGTGGTGTGATCTCTGCTCATTGCAACCTCTGCCTCCCGGGTTCAAGGGATTCTCCTGCCTCAGCCTCTTGAGTAGCTGGCCACCACACCCAGCTAGTTTTTGTATTTTTAGTAGAGACAGGTTTTACCATGTTGGCCAGGCTGGCCTTGAACTCCTGTCCTCAGGTGATCTGCCTGCCTCGGCCTCCCAAAGTGCCAGGATTACAGGCGTGTGCCACTGCACCTGGGCCTATCTTTTTAATAAAATTTTAAGTGTATAATACATCATTGTTGATATATATTGTTGATAGATGCGATGCTGTATAGCAGATCTTTAGAGCTTATGCGTCTTGCTTAACTGAGTCTTTATGCCTGTTGATTAGTAACTCCTGATTTTCCCCTGCCCTCCAGTCCCTGGAAACCACCATTCTACTCCTTGATTCTATGACTTGTGACTACTTCATTTTTATTTTTATTTATTTTATTTTTTAATTTTTGTGGGTACATAGGTATATATATTTATGGGGTACATGAGATACTTTGATATAGGGATGCAACATGTTTAATAATCACATAATGATAAATGGGGTATCCATCCCCTCGAGCATGTATCCTTTGTTTTTATAAACAATCCAATTATAATGATTTAAAAATGTACAATTCAATTATTATTGACTATAGTCATCCTGTTGTGCTATCAACTACTAGGTCTTATTCATTCTTTCTACTTTTTGTATCCATTAACCATCCCCAGTTTTCCCCACACCCCCAACCCTCTCCCACTACCCTTGCCAGCTCTGGTAACCACCATCCTTCTACTCTTTTTTCTTTTTTTTTTTTTTTTTTTTTTTTTGGAAATTGAGTCTTGCTCTTGTTACCCAGGCTGGAAGCTGGAGTGCAGTGGCATGATCTCGGCTCACTGCAACCTCTGCCTTCTGGGTTCAAGTGATTCTCCTGCCTTAGTCTCCCAAGTAGCTGGGCTTACGGGCACCTGCCACCATACCTGGCTAATTTTTGTATTTTTAGTAGAGATGGGGTTTTACCATGTTGGCCAGACTGGTCTTGAACTCCTGACCTCAGGTGATCCGGCTGCCTCAGCCTCCCAAAGTGCTGGGATTACAGGTGTGAGCCACTGCGCCCAGCCTACTCTCTATCTCCATGAATTCAATTGTTTTGATTTTTAGATCCCACAGATAAGTGAAAACACGTGAAATTTGTCTTTCTGTGCCTGGCTTATTTCACTTAACATGATGACCTTCGGTTCCATCTGTGTTGTTGCACATAACAGGATCTCATTCTTTTTTATGCCTAAATAATACTCCATTGTATACAAGTATTTGTTGATGAACACTCAGGTTGCTTCCAAATCTTGGCTATTGTGAACAGTACTGCAACAAACATGGGAATGCAGATAACTCTTTGATATACTGATTTCCTTTCTTTTGGTTATATATCCAGCAGTGGGATTGCTGGATTGTATGGTTGCTCTATTTTTAGTTTTTTGAGGCACCTCCAAACTGTTCTTCATAGTAGTTGTACTAATTAATATTCTCACCAACAATGTGTGAGAGTTCCCTTTCTCCACATCCTTGCCAGCATTTATTATTGCCTGGATTTTGGATAAAAGCCATTTTTACTGAAGTGAAATGATATCTCATTGTAGTTTTGATTTGCATTTCTCTGATGATCAATGATGTTGAGCACCTTTTCATGTTTGCTATTTGTATGTCTTCTTTTGAGAAATGTCTATTCAGATCTTTTGCCACTTAAAAATTGGATTATTAGATTTGTTCTGATAGTTATTTGCCATTCCTTATGTATTCCGGTTATTAATACCTTGTCAGATAGGTAGTTTGCAAATATTTTCTCCCATTCTGTGGGTTGTCTTTTCACTTTGTTGACTGTTTCCTTTGCTGTGCAGAAGCTTTTAAACTTGATGTGAGCCCATTTATTCATTTTTGCTTTGGTTGGCTGTGCTGGTGGGGCATTACTCAAGAAATTTTTGCCCAGAACAATGTCCTGGAGAGTTTTCCCAAGTTTTCTTGTAGTAGTTTTGTAGTTTGAAGTCTTATATTTAAGACATTATTCCGTTTTTATTTGATTTTTCTTTTTCTTTTTCTTTTTTTTTTCTTTGAGGTGGAGTCTCCCTCTGTCGCCAGGCTGGAGTGCAGTGAGTGCCGTGGCTCAATCTCTGCTCACTGCAACCACCACCTCCCAGGTTCAAGCGATTCTCCTTCCTCTGCCTCCTGAGTAGCTGGGATTACAGGCATGTGCCACCACGCCCAGCTAATTTTTTTTTGTATTTTTAGTAGAGACAGGGTTTCAGCATGTTAGTCAGGCTGGTCTCGAACTCCTGGCCTTGTGATCCACCCACCTCGGCCTCCAAAAGTGCTGGGATTACAGGCTGATTTGGTTTTTCTATGTGGTGAGTGATAGGGGTCTAATTTCATTATTCTGCATATGGTTATTGTTTTCCCAGTATCATTTATTGAAGAGACTGTCCTTTCTCCAGTGTATGTCCCCGGCACCTTTGTGGAAAATGAGTTTACTATAGCTGTATGGATTTGTTTCTGGGTTCTCTATTCTGTTTCATGGGTCTATGTATCTGTTTTTATGCCAGTACCATGCAGTTTTGGTTACTATAGCTCTGTAGTATAATTTGAAGTCAGGTAATGTGATTCTTCCAGTTTTGTTCTTTTTGTTCAGGATAACTTTGGCTATTCTGGGTCTTTTGTGGTTCCATATAAATTTTAAGATTTCTTTTTCTATTTCTGTGAAGAATGTCATTGCTATTTTAACAGAAATTTCATTGAATCTATAGATTGCTTTGGGTAATATAGACAGTTTAACAATATTGATTCTTCCAGTCCATGAACATGAAATATTTTTCCATTTTTTGGTGTCCTTTTAAATTTCTTTCACAAATGTTTTATAGTTTTCTTTGTAGAGATCTTTCACATCTTTGGTTAATTCTTAGGTGTTTAAGTTGATTTGTGGGTATTGTAAATGGGTTACTTTTTTGATTTCCTTTTCAGATTGTTCACTTTTGGCATATAGAAATGCTGCTGACTTTTGTATGTTGATTTTGTATCCTGCAACTTTACTGAATTTGTTTATCTGTAAACAATAGTTTACTGATAAATTCTAAAGTTCTAACAGTTTTTTGGCGGAGTCTTTAGGTTTTTCCAAATATAAGATCACATCATTTGTAAACAAGGATAATTTGTCATCTTTTCCAGTTTAGATGTCCTTTATTTCTTGCTTTATTATTATTATTATTATACTTTATGTTCTAGGGTACATATGCACAACGTGCAGGTTTGTTACATAGGTATGCATATGCCAGGTTTGTTTGCTGCGCCCACCAACTCGTCATTCACATTAGGTATTTCTCCTAATGTTATCCCTCCCCCAGCCCCCGACCCCCCACAGACAGGTGTGTGATGTTCCCCCCGCCCCATATCCATGTGTTCTCATTGTTCAACTCCCACCTATGAGTGAAAACATGCAGTGTTTGGTTTTCTGTCCTTGTGGTAGTTTGCTTAGAATGATGGTTTCCAGCTTCATCCATGTCCCTGCAAAGGTGGATGTCCTTTATTTTTTTATGTTATCTGATTGCTGTAGCTAGGACTTCCAGTACTGTCTTGAATAACAGTGGTGAAAGTGGCCATCCTTTTTCTAGATCTTACAGGAAAGGCTTTCAGTTTTTCCCCATTCAATACGATACTAGCTGTGGGTCTATCGTATATGACTGTTTTTTTTTTTTTTTTTTTTTTTTTGAGACAGAGTCTTGCTCTGTTGTTCGGGCTGGAGTGCAGTGGTGCCATCTTGGCTCACAGTAACCTCTGCCTCCCAGGTTCAAGCAATTCTCATGCTTCAGCTTCCCAAGCAGCTGGGACTACAGGCATGCACCACCATGCCAGGCTAATTTTTTGTATTTTAGTAGAGACAAGGTTTTGCCGTGTTGGCCAGGCTTGTCTCAAACTCCAGGCCTCAAGTGATCCGCCCCCTCAGTCACCCAAAGTGCTGGGATTACAGACATGAGCCACCATGCCCAGCCACATATGGCTTTTATTATGTTGGAATATGTTCCTTCTATGCCCAGTTTTTGAGGATATTTATCATGAAGGGATGATGAATTTTATCAAGTGCTTTTCCAGCATTAATTGAAATGATTATATGGTTTTTGTTCTTCATTCTGTTGACATAATTTATCACATTGATTGATTGATTCACACATGTTGAACCATCCTTGCATCCCTGGGATAAATCCCACTAGGTCATGATGAATGACTGTTTTAATGTATTGTTGAATTTGCTTTACTAGTATTTTGTTTACAATTTTTGCATCAATATTCATTAGAGATATTGGCCTGTAGTTTTCTTTCTTTGATGTATCTTTGTCTAGTTTTGGTATCAGAGTAATGCTGGCCTCATAGAGTGAGTTCAGAAGTATTCTCTCCTCCTCTATTTTTGGGAACAGTTTGAGCAGGATTAGTATTAATGCTTCCTTAAATGTTTGGTAGAATTCAGCCATCAGGTCCTGGGCGTTGCTTTTCTTTTCTTTTTTCTTTTTTTTGAGATGGAGTCTCGCAGTGTCGCCCAGCCTGGAGTGCAGTGGCGCAATCTCTGCTCACTTCAAGCTCCACCTCCTGGGTTCACGCCATTCTCCTGCCTCAGTCTCCCAAGTAGTTGGGACTACAGGCACCTGCCACAATGCCCGGCTAATTTTTTGTATTTTTAGTAGATACGGAGTTTCACCATGTTAGTCAGGATGGTCTCGATCTCCTGACCTTGTGATCCACCCATCTCGGCATTCCAAAGTGCTGGGATTACAGGCGTGAGCCATCGCGAGGTCCTGGGCTTTTCCTTATGGGGAGGAAAAGAACTTTAGGATACAGTAAAGTTGCAGGATACAAAATCAACATACAAAAATCAGTAGCATTTTATTGCAACTTTGATCTTGTTACTTGTTATTGGTCTGTCTAGGTTTCAAATTTCTTCATGGTTCAATCTTGGTAGGTTATATATGTCTAGGAATTTATCCATTTCCTCTAGATTTTCCAATTTATTGACATATAGTTGCTCACAGTAGCCACAAATGATCCTTTGAATTTCTGTGGCATCAGTTGTAATGTCTCCTTTTTCATCTCTAATTTTATTTTATTTTTTAGAGATATGGTCTGTCACCCAGGCTGGAGTGCAGTGGTGCAATCTTGGCTCACTGCAACCTCTGCCTCCCCTGGCTCAAACAATCCTCCCACCTCAGCCTCCCAAGTAGCTGGGACCACAGGCATGCACCACCACACCTGGCTAATTTTTTATATTTTTGGTGGAGGTGAGGTTTCACCATGTTGCCCAGGCTGGTCTCAAACGCCTGAGTTCAAGTGCCTACCTCACCCTCCCAAAGTGCTAGGATTATAGGCATGAGCCACCTTGTCCAGCTGCCTCTGATTTTATTTATTTGGGTCTTCTCTCTTTTTCTTAGTCTGACTAAAGGTTTGTCAATTGTGTGTATCTTTTAAAAAAACCAACTGTTTGTTTCAGTGACCTTTTGTATTGTTTTCCTCATTTCAATTTCATTTATTTCTGCTCTAATCTTTATTATTTATTTTCTTCTACTAAGTTTTTTCTTTTAAACAGAATCTTGCTCTGTCATGCAGGCCAAAGCGCAGGTGCATGATTATAGCTCACCATAGCCTTAACCTCCTGGTGCCCAAGTGATCCTCCTACTTCAGATTCCCGAGTAGCTGGGACTACAGGTGTGCACCACCACGCCCAGCTAATTTTTGTATTTTTTATAAGGATGGGGTTTTGCAATGTTGCCCAGGCTGGTCTCAAATTCCTGGGCTCAAGCAGTCTGCCAGCCTCAGCCTCTCAAATTGCTGGCCTCTTCTACTAACTTTGGGTTTGGTTTGCTCTTGCTTTTCTAATTCTTTAAGATGTGTTATTAGGTTACGTATTTGAAGTTTTTCCTCTTTTTTTGATGTAGGCACTTATAGCCATAAGTTTCCATCTTAGTACTGCTCTCACTGTATCTCATAGCTTTTGGTATGTTGTGTTTCCATTATCATTTGTTTCACGAAATGTCTCAATTTCCTTAATTTCTTCATTGACCTCTTGGTCATTCAGGAGCATATTGCTTAATTTCCATGTTTAATTTCCAATTTTTTTTTTTTTTTTTTGAGACAGGGTCTTGCTCTGTCTCCCAATCTGGAGTGCAGTGGCAAGATCTCGGCTCGCTGCAACCTCCACCTCCTGGGTTCAAGCGATTCTCCTGCCTCAGCCTCCCGAGTAGCTGGGATTACAGGTGCGCACCACCATGCCCAGCTAATTTTTACATTTTCAGTAGAGACGGGGTTTTGCTATGTTTGCCAGGCTGATCTCGAACTCCTGACCTCAGGTGATCTGCCCACCTCAGCCTCCCAAAGGGTTGGGATTACAGGCGTGAGCCACTGCACCTGGCCTTTTTAATGTTTTAAGACTTGTTTTGTAACCTAACATGTATTCTATTCTTGAGAATGATCCATGTGATGAGGAGAATATGTATTCTACAGCAGTTGGATGAAATTTTCTGTAAATATCTATTAGGTCCATTTGTTCTATAATGCAGATTAAGTTCAATGTTTCTTTGTTTATTTTCTGTCTGGATGATCTGTCCAGTGCTGAAAGTGGGGTGTTGAAGTCTCCAGTTATTATTGTATTGAGGTCTCTCTCTTTCGCTCTAATGTTTAATTTATATATCTGGGTGCTTCAACACTGGGTACATATTTATTTATAGTCATTGTAGCCTCTTGAAGAATTGACCCTTGTATTATTATACAATGACCTTCTTTGTCTCTTCTTACAGTTTTTGTCTTGAAATCTATCTTGTCTGATATTAGTATAGCTACTCTTGTCCTTTTTTGGTTTTCATTGGCATGGAATATCTTTTTCCATCCCTTTATTTTCGGTCTATGTGTATAAACCTATAAAGATAGGTGAAGTGTGTTTCTTGTAGGAAATAGATTCACTGGGTCTGGCTTTTTAATCCATTCAGCCAGTGTATGTCTTTTGATTGGAGAATTTAGTCTGTTTATATTCAATGTTATCAATAAGTAAGGACTTCTGCCATTTTGTTATTTGTTTTCTGGTTGTTTTGTGGTCTTCTCTTCCTTTTTACCTTCCTTCTTGTCTTTTAGTGAAGGTGATTTTCTCTTGTGGCATGATTTAATTTCTTGCTTTGTGTGTATCTGTTGTATGTTTTTGACTTGAGGTTACCATGAGGCTTGCAAATACTGTCTTTTAACTCATTATTTTAAACTGATGACAACAAAGATTGCATAAACATGCAAAAAGAAAACTAATAAAAACTCTACATTTTATCCTTCTGCTTTTTAACTTTTTGTTGTTTCTCTTTACATCTGTTGTACTGTCTATGTCTTGAAGTTATTTTTGATTGGTTTATCATTTAGTCTTTCTATATAAGAGTAGTTTACATACCATAATTATAGTGTTATAATGTTCTATGTTTTTCTGTGTGCTTACTATTACTAGTGAGTTTTGTACCTTTAGATGACTTTTTTTTTTTTTTTTTAAGATAGAGTTTTGCTCTGTCACCAGGCTGGAGTGCAGTGGTGCCATCTCGTCTAACTGCAACCTCTGCCCCCCGGGTTCAGGCAATTCTCCTGCCTCAGCCTCCTGAGTAGCTGAGACTATAGGCAGCCACCACTATGCCCAGCTAATTTTTGTATTTTTAGTAGAGACGGGGTTTCACTATATTGGCAAGGCTGGTCTTGAACTCCTGACCTTGTGATCCGCCTGCCTCAACCTCCCAAAGAGCTGGTGTGAGCCACTGCACCCGGCCTCCTTTGGATTATTTTTTATTGCTGATTAATATTTTTTTCTTTCAGATCGAAGAGCTCCCTCTAGCATTTCTTGTAGAAAAGGTCTGGTGTTGATGAAATCCCTCAACTTTTATTTGTCTAGGAAACTATTTCTCCTTCATGCTTGAAGGATATTTTCACCAGCTATACTACTCTAGGGTAAATTTTTTTTCCCCTTGGCACTTTAAGTATGTCATGCCACTATCTCCTGACCTGTAAGGTTTCCACTGAAAAGTCTACTGGCACACATATGGGAGCTTCATTATGTACTGTTTCTCTTCTCTTGCTGCTTTTAGGATCCTTTCTTTATCCTTGATCTTTGGGAGTTTGATTATTAAGTGCCTTGAGGTAGTCTTCTTTGGGTTAAACCTACTTGGTGTTCTATAGCCTTCTTGAATGTTGATCTCTTTCTCTAGGTTTGGAAAGTTCTCATATTATTTCTTTGAATAAACTTTCTACCTCTATCTCTTTCTCCATCTCCTCTTTAAGGCCAATAACTCTGAGATTTGCCCTTTTGAGGCTGTTTTCTAGATTTGTAGATATACAGTATTTCTTTTTTTTCTTTGTCTTTTTCTTTTTTTTTTGACGGAGTCTCGCTCTGTCGCCAGGCTGGGGTGCAGTGGCCCGATCTCAGCTCACTGCAACCTCTGCCTCCCAGGTTCAAGCGATTCTCCTGCCTCAGCCTCCTAAGTAGCTGGGATTACAGGCACGCACCACCACGTCCAGCTTTTTGTTTTGTTTTTTTTTTTTTTTTTGAGACAGAGTCTTGCTCTGTCGCCCAGGCTGAAGTGCAGTGGCACAATCTCGGCTCACTGCAAGCTCTGCCTCCCGGGTTCACACCATTCTCCTGCCTCAGTCTCCCGAGTAGCTGGGACTATAGGCACCCGCCACCATGCCCAGCTAATGTTTTTGTATTTTTAGTAGAGATGGGGTTTCACTGTGTTAGCCAGGATGGTTTCGATCTCCTGACCTCGTGATCCGCCCGCCTCGGCCTCCCAAAGTGCTGGGATTACAGGCGTGAGCCACCGTGCCTGGCCTACTTTTTGTATTTTTAGTAGAGACTGGGTTTCACCACGCTGGCCAGGATGGTCTCCGTCTCCTGACCTGCTGATCCGCCCACCTCAGCCTCCCAAAGTGCTGGGATTACAGACATGAGCCACCGTACCCAGCCCACATCATTTCTTTTTATTCTTTTTTCTTTTCGCTCTTCTGACAGTGTATGTTCAAATAGCCTGACTTTAATCTCAGTAATTTTTTCTTCTACTTTAAGAGTTCTGCTGTTAAGAGACTCTCATGCATTCTTCAGTATGTCAATTGCATTTTTCAACTTAACACTATTTTATAGTTATAACCATATATGAACTCAATCCACATGCCTGCCATCTTTACTAAAGTGTGTTTAATCATTTTCTAACTGTATAAAATCACTTGCTTTGTATCTCTCTTTTATTTAAGACCCCCAAGTATCAGCAACTTTACTGAACTCTTTTACTTTAGGAACTCAATGAAGGAAAGGAGAATTATTAGGTGATCTCATTTCCCATTTATTTTGCCTCTGGTTTCTGTGTAACTCTGGCTGGCCACTGTTGTAAATGGGAGTGAAGACCCTGAAAAATGAGGCTGCTGAAGAGGATGGTGGACAACAGCCAGATACTCACATTGCTTATTGGATTCCCTCACTTCAGAGTTACGAGATACAAGACAGAGTTAGGTTGCACAATTGTGACAACCAAAGCTCTGCACTACAACTAATTAGATCCAGAATTAGAGGTGCTTGGTTAAGAAGGTGACTTTCTCCAAAGCATGTCAGCTAAGCCAGAGGACTCATTCATTCTCCCAGCATTTGTTGAGTCTTACACTGAGCTAGGAGTTGGAGATACTAAGAAGAAAGATAAAGACATACATAATGCCTTTTCTTGGAGTGGTAACACTTTATCAGGGGATACTGGTATATAGGCACCTCACAATGATACAGTATGTCAAGGATGAATGTAGAGCCCTGTAGAAAGTGTTCTAGAATCCAGAGAATGAACAGATTGTTCAGTGAGGGGTTTTACAAGTAGGTCACCAGGAAAGTTTTAGACACGTGGGTGGGAATTTGCCAGAGATTGCTTTGTTGGGCATTAAGTAGCTGATAATCTCAAGTTGTAAATGAATGGCCTGGAAGGTGACAGCCTGGGTTTGAAGCCTGACTGCACTATTTAGCACCTTGGTAAGCTTGGGCAAGTCACCAAACCTTGCTGAGCTTCATTTAAGTTTTTTTAAAAAAGGAGTAATATTAGTACCTACCTTGTTGAACTTGTGGGTTTAAGTGAGATAATACATGTAAAGTGCTTGAGTCTAGTCTTTTTTTTTTTTTTGCCTATTTAAAGAATTGCATGTAAATCACTCTGCACAAATAATTATTATTCCTGTTGTCAGAGCTCTCAAGGGTTAAAAAACTGTATAAACTCTTTGTGTCTTCTGCATTTGTGTGATCATTCTTCTAATCTAGAAGTTTTTCTTTTAGTGTAGTTTAAATCTCAAACTGCTCCTTTTTACCAATTCTCATGCTATCCCAAAACAAATTAGTTCTAGGCTGAAATTGTCATTACTTTTGCTTTGTTCTCCCATATTCTGATGTTAAAGCAAATCTACAGTTAATTGTATAATTTCCTTCCTTTAATGTGCATAGTACTTGTTGTGTCTGTTTTGTGGCACTTATTACCATACATCTTTTCTCACCCATTAACATGTATGTTCCTTAAGAGAAAGCTTATGTCTTCTTGGTCTTGTCTCTTATAATGTCTTAGCATGGTGCCTTCCACATAACAGGCACTCATAAATACTGACTGAATGAAGGAATAATCATCAATGCATGAGATTGCAAGATAGCTGATGTGATCTCAGACTGCCTTCATAGAAACAAAATCCCCCTGAACAGGACAAAGTATAGAAACTGAGGAGAGTGGTTAAGATAGTGAGAGGACTGAAAGCCATGATTATACATGGAATAATTGAAAACTCGGGGGATATTCAGTTTGGAGAAGAGGAAACTTACAGTGGGAGAACTTAGTTGAGGAGGGTAGGGAATAGTAGTTTTTGTTATCGAAATGTTATGTGGAAGAGGGAATCAATTTGTATAGTAGCAGCCTCTGGAAATTACATGGAGAAAGATTTTGACTCATTGTTAAAAAGTAACTTTCTAACAATCAGGAATGACTTCCAATTGGCTGTTCTGAGAAGGAGTGTTTCCTGTCACTGTAGGTGGTCAATCAGAAACTACTATTTGATGGGGATGCTATAGAGCAGTGATCCCCAACCTTTTTGACACCAGGGACTGGTTTCATGGAAGATAGTTTTTCCATGGAAGGAGTCAGCGGGGTGAGGGGTGTGCTCACTAATGGTTTCAGAATGAAATGGTTCCACCTCAGATCATCAGGCATTAGTCTCATAAGGAACATGCAACCTAGATCCTTCACATGCACAGTTCACAATAGGGTTTGTGCTCCCATGAGAATATAATGCCACTGCTGATCTGATAGGAGACGGAGCTCAGGCGGTAATGCTCACTTGCTCTCCACTCACCTCCTGTTGTGTGGCCTGGTTCCTAACAGGCCACAGACCAGTACTAGTTCATGCCCTGAGGGTTGGGACCCCTGTTGTAGAGAGAAGATACAGTTACTCTCAAAGGAATTGGAGTAGATGATCCCCAAAGTCTTTTAAACTCTCATGGTCTTTAATTCTATGTATTGTAATATATATTAACATACATATTTAATAAAGGTTAATAATATACAATGCTATTGTATATGGTGTTGTATAGTAACCATATACAATAGCATTGTATATTATTTACCTTTATTAAATATGTTAATAAATGTATATATTTATGTATTGCATATTCTCATTATCACCATATTGCCTAAATTAATGAAAGGCGAAAATGGATTTTTAAAAATTTGATCTTGGATTATTTAAAAAATATTACTAACATGTCTTTTGCTTGGGGACACTAGTATATAAAACATATGAACAGGGTTTAAATTGCAATAAACAAATTTACATTGTTGTTAGCATGTCAAATGCAAGTAAATACTATTTTAATTTCTTGGTTAAATCTAAAAGGAGAAAAGTGAGCCAGAGTCAACTCATCCCAATTCAGATGAATTGTGTGTTTATTGTTTGTTTATTTTTGAGACAGAGTTTCACCCTTGTGACTTAGGCTGCAGTGTGATGGCGTGATCTCTGCTCATTGCAACCTTGGCCTCCTGGATTCAAGCGATTCTCATGCCTCAGCCTCCTGAGTAGCTGGGATTACAGGCACCTGCCACCACACCCAGCTGAGTTTTGTATTTTTAGTAGAGACAGGGTTTCACCATGTTGGCCAGGCTGGTCTTGAACTCCTGACCTCAGGTGATCAGACTGCCTTGGCCTCCCAAAGTTCTGGGATTACAGGTATGAACCACTGCGCCTGGACAAATTGTGTGTTTAAAATTCAGGACTTCACCACCACCACCACCACCACCATTGTCTATCACCATCATTGCTAACATATATCTAGCATTTATTATGTGTCTAGCTCTGTTATAAACATACCACAAATATTAATTCATGTACTTTTACCCAAAATCCAAAGAATTAAATATTGTTATTGCCATTTTAACTTTTTATTTTGAAATAATTTCAAATGTACGTAAAAGTTGCAAATATAGTACAACAAACTCCTGAGTAAAAGATAACTCTTTTATTATTCTTCACCCAAGTTCTCCAATTGTAAACATTTTACATTTGTTTTGCCATTCATTCTCTTTTTCTGAACCAATTGAAGTAAGTTGCAGAGGTGATATTCAATTATCCCTAACTACTTAAGTGTTTTCCTTTAAGACAAGGACCCTCCTGCATAACCACAGTATTATCACCAAAATCAGAAATTTAACATTGATATAATTCCTCTAATCCACAGACCACATTCAAAATTTGTCATTTGGTCTAACAGTTTCCTCTTTGAAAAAATATTTCTTACTTTTGGTCTAGAATCAAAGTCAGGATTATGAATTGCATTTAGTTGTTATGTCTCTTTAATCTTTAATTTGTGACATTTCCTCAATCCTTCCTTGTTTTTAGTGACCTTGATATTTTTGAGTTCAGGCCTTTTTCTCCTCCCTCCCTCCCTCCCTCCCTCCCTTCCTTCCTTCCTTCCTTTCTTCCTTCCTCTTTCTTTCTTCTCTTTCTTTTCTTTTCTTTCTTTCTCTTTCTCTTTCTTTCTTTTCTTCTTCTTTCTTTCTTTCTTTCTTTCTTTCTTTCTTTCTTTCTTTCTTTCTTTCTTTCTTTCTTTCTTTCTTTTCTCTCTTTTCTTTCTTTTCTTTCTTTCTTTTTTTTTGTAGAGTTCCTCATTTTAGGTTTGATGTTTCTTCATGATTAGATTCAGGTAATACATTTTTTGGCAGGAATGTGATAGAAGTGAAATTGTATTCTTCCAAGTGTATCATATTAAAAGGCACATAATATTGACTTGTCTTTTTGCTGGTGATGTTAACTTTGATGGCTTAAGGTGATAATTTCTCCACTGTTAAGTTATTCTCTTTCCCTTTGAATTAATAAGTATTTTGTAGGAGGACACTTTGAGGCTATGTAAACATCCGGTTTCTTAAACTTTCACTTGCTTATTTTATGATTCTTGCATAAATTGTTACTAGGATGATTGCCAAATTGTAGTTTTTCCAATTACAACATTTGTTTTCCATTTACTAGTTGGGATTATATTGTATAGAAGTTTTTTCCTCTCCCTTCTTATTTGCTTATTTCCATCAGCATGGACTTGTGGATTTCTATTTTACCCAATAGATTATAAGCCATTACTATCACCATTGGTTTTATGCTGAAGATGCTCCAGTTCCAGCCATTGGGATACCCTTCAAGCCAGTTCCTGTGTCCTTTTGACATCTCTATGTCATTCTGAGAGTACTTTCTTTGGAATGCAAGACATTTCAGGCTTTTCTGGTATTTTTTCTGCCACAATCATTGCAGTTATTTCATCAGCTGTTTCTCCACTGAGCTCTGGTTCCTTTTACTTGAGAATGCATTTTTAGAACCAAGATCTGGATGCTAGGTGTGGTCATTGCTACTGGAGTATTACTGTTTTTAGGTCATTTTAGCAGACAGAGCTAGGAAATTCACACACACACACACACACACACACACACACACACACACACCCCTATATCTATTTATATATCTTTCTGTCTATTTATATTAAAACTCATGAATTTACTCCAATATCTCCAGCTCTACTCCAACACTACAGGGTTCATTCTAGTCTTCACCCTTATTGTATTTGTAACTTCCTTCTCTCTTGGTAAAAAAAATCTGACTTCCATTATCCTCGATATATTTAACTATTTACTCATTCTTCTTTTATGTAACCAATCTCCTGACCTCACAGGCCAACTCCTTAATTGTTCCTCAGACTCAGGCCTGCTTATCCCACCAGTCTCTTCCCAACATAAATCAAACAACTAGAAAATTGTGGAGCAGAAATTTAAACCTCAGTGCTGTAATTACTTGATAGAGAGCCCTTTATTAGGTCTTCAACACCAATGGAGTTGATTTGTGAAACAGCTTCTATGAAAATGCTCATGGAAAAAAAGGCCCTTGGGCTAATGAGATGAAGATTTATCCAGGCAGAGTGTCAGCCCCAGAGATGTGCCTTCCATAAGAAGCTTGGGAGCATCAAGCCAAATGCTACTACCTGCCAAGAACCACAGCAAGGGGATTCTCCAAAATTGGTGAGGTTCAGGGACCAGATAGCCAGCACCACCAGTGCCATAAATATCCCACTGTGTTTTATCATATCAAGAGTACATTTCATTAAGATGCAAATATATTACTTAGTTATATTTCTATAGAGGGAAATATTGCTTTTATTACAGATTCTTAGATTGAAATTCTAGGAGATGGATGATGGTGTCTCCTGTTTTAGTGCTGACTTCATTTCCTGGTCCAGAAGATCAGAAATCTGTTCATGTTTTAGAGAACAGCATGAGGTCCATCTGTTCAGGTCAGATTTTTCCACATTAACATAAAGATTTATGGGGTGGTAACTTATGTAAGAAAAGCCAAAGGTAATTATATTCTTTGCTGCCATTTGGAACCTACATTATGTTTTTGGTTAGTAATGAAAATATACTAGTATATATCTACACACACACACACACACACACACAGAATTATTTCAAACACTATGATAAAGTCATCCTCTTCAGTTTGTATAATATTTCACCTCTGTTTTGGTTTAGGCACCAGATACCATTCATTCAAATTTTCTCTGTAATATGGTCTGTTTATGTACAGTTTTCCTTCCAACAGAAGGCACAGAAATAAAAGAGCTACAATTGGCTTCTTGGGTGACTATTTTAGTGTGACTGAAATACAGAGTAATGATTTTTTTCCTCTGATGAAAATAGCTTGATTTTTTTTCAGATTTTAAAGGAAATATATACTTATATGAAAAATAAACAGAAAAGAGAGAAAATACCGTATAATTGAATTTCCACCATTTGCAAGAATAAATAGAATCACATCATGAATACACATTGACATCTTTCTTTTTACTCAGCAATATGACATGAGGGTTTTCTTATATCTATATATATAAAAATTACCCTTTTAGATGGCTGCATATTACATTAATGATTTTCTTTAACCAGCATCTCATTAATGAGCAGTTTATTTTCAATTTTTCATTGTATAAAGAAAGCCATGATGAATATTCTTACATACACATCTTTATATACTTTACTGGTGATGATCTTAAGATATATCCCTGAAAATAGCATTGCTGGGTCAAAGAGTTCACATAATTTTACAATTTGACACATGTTCCTGGTAAAATTAACTTTTTTTTTTTTTTTTTTTTGAGACAAAGTCTTGCTCTGTCACCCAGGCCAGAGTGCAGTGGTACAATTTTGGCTCCATGCAACCTCTGCTACCTGGCTCAAGCAATCCCCCAGCCTCAGCCTCCCATGTAGCTGGGACTACAGGTGGGAGTCATCATGCCCAGATGATTTTTGTGTTTTTTTGTAGAGTTGGGTTTTTGCCATGTTGCCCAGGCTGGTCTCAATCTCCTGAGCTCAAAGTGATCTGCCTCCCAAAGTGTTAGGATTACAGCATGAACCACAGTGCCCGGCCATAAAATTAACTCTTGATGAGGTGAATTACAGTATGTATAGTCTTATATATAATGTCCCTGTCAATGACAGAACTTGGTAAAGTCTCTTTTTAACTTTGCAGTAGTATTTATATATACATATATATATAAAATGCACACGCACATGTGTGTGCTTGTGCATGCATGTTCTCCTATAGACATTAAAGGAGTGCAGTGATTTTAATAAATCTAGGTGTGCTACTTAACCAATCAGGTATTGTTAGGTTTATTCAAAATTTGACCTATAGTTTGGTCTGAAACGATGGCATCTGGTAACCATTTCTTATCTTACGTTGATTTTAATGAAATATGGTATATGGGAAGAGGTGACTGAGTTGTAGTTTTAGTGAGTGGTATCTATGGTGTGAAGAATCAATGGTGTCAATAGTATGAAGAATCAGTTATGATTAAGCCAAACCAAATTTGTAAAATTTTGAACTGATTCATTTGGTATATTTTAAAGTTTTCACCCCAAGAAGGAGTTCAGGGTTGGCTTTTTTGTGGATAAATAGTAGCAAAAACAAGACAAATGTGAGCATGTGGCGCATGTAGTGTTTGAAGGATTTGATAGTAGCTTCTGTTGATCCTGGGGTGTTCTTTTTTAGTTCAGGAACTGATGTGTATCCTGGGCAGTTGGAAGCCTTCTTTGAACTCAGCTGGGCTGTTCTGATGATCTCTCAAGAGTTAGGTAAATTACAAACAACCAAGAAGTACAACTTTAACATGCATATTGGAACAGCCCAGCAATTTTACATTTAATTAGCATCTAACCTAAATGGGTATTTAACCATTTAAATAGAAACATAAAAAATCATGGAAATAGAAAAGGATCATTTTATTCCTGCTCCTCCCCCTTCTAGTGATGGCTCCTTCCTACCCTTAACAGCTTCACCCAGCACAGCTGAATTTAAAGCTGCTGACTCACAGCAAGGTGATTCTGCTTTTTTTTTTTTTTTTTAAAACAGAAGGAAAGTTAAGTGGTAGATGATAAATATGTGTTCATTGAGGATGGCATATTTTATGCAAATTGATAAGTCCACTGATTCGAAGATTAGAAAGGCTCTTTCCTGGAAAGGGAAGTGTCGATTATAAATGCTGAAAGACTTGCATACTTGCATTCTAGCAAGTTCTTAGCTGCCAGTCGACACATTCATCACCGTGTGCCAAAATGGATTTTAAAATGTCACAACACAAATTGCTCTGCTCCAAATCAGGCACCATCACAGTCACACAAGCCAAACTAACCTGCTTGTTTAAAAGTGCCACATAAAGCTTTTTTTCAACCTCAGTTAACCTTTTCCTTTCCTAGTATGCATGGTTCATTACAGTCTCCTAAAGTCATGAACCATGACTGAGTAAAGCGAGGCCAGGCTTCTCCCTTTGACTTTGCCTATATAGCAACTAACTGGTCCAGGTGCTTTCAAACTAATGATAAGACTAAATGTTTAGCCCAGCTCTAACCAGCCTGATAACTCTCACCCCTACTTTTTCCCCTCATACCTTCTGCTCTTATTTATTTTGTTTTTCTCAATCTTTTCCCTCCCAGAGCCAGCTGTTGACTTCTAGAAGCTACTGCATAGCCCAATAGCCCCTGACTATTCCTTCCCTAATTTTCTGCTTTAGAACTGTCAGTGGAGTGTCCAGCTCAAACCTGGGCTAGCCCTCCTGTTTGATGCTTCTCTTTCCAACCCCTGCCTCAATACCATCAGATCTGTCTTCTTACCTTCCCTCATCTCCAAGTCCCTTAGCTGTAATTTCCACCCCCTCCTATAACCCAGACTGACACAGCTCGGCAAAATCCTCAGGTCTGTCTACCATTCTCCTATAGCCTAGCTCAGCCCAAAATGTCTTAGTCCCCTTAGATCACATTCTACCATGCTCCTCCCAACATGGCCCACTCTGGAATCCAGTATCCACTACTTTTCCTAGTCCAACTAAGCAGCCTTCATCCCCAGCCTAATTGGTTGGGGGGACTGCCATACCTTCAGCTTCAGTGTATCCTCCCTCTTGGGAAGCTTCTGCTTTTCAACCCAAAATAAGGGTTCTCTTGTACCCAGGTAGCCAGTCCTCTTTTAAGCTGATTTTGGCTAGCATGCCAAGGAGCTTATCATTCAGCCTAGTGTGCCCGGAATTTTTTCTAGGCTGCAATGAGTGAGCTGTCATCCAGTTCTGGCACTCTTGTGCTGCCGTTAGTACTGCAGGGAGTCATCCTCAAAGAGGATATCACCACTGACCTGTCACCAGAAAGGCACAGTGATGATGATAAATTTGGACTGATTCATCCATATTCTTCCCCTGGTTGTTGCCCTTCTTTTCTTTCTTCTTCCTCCTTCTCCTCCCCTCCCTCCCTCCCTCTCTCTCTTTCCCTCCCTTCCTTCCTTCTCCTCCTTTTTTTTCTTTCTCTTTTCTTTTCTTTCTGTCTCCCTCTCCCGCTCTCTCTTTTTTCTTTCTTTTCTTTCGACAGAGTCTCACTCTGTCATCCAGGCTGGAGTACAGTGCGTGATCTCAGCTCACTGCGACCTCTGCCTCCCTGGTTCAAGCAATTCTCCTGCCTCAGCCTCCCTGGTAGCTGGGACTATAGGCGCATTCCACCATGCCTGGCTAATTTTTTTTTATTTTTAGTAGAAATGGGGTTTCACCATGTTGGCCAAGCTGGTCTCGAACTCCTGCCCTCAGGTGGTAAGCCCGTCTCAGCCTCCCAAAGTGCTGGGATTACAGATGTGAGCCACTGTGCCTGGCCTTTTTTTTTCTTTCTTTCTTTTTTTTTGAGATAGGGTCTCACTGTTGCCCAGGCTGTAGTATAGTGGTGTGATTTTTTTTTTTTTTTTTTAAGAGACAGTTTCACCATTTTGCCCAGGCTGGTCTCCAACTCCTGAGCTCAAAGTGATCTGCCTGCTTCAGCCTCCCAAAGTGCTGGGATTGCAGGCATAAGCCACCATGCCTCACTCCTTCCCTGGTTCTTCTAAGCAAGAGGATGCATTTGCAAGATGGTTGGCAGGGTCAGGAGTGCAGTCAGTGGCTATGGAAACAAAAGTTAGTTGTTGCTATGGTAATACAGAGCTGCACTCTATCTAAAGGATGGACACAGCACCAAAACTAGATTCCCGAATGTAACAAACTTATCATTCCTCAGACTCTCAAACTAAATTTTTTTCTTAAGAACAACGAGCTCATGGATAGAATGAAGGACTTCATATCCTACTAATTTTTGAGTCAGGTATCAGTTCCCTACTGGCCAATAATGTGAATATAAATATCAGAGTCGATCCCCAAAATAACATTTTTAGCATAAATACCTAAGAGTCACCATCAGTCATGTCCACAAATTGTGTGGAAAAACCCCAGTTTGTAGTCAAAGTCTAAAATTATATCCTTTTTACTCTGAAAAATCTAAAATGTAGAAGAGAATCACTTCTGACTAGTATAAACAAAAAGTAATAAGCAATCATTTTAATACAGGATTTAATAAGTTGTCTTAATATTTCTGATATTCAGATGACTACTTTGAAGTATTTTGAAATAAAGATACTTTTCATATTTCATAAAGCTACTTTTAATATATTAACATTTATTGCTCTTGAGTTCAAAGTATATCTTATTCTAGCCACCAAAACATTTAGAAAATAGAAAAAAAGGTGAAAACTAATTTTTTTGTTTCTTACATTCCAGACACTTAATACCCTTACCCCATTCACTGAATGCAATTCATTGCTATTTCCTTGTTTTGTCCTTTTGAGTGGTTTGGGATCTGCTTCAAATGGCAAAGAGGTGTGAGTAATAGGGTTCAATGTCTTTCTTATTTTCAGATTTAAAGCTCTTCAATGATGTAGCTCAAAATGAAAGTTCCTTCAATCCAACAACTTTGCAGAGATGCTGATCCCTCTCCCAGGTGAATCCTGGCCAGGCCTTTCTGACAATCCTGGGATACCCTGGGGCCCGTATAGAGTTCAAGGGCAGACCAGACTGGCAGAGGGGTTCCTGAGGGACCTGGAACCAGCGTCACCAGCATAGTCAGAATTGCAACCTAGTGGCGAAGATAACTGTGAGAACAATCTCAAAGGTGGGGCCAGGACAGAAATGGTAGAATAAATAGCAGAGCTTGTGATGGCTATTATAGGATGGGACAAAGCTCAAGGAGCAGTTGTAGAATGCAGTTCAGGACCAAGTCATTATTTTTGTTTAATCAACTTTTATTAAATGTGCTCTGTGTGCCAGGAACGCAAATATGAATGAGAGCTCTCTTGCCATCATGGAATTCACAAAGGAGACTGTGACTTGGCATGCCCCCTTTAGATGGTGCCTGGATTTGTTGGAGGAGTGGACATGGCAGCTTAAATGAGCCATCTTGGGCTGTGCACAACCCAGAAATTTCGAGGTGTGCCAATGTGTCTGTCTAGTATCATTGTGGGAGGATGTAGAGTCATTCTATGATTGTTTCTGATGTCTCTGTGGCTCTGAGTCTTTTTAGAAGGAGCACTTTAAAAATCAGAGTTCTGGGTCGGGTGCGGTGGCTCAGGTGTGTAATCCCAGCACTTAGGGAGGTTGAGGCGGGCGGTTCACTTGAGGCCAGGAGTTCGAGACCAGCTTGGTCAATGTGGCAGAACCCTGTCTCTACTAAAAAAAATACAAAAATTAGCTGGGTGTGGTGGCACACACCTATAATCCCAGCTGCGTGGGAGGTTGAGGCAGGAGAATCCCTTGAGCCCAGGAGGTGGAGGTTGCAGTGAGCTGAAATTGCTCCACTGCACTCCAGCCTGGGCGACAGAGTGAGATCCCATCTCAGAAAGGCCAGGCGCAGTGGCTCAAGGTTGTAATCCCAGCACTTTGGGAGGCCGAGGCGGGCGGATCACCTGAGGTCAGAAGTTCGAGACCAGCATGGCCAACATGGTGAAACCCTATCTCTACTTAAAAATACAAAAATTAGCTGGGCATGGTGGCGCATGCCTGTAGTCCCTGCCACTGAGGAAGCTGAGGCAGGAGAATCCCTTGAACCCAGGAGGTGGAGGTTGAGGTGAGCTGAGATTGCCCCACTGCACTCTAACCTGGGTGGCAGAGTGGGACTTTGTCTCAAAACAAAATCAGAGTTCTGAGTGAATTTTACTATGTACACGTTGACACTTACCCTTTGCCCTGAGCCTAGCTGAGCCTAGATGAAGGTTTGAATAGAAGTTATTGGGAGGTGGACAGGATGTGCAAGTTATAAGAAAACAAATTTGCTGGCCGGGCGCGGAGAGAATCAAGGAGAAGTGCTTGAACCCGGGAGGCAGAGGTTGCAGTGAGCCGAGATTTCGCCACTGCACTCCAGCCTGGCGATAGAGTGAGACTCTTGTCTCAAAAAAAAAAAAAAAAGAAAAAGAAAAAACAGCCGGGTGCGGTGGCTCACGCTGGTAATCCCAGCACTTTGGGAGGCCGAGGTGGGCGATCATGAGGTAAGGAGATGGAGACCATCCTGGCTAACATGGTGAAACCCCATCTCTACTGAAAATACAATAAACTAGTTGGGTGTGGTGGCAGGCGCCTATAGTCCCAGCTACTTGGGAGGCTGAGGCAGGAGAATTGCTTGAACCTGGGAGGTGGAGGTTGCAGTGAGCCAAGATTGCGCCACTGCACTCCAGCCTGGGAGACAGAGTGAGACTCTATCTCAAAAAAAAAAGAAATTTGTTGACTGGGTGTGGTGGCTCACACATGTAATCCCAGCACTTTGGGAGGCCCAGGCTGACTGATCGCATGAGGCCAGGAGTTTGAGACCAGCCTGGCCAACATGGCAAAAATCCTGTCTCTACAAAAAATACAAAAATTTGCTGGGCGTGGTGGCTCACACCTGTAGTCCCAGCTACTCCTGAGGCTGAGGCACGAGAATTGCTTGAACCTGGGAGGTGGAAGTTGCAATGAGTGGAGTTTGGGCCACTGCACTCCAGCCTGGGCGACAAAGCAAGACTCCGTCTCAAAAAAAAAAAAAAAAAGAAAAAAGAAAAGAAAAAACAAGACAAAACATTCCTTCATGTACATTCGATGGAAAAACTTCAAAATTGTTATCTATTTTCACATATGTGGCATTTCCTGTTATTGCTATGAATCTAGCCCTGCATAAGGGTAGTTTGTCATCCCATTTGCCTTTCAGCTTTAGGAGGGCTGAAGTTAATGTGTTCAAAGCCCTTCTTGGCTCCATATTAACTAGCCATGAAAAGTGATATTATGTAATTTTTAATGACATGGAAAATGTTTACAATGCATTGTAAAATGGGAAAGTTATAAAATAGGATATGATGTTTGATATCATTTTTGCAAGAAAAATCTTTCTAGAAGAGTCTGTAGTTGTCTCTGGTAGGATTATGAGTGATTTTTATTTTCTTTGCTTTCTCACATTTCTAAATGTTCTATAGTAAACACTGATTGCTTTTGTAATAGGAATAAATAAAATGTTATTTATTGAGAGATCTGATGGTGGTAAATAGAATAAGCTCTTGGGTGAGAAGCTTATTCTGAACAAGCTCAGATATGGAACCACTGGGAAGCTCCTGATGTGGAATCACTGTGGATTTGCTGGTGCTGGGACTCACTTGACTGGGCCAAAATGTGAGGCATACACTGGGAAACTATCAGGAAACTAGCAGTTGAAACTCAGCCTGAAGATGTTGAAACACATGTATTTCCAGCACCCTTCAGAATTGACTGAGAATAGTTTAATTCTCTAGTGGTTTAAAGCAGATACAAATTACTTAAGGAACAGCTGCAGTTATGCCCTCAAAATTTAATTCTTTTTTTTTTTTTTTTTTTTTTTTTCCGACACGGAGTCTTGCTCTGTTGCCAGGCTGGAGTCAGTGGCATGATCTCGGCTCACTGTAATCTCCACCTCCCAGGTTCAGGCAATTATCCTGCCTCAGCCTCTCGAGTAGCTGGGACTACAGGCGCGCGCCATCATGCCCAACTAATTTTTGTATTTTTAGTAGAGACGGGGTTTCACCATGCTAGCCAGGATGGTCTCGATCTCTTGACCTCGTGATCCGCCCACCTTGGCCTCCCAAAGTGCTGGGATTACAGGCCTGAGCCACCCTGCCCGGCCCCTAAAAATTTAATATTAAAGGAAATTTGGGAGACCTAGCAGCAGAAATAGTGCCAGAGGTAGAGAAGCTGAATACACAAATTCTCTTAATAGCCAAACTGTATACTGTGATGTTTTATTCTTGAAATATTAGGAACTTTAAAGTGTTTTAATGGATAAGGCTTCCTATTTGAGTTGCTAGCCATTTAAATCCATTTATTTATATTATTTATATTTGGTTGGTTCTAAATTTTGCTTCATTAAAAAAATGGTTATTCTTCATTTGACACTTACTGAATTCTCATCTCATGCCGAGTACTATATTAGATGTGGTCTCTGTAGTTGAGACCGTCACAGGTTCAGTGGAAGAGAAAGACAAACATTTGCAATTCAATATGGTAAATTCTGTGACTAAAGGTATAATGAAAGTTATATCCCCCACTTAGGTGCAGGTATCTAACTCAGATTGGATTGGGAGGTAGGCCTAGGGAAGTTTTTGAGAGAAGGTGATATTTAATCTGGGCCTTGAATAATGAGCAGGTATTAACCAGGTGAAAAAGCAGGAAAAGAATATTCCATAAAGAAGGAACAGCATATTAGACAACCTAGAGACATGAAAGCATGATGTGTTCAAAGAATTCCCAGTAGTTGGGAATAGTCAGAAGCTTTGTGCATATGGGAGACAAGCAGGGGATAAGACATGGTTACTTTTCTTTTTTTTCTTTAAAACTATCTTTTTTTGTTGCTTTTTAATGTTTTCTTTTTCTTTTTCTTTTTTTTTTTTTTGGTCTTCTATTATTTTGAGACAGAGTCTTGCTCTGTCACCCAGGCTGGAGTGCAGTGGTGCCACCTGCCTCCTCTGCAACCTCTGCCTCCTGGGTTCAACCGATTCTCCTGCCTCAGCCTCCTGAGTAGCTGGGATTATAGGTATGTGCTACGACGTCCAGCTAATTTTTGTATTTTTACTAGAGATGGGTTTTGCCATGTTGGCCAGGCTGGTCTCGAACTCCTGGCCTTGTATGAGCTGCCACACCTGGCCTCTTTAAAAAAAAAAAAAAAAAAATTATATGGTTACTTTTATGTGTCAACTTGGCTGGTCAAACATTATTCTGGATGTTTCTGTGAGAGTTTTTGGATGAGATTTACATTTGAAAGGGTGGACTTTGGGGGAAAGCAAATTGCCTTCCATAATGTGGGTGGGCATCGTCCAATCAGTTGAAAGCCTGAAGAGCACAAAAGACCTCCCCCAAGCAAGACGGAATTCTTTAGCCGACAGACTTTGGACTTAAATGGCAACACTGGCACTTCTCTGGACTGGCCTGCTACCCACTCTGCAAATTTTGGACATGCCGATGTGCCAGCCTCCATAATTGTGTATTACTTTTCTCAACCATAGGAATGAGGTGGTCTCAGGTCTCATATTCTGGGATCTAGCTTGGAAAATAGTTCCTCTTTTGGATAAAAATAGTGGTTTTAAGCTCGCCACACTGAATGTGCCCATTGTTCAAGCAGACACCAAACTGCATACTTTTAATCCATTTGTATCCAGTATTTTTGGTGGAAACATTTGTAGCTAAGCAGACTAGACTTCTGGTTCTATTTCATATTCCCTCTAATTAGCTGAGTTGCTCTGCACTGCTGAAGTAGACACCTCTGCCTTAGTGGTCACTTTCCCCATGTGAATCCTTGTCAGAGGAACTAAAGCCATGATACTGGTTTAGAGCACTTGTCTCTGAGGAAGGAGGAAAAGTTGAGTTGGCACTTTGATCAGAACAATTTAAAGCAGATTTCAGAAAGTTACAGTGGCTAAAGTACATAATGGTCTTGCATTGGGAGAAATATCAAAACACTAGAAGTATGAAGTCATTAAAAAGACAAACCGATTGTGAAGACATGTCAAAAGATCCCAACAGTTACCATCCAAAACACTTTCTTTTAAGACAGACAATAATTATTACTCTTGTTGGTGGCCAAACCAGAACTCAAAATTTCTGAGTCTTAAATTTCTTATCTCTAAAATAAAATTTCTGGCTGGGCATGGTGGCTCACACCTGTAATCCCAGTACTTTGGGAGGCTAAGGTGGGTGGATCACCTGAGGTCAGGAGTTTGAGACCAGCCTAGCCAACATGGTGAAACCCCATCTCTACTAAAAATACAAAAATTAGCTGGGCATGGTGGTGCATGCCTGTAATCCCAGTTACTCTGGAGGCTGAGGGAGGCTGAGGCAGGAGAATCACTTGAACTTGGGAGGTGGAGGTTGCAGTGAGCTAAGATCATGCCACTACATTCTAGCCTGGGTGACAGAGTGAGACTCTGTCAATACATAAATAAATAAAATTTCCTAGTTTCCTGGCGCCAAGTGAATACTGTTGGTTCCTGCCAAGGACAGTTGCCTACTAGGCAAGAAGACCAAACAGCAAAAATCTGTGGACTCTAAGTCTCAAAATGTAAGGCTCTCCCACATCAGGGATTTGTACTGAGGAGGCCCTCCAGATTTTACCTGAGATAACCTACATTTGGATACTTGCAACCAAGAGAATATTGGTGGCCTATTAGAGTTAGCAGAAGACAACAAGCAAGGAGAGAATTCTAACGTATATCAGAGTTAGGAGTTAATTTGAAACACAGAACCAGTAGGGGATTTATTATAAAGAATTGGCTTCATTGCACTCCAGCCTGGGCAATAAGAGTGAAACTCCATCTCAAAAAAAAAAAAAAAAATTGGCTTATGTTCTTGTTGGGGGCTGGATAAGCAAGTCTGAAGTCTGTAGGCAGTCATTCAGGAAGGGGAGATTAAGGGCCAGTTAGGGCTGGGAGCAGTGGCTCATGCCTGTAATCCCAGCACTTTGGAAGGCCAAGGCAGATGGATCACTTGAGGTCAGGAGTTCGAGACCAGCCTGGCTAACATGGCGAAACCCCACCTCCACTAAAGTACAAAAATTAGCTGGATGTAGTGGTGTTGGCAGTGGGTGCCTGTAATCCCAGGTACTCAGGAGGCTGAGGCAGGAGAATCGCTTGAACCTGGAAGGCAGAGGTTGCAGTGAGCCGGGATTGCATCACTACACTCCAGTCTAGGTGACAAAGCAAGACTCTGTCTCAAAACAAAACAGAAAAAACTGGTTAGAAACCCATGAGCACAGGATAATGCTTGTTGTCAACAGGCAGTAAAGAAAAAATCATGAACAGGCTGGAACCCCAAGGGCATAAGCTGTTTGGAATCTCTGAATTTAAGGAAGGCCTAAGCCCCCACCTTTAAAGGGCTCCCTTATTAAGTCAGGCCTACCCAGGATAAAGTCAACAGATTAGGGGCTATTTATTTATCAACACATTTACAGCAAACAAAAGAGACTTTTATCACATCTGTAAAATCTCTTCACAACAGCAACTTAGAAAGATTAGTGTTTGATTAAATAAATTGCAAAGTGTAGTTCAGCATAGCCAACTTTACACACCAAAAAGCCATCAGAGGCTGGGTATGGTGGCTCTGCTTATAATCCCAGCACTTTGGGAGGCTGAGGTTGGTGGATCACTTGAGCCCAGGAGTTTGAGACCAGCCTGGGCAACATGGCGAAAACCCATCTCTACAAAAAATACAAAAATTATTAGGTGGGCGTGATGGCAGGTGTCTGATGCCTCAGCTACTTAGGAGACTGAGGTGGGAGGATCACTTGAGCCAGCCATATTCACTGGGTGATAAAGTGAATCTAGAGTGACAAAAAGCCATCATAGTCATAAAAAAGAATGAAATTATGTCCTTTGCGGCAACATGGATAGAGCTAGAGGCTATTATCCTAAGTGAAATAACTCAGAAACATAAAATCAAATACAGCATGTTCTGTCGTATAAGCTCTTATTAAATGGGAGTTAAACAATGGGTACACATGAAGATGGAAATAATAGACACTGGAGACTCCAAAATGGGGTAGAGCAGGTGGGAAGAGAGGGTTAAAAAATTACCTATTGGGTACAATGCTCACTATTTGGGTGATGGATACACCAGAATCCTAAATCTTACCATTACATAATATATACATGTAACGAACCAGGCGTGGTGGCTTGTGCCTGTAATCCCCGCACTTTGGGAGGCCGAGGCAGGCGGATCACCTGAGGTAGGGAGTTCAAGACTAGCCTGACCAACATGGAGAAACCCCGTCTCTACTAAAAATACAAAATTAGCCAGGCATGGTGGCACATGCCTGTAATCCCAGCTACTCGGGAGGCTGAGACACCAGAATCACTTGAACCCAGGAGGTGGAGGTTGTAGTGAGCCGAGATCCGGCCACTGCACTCCAGCCCGGGCGACAGAGCCAGACTCCGTCTCAAAAAAAAAAAAAAAAAAAAAAAATATATATATATATATGTATGTGTGTGTGTTTGTGTGTGTGTGTGTGTAACGAATCTGCACAGGTACTCCCTGAACCTAAAAAAAATTATGTATTATAGTACCTAATTTTTATTGTGTGCTAAATACACCACAAGTTATGCCATTTAATTTACATATATTTTATCATTATACTTTGTAATAATCATAGGTAATAAGTATTATCTCTTTTATACATGTAGAAACTAAAGTTTATGAAAACAAAATCATGTACCCAAAGTCATGATTAATAAGGGGTAAAGTTGAACCCAACTTTTTTTTTTTTTTACTTTAAATCCTGTGCTTTTATTTATTTTTATTTTTTATTTTTGACACAAGTTCTCACTGTGTCTCCCAGGCTGAAGTGCAGTGGTGCAATCTTGGTTCACTGCAACCTCTGCCTCCTGGGTTCAAGTGATTCTGGTGTCTCAGCCTCCCAAGTAGCTGGGACTACAGGCATGTGGCACCACGCCCAGCTAACTTTCTGTATTTTTAGTAGAGATGAGGTCTCACCATGTTGGTTAGGCTGGTCTCAAACCCCTGACCTCAAGTGATCTGCCCACCTCAGCCTCCCAAAAGTGCTGGAAAATGATACTGATGGACCCAAGTGATACAGTTTGTGCCAGCATATTGAGAGATTGGATCCTTCTAAATTCTCCGTTCTGCTCATGACCAGTTGCCATATACTGCAGAATGTCAACTGCCTACAAGGTAAATTTCACATTGGTTGACTCACTCTTCCTATCACTCCTGATAATGCACTCATGGTTTATGGGTTGTTTTAGTAGTATGTGGTGAACTATAAGCTGTTACAATGGGAGAAGTTTTTTTTAAACCTCTTAAAAGTTGATGTATATATATATACTTACCACTAAGCATAACTTTTGAATTAGGCATGTGGCAATTCCTTTCTTGATGTTTTTAGGGAAAATGAGCCAAATAATATTTTAAAAAATGTATAAGCCAGGCTAGTTTCTATCCTTTCTTCTGTTAAACTCAGGATCACACAAGTAGGCACGAGTGTGCACAAATATTTATACCTTGCATTGTTCTGAGAATTAGTAAAAGAATATCTTGAAAGCATGATATAACTTTGTATTTGTGTCCAATAATATAACATACAAAGTTGTTGAATTAAAAAATAATAATAATAATGCCGCGGGGCGTGGTAGCTCACGCCTGTAATTCCAGCATTTTGAGAGGCCGAGGCGTGCTTATTGCTTGAACCCAGGAGTTTGAGATCATCGTGGGCAACATGGCAAAACCCTGTCTCTACAGAAAGTGTAAAAAATAGCCAGGAGGGATGGTGTGCAAGTGTCTCAGCTGAGGCTGAGGTGGGAGGATTGCTTGAGCCCTGGAGGTTGAAGCTGCAGTGAGCAGTGATCACGCCACTGCACTCCAGCCTGGGCAACAGAGTGAGACCCTGTCTCAAAATAACTATTATTTGACATATCAAATTTGGGCACAGTGACTAGAAACAAAATTCCACTGAGTTGAGACAGCTAGATCACAAAATTATTAGATTACAAAATATTAGGTTAGAAGTACTACTGCAGATGTTTAAACAAGGAAGAAAAACATACAAGTGGCTAGAGGTCAGGAAAGGCTTGTTTCTAAAAGATAGAATTTGTACTGGGCCTTTAAAGATGAACAGTGTTGACGGGGCACGGTGTCTCACACCTGTAATCCCAGCACTTTGGGAGGCTGAGGCGGGCGGATCACGAGGTCAGGAGATCGAGACCATCTTGGCTAACACGGTGAAACCTGTCTCCACTAAAAATACAAAAAATTAGCTGGGTGTAGTGGCGGGCGCCTGTAGTCCCAGCTACTCGGGAGGCTGAGGCAGGAGAATGGCGTGAACCCGGGAGGTGGAGCTTGCAGTGAGCCGAGATCGCACTACTGCACTCCAGCCTGGGCAAAGAGTGAGACTCCGTCACAAAGGGAGATAAACAGTGTTTACAAAGTTGGAGCAGAAGGGAAACTAGTGAGAATAAAAGCTTAAGATACATACGGAGAATGAGGACAGGGAAGACACTGGACTGAGTGCTCAGAGCAAAGTAGGTGTGTTGAGCTAAGTACTGATAGGAGCTAGATTAGCCAGGGTATTGAGAGCCTGGCAGAGTAGCTGAAATTTGATAAGGTAGAGATTAGCAAATCACTGTAGGTTCTTGAATGGGGAAAGCTTGAGAAAAAATTTTTTTTTGAGTCTTTTAAAGGCAGATCAATGTGACAGTGTGATAATATAGATAAATTTTAGAGAAGGACTGGGATTCAAGGGAGGCTAGTTAGGATGCTTTTGCAATATTCTAGATAGGAATTCCCAATAACCCAAACCACAATTATAAAAGTTACATAGAATTGGAGGAGAAAGGGAAAAACTGAGGAATATTTCAAAGACAAAAACAGTAAGATTAGTGACCAAATGCAAGTAAGATGGCAGAAAAGATAATTCACAGTATTCCCTAATCTCTAGCTTGGGGAACTGGAGAAATTGTGGTATCACAAACATAAATGAGGACATTAGGAAAAAAATCTATTTGGGAGAACAAGACTATTCAGTTTGCGATTACTGAAGCTGAAGCTATGATTTGACATGTCCTGGCAAAAGTTGGAAATAAAGAACAATCAGATTAGGCTGATAGTGGTGTGCAGGAAGAAGGGCTGCAAATGGGACATCCAGGCTAGGAAACAGAAGGGTTTGGAGGCACAGGTGATACTTTTTTCATGACTTCTTCCAGCTGAAGGTGGTGCCTTTTCAAAAAGAAAGGAGTAAATAGGAATACAACAATTGGCTCCCTAGATGGTGTCAAAGAACAAAATGAGATTTTATTTCTGGGCCATTGTTTAAGATCTTGGAACCGATGAGTTTTTGGCAAGAAATCGGGGAGTCACGAGGAAGAAAAAAAGATTTTTCTTTTCTTTTTTTTTTTTGAGATGGAGTCTTGCTCTGTTTCTGACGCTGGAGTGCAGTGACACAATCTCGGCTCACTGCAACCTCCGTCTCCTGGGTTCCGGCAATTATCCTACCTCAGCCTCCTGAGTAGCTGGGATTACAGGTGCGCGCCAGCACACCCAGCTAATTTTTATATTTCTAGTAGAGATGGGGTTTTACCATGTTGGCCAGGCAGGTCTCGAACTCCTGACGTCAGGCGATCCGCCTACCTCGGCCTCCCAAAATGCTGGGATTACAGGCATGAGCCAGAGTGCTTGGCCTCTTTTTTGTTTTTTAACTGGGAGGAGAGGAATCATTGGGAAAGAAATAGGAAATTGCTGAAAGGAAAGAAAGAACCAAATGAAAAAATAAAGGTCTAAAAGAAATAATAATATTGTAGAAGATACCCAGTGTTTCATAAAGTTGTTATAGGTGAAAGGAAGCCAAATTTATTGCTAACATTTATTGAGAGTTTACTACATGCCAGCACTGTGGCAGATTGCATATGTGCATTATTTTATTTAACTCTTACAGTAAGTTCAACTTTTTTTTCCACTTGACATTATATAGTGGACATCGTGTTTTTTTTTCTTTTTTGAGACAAGAGTCTCTGTCACCCAGGCTGGAGTGCAGTAGCACAATCTTGGCTCACTGCAACCTCTGCTTCCTGGATTCATGTGATTCTCATGCCTCAGCCTCCTGAGTAGCTGGGATTACAGACACATACCACCAGGCCTGGCTAAATTTTATAGTTTTAGTAGAGATGGCGTTTCACCATGTTGGCCAGGCTGGCCAACTCCTCTCAAACTCCTGGCCTCAAGTGATCCGCCTGCCTCAGCCTCCCAAAGTGCTGGGACTACAGGCATGAGCCACCGTGCCTACATTGTCATTTTTAATAGATAGATAGCATAGTATTCCATTGTATGAACATTCATTATAGTAAGCTACAATGAACTCTCCTGTATGTATATTTTTGCCACATTTTTGGGTATATTCTTATTCTTAAGTAACAGATAAACATTTTAATTCTAATTTTTTTGGATAATATCACAATTCAAAAATAAAAATGTAAAAAAAAATAACAAAAAGGTTTTCTTCCATTTGTGTTCCTCCTGTCACCTGAACCACTATTAGTTTTCTTGGTATCTTTATATAATTTGTTATGTAAGCAAATATAAATATGTATTATTATTCCCCCCTTTTTTATTCAGAATGTAAAAGGCATATTGTGATCATCTCTTTAGCATAAAATCTTAAAAGTGGTATTGCTGAGTAGAGGGTAGTTAAAATCTTAATACATATGGCCCAGTTGCTCATGAGAGAAGTTGTACAATTTAACCTTTCTACCAACAATGCATGAGTGTTACTAAATTCATGTTATTTATGTTCTAATTTCAGTGTATTTTTATACTCAAAACTTATGGGGAGTCCAGAATAAATATTTAAAAATCACTATAATTTATAAGGTGAATTCTGGTATTATACAGAATTGATTATACAAAATACTTTGGACTTATAATTTATAACAGACAAATGGACCCAATGAGAAGGAAAGGTTTGACCTAAGTTATTATTTATCTTTCTGTGTTTTGCTTGTTGGATAGGTAGAGAAACAGGTAGAAAAGATGGAAAAATTGGTTTGTAGTATAAAGATAGAAAATAGAGCTGAATGAAACAAGCAAGCAAAGAGAAATGGGGACAGACTTCAGATGAGAGTGAAAAAAGGGTAAACAATTCCAGTAGGTACCATAATCTGATAAGGCATATTGCCAGATTATCTCTATTTTTTTTTTTTTTTCTGGACTACTGTTACAGCCTCTACTTTCTATCATTGAATTGGTGCATATGATTATAATAGAAATTGAATTTTCAATGAAATGAATGTTTTTGTCATTTTTTTTCTTTAAATAGAATTGACTATCTGAAGAAATGGATACTTCTCCCTCCAAAAAATATCCAGTTAAAAAACGGGTGAAAATACATCCCAACACAGTGATGGTGAAATATACTTCTCATTATCCCCAGCCTGGGGATGATGGATATGAAGAAATCAATGAAGACTATGGAAATTTTATGGAAGAAAATCCAAAGAAAGGTCTGCTGAGTGAAATGAAAAAAAAAGGAAGAACTTTCTTTGGAACCATGGATACCCCACCTCCACCAAGAGAAGACCCAATGATCAATGAGATTGGACAATTCCAGAGCTTTGCAGATAAAAACATTTTTCAGTCCCGAAAAATGTGGATAGTGCTGTTTGGATCTGCTTTGGCTCATGGATGTGTAGCTCTTATCACTAGGCTTGTTTCTGACCGGTCTAAAGTACCATCTCTAGAACTGATTTTTATTCGTTCTGTTTTGCAGGTCTTATCTGTGTTAGTTGTGTGTTACTATCAGGAGGCCCCCTTTGGACCCAGTGGATACAGATTACGACTCTTCTTTTATGGTGTATGCAATGTCATTTCTATCACTTGTGCTTATACATCATTTTCAATAGTCCCTCCCAGCAATGGGACCACTATGTGGAGAGCCACAACTACAGTCTTCAGTGCCATTTTGGCTTTTTTACTCGTAGATGAGAAAATGGCTTATGTTGACATGGCTACAGTTGTTTGCAGCATCTTAGGTGTTTGTCTTGTCATGATCCCCAACATTGTTGATGAAGATAATTCTTTGTTAAATGCCTGGAAAGAAGCCTTTGGGTACACCATGACTGTGATGGCTGGACTGACCACTGCTCTTTCAATGATAGTATATAGATCCATCAAGGAGAAGATCAGCATGTGGACTGCACTGTTTACCTTTGGTTGGACAGGGACAATTTGGGGAATATCTACTATGTTCATTCTTCAAGAACCCATCATCCCATTAGATGGAGAAACCTGGAGTTATCTCATGGCTATATGTGTCTGTTCTACTGCAGCATTCTTAGGAGTTTATTATGCCTTGGACAAATTCCATCCAGCTTTGGTTAGCACAGTACAACATTTGGAGATTGTGGTAGCTATGGTCTTGCAGCTTCTCGTGCTGCACATATTTCCTAGTATCTATGATGTTTTTGGAGGGGTAATCATTATGATTAGTGTTTTTGTCCTTGCTGGCTATAAACTTTACTGGAGGAATTTAAGAAGGCAGGACTACCAGGAAATACTAGACTCTCCCATTAAATGAATACCTGATTATTATTATCTCCTTAATGTTCAATTATTAATACGTATACTGCCATTTTAATGTTTACCTATGAATGTCTTTTGTGTTATATAATTGACAGAGTGCTATATAATATATAATATATACAAATGCAGAACATTTATTCTAGTCTAATATATTCAAATACAAATATTAAATATATAAAATACGTTATGAATCTGGTATCTTTATTGGTATTTATCACTGTCTTTCCAGGTAAATTGTAGTAGAAGGAGAATGTTAACTGCTATTACTAAATAATAGAAGACTCAAAGAAATGACCCCTTTCAGATGGAACTGAAGTTCAGAAGTTAGAAATGTTCTACAAATGTTCAACAAAACTCCTTCATTTGTGAAAAATACACGATAAGGTGAAATGTTGAACACCAAACCCTGTTTTGTCATCTACTTGCATTAGAAAACTAGAAGTCATAGGGCTGGGTTGAGGCAGGAAAAGAGGAAACAAGGGAAAAGAAGTGGCTTTTTAATGACAATGGGTGGTTGTCCAAAGTTAGAACAGGAAATTGGTATTCCCCTTATTATGGCTACATTAGGTGATACACAGGAAACAGAAATAGGGAGAAGTGTGGATTCTCGCCAGTCCCACCTAGTCCATGCCATTTTGTCCCTGATGTTCGGAGACTTAACATTGGGGTAGGGTCTGCTTATCCTCAGTTATGTAGATCTCTTCCAAGGCTGCCCTTGTTTATGATTTTGTGGCTAATGTATGTGTAAACTGCAGTAAAGGTACTCCTTACTCCTGAAAAAGGCACCAACAGTAATCACAGTATAGCAGAAAATTGACATGGTATCCTGAGATTCTTTTCAAAAAGGTCTAAAAGTCTGTAAAAGGCTATATGATGGCATTAAGTCTAATTTTGGCCATTCTTACCAATTTAGCACAAATAAATGATATGGTGCTGGTTATTAAACTATTGTCTCAGGTCCACATTCCCCCTTCTATACTTTCCTCTGTAATGCTATGGCTCAAACCCTGCAATGTACATTTTTTCTATGCCAGCTGATGTCTCACTAGGTTCCATCAATAAAGGGCATTAGAGGGAGTCTGGAAGGCAGAAGGCAGGAAGGGACTTCCTCCTTTCCATTTGTTTGCAGTTTCTGTCACTGTTATCCCAGCAACAAGCAAGAGCCCTTTGCTCCAGCAGCAGCAATTGATTTCAGCCTTGAGCTTCTTTTGACATCCTCCCCACCCACAACTAGTCTCATCATATCCTTCCCCGAAGTAGTAGGATCAACCAGACAGCATCCTCTCGGGGGTCTGAGCAATACTCAGCCAGGTCATCTGTCTAGAGTTTCTGAGACCTCATAGTCCACCTTGATTCTCCCTTCTCATTAGATCTAACATTGATAGCTGCTCCCTGCAGCTGTCACCTCTGGGTGACCTCAGTGTTCCCTTTTTGCTTTTTCAGTCAATGAAAACTCAATAGTAAATCCTCTCTGTAGTAATACCATCTAATTTCTGATTTCCTGACTAACATATCTCTAAACCTTCCCCAAAGGAAACTATAGCCATCAGCAGGGTACTGTGCTTTGGGAAAATGTCAACATTTAGATTTTTTCAGGGATTACTAGACAGTGGCTCTCAATAGAAATTATGCAAACTGAAACACAGAAAAAGATTTGGAAAAAAAAGAATGAACAGAGCCTGAATGACCTGTACTAAGTACTGAGAAGTCTAACATGAGTTTAATTGTAGTCCCAGAAGAAGAGGAGAAACAGAACGGGATAGAAAAAAAAACATTTGAAGAAATACTGGATAAAAGTCTTCCAAATTTGATAAAAGAATTAGAAAGAAAGAAAATGAGAAAACAGCAACCCACAGATCCAGAGAATGAAATGAACCCCAAGCAGGATAAATAGAAAACCAAAACAAACATCACAGTGTAATGAAACATCACAGTGTAACTTTTGATAAATATAATGAAAATCTTAAAAGCATGCACAGAAAGACACTTAGAAACATCAGTGTAACTTTTGATAAACAAATATAAACAAAATCTTAAAAGCATTCATAGAAAAAGACATAAGACATACAAGAAAACAATGATAAGAATTACAACTAGTTTCTCACAGAAACAATGGAGGCTGGAAGACGAGAATGACATCTTTAAAGTGCTGAAAACAAAAACAAAAACACCCTTTGATGGCTTCTCATTGCCTATAGAATAAACTGTAATGTGCTTGACTTCCATAACCTGGTTATTGATTGCATTTCTAGCTATCTTTTGCTCTAGCAATATTCTACTGTTGTTTAATGCCTTTTTATTATGCAGGCTCCTCTATGTGGACAGCTTTTTTCTAATTAATTGCCTGACTAACCTGACCACACAACTCCTTTCCCCTGTGGCTTAATGTCCTCCTTGCACTTATCTATTTTTGTATTTACTAAACTAATAACAAATATCTGTTTACATTTCATTCTCTGACACTGGTTTGAGCACTGTTTTTTTTTTTTTTTTTTTGAGATGGAGTCTTGCTCTGTTGCCCAGGCTGGAGTGCAATGGCTCGATCTTGGCTTGGGTTCAAGCTATTCTGCCTCAGCCTCCCAAGTAGCTGGGATTACAGGCACACACCACCACGCCAGGCTAATTTTTTTTGTATTTTTAGTAGAGATGGAGTTTCACCATCTTGGCCAGGCTGGTTTTGAACTACTGACCTTATGATCCACCAGTTTCAGCCTCCCAAAGTACTGGGATTACAAGCGTAAGCCACCGCACCTGGACTCTCTGTAACAATTTCTAACTATAAGCTATCAGGTTTCTGGGAAAGGTCTTGACATGGAGGCTTATTTTTCCCTTTCTTGTGTTCCCAAATTCTTTTATTTGGGATTGATAAAGTAAGCCACCTGCGTGTTTTTATCGTAGACAGATTAGCTGCCCATATCCAAAGCGCCACCTGTAGTCCCTAGATAAATTTTGTTTTTGTTTTGAGACATGGTGTGATCATAGCTCATTGCAGCCTGAAATTCCTGGGCTCAAGCCATCCTCCCACCTCAGCCTCCAGAGTGGCTGGGACTACAGGCACGTGCCACTATGCCCAGCTGATTAAAAAAAATTTTGTAGAGACAGGGTCTAGCTCTGTTGCCAGGGCTGATCATAAGTTTTGACTTACATTTTCTTGTTGCCTGATTCTGGTTAGTCCCTGATCCACTCAGCACTAATTAGCAAGGCTGATTCCTGTTTTTGGTTTGAGTTCCCCTGAAAGAGAGGAAGCAGCAGCCATGTACATGTTTATATTTGGAAGCTGGGTAGACAGACTGTGAAAGGAAGTCTCTGGGACAGCTCCCACCCCATGAAAACATGTACTGCATCCCTTCTAAGTGCAATTTCATAAATGCCTTTCTGCCTATCTGCCCTTCCAGTCTATGCTTTCCTTTTTCATTGCTATTTCCTTATTCTTCTTCGACGACTCTTTTGCATATATTTTTGGAGGTTTCTTAAATTTTTTTTTCAGAGTTCCTGGTAAGAATGAGTGATAAGAAAGATTAAAGAAGGAAAATTAAGATAAAGTGGCTGGGTGCTGTGGCTCACGCCTGTAATCCCAACACTTTGGGAGGCTGAGGTGGGTGGATCACCTGAGGTCAGGAGTTTGAGACCAGCCTGACCAACATTGTGAAACCCGTCTCTACTAAAATTACAAAAAATTAGCCAGGTGTGGTGGTGTGTGCCTGTAGTCCCAGCAACTTGGGAGGCTGACGCAGGAGAATTGCTTGAACCCGGGAGGTGGAGGTTGCAGTGAGCTGACGTGGTGCCACTGTACTCCAGCCTGGGCAAAAAAGCAAGACTCCATCTCAAAAAAAAAACAAAAAACAAAAAACAAAAAACAAAACTGAATGTATGACTTAAGCATATTTTTTTCTGGGTTAATTTTCCCCACTTAAGGTGGTGGTAAGCTACGTGAAGGCAAGAACTGTATTTCTGTCTTTTACCTGTTGTATTTGATTTCACACCCTCTGCCTCCATCAGATGTTAAGTATGTAATTAGAATTAAAATTGAGTCAGGCTGTGCTAACAATTTGATGGGTGATTTTGCAGCAATAGTTTTAACTCTGGACAAGTTTCTTCAAAAATGAATATAATATTAATATCTCAGTCTGTAAACTTTATAAAATATATCAACAAATAAAACCATTGTATTAGCTTGGGCTGCCATTAACAAAATACTAGATTGGGTGGCTTACACAACAGAAGTTTATTTTTTCAAAGTTCTGTAGGTTGGGAGGTCCAAAAGAGGGTGCCGGCATGGTCAGTTTTGGGTGAGGGCTCTCTCACTGGCTTGCAGATGTCTGTTTTGCTGTGTTCTCAAATGGAGAGAGCTCTCTGGTGCCACTTTCTATAAGGACATTAATCTTATGGGATTAGGGCCCCCCCCCTTATGACCTAATTTAATTTTTATTACCTCCCTAAAGGCCTAGCCCCAAATAGAGATAGTCCCTGACTTAAGATTTTTTTGACTTTATGGTGGTGCAAAAGCCATATGCACTCTAGAATCTGTACTTTGAGTACCCATAAAACCATCCAGTTTTTCATTATTTAGTAGATTACATGAAATAATACTTTATTAAAAAATAAGCTTTCTGTCAGATGATTTTGCCTAACTGAAGGCTAATGTAAGTATTCTGAGCACGTTTTAGGTAGGCTACACTAAGCTATGATGTTTGGTAGGTTAGAAGCATTAAATGCATTTTTGACTTACGATCTTTTCAACTTATGGTATTTTCAATTTATGGTAGGTTTATTGGAACATAACCCCTTTGTAAGTTGAGGGACATTTATATAGTCACATCAGGAGTGAGGGCTTCAGCATATGAATTTTTTGGGGGGATGCAATTCAGTCCATACCAGTCATGATAAAACATGCAAAGCTATTTAAACCCTTAGAATAAACTCAAAATCCACCGCCAATATTCACTTTGGATGCCAATAATAGAATGTAGACATAGAGTAGCTGTTGCCAAGTTTCATGGTCTACTTGTCTCAGCCAACCTGAGGATAGTACAGCATAGATAGATAAATTTGTGCTTGACCTTGTGATCCTACATATGGCAGGTTGTCTTAGTCCCTTTAGTGCTGCTAGAAAGGAATACCCAAGGCTGGATAATTTATATATAAAAAAGGTTTATTTGGCTTATGGTTCTGATGTCTGGAAAAGTTCAAGACTGAGCATATGCATCTGATGGGAGCTTAAGCCTGCTTACACTCACAGCAGAAGGCAAAGGAGAGCTGGTGTGTGCAGAGATTACATGGCCAGAGAGGAAGAAAAAGAAGGGAAGTGTGACGTTCTTTTTAGCCAGCTCTCAGGGAAATAAAGAGTTACCCCCTTCCCAGGGAGGACGTTAATCTATTCATGAAGGAACCACCTCCATGACCCAACACTGCCCATTAGTCCCTACCTCCAACATTGGGAATCAAGTTTCAACAGGAGGTTTAGGGGGACAAACATCTAAATTACAGCACAGGCTAACCACATGCATACATTACCAATCAAATAATTTTGAAGTTAAATGCAGAAAACTGCAAACTTTTGAGGCTTATAGCCAGGGCCAGGATTAAAATAAGTATTAATGCCTTAAACAGTATTTACTGACCATCTACCCTACTACAAGGCCCTAGGGAGAAACTGAACAGACATGGTTCCTGATTCAGTGGAGTTTACAATCTAGGTAGGGATACAGGCAAACCATTTCAATAGCTCGGATGGAGAAAATACCTATGGCTCCAAAGAAGGTACCTAACTCAGCAAACTTCCCTGAGGAGCGACCCTAAACTGAGCCACAAAGATGGTTAAGAAGAAATGAGGCGGCTGAGTGTGGTGGCTCACGCCTGTAATCCCAGCACTTTGGTAGGCCGAGGCTGGCGGATCACGAGGACAAGAGATCGAGACCATCCTGGCCAACATGGTGAAACCCCGTCTCTACTAAAAATACAAAAAATAAAATAAAATAAAATAAAATAAAATAAATAGATGGGCGTGGTGGTACACACCTGTAGTCCCAGCTACTCGGGAGGTTGAGGCAGGAGAATCTCGAACCCGGAGGCGGAGGTTGCAGTGAGCCGAGATCGCGCCACTGCACTTCACCCTGGCGACAGAGCGAAACTCGTCTCAAAAAAAAAAAAAAAAAAAAAGAAATGAGGCAGGTACCGGCGAGGGGAAGAACCAACTTACTGATACCTCAGCCAGTGGCTGGAGCCCTAAGAATGGGCAGACCTGGCTCCGAAGGTCCTCTTCATAACACTACTGCCGCCAAGAATGTAATATAAGTAAGCTGCCCAGGCACAAGGACACTTTTAGCGGGCCCTCAGCTTCTTTTGGTCTGCGCCTCAAATTAAGCACGTCTTACATTTCTCCCAGGTCCCAATTTTCAGGTCTGCTTTTCTTTTTCTTTGTCGCTCCCCGCTCCTAAGAACCTTTAGCTGGGAAGACATTCTTCAAGTGCAGAAACCGGGGGAAGCTCCCAGAAGAGTGGGGGCTGAACTCAGGATACAGTCATTCTTGCTGTGGAGTCTGTCCTGCGGCGCTGAGAAGGAAGGCTCGAAGTAACCATCCAGAACAATCGCAGAGGGAAAAGCGAAGACGATTCTGGTCGGGCCCGGCGCTTCTCACCCTCTAGCTCGCTTCGCTCCGCGGCGCAGCCTCCGCTTTCTTCACACCACGCACGGCGCTTGATTGACATGTGGGCCCGCCCAATCCCAGTGTGGCACAGACCGCTGTCGCATCAGGGACCGGGAAAGGGGGCGACTGAACCTATCAGATTGGGCCGAGAGTGGGTTTCCTGCCCGCGCGGATCCGCCTGCCCACCGCGCGTGCCCCGCCCCTCTCCCGAGAGCTACGCGTCGGCGGCAGAGCGCAGGCCTCGTGCCGTTACGGCCATCACGGCGCCCGCAGTGGCGTCCTGGAGCCCTCCTCAGGTGAGCTGGAGCTGCCCAGCTCGGCAGCAGGAAGGTGAGACGGCCTTGCCAGCAGGCAGACACACCCCCACCCCCCTTCAGTCCGCTGTCCGTCCACACAGCCTGTTAGTCGCTGCGTTGCTTCCTCTTCCCCGCTGAGTTAGCCCCGGGGGCGCCGTCTGCAGGCTCGGAGCTGAGCCGGAGGGGGCGCGGAGGCTGCTCAGAGGGTCCGAACATCTGCACCGGGATTCCGCGAGGCCCTCGGGCCGTTGCCCCGGGGAGCGCGACCCTGCGGCCTCCTTGTCAGCCCCTGGAGCGCTGCGTCGGGGTGAGAGCCCGGGCGGCCGCCCCTGCGAGGCTGGGAGGTCGAGTGTGCGGCGCGCTGGCTGACTTGTCTGTTTTCTCCTGAAAAAGACCTTTTGCCAGCGGTGGCGTAATCCGAGGCCGGGAAGGTAGGACGTGGTAGGAGGAAGGGCGCTCTCACCTCCAGCGCGAGAAGAGGGGAGGCGGCAGCCTGCGCGGTGCTGCGGGTGGACATCTTCGGGACGCGCCCTCGCCCCTCCCCCCACCCGCCTGCCGTTTTCTAGTCCGGGGCTGTGACTTTAATCGTCTGGACCTGCTTCAGATTCGTACGCGAGTTGCTGGGGCTGTGAACTTTTGACTTGAGTTGTAATATGTTTGGTTAAAAAAAAAAAACATTTCGATAGGTTTTGTAAGCTTTCTTCTATATTAACATACAAGTTAAATTCGCCGTTAGAAGCTCAGGAAGCTGAGTTTTGTTCAGGGCTGAGGACGTAGAAACCGTAGAAAGGCTCTCGGGAGTCAAACTGATGAACTTGGAGTCACCTGATCATAATTATACACGTTAGATTAGATAAGAAGCCCTAGAAATTAGGAAAGAATGAGGTTAAGGAGAATTTCCTAACCCTTCTTTGGGTGGGGAGCAAAGCAGCTCAATGTCCCTCCAAAACGGGTAAGTGTTGCTAAACGGTACTCATTTTTAAAATCGTACTTTGTTAGACTTATGACAAACCATCTATAACGATTTCTTCAGCACCTGGAAACCAGTGTGCCTAAACTCTCAGCCTTCAGCGAGGTCACACAGTAAACGGAGAAATAACCTAGGAAGAAAGTTTTGTTCCGTAATTGTCAATAATATTCGTTCTTTTCTTTTTAAAACACTTTTTCTTGTGGGAGTGAAGTCAGTGATGTTCTTCAATAGGCATCCCATTCACAACTTGATAGTAATGTGCACTGGTTGATAAATGGTACTTTCTTTTCAATTCGACCACAAACTCTGAGACTTCTTTGGGAAAATTGTGATCTGTGGGAATTGTCTTTAATATCCATAACCATAGTTTGCAGAGTGTTCAGATCTACTCAGCTGTTGGCTCATGTATTAAATTTTAAAATGTGTGCTTATTTTTCCAGGCATTATCTTTTGTCCAGATTTCTGCAGTGCTTTCAGGTCCAACTAAATAAAATTTGAAACCTATGTCTAATGTTGGCGGGGCGCGGTGGCTCACGCCTGTAATCCCAGCACTTTGGGAGGCCGAGGCGGGCGGATCACGAGGTCAGGAGATCGAGACCAGCCTGGCCATTATGGTAAAACTCCGTCTCTACTAAAAATACAAAAATTAGCCAGGCTTGGTGGCACGCGCCTGTAATCCCAGTTGCTTGGTAGTCTGAGGCAGGAGAATTGCATGAACCCGGGAGTCGGAGGTTGCAGTGAGCCAAGATCGCCACTCTACTCCAGCCTGGCAACAGAGCAAGACTCCATCTCAAAAAAAAAAAAAAAAAAAAAAATTTACGTGTAATGTTTTGTTAGATACTAAGGGAGACCCAGGGAGGGTAGTTCAAGCCTGTAATCCCAGCACTTTGGGAGGCCAAGATGGGAGGATAGCTGGAGGCCAGGAGTTTGAGATCAGCCTAGGCAATATAGTGAAACTCTGTCTCTAAATTAAGAAAATTTAAAAAAAAATTAAAAAGGAAAATAATAAAAGAGATATTAAGTGATACTTCATGGTTCTGGGTTTTTTCCTTTACCGGTTTTTTTTTTTTTTTTGAGACAGAGTCTCACTCTGTTGCCCAGGCTGGCGTGCAGTGGCACGATCTTGGCTCACGGCAACCTCTGCCTCCCAGGTTCAAGTGATTCTTGTGCCTCAGCCTCCCTAGTAGCTGGGACTACAGTGTGTGCCACCATGCCCAGCTAATTTTTGTGTGTATATATATATATATTTTTTTCTTTTTTTGTTGAGATGGAGTCTCGCCCTGTCGCCCAGGCTGGAGTGCAGTGGCACGATCTTAGCTCATTGCAGACTCCGTCTGCCGGGTTCAAGCAATTCTCTGTCTCAGCCTCCCTAGTAGCTGGGATTACAAGCACCCGCCACCACGCCCGGCTACTTTTTGTATTTTTAGTAGAGGCAGGGTTTCATCATCTTGACCAGGTTGGTCTTGAACTCCTGACATTGTGATCCACCCGCCTCGGCCTCCCAAAGTGCTGGGATTACAGGCATGAGCCACCACGCCGGGCCTGTACTTTTAGTAGAGACGGAGTTTCACCATGTTGACCAGGCTGGTGTCGAACTCCTGACCTCAAGTGATTCACCTGCCTCGGCCTCCCAAAGTGCTGGAATTACAAGTGTGAGCCACCGCACCCGGCCTATATTTATTTTTCAGAATTCTTCTAGAGTTTTACCTTTTCATTGCTTTGTACTTTTACTTTGTCTTACTTTACATTTTCACCATTGTGTTTTTCAAAGCTGAAGGTATATATGATGTGATTATTATAAATCACTTGTCAGGAAGACTTGACTTAGTGAATACAGATACAGTTCATTTTAAAAATCATGGTTTAATAATTTTTAGAATTTATAATATGGAAAAATACCAAATGTTCTTCATCTGCACTAGAAAATTAAATGATTATTTCATTGATAAGTAAAATTGAAGGGAACTTTAAAAATCACTGAACCTTTAACAAATTCTCTATACTGTGATGTTAGGAAGATGACAAGGCTAAATGTGACATTTGAAGATTTAAGGCAACTTTATGTCTTGCTGATCCTCACCTTAAACTCTAGTGAAGATAGAACTGATAGTCTTCCCTTCAAAACTGATTCCATATGCTGACTTTGTTTTGGTGACATTACCATGCTTTCAGTTGCCCAGATACAAACTTTGGTGTTATCTCTATGTACGTAACAACATTGGCCAATTTTTGTCAGCCATTTTTATCTTTGAATTACTCATGGGCCTTTAATTGGATTTTCTGCTTGGTTTTTCTCTCTAGTTAGTATGTCTTAGACCTAAACCTTAGAATCATGCTTCAAACATCCTTCACTTTTCGGAAATCAGTGATAACTGTTATCTTCAGAGTATAGTTCAGAATTCATCGCCTTCTAATAGTCTGCTCAAATCTATTTTTCTGGGGCCAGCACTGTTTCTTTATAGGAGCTGTCCACTCTCACCAAACCAATCTCTAATTCTTATTTACCCTTTGTATTTTTCTACCTTCATATCATTCCTTTCTTTCTTTCTTTCTCTCTCTCTCTTTCTTTCTTTTCTTTCTTTTCTTTTCTTTTCTTTTCTTTTCTTTCTTTCCTCGCTCTGTTGCCCAGGCTGGAGTGCAGTGGTGCGATCTCGGCTCACCGCAACCTCTGCCTCTTGGGTTCAAGCGATTCTCCTACCTCAGCCTTCCTAGTAGCTGGGACTACAGGCATGCGCCACCATGCCTGGCTAATTTTGTATTTTTAGTAGAGACGGGGTTTCTCCATGTTGGTCAGGCTGGTCTCAAACTCCTGACCTTGGGTGATCCACCCTCCTTAGCCTCCCAAAGTTGGCCTCCCAAGGTGCTGGGATTACAGGTGTGAGCCATTGTGCCAGGCCTCTTTCTTTTTCTTTTTCTTTTTGTTTTATTTGAGGCATCTCACTCTGTCACCCAGGCTGGAGTACAGTGGCACCATCTTGGCTCACTGCAACCTCTGCTTCCTTGGTTCAAGTGATTCTCCTTTGTCAGTCTTCTGAGTAGCTAGGATTACGGGTGCATGCCACCACGCCTGGCTAATTTTGTATTTTTAGTAGAGATGGGGTTTCACCATGTTGGCCAGGCTGGTCTGGAACTCCTGACTGACCTCAGGTGATCCACATGCCTCGGCCTCCCTAAGTGTTGGGATTACAGGCGTGAGCCACTGCGCCCGGCCAGGTTGCCTAGTCTTTAAACAATTTTTTTTTTCTCCTAAATTACCAAGTAGCAAATGAAGTAAAATTTTGTTGAAGTTTCGCTTTTGGTCCTTTGGTGCAGCCTTCCAAATGTTTTTCCTGTTCCCTATGTTGCTTGCTTATTCTCTTTTCTTTTTCTTTTTTCTTTTTAACAGGGTCTTGCTCTGTTGCCCAGGCTGGAGTACAGTGGCCTGATCACAGCTCCTTATTGTAACTTGAACCTCCCAAAGGCCAGGATTATAGGTATGCATCAATGCCTGGCAATTTTTTTTTTTTTTTTTTTTTTGCAGAAATAGGGTCTCACTGTGTTGTTCAGGCTGGTTTTGAATTCCTGGCCTCAAACGATCCTCCCACCTTGGCTTCCCAAGGTGCTGGGATTATAGGGGTGAGCCGCTGTGCCTGGCCTGTTGCTTTCCTTACCCCTTGTTATTTTAGTATCCCCTTGGGTTTTGATCTTATGTGGACTTGTATCATAGAATCATAGAGCATTATTGCTAGAATGTTGGAATCCAACCTTGTGTATTATAGATAAGGAAACTGAAACACAAATAGACTAGATGCACCAAAATTCAAACATTTAGTGATGGGGGCAGAACAAAGACTCTAACCTTAATCTTCTAATGTAAATTCTGTGTATTTATGAAACCATACTACTACTCATCTCTTGTAATTTTGCATTATTTGCCCCACATTATTTTGCATTTTGTGTATTTATGCCTTCTCATAGATTGAAAACTTCAGGGTGGGGGAACCTTCATATATACATTGTGAATTTTTATTTGTTTATTTATTTTAAGACAGTTTCACACTTTTTGCCCAGGCTGGAATGCAGCGGCGCCGTCTCGGCTCACTGCATCCTCTGCCTCCTGGGTTCAAGCGATTCTCCTGCCTCAGCCTCCTGAGGAGCTGGGATCACAGGTGCCCGCCACCACACCTGGCTAATTTTGTATTTTTAGTAGAGACAGTGTTTCACCATGTTGGCCAGGCTGGTCTCAAACTCCTGACCTCAAGTGATCCGCTCAGCTCGGCTTCCCAAAGTGCTAGGATTATAGGCGTGAGCCACCGCACCCAGCCTTACATTGTAAATTATTTAAACAATGATTTAAAGTCTGTATACAGTTTTTTTTCCCCCATGCTTGTTAGATGTATTAACATCATTAACAAAAATAATATTGTCATGTTTACCGTTGAGTTTTTTTTTCTTGAGACAGAGTCTTGCTCTATCACCCAGGATGGAGTGCAGTGGCGCAATCTTGGATCACTGTACCCTCTGCTTCCCAGGTTTCAAGGGATTCTCCTGCCTCAGCCTCCCAAGTAGCTGGGATTACAGGTGCCTGCCACTATGCCTGGCAAATTTTTGTATTTTTAGTAGAGACAGGGTTTCACCATGTTGGCCAAGCTCCTAATCTCAGGTGATCTGCCTGCATTGGCCTCCCAAAGTGCTAGGATTACAGGGATGAGCCACTGCACCTAGCCAGTGTTTACCATTGAGTTCTATCATCTACTAAAAAATGAATCTCTTACAGGTTTTACTGCTGAAATTTAGTTTGTCTTTTCGAATCTCTTGATAATGCAAATTAATCTTTGGAGGCCTTGAATGTGGATACAGAACAACGTAATGGTTTAGAGGAAACTTGGAGGGCTTATCATATAACTAGATGCACTGATCTAGCTGTAATGTTCTTTTTCTCTTTTTTGAGTGTTAGAACTGTAACACTTTCACATTTTGCTACTTGTTGTCCTCTTGTTCATCTGTCAGGAACCATCAGTTCTTGTTGAGCAAGACAAGACAAAATGTCTTGTTGAGGCCGGGCGCCGGTGGCTCATGTAATCCCAGCACTTTGGGAGGCTGAGACGTGTGGAGCACTTGAGTCTAGGAGTTTGAGACCAGCCTGGCCAGCATAGTGAAACCCCATCTCTACTGAAAATATAAAAAAATTAGCACACTGTGGTGGCGCATGGCTGTAGTCCCAGCTACCTGGGAGACTGAGGCAGGAGAATGGCTTGAACCCGGGAGGCGGAGGTTACAGTGAGCCAAGATCACGCCATTCCACTCTGGTGTGGGTAACAGAGCAAGACTCCGTCTCAGAAAAAAAAAATTTATTCCGCCAGGCCTGATGGCTCACTCCTGTAATCCCAGCGCTTTGGGAGGCTGAGATAGGCAGATAACTTGAGCCCAGGAGTTTGAGACCAGCTTGGCCAACATGGTGAAACTCTGTCTCTACTAAATACAAAAATTAGCTGAGTGTGATGGCGAATGCCCGTAATCTCAGCTACTCAAGAGATTGAGGCAGGAGAATCACTTAAACCGGGAGGCGGGGGTTGTGAGGTCGTGCCACTGCACTCTGGCCTGGGTGGCAGAGCGAGATTGTCTCAAAAAAAATAGAAAAGAAAAGTCATTTGTTCCATTTGTTGAGGTAGAGTGCTTTTATATGTTTGTTCTTCATGTTTATTTTTCCTCTTAACTGTATAAAGTTTCTGTAACAGAAACAATGTAGGGTTGCCTTGGTATTTTTCTTATGTATATGTAACAATAGTAGAATGCTGTAAGACAGCATAGAAAACTATCTCTCTGAAGGTAAAATCTCTCTGAAGGGAAAGGAATGCTTACTCTTTTGGTCTGTTTTTCATTTATTTTTTGATTGTTAATAGTTGCTTTTTCTATGTTTAAATTATCAGCTAAAAAAAACTGTTAAAACACTGATTCTCTTGTTTCTTATTCCTGAAATTGTAAGTAATGATTGCTGAATTGGACATGAATATGGCATGGATAATTTTTACTTTTGTTCAAACAACCAGTTGAATAAAACAAGCAGTGAAAATACGTGGAAATGTTTAAAAGAATGGATGTTTCCCAAAACATTTTTTTTCTTTAGAAGAATCATCCTGGCCGGGCGCAGTGGCTCACGCCTGTAATCCCAGCACTTTGGGAGGCCAAGGCAGGTGGATTGCTTGAGGTAAGGAGTTCGAGACCAGCCTGGCCAACATGGTGAAACCCCGTCTCTACTAAAAATACAAAATTTAGCTGGGCGTGGTAGTGCATGCCTGTAATCCCAGCTACTTGGGAAGCTGAGGCAGGAATCATTTGAACCCGGGAGCCAAAGGTTGCAGTGAGCCGAGATTGTGCCGCTGCATTCCAGCCTGGGCAACAAGGAGAGACTTCATCTCAAAAAATAAATAAATAAATAAATCATCCTTTTCTTCCAAAAACTTTAGCACATATTTTCATATCATGTTAGTATGTAGATCAACTCAAATAATAGATACAACAAAGATTGTAATATGCTGTGTACCTTTTAATTATTCCAGCTATATTGCAGAAATATTTTATTAATAGGGCTGGGCAGTTTTCTTTGGAAATGTTTGATCATTTGCGAGTACTACATGCTCTTGAATAATATATTTCCATTTTTAGAAACATTGAGAGTATTTAGTGTACAACCCCTGTCTCCCAGTAATTCTGCTGCCCAAGCAAATCAGTAACTTTTATTTTTTATTTCTTTTCATTTCTTAGCTATATTCTTTAAAAAAAAAAAAATAAATAAAAGGCCTGTGAGGTATTGCATGATTTGACTTTTGCCTACTTCTCATTTCGTCTCTTGCTTTTGTGTCTTTCCTCTTTCAGCCTTGAATACTTTAGCCCTTTTTTGCTTTGGTGTCTGTTATCATGCTCTTCCCTCAGGGCAGATGGCTTCTTTAGGTTAATTAATCAGCATTAAGTTTGGCTGCTAGTATCAGACAGATGCCAAATATTCATTTCTCTCACATTAGAGAAATCCAGGGTTGGCATGGCATTCATTTATTAAATGTTATTTCCAGGTGTGTATGTGTTCTGCTATTGTAAATTCTGTAATAAAGATCTTTGTATATAAGACTTTACTTTTTTTTTTTTTCCTTTTGATTAATTCCTGTTGTGGATCCAACTAAAAAGCTTACCAATTTTTTAAGAAAAAATTGTTTAGTCTGGGCATGGTGGCTCATGCTTGTAATCCTGCACTTTGGGTGGCTAAGGTGGGAGGATGGCTTGAGGGTAGGAGTTAGAGAGCAGCCTGGGCGATATAGCAAGAGACGGCCTCTACAAAAGTAAGAAAAAAATTTAGCCAGGTTTGGGTGTGAGCATCTGTAGTCCTAGCTACTTGCAAGGCTGGTGGGAGGATTGCTTGAGCCCAAGAGGTAAAGGCTGCAGTGAGCTGTGATCGTGCCACTGTACTCTAGCTTGGGGGACAGAGTGCAATACTGTTTTTAAAAAAAAAAAAATTAAAAATTTGTTTAGAGAAGGTATCTTTAAATTTTTATTGAAAACTGCAAAATTTAAATGTATAGAATTTTTATATTTGTAGATATCTATGTAGTCATCACTCAAATCCAGATGTAGAACATTTTTAGTGTTCAAAAAGGCTCTCTTGGCCCCCTCCAGTCAGTGTCTCTTATCCTCTCAAAGTAATCACTATTCTGTCCTCTTATCACCATAAATTATTTTTGCCTGTTTTTGAACTTTATATAAACGTAACTGATACGGTTTGGCTGTGTCCCCACTCAGATCTCATCTTGAATTGTAACTCCCACAATTCCCATGTGTGGTTGGAGGAACCTGGTGGGAGGTCATTGAACCATGGGGGTGGGCCTTTCTCGTGCTATTCTTGTGATAGTGAATAAGTGTTGTGGGATATGATGGTTTTTAAAATGGGAGTTTCTCTGCACCAACTCTCTTCTCTTGTCTGCTGTCATGTGAGAAGACATGCCTTTCACCTCGTGCCATGATTGTGAGGCCTTCCCTGCCATGTGGAACTATAAGCCCATTAAAACTCTTTATTTTGTAAATTGTCCAGTCTCAGGTATGTCTTTATCAGCAGCATGAAAATGGACTAATACAGTAAATTGATACCAGTAGACTAGAGCGCTCCCGAAAAGATACCCGAAAATGTGGAAGCGACTTTGGAACTGGGTAACTGGCAGAGGTTGGAACAGTTTGAAGGGATCAGAAGAGGACAGGAAAATGTGGGAAAGTTTGGAACTTTCTAGACTTGTCGAATGAGTTTGCCCAAAATGCTGATTGCTGTATTGACAATAAAGTCCAGGCTGAGGTGGTCTCAGATGGAGATGGGGAACTTGTTGGGAACCGGAGCAAAGGTGACTTGTTATGTTTTAGCAAAGAGACTGGTGACATTTTGCCCCTGACCTAGAGATCTGTGGAACTTTGAACTTGAGAGAGATGATTTAGGGTATCTGGTAGAAAAAACTTCTAAGCAGCAAAGCATTCAAGAAGTGACTTGGGTGCTGTTAAAGGCATTCAGTTTTACAAGAGAGGCAGAGCATAGAAGTTCAGAAAATTTGCAGCTTGATAGCACAATAGAAAAGAAAATCCCATTTTCTGAGGAGAAACTCAAGCTGGCTGCAGAAATTTGCATAAGTAACGAGGAGCTGAATGTTAATCCCCAAGACAATGGGGAAGATGTCTGCAGGGCATATCAGAGGTCTTCATGGCAGCCCCTCCCATCACAGACCTGGAGGCCTTGGAGGAAAAAATTGTTTTGTGGGCCAGACCCAATGTCCCTGTGTTATGTGCAACCTAGGGACTTGGTGCCCTGCATTCCAGCTGCTCCAGCCGTGACTGAAAGGGGCCAGCATAGAGCTTGGGCTGTGGCTTCAGAGGGTGCAAGCCCCAAGCCTCGGTGGCTTCCATGTGGTGGTGATGCTGCAAGTGCATAGAAGTCAAGAATTGGGGTTTGGGAACCTCCACCTGTGTTTCAGAAGATGTATGGAAATGCCTCAATGCCCAGGCAGAAGTTTGCTGCAGGGCTGGAGCATTCATGGAGAACTTCTCCTAGGGTAGTGCAGAAGGGAAATGTGGGGTCAGAGCCCCCACACAGAGTCCCTACTGGGGCACCACCTAGTGGAGCTGTGAGAAGAAGGCCACCATCCTCCAGACTCCAGAATGATAGATCCACTGACAGCTTGCACCACGTGCCTAGAAAAGCTGCAGACACTCACTGCAAGCCTGTGAAAGCAGCCGGGAGAGAGACTGTACTCTGCAAAGCTACAGGGTCGGAGGTGCCCAAGACCATGGAAACCCACCTCTTGGATCAGCGTGACCTGGATGTGAGACATGGAGTCAAAGGAGATCATTCTGGAGCTTTAAGATTTGACTGCCCTGCTGGATTTCGGACTTGCAAGGGGCCTTTAGCCCCTTTGTTGTGGGCAATTTCTCCCATTTGGAATGGCTGTATTTACCCAATGCCTGTACCCCCATCTTGGAAGTAACTACCTTGCTTTTGATTTTACAGGCTCATAGGCAGAGAAGGGGCTTGCCTTGTTTCGGATGAGACTTTGGACTGTGAACTTCTGAGTTAATGCTGAAATGAGTTCAGACTTTGGGAGACTATTGGGAAGGCATGATTGGTTATGAAATGTGAAGACATAATATTTGGACAGGGCAGGGGGTGAAATGATTTGTCCCCACCCACATTTCGTCCTGAATTGTAGCTCCCACAATTCCCATGTGTGGTGGGAGGAACCTGGTGGGAGGTAATCGAATCATGGGGGTGGGCCTTTCCTGTGCTTTTCTTGTGATAGTAAGTCTCACGAGATCTGATGATTTTTAAAAATGGGAGTTTCCCTGCATAAGCGCTCTTGTCTGCCGCTACATGAGACATGCTTTTCACTTTGTGCCATGATTGTGAGGCCTCTCCAGCCACCTGGAACTATGAGTCCATTGACCCTCTTTCTTTTGTAAATTGTTCAGTTTTCATCAGCAACATGAAAGTGGACTAATACAGTAACCATATAGCATGTATACCTTCTTGTGGATGGCTACTTTTGCTTAACATTGTGTTTGTGAGATTCATATATGATGTAGGGTGCAGCCATAGTTCCTTTTCAATGATGGTAGTATTCCATTGGATGAATATAATGTAATTTTAAAAAAATTGGACATTTGGTTTTCAGTTTTTGGCTATTGTGAATAAAGCTATTGTCAGCATTCATTTACATTTTTTTAAAATTTAAAAAAAAATTTTTTTGAGATGGAGTTTTGCTCTGTCACCCAGGCTGGAGTGCAGTGGCGTGATCTCAGCTCACTGCAACTTCCACCTCCCAGGTTCAAGTGATTCTGCCTCAGCCTCCCAAGTAGTTGGGATTACAGGCACTCGCCACTACACCTGGCTAATTTTTGTATTTTTAGTAGAGACGGGATTTCACTATGTTGGCCAGGCAGACTGACCTTGAAGTCCTGACCTCAGGTGATCCACCTGCCTCGGCCTTCCAAAGTGCTGGGATTACAGGCGTGAGTCACCACGCGTGGCCCATTTACAGGCCTTTAATGAACATACACACTCATTTCTTCTGGCTGGTATTATATATGCATTGGAGTAGAATTGTGCTGTCTTTAGCAGTTTTTGAACTTGCTTGATCTGGCCCTCTATGGCTGATACATAGTTTCCTGGCATTTCTTCCTTTCTGATAAAACTAGTGACTCCCTTTGTCTTTCTGCTGTGTTAAATCTTATTTTTCCCTTTCCATGAATCATGTAGTGTTTTTGTTTGTTTTGTTTTTTGTTTAACCCCTCCATTTGATGGAGTATATCATACAATAGATTCCTGTGGAAGACTGAGATCTTGCATTAATGAAAACTTTTTTTTTTGTTTTGTTTTCATGCTTGATTTGGTTGGCTAAGGATTCTAGGCTGGAAATAATTTGCCTTCAGAATTCTGAAGGACTTGCTTCATTGTTTTCTAGCGTGTCATCCTTTTGAAAGTCTGAAGATACTCTAATTCTTGAGTATAAAAATGTTTTGCTTTTCTGGAATTTTGTGTTTCCTATATTCTGAAATTTCATAAGGTTGTAGCTTGGCGTTACGTTTATGTTTAACATTTTTTCCTGGATATTTGTGTACCTTCTGACTCTGTAAAATTCATTAGTTCTGGGACATTTTCTTTAATTATTTTATTGACAGATGTATTAGTCTTTGAGCACTGTCATAACAATACCACAGACTGGGTTTTTTAAACAACAAATGTATATTCTCACAGTTCCGAAGAGTAGAGTTCAAGAATAAGATGTGGCTGAGTGTGGTGACTCACGCCTGTAATCCCAATACTTTTGGAGCCTGAGACGGGGAGATCACTTGAGGCCAGGAGTTTGAGACCAGCCTGGCCAACATGGTGAAATCCCATCTCAACTGAAAATACAAAAACAGCCGGGCTTGGTGTGAGTGCCTGTAGTCACAGCTACTTGGGAGGCTGAGGTAGGAGAATCACTTGAAGCTGGGAGGCAGAGGTTGCAGTGAGCCGAGATCATGCCACTGCACTCCGGCCTGGGTGACAGAAGGAAATTCCATTTCAAACAAATAAACAAAAAAGAATAATTGGCTATCAGGGTTAGTTTCTGATGAGGCTTCTCTTTCTGGCTTGTAAACCACTGTCTTCTTGCTGTGTCCTTACATGGATTTTCAGTGGAGAGAGAGCTTTTTTTAATTGGATTAGGGCTCCATCCTATGACCTCATTTAGTCTTAATTATCTCCTAAAAGACCTTATTTCCAAATACAGTCACATTAGGTTTTAGGGCTTCAGCCTAAGAATTTGGTGGGAGGGGAGAACAGACACAGTTCAGTCCATAACAATGGTTTTCTCCCTATTCTTTTTCCTGAAACTTTTGTCATTTATTTGGGTCTCTTAGGCTAGTTTTCTAATTTCTTTTTTTCTCCTATTTTCCACCTCCTAGTCTTTTGCTCTGTTTTATTTGGGACATTGCTTTATTTCCCAAGCCTTCTGTTGAATTTTTTATTTTTGTTGTCAAGATTTTGATTTCTCAAGAGATTTTTTGTTTTCTTAAATATTTCTTTTTATATAGCATCTGGTGTTTTTTCATGTTTCATGGATGCGATATCTTCTCTAATTTCTGAGCCTATAAATGACTTTTTTTTTTTTTTTTTTTTTGGAGACGGAGTCTTGCTCTGTCACCCAGGCTGGAGTGCAGTGGCCGGATCTCAGCTCACTGCAAGCTCCGCCTCCTGGGTTTACGCCATTCTCCTGCCTCAGCCTCCCGAGTAGTTGGGACTACAGGCGCCCGCCACCTCGCCCGGCTAGTTTTTTGTATTTTTTAGTAGAGATGGGGTTTCACCGTGTTAGCCAGGATGGTCTCGATCTTCTGACCTCGTGATCCGCCCGTCTCGGCCTCCCAAAGTGCTGGGATTACAGGCTTGAGCCACCGCGCCCGGCCGCCTATAAATGACTTTTTAAGTTTTTTTGAGACAGAGTCTTGCTCTGTTGCCCATGTCAGAGTGCAGTGGTGTGATTGGGGCTCACTGCACCTCGACCTTCCAGGCTCAAGTGATCCTTCTTCCTTGGCTTCCTGAGTAGCTGGGACCATGGGTGCACTACCACACCTGGCAATTTTTTTTTTTTTCCAAGTAGAGACAAGGTCTTGCTGTGTTGCCCGGGCTGGTCTCAAACTCTTGAGCCCAAGTGATCCTCCTGCCTTGGCCTCCCAAAGTGTTGGGATTACAGGTGTGTGCCACCACATCTGGCCTAAGTGACTTCTGTAAAAATATTTTTTCTCCTTGCAGATTGTCTTGTTTTCTTGTTTTGTTTTGTTTTGTTTTGTTTTGTTGAGAGAAGGTTTTACTCTGTCACCCAGGCTGGAGTGCAGTGGTGCAATCATGGCTCACTGCAGTCTTAGCCTCTCTAGTTTCAGCCTCCCAGCCTCAACCTCCCCAGGGGAGATAATCATCCCCCCTCACCTTCCTCAGTAGCTGCGACCACAGGCAAGCACTGCCATGCCCAGCTAAGTTTCGTATTTTTTTGGTCTCAAACTCCTGGGCTCAAGTGAACCTCTTGCCTTGGCTTCCCAAAGTGTTGGGATTACCGGTGTGAACCACTGTGCCTGGCTGCAGACTGTTTTTTCTAAGTTGACTTTTCTCCATTTATTTGTTTTGGTCTCTAACTTATATGTTAGTCTTACTTAAGGTATCAGTAATGCTTGGGTGATTGATAGCTGAAAACCCTGAATTGATTGGGATTTACAGACTTTGAATTTCATTATCCAAGTGAGCATTTTTTTATTTTGAGAAAACTCTGATGTCCAGATGTTTCCTATCAGGTCATGTTCATGAGGGAAAACTCAGTTTGCTTGAGGGTTGAAGGATGGCCACTAGTTTTTTGTTTCATTTTGGTGTGCAGGAGCAGACTGTCATTCCCCTATTTTTGATAGAGTACTTAGACCTTTAATTATACCTGGTGATTCCTAGTTCAGGGACTCTGAATAAAACAAAAACAAGGCTGGGCATGGTTATTCACACCTGTTAATCCCAGCACTTTGGGAGACTGAGGCGGGCAGATTGTCCGGAGCCCAGTAATTCGAGACCAGCCTGAGCCACGTGGTGAAACCCCATCTCTATAACAAATACAAAATTTAGCCGGATATGGTGGTGTGCGCCTGCCTAGCCCAAATACTTGAGAGCCTGAGGTGGGAGTATTGCTTGATCTCAGGAGGCGGAGATTGCAGTGAGCCAAGATGGGGATTGTGCCATTGCACTCCAGCCTGGGTGACAGAGTGAGACCTTGTCTCAAAAAACAAAACCAAAACCAAAAAAGGCTTTCTGGAGAATAAACCAACAGACTTCTGTTACTGAGAGTGGGTAGCCAACCATCAGGTAGATTTGGGTAGCTTCTAAGGATGTGTCTGCTTCTCAGGCAGCTTTCACCCAGTCTTCCTTAATTTCCTCTTCCATCCAGTTCAGGCAGTACCACCTGGTGCTGCCAATTCCTGTATGTTTTGAGGATTCCAAGATATAAATTGGGGTTTTCAACTCAGGATTTAGGCTTTACCTTTCTAGAATGTATTTACTAAGTGAGTGAGTTACCAGTTGTCCATCTTTTAGCTTCTGAAATTTTGTTGCTACTGTTTGCTTGTCTGTATATTTTGCTCTTGTGGGTTAGTTTCTTTAAAGAAAACATTTATGTATTAAATCCAGTTTTAATTATCACCTCTCCAAAACAGTTATTTTTACTGCCCTAAGATAAGAATGGTTTTTACATTTTTAAAGGGCTGGGAAAAAAATGGATATGCGACAGAGACTCAAGCCCACACAGACTAAAATATTTACTTTTCTTTTTAACAGAATGAGTTTGTTTACTCTGTCCTTGTTATAAAGTTCCTGATTTCCTTTAATAAAGCTATTTTTAAACTACTACTACTTTTATTCCTATAAAGAAACTTCAATTTATAATGCTGAAACTTCCTGAAGCTATCTGATTTAGTCTAATGCATATGATGGAAGTTACAAGTAAAAATTGCTAGGATGTACTCTGCCCTCCAAGGGATGAGATGCATTTTTTAAAAAATTTAAAAATATGGAACACTTCACGAATTTGTGTGTCCTCCTTCTGCAGGGGCCATGTTAATGTTCTCTGTATCATTCCAGTTTTAGTATATGCGCTGCTGAAGTGAGCACAAGATACTTCTTTAATAGAAAATCTTAAAGAGTAGGAAAAGCAAAATGTTGAAAAAAGAAATCACAGAACACATAATGTGTATACACATGCATTGTTCTTGTCATCTAAGTGCAGAGCATAGGAGGCTCATATACTTTAAAGAGGGCTGATTTAAAAAAAAAGTCTCATTTAAAATATGATTTGAGCCTATTCTTTTGGGCCTACAACTGCCCGTTTCCCCATTCTTCATAGTTAGCATATCATAGCTGCGGGAATAAATTGGCTTTAGTTAAGAAGCTGAGGCAGTAATATACATATATTTATATATACATATATGTGTGTGTTGTCTGTATTTGTATATTTTCCCATGATGTCAGTCAGAGGTGAGAGGGATAATTAATGTGGGTCATGTGTTATACTCAATTACATTGTTCAGGAAATAGAGTAAAATGTATTTTTAAGTCTTGGCTTCCAGAAGACTCAGGTATGTTTCATCTTAATAGTATGAGGCTTCAGTTAGAATTTACAAATCAGTGTAACTGCTAAGCAGTGTTTGGTATCCATGAAGAGCCTGTCTGGATCTCCCTTCCTGCCTAAAATCAATTTCTAAATGTAAAATAACTGGTTTCGAAGATACAGATGTTTATTTAAAATATTGCTGGCTGTTGCCAAACTGCAATCTGGAAAAGACATTCCAATTTACACCTTTGCCACAGGGTTTCTTTCTTTCTTTTTTTTTTTGAGATGGAATCTCGCTCTGTCGCCCAGGCTGGAGTGCAGTGGCGCGATCTCGGCTCACTGCAAGCTCCGCCTCTCGGGTTCACGCTATTCTCCTGCCTCAGCCTCCTGAGTAGCTGGGACTACAGGTACCTGCCACCACGCCTGGCTAATTTTTTGTATTTTTCAGTAGAGATGAGGTTTCGCCATGTTAGCCAGGGTGGTCTTGATCTCCTGACCTCGTGATCCTCCCGCCTCGGCCTCCCAAAGTACTGGGATTACAGGCGTGAGCCACCGCACCCGGCCACCACAGGGTTTCTTAACTGTGTTACCATTCTTTCTAATCTTTGCCAGTATGGTAGGCAAAAAATGGACAAAACTAAAAGGAGAATTAGACAAATCCGTAAGCATAATATGAGATATTTCAGCATGCCTCTCTAATTAGAATAATGAGACAAAAATATATAAAAGATTTAAACGCTAATTATCAAATGAATCTGATTGACATGCATTAAACATTTCACCTAATACCTACAGAATGCAAATTTTTTTAAGTGCCTATGAAAGTTTTTCCCAAATTGACACATGCTGGACAATAAAAAAGTCAAAATGATCAATTCTTGAGTATTTTCTGACATGTTGGAATTAAGCCAGAAATGGGTTACCAAACTAGAAAACTAGAAAATTGTCAGCTGTTTGAAAATAAGCAATATATTCCTGAGTAATTCAGGTATTAGAGAAGAAATAACATTAAACTATTTTGAAAAGAACCATGAAAATATAGTATAGCTTAAAGAATGTGTATAGAGCCATGCTTAGAGGAAGAGTTACAGCCTTCAGATCTATACATGAGAAAGAATGAAGGCTGAAAATAATTGAAAGGACTTCTAAGTAAAAATGTCTCAGTGAAAGATGCATTTACAGCCGAGTACGGTGCCTCACACCTGTAATCCCAGTACTTTGGGAGACCGAGGCGGGCAGGTCACGAGGTCAGGAGATCCAGACCATCCTGGCTAACATGGTGAAACCCCATCTCTACTAAAAATACAAAAAATTAACCAGATGTGGTGGCAGGTGCCTGTAGTCCCAGCTACTCTGGAGGCTGAGCCAGGAGAATGGTGTGAACCTGGGAGGTGGAGCTTGCAATGAGCCGAGATTGCGCCACTGCACTCCAGCCTGGGTGACAGAGCGAGACTCCGTCTCAAAAAAAAAAAAAAAAAGAAAAAGACACATTTACTTTTACTCCCTTTGATAGTCCAGCAAGGTGACAGTAAAGGATACTTTTAGAAGATTTGAACTACACAAGTAGAGAGAATGAAAGAAGAGACAGTAACAATAAAATTTGGAAATTGGAAAGCAAGTGAACTGGTGATAAACTTTTAGTAGACTTAAAAATGTTCAATCCTAACTGGCAGGAGCAAAAGTAGAAAATACTCCTCAGGCTCAGGAATTGGTAGCATCAGGTATTTTTGGCAGGGAGGAGGTGAGAGTGGTGCTAAAAATAGGAGGGTTTCTTGAAAATCTGTTTAAGAAGCAGCTCAATCATCATAGCCCCAAAGTAAAAGCAACTCAAGTTGTCCATCAGCTGATAAGGTTACATATAATGTGTATCTGCACAATTGAATACTATTTGGCAGTAAAAAGGAATACAGAACTAATACATGTTATAACATGATGAACCTTGAAAGCATTATGCTGTCAAAGAAGCCAGTCACAGACAACCACGGAATTGTATGATACATGCTATAACACAAATAAACCTTTAAAACATGCTAAGTGGGCCAGACATGGTGGCTCACACCTGTAATCCCAGCACTTTGGGAGGCCAAGGCGGGTAGATCACTTGAGGTCAGGAGTTTGAAACCAGCCTGGCCAACATGGTGAAACCCCGTCTCAACTATAAACACACAAATTAGCTGGATGTGGTGGCGGGCACCTATAATCCCAGTTACATGGGAGGCTGAAGGAGTAGAATCATTTGAACCAGGGAGGTAGAGGTTGCAGTGAGCCAAGATAGCAACACAGTACTCTAGCCAGGGTGACAGAGTGGGACTCTGTCTCAAAAACAAACAAACAAACATGCTAAGTATACTAAAGACCACATTGTATGATTCCATTTGTATGAAGTGTCCAGAAATTGTGTATTTGTAGAGATAGAGTGGTTGAGTAGGACTGGGAGTAGGGGAGGTTAGAGGGAAATGGGAAGTGACTCTAGGGTATGGAGTTTCTTTTTGGGGTGACAAAAATGTTCTAAAATTCATTGTGGTAATAGTTGCACAACTCTGAACAGACTAAAACATTGAATTGTACTCTTTAAATGAGTTTTATGATATCTGAGTTTTATCTCAATAAAGCTTTTTTTTTTTTTTTTAAAGAAAGCTTGAATCTAGATTCCTTCGTTAGTTTGTATTGCCGAATGACTGCCTTCTTGAATACCCCAGCAGAAGACTGACGATTGTTTCTGACACTGAGGGTGGGCAGTAGACACAATTGGAGGTCAAGCGTTCTACAGAAAACACTGAATTAAGTTAAAGTGCTCAGTATTGAAACCCTTACTGAGGCCTTTTCTTTTTGGCTTCCAGAATTCTGACAATCAAGTAGGAATTTGGAGGATGGTTCTCTTACTAGCCCAAGAAGAGAATGTATGTTATTTACAATAGCTTTTATGATCCTCCTTTTAAATATGAGGAGATAATCAAGTATCACCAGGCATATGAAGAAAACTTCTCATATAAGAAACCAAAAGAAATAGAAAAAAAAACTGGGAATGATCAGAACAACAAAAAAAAGGCTCAATAGAACACTCAATAGAAAGGTTGAAGTTAGAGTAAAGGAGTCCTTTCATAAAGTACAGGAAAAGATGGAAAATAAGTGAGAAAAGAAAATTAAATAGTCAGAGGTCAACTTCCAAATAACAGAAGTACTAGTAGACATCAGAGAAAAGAAGGAATTATCAGTAAAATATTCAAGAAAAATTCCCAGAATCAAGGAACATGATTTTGCAGAATGAGAGGCTCTCTGGGTACCCTGGAAAAATGAAAGAAAATAGATATACACTTTCAATTAAAGCCTAGTCAGGAAAATAGAGACCACACCAACTACTGTCACAGAATCTAAAATAAAGAGTTGTTTAGTCAGATATGGGTTGAGCTACATCTCCCTCAAAAAGATGTTGAATTCCTAATCCCTAGTACTTAAGAATGTGACCTTATGTGCCCTATTCACGATAGCAAATACTTGGAAACAACCCAAATGTCCATCAATAATAGAATGGATAAAGAAAATGTGGTACATATACACCATGGAATACTATGCAGCCATAAAAAAGGATGAGTTCATGTCCTTTGCAGGGACATGGATGAAGCTGGAAACCACCATTCTCAGCAAAATACCACGAGGACAGAAAACCAAACACTGCATATTCTCATTCATAAGTGGGAGTTGAACAATGAGAACACATGGACCCAGGGAGGGGAACATCGCACATTGGGGCATGTTGGAGGGTGGGGGCTGGGGGAGGGATAGCATTAGGAGAAATACCTAATGTAAATGATGAGTTGATGGGTGCAGCGAACCAACATGGCACATGTATACCTGTGTAACAAACCTGCACGTTGTGTACATGTACCCTAAAACTTATATATATATATATGTGTGTATATATATGTATATGTGTGTGTGTGTATATATATATATATGGCCGGGCGCAGTGACTTACACCTGTAATCCCAGCACTTTAGGAGGCCGAGGCAGGCAGATCACGAGGTCAGAAGATCGAGACCGTCCTGGCTAACATGGTGAAACCCCGTCTCTACTAAAAATACAAAAAAATTAGCCGAGCGTCGTGGTGGGCGCCTGTATTCCCAGCTACTCGGGAGGCTGAGGCAGGAGAATGGCGTGAACCCAGGAGGCGGAGCTTGCGGTGAGCTGAGATTGCTTCACTGCACTCCAGTCTGGGCGACAGAGTGAGATTCCGTCTCAAAAAAAACCAAAACCAAAACAAAAAAAAACACCTTATTTCAAAATGGGATCTTTACAGAGGTAAACGAGGTTATTAAGGTGGACCCTAATCCAGCATGACTTCAGACCTTTTACAAAAGGGGGAGATTTTGACACAGAGACAGAACACCAGGGAGATGACTATCTACAAGCCAACTAGAAGGGAGCCTGGAGCAGATTCTTCCTAGCATCTTCAGAAAGAACATGTTCCTGCCTGAAATACCTTGATTTCAAACTTCTGGTCTCCAGAACAGTGAGAATGTGTTTCCTTGATGCTGCCACTTGATATCTCATGGATATCTTGAACTTAAGACAATCAACAAACTTTTTTTTTTTTTTTTTTTTTTTTTTTGAGGTAGCGTCTTGCTCTGTGACCCATGCTAGAGTGCAGTGGTACAAACATGGCTCAGTGCAGCCTCAACCTCCTAAGTTGAAGGGATCTTCATGTTTCAGCTTCCCATGTAGCCAAGACCACCTAGGTGTGTGTGCCACCATACTAGCTAATTTTTTGACCCTTTGTGGTGATGGGGTTCTCACTTCTTTGCTCTAGCTGGTCTTGAACTCCTGGGCTCAAGCAGTCCTTCCACCTCAGCCTCCCAAAGTGTGGGGATTACGGGTGTTAAGCTACCACACCCAGCCAACCGACTGTTGATCCCTTCATTCTTAAACTGCACTCCAGGTCTACTTTCTGCCCTCCACCCTACGTTTGTTCATTCCTGTCTTTATCATTTCATTAAATGGTATTGCCATCCACTCAGTAGCTAGAAGCCAGGTGTCATACTTGATACCTTTCTCTTCCTCATTCTAACTCTCACATACTTCCAGTCCATCAGCAAATCCTATCTTTTCTACCTCCAAATACATCTTGAATTCTTCTGTTCTCTATCTGCATCACCACACCACTCAAGTCAAGCAACCATCATCTCTTCACTTACACTGTTGGCCTCTTATTTTATTTTATTTTATTTTATTTTATTTTATTTTATTTTATTAGACAGAATCTCACTCTGTCACCCAGGCTGGAGTGCAGTGGTACAATCTTGGCTCGCTGCAACCTCTGCCTCCTGGATTCAAGCAGTTCTTCTGCCTCAGCCTCCTGAGTAGCTGGGACTACAGGTGCTCGCCACTGTGCCCAGCTGATTTTTGTATTTTTAGTAGAGATGGGATTTCACCGTATTGGCAGGCTGGTCTTGAACTCCTGACCTCATGATCTGCCCGCCTCGGCCTCCCAAAGTGCTGGGATTACAGGCGTGAATCACCATGCCCAGCTTCTATTTTTTATTGTGGTAAACTGCATAAGTGTAAAGTTGAACTTCTTAACCATTTTAAGTAAACAGTTCACTATTGTTAGGTATAATCACATTGTTGTACAACCAGTCCCCAGAACTTTTTCATTTGTAAAACTGAAACTGTATGCATACTAACAGCTCCCCAAGTCTCCCCTCCTCCTAGCCCCTGGTAACCACTGTTCTTTATGTTTCTCCTTTATGTTTGTGTAAATTTGTTTGCTCTAGGTATCTCATATAAATGCAGTCATATATTGTCTTTTCATGACTGGCTTATTTCACTTAATGTCCTGAAGGTTCATCCATTTTGTAGCACAAGTCAAAAATTTTCTTCCTTGTTAAAGCTGAATAATATTCCATTGCTTATATATACCACATGTTGTTTATCCATTCATCTGTTGATTGAGCAGCTTGGGTTGCTTCCACATTTTAGCTGCTAAGAATAATGTTGCTATGAACATGGGTGTAGAAATACCTGTTCAGGTTCCTGCTTTCAGTTTTTCGATTACACTCAGAAGTTGAATTGCTGGATTATATGGTAAACTATTTTTTATTTTTTGAGGAACCACCATACCGTTTTCCATAGCAGCTGCACCATTTTACATTACCACCAACAGTGCACAAGAGTTCTAATATCATCACATTTTCACTAACACTTGTTTTCTGTGTTTTTTTTTAATAGTAGCTATCTTAATGGCGGTATCTCTGTGGTTTTGATTTGCGTTTCCATCATGGCTAGTGATAATGAGCATCTTTTCATGTGCTTGTTGGGTATTTGTATATATTTTGAGAAATATCTATTTCGTTCGTTTGCCCATTTTTCATTTGGGTTATGTTTTTGTTGAGTCTGAACTAGTCTTTTTATTTTTACTTTTGTCTGTCCACTTAACTCATTCTTCACACAGCAGCACACAACAGCCAGAGAAATGTTTTTAAGATTTCTGCTTTAACGATATAACAGTAAATCTTACTTGGCAGCATAATAAATGAAAGTTTACATTGCTTTCTCACATCACAGGGTGTGTGTGTGTGTGTGTGTGTGTGTTGAGGGGCACCTTTGCTTCATGCAGTCACTTGGAGCACAGGCACCTGTATCTTATGTCGCCACCATAATCAGCTTTGGCTTCTCAGATTGTTTTGGAAGGGGTAGTGTGTGTGGAGAAAGATTTTAGGGTCGAGACTAGAAGTAGCTTATATCACTTTTACCCACTCAGTTCCATTGGTCAGAACTGAGTCATGTGATCTTACCTAATTGCAGGGTTGGCTGGGAAATGTAGTATAGCAGTGTTCTAATGAAGAGAACATAGTCATTAGTGAATACTAGCAGTCTCTGTCACAGCGTATATTGGATTATAATTTCCTTGCTTAAAACCCTTCTTATTACATGACTTTTTTAAAGACAGAGTCTCATTCTGTTGCCCAGGCTGGAGTGCAGTGGTGGGATCTCAGCTCACTGCAACCTCTGCCTCCCGGGTTCAAGCAATTCTTGTGCCTCAGCCTCCCAAGTAACTGGGATTACAGGCATGCGTCACCGCGCCCAACTAATTTTTTGTGTTTTTCAGTAGACACAGCGTTTACCATGTTGGCCAAGGCTGGTCTCGTACTGCTGGCGTCAGGTGATCTGTCCACTTTGGCCTCCCAAAGCGCTGGGATTACAGGCATGAGCCCCCATGCCTGGCCTACTTCTTATTACTACTTATTACATGTAGAATAAAATTGGCCTGTGTCTCTCCCAACCTCACATTGTACCACTTTTGCCCTTGTTCTCTAGCCACGTTAGAATCGGTCATTTTCTATAACGTGAGTTTTTTTCCCCCTCCTGGAACCTATGTGCTTTGCAGTTTCTTTCGCTTGGAGCACTCTACTTTAAATATTTATATGACTGCCTCCTCGTCATCCTTAAAATTTCCACTTAAATTTTTTATCTCTAACTAAAAGCTCTAATGAGAGTAGCACTCATATTCTCTGTCCTTTATGATAGCACTGCGTTAATCTTTGTCATAGCATTTTTTGCAACCTATAAAATATTTTATTTGAAAATATTCAAATAATGCTTAGGATTATTGGCCAATGCTTAGGATACATTAGTCATTCAGTAGATATGTTGTTGAAGGGAATCTGTTATATAGAACAGACTGAAATGGAGATAGTTGAATTTTAACCAAGGGCTCTTATGATAATTTAGGTGAGTTGCTGAGGGCTTGAGTTTTAGTGGTGTCAGTGTAAATGGAACAGAAAAGGATGGATGAGAGACATTTCGAGAGAAAAACCAACACAAATTGATGTGTGACTTAAGGGGAGCCTGGGTGAATTGGAAGATAATGATTTATAATAGATTGGTAAAGAGGATAGAAGAGCTGGATTTTTGGAGATGATGCATATTCAATTTGAGGTGATGGCAAGATATTTAAGTAGAAATGCTGAGGAACAGTAGCTTGGATTAGAGAACACAATTGAAATTACAGAGCCTAGGCCAGAGGTGATACGATGAAGTTGTCATAAAAATGAACAAGCTATCTAGAGAGAGGGTGTATGTGAGAAGAGCAGATGGCTCAGTGGAAGGAAAATGAGGAGCCAGAAATGGAAACCAGAAGCAGGTGGCACGGAGGGAGGGAAATCAATTTAATATAGGGGTAAGGAAACCAGTAGTTTCAAGAAAGAGGGATGATTAGGTTGGCTGCCTCCAGTATAGCTATTCCTTGTCATATGCATTTGAAAGTTCTGAAATGTTACCTTTTATTAAGTAGTTTGAGATCAGAGGGTACCATGGGTTTTATTTATTCTGTAAGAAAGTATAGTTTAACGAGAATGATAGAGTACAGCTTTGAGTTATTGTCTTGTCTTTTTTTCTGAAACAGGGTCCTTGCTCTGTGGCCCAAGCTGGAGTGCAGTGGCACAGCCTCGCTCACTGCAACCTCCATCTGCTGGGTTCAAGCGATTCTTGTGCCTCAGCCTCCCAAGTAGCTGGGATTACAGGCACCTGCCACAATGCCTGGCTAATTTTAGTATTTTTAGTAGAGACAGGTTTTCACCATGTTGGCCAGGATGATCTCGAACTCCTGACCTCAAGTGATCTGCCCACCTCGGCCTCCCAAAGTGTTGAGATTATAGGTGTGAGCCACTGCACCTGCCAAAGTTCTTATGTTTTAGAGATATTTACTTAAATATTTATGGATGAAAATGTTTATTTTTTAGAGATACACACTGAAATATTTACAGACAAATTTTTAGAGTTATACACTGAAATATTTACAGAAAAAAGTTTTTTGCTTCAAAATATTTCAGCAAGGAAACAGGAATGGGTGAAAATATGGATATTGTGGCCATGGACAAGTGACCATGAGTTGATGATTTTAGCTACATAGTGGGTTTAAGGGGGGTTTGTTCTCTTCTTTAATCTGTGTTTGAAATTTTGCATAATAGAAATTATGAAAGGAAGGAATTGTCTTTTCCAGCTATAACCTTGGGCACATTACTTAAACTTTTTTGAGACAGGGTCTTGCTGTGTCATCCAGGCTGGAGTGCAGTGGCTCGATACTCTTCAGCTCGTTAAGTAGCTGGGACTACAGGTGGTTCCCACCATGACTGGTTAATTTTTGAGTTTTTTGTAGAGACGGGATTTTGTCATGTTGCCCAGGCTGGCCTCGAACTCCTGGGCTCAAGTGATTTCGCCTGCCTCGACCTCCGAAAGTGCTGGGATTACAAGTGTGAGCCACTGCGCCCAGCGTAGTTAAACCTTTGAAGCCTTAGTTTCTTCAGTTAAAAATGGTGATATTAATACTGATTTTATCAGTTTGCTGTGGTGATTAATGACAATGTATTAAAACCACTTAGCATGCTTACTCGGTACACTCATTGTCCAGTAAATATTTCTGAAGTGAAATACAGTGAGATAATACAGTTAGGCATCAAGGTTAAGGGGTTTGTAACAGGAGAAAAGGTTCTGCGCTCTTTATAGCAACCTTTCTTAAGAGATATGTTCTATTTAGAATGCTGTAAAGTTGGAATGACTAACTTAAAAGCTTCCATAGACATTTATTTATTTTGGCATGTTTTTAGTAGGAGTTTTCTCATCTGAACATGTACAAAAGCAGCAGTACAGTGGTATTTCATCTGTTCTAAACCACATCCTTTTACTGAATCTTATTCCGGAAGCATTTATAAGGTGGGTGTCCCTTTGAAAGACATTGTCCTTTAAAATAGTTTGAAAGTAAATTTTCAATTAACATTAAAATCAAATGAGGGAATACTTAAAATGGAAGCATGGGTTAATAAAATTGTATTAACACTAACTTCTTAGAGCACCTGACTTAAAGTATATGTTTTTTGGTAGTAACTTGGTTATAGGTAGTATATAGTTATCCTTTTATTTATTCTTTTGTGGTAAAACTTGGTTATGGATAGATTATACTTGTCCTTTGGTATCCAGTATCCATGAGGTATTGGTTCCAAGACTCCTTGCAGAGACCAAAATTTGAGGATGCTTGAGTGTCTTGTGTAAAATGGGGTAGTATTTGCATATAACCTATGCACATTCTCCTGTATACTTGAACTCATCTTTAGGTTACCTAACACTTTGTAAGTGGTATTTAGGTAGTTAATACTGTATTGTTTAGGGAATAATGACAAGGAAAAAAAGCCTGTATATGTTTAGTACAGGCCGTTTTTTTTTTCCCTGAATGTTTTAAATCCACAGCTGATTGAATTCGTGGATGCGGAACCCATGGATACAGAGCCAGCTGTACTAAGAAATTGCTGTCAGAGTCTGTAGATGTCATACAATTTTGTCTCCAGATAAATAAGAGACCTGTGAACACAAAGGAAACTTTCCTTATGCCTTTTCATTCTCATGTTTTTAAAGTTTGTTCATTTTTTGTTTAGGGAACTTTAATGAGTCACTTAAGCAGAGTTTGGAACTGTCCTGTAGCTACATGATCAGTCATTTTTTTTCCCTATCTTTCTTTTTCTTTTTTTCTGACATGGAGTTTTGCTCTTATTGCCCAGGCTGGAATGCAATGGCGCAATCTCAGCTCACTGCAACCTCCACCTCCCGGGTTCAAGCGATTCTTGTGCCTCAGCCTCCCAAGTAGCTGGGACTACAGGCGTGCGCCACCACACCCGGCTAATTTTTGTGTTATTAGTAGAGACGGGGTGTCACTATGTTGGCCAGGCTGGTCTTGAACTCCTGACCTCAGGTGATCCACCTGCCTCGGCCTCCCAAAGTGCTGAGATTACAAGCATGAGCTGCCGTGCCCAGCCCCTATCTTTTATATTGTATTTTATTTCTATAGAAATAAGGTTTCACTGTGTTTTCTGGACTGGAGTGCAGTGGCTATTCACAGGCACCATCATAGTGCACTGCGGCCTCCAACTCTTGGCCTCAAGTGATCTTCTCACCTTATCCTCTTGAGTAGCTGGGACTACAGGAGTGCACCGTCATGCTCAGCATTTTTTTTCTATCTTAACATAAAATGGAAAAAAGTTACTGTTGCCTTTTCTTGTGATAAATAGCAGCCTAAGTAAGACTGGTAGTTTGGAATAAAGGATAAGTTACAAAGGCAGGAAGGTGAGGAAAGAATTGTTTAAAAATGAAGGTAAGAAGGAGAAAAAGAAGTTGAGAGATAAAGTTTATATTTTCCCGTGCTTTAATATCATCTTGCAGTGAATTAGTTGAAAATTGCTTTGCCAGTTACATATAATTGGTGACTTTTAAGTTATTTGCCACCTGGAACAGACATAACTTCTTTAACATAAAACTCAGATAACAACTGTCATTGAATTTATGTTTCCACAAAACTGGTGGTGGAATTTTTAGCATTAGGTAGGAGAATAGGACAGGGAAAGACAGCTATGTCTCAGACACTGTACTGTTTTACCTATTTTGTTAAGTCCTCACAGCAATCCTGTAGGTAGGTGTTATACTGAGGCACAGAGGTTTGATAACTTCATCAGTGTTACACAGATAATAAATGACAGAGCAAGAATTCATACTGTAATGTTTCTGTTCTTGTTATCTTTTATTCATTGCCTTTGTTATTCTTCTTCTCCTTCTCCTCCTCCTTCTCCTCCTCCTTCTCCTCCTTCTCCTTCTCCTCCTTTCTCTTTCTCCTCCTTCTCTTTCTCGTCTTTCTCCTCCTCCTCCTCGTCCTCCTCCTCCTCGTCCTCCTCCTCCTCCTTCTCCTCCTCCTCCTCCTCCTCCTCCTCCTCCTCCTTCTCCTTCTCCTCCTCCTCCTTCTCCTTCTTCTCCTCCTTCTCCTCCTCCTTCTCCTTCTTCTCCTCCTTCTTCTTCTCCTCCTCCTCCTCCTTCTTCTCCTCCTCCTTCTCCTTCCTCGTCCCCACTCCCCCCTCCTCCCCCCCTCCTCCTCCCCCTCCTCCTCCCCCTCCTGCTCCGATAGAGTCTTGCTCTTGTCGCCCAGGCTGCAGTGCAATGGCATGATCTCTGCTCACTGCAACCTCCTCCTCCTAGGTTCAAGCTATTCTCCTGCCTGAGCCTCCCAGGTTGCTGGAATTACAGGCACCTGCCACCACTCCCAGCTAATTTTTGTATTTTTAGTAGAGACGGGGTTTTGCCATGTTGGCCAGGCTGGTCACGAACTCCTGACCTCGTGATCTGCCTGCCCCAGCCTCCCAAAGTGCTGAGATTACAGGCGTGAGCCACCGCGCCCGGCCCCCCCTTGCTTTATTTTATGATTCCATTCAGTTATTAGTCCTGTTGGTTTTTAAAAAATGTTTTATTGAGATATGATTCACATACTATACAGTTCACTCATTAAAAGTATACAATTCAGCTTTTAGTATATTCAGAGTTGTGCAACCATCACCACAATATTAGAACTTTTTTTTTTTTGACACGGCATCTCACTATGTCACCAGGCAGGAGTGCAGGGGCGAAATCTTGGCTCACTGCATCCTCTGCCTCCTGGGTTCAGGTGATTCTCCTGCCTCAGCCTCCTGAGTAACCAGGACTCCAGACGCCTGCCACCACGCCCGGCTAATTTTTTGTATTTTTAGTAGGGATGGGGTTTCACCATGTTGGCCAGTATGGTGTCAATCTCTTGACCTCGTGAGCCACTGCACCCGGCCTTATTAGAACATTTTAATCACCTCCCAAAACAATGCCATATTCATTAGTTGTCACCCCTAACCTTCCCTCTCTGCGTCCTAGGAAACCGTTAATCTGCCTTCTGTCTGTATACATTTGCTCATTCTGAACCTTACATATAAGTGGCATCATATAATATATGGTCCTTTGTGACTGCTTTCTTTCACTTAGCTCAGTGGTTTTTTTGTTTGTTTGTTTTGTTTTTTTCTTTTTTGAGGCAAGGTCTTGCTCTGTCGCTCAGACTGTAGTGCAGTGCTTGATCACGGCTCACTGCAACCTCTGCCATCCAGGCACAAGTGATCCTGCCACAGTCTCCTGAGTAGCTGGGACTGCAGGCATGTGCCACCATGCCAGGCTAATTTTTTTTTTTTTTTTTGTAGAGATAGTCTCACTATGTTGCTCAGGCTGGTCTTGAACTCCTGGGCTCAAGTGATCCTCTCACCTCTGCCTCCCAAAGAGCTAGGATTATAGCATGAGCCACTGCACCCAGCATCTTGATGTTTTTAAGGTTCATCCATGTTATAGCACATACTATTACTTCATTCCTTTTTATTGCTGAATAATATGTAATTTTACAGTTAATACCACATTTTATCCATTCATCAGTTTACAGGCATTTGAGTTTTTTCTCCCTTATGGCTATTACAAATAATATGGCTACTGGCATTCGTGTACATGTTTTTAAAAAGTTATTGTGGTAAGATATGTGTAACATAAAATTTACCATTTTAACCATTTTTAAGTGTACAGTATTAAGTATATTCACATTGTTACGCAACCATCACCACTACCTGTTTGCATAACTTTTTCATTTTTGCCACCTGAGACTCTGTACCCGTTAAACAACAACTCCCGAGTCTGCTATCCCCCCAGCCTCTGGCAACCACCATTCTACTTTGTGTCTCTATGAATTTGATAAGTCTTGGAACCGTGTATAAGTGAAATAAATCATACAGTATTTGTCCTTTATGACTGGCTTATTTCACCGAGTACAGTGTCTTCAAGGTTTATTCACATTGTAGCATGTGTCAAAGTTCCTCCTCCACCAAAGACTAGTACTGTTCCACTGAATCTATATTTACCACATATTGTTTACTCATTCAGCTGATGATGGACACTGAGGTGGAGTTGTGGTCTTGTTGTCCAGGCTGGAGTGCAGTGGCACGATCTCTGCTCATTTGCAACCTGCGCCTCCTGGGTTCAAGTAATTCTCCTGCCTCAGCCTCCCAAGTATCTGGGATTACAGGCATGGGCCACCACGCCTGGTTAATTTTGTATTTTTAATAGAGATGGGGGTTTTGCCATGTTGGTCAGGCTGGTCTTGAACTCTTGACTTCAGGTGATCCACCCGCCTCAGCCTTCCAAAGTGCTGGGATTACAGGCATGAGCCATCATGCCCGGCCTGATGATGGACACTTCGGTTGCTTCCACTTTTTGGCTATTGTGAATAATGCTGTTACAAACATGGATGTACAAATATCTATTTGAGTTCTCACTTTTACTTTTTTTGGGTTTATATCCAGAAGTGAAATTGCCTGGATCATATGGTAATTCTTTTTCTTATTTTTTGAAGAACTGCCATATGGGTTTCCACAGTGGCTGTACCATCTTATCTTCCCACCAGCAATGCACAAGGGTTCTAATTTTCTACATCTTTACCAACAATTGTTATTTTCTGTCGTCGTCATCTTTTTTTAAATAGCCATGGTGATGGTTGTGAGGTGGTATTATCTCATTGTGATTTTGATTTGGATTTTTCTAATGGCTAGTGATATGATCATCTTTTCATGTGCTTATTCACTGTTTGCATATCTTCTTTGGAGAACTGTCTATTCAGTTCCTTCCCCATTTTTGTGTTGGACTTTTATTCTTTTTAGAGACAAAGTCTCACTGTATCACTCAGGCTGGAATGCAGTGACATAATCATGGCTCATTGCAATCTCATCCTTCTGGGCTCAAATGATCCTCCTGTCTCAGCCTCCTGAGTAGCTAGGACTATAGGTGTATGCCACTGCCTGGCACATTTATTTATTTTTTGCAGAGATGGGGGTCTCACTATGTTGCCCAGGTAGGTCTTGAACTTTTTAGCCTCAAGGGATCCTCCTGTCTCAGCCTCCCAAAGTGCTGGGATTATAGGTGTGAGTCACCACACCCAGCTGGATTGTTTGTTGTTGTTGTTGACTTGTAAGAGTTCTTTATATATTCTGAATTTCAGTGTCCTGTCAGATGTGATTCCAAATATTCCTTTCTGAAGGTTGCCTTTTCACTGTATTAATTTAGTGTCCTTTCATATACAAAGTATGTTAAAAGATCTTAATTTTGATGAAGTCCAGTTTCACTCTTTTCGGTCACCTGTGCTACTGATGTCCTGGATTATCTGAGTGGGTTCTGGTAATCACACGAGTCCTTATCAGAGGGAATCAATTAGTCCAAGAAAGGGATGTGATGATGAAAGCAGAAATCTTGATGATGCGACCAAGAGCAAAGGAACGTAAGCAGCTTCTAGGAGCTAGAATAGACAAAGAACAGGTTCTTCTCTAGAGCCTCCTGAAGGAATGCAGGATTTGATTGTAGCTTTGTAATCTACTCCATCCAGGCTGCTGCAAATGCCAAGCATGCCTATAAGACCTGTTTTAGACTTAATGACCTGTAGAACTGTAATGACCTCTAGAACTGAGTAAGTTCTTTAGTGGTGATTTCTGAGATGGGTACAACTATCACCCAACAGCAATGTGTAGTCTTTTATCCCTCACGCCACCACCCTTATTCATATGCTTTTGCGTCCTCATAGCTTAGCTCCCACTTATGAATGGAGACTATACGGTGTTTGGTTTTCCATTCCTGAGTTAATTCAGTTAGAATAATGGTCTCCAGTTCCATCCAGGTTGCTGCAATTGCCATTATTTTATTTCTTTTTATGGTTGAGTAATAGTCCATGGTATATATACACACCATATTTTCTTTACCCACTCGTTAATTGATGGACATTTGGGCTGGTTCCATATTTTTGCAGTTGTGAATTGTGCTGCTGTAAACATGCATGTGCAAGTATCTTTTTCGTATAACGACTTCTTTTCCTCTGGGTAGATACACAGGAGTGGGATTGCTGGATCTACTTTCAGTTCTTTAAGGAATCTCCATACTAGTTTACATTCCCACAAACATTGTAAAAGTGTTCCCTTTTCACCATATCCATGCCAACATCTATTTTTTGATTTTTTTTGATTGTGACCATTCTTGCAGGAGTAAGGTAGTACTGCATTGTGGTTTTGATTTGCATTTCCCTGATAATTAGTGATGTTGAACATTTTTTCATATGTTTGTTGGCCATTTGTGTATCTTCATTTGAGAACTGTCTATTCATGTCCTAAGTCTGTTTTTTGATGGGATTATTGTTCTTTTGCAGATTTGAATTCCTTGTAGATTCTGGATGTTAGTCCTTTGTCAGATGTATAGATGGTGAAGATTTTCTTCCACTCTGTGGGTTGTTTACTCTGCTGATTGTGTCTTTTGCTGTGCAGAAGCTTTTAATTTTAATTAAGTCCCATCTCCTTATGTTTGTTTTTGAGGCATGAGACTGTTGATAGAATCTACATCTTGCTTTGCTCAGATTGGCTTAAACCCTACATAGATTCTAATCCATCACCAAGTCTTGACATCTTCCATGGAAATTTGAGAAGGGTTAGTGATATAAGCCAGTGGTACCTGTTGCTTCTACTGGTATTGAGGCAGGAATTACTATTCATCATTACCTTCTTTTACTACCTATTCTAGATTTCCTTTATGCTGAGCCAGCATTTAAGCTGGTTTAAGTTGCTTGTGTCCTTTAGGCTTCCATCCTTGTGGGACTTGAGCCTTTAGTTGCCTTGCCTGTTTTGAGCCATGGTTGCTGTAATTTCCTGTTTACCCTATTACCAAGCGTGGAAATACCCTGCATTCCAGACAGATTGCTCCCTAATCCCATTGTGTACAACAGGTCCTAATAATCAGGGTCTCTTATCACTGCTAGTATATTTATTCCTTTCTTTGCCTGCTTGTTCATCAGTATGAGAAGCCCATAGTGACCAAGTGGTGGTTGTGGCTTTAGGCTCTGTGAACCCCTACTGTGGAAGCATTACCCTCAGGATCTCTAGTACAGCAGAGATTTTAAATTGTGGGGATAGGAAATCCACATGCTGTAAGTGCGTTACTGGGAGTGATGGTGAAGAGTCAATCTAACTTCTCTACATCTTGGTTTTAAGCCTGTGCATCTTAGGTAGTAGGGATATAATGGCCTAGCCATTGGTTCAGTGCATATGCTGCATCCCAAATGACCAGCAGAATGACTTCTTAATCGAGCTTTTAATTTAATGCATCACTTTATGATTTTGTTAGCCTCACAGTTTCTAGGTGATGTGGTATGTGGTGTAGGACCAGTGGATGCCATGGTCATGTGCTTAATGTTGTATCTTCTTGCCCATTAAACGAGTCCTTTGGTTTGAGGTGATGTTAAAGTGAATCCCAAATTGGCAAAGCAAACATTTTGAAGCCATTGAGGTACTGTAAATGTCCAGAGACACTCAGGGCTGGAAAGGCAAACTCATTTCTATAGTAAGTGTATATCCTACTTCCCCTGGAATGCAAGGGTTCCAGTTCCATCCTGCTACCTGCTCAGTTCTCTTCTGGTAAGTTGTTTCCTGCATTTTGCTGTGTTCCTAATTTTGCTAGATTTTCTTCTCTTATTAGTACTTTTAATTATATTTTTCAGAAATAAGCTGATGTTTTTGTTTTGTTTTTTTGAGATGGAGTTTTACTCTTGTTGCCCAGGCTGGAATGCAGTGGCGCTACTATCTCGGCTCACCACAGCCTCCACCTCCCGGGTTCAGGCAATTCTCCTGCCTCAGCCTCCCAAGTAGCTGAGGTTACAGGCATATGCCACCACGCCCAGGTAATTTTGTATTTTTAGTAGAGACGGGGTTTCTCCATCTTGGTCAGGCTGGTCTTGAACTACTGACCTCAGGTGATCTGCCCGCTTCGGCCTCCCAAAGTGCCAGGATTATGGGCATGAGCTGCTGCGCCCGGCAAGCTGATTTTTTTGATAATGGGGATGTGCTGAACAGTTTTCACTTTAACATAGTCAACTATATGATTCCATTTGTATGGAATTCAAAAAAGGCAAACTGATGACAGCCTATCAGTGCTTGCCAGTCTGGAGAGAAATGACTGTAAAGGGGCATAATACAACTTTTTTGGGTGATGCAAGTGTTTTAGATCTTGATTGTGGTATGGGTTACATGACTGTATACATTTGTCAAAACTCATTAAACTGTACACTTAAAATTAGTTTTGTAGGTGAATTATATCTCAAAGCTGATTTTGAAGAAATAAGAGGAAATTAATGTACTTATCCTTTTCCATAATATCTTTTCCTTTGTGGTTTATGCTTTTTGATTCTTAAGTTTGAGAAACTCTTCTCTACTCTGGGTTTTTTTTTTCCTAATTTTCCGATTCATTAATTACTGCTATTTATTTCCCTTCTTGTCTCAAAATAAGATATGGTAAGACATACAGAGACCAAAAAGACTGTCATGGAAGAAGAGTTTTGTACTCACTGTTACCTAGAAACAGGAGACAGGCATGTCATCGAAGGCCCCAAGGGAAAGCACCAAGGTTGGTCAGGAAGCAGAAGGAGAAGAAAAGCGTAGGCCAGAGCTTGTATTGTGGTTTCTGTGGAAAAGAATGGGCGACTGGGCGCGGTGGCTCATGCCTGTAATCCCAGCACTTTGGGAGGCCGAGGTGGGTGGATCACGAGGGCTAGATATCGAGACCATCCTGGCCAACATGCTGAAACCCCATCTCTACTAAAAATACAAAAATTAACTGGGTGTGGTGGGGTGTGCCTGTAGTTCCAGCTACTGGGGAGGCTGAGGCAGGAGAATCGCTTGAACTCAGGAGAAGTAGAGGTTGCATTGAGCAGGGATTGTGCCATTGCCCTCCAGCCTGGCGACAGAGCGAGACTCCGTCTCAAAAAAAAAAAAAAAAAAAGAGCAAGACAGGGTAGACAAACTTGAGTAAATTTGGATCATTTGAATAATTTTGGTGGGTCCTGGGTTATAGGTATGGTCCCTGGTTGGCTGGTACCTGGCCCTGGGGTATGTTAGGGCAGAAGGAATACTAACCTGGTGTGTGAGAGTTTTGGTATAGACTCTAGATTGCTTAGTTGCATATCAGAGGTGTGTTCAGAGGCAAGTTGCTTGCTATCTCTAGGAATTAACCCTGGGAGGTACAGTTGCTCCCGGGTTTGTAGGACTCAAGATGTCAAAACATCATAAAATGTAGAGAAAATTTAAGAAGATTATCATACTTATGTTTTCTTTAGGTTTACTCTTTTTTTTTTTTTTTTCCTAGTTTCTTGATTGAGTATATTAGTTAAGCATATTCAGTCTTACTGTTTTGTTTCAAGAGCATTAAGACTGTAATTTTAGCTGAGCTGCACGTTTTGATGGCATGGTATATTTATTGTCGTTCAGTTCTGATTTTTATAGTTTATCATTTTAAATTTAGAAGTTCATTTCTAAGTTAACAAATATTTGAAAATGTTGATTTCAACATTATATCGTGGTTAGATATAATGTCTTAGATAAAAGTTCCTTGAACATTTTTTTGTTTTTCATTGTGACTTTATTTTGAAAATGTTTCACATGTACTTGAAAATAATTATATTTTTATTTTTTTGTTTGGTGGAGGGTTCTTTATATAACTTAGATCAAATTTACTAACTTTGTGGATCAAATATTATATCTACTTACTGGTGTTCAGACATTCTGATCTATCTGTTTCTAATGTAAGTAAATTAGAGGCTCATGCAGTGATTGAAGATTAATTTTTTTCTTGGAACTTTCTTTTTGCCTTATTTTGATAGCTGTGTATAAGGCTTTGGTATGTTTTAGTTTATTTTATTATTTTATATATATATATATATGTATATATATATCTCATGTCTCCATACCTTCTAATATTGCAATAAAATTGTTTTGTCTGATGTTAAAATTGCTATAACACCTTTTTTTAAAAATGGCCATACCACTTTTTTTTAAAAATGGTTTGCCAGAATTTAGTTTTTTTTGTCTTTTCTTTGTTAATGTTTTAGTTCACTTTTATAAACAGCTTTAGTTGAATTTGTGTGTTGTTTTTATTTTCTATTACTTTATTTTATTTTATTTTATTTATTTTTTGAGACCGAGTCCCGCTCTGTTGCCCAGGCTGGAGTATAGTGGCGCAGTCTCGACTCACTGCAACCTCTGCCTCCTGGGTTCAGGTGAGTCTTGTGCCGCAGCCTCCCGAGTAGCTGGGATTACAGGCGCACACTCCCACCCCTCGTTAATTTTTGCATTTTTAGTAGAGATGGGGTTTTGCCATGTTGACCAGGCTGGTCTCTTAACTCCTGACCTCAGGTGATCCTCCCACCTTGGCCTCCCAAAGTGCTGGGATTACAGGCATGAGCCACTGTGCCCAGCCTGTATGTTATTTTTGTTATTTTCTGTTACAAATGAGTTAAATTCATTCACATCTATTTTGATTATGATATATCTAGATTTTTGTCATGTTGCTTTGTTTGCCATCCTTTTTCTTTGCTTCTCTTCTCCTTTCCTGTTTTTTGTTTTTTATTGATACATAATATTTTACATATTTATGAGGCACATGTGACATTTTGTTGCATAGGATATGTAGTGATCAAGTCAGGGTATTTGGGATATCTATCACCTTGAGTATTTATAATTTCTATGTTTTGGCAACATTCAAAGTCCTCTTTTCTATCTACTTTGAAATACACAGTTTTGCTAACTGTAGTCACCCTACTCTGCTATAGAATATTAGAATTTTTATACTTTAACAATATGTTTGTGTACATTAACCAACCTCTCTTCATTACCTACCACCCATGCACCCTTCTCAGACTTTGGTGTCTGTCATTCTACTGTCTACCTCTATGAGATCAATCTTTTAAACCCACTGAATGAGAACATACTTGTCTTTCTAGTCCTGGCTTATTTCACTTAACATAATGACCTCCAGGTCTATCCATGTTGCTGCAGATTACATGATTTCATTCTTTTTTAATGACCAAATAGTATTCCATTGTGTATATATGCTGCCTATATCCATTAATCTATTTTGTTTGTTTGCTTGTTTGTTTGTTTTTAAAGATAGGGTCTCACTCTGTCGCCCAGGCTGGAGTGCAGTGGTGCAATCATGGCTCACTGCAGTGGGTAGCTAGGACCACAAGCATACCCACCACACCTGGCTAATTAAAAAAAACATTTTTTTTGTAGAAATGGGGATTTCACTATGTTGCCCAAACTGGTCTCAAATTCCTGGGTTCCAGCAGTCCTCCTGCCTCGGCCTCCCAGAGTGCTAGGATTATAGACCTAGCACTGTACCTGGCCATGTGTATCTGTTGATGAACACTTAGCTTAATTATATATATTTGCTATTGTGAATAGTGCTACAGTAAACATGCAAGTGCACGTATCCCTTTGATACACTGGTTTCTTTTCCTTTGGATAACTACCCAGTAGTGGGATTGCTGGATCGTGTGGTAGTTCTGTTTTTAGTTTTTTGAGAAATTTTCATACTGTTTTCCAGAAAGTATGTACTAATTTACATTCTTACTAACACTGTGTAAGAGTTCCTTTTTTTCTATCCTTACCAGTGTCTTTTTTGTCTTTTGTTTTCTTTTTATTTATTATTTTGAGACGGAATCTCACTGTTGCCCAGGCTGGAGTGCAGTGGTACGATCTCAGCTCACTGCAACCTCTGCCTCCCAGGTTCAAGTGATTCTCCTGTCTCAGCCTCCCAAGTAGCTGGGACTACAGGTGTGTGCCACCATGCCTGGCTAATTTTATGTATTTTTAGTAGAGATGGGATTTTGCCATGTGTTGGCCAGGCTGGTCTCAAACTGCTGACCTCAAGTGATCTGCCTGCCTTGGCCTCCCAGAGTGCTGAGATTACAGACGTGAGCCACCACACCTGGCCTTTTTTGTTATTTAAATAATAGCCACTTTAACTTGGGTGAAATGATATTTCATGTGGTTTTCATTGCATTTCCCTAATGATTAGTGATGTTGAGCATTTTTTCATATACTTGTTTGCCATTTGTATGCCATTTTTTGAAAAATATCTATTCATGTCCTTAGCCTACTTTTAAATGGGATTATTGGTGGGGATTTTGTTTTAGTTGTTAGAGTTCCTTGTATATTCTAGATATTAGTCACTTGTTGAATAGTTTGCACATATTTTCTCCCTTTCAGCAGATTGTCTCTTCACCCTTTTTTTTAGACAAATGCTCACTTTAATCACAATTCTAAATTAATTATTTTCACATTAACACAGATGTTCCCATAACTGAGAAGAATTGAGTTAAGTATTATACATTTTTAAATGGTTAATATGATTTGAAAATTTTTTATAAAAATTGATCAGAAGCTAGTTGAAATTCCCACCGTAAATGTAAAATATTGGTTACAATTGTTTTTCACAGTAAACTGAGATCTAAGCTTCCTAAGAAGCTGTATTGTCTAGTATCATAATAGGGATGGCTAAATACTTGACAACTACTTTCTGAAGAACTGGCTTAACAAAAAGTTAATATTTGAAGAAACAGCTTTTCCCTTGTTTATAAGAAAAAGGCTAACATTTTGGCAGAGCTCTCATTTTATAGTGTGGACAATCAGAAGCAGGTGGATATTGGTGGGGCGCAGTGGCTCATGCCTGTAATCCCAGCATTTTGGGAGGCCAAGGCGGGCAGATCACTTGAGGCCAGGAGTTCAAGACCAGCCTGGCCAACATGGTGAAACCCTGTCTCTACTAAAAATACAAAAATTAGCTGGGTGTGGTGGTGGTTGCCTGTAATCCCACCTATTCGGGAGGCTGAGGCATGAGAATCACTTTAACGTGGGAGGTGGAGGTTCCAGTGAGCCGAGATTGCGCCAGCCTGGATGATAGAGCAAGACTCCCTCTCAAAAAAAAAAAAAAAAAAAAAAAAAAAAGTGGCTGCAATGGTATCAAGAAAAAAGCATTTCAAAACATTTCCACTTTTATTAAAGGTTTTGACAATGAAAGTATCATTAAATGTCTTTAAATTCTATTTGCTATAGAATAACCATCTAAATAGGAGACACATGCCATAATACACCAACCATTTTAGTATGTAAAATACTTCTGAACTCTTACTATAAAAAGATTTGGCTAAAATACAAAGCATCTTTGCAGTAAAACTGATAATGTAGCTTAAGTAGCTTATGAGATTTCAGAAATGTCTTATGAAAGAAATGAGAATGTTTCCCTGTGTGAGATAAAACTGAACGGTTAACGTTAAGGTGCTATAAACTAGACAAAGCTAGAAAGGCACATCATGTAACCAGAAAAGAATGGCATGTGATATGGACTTCCTCCATGTCAAACTGACAGGAAAATAGAATATGCTCTCCAGAAGGAAAGGCATGAGAAGATAATTCTTACAAACAAAGCTCTCATTGAGATATTGAAGAGCTTTACAGAGAACATAATCATAAAATGGCTAGAGATCATTTATAGGACATGGTAATGGAATCCTTTATATTACAATACCTGCCTCAGATATAAACACAGATCAAATACAAACACCCTTGTGAAGCTGTGCTGCTTTCAGCCAAACATTTCGCAGGTACCACAGTCAGCGTCTAGTAGCATTTGGATGCAAAGGTTTAACTTGTGCTGATCTGGACAAGCCACAGCAGAGACTCTGATTTGGAGACTTCATGGACACTCCTGCCAGTGGGCTGCTGCTATTGCTGCTATTTCCAGATACTGGTCGAACCATTTAGGTCTCTTGCTTTCAGCTGAAGGACTGCATATTTGTAATGGTTTCTTAGTAGCATCTGAAGAAAGATAAATCTCTTTTGGCGAGGACTGAGATTCTGATTTGACAGCAGCCGGAGCAGTCTACCAAAGTCACTAAAGGATTACATTTGGATTTAGATTTCTTCTCTTTTCTACTGGGGATTTACCTTCACTACTACTACTACTACTACTTTTTTCTTTGGTTAATTTCTTTAACTTTACTTTTTCTCATAGAGAAGTCTGCGTCATTATCCACACTCTCACCAAAATCAGAATCAACCTCAGAATCTTCACCAGTTGCCAAGTCTGGTTCAGTGTCATTAGCACTATCTCCATCACTGCCTTCCAGAAGAATTTTCCTCTGTTGTACCGCAGCTTTAGATGCTGCTTTTCTTTTCCCTTGAATGCCACCATCGTCTTTCTCAGTAATCTTATCCAAATCTAAATAATCACTGGCTACACTGCAATTAGAGATATGAGGAGACTTATTCTCTGTTTCTGTTCTACTATTGCCATGTTTTTCAACTCTTCTATCTTGAGACTTCTGCACATTAGTGGTGACTGTTGGAAGTTCCTTCACTGATAAAGCTAGTGCAACTTCTAAGTCTCTCTGGTAGAGCTTGTCATCTAAAGCCATTCTTTTTGTTAGGGGTTTTCTCTTCTAGTGGGACTTCTTTCTGGAGATCGTTCAAATTAGGTTTTGGTTTATCTTGTTTTAACTCCTTTGATGTTCTGGATTTCTTGTTTAAAGGTACAGTTGCAAAAACAAAATCATCACTGTCAGAGTCGTCAAACTGTGAGTAATTGATTGGTTTCTTACATCTCACAGGCTGCAGCATGGTCCCTTTCAAGGCTTGATATTTATACTTCCCAAGTTCTTGTTGGCTGTAGTGGTTGTTTCAATTCCCACGCAAAACCGGACATTGGTGCTCTCCCTTCACTCTGGATTGTTTCCTTTGTTGTGCAGAAGCTTTTTGTTTGTTTATTTAATATCAGTTGGCTTTAAATATGTGGATTTATTTCTGAATTTTCTGTTTTATTCTATTAGTCTGCGTGTCTGTTTTATACCAGTACCATGCTGTTTTGGTTACTGTAACCTTGTAATGTGTTTTGAAGTCAGGTAGTTTTATTCTTTTTGCTCAAGATTGTTTTGGTTGTTTGGGCTTCTTTTTGGTTTCATATGAATTTTTAAGATTGCTTTTTCTATTTCTGTGAAAAAAGACATTGGTATTTTGATAGTGATTGCATTGAAAATGTAGATTGCTTATGGCAGTATGGTCATTTTAATGATGTTAATTCTTATCCTTGAGCATGGGATGTCTTTCCATTTGTTTGTGCCCTCTTTAATTTATTTTATCCAGTGTTTTGTAGTTTTTATAGCTATTGTAAAGAGGGAATGCCTTCTTGGTTTCTTTCTCAGCTAGTTTGGTTTATTGGTGGATAGAAACAGGTTTTGTATGTTGATTTTTTTTTTTTTTTTAACATTCCCTACTTCACAGGTGGATGCATATTGATTTATGTGTGTTGATTTTGTATCCTGCAACTTTACTGAATTTATTTAGCAGAACTAAGAGTTTTTTGGTGGAGTCTAGGTTTTTCTAGATACAAGATCATATCAGCAGCAAAGAGGGACAGTTTGACTTCCTCTTTTCTAATTTGGATGCCTTTTCTTTTTTTTCCTCTTGCCTGATTGGTCTGGCTAGGACTTGCAGTACTGTGTTGAATAGGAGTGGTTAAAGTGGGCATCCAAGTCTTGTTCCAGTTCTTAGAGGAAAGGGTTTCAACTTTTCCCCATTCAGTATGATGTTAGCTGTGGGTTTGTCATATATGACCTTTGTTATGTTGAAGTATGTTTCTTTTATGCCTAGTTTGTTAAGAGTTTTTATCATGAAGAGACACTGAATTTTATCAAGTGCTTTTTCTGTGTCTGTTGAGCTGAACATATGGTTTTGTCCTGTATTCTGTTGATGTTATGAATCATATTTGTTGATTTGTGTAACCATCCTTGCCTCTCTGGGATAAATCTCACTTCATTGTGGTGGTGTTTTTTTTAAATTATTTTTTTTATTTTTTAAAAATTTTTTAATGTTGTTGGATTCAGTTTGCCAGTATTTTGAGAATTTTTATGTCTATGTTCATTGGGGATATTGGCCTGTAGTTTTCTGTATTTCTTTTTTTTATATTTTATATTTTTTATTGCATCCTTGTCTTGTTTTGGTGTTAAGGTAATGTTGGCCTTGTAGAATGAGTTGGGGAGAATTGGTGTTAGTTCTTCTATGAGTGTTTGGTAGAATTTGGCAGTGAAGCCATCCAGTCCCAGACTTCTCTTTGTTGGGAGACTTATTACTGATTAAATATCTTTACTTATTATCGATCTGTTGAAGTTTTGTATTTCTTCCTGATTCAATCTTGGTAGATTGTATATGTCTATGTCTAGGAATGTATCAATTTCCTCTCAGTTTTCCAGTATGTTAGTGTATCGTTGTTTGTAATAGTTTTTAATGATCTTTTGTATTTCTGTGGAATCAGTTGTAATGTCTCCGTTTTCATTTCTGATTTTATTTGGGTCCTCTCTTTTTATGTTGGTTAGTCTAGCAAGTGGTTTATTGATTTACCTTTTCAAAAAATCAGCTTTTTGTTGCTCCTTTGTGCTTTTTAAAAAAGTCGTGTCATTTAGTTCTGCTCTGATCTTTATTATTTGTTTCCTTCTACTAATTTGGGGTTTGGTTTGTTCTAGCTCCTTAAGGTGCATTGCTACATTGTTTCTTTAAAATCTTACTGCTTTTATGATGTAGGCATTTGTTGCTATAAATTTCCCTCTTAGCACTGTTTTTGCTGTATCTCATAGATTTTTGGTATGTCCTATTAGATTTTCATTTGTTTCAATAATTTTTTGATTTCTTCCTTAATGTCTTCCTTGACCTAGTGGTCATTCAGAAGCATGTTGTTTAACTTCTATATATTATATAGTTTCCAAAGTTCCTCTTACTCTTTTTTTTTTTTTTTTTCCCCTGAGACAGAGTTTTGTTTAGTCACCCAGGCTGGAGTGCAATGACACTATCTCAGCTCACTGCAACCTCCGCCTCCTGTGTTAAGCAATTCTTGTGCCTCAGCCTCCTAAGTAGCTGGGACTACAGGTGCACGCCACCATGCCTGGCTGATTTTTGTATTTTAGTAAAAACGGGGTTTCACCATGCTGCCCAGGCTGATCTTGAGCTCCTGAGCTCAGGCAATCCACTCACCTCGGCCTCCTAGAGTGCTAGGATTACAGGCATGAGCTCCCCCACTCAGCCTATTATTCTTGATTTCTAGTTTTATTCCATTCTTATCTGAGGAGATAATTGATACAATTTCAAGTTTTAAAAATTTGTTGACACGTTTTGTGTCCTAACATGATCTGTCCTGGAGAAGTTCCATATGCTGATGAAAAGAATATGTATTCTGTAGATGTTAGATGAAATGTTCTGTAAATGTCTGTTAGGTCTGTTTGGTCTAATATGCAGTTTAAATCCAGTGTTGCTTTCTTAATTTTTTATCTACATGATCCATTTAATGCTCACAGTGGGGTCCTGATGTCCCTAACTATTATCGTAGTGGAATCTATCTCTTCTTGCAGATCTAATAATACTTGCTTTATATATCTGGGTGCTCCAGTGTTGGGTGCCTTATATGTTTGGAATTGTTATATCCTCCTCCTGAATTTTTCCCTATACTGTTATATAATGACCTTCTTTGTCTCTTTTTACAGTTTTTGACTTAGTTTGTTTTGTTCGATACTCGCGTATAGCTACTTCTAGTCACTTTTGGTTTCTGTTTGCTTGGAATATCTTTTTCCATCCCTTAATTTCAGCCTATATGTCTTTACAGGTGAGATGAGTTTCTTGTAGGTAGTATATAGTTGGGTCATGCTTTAAAAACATTTTTAAAAATCTATTCAATCAGTATCTATCTATCTATATTTATTTATTTGAGATGGAGTTTTGCTCTTGTTGCCCAGACTGGAGTACAATGGTGCGGTCTTAGCTCATTGCAACCTCTGTCTCCTGGGTTCAAGCGATTCTCCTGCCTCAGCCTCCTGAGTAGCTGGGATTACAGGCACCCACCCCCACGCCTGGCTAATTCTTGTATTTTTAGTGGAGATGGGGTTTCACCATGTTGACCAGCCTGGTCTTGAACCCCTGACCTTAGGTGATCCACCTGCCTTGGCCTCCCAAAGTGCTGGGATTATAGGTGTGAGCCCCACCGCGCCCAGCCAAATTAGTCTATATCTTTTAAGTGGAAAGTTTGATCAGTTTACATTCAGAGTTATTGATATGTGAAGGCTTATTTCTGTCATTTTATTAATTGATTTTTGGCTGTTTTTGTATATCGTCTGTTCCCTCTTTATCTCTCATTAATTATTATTTTGGTTTGGTGGTTTTCTGTAGTTGTAAGTCTCTTCCTTGTTTGTGTTTGCTCTATCAGTGGTTTTTATATTTTTTTGTGTTTTCATGATGGTAGATAGTGTTCTTTTGCTTCTGGATGTAGGACTTTCTTAAGCATTTCTTTTAGGGCCAGTCTAGTGGTGATATATTCCCTCAGCTTTTGCTTGTTTGTGAAATACTTTATTTCTTATTCATTTAGGAAGGATAACTTTGCTGGGTATAGTATCCTTGACTGACAGTTTCTTTTATTCAGTGCTTTAAAAAAAACTGTATTTTTTTTAGATGGAGTCTTGCTCTGCCACCCAGACCGGAGTGCAGTGGTGCAATCTCAGCTCACTGCAGCCTCTGCCTCCAGGGTTCAAGTGATTCTCCTGCTTTGGCTTCCTGAATAGCTGAGATTACAGGCATGTATCACTGTGCCCAGCTACTTTTTGTATTTTTAGTAGAGATAGAGTTTCACCATGTTGGCCAGGCTGGTCTCGAACTCCTGGCCTCAAATGATCCACTTGCCTCAGTCTCTCAACGTGCTGGGATTACAGGCTTGAGCCACCATACCTGGCCTTCTTTCAGCACTTTGAATATATCATTTCATTCTCTACTGACCTATAAGGTTTCTTCTGAGAATTCCACTGTTAGTTTGATGGGCGTTCCTTTATAAGCGACTAGGTGCTTTTCTTGCTATTTTTAGAATTCCATGTATTTGATTTTTTGACAGTTTGAATATAATGTGCTGTGGAGAAGACCTTTTTGATTTGTATTTACTTATAGATCCCTGAACTTGGTGTATCTATCTGATGTGTAAAACTCTTTCTAGACTTGGAAATTTTTTACCTATTATTTTATTAAACAGGTTTTCTAACATTTTTGTTTTCTATTCTCCTAAGACACTGAAAATTTGAATATTTGGTTACTTAATGGTGTTCCATATGTCACATAGGCTTTTCTCATTCTTTTTTTTTAAAATTATTACTTTTTGTCTCACTGGCTTATTTCCAAGGGCTTTCCTTAATGTTCTGAGACTCTTTCGTGTGCTTAATCTAGTCTGTTGTTGACACGTTCAAATGTATTTTGTATTTCATTCAGTGAAATCTTCAGTCCCAGAATTCCTGTTTGGTTTTTCCTTTTTTTTTTTTTTTTTTTTTTTTTAGATGGAGTCTCGCTCTGTTTCCTAGGCTAGAGTGCTGTGTGTGGCACGATCTCAGTTAACTGCAACCTTCACCTCCCAGGTTCAAGTGATTCTTCTGCCTCAGCCTTCCGAGTAGCTGGGACTACAGGTGCCTGCCACCACACCTGGCTAATTTTTTTGTATTTTTTGTAGAGACAGGGTTTCACCATGTTAGCCAGGCTTGTCTTGAACTCCTGACCTCAAGTGATTGGCCTGCCTTGGCCTCCCAGAGTGCTCGGATTGATTACAGGCGTTAGCCACTGTGCCCAACCTGGTTTTCCTTTGTGGTATCTAGTTTCTTTAGTAAATTTCTCCCTCATGTCCTGAATTGTTTTTCCGAAGTTTTTGTATTGTTTTTCAGAATTCTCTTGTATCTTTTTTTTTTTTTTTTTTTTGAGACAGAGATGGGGTTCTGCTAGGTTGGTCTTGAACTCCTGGCCTCAAGTGATCTGCCTGCCTCAGCCTTCCAAAGTGCTGGGATTACAGATGAGGACCACAGTGCCTGGCCTCAGAATTCTCTTGTATCTTACTGGACTTCTTTAAATCAGTATTTTGAGTTATTTTTCTGGGATTTCATAAATTTCTTTTTTCCCCCCCGAGACAGGGTCTCACTCTGTTGCCTAGATTGGAGTGCAGTAGTGTGATTATGGCTCAGTGCAGCCTTGACCTCCCTGGGCTCAGGTAATCCCCTCACCTCAGCCTCTGAGTAGCTGGGACTTTAGGTTCATGCCACCACATGTGGCTAATTTTTGTATTTTTTGAGAGATGGGGTCTCACTATGTTGCCCTGGCTGGTCTTGAATCCCTAGGCTCAAGCAGTCTGCCTGCCTCAGTCTCCCAAAGTGCTAGAATTACAAGTCTGAGCTACTGCACTGGGTCAGATTTTTTTTGATTGGGATGTATTGCCCGTGAATTATTGTGGTCTTTTGGAGGTGTCATATTTCCTTGCTTTTTCACGTTTCCTGTGTCCTTACACTGGTATCTGTGCCTCTCATGTGACAATTGCTCCTTCTAGTTTTTTGAATTTTCTTTCCTAGGGGAGGACATTTTCCTGAAGATGTATTTGTGGTGTTGGTTGAGTATGGCACTTTGGCTTTGATTCTCGGTACGTGTCGTAGTGTAGTCTCTGTGTGATTTCTTTCAATGTGAATGGTGTCAGTGGTGTCTGTGATTTCTTAGGTGGCTTAGATTGTGGTTGTTAGTGGAGGCTGTGATAAAGTTTTTTTTATGAAAGAAATTTTAACTTTCAATAAAAGAGGTCTCACTCTGTTGCCCAGGCTGATCTTGAACTCCTGAGCTCAAGTGATCCTCACACCTCAGCCTCCCAAAGTGCTAGGTAGGATTACAGGTGTGAGCCACCATGCCTGGCCTGTGATAAAGTTTTGCTGAGGTCTGGGTTGCCAAGTAGGCCAGCCCTCAGACCCCAGTGGTGGCACCAGTGGGTTGAAATTGCCTGTCCTTGGGCTTCAGGGCAGTGTATGCTGGCACCAGTGTTAGCAGGTTCAGGTAAGCCAATTCTTGAGCCTCCAGGTATCTTGCTTGGGTACCAGGAATGGCACAGGTGAGCCAGACAGGTTGACAGGTTTTTAAGCCTCTGCGTACTGGGCAGGGTGTGGATGATGGCATTAGCCGTGGTAGGATAACCTTTAGGACCCAAGCTGTCTGTGCTGGTGTAGGCAGTAGCTGTGACAGGCCATTCCCCCAGGCTTGCAGGAGGCACTTGTGGTTAGTTGCCAGCTGTGGTGGTAGAGGCAGGTTGAATAGGTTCAATCTCAGACTCTGGGAGGAGTGCTTAGGTGCCAACAGTGGTGATCCTAGGCTAGGTGATCCCCAGGCCCACGGTTTGCATGCTTGGGTACTGAGGGGGATGGAGCCAGGTTGTAGGAGCCTGTCCTTAGGCTCCCCACCGGTACCCACAGGTACTGGCTGTGGTAGGCAGGGGAGAGTGATCCTCAGACTGCCATCAGAATGCTCTGGTGGCAACAGCAGGGCTTGTGATGTGGCCTTTGACCGGTAAGGGGGGGGTTGCTGTCAGTGGAAGCATTCATAGGCAGGTGGCTTGCGGGGTCACATACTTTGCTTGTGCCTTGCTCCTGCTGCTGCAGCAGCTATTGCAGGCAGTGGAATTTTTCCTCAGTGCATGAAAATGCATGGGTCCCCCTCTGCTACTGTGTAGGGAGACAGTTGCTGCCAGTGGCTGTGGTCTTGGACCCTATGGAGCAGCTATAGGTGGAGAATGTCAGTGGGGGCTCCAGGGATGTGGAGATGCAGGGTCTGTTGGGTTCCTGGGCATGACAGATTCTGGTGGGGGCTGGGCTCTCAAAATGGAGGTACACTGTACCTGCTTAGATTTGTGGGACTTAGCGTGAGCTCTCTCTGGAATAATGTTGTGTGGTTTCTAAGCACCTCTTTATGTTAGACTCAGGGCCTGCAGCAGTTGAGTGGTTCTCCCATGGCTAGGATTGTAAGAGTCTGGTGGGACTGTGGACCGCTGGAGGTCTCTCATCCTTTCCCCACATTAGGTAGTCTCTCCAGGCTCTCTGCTGATCCTGGTTGAGCAGGCTGCCTTGCCTCCTCCTCCTTTCTTGCTTTCAGTGCTTCTTGTCACCACCCTGCTGAATTCCAGTGTTCTCTCTTAGATGATCTATTTGAAGTGTGATTATCTCCTCGCTATTTTGTTCCCTTTCCATGGAAGAGGCAAGTACCATATGCATGTAGTCAGCCATCTTGAAGCTCCTCCCTTTCCTTTGTTTTTGATGAATTGATAATTGAATACTGTCTATGACTCAGACTGTAACACAGTGAGAACATAGAATCTTACCTATTGTCCTCATTGCTACAGGTATTATATCCTTATATATGTGGCATCAGCCTCAGTCCCCAGATCTTTGTGTGCCTAGTAAGCTAGGAACCGGTAATATCATGGTCAGCAAGAGAGAGAACATCCTTAACGAAATATTTAATCTTTTACTCTCTTTGGGAATATTTTTTTCAATCTTAGTAGTGATTTTTCAATCTCCAGTTGTTAAAGGTAGAATTGAAAGTGTTTACCATTCAAAAGTACTTCAGTGTTTTAGTAAAAACATACATTATAGTAAACAATGATAAATATGATTTTCAGGGAGAAAAAAAGCATGCAACTCTTTATAATAGCAAAATAGTCTGTTTACATAGGATACATATGTCCACAACCGTATCACTTTGTCATATTAACATTCCTTCACCAATATTTGCAGGGACCCATATAGTCTTAATAATTAAAATATTTTTAATTAGTTTTTAAAAATATTAGAATGGATAATGTATGCCTGCTTTAAATACAAAGGAATGATAGGGAGTTTTTTTTGTTTTTTTTTTTTTTGAGACGGAGTCTCGCTCTGTCGCCCAGGCTGGAGTGCAGTGGCCGATCTCAGCTCACTGCAAGCTCCGCCTCCCGGGTTCACGCCAGGAGTTTTAAAAGATAAAGCCTTGTTCAAAAATGAGGTAAATTTATCTGTAGAATCAGTGGACTAGATGTACAGCTTGCAAAGTGAAGGTGAGGCCACAATGCCAGCATTTGGATATGGAAACAGGGTTGAGGTGGTTCTGAATTCATGTCCTTATAAGATCATCAGGACTGAAAGAGTCACACATGAAACTGGAGACCAAATCTGTGGATACTGAGTAAAATGAGAAACAGGGATAGGTTGTCCCACCTGTTAAAGGAAGCAAACTGCAACTGATTACTGCCAGCGTGGTGACATCTGACTCCAAAGGAGACTGACAATATATATTTTTATTGTGGTTGCCACGTCCCTTACTCAAAATTGGTAGCGCTTAGGAAGAAGAGAACAGATTAATAAAAGTAGACAGCTAATGGTTTCTGCACAAACTATCACAAGAACAGAAAACCAAACACCGCATGTTCTCACTCATAGGTGGGAACTGAACGATGAGATCACTTGGACTCGGGAAGGGGAACATCACACACCGGGGCCTATCATGGGGAGGGGGGAGGGGGGAGGGATTGTATTGGGAGTTATACCTGATGTAAATGACGAGTTGATGGGTGCAGCACACCAACATGGCACAAGTATACATATGTAACAAACCTGCACGTTATGCACATGTACCCTACAACTTAAAGTATAATAATAATAAATAAATTAAAAAAAAATAATAAAATAGTAAGCATCTACTAAAAAAAAAAAAAATTATAAGAACATTACAAGAGAATTTCAGATTCAGTGGGATATGTACAGTATAGTGCTGTGGTTTGAATGTGTTCCCCAAAGTTAATGTGTTGGAAAGTTGATGCAGTGGTGTTGGGAGGTGGGGCATAAAGGGAGGTGTTTGGGTCTTGGGGACACTGCACTCATGAGTGAATTAATGCTGTTATCTTAGGAATGGGATCCATGACTCCCCCTGCCCCAGATATTTGATGCCTTCCTCCTTGTTATCATGTAGCAGGAAGGCCTTCACCAGATGCTGGTGTCTTGATCTTGAACTTCCCACCCTTCAGAACTATGAGGAAATAAATTCTATCCTTTATAAATCACCCAATCTCAGATATTCTGTTATAGCAGCACAAAATGGACTAAGACAGTAAGAGAGAGGTAGAAGTTAGGTAGAATCACAGAGAAGGGAGTGACTGACTGCTCAGAGATATCTAGGCAAATGATGCAAAGAAAACATGTGAATTGGGTCTTAAAAATACATAGAAGTTTGCTGAGAGGGGAAGGGCATGCTAGACTGAGGAATGAAACACTATGTGAAAGGGGCTGAAACTCATAATTTTGTAAATGCTGAAAACCACATGCATGACATTCTGTTGAGGTGCCAGGGATACAAAATGAAACAAGGCTGTTTCCTGTAAGAGCTTGCTATATTATAAATAAGAGAGACAATTATTTAAACAGCCAGTGTCAATGGCAGGATGTCGAGTTCTGTAGTAATCTAAATGTCCCATGTGCACTTGAGAAGAATATGATTTCTGCTGTTAGATAGTGTTCTCTGTTACAGCTAATTGGTTTATAGTGTTAAGTCCTCTTTCCTCTTTTGTCTGATTATTCTACCCATTATTGAGAATCAGGTGTTGAAGTTTCCAGTGATTATTGTAGAACTGTCTTGTTTCTCCCTTAAATTCTGTTAGTTTTTGCTTTATATATTTTGATGGGCTGTCATTACATGTTAAATGTTTATCATAGTATCTTCTTGCTATATTAAACTTTATTAATGTATAGTATCCTTCCTTGTCTCTTATACTTTCTTGTTTTATAGTCTATGTTGTCTGATGTTAATACAGCCCACCTCACTTCTCTTATGGTTCCTATGTGCATGGACTAGCCTTTTCCCTCCTTACACGTTTTACCTATTTGTGTCTTTGGATCTAAAGTGAGTCTTTTACAGATAGCATGTATTTAGAATATTTTTTTCTATTCATCTTGCCAATCTGTGTCTTTTGATTGGAGAGTTTATTTATATTAGAGTAATTACTGGTAAGGAGAGACTGCTGTTATTTTGCTATTTGTTTTCTTTATGCCTTACAGCTTTCTTGTCACTCATTTGCTGCATTACAGTCTTTTGTGCTGTATTTAATAGAATAATTCCATTCTGATTTCCTTTTGTGTCTATTCATTAGCTATTTTTTGTAGTTACCATGGGGATTGCATTTAACATTCTGAAGATAAAACACTCCAGTTTAAATCTATACCAGCTTAACTTCAATAACATACAGTAACTTCCTGTACAGCTCAATTCCTACCCCTTTTTGGTTATTTTATGCATTTGTCTCTTATGTAGGTAATAAAATGTGGAGTAACAAACTAAAGTTACAATTATACTAGCTTTTAGAGTAGTGTTTTTGTTGTGTAGTAAAGTTGTGTTTAAAAAATTACAAACCGAATAAACCTCAGAGTTACAAACCAAAGTTACAGTAATACTAGCTTTTATACTTGCCCATGCATTTACTTTTACTTTATATAGCTTCAAATTACTATCATCCTTTTATTTCAACCTGTTTGACTTCTCTTAGCATTTCATTATTCCAGTTTTAAATGTAATATTGTTAATTGGCAAATCATAATTTTATACTTTTCTGGAGTACAATGGGATGTTCTGACGCATGTATACAATGTGAAATAACATATCCATCACCTTGTTTACATATCATTTTCATAACAAGACATTTAAAATGTACTCTTAGTTATTTTGAAATATATGATACATTAATACGGCCTCAAAACTTAGTCCTCCTCTCTGAAACTTGATATCCTTTGATCAACAGCTTCCCATCCTGGCTTCTCCCCGGTCTCTGGTAACCATCATTCTACTCTCTACTTCTATGAGTTCAGCTTTTTTAGATTCCACATATACGTGAGACCATGTCTTTCTGTGCTGGCTTATTAAATTTAGCATAAAGTTCTCCAGGTTCATTTATGTTGTTGCAAATGAAAGAATTTCCTTCTTTTTTAAGGCTGAATTTCACTGTGTATATACACCACATTTTTTGTTCATTAATCCATTGATGGACACTTAAGTTGATTACATATCCTGGCTATTGTGAATAATGCTGCAATGAACATGGGGATATAGATAGCCCTTTGCCATACTGATTTTAGTTCCTTTGGATATATACCCAGAAGTGGAATTGCTGGATCATATTGTAACTCTGATTTAGTTTTTTGAGGACCCTCCATACTCTTTCATAATGGCTATACTAATTCACATCCCCACCAGCAGTGTGCAAGTGTTTGCTTTTCTCTGCATCCTCATCAACCCTTTTATTGTTCTTTTTGATAAAAGCCATTCTAATGGATCTTAGTGTTTTGAATTGCATTTCCCTAATGATTAGTGATGCTGAGCATTTTCTTATGTATCTGTTGCCATTTGCACATCTTTTTTTGAGAAATGTTTGTTCAAGTCTTTTGCCTATTCTAAAACCAGGTTGTTTTCTTGCACTGAGTTGTCTGGGGTTCCTTGTATATTTTGGATATAACCCCTTATCAGTTGTATGGTTTGCAAATATTTTCTCCCATTCTGTGTGCTGTCTCTTCGCTTTTTTTTTTTAGATGGAGTCTCACTCTGTCGGCCAGGCTGGAGTGCAGTGACGCAATCTTGGCTCACTGCAAACTCCACCTCCCAGGTTCATGCCATTCTTCTGCCAGTATAGGATTCTTAGCTGACAGGTTTTTTTTTTTTTTTTCTTCTTCTCCCCTTTAGTAGATCATTAGACCATTAGACTGTATTAGCCCACTGTGTTTTGGCCTTCAGAGTTGCTGATGAGAAATCTGCTTATAATATCATTGAGGATCCCTCATATGTGACAGATTACTCTTACTCCTTTCAAGAGTCTCTTTGTTTTTGGATAGATTATAATGTGTCTTGCTATGTGTCTCCTTGCATTCATGCTACTTGGAGTCTGTTGCGCTTATTGAATATGTATATTCATGTCCTTCATCAAATTTGGGAAGTTTTTAGCTGTTATTTTTTCTTTTTTTTTTTTTTTTTGAGACCAAATCTCGCTCTGTCACCCAGGCTGGAGTGCAGTGGTGTGATCTCAGCTCACTGCAACCTCCGCCTCCCAGGTTCAAGCAATTCTCCTGCCTCAGCCTCCCAAGTAGCTGGGACTACAGACACGTGCCACCACGCCTGGCTAATTTTTGTTTTTAGTAGAGATAGTGTTTCACCATGTTTGGCCAGGCTGGTAGCTATTAGTTTTTCAAATAATCTCTTTGCCCCTCTTCTTTTGGCACCCCCATAATGTATATGTTGGTTCTCTTGACAGTGTTTGTTTGCCTCTGTTCACTTTTCTTCAGTCTTTTTTTTTTTTTTTATGTTGCCCTATCATCACACTTGCTGATTCTTTCTTCTGCCTGCTCAAATCTTTATTTGAATCCCTGCAGTGAATTTTCCATTTTAGTTATTGCCCTCAGGAGCTGCACAGTTTCTTTTTAGTTTCCTTTGAGATTTTTTCCCTCCTCTCTCTTTTTTTTTTTTTTTTTTTTTTAAAAGACAGGGTCTCAGTTTGTCACCCAGGTTGGAGTTTGGTTGTGTGATCATGGTTCATGGGCTCACTGCAGCCTCAAATTCCTGGGCTCAAGCAGTCCCCCTACTTAAGTTTCCTGAGTAGCTGGAAATACTTTTGCTGCTATGCTTGGCTAATTTTTATTTTTATTTTTATTTTTTGTAGAAGCAGGGTCTTGCTGTTTACCACACTGGTCTTGAACTCCTGGGCTCAAGTGATCCTCCTGCCTCAACCTCCCAAAATACAAGGATTACAGGTGTGAGCCACTGCACGCAGCCTCCTTTGAGGTTTTCTAGCTCTTTACTCATCTTCCTACTTTCTTTGTACATTGTTTGCTTGCCTTTCTCTGTGTCTTCTTTTAGTTCTTTGCATACCTTTAAGGTAGCTTTTTTAAAGTCATTGTTTGTTAGGCCCATCTTCTGATCTTTCTCTGGGAAGTTTTCTGTTGGTTTATTTTTTTCCTTCATATAGGCCATACTTTCCCATTTCTTTGTGTCCCTTTTTGTTGTTGAAAACTGGACGTTTGAATCTGCTAATGTGGTAACTCTGGAAATCAGATTGTCTCCTTTCCTCAGGATTTGCTGGGTTTTTTTTTTTTTTTTGGTGCGCTTGCTTTTGTTTTTTGGGAGTCTCATTTTGTCACCCAGGCTGGAGTGCAGTGGCATGATCATGGCTCACTGTAGCCTTGACCTCCTGGGCTCAAAGGATCCTCCTGCCTCAGCTTCCTGAGTAGCTGGGACTAGAGTATGTGCCACTATGCCTGGCTAATTTTTTATTTTTTGTAGAGACAGGGTCTCACTATGTTGCCCAAGCTTGTCTAGAACTCCTAGGCTCAAGCAGTCCTCCCCCTGTGGCCTCTCAAAGTCTTGCAATTACAAGTTTGAGCAACTGCACCCAGCCCTTTTTGTTTTTTGATTGTCGTAGGCTATCTCAGATCTTTTCTGAGCCTTTGGTTTTTCCTGGACATGCACAGTGATTTTCTAAATTCCCCTGTTTATATGGCTGCTTCTGAATGTCCAAGTCCTTTAATGTCTGGCTTCCAAAAAGGGAGAAAGAGAAAAATGAAGAAAGAAAAATAAAAGGCACTGGTCTTTTAAATCCCCTTCAGCCTGGCTGCGGGGAGCAGTGGCCTCTAGCTATTGGGAGGGAGGTGAATCAGTAGTTGCCTGCTTCTGTGTATGTATCTCAGTAATCAGAAAGCACAATTAGCTGTCAGAGCATAGATACCTGATAGTTGGAGGACAGGCCTTATTGCCCTAAAGCTGTGGAACACATGCATGTCTGCCTGGGGATTGGGGAATGGGTAGTCACTGCTGAACTAAGAGGTGAAATTGACTAAAAGTAACAGCAGTTTATTTCTAACCCTTTCCCTGGAAATTGCAAGCCTTACAATGTGCTCCAGAGTTCCAAAATATTTACATAAGACAGATTATACTAGTACAATTGTTGTCTAGGTAGAGAGGAGATTCTTGTTGCTTCCTACTCTGCTTTCTCCCCAGAATCCTCTAATACATTTTTTAAAAGTTTCATTAGAGTTAGAAGAGTTCTTTTTCTCCTTAATTTTGAGGAACTCAAGAATAGTAAATTCATTATCACTCAAAATCCATTTGAGACCTTTTATTTAGCTTTCATCTTCAGTTAGCAAACATTTATAGGAGGAATTTGTGTTTCAGATCTTTCTTGCCCCCTAATGTGACAACTAAATGCTTCCAGCTAGAAGATACTGGGACTTGAAACTGGGAGATCACTTGCTATGGTTTGAATGTTCTTTCCAAATCTCCTGTTGAAATTTGATCCCCGTGTTGGAAGTAGTGCCTGTTGGGAGGTGTTTGGGTGGTGGGAGTGGATCCCTCATGAATACATTACTGCCATCCCTCTTAAGTAAGTGAGTTCTCAGTATGTTAGTTCCTGTGGGAGCCAGTTGTTAAAAAGAGCCTGATACCTCCCCGTTCTCTCTCTTGCTTTATCTCTCATCATATGATCTGTGTACATGCTGGCTTGTCTTTGCCATCTCTCATGAGTGGAAGCCTTCTGAGGTCCTCACCAGATGAAGATGCCCAATCTTGAACTGTCTAGCCATGATAATTGTGAGCCAAATAAGCCTTTTTTCTTTATAGATTAGCCTCAGGCATTCCTTTGTAGCAACACAAACGGACTAATACATACCTTAAGGAGGCTTCATCAAGTAGGTCGCATTACTACTAAGGTGTAGTAGTAGTGAGAATGGAGATACATGGATTCATTTGAGTCCTATTGAGAAGATAAAAGGGACATGATTGGGTCTGTGGGGGGTTGACGTAGTAGCATTAACTAATCCAGACTACTGGATTTATGGTGGTACTTTTTCTTGAATTATAGATCACAGAAGCAGAAAGTATTGTAGGGAAAAGTGTATGAAGGTGTGTCTATGCAATAATATTGTAGAAGTTGCAAAGTTCTTGTATACCCAGGATTTTTAAGTGAGAATGTACGGAGTGTACTGGTTCCCTGTAACTCCAGTAGGTCTTATGGCATGCATAGGCCAAATGACAATGGGAGACATGATAAACTTTAATAGGGCTGTATTAGTCTACTCTTATGTTGCTATAAAGAACTACATGAGACTGGGTAATTTATAAAGAAAGGAGGTTTAAAAGGCTCACAGTTTTCTCAGGCTGTATAGGAAGCATGGCCAGAGCAGAAGGAAGAGAGTGAAGGTGAAGGTGCCAAACACTTACTTTTTTTTTTTGTTTGTTTGAGATGGAATCTCACTCTGTCATCCAGGCTGGAGTGCAGTGGAGCCATCTTGGCTCACTGCAACCTCCGCCTCCCAGGTTCAAGCAATTCTCCTGCCTCAGCCTCCCGAGTAGCTGGGATTACAGGTGTGCACCACCATGCCTGGCTAACTGGCTAACTTTTATATTATTAGTAGAGACAGGGTTTCACCGCATTGGCCATGCTGGTCTTGAACTCCTGACCCGAGGTGATCTGCCTGCCTCAGCCTCCCAAAGTGCTGGGATTACAGGCGTAAGCCACTGTGCCCGGCCTAGCCAAATACTTTTAAACAACCAGGTCTCATGATAACTCATCATGGAACAACAACTATCACGGAACAACAAGGGGAGAAATCTGCTCCCATGATCCAGTCATCTCACAGTCATCTCTAGTCACCTGGGGATTACAATTCGACATGAGATTTGGATGGAGACACAAATCCAAACCGTATCTAGGGCTAAGTGGTAGAGTCCTAAAACCATTTTATGATAAAAATGACATAAATTCATTTAAGGCATGAGAGGGAATTGGAATTAAGTGCAGCAATTAATATGAAAAATACTCAAATGTTATGATTAGTCATAAGTTAAATATGTCTGATATTTCGGGTTAACACAGGTTTTATGTATGTAAACTCACTCAAGAGGGATGGCAGTAATATATTCATGAGGGATCCACTTCCACGACCCAGACACCTTCCATTGGGCCCCACTTCCAACATGGAGATCAAATTTCAACATGAGATTTGGAGAGAACATTGAAGTAAGCATATTCAGGTTTTATGAATATGCTTACTAGAAGAGATGACACAATCTAAACCTTAATAATAATGTAAAGAATGGGGAAATTATAGTCTTAGGGTCCTCTGTGTTGGTTTGTGTATATTCTTTTGGAAATATGTATAACTTGGAGTGACACTGAAATATGATAATTAGAAGAGGAAGGATCAGAATAATGAGGGTTTAATGTAATGAAAAACTTAGAAAACAAAACTGAGTTTGTTTAGTTCAAAAAATTGAAATTGTAATTTTAACAGTAAAAGAGACTTTTTTTATATTATCCAGTTCAATTCCCTTATGTCGTAGATAAGGAAATGGAGTTTCTGGGAGGTTGGTATGACAGGCCCTGAGTGATAACTAATGGCAGAGCAGTGGCTACAACCCGAGTGTGTGGCTAGGAGGGAAACTGAATTTATTATAAGCATATTTTGCTTATAGGGGCAGCCAAACAGGGCTGAAAACTAGGGTAAGATAAACAAGTTGCCTAAGGTGAAAAATTCTACATTTGTAATTTCATATGTAATTTCAAATGTAAATTCATATGTAATAGGTAAACATAGTATAAAATGTCAAATAATACTGAGACATTTAGGGATAGTCTGAAGGAGCTAGATGGGGTGTTACAGAAGAATTATTTTCCCTTATGAATTAGTCCCTGTGTGTGCAGTAATCAACAGTTTGCAGGCACCTGTGGAGCATTGCTTCAGTTTATGTGAGAACGATGTGACATGTTCTATGTCAAGCTTGTCCAACCTATGGGCAGCATGCGGCCCATGACAGCTTTGAATGTGGCCCAACACAAATTTGTAAACTTCCTTAAAATATTATGAGCCTTTTTTCCCCCCCTCGAATCAGCTATCATTAGTGTATTTTATGTGTGGCCCAAGATAATTCTTCTTCCAGTGTGATCCAGGGAAACCAAAAGATTGGACACCCCTGTCTATGTTAAGCCTCATAGATCTTTCTCAGGCTTGGTCTGGTTCCTATTCTCATTTTTTCCTTGAATCGTATCTCAGAGACTATATTTTACTTTGCGTCTTTAAAGTTGTTTTAACCTTCACAATCCTTTGGGGAGTTTTCTCCAGCTTTTGGAAAATTGGAGAATCTAGACAGTCTTCCTAGTGCCCTCTACCTTACAGCCCATGTAACCAAATATGGAAGCAATTTAGAGATAATAGTAAAAGGGAAATAAAAGATAGGTCATCTCTTACACTTTTCCCGTCATGCCTCTGGTTTCTAGTTTGTGACTCCTGTTTTATTTTTGAGGGTCGAGTTACTTAGGTCAGTTCTCCTTAGGTAAACCGTCATGTTTCTTTATTTATAACAGTTCTTTCCCACAGCACTTACGAGTTAGAGGTGGTTTAGGTTGAATAAAATCTCTGCTTCCATGCCTCAGGAAGGTAATTCCCAGAACCTTCACAATGGATGACAAATACATCAGTAAGCTCTCCCCCAATATTAGTGCTTCCCTTTTTGGCATCACCCTTTGTGAGGAGAATAAAACCAGAATCCACAGTCTGTATCTTAAAACCAGTGGGTATAAATTTCTTATGCTGCTTCTCTGGATCTGTCTTGTTTTATACCTGACACCTGGCCTGTCCCCAGGATCATTATTCTTTTTGTTCTTTACACCTTTAGAGTTCAAGGCAGGCCATTTGTTTTTACATTACATTTAAAAATAAATTGTTTATATGGAGGATTCTGGGAGCTAAGAGTTTATAAAGTGAAAAGATGGGTAGTTTTATTGATCCAGCCAGAGTTGGCTAAATGTATGAACAGGTAGCTGCACATTGGACCTAATTTACAAATGTGCAGTTGGCATAGTTTTTGATGCTGATGGAATCAGGATAAGTTTAAAGTCAGTCAGCAGTATAGATAAAATAATATTAGCAAGGAATACAGAACTTTTCCCACAAGCCTGAAAGCTTTTCCAGGATAGACACTATACTTGATTTAGCTTTGTAAGCTATATAGCTCATACTGTACCTGGCACATATTAGTAGGACCTCAAAAATAACTAGTAAATATAGTAAAATCAGTAGTTTGGTTGTTTATAAGCTCCATATAGCATTCATTCTTAGCTTTCATTAAGCCCAATCCAAAATGTAGACATACATGTTGTAAAACTGGGAATGTCTGTTATTGCTAGTGTTAGGGTTTCCTTAATTCTCCCTCTGACGTTTTTATCCTTTTGTTCATTTTTCTCCATCTGGAATCTTTCATACAGAGGTTTTTTTTTTTTTTTTTTTTTTTTTTTTGTCTCTTTTAAATTTGATACTCTTCAGTCCAGGTGCCTATTGTTCTGTATATTTTCCTTATTTGTTTTGTTTTAGCAGGCAGGTAATTTTTGGTTTACATAATGAAAACTTCACATAGAATCTGGATTGAGAATTTACTAGACTCGGGGCTCAAAAAATGGAATTTAATCCTCTCAGCTTCATTGTCAGGTTTTACATGGTGACATCTACTCTGAAGTTTTCATGCTGTCAAGTTAAGGCCATTGGGAAAAGAGAGTATCTTTCCAGTAGCTCCTACAGACATCCCAGGAGTCTTTCTGAGTGAATAACTTGGGTTTTAAGTTCATTCTTGAATTAGTCACAAGAATAAGGGAATTTAACATTCTGATTGATCATGCGGTGAGTTGCATATTCTACTCTTGAGTTGATGGAACTCTACCTGAATAATTTAGAAATAGAATTGGGGGATGGGGTTGTGGAGAATAGTTAATCAGAAGAAAGTTGAGATATTGTTACAAAAAGAAGAGAGAATGGATGCTGGTATAGCTTAAAAGTAGCTTAATTTTCATTGACTTAATTTTGATTTTTAAGGAGTCATTGAGATTTTCTACATTATTTTTAAAAATTATCAAAGTAGTATATGAACATAAAGTCCCAAATAGTGCCACAGACATAGCTATAACAAAAATAGCGTTTCTTTGTTCTCCCCCTTGTTTATCCTCTGCCTTGACTCAATGGGTAATCGCTTTCAATTTTTTAAAGCTGTTTCTTCTGATATTCTTTATAGATATGAGAGTTGACAATGTGCTAGCAGCCCTCACTCTCAGCACCTCCTCAACCTCGGCGTCCACTCTGGCGGCGCTTGAGGAGCCCTTTGGCCCCCCCTTCAGCCCTCCACGGCACTGTGGAAGCCCTTCTCTGGGCTAGCGGAGGCAGAGCTGCCTCCCTCTGCTTGCCAGGAGGTGTGGAGGAAGAGGCGCGGGCGGGAACCCGGGCTGCGCGCGTGGCGCTCACAGGCCAGGGCGAATTCTGGCGGGCGCGGGCTCAGTGGGCCCCGCACTCGGAGCAGCGGGCTCCGCCGGCCCAGGGCAGTAAGGGGCTTAGCACCCGGGCCAGCAGCTGCAGAGGTTGCGCCGCATTTCCCAGCAGTGTCGCCTGCCGGTGCTGCACTCAAATTCTTGCTGGGCCTTAGCTGCCTCCCCAGGGGGCAGGGCCCGGGACTTGCATCCCGCCCTGTCTGAGCTCCGCCCCTGCTGTGGGCTCCCGCTAGGCCAGAGCCTCCCCAACGGGCGCCGCCCCCAGCTCCGTGGAGCTCAGTCCTATCGACAGCCCAAGGGCTGAGGAGTGCAGGCACGGCTTGGGACTGGCTGGCAGCTCTGCCTGCAGCCCCGGTGCAGGATCCACTAGGTGAAGCCAGCTGGGCTCCTGAGCCGGTTGGGGACTTGGAGAACCTTTGTATCTAGTGGGAGGATTGTATGTGCACCAGTCAGCAGTCTGTATCTAGCTAATCTGGTGGGGACTTGGAGAACTTTTACGTCTAGCTAGAGGATCATAAATACACCAAGCAGCTCTCTGTGTCTAGCTCAAGGATTGTAAACGCACAAATCAGCACTCTGTGTCTAGCTCAGGGTTTGTAAATACACCAATTGGTACTCTGTGTCTAGCTAACTCTGAGTCCAGCTAACCTAGTGGGGACTTGCGGAACTTTTCTGTCTAGCACTGTGTCTAGCTCAAGGATTGTAAATGCACCAATCAGCACTCTGTCAAAACGGACCACTCAGCATTCTGTCAAAACGGACCAATCAACTCTCTGTAAAATAGACCAGTCAACTCTCTGTAAAATGGACCGATCAGCAGGATGTGGTTGGGGGGTGGTGGGGTGGTCAGATAAGGAAATAAAAGCAGGCTCCCTGAGCCAGCAGGGGCAACCGGGTTCTCTTCCACATTGTGGAAGCTTTGTTCTTTCCCTCTTTGCAGTAAATCTTGCTGCTGCTCACTCTTTGGGTCCATGCTGCTTTTATGAGCTGTTAACACTCACCAGGACGGTCTGCAGCTTCATTGCTGTCAGGAAGACCATGAACCCACCAGAAGGAAGAAGCTCCAGACACATCTGAACGCCTGAAGGAACAAACTCTGGACATACCACCTTTAAGAACTGTAACACTTAGGAGGCCGAGGTGGGCGGATCACGAGATTAGGAGATCCAGACCATCCTGGATAACATGGTGAAACCCCATCTCTGCTAAAAATACAAAAAATTAGCCAGGCGTGGTGGCAGGTGCCTGTGGTCCCAGCTACTCAGGAGGCTGAGGCAGGAGAATGGCGGTGAATCCCGGAGGCGGAGCTTGCAGTGAGCCAAGATCATGCTACAGCACTCCAGCCCGGGTGAGAGCCAGACTCCGTCTCAAAAAAAATATAAAATAAAATAAAAAAATACTCACCGTGAGGGTCCGTGGTTTCATTCTTGAAGTCAGTGAGACCAAGAACCCACCAATTCCGGACACAGATATGTGTCTAAATAATATATATATATATTATCTTTTAGTTCATTTCTATTAAGATAAATGAAGATACAGTCAGCCCTCCATATATCTGGGTTCTGCATCCACAGATTCAGCCAACCACAAGTAAACATTCTGGAAAAAAAACGCTAATTAAAATATACAAACAAAAAACCCAGTACAGTGAAACAACGATTCACATTTTATTATATTAAGTATTATAAGCAATCTAGAGATGACAACGTATACAGGAGGTTGTGCATAGGTTATGTACAAATACTAGGCCATTTTCATATAAGAGACTTAAGCATCTCTGGATTTTGGTATTGAAGAGGAGGAAACTGTAACTGATTTCCCTTAGATTAAGCTTACCCAACCTGTGGCCTGTGGGCTGCATGCAGCCCAGGATGGCTTTGAATGCAGCCCAACACAAAGTCATAAACGTTCTTAAAACATGATGAGATTTTTTGGTGATTATTTTAAGCTCATCAGCTGTCGTTAGTTTAGTGTATGTTATGTGTGACCCAAGACAGTTCTTCCAATGTGGCCCAGGAAAGCCAAAATATTGGACAGTCCTGCCTTAGATACTGAAGGCAAGCTGTATTAATTCATGTAACCTTTCTTGGCCTCATTTTCTTGATAAAATGATATATATTCAGTGTTTTCATTAATGACCATGTAACCATGTGAGTATTGTTTATTACTGGCTTACCTCATATGATTAAATTTCTTTTCTTGTTTAACTTAGTTTTTCTTGAAATTTATAAAGTTCTCATTAAATAAATGATGGTTGATCCATACAATGGACTACTCAGTGCTAAAAAGGAATGAAGTACTGATTTACACAACAACACAAATGAAGCAAATACATTATGTTAACTGGAAAAGCCAGACTCAGCAGCTACATAAAACATTCTGGAAAAAGCAAAACTACATAGGGACAGAAAATAGATCAATAGTTGTCACAAACTAATGGTTGGGGATGGGTTTGAATACAAAGCAAGAAGCAATTCTTTTTTTTTTTGTTGAGAGGGAGTGATAGAACTGTTCTTATTTAGATTATGGCGGCGATTACATAACTCTTGTGTTTGTCAAATTTTATTCACACCAAACAGTATAAATGTCACTGTATGTAAAATAAACAGCAAAAAAAATATGGCCCTATTTTTATCCATCTATTATGTATCATTCCTCAATATATATTGACAGAGTTTTGCAGATCTTACAAATACTGACAATGTAATTGAATTTCATGTAGCCTCTGGAATCTCCAGTGAAAAAGGAAATTAACATCCTAGTATTATGAAAATAGTTTTGGCTCCATAGACTCCTTAAGAGATCCATTTTAGTAACCCTTAGAGAACTGCTAATGTAAATACATGAATAATGCTAGACAAAACATGTTCTTTCCCAAGCTACTTTTATAAATTCTGTAGGTATAGCTATATATTAATGACACCAAGTTAGTCAAATCATTTAGTCAGTCATATTGTGTATGATGTGTAAACTCTGAGGAAGGATACTGTTTGCTGTGTATATAGGTCATGATAAATAGGACCTTTTTTGGCAAGTCAGTAGTTATACTCTAAGGAAAAGGTAAGGAACCAGCTAGCAATAAAATAAAATTCTAAAGGGAAATCTCTTGTTCAGTTTTGGATTCTGTTGTACTTTAACACATAACTTGACAATTTCCTGCTTCTGATAAGAATCAGCTAAGTAACAATACCCAAGTGACTAAGTCCGGAAGTTTGGTTGGGGTACAGATCTTGCAGTAAACAATGAAGGGGGGAAAAAGTCCCCGATTAACTAACTTGGATATGCTGTAGGTAATGCAAAAAGACAAGGCAATTCATAAGATGATTTTATTCTCTTCAACTTTTTAAACCTTAGTATCTCATCAAGTAATTTTTATTGGCAAATACTCTTACTAATGAAACAACTGATGAAACAGATTCCTCCACTGGGAAAACAAAAAATTACAGGCTAGTCAGAAATAAAGGCTACTTAAAAATTAGGGTTTTTTTTTTTTCTAAAACAGTGTACGTCAAATAAAATTCCATCTAATTCTGTCGACTTTTGGAAATATCACTTTGAAATCATCCCCAGTATGAGAAGGCACAAAACAATGACAAAGGCAAAAGTACTGTGCATACCACAATTCATTCACTTATTCACTCAACAAATGTTTACTGAGTGGTTAGTAGAGACTAGGAGACAGAGCCAAGGAATGAGAATAAAGAAAGATAGGCAAAAAGTTTGCTCTTAAAAAAACCTCAACTATAATTCTGTTTCTTCAACAAACTTATGTCTTAGATATATGACATTACTCTCTATATGATTATTTTGTTAGACATTACAAAATATTACTTTTATTACCCCTCTGAACTATAATAAACTGATCCAAGATCAGTATCATCCTATAATCTGAAGATTATTACATTTTATCAAAAGAAAGAAGCCATTATGTGACTGCAAAAGTAAGAGCAATAAATAATCTTGCCAAATTATGGGCAAATTAGATATAAACCACCAATTATGAAAACATGTAACATAATGAATTTAATATCATAATTAACATGTAAGTACCTTAATCTAATTCTTACTGTACTATATGGGAATTACGCATAAATGGCCTTACAGTTTATTGTAATCATATTTTTAAATTTCTAAAAAATTGTAAAAACAAATGTTATGAACTGAATTTTGTCCCTTCAAAAATTCACACATTGAAGTCCTAACCCCTAGTAGTTCATAATGTGACTATATTTGGATATAGTGTCTTCAAAGAGGTAACTGAGGTAAAATGAGGTCGTTAGGATGGACCTTAATCCAGTATGACTCCTTTTCCTGGTTCACCTGGCTGAAAATACTGGCATTAAGTACATTCACATTGTTGTACAACCATCTATTTCTAGAATAATCTTCATCTTGCAGAACTTAAACTCTGTACCTATTAAACAATAAGTCCCCTGTATATAGATAGCCAAACTACCAATCATGTATGAGAGAACAAAATCATTTTCAGATACACATTCTAAAAAAATTTAATTCCAATATATTCTTAACTCAGGAAACAACTAGAGGACGTGCTCCAGCAAAACGAAGGGTAAAGCAAGAAGTAAGACATAGGATCTAGGAAGCAGAGGAACTGTGGGCAGTAGTTCCAATAGTGGTTTCATTTTCTAAACTTTTGCTGTGGTGTTTGCATCTTTGCTTTATGGAGGGATGCGTGGGGCTTCAGTGGTGTTTATATTGTACTTCATTTCTTAATGCCTTTGTGATGCTTCTTTGGATATTCCATGCATTTCCAATTTGGGAGAGCCCAGTACTTATGTTGGTCCATAACTAGAATTAAAGATGTCAAAGGTAAACTGGACACTAGTTAAAATGGTAAGGATAGATTTTATTAAGTAACTACTGCAGTAGGGAAGAGAGTCCAGTGTGAACTCAACTCACTTTGGCCAAAACAAAAGGGGAAGAGACTTTTTAAAGGTTGAGTGTACTAAGGGAAAGACACTGCTAAGGAAAAGAAAGGTGATTTTTTTGTTTTGTTTTTGTTTTTGTTTTGATATGGAGTCTGTCTCTGTCGCTAGGCTGGAGTGCAGTAGCGTGATCTCAGCTCACTGCAATCTCTGCCTCCCAGGTTCAAGCGATTCCCCTGCCTCAGCCTCCTGAGTAGCTGGGACTACAGGCACACACCACCACACCTGGCTAATTTTTTTGTATTTTAGTAGAGACTGGATTTCACCATGTTGGCCAGGATGGTCTCAATCTCCTGACCTCGTGATCTGCCCGCCTCGGCCTCCCAAAGTGCTGGGATTACAGGAGTGAGCCACTATGCCCGACCAGTGAGTGGTTTTTAAGGGGAGTAGGTGGTCCATGTGAGTAGGCAATCCGGGTTTGTTATTGGTATTTATCTGGAAGAGAAACAAACTTGTATTTATGACAGGAGGCAGTGATGCAAATTAGGCCCACCACTCACCAGGGACTGGGAACAAAAGTGAAAGTTATCTTTTTGATTGTTTGCATTTCAAAGAGATAGTTCTCAGGTCCTTGAGAAGATAGTTCTCGATGGTAGAAGATTTATGTCACAAAGGGGCAGAGAAAGGATTTATAATTTCAAGCTTTCTAAGGTAACTGCTCTAAATGGGGGTTCAGGCAACCAATCTGCCTATCACCAGATTTTGGCTGGAACAAATGGTAAATTCTGGCTGTGTGGAACCTTTTCAGGTAAGGAACTTTATGGAGTTGGAGTCATTATTCTAGGATATAGGGGAAAGATATGAACAAGTAGTTCACACAGACAAAAGTAAATATCCCTTAAATATAGGAAAACATATCACTGTAATAAGAGAAATACAAATTACAACTCTGAAACACTATTTCTCCCCTATTAGATTGGCAAAAATCCAAAAGATTGACAACATAGTTTGTTGGCAAGGCTGTGGGGAAATAATCACTGATGTATTAGGAATTTTCAAAAATAGTTTATGAATACAGAATTTAGCAATATCTCACAAAACTATACAAACCTTAGCTATAACTCAGCATTCTTCTATGATTCCAACCCAAAGGTACACTAACAGAAAATCAAAATGACACATATATGAGGCTGTTCATTGCAGCATTGTTTAATCCCAGAAAATTAGAAACAACCCATTAACCTTCAGTAAGGTCTAGTTGAAGAAAGTGCTATTTACATAATGATGAAGCACTCTGCAATTGTTAGAAGCAGTAGATATATTAGTAAAGGAAGTCTCATATGCTGCTGTGGAATGATCTTAAGGATATATAGTTAAACTAAAAATGAAAAGATTCAGACAGTATAGTCTATGCCTGTGTGTATGCGTGTGCATGCGCACCTGTGTGCGTGTGTGTGTGTGTTTTGTTGTGGGGGTAGATAAAAATTAGAATTTTTAATTTTCTTATATATTTTTCTTGAATACTTTCCTTAAAATATTTTCTTAAAAAAATAGAAACATAAACCAAAACAAATAAATGACTGTCCAGTTGGGTGGATGGGAGAGGGGAGCGATAAGAGAAGGTATGGAAGAAGACCTCTAAGTATTTTAAATATGTTTGATATTTAAACATATTTAATGTTTAAACATTAATATAAACACTATTAAACATAATGTTGAAACATGTTTGATATTTAAACATCTACCTTGCTTGATAGTTTAGCTTTTAGAACCATCCAAATGTTTTACATAATTACGAAACAATTATATTTTAAAAAGGGAAAATAAAGTGATCTTCAAAAAATGGAAACTAGTGAGCTTAACTCTACGTGCAGTTGGTGTCATAACCACACAGAAGTATGTATTCTACCTTTTCTGTAAGGTTGTATGTCTTAAGGTAATAGAACAATTAGGCAAAATTTTTCTTCGAGAATAATCACAGTTTCTGAAAGCAGGTAGAGCTAGCGTATCATCATTTTTGAAATAGTTGATCTAGGCAGTGATCAGTGGTAGGTAAAACCATTGGGTAGAGGTTTGATGGGGGAACTTTATAATGGATAAATCAGTTCAGTGCTACAAATCTACCATTCAGTCTTAACATCACAGAAAACGGTTCAGGCAGACATAATGTGCCTACTAATAAATGGCAGTAAGAAGTACACAAGAATACTTACGAATTATTCTTGCAACAATGACAAAACGACTTAGAAAAAGCAAAGCCTCTAGAAATAATTACGAGTTTATAGGGGATAGAGGGATAGAGGAACACTATGAAAATACACATTAGCCAAACTCACGATGTGAGAAATGCTACAGGACAAATGAAGCCAGCTTCTTAAATAAATGACATAGAGTGGGGAAAGAGAATGGTGTCAGAGACTTAAAACATATCAGCTTAAGTACAGTATATCAACTTAGTTTGGATCCCAGTTCACACCAACTGTAACAAATGTTTAAAAAAATACACTCAGCAAAAATTGAATATTAGCATTAGATGAAGTAAGTGTTGCAGGAGTTCTTAATAAAGAAACACCTTTTCAAAATGAGCTTTGGAAAATATACTGATAATTTAATTTTAGTATAATTGACTTATTTGCAATCTTGTGTATTTTTATGCATCAGAAACATTGTGAGTAGAGGTTCTGTGTTTCACCACACTGCTGGAAGGCAGGAGGAGGGGAGGTCCATGGCTTAACCCATTTATGCCTAGTGTTCCATTATTGGAACGCTAAGCTTGTGAGAGTTATTTATATCCCACTCAAAGTCATTACCAAGGTCTGATTTTTCACACACACACAAAAATTGCAATCTCTGGCATAAATGAGTTAGAAAGGGGAAAAGGTCAAGAGCCCTTGATTTGTTCATTTTCAAGGGGTATGGGTTTTTAATCTGTTAGTACTTAATGAAATCATGGGATTCCAGTTCCCCCACCAAAAATTAGGGGGATAGCTGAACCAACCACAAGTCATAATATTGATAAAGTTGGGTGATAGGTATAGGGTTCATTATACTATTGCTCTCTTCTATATATGTTGAAAAGTGCCATAACTAAAAAACTTAAAAGCATTATATAAATTTTTAGTTATTATACCAGTAATGTAGACTGCTATTTTTGTACATTCTGGGGAGCACTAGATAATATTGGTGATACTTTTGTTACCCTGATAAAGTATGGTATTTCAGTTTAGTTTTCATTTCTTTAATTATAAAGATATTCAGGATATTTTGAATACTTTTTGACTATTTGTGTTTTCTCTTTCAGTTTTTACTTTAATAAAACTTTTTATTTTGAGATCATTATAGATCCACATGCAATTCTGAAAAACTTTAGAACTTATTGCGAAATCCAGTGTATGTTTTCCTCCAGTGGTAATACATCTGGCAGAAGTATAGTACAGTATCACAAGAATATTACAAAATTTCTTCATGTTGCCCTTTTATAGCCGTACTTACTTCCCTCCTGTTCCCGCCACCCCGTTAACCCTGGCAACTACTAATCTGTTTCTAATTTCCATATTTTGTCATTTTGAGGGTTTTATATAAATGGAGTCATATAGTTAACCTTTGAGATTGGCTTTTTTCACTGAGCAATTATAATTCCCTGGAAATTCATTCAGGTTTTGTGCATCAGTTATTTCTTTTTGGTATGAACGTACCAGTTTAATTATTTGCCTGTTGAAGGACATCTGGGTGGTTTCTGGTGTTTGACTGTTAGAAATAAAGTTGCTGTTAACATTCATGTAAAATGTAAACATAAGTCTTCATTTCTCTGGGATAAATACCCAGGAGTACAGTTGCTGGGTTATATGGTAGTTGCATGTTTAGTTTTACGAGAAGCTGTTAGACAATTTTACAGAGTATCTGTACCATTTTACATTCTCATCGGCAGTGTATGAGTGATCCAATTTCAGCTTACCCTTGTCAGCATTTGGTATTACCACTCTTAGCCATTCTGACAAGCGTGTGTAGTGACATCTCAATGTGGTTTTAATTTGCATTTCCTTAATACCTAATGATGGTGATTACCTTTTCATCTGCTTATTTGCCATCTGTAAATCTTCAGTGAATGGCTCTTTGTGTTTTTTTGCTCATTTTCTAGTTGGATTTGTTTTTCTAATGTTTCTTTAACTTTTCTAACTGCTTAAGATAGATACGCAGTTCATTAATTTATTTTTAGCTCTTTTTTAATTTTGTTTTTTTATTTTATTTTTATTATTATTTTTTGAGACGGAGTCTCGCTCTGCTGCCCAGGCTGGAGTGCAGTGGCGCGATCTTGGCTCACTGCAAGCCCCGCCTCCTGGGTTCAAACCATTCTCCTGCCTCAGCCTCCCAAGTAGCTGGGTCTACAGGCACCTGCCATCACACCCGGCTAATTTTTTTTGTATTTTTAGTAGAGACAGGGTTTCACCGTGTTAGCCAGGATGGTGTCAATCTCCTCACCTTGTGATCCACCCACCTCGGCCTCCCAAAGTGCTGGGATTACAGGCATGAGCCACTGCGCCCGGCCACTCTTTTAATTTTTTAATGTTACTATTTAAAACTGAAAATCTGTCTATATACACTCCTCTTGCTGCATACCACAGGGTTAGATGTATAGTTTTTAAAATTATTTACTTCTAAGTATTTTTAAAATTCAATATGATTTCTTCTTAGATTCATTAGTTTTTAGAAGTTTCCAAACATGTGGTATTTCAAAAGTTATCTTTTTGTTATGGTTGTTGGAGAATGTGGTTGTAGGATACCAGTTACATGAACGTTGAGACATTCTTTATAGCCTGGCATTTGATTAATTTTTGTATGTATTTCATTGTATTCTGTTTGGAAGCAATATTCTGTATATTAACCAGTAAGTCTGTAAATCAGACTTACTGGTTGTGATATCGGTTCTTCTCTAGCCTTAATAGTGTATTTATTTATTTATTTAGTTAGTTAGTTAGTTAGTCAGTTAGTTAGTTAGTTAGTTTTTTCAGACTGAGTTTGGCTCTGTCGCCCAGGCCTGGAGTGCAGTGACACGATCTCAGCTAACTGCAACCTCTGCCTCCTGGGTTCAAGGGATTCTCCTGCCTCAGCCTCCCAAGTAGCTGAGATTACAGGTGTCCGCCACCATGCCCAGCTAATTTTTTGTATCTTTAGTAGAGATGGGGTTTCACCATGTTGGCCAGGCTAGTCTTGAATTCCTGACCTCAGGTAATCCACCCCCCTTGGCCTCCCAAAGTGCTGGGATTACAGGTGTGAGCCACCAGGCCCGGCTGTTTTTATTTCTTTGATTGTTTTATTACTCTGATAATATGTTAAAAATTGTCTTCTGTGGTAATGGGTTTGTCAGTTTCTCCTTGTGGTTCTCTCAACATATTTTGGAACTATCTTGTTAGGTACATAAAAGTTTAGATATTACATACATTGAGTAGAATATTTTTCATTGGGTAGTGAACTTTTTTGCTAGTAATAGTTTTTGCCCTTAAAGTTTTGTTTGATACTAATAGAGCAACAGCAGTCTCTTTATTGATTGGTTGGTTGATTGATTGAGCAGATTCTCCCTCTGCTACCAGGCTGGAGTGCAGTGGTGCGATCTTGACTCACTGCAACCTTCGCCTCCCAGATTCAAGCGATTCCCATGCCTCAGCCTCCTGAGTAGCTGGGACTGTGGGCGTGCACCATCATGCACAGCTAATTTTTGTATTTTAGTACAGATGGGGTTTCACCATGTTGGCCAAGCTGGTCTCAAACTCGACCTCAAGTGATCTGCCTGCCTTGGCCTCCCAAAGTCCTGGGATTACGGGCATGAGCCACCGTGCATGGCCACACCAGTCTCTTTAAGTTAGTATTTGCCTCATGTATTTTATTCCATGTTTTTTACTTTTCATCTTTATGTCTTTAGATTTTTAGGTATGTCTCTTTTGAAAAGCATGTGAACTAATACTACTTCAACCTTACATAAAAATATTTTCCATGTGTTTACAGTGCTGAAGCTGCTGAAAGATGGCAGAAGAAGTGGTGGTAGTAGCCAAATTTGATTATGTGGCCCAACAAGAACAAGAGTTGGATATCAAGAAAAATGAGAGATTATGGCTTCTGGATGATTCCAAGTCCTGGTGGCGAGTTCGAAATTCCATGAATAAAACAGGTTTTGTGCCTTCTAACTATGTGGAAAGGAAAAATAGCGCTCGGAAAGCATCTATTGTAAAAAACCTAAAGGATACCTTAGGTAAGATATTTTTTATTAAAAGAAAAGCAGCTTTGTTTTAAATGAAACCTGGAACTTAGTTCTTTGTACATAATTCTGACAGCAGTGTGCATAATTGACTTGAAAAGGCAAGGACTAGGTAAGTTTGACTCATAGCGGGTGTTCAATGCAGAAGACCAGTGAAGGTCATAAGTGTTAACATGCAGTTTCTGTAAATCTAGGCCCACGCTTCAAGTCAAGGCAGAGTAGTGCCAATGAGTAGAACTAACTCTCACCTTCTAGCAGGGGCTCTTTGGACCATGAATGACTGTTGGAGTTTAGACTTATAGGCAGAATTGCCTCTTTGGCACCAAGGCAACTTATGTACATGGCACATAATGAATTTTAACATCTAATGACTTTATGTTTTGAACTTCACTTAAAACCCACCATTTTGTTTTTCTATTTGATAAGAGAACTGTGGATCATTACTGTACATTAGCACCTACAGAGCTCTTTTCTATTTTGTTTCTCTTTTTCCCTGTCTTTATTTCTCCAAAGTTGTTGTTTTTTATTTTTACTGGCCCTCCCTTAGGGCCTGAGACAGTGGAGCCCACTTCACACTGGACTTGGCTAAGCTGATAGGAAGGAAATATGCATGGGCAAGGAATGGCCTCTTCTTTAAAAAAGTAAAATAAAAAATTAAACTCTCCTTAGCTGACAGGAAGGAATTGGGAGGGACAGAATTTCATTTTTGGTGTTCAGGCAAACATGCTATTTGTGTAATGGTTCTTTGTCTATATGTAGAAGAAAAGTACAATTTCTCCTTGTACAGGCAGTTTGGGAGAAATATAGCATGACTGATAAATATGAAATACTGTTGACTCACTACTTTACATTAGTTTTTATTTTTTTTTTATGGTTTTTGTAGAGATGGAGTCTTGCTCTGTTGTCCAGGCCAAACTTGAACTCCTGGGCTCAAGCAACCCTCCACCTCAGCCTCCTGAGTAGCTGGGACTACAGATGCTCACTACCATGCCCAACTTAGTTTTTGTTCTTATTCAACATTATTGTTATTCTTGAATGTTCTTCTAATAATAAAATACAAATATTTAATGTTTTTAACCATTGTAAAACTGCAAAAACTAAAATATAGTACAATTTGGAGTAAGGTATAAAGTAATAGATTATCAGTTTCTGAGATAAAAATATTTCCAGTGTTCTAAAGGTAATAATTAAGTAGATACAATAATGGTGATGTTTAACTGCTGAGGTAACTTTTTTAATACTTTCAAGTTTTGCAATTAAGACCATTATTTTTAGTTTTTCGATGGAAGACAAATCAGAAAGAGATTTTCCTTCAGTAGCAGAGGAGAACAGGGTTAGAATCAAGAATACTGGTTTTGTAAATACTGGCCATTTATTTAAAGCATGATGATTAGAGATATTGGGAGAAATTAAGGTAATTTCTTTCAAGAAAGTGTGCCTCATAGTGGTAAGTGCACAGGGTACTAACATATACCCAGATAGACTTTTTTGTTCCATTTTAAAAGGACGCTGGTATCTTGGGATTAGAGTGAATGTGACAGTAATTAACAAAACATAGTGAAACAACTAATAGAGCAAAGGGGGGAAGTATTCCAGTATTAGATATTACTGTATATAAATCTAAAAGCCCATTTAGATATAATTTTTATTATTTGTTAATACCCCAGGGATGCCTTCCATACTACATTCTGATGTTACTGAGACAGTTTTATCAAGGTTTTATCTCTAAGTCTTAGGAAATCTCTGTTAAATTTATTACTATATTACAGTTATTACTACCTATATTCCAGGGTGCTTGGAAACATTGAGTTAGTAACCTGTAGTTAGCCTGTAAAGAGATGTAAGTCCAGCTTTTGCATTAGGTAGCCTTTTCCCTTTTCTCATAATTTCTGTGCTCCTTTTTGGTAACTTAAATGTCCAGTGTAATTAATGTATTTGTTTCACACTGATTGTGCTGGTGGAGACATTGTTTGAAAGTTGAGAAGGAAAAGGAGAAAACAAAAGGATTAATGCATGAATGTATTTTAACTATAAAAAATACATGTGCTTTAAAGCTTCTTCCAAAATAAGTCTGAATAATAAGGTCGTATTTTTGGCCGTGATTATTTACTTGTTATACAGGCTGTGTTATAATTTAGAGGAAAAAAAGTTTTGTAAAGAGAAGCCTCAAATTTTCTATTGCCTGGATGTGGGCCAGGTCACATGGATTGGGTGTGGGAAGTTTCAGTGTTGCAGAACAGACGAGGAAGCTCACTGAGAATTATCCTGAGCTGTGTTAACAAACTGACAAAAGAGAACACGGAATTTTTACTCAAAATGGATTGGTTAAACGTCTTTAAAGATTTTTTCAGTAAGTTAATCTATTTATTAAATCCATTGTTTTCTTGAAGTTGTGAATTAGATTTTCTGCTTTTGTAAATTTAAAGGAAAGCTCTTATTTGGTGGGTTTATGTAAGCTACCATATTATGTTTATGTAATATAAACCAGATGATTGGTGATATATCCAAAAATTGTAGTTTGGACTTGGTAAGTAAAATAATTTTAAAATGTTTTAGCATGAATGTTTTAACAAGTAGAGAAAGGATATAAACCTTTGGTTTGAGTTTGATGCAGTTCTAATTCAGTAATTTTCAACTTAGCACAGACATTTGAAATGAATTAAATAAATTGTAAACATTAAAATCATTAGAAAAAAAGGATTAGGTGAACAAATTTCTTCAACTTCCGAATTAACTTTTTAAAAACTACTTTTTACTTACTTTTTTTAGAGGAACAGTGTAAAGATAATCTTTAATTAAAACACTAGTAAACAGAATATTTTTATTTAATGTAGTATTGCTAGAAATTGATGTTTTGATGAATGTGAGATTTGATATTTTGATATGAGTTATGACAACAGCTGTACAACAAAGAGGAAAATATGTAGTGAATTATTGACTGTTACTGAGTTTGGGTCATGAAGTAGTACTAATAATAATTTATAAGAGCCTAATTCTGCTGGTTCTGCTGGTAGCCTCCTTATGATCTTATAGTGAACTTGATTTGATCTCCTTGAACATTTGCTTGGTGTTTCTAGAAAAATGAACAGAGGAATTATTATAGAAGTCTCTTACGCACAACAAGCCTAAGGAAACAAAGAGTAACCTGACAAGACATTCCAGAGAAAAGGGCAAAAGAGAAAAGGAGTAAGCACTTTGTTGAAAAAGAATGTTGTAATTGTAATGTGAAGACTCATTTGTTAGCTTTAATGACTCCCTCTGGAATATGTCTCTTCCATTTACATTTTGGGGAGTTACTAAAATTTCAGATCTTTGCATTTTCATTTTTTGGGTAAGTTTTACCTTGGAAGAACTTACTTATTTGCTCATTAGTTTATCAACACCTTCTTATTGAGAGCCTACTCCAAGCCAGGCAGAAATCATAGGGTGAAAAACTAATACTAACTCAAGCAGATCTTACATTCTGGTGGAGAGGTATATGATGATTGTTTTTAATAATACAGTGGATTTCATATCTAGGTTAAGTCATAAGTGATATTGACCATAAATCATCCAGAAATGACATAAAAATAATCCATTGTGGCCAGGTGTGGCAGCTCATGCCTGTAATCCCAGCACTTTGGGAGGCTGAGCACTTGAGGTCAGGAGTTTGAGACCAGCCTGGTCAACATGGTGAAACACTGTCTCTACTAAAAATGCAAAAATTAGCTGGGCATGGTGGCGGGCACCTGTAATCCCAGCTACTTGGGAAGCTGATGCAGGAGAATCGCTTGAACTCAGAGATGGGGGCTGCAGTGAGCCAAGATTGTGCCTCTGCACTCCAGTGTGGGCGACAGAGCAAGACTACATTGCCAAAAAAAAAAAAAGAAAGAATCCATTGTATCATTGATACAGTGATTCAATATATATCATCAATACAGTGGTAAAATTATTCTTTCTACTGAGTCTTAGGAAGTTGATAGTTAATGCATTTGCAGACTGAGAGTCAGGATTTGAAATCTGTAACCAAAATGTTTCTTTGCTCAATCCCTGCAACAACCCCAGATTTTTATTTATTTTGCCAGGCAGTTTGTCAGAGTAGAGACAGGCTGTTCATCTACTTCCTCCCTGAATGGGCTTACAAAGTAGAAGAAACAGAGCATTATGTGCTTCTTGTGTGGCAGCCAGAATATCTTTGAAAACAAAAATTGCACAATGTTTTAAATAAAACAGAATAAAAAATAATTTATTTCATGTAGATGAAATGAGCAGATGAACATATAAAAATTTAAATAAAAACCCGTAATAGAAAGAATACCATATATTTATATTTAGTATTTCTTAGTTCTGTTCCCAGACATCACTTACATGCCATGTGGCCTGCAAAATATAACTGAACTTTTGTGATTTTCTGTTCCTTGTAAAGGAGAGAGTTGGGCAAGACTAAATGATCCTGGAAAGTCCCTTCTAACTCTAAAAGTCTTACATCCTTGTAAACAACTAAGCAGTCTTAGGTGTGTCATAGGAATTGAGGGAAAACAATGAGGGAGAAATTGGTTTTGAAGATGTAGAAACATGGGAATGGAATTGTAGTTCACTAAGGAATTAGAAGCAGCAGGAAAACTTTCTTTGGCCCAATTCTCAACACTTACTCAGTGATACAGATGAAGGAAAAACGACGTGCTTAAACTAAGGAATACTGCAATCACTAACTAATAAGTACACTAGGTTCAGAAATATATTTGGAAACTAAAATTAAGATAGAAATAAGTTGAATAAGAACAGACAGTATTGTAAAACTCTACATTAAAATTTTAAAAGGGATTGTACAGATTGGTGAGAACCTAGCCTGGCAGCAGCTTACGTGAGTAAAAATCTTAGTAAGAGCTGCTGTGGTAATGTAGGTACTAAAAGTCTCAACACAGTCCATGGTGACACTGATATGAGTATGAGAGGTGCTTAGGTGGAGGTATACTCCCTTATGTGTGTGTTGGCCATATAAAACATGGTGTAATTAATCCACTTTTGATAGATATTCTTTAACAATGGTATTGAGAAACTTGGATGCTTCCAAATACTGGCATCCAGTATATCAAGGATTTGGAAACCAGGTCACATAAGGAATAGTTATGGATACAGAGACTTGCCTCAGGGAGCACAGCTGTCATATGAAGAAGGAACGTTCACAGCGCTTAACCAGGTTCTTAAAAATTCTTGGGGAGTTTATAATACATTGTTCTGGTTAAGAAACAGTGCTATAGGAAGAGAGAAGACCAGTGGGTCGTAGTGAGGGAAAGGTCAGAAATTATCCTTAAACTTTTTTTTTTTAATTTAAGCGAAGCTAACAATAAAAAACTGCCTCAGAATTGTGCACTTCCTCAGTGCTTAGATCTGAGCAGTTTCCTTCCAACTACAGCCAGGTCCAGCTATATAATGCAAGAATAAAGATTTAAGTAATTTTTTTTTTTCTTGAGGTGGTCTCACTCTGCCACCCAGGCTGGAGTGCACCAGTGCCTTCTCAGCTCACTGCCACCTCTGCCTCTCAGGTTCAAACGATTCTCGTCCCTCAGCCTCCCAAGCGTATGCCACCACGCCTGGCTAATTTTTTGTATTTTTTAGTAGAGATGGGGTTTCCCCATGTTGACCAGGCTGGTCTCAAGCTCCTGGCCTCAAGTGATCTGCCTGCCTCAGCCTCCCAAAGTGCTGGGATTACAAGCCTGAGCCACCTTGCCCGACCAAGTTTAAGTAATTTTGAAAATTAAACACCAGAAGCACTAGAAGTTAGGAAAATAGTAACCACCATTGATGGAGTTCCTGCTATGTACTGTAAGTGCTTTACATATAGATTTTAAAAAATTTGTTACAAGCATTTTATGAATTTATTTTTTTACACACCACCATTGTACAAACAAGGAGACTGGAGTTTTCTTTTTTAAACTTTTAGGATTGGGGGTACATGTGAAGGTTTGTTACATAGGTAAATACATGTCATGGGGGTTTGTTGTTCATATTATTTCTTTCTTTCTTTTTTTCCCCTCCACCCCGAGACCGAGTCTCACTCTGTTGCCCAGGTTGGAGTGCAGTGGCATGATCTCAGCTCACTGCAACCTCCGCCTCCCAGGTTCAAGTGATTCTCCTGCCTAGGCCTCCCGAGTAGCTGGGATTACAGGTGCCCACCACTACGCCTGGCTAATTTTTGTATTTTTAGTAGAAATGGGGTTTCACCATGTTGGCCAGGCTGGTCTCGAACTCCCAGCGTCGCGTCTTCCACCTTGGTCTCCCAAAGTGCTGGGATTACAGGCGTGCACCACTGCGCCTGGCCTGTTGTACATATTATTTCATCACCCAGGTATCAAGCCCAGTACCCAATCATTATCTTTTCTCTTACTCTCCTTTGCCCACCCTTCCCCCTCAAGGGGGAAGTATTTGGTTTTCTGTTCTTGTGTTAGAAACTGGAGTTTAAAAAAGATTAAATAAATTGACCAAGATCACAGAGCCAGGAGCAGAACTAAAATTTAAACTTGTATCTCCTATTAAAGTTCTCATAGTGGATCTTTTATTACTAAAGAGTAGAGAATTGGAGTCAGTTAAGCAGTGGGTTAGAAAGGTTTGATGCAAAAAGGACTAGTCAAGGTTAAGAGAATTGTGGTGAACTGTGAGGTCAGGAAGTGCTATGACCTGAGTGCTTGTGTCCCCCAAAACTCGGCACCATCTCAGCTCACTGTAGCCTCCGCCTCCTGGGTTCAAATGATTCTCATGCCACAGCCACCCGAGTAGCTGGAATTACAGGTGTGCACCACCATGACCGGCTAATTTTTGTATTTTTAGTAGTGACGGAGTTTCACCATGTTGGTCAGGCTGGTCTTGAACTCCTGACCTCCAAGTGATCTGCCTGCCTCGGCCTCCCAAAGTGCTGGGATTACAGGTGTGAGCCCCCGTGCCAGGCCATTCTTTTTTTTGACATTGTGTAATTAGTCTTAGACATAATGTTTTTAAATATAAGCTTCCAGAGAGGATCATTCTAGGTTTTACTGATCTTTTGCACTTCTTATACCATACAAAACTGTGCCAATTCTGAATTTTCAAAAAAATCATTTGAAACTTAATCTGTATTTTCAGGTTTAACATTTTTTAAAAAAATTTTCCTCATATCATTATTCAGTTTTACTCAATTTAACATTTATTGAGAATCTGCTATGTGAAACAGCCACTGTTGGCTTTTGAATAGTGATGTCATGTGATTGCAGCTTTATAGGAAGATTAGACTGGTTGATATGAACGATGGGTTGACTGAGGAGAAATGGAATTAATAAGGAAACTAGTTTAGTGGGGTCACGAAAGCTCTGGTACAACATAATAGGCCTGAAGAAGAGTGACCATAGTGAGAAGAGAAAGTGTTGGTAGTAAGGAGATATGATTGTGAGGATTTGATGTAAAACTCTTAAAAATTTTTTTTGTGAGGTAAAATTTATGTAACATAAAATTAACCATTTTAAAGTATGTACAGTAGTATTGAGTACATTAACAATGTTGTGCAGCCATCACTTCTGCTTCCAAAATGTTTCCATCACCCCAAAAATAGTCACTCTCAATCAGTCCCTGGCAATTACGAATCTGCTTTCTGTCTCTATGGATTTACTTTTTCTGGATAATTTATATAAATGGAATCATACAGTATGTGACCTTTTGTGTCTGACTTCTTTCATTTAGTATAATATTTTCAAGGTTTATCCACGTTGTAGCATATATCAGTAATTCATCCCTTTTATGGCCGAATAACCTTTTTTTTTTTTTTTTTTTTCTGAGACAGAGTCTCGCCCTGTCACTCAGGCTGGAGTGCAGTGGCGCAATCTCAGCTCACTGCAATCTTTGCCGCTTGGATTCAAGTGATTCTCCTGCCTCAGCCTCCTAAGTAGCTGGGATTACAGACACATGTCACCACACCCGGCTAATTTGTGTATGTTTAGTAGAGACGGGATTTCACCATGTTGGCCAGGCTGGTCATGAACTCCTGACCTCAAGTCGTCTGCCCACCTCGGCCTCCCGAAGTGCTGGGATTACAGACGTGAGCCACTGCGCCCGGCTGGTTGAATAACTATTACATGTATATATCACATTTTGGTTATTGTGAACAGCTTTGTGATAAACATTCATGTACAGTTATTATTTGAATATCTATTTTCAGTTAAACCTAAAATTGGAATTGCTGGATCATATGGTAATTCTGTTTTGCTTTTTGAGAAACCATCTGTTTTTCACATGGTGGCACCGTTTTACATTCCAACGAGTATTGTGAGGGAGATTCCAGTTTCTCCACATCCTTGCCAACACCTATTTTCTTTTTTTGTTTGCTTATAGCCATTGTAGTAGGTGTGAGGTAGGGTCATTGTGGTTTTGATTTACATTTCTCTAATGACTAATGATATTGAGGATCTTTTCTTGTGCCTGTTGGCCATTTGTATACTTCAGTTGGAACAATGTTTATTCAAGTCCTTTGCCCATTTTTGAAGTAGTTGTTTTTGTTGTTGGGCTCTAAGAGTTGTTTATATGTTCTGGATACTAGACCATTACCAGAATTATGATTTGCAAATATTCTATTCTAATTCTGTAGATTGTCTTTTCACTTTCTTGATAGTGTCTTATAGACAAGTGTTTTTAATTTTAATGAAGCATAATGGATCTTGTTTTTTTGGTTGCTTATGCTTTTAGTGTCAGTATCTAAGAATCCATTGCTAAATCCAAGGTCACATATATTTACTCCTATGTTTTCTTCTAAGAGTTTTATAGTTTTAGCTCTGACATTTGGTCATTTTGAGTTAATTTTTATATATGACGGGAAGTTGGAGTCCAGTTTCATTCTTTTGTTTATGGATATGCATTTGTTCCAGTACCCTTTGTTGAAGAAACTATTCTTTCTTCCCATTGAGTGGTCTTGGCACCATTGATGAAAATCAATGGACCGTAGATGCATGGGTTTATTTGAGGACTCCCATTTCTGTTTCATTGCTGTATATGTCTGTCCTTATTCCAATACCACACTGTTTTGATTACTGTGGCTTTGTAGTAAGTTTTGAAATCAGAAAGGGAGAGTCTTCCCACTTGATTTTCCTTTTTCAAGATTGTTTTGGCTGCTTAGGGTCCACCTTGCAGTTCTGTGTGAATATTAGAATCAACCTTTTCATTTCTTTGGAAGAAAAACAAAACACAATGGTTGAACTTTAGTAAGAATTGCATTGAATCTGTGGATTGCTTTGGATACTATTGCCATCTTACACAGAATATCTTTCCATTTATTTAGGTCTTCTTTAATTTCTTTCAGCGGTGTTTTATAGTGTTTAGTTTATGAGTCTGATACTTAGTTAAAATTATTCCTATGTATCTTATTCTTCTTAATGCTGTTATAAATGGATTGTTTTCTTAATTTTGGCTTTGAATTGTTCATTGCTAACATATAGAAATACAACTGATTTTGTGTGTTGATCTTACAACTTTGCTGAATTTGTTTATTCTCACTCTGTGTGAGTGTGTGTGTGTGTGTGTATTCTTTCGGATTTTCTGTTTATAAGATCATGTCATCTCTGGATACTTTTTCCCCTCCCTAATTGCTTTGACTAGCACTTCCAATACAATGTTAAATAGTAGTGGAAGAGAGCATCCTTGTTCTTGTCTTGTTCCTGTTCTTAGGGTGGAAAACTTTGTCTTTCACCATTGAGTGTGATGTCAGCTCCACAGTTTTTTGCAGATGCCCTTTATCATATTGAGGAAATTCCCTTCTAATCCTAGTTTGCTGAGCATTGTTATCATGAAATGGTTTTGGATTTTGTCCAATGCTTTTTCTACATCAATTGAGATAATCGTTTGTTTTTTCCCCTTTATTTTACTAGTATGAAGTGTATTATATTGATTCTCATATGTTGAACCACCCTTGCATAAATCCCATTTACTCATATACAGTCCTTTTAATATGCTTGCTGGATTTGGTTTTCCTAGTACAAATGATCCTTATTTTTCACAGATTCTGTATTTGTGAATTCACTTATTGGCTAAAATTTATTTATAAGCCCAAAATTGATACTTGCAGTGTTTTGTGGACATGTGCAGTGTGGCAAAAATGTGAGTCATTTGATGTGCACATTCCGAGTCGAGGCGATATTCCGCCTTCTTATTTCAACTTTCATACTATAAACAAGTGTCCTTTGCACAGTCTATTTAGTGCCACATTTTTTGCATTTTTGTACTTGTTGATGATTTTGCTGTTTAAAATGGCCCCCAAGCATAGTGATGAAGTGTGGTCTAGAGTTCATAAACACAAGAAAGCTGTGAACTTGCCTTATGGAAAAAATGTGTGTTAGATAAGCTTCATTTAGGCGTGAGTTACAGTGACGTTGTGAATTCAATGTTAATCACAATTTATATTAAACAAAGTGTCTTTAAAAAGAAACACACATAAAACAAGGTTATGTAGTGATTGGTTAGCAAAAACATGACTGGAGCCTAACCCTGTTTTTCCCTTAGGAGCTATGGTTCAGTATTTGCTAATTCAGTATTTATGGTAACTTTATAGAATGTAACTACTGCAAATAATGAAAATCAACTGAATTTTGTTGAGGATTTTTGCATCTATATTTCTAAGTGATATTAGCCTGTTTTCTTGTGATAGCTTTGGTATTCTGGGTAATGTTGGCCTCACAGAATGAGTTAATAAGTATTCTCTCCCTTTTTCTTTTTAGAGATGTTTTAGAAGTATTGATGTTAATTCTTCTTTAAACATTGGGTAAAATCCACTAGTGAAACCATCTGGTCCAGAGCACATTATGTGCGAGATGTTTTGTTACTTATTGAATATTTTACTTGTTATATGTCCGTTCACATTTTCTATTTTTTCCTGAGTCAGCTTTGTGGTAGTTTGTGTGTCTCTTGGAATTGATCTTGTTTTCTAGGTTTATATAATTTATTGGCATACAGTTGTTCATAGTATTCATTTATAATCCTTTTAAAAATATCTGTAAGGCCTGTAGAAATGTTATTATTTTATTTATTTGAGTGTCTCTCGTTGGTCTAGCTAAAGAGTTTTTAATTTTGCTGATATTTTCAAATAACCGCATTTTGGTTTTGTTGATTTCCTCTCTTTTTCTGTTCTCTTTTGTGTATATCTCTGTTCTAATTTTTATTATTTCCTTCTTTTAGCTTTGAGTTTAGTTTTCCTTTTCCAGTTCCTTAAGATTAAATTTAAGTTGGTAATTCGAGATCTTTCTTCTTCTTTATGCAAGCTTCTAGGGCTATAAATTTCCCTCTGAGCATTGCTTTTGCTGCCTCCCATAGGTTTTGGTATGTTATGTTTTCATTTTCATTTGTCTCACAGTGATGTCCAATCTTGTGAAATTTCTTGGTGACCTATTGGTTTAAGAGAGTGTTAGTTGCCACACACTTGTTAATTTTCCAGTTTTCCTTTCTGTTATCGATTTATAGGTTCATTCCATTGTGGTCAGAAAAGATATTTTGTATGACTTCAATCTCAGATTTATTGAGGCTCTTTTTTTTTTTTTTTTTTAAAATAGAGACAGGGTCTCTCTTTGTTACCTAGGCTGGAGTGCAGTAGCATGATCATGGCTCACTGTAGCCTTTGAACTCCTGGGCTCAAGCAATCTTCCCAACTCAGCCTCCTGAGTAGCTGGAACTACAGGTATGCACCACCACACCTGGCTAATTATTTTATTTTATTTTTTCTTTTTATAGAGACAAATTCTCACCATCTTGCCCAGGCTGCTGTCAGGCTCCTGGGCTCAAGTGATTCCCCCCACCTTGGCCTCCCAAAGCATTGCAATTACAGGCTTGAGCCACTGTGCCTGGCCTACTGAGCCTTGTTTTGTGTCCTAACATATGGTCTGTCTTGCAGAATATTCAGTGTACACTTGAGAAAAATGTGTACTATATTCTGCTTTTGTTTGATGGAATATTCTCTATATGTCTGTTAGGTCTAGTTGGTTTATAGTACTGCTCAAGGCCTCTATTTCCTTAAAGATCTTTCATTTAGTTCTGTCCCTTACAGAAAGTGGGGTATTGATGTCTCCAAGTATATTGAACTATTTTTCTCCCTCAATTCTGTCATTTTTTGCTTTATATGCCTTGAGGCTCTCTTGTTAGGTATGCATATATTTGTAACTGTTACAATTCTTGATGGACTGATTCTTTTATCAATTTTTACTGTCCTTTGTCTTTAAGTCTGTGTTGTGTGATATGTATTTATTTATTTTTAGACAGAGTCTTGCTCTGTTGCGCAGGCTGGAGTGCAGTGGCATGACCTCGGCTCACTGCAACCTCTGCCTCCCAGGTTCAAGCGATTCTTCTGTCTCAGCCTCCTGAGTAGCTGGGATTACAGGCACCCGCCATCATGCCCGACTAGTTTTTCTATTTTTGGTAGAGACAGGGTTTCACTGTGTTGACCAGGCTGGTCTTGAACTCCTGACCTCAAGTGATCCACCTGCCTTGGCTTCCTAAAGTGCTGGGATTACAGACATGAGCCACCGCACCTGGCCTATGCTGTGTAATATTTATATAGCCACCCCACTCTCTTAGTTATCTTTTACATGGGATATCTTCTTCCATCCTTTCATTTTCAGACCTATTTGCATCTTTGTTTGGATCTAAAGTGAGTGTCTTACAGATAACAGAGTTGCATCATGTTATTTTTAATCTATTTATATTTAAAGTCATATCTGATAAGGAAGGATTTCTGCTATTTTGCTGTTTTCATTTGCTTTTTTTTTCTTTCAGTTCTTCTATTACTGTCTTCTCTGGTGATTTCTTTTTCTTTTTTTTTTTTTTTGGAGGGTGGGGGTTAAGGTCTTACTCTGTCACCCAGGCTGGAGTGCAGTGGTGTAATCTCTGCTCACTGCAACCTCTGCCTCCCAGGTTCAAGTGACACTTACGCCTCAGCCTCTCAAGTAGCTGGGACTACAGGTGCATGCCATGATGCCTGGCTAATTTTTTGGTATTTTTTGGTAGCGTCGAGGTCTCAGCATGTTGGCCAGGCTGATCTTGAACTTCTGACCTCAAGTGATCTGCCCACCTCTGCCTCCCAAAGTGCTGGGATTACAGGTGTGGGCCACTGTGACTGGCCTATTTTTTCTGATATATTGTTTTATTATCCTTCTCATTTTTCTTTGTGTATTGTTTTTGTTTTTGTTTTTCCTTAGTGGTTACCCTGGGGATTAACATCTTAGGTTTTTAACAATCATGTTTGAATTAATACCAACTTAGTTTCAGTACTATGCATAACTCTGCTCCTTTGCAGCTACATCTTTGTATGTTACATCTTTACACATTAAAATATATGTCCATTAACCTAGAATTGAAATTTTTGTTTTATGCATTTGTATTTTAAATTATGTAGGAAAGAAAAGGAGAATTTACAAACAAAAACTGCAATACTACTGACTTTCATATTTACCTATGTAGCTACCTTTGCCGTTGCTCTTTATATCTTCATATGACTTCAAATTACTGTCTGTTTTTTCATTTTAGCCTGGAGGATTCTCTTTAGCATTTCTTTTCTTTCTTTTTTCTTTTTTTTCTTTTTTTTTTTTTTTTTTTTGAGACAGAGTCTTGCTCTGCCTCTCAGGCTGGAGTGCAGTGGTGCAGTCTCAGCTCACTACAACCTCCACCTCCCAGGTTCAAGCAATTCTCCTGCCTCAGCCTCCCGAGTAGCTGGGACTACAGGTGCGTGCCACCACGCCCGGCTAATTTTTTGTATTTTTAGTAGAGACAGGGTTTCACCATGTTGGCCAGGCTGGTCTCGATCTCCTGACCTTGTGATCCGCCCACCTCAGCCTCCCAAAGTGCTGGGATTACAGGTGTGAGCCACTGCTCCCAGCCTCTCTTTAGCATTTCTTAGCACAGGTCTGGTAGTGATGAATTCCTTTAGTTTTTGTTTATCTGGGAATGTCTTATGTTCTCCTTCATTTTTGAAGGACAGTTTTGCTAAATGTAGAATTCTTGGTTGGCTCTTCTGCTTTCAGCATCAGATTCTCTCCCCTCCCCAGGGCTTATTATTGCTGCTTATTGTGAGTGGTTTTTGTTTGCTTGTTTAGTGACTTTTCTAAGCTATTTTTATAAGGTCTATAGTTCTGGTCATGTGGGGCCACTGAAGTTGATTCCATTTGCTTGGTAATCAGCTAGTGTTTTGACAGTTTCATTAAAACACCTGGAACCAAAAGAAAAAAACAAAACAAAAAAAACCTCTCCCCATCTTTACAGATGGATTTATGTTGGGGCACTATTTGACCACTTAGTGATGCCATTTATAATTCTGCCTTAGCCTTTCGCTTACTGTTTGCTCAAGGCCTGAAGATCAGCCAGGGTGAAAGCTTAGGATCTTCTTGGGTCTTTCCTGGGCCTTTCGTGAGTGTGCGTCCAGCCCTGGCCTTGTACACGTCCTTCTTAATTGGCATACACACCCCTTATTACCCATGAATATCCTTTCCCATTCCCTTTCTGTCCAGATTTTTCCATCTGTCTGTTTCTTGTCCCATTTGTTGTCCCGTGCCCCAGGATGCTGCATCAATTAAATGATTTTTTCAAAAACCACCCAAGAAGACTCCCTATACCTGGGAATGATGCAAGTCAGGCAAAGCCAAGGCAAGCCATTGCTCAGGTCCTTCAGGGAACTGCCAGACAAGTTGAAACCCACAATCACAATTGTTTAAAAATGAGATCTGTATTGCTTCCTCTGGCATTAGGAGTGCAGGTTACTATCCACACAGCCATCACTGACTTGGGGTGTGGGGGATAGTGGGCAGGCAACTTAGGATGCTGTAGCACTCTCTTTACCACAGAGCAGCAACTTCTTTCTTCACCAAGCCTTGCCCTAGATTTTATACGTTTTTTTTTTTTTTTTTTTTTACTAGATTCCAGAATTCTGCAGAAGTTGAGTCTGACAGTATTTACCAGCTCATTAATTGCATTCATTGCTTTTTGCAGTGACAGTGCCATTTTTGGTGGTATCACCCCAAATGTAGGGATTTCTCAGAAGGTTATCATTAACCAGAAGTAAGAAAATTAGGAAGGAAGAAGTTGATTTATGGGTACAGACTGGATTATTTGTATTTGGACATGAATGTTGGGTTTGAGGTACTGATGGCACAATCTGTGGGTGTCTAGTGACAGTTAGAATTGTAGTGCCTGAATTCCAGAAAGGTCTTAGAGCTGCAAAGAGATCTGGGAACCTTCTGCACAGAAATTGTAGAAAATGAAAGTGTATGATTTCCTTGGAATAGAGAGGAAGGTCGAGTATGGCATCTTGTGAAACACTTTCAGCTAAGAAATTCTTCATTTATTCATTCAGCATGTTCGCTGACTGCTGAATAAATAATTTTGTTTTTCCTTTGTTCCTTGTACTGATGTATGTACTACTAAGCATTGGAGATAGAAAGGAATAAGATCTAGTTTTCTGCCCTCAGGAAGTTCACTCATATTGAGGAAGACAGACAAGTAAACAAGTACAATGCAATGTGATAATAACAAGGTTAGAGGAGCCCCGACAGAGGTAAACAAGAATAAGTAAACAGGTCGGGAGGGAAAATAAGAAATTCAGGGAAGTCAAAGAAGGAGAAAACATAATGGAGAGAGTGGGCTGTGATCTTGGTTGCTGCATATAGAGTTTGAGAAGGCTGAGGACTTTAAAAGTTACTGATTTGACAGTAAGGAGAGATGACATAATGTATTCATAAGAATGGTTTTAATTGAGTAGTTTTGTTAGAATGCTGGAGACAAAGGATCAGATAATAAAGAGTTGGGAGTGTGAGTAGTGAAAAAGTTGAGGGAAAAGGAAAAGACAACTTTTTTTTTTTTTGAGACAGTCTCGCTCTGTCGCCAGGCTGGAGTGTAGTGGCATGATCTTGGCTCACTGCAACCTCCACCTTCCAGGTTCAAGCAATTCTCCTGCGTAGCTGGGACTACAGGCGTGCACCACCACGCCCAGCTAAGTTTTGTATTTTTAGTAGAGACGGGGTTTCACCATGTTTGGCCAGGATGGTCTTGATCTCTTGACATTGTGATCCTCCCGCCTCGGCCTCCCAAAATGCTGGGATTACTGGCATGAGCCACCACGCCCAGCTGGGAAAGACAACTTTTAAAAGAGTGGTATAAGTTTATTCAATGGGAAAATTGGACCAGTTAGAGAAAAAAAATAAATTAGCAAAATGTTACAGTTTAAAAGTTGTAGCAGAGTTAAAAATAACTTCACTTTGAAGTAGAAAAGATTTGAGTGTGTTTTTAGATCATTGAAGGGCCTGAATAGGAAGGAAAATAAGGATGTTGAGTCCCAAGAGAGTCCGGAAAGATAGTATTAAGATCCTAGAAGGATCAGGATTTGGAGACTTGAGTGAAGAAAGAGAGTGAGAATAATGAGAGTTTTGAGACAAAAGGAATTTGAGAAGTTTTGCCTAGGGAGGCCTGTTTTCTAGGTGAAGTAGAACATAAAATCACACGCTAAGAAATGGGCAGCAGTGAAAATGCCTGACTGAAGTTGATGTAGCATACATTTGTATTGATAGTACCATTTGGTGATTTTCTCATTGCTTTCAACACATATGTATTTATTAAGCATTTACTGTGTACTAAGCACTGTACAAGATCCTTGGGATTCTATCTGTAAACAAACAAAACTCCCTGCCCTTGTAGTGGTTACATGTGACTGGGGTAAGGGGAGAAAAACAAATAAATAATATTTTAAAATAAACATATGAGGTAAATAACGCTACCTGGGTCTGGGAACCAAGAAAGCAAATGGGAAGATTAGCCAGACATAACTGCAATTTTATATTGCATATCATATTATAATTTAAGATAGAAATAATTTTATTTTTATACAGCTCATTGTAGAATCTAGCTTGCTTTAATCTAAGACAAGAAGAGTATGGGTATGGTGGAGCCTTTGTGTACCTAGATTGTAGCTATGAAAGAAATCTATATTTACATTTAAGAGAGAATTCATCAATTTAGGACAACTTTATAATTATGTTATAAAGTTATTTCAGGGCCTTTGACAAGAGAAAAGATGGTGAACTGTCATATAATAACTGAAATTAAATATTTATTTGGTTAGAAAAAGATAATTTGCATCTTATTTCCAAAAAGATGATTTTTAACTACATAGAAATTTGTTATGTTTAAAGGCTTTAAAGATCTATACAGAGTTGAAGATCCCTTTTTAATAATGAATAAATTGGTTCTTTTGGTAATCATTTTTTTATATTCTCGTCTCATGGCCCTTTTTAATTTCAACAGGCATTGGAAAAGTGAAAAGAAAACCTAGTGTGCCAGATTCTGCATCTCCTGCTGATGATAGTTTTGTTGACCCAGGGGAACGTCTCTATGACCTCAACATGCCCGCTTATGTGAAATTTAACTACATGGCTGAGAGAGAGGATGAATTGTCATTGATAAAGGGGACAAAGGTGATCGTCATGGAGAAATGCAGTGATGGGTGGTGGCGTGGTAGCTACAATGGACAAGTTGGATGGTTCCCTTCAAACTATGTAACTGAAGAAGGTGACAGTCCTTTGGGTGACCATGTGGGTTCTCTGTCAGAGAAATTAGCAGCAGTCGTCAATAACCTAAATACCGGGCAAGTGTTGCATGTGGTACAGGCTCTTTACCCATTCAGCTCATCTAACGATGAAGAACTTAATTTCGAGAAAGGAGATGTAATGGATGTTATTGAAAAACCTGAAAATGACCCAGAATGGTGGAAATGCAGGAAGATCAATGGTATGGTTGGTCTAGTACCAAAAAACTATGTTACCGTTATGCAGAATAATCCATTAACCTCAGGTTTGGAACCATCACCTCCACAGTGTGATTACATTAGGCCTTCACTCACGGGAAAGTTTGCTGGCAATCCTTGGTATTATGGCAAAGTCACCAGGCATCAAGCAGAAATGGCATTAAACGAAAGAGGACACGAAGGGGATTTCCTCATTCGAGATAGTGAATCTTCGGTAAGTTGATTTTCAGACGTAAATACAAATAGAGCTCTGTGTATTAAAAAAAAAAAGGAGAAATGGAGAGGTTAAGTGGCTTCCCTAAAGTTAACCAGGTAACAAGCTGGAACATAACATAAGCATAAATGTTCCAAAGCTAAAGTCAGCATTCTTTCTAGCTATCTATTTTCAATGAAAGAGAGTTGTGGCAGTGATGCTACATGCTGCATTATTTGGTGTTTTCTAGTTCTGTTGATTTTGCATTCCTAATATATTTTCTGTTGCATTAAACTAAATGGAGAAAATGGAACATTGACTTCTTCATTGAATGTAGAATAATACTGTAGATTAAATTGGGAAACATTTTAAAAATTGCTATTGGATGCAATGTGTAAGAAGATAGTCACTGTAGTCCTTATGACATAGGAAATCCCTGAATTTAAAAAATTGATACTAAGTTTCTTCATAAATTGGTTACTTGGAAATTGGAATACACTTTTTATTGTAATCTCAAAAAACCTATTTTAACACTGTGTTTGAAATGCATTTGCAATAAAAGGTAAATTATATTGCAATACTAGTAAACAGTAAAACTATAAAACCATAAAAGTTGAAAAATAGTATGGTTTCATGGTATCTTTTAGATACTGTTTAGGATATTAGAATTTGATGACACTCATTTTCCTTAAAAATGCCCTTTCTTTTCCTTGATAAAAGATATCATTACTTTTCCATTTATTAAATCATGATTAATCTTGGCTTTGCGTGAGTATATTTGTACAAAAGGGAATGTGTAATTGCACAAAATTTTGAAAGAAAATGTGTGGAAATGGGGTGTGGTGGGGAGAGAGATTAATTGAACTTCTAATATGAAGTTCAGGAAAATGGGGCCTGTGCCTAATCCCTCAGAAAAGCAGTTGGTTGGCAGTAGGGAAGAGTGATGACATCCATTTTCTATTAGTTGCCTGATCTGGCTCACAGTTTGAAACTTTGGGAGTAACTGTAGAAAAAGAGGCTTTTGGGGGTTGATATAGACTGTAACAACAACAACAACAACAAAAAACCTAATTAAAAAGAAAATAGCTTGAATGCAGAATTGTGTGTATTTTCTTGTGGGTAATGGAGCATAGATATAAGACAAAATACAATATATACCATTATTTTTAGCAGTATACTTTTTTTTTTTTTTTTTTTTTTTTTTTTTGAGACGAAGTCTTGCTCCGTCGCCCAGGCTGGAGTGCAGTGGCCGGATCTCAGCTCACTGCAAGCTCCGCCTCCCAGGTTTACGCCATTCTCCTGCCTCAGCCTCCCGAGTAGCTGGGACTACAGGCGCCCGCCGCCTCGCCCGGCTAGTTTTTTGTATTTTTTAGTAGAGACGGAGTTTTACCATGTTAGCCAGGATGCTCTCGATCTCCTGACCTCGTGATCCGCCCGTCTCGGCCTCCCAAAGTGCTGGGATTACAGGCTTGAGCCACCGCGCCCGGCCAGCGGTATACTTTTTAAGGTTAGGTCTCAAGTAGGCATATTTTGTTTAGCCTTCACAGTGTTTTTTAAACGTTTAAATTCATTGCCCATATTTAAATATTAGGATATTTATTATAAAAATTCAGACTTTGGACCATTTAAAATTGGAAGAACTACCAACATTGAGACCCTATTCCTGCGGGGCAACAATCACAGCTGAGAAGTCACCACTTCTTTAGATTGGTGATACACTGTCGTTTTCTCTGCCCATCTACCCTTCCACTCTGACACTTGTTTACGTTATTCTTTTGGCTCTTGTAGGCATTTGAGTTTGTGGCCTTTCCTTAAAGTTTAGATTAATTCTCATTTGTGTGTTCTTCATTTTTGGGAATTCAGCGTGTTATCCCTAAGACAGCTGCTGTTAGCTACACATTGAAAAGGGGTTGGGTGGGTATCTTAGACTTTCTCATGTGTTTCTCTGACTGGAGAGAAGATAGCTCTTGTTCTTCAAATATGTAAAGGATTTGCTGTGGGTGTCTACTGGTGGAGCTGTGGGTGTTAAGAGACTTTTGATTACGCAGGTTTGAATCCTGGCTCTGTTGTTAACTAGATGGATGATACTGGCCAATTTATTAATAGCTTCCCTGAGACTCAGTTTTCACATCTGTAAAAAGGGTTTTGTTTTAGGGAGTAAAGGAGATAAATCTATGTAAATAATTTACCATGGTACCTAGGACTTAGTGCTTAAATTTTAGCTTTTAGTTTAATATAAAAATACTGATAGAGGGCTTTCAAAATGTTTACTGTATGTATTTTTTTTTCTCTTTTAGCCAAATGATTTCTCAGTATCACTAAAAGCACAAGGGAAAAACAAGCATTTTAAAGTCCAACTAAAAGAGACTGTCTACTGCATTGGGCAGCGTAAATTCAGCACCATGGAAGAACTTGTAGAACATTACAAAAAGGCACCAATTTTTACAAGTGAACAAGGAGAAAAATTATATCTTGTCAAGCATTTATCATGATACTGCTGACCAGAAGTGACTGCTGCATAGCTGTAATTTGTCATGTAATTGAAGACTGAGAAAATGTTGGGTCCATCGTGCTTGACTGGAAATTGCTGTTTCTAAACCTTTATGAGAATTGACAATAAGTATTTTTATTATAATTCAGCCCATACATATATACTATGTATGCAGTGCATCTGCATAGAACAGTTCCTTATCCTTGGCCTTCTGTTTTATTTTTTTTTTTCTTTGCTGTTTTCCCTTTGCTTCTAATATTACAGTTTTGTATTTTGAAAAGAAAAATCAAATAATGCTTATCAGAATCTTTATATGGAAGAAATCCTTTATTGCCTATCCTTTGTTTCCTTGTAAAGGCACCCTGTTCTGTTACGGTTTTTCATTATATAAAATTATTATATCTATATATGACATATGCTAAAATAAATTTCTTGGAGAGTGTTAATCTTTTCTGTGACTAAATAGCAATAATAAATGGAAAATTAGAAATTATTTCCAGGTATTGTATTTGTCAGAGGCCATTGTAAATACCAAGTATATTGTGTCTGCCTTAATTTTAAAAAATGCATTCATTGTCTTCAGTCGTACAGAAAGACACATGAGACATAGATTAGAAAACATGTTGTACAATTTTAATTTACAACTGTTGGAAACAAAAATCACTTTCTTAATTTTTTTTCCAGTGCTTCTCCCTTATCTGGTTATTCAAGAAAGCCAAATTGTCTCTGAGATATTTAGCTTTTCAAACTGTAAATAGATGCTCTAGTGTTATTTATTTTTTTTAATCCCACTTATTTTACCAGGGCATCTTGTATTAGGATATGTTATATTTATGCCAGTGGGAAACAAGTTATGGCCAAGTTTTGCAAAAATAGGAAGCAGTGAGATACTTGTTTTTTTCTCCTCACTAAATATCAGTAATTATCAGGAATGGTATTACCTATTTTCATTTCCTCTTTTCAGCTTTAAGTTTTGTTGATTGGGATGCTAAAACTGATGTATACCTGAGGAAAAAATAGAATGTGCTCATGGTTAGGGAAAATTATATTATTTTTAATTTTTTCATTTTTTTTTTAACCAAGTAGGAATTTGGGTGTATGGATGAGAGGTTAATCTGCTTCTGTAGGCTATAGAAGAAAACCAGTTGTATTTTATGGTCATAATTTGTCCCCCTATTATTGTGGAGATTTAAATTTAAGTAAAGTAGCCATCAGTATTTTAATTGAAAATACTAAAGCCGCATAACTGAGTAGGATGTCCTATGATACTTGCATCAAATTCCCTAATGCTGCCTAAGCATATGGATGTTTTAATTCTTTGCTATGTTATAAACAGATATCTAATACACCAGAATTATTGATGGTAAAATGGAAGTTGTGTAACTTGTGAATTTTTTTATCAATGTTTTAAATATTATTTAAATCTTAAAATCATTTAAAGACTTACGTTGCCACTGGGTGGCAGCCATGGCTTCTCCCACTAAGCAGCAGAAGTGACCAAATATAATAAGACAAATTTTAATCTCTATTACATCTGCTTTTAAAACATTTTAGTTCATATTCTATTATTTTTCTAACTCAGTGTTCCTTTGTTAAAAGTAATTATTAGTAGTTAAGTTTTTAATGGAAGTAAAACTCATGTATGCTTATCTTCTTTGCTGTAAAATCACATGAATATAAATTGAGGAAAACTGTTCAAATGGTTGTAGGATGACTAGTAGTAAACATCATCTTAATTTTTAACATATATATGATGAGGCTTTCCTTTTATTTGCTGTACGTTTCTGGGTTTTTCCCCAGTCTTCCTTATGAAAAAAATGTATGTTTGTAAAACAGGAACAATTAATGCTTTGCATCACAGACATAAACTACTCACAGTAAACTGCACTGAGCTGACACTAACAGAGCAGACTTTTGAGAAAGTAGGAATGTAGTAGCACTGGAAACAAAATGCAAATTTCTGTTCCATATTTAGGTTTATTGTAGCTATAGAGCTCCCAGATAACTCATGTGTGCCAGTAATATCTATTGTGTGCTCTTAATATGGTATAAAAACCTCGCTGGAAGCTACTTATTTTGTACTTACACATTTTACCAGTTTTTAAAAAGTCAGTGCTTACACCAGTGACTGTTTTTATAATACTTGAAGTAACTTTAAGAACTGAAACAACCCTGGAAAACATCTACATAGCTAGATAGTAACAATACTTGTATTAGAAACCAAGTTTCCTTATTCCCAGCCTCGTGTGTGTATCATGACACACTACTCTGTGTATGTTTGGTTTTAGACTAGGAGGAGAGTCCTGGGAAGAGCAATATGACAGAAGTTTTCTTCCACATGAGGAGAATGCGTAGTTTCAAATTTAAATACACGTAACAGATGGAACCCTGCCTAACTCCTACAAATGACTTCCCCAAAATCTTAGTCGAAGGTTTTTTAGAACATTATATAAGCTTTGTAACAAAAACAATTGCCATTGGGTCCCTTATTTAGTCATAAATCCTTAGGATTCAGCTGAATATATATTCACACATGTATATTACACATATATCACTATACAGTTAACACATGCACCCTGCACTATTTAGTGACAAATAATATTGCTAAACAAAACAGGAAGGCTTCATGCAATCTATTGCCATTGCTAGAAGAATAAATAGGCCTAGAAGATGAGCAACTTGGGTGGTTAGAATAAGGTCATTCTTGCAGAATATGGCACTTAAATTACCTCCAGCTGTAATGTCCTACCTTATAATCCAGAGGTTGCATAGAAGCAGGGTTGTCACAGTCTATGTAGTACCTTTGTGAGAATTAGGAAAAGGCATCTTTTTCTCTAGGCAGGCCCAGCCCTTCTCTAGAAGTTTGAATTTCACTCCCACCTTATTGCTGGGGTACCTTCCTAAGGGTACATCTGAACGCAGTGGCCTTATACAGAAATGTTGTTCAACCCACACAGTGCTTTAAAAAATTAATTGCCAACATTTAAAAATTAGGGAGTTTCACATAAAATTTTGAAGTCAAAATATAGAGACGAATCTCTGAAACGTTTTATTTGGGAAGCAAGAATTGTAATTCAGGGCATATACGAAATGTTACATATGTTTTGAAAGAAAACTCTGGCTCTAGAGAAGTTTTTGGGAGCTGGCAAACTCTGGTGTGTGACAGTGATAGGTAAAACCAATCTTGGAGTCACAGCAGGTCATTTCAGCAGCTACTAGGTAAAACTGATCTGAGGGTTTGCAGTTGGCTGTTTCAGTAGCTGGGCTTGTGGAAAACAGTTTGTGGAGCAGCTGCTATGCCCTTCGAGTACTTTTTCCCCTTAGCGCATTGAATCTGATTTTGTTGGGTATGACAAGAATTACCCAATTTGTATAATTAACTTTCACACTCCCAACACTTTTCCCCCTAGTTGAGATCTCCACATGCAATTTACTCTCCCTATTTTTCCTGTAACATGGAAAGTTTTGGGTTTGGAATCTGGAAATTTCCATTTTTTTCAGAAACACTCAGTTACATTGTCCAAGTCAAGAAATTAGGAGTGTAGCATTACAGTACTCCCTAAGTTTTCCATTTTAACACTTTGCTAGAAGATAAGAGGTCCTTTATAATCTTGCATTTATAGAACTTTTAACTTTCCAAATGGCTTCACAATCAAGGTCACTTTTTTCTTAAAGAACTTTTGATATAGAATAGATGCTATCTTAATTTTGTGGTTTGAACACTACCTTTTTTAAAAAATGACAGATTACTGTTTCTGGAGAAACATTATTAGAAGCATTGGCTTGCTACTCGATTCTGATAGGCTGGTTTTGTTAGTGTTTAGCAAGTTTTTGTGACTCAATTCTCTGCTATCTTTTTAACACTTGACAGACCAGCATGATATGCATGCCCCACACCCTAATTTCTTGCTGTAACATGACCTAAACTAAATGACTTAGGAACTGAAATGTTTATTTCTACTCTACTAATGATGTGCACCTTTTATCTGAAAGTATACATAGTTTGCTGAGATTTGTTTAATGAATAGAACTGGGGTTAGGCTTGGTGGGGTTTTGAACAGAGGAGGAGTTTGAGCTGTCAGCCACCATGTTCACAGAGGGAAGTGTTTTAAATTAGTGTCTTTGAGAATATTTCCTGGTGAGTTAAAGTAGATTTCTAAGGTAGTTGCTTTAAATGAATTTCTGTGCTCAGATAATTTATATCTTAGACTATGGAGAAACTTTTCAGATAGCCTTCATGAAATTACTGAGATGAAAAGGTGAATTCCAGAATGAGACTATTAAGTGTTGTCTATTTTAGGCTAAACACAGGAATGGTTATTAAACTGATATTTTTTGAGTCCTTTTGAAGGAAACTTAGTAATCGAATAAGGATGGCTTATCTAGGAGAAGTAATGTCAAACTTGATATTTTCTCAAGGGGGATGTTATAGAGAACAAATTCATCAGGGCATATGATGATGTCAAGATGAAAATATTTTTTTAATTGTTACATCTCTCTATGTGTGATTTTATGTTTAAATGCCTTTTGGAGATACTCATAATCAATTTATCCAACCAGCTCACCTCAAATATTGCTGAGCTGAGACTGTTCTAGCAATGTAATAGTGAAGAAAATGGACAAAGTTTTTATAAAACTTATGTTTTAGTGATGTAATACATAATGGAGAAGAGCTCTGAATTAAAATAGAGCAGGTTGAGGGTTGAGTGAGGGTGAGGGTGTTAATTTATATAGGATGATAAAAAGAGGCCTCTGATAAAATTGACCTTTGAGTATACTGTGTGCTTCACTTAATAGAATCACTGATGACTATGAACAACCCGTGACTGAATAAAATACAGCAACCAAAATCATCTGAAAATTATGTGGAACTTCACTATTACAGAGCATTGTTTCTGGTTTTCAGATTTTAAATTTGACCAAAATGGTATTTTATTGAAATGCGAAGCATTTAACTACAGAAGGCTATTCTGAATAAACCCTGATTCTCCATTTTAAGAGGAGTTTTTTGGGGGGATGTCAGAAAAAGCTAACTACAGAAAGGACAGTTTGGCCGACTTAAGGGTTCTAATTGAGCACACTCTAAGGAAACCATGGAGGTTAAATTCCTGATGACCAGACAGTAAACATTTGGGAGGAAATAGAAAAATGGAAGTGTTTCAGAAGTGAAAAAGGAATGCAGGAGCCCTGAAAATTAGATTCTAAAAATGTGTAGAAATTCTACCTGGGGCTGGGCACAGTGACTCACACCTGTAATCCCAGCACTTTGGGAGGCCGAGGCGGGCGGATCACCTGAGGTCGGGAGTTCAAGACCAGCCTGACCAATATGGAGAAACAGAGTCTCTACTAAAAATACAAAATCAGCTAGGCGTGGTGGCACATGCTTGTAATCCCAGCCATTGGGAGGCTGAGGCAGGAGAATAGCTTGAACCCGGGAGGCAGAGGTTGTGGTGAACTGAGATCACGCTGTTGCACTCCAGCCTGGGCAACAAGAGTGAAACTCCACCTGGAACAGACTTGGTGGAAGCATGAATTAGAAGAGTCTAAGACAAATGGAATTCCGCTATTTAAATTCCCTGTGTTACTTCTAGAAAGAAAAAATTGAGACAGTGAGTTCCAACTAAATGTCAGAAGTGTAAAACACAGTATGTAGATATCTAAGAATCTTAATGCAAAGGGAAGGAACTATTCTGTGTTAAGTAGGGGAAAGGAAGATTACTGGAAAGTAGTAGTTGACCACATAGTTCATTGAAGGACACAGGGCCTATCCTGGACTTGCATAACCCTAAGAGTGAGTGCCTCCGATTTTGCACCCTAGGTGCTTCCCTTAATTTTAGTCCTGGCCCTGCAGGGCACAGAGAGCTTAGGGTTCTCTTCCTTGGCCACAAAACTTCCCATCCCTCCCCACTGCCTCAGCCTTTTCATAAAAACCTTTTCTCTGCTGCTTTTCCTTCCATAATTAAATATCAGAGATTTAAGTGGCAAATAGTGTAATAGAAAAAAAAATCCTATTTCTGAACTGTACCTACTTACAGGAAATAGGTCTATTCTTCCAGCAGTTTATCTTCTGACATGGATGATCCTCCATGGAAGGCACCAGAAATTAACCTGAGAAGTGCAAGAAACAGGATAGAGAATAGTTTCGTTGTGCATGTTGCATAGACAAGACATTACAACTTCTCTTTCTATAGAGGGGCACCCCAAAGCCAGAAGAGAAAGGCAAAATCAGGGTCAGGGATCATCCAGGAATGTTAGGGGTTAGCAGGTGAGGCACAGCCCTCCAGAAGTCCTCACCCAGTGATACAGCCCAGGTAGAGGTGGGTGGTCTGAGTTACTTGCTGGGTCATGACCCAGGCTTGAAACGGATTATTGTTCAAAAAATATGACAGGCAGATGGCATTATCTCTCAGTGCCCCTTGAGGTGTGCTGAGCCCAGGGCAGACTCTGTGCAATGGCTTACGAACGATTGGCAGGCAGTACTGTCTTGCCAGTGCATGGTAGTGCTGGACAGGAGTGTCTTGACAGGGACCCATGAGCAGGTGGAGCTAACTATCCATCGTAACACATCAAAGTTTGGTGAACAACTCTTCTTCTCCGACAACATAGCTACATGATTCTTATTCTTTCTTCCATTTTCTCTGTTTACTTTCCTTTTCATCCTCTTAATTCAGTCATGTTCCCCTCTACCTTTCCATCCTTGCTCATATCATTCTCCCAAAAGGAATGATGAACGGTGTGCCTCTCTTCCCCTCCTACCCATATCTAATTGGTACATCCGGAACCTCATATTGAGGTCTGCCTATTCCCTATTCCCTAAAGCCTTTGCTGATCTCTTGGATCACTCCTCTGTCCCGCAGACACATTGAAGCATTCCTTTGATGCTAACTGGGAGGCAATTAAGGTGAGTGAAAAAAGCTTGGAGTTACGCAGACCTCAGTTGGAATTCCTGTTTCCATCCCTGACGAGCTGTGATCTACAGTAAGTTAATTTCCCTGAGCCCTGTGTTCTCACCTGAAAAGTGGAGAATCAAATCATATCTTACCTTGCAAGTCTGTTGTATAATATATGGACATGTATATAGTGTGTAGAAACCCTTTAGGACAAATCCTGGCAGATAATAGATAACCAGTACACATTGGCTTATATTGTTAACTTTTGACATGCTGGAACTGTGAGCAGAAGTGAACTTAGAAGAGAGGAATCAGGAAGCTAAGATGGAGAACAAAGGTAAGATTGGGGACAGACGTTGAGGCCATGTATGAAGTACTCTTAAGAGGAGCAGTGAGAGACTGTACAAGCAGCTAGTGACCAGAGGTCAAAGCACAGATGTGACTACTGACTCACAGTGCTGGGATCAAGGAAAATATGCACCAAGTTTTCTTGGCTATGGTGTGGTAAAAAGATATACAGCAATGTTTATTGTATACTTTTTTTTGTGCCAGATCCTGTTCTAAGTCTCACTTAGTCCTCACAACAGCCCTGAGTCAGATACTAATAATTGTTCCCAATTTTCAGATGAGAACCATAAAGCAGATAGTTTAAATGACTTGCCTGAAGAAACACAACTAAAAAGTTGACACCAATCAACTGGAAACAAAGACGATTTATATACTGGAGACTCTCCTGCCCATATAAGCATCTAAGTTCAAATTTCTCAAGCTGAACATTTGCAGCCTTTTTCTATAGCACCCCCAATCCTGCCCGTCCTGACCACACTCCACCCACTTCATTATTTCACTTGAGGTGCTGCCATCCACCCAGTTACCCAAACTCAGAACCTGAAAGTCGTGTTTGGCTCCTCCTCCCCAGCCCTCTTAATCCACTCAATATCCAGGAACTTTCAGTTCTACCTTCTTTATCTTTTGAATTTGGTCATTTCTCTCTACAGACATGAGAAACCTAGTGGAAGCCAACAGTGTCTGTCGCCTAGATCACTACCGTAGCTCCCTCATGGCCCTCCTGCCTTCAATCTGGCCCCCTGTGCTGTTTTCTCCACCCTAGTTACAAACTTTTTAAAGCTCAAATACAGGGAATGACATAGTCATATTTGAGCTTTGAACCCTTCCTTTGGCATTCATTCCTCTCAGGATAAATTCCAAGCTCCTCAGTAAGGCATTCAAAACTCTCTGGAATCCTGTTTCTGTCTGTCATTAAGCCCCATTTCTCGCCGTTTCAACCTTGTTCTCGTGTTGCACCAAACTTCTTCTTGTTTCCTAAAAACAACATTCCTGGCTGATTTTTTTTTTTTTTTTTTTTTTTCTGGAGTTTAACACCCAGTCCTGGAGTCACCTCCTTCAGGAAGCTTTCTGTGATCCTACAAACTGGGTTAGATGTTTCTTTTTAGTGATCCTATATTCCCTTATGAATATTGTTGTCACTTCATTTTAAAAATGAACTTATGATTATTCCTGCGTCCATCTTCTCCACTAGTTGAGAAATTCTTGTTGAGGGAATGGACTGTTGAATTCCTAAGAACTAGCACATAGTAGGCCTTCAGTGAATGCTTCTTGAATGAATAAATAAATGACCAACTTTCCCAAGGTTACATTATAAGTTCTGAAACTTGAACCAAAATACATTATACTCTAGAACCCATGTTTATTCCACTATTGTATTTGCACATTAGGATGGTTAAAGTCCTTCAAGGGCTAAATTTTAAGGGGCTAAATACTATCATAAGGTTTTTCTTCCACCTCTTGAAATTGGTTTTAATTTTTCAGTAGTACATTCGCATGACTCAGTAATCAAACGATATATAAAGATATTCAGTCAGAAGTCTTGTTCCCATTTTTCTCTTCCACCTTTCCAATTCCCACTTTCTCTGCCTCAAGGTAACCAATCTTGTTCATTTCTTACATCTTCTTTCAGTTTTTCTTTTTGCAAATGCATGCACATATGAAGCTATATATTCCTCTTTACCCTCCTGACTTTTAGAAAGGTATTTTAAATTTTTTCAAATATCTCTAGTTTTTCTGAAGTGGGCATATATTAGAAAAAAGAGCTGCTCAGTACCCAGCTTGAATGAATTCACAGAGAAACTTAGAAGAGAACAGCTATTTAATGAGGGAGGGAGATAATCCTGCCAGCTCATTGGCTCCTAGGGATATGCAGGGTCCTCTAGGACAGAGCCTGTGGTGCGGGTATTGCTCATAGGCAGATTCTCAAGCTCCCCAAAGTTACATTTTCTCTGGAACTCTCCTAGGCCACTCCCCGCTGATGCAATATCTGGGTTTGGGCAGAAAGGAGGGTGCTTCCGAGCCCGCCCTCTCTGAGTTTCCTGGGCCGGCTCTAGAACAATTCAGGCTTTGCTGCAACTCAGACCTCAGCTCCAACATATGCATTCTGAAGAAAGATGGCTGAGACGGACAGAATGCTTCATTCTGGAAAGAAACAATGTTCTAGGTCAAACTGAGTCTACCAAATGCAGACTTTCACAATGGTTCTAGAAGAAATCTGGACAAGTCTTTTCATGTGGTTTTTCTACGCATTGATTCCATGTTTGCTCACAGGTAAGTATAAATTAGACTACATCCAATAGTTTGGGCCTTGAATATTGGTTAAGAAGGCCAAAAATACTTTCCCAGGGCCTGGGATTGAAATATGTGTATAGAATATCTTATGTCTGTTTTATAAAAGATTTATCACCTCCTAAACCTCTATTCCCACATCCCAAGAAAAAGGCGTTCATTCTGTTTGGAAATCTCTCTTCTTAATGTCCACAGAACAATCTAGAAAGAGAAATCATCAAAATAAATAAAAGCAGAGCTCTGTGAACTTTGTTATTTATCTTATCGTATGGTTTTAAAGAGTGCAACATAGTTCTGTCAGACTTTCTGTGTGTATCTTGGAGATGTTAACTATAAGAATAGATTTAAACAAAGATTCTAGCAAAATACACATGAATCAAAAGACAATTTGTGAGCTTAACATTGGATACAAGACTTAAAAAAATTGGATTTCTCTCCTGGTCATTGAATAAAAGGTACTCCATAGCATTCTAAAAAATATTTGGTTTGGGACGTTTTCCCTGCCAGTGAGATTACATATTTTCTCTGCTCCGCTCCTGGTTGCTTGTATCTACCTGCTTTAATGTCTTAAACTTGGAACTCTTTAGCCTTTGATGTTTGTTCATGTCAAATCATGTTTAAGAAAAACTTTTAATTTTGATACTCCAAGACACTAGGCACTTTGCAGTGTTGATGGGAGCCTTGAGTACTTTCTCTCTCTCTCTCTCTCTCTCTCTCTCTCTCTCTCTCTCTCTCTCTCCCCCCCCCCCGTGTGTGTGTGTGTTTTACACAGAATTAATTTAATTATTCTAGTTAGTTTAAATCAGGCAACAAATCAGTACTAAGACAATTTGCAAAGGTGTAAAACTGCCTTAAACATCAAATTTATGGTGTTTTTTCTTTAAAACCTTCACAGCTCCCAGTTGTTCAGCACATGGTGTCCAAATTCTGTTGTTTGTCTCTCATCACCCAGCATATTCAGGCCCCACCCTATATTTATTTAACCCTATTTCTCACTACTCCTTGAAAACAAATATGGACTACAAGCAGCTGCTGGCTTAACAGTCATCATATTATACCTTCATTTCCTCCTTCTGGCCTTTATTTGTTACAATTTCCCACCAGAAGCACCATCTTCAGTTTTTCCTTCTACATCTTTTCAAGACCTCTCCCTTCTTTGACCCCCAGGTACTTTAGCTTCAGGTGGTTACTTCTCTTTCCAGCACTGGCCTGGAGGGCCAGGGCCTGGGCATCTTTTCTGGTGTCCCCACATCCCCTAGCACAGGCTAAGCATGCTGGTTGTTTGGTTAGTTGGTTGGCTGGTTATTTAGTTGTTGGAACAAAACTGTTGCCAAGAAAACATCCCTCCACTAAGCTGAAATGAGAAGATGGGAGGGTGAATGAGAAGAGGAAAGCCCAGCATTTTTTGACTTGACATTTTCTTCAATGGCGCCAGTTTTATAAGTCTTTTCTTGAAAACTCCTGTTTTAAACAGATCTGGAGGTGAGTGTGCACTTCTGACACTTATACACTTACATAGAAAACACACACACACCAAAAAACCTCAGTGGCGAAATCACAAGGAGGTCAGCGCCAGAAAGACCTGTGTGTGAGTTTTGGCTCTGTCACTCACTAGCTCAGGACTCAATCATGTAACGTCAGTTTCCCTACCTGTGAAATGGTCATAATAGCCACTTTGAGGTTATGAGGGGTTAAATAAGATGACACAAACAAAAGCACTTTGAAGACTTCAACATTTCCCCACCCCCAAATGTTAGTTATTATTATCTGTTGGTTATACAGATGATGGTATCAGTAGATAATTGCTTTAGCTGAGGTTGCCTTTATGCAGTTTTGACCATTTCCTCTGGATTGTGTAGGTGCCTGTGATGAATTCTGCAAATTCTGAATGAACTTCTGTTGGTCACTAGATCACTGGACAGATGGGTAGAGTTGTGGATGTGTTTTTTTGTTTGTTTGTTTGTTTTGTTTTGTTTTGTTTTTGAGACGGAGTCTCACTCTGTTGCCAGGCTGGAGTGCAGTGGTGCGATCTTGGCTCACTGCAACCTCCACCTCCCGGGTTCAAGCAATTATCCTACCTCAGCCTCCCGAGTAGCTGGGACTACAGGCACACGCCACCACGCCCAGCTAATTTTTGTATTTTTAGTAAAGACAGGGTTTCACCGTGTTGGCCAGGATAGTCTCAATCTCTTGACCTCGTGATTTGCCTGCCTTGGCCTCCCAAAATGCTGGCATTACAAGCATGAGCCACCGCACCCGGCCATGGCTGTCTTTCATAGAAATCATTTGCCTTGTCCCGTCCCTCCCAAATAATAGTGTGTGATTCAGAAAGCTGATTCTGCTACCAATAGTAATAATAACAATGACAATCACAACTGCTATTTCTGAGTACACATTTTGCCTTAGGTTAGCAAAAATGTTCCTTTGACTTCTCACATGAATCCTGCAAGGTAGGTGTTATCCCCATTCCACACATTAGGGATAGAGACTAAGAGGTTCAGTTATTTGTCCAAGTACATATATCTAGTAAGTGGGGGAATTGGGATTTGATGATGGTTTGGTCTGCTCCAGAGCCTGTGCCCTTTATACTTCTCTGCAGAAGCTGAGACATTAAAACAAGGTAGAAGAAGGGAGGAGGGACAAAGGAAAGGAAATAAAGAAAATGGTGCTACCTTTTCTAATGCATTAGCCTTAAAGGCTGTTAGAGGTAAAGGGGACAGAAGATAGAGGTAAAGGTGGCAGAAGAAGAAGATAAAGGGAGTGGACATCAGACCCCCTGAGCGTGCTTCAGAGAAGAGATGCAAAGATTTTTGCCTGGAAAGGTTGCCCCAGGGCTTTATGGTGGGTAGGCTTCACGCTACTTCCCTTGGACTGACTCACTCAAGGTTTTATGAAATAGGTGTTCGGCAGCAAAAAGGGTCTGATTTAACGAATGAGAGTTGAAAGAGTTAGACCTAGGCTAATTTCCCCAAGGAAGCCAAAGCTTAGTTTACTTGTTCAACTTTCATTCTTTTAACACCGTTTATGTACCAGGTTCTGGGATGTGTGCTGATTGCAGAGATTTTAAAAATTTGTCTTCAGGGAGCCTAAGAGCCTGCTGAGAAGTACAGTAAAGTCTTTGACATTTGGGAATTTAACAAAATTTTAACTATTCTTTAGCCACCAGAAGTAAAATCTAAATCTGTGGTTCCCAATCTCAAATGCACATTGGAATTACCTGGGGAACTTTTTAAAAGCTAAATTCCGTGACTTCACAGCTAGAGATTCTGAGTTAATCTAGGGTGCTGTCTGGATGTTGGGACTTTTTCAAAACTCCATGGGTGGGGCTCCTTAGAGAAGTGATTGATTCCAGGACTGGGCAGGGAAAAAACAAGATGAGACAAGAGCATTTTGTGGTAAGTAATGAAGTGATTATAAAAGGATGAGGGCCTAAGTTTAACAGTTAACATAGTATCCTGGATTGGATCCTGGGATAAAAGAAAGACCTTAGTGGAAAAACTAGTGAAATTGAAATAAACTCTGGAGTTTAGTTAACAATAATGTCCCAATATTGGCTTTTTAGTTTTGACAAATGTTTTATGGTTACATAAGATGTTAGCATTCAGGAAGTTGGGTAAAGGATATATAGGAACACTGTGTACTATCTCTGCAATTATTCTGTAAATCTAAAAGTATTCCAAAAATTTAAATATCTATTAATAAAAATAACGTGAGTAAAAGGGGTGGGAACAAGTTAAAAGGACACAGGCAACTTGAAAGTATACCCATTGGCCAAAAGCTAGAACAATTTGAACAACAAAATAACAATAGTGTTGGACTTTACAGAATAAATTAAAATATCCATGAGTCCATACTGGTAAAAATAAATAATTGAATAAATAAATGGTGGAGGAGGAACAGCTCTTCTTCACAAAAGAATACAATTAAATAAAATATCACTACTAGAACATCACAGCAATAATTGTTACAAGAAATATCCATCAGTAGATGTTAAAATTAATAGGTGAAAGTTTGAGGAGAAATGGAATATTTGCACAGTCTCCAAGTATCTCCCCCAGGGTATTTATTAACTATACAGGGGAAAATGGTAGCTTTACAGTAGAGATACTTTCTTAACCAAGTGATCAGGGCAATTAACATCACCGGTAATAAAATGTATTGATATAATGTACTCCCTGTGAGTCTCTGGAAAAAATGTGTAACCTCAATCAAATCATGTGAAAATATCAGACAAAACCAAACTGAGATATGTTTTACAAAACAACTGATGAGTGCTCCTAAAAAATGTCAAGGTCGGCCAGGTGTGACTGTAATCCCGGCACTTTGGAAGGCCAAGGCAGGTGGATCACGAGGTCAGGAGATCGAGACCATCCTGGCCAACATGGTGAAACCCTGTCTTTACTAAAAATACAAAAATTAGCCAAGTGTGGTGACATGTGCCTGTAGTCCCAGCTACTTGGGAGGCTGAGGCAGGAGAATCACTTGAACCTGGGAGGCAGAGGTTGCAGTGAGACAAGATTGCACCACTGCACTCCAGTCTGGCAACAGAACAAGACTTTGTCTCAAAAAAAAAAAAAAAAGTCAAGATCATTAAAAAAGACAAAGACAGACTGAGAACAGGTTGGAGGAGACTAACTAGACATGACAGTTAAATGAAAATCCTGAATTGGATTTTGGCAAAAAAGAAAGAAAGAAAGAAAGAAAAGCATTAGGGAAAAAAACTGATGAAATTTGATTAAATACTGAAGCTTAGTTAATAATATTGCATTAATATTAATATATTAATTTTCTATAATTGTGCTATGGTTATGTACATACGGAGGGCTGAGTGAAGAGTATATGAGAGCTCTCTGTATTATTTTGCAACTCTTCTGAAAGTCTGAAATTATTTCAAAATACAGTTAATCTGTTCATTATTTCACTGGGCTAACATCAAGGTATGGGCAGGACTACATTCCTTCTGGAGGTTTTAGAGAATCTGTTTCCCTCTTCCATGGCATGAATGTACTACAGTTTGTCTAACCATTCACCTGTTGAAGGACATCTGGGCCGATTCTAGCTTGACTATGAATATTTGTGTGCAGGTCTTATGTGATGTAAAGTTTTCATTTCTCTGAGATAAATGCCGAAGAGTGTAATTGCTAGATCATATAGTAACTACATGTTTAGTTTTACAAGAAACTGCCAAACTATTTTGAAAATGAGTATCATTTTACATTCCTACCAACAATGTATAAGTGATCCACTTGCTCTGCATCCTTGCCAGCATTTGATTTTGTAACTTTAAAAACTTTTAGCCATTCTGATAACTGTGTAATGCTATCTCATTGTGATTTTAATTTGGATTTCCCTAATAGCTAATAGTGTGCTTATTTGCCATCTATATATCCCCTTTGGTGAAATGTCTATTCATATCCTTTGTCCATTTTTAAATTGGATTGATTTTTCTACTGCTGAGTTTTGAGAATTTTTTATGTGTTCTAGTTACTAGTTCTTTGTGAGATAGTGGTTTGCAATTTTTTTCCACTTTGCAAATTGTCATCTCATCCTCTTAACATGGGCTTTTGCATAGCAAAAGTTTTTTAATTTTGATAAAATTAAAATCATGTTTTTTCTTTTATGGATTTTGCTTTTGGTGTCAAGTGTAAGAACTTTTTGCCCAGCCCTGAAGATTTTCTCCTGCTTTTTTCCTAAAAGTTTTAGAGTTTTGTATTTTACATTTTTTTGCATAAGATGTGAGGTTTAGATTGAGGTTCCTTTCTTTTTTTTCTTTTTTTTTTTTGCCTGCAGATATCCAATTGTTCCAGTATTACTTGTTTAAAGCCTTTTTTTTTTTTTTTTTTTTTTTGAGACAGGGTCACACTGTGTCACCCAGGCTACAGTGTAATGCCACAATCACAGCTCGCTATGGTCTCAACCTCCTGGATTCAGGTGACCTTCCACCTTAGCCTCCGAAGTAGCTGGGACTGTCTTAGCTGGGACCACCATACCTGGCTAATTTTTGTATTTTTTTATAGAGATGGGGTTTCGCCATATTGCCCAGGCTGGTCTCTAACTCCTGAGCTCAAGTGATTCACCTGCCTCGGCCTCCCAAAGTTCTGGGATTACAGGTGTGAGCTGCCATGCTGGGCCTAAAAGCCTGTTGGATTTTAGGATTACTTTTTTCTGGAATTGTCAAAAAGCAATTGAGCACATTTGTGTGGATTTATTTCCAGAATCTCTATTCTGTTCCATTTATCTTGGGTCTATTCCTTTGCCAATACTACATAGTTTTAATTACTGTAAGTCTTAGAATTAGGTAGATTGATTCCTCTCACTTTATAATTAAAATGGTTTCAGTTATTCTAGTTTCTTTGTTTTTTCTTTCTTTCTTTCTTTCTTTCTTTCTTTCTTTCTTTCTTTCTTTCTTTCTTTCTTTCTTTCTTTCTTTCTTTCTTTCTCTCTCTCTTTTCTTTCTTTCTTTCTTTCTCTCTCTCTCTCTCTCTCCTTTCTCTCTCTTTCTTTTTTTTTTTTTTTGAGATGGAGTCTTGCTCTGTCATCCAGGCTGGAGTGCAGTGGTGCAATCTCAGCTCACTGCAACCTCCGCCTCCCAGGTTCAAGCGATTCTCCTGCCTCAGCCTCCCCCGTAGCTGGGACTACAGGCGCATGCCACCACGCTTGGCTTATTTTTTGTATTTTTAGTAGAGACAGGGTTTTCACCGTGTTAGCCAGGATAGTCTCAATCTCCTGACCTGATGATCCGCCCCACCTCAGCCTCCCAAAGTGATGGGATTACAGGTGTGAGACACTGTGCCCGGCTTTGTTTTCTATTTTCTTTATTTCACATGGGGTAAATGTGAAATATTGTTACATGTATATAATGTGTAGTGATAAAGTCAGGGTACTTAGGAGAGTCATCACCTGAGTACAATACATTTTTGTTGACTATAGATAACTCTACTTTTGGCCGGGCGTGGTGGCGCACACCTGTAATCCCAGCACTTTGGGAAACTGGCGGGGGCAGATCACCTGAGGTCAGGAGATCAAGACCATCCTGGCTAACACGGTGAAACCCCGTCTCTACTAAAAATATAAAAAATTAGCCAGGCGTGGTGGTGGGCACCTGTAGTCCCAGCTACTCAGGAGGCTGAGGCAAGAGAATGGCATGAACCTGGGAGGCAGAACTTGCAGTGAACCAAGATTGCACCACTGCTCTCCAGCCTGGGTGACACCGCGAGACTCCGTCTCAAACAAAACAAAACAAAACCCTACTCTGCAATCAGGCATTGAATTTATTCCTTCTAACTATATATTTTATTTTGTTTTTTTGAGACAGAATCTAACTCTGTTGCCCAGGCTGTAGTGCAATTACGCCATCTCAGCTCACTGCAACCTCTGCCTCCCAGATTCAGGTGACTCTCCTGCCTCAGCCTCCCGAGTAGCTGGGACTATGGGCATGTGCCACCATGCCCAGCTAATTTTTGTATTGTTAGTAAAAATGGGATTTCACCATGTTGGTCAGGCTCGTCTTGAACCCCTAATCTCAAGTGATCTGCCCACCTTGGCCTCCCAAAGTGCGGGGATTACAGGTGCGAGCCACCGCGCCCGGCCACTTCTACCTAACTGTATGTTTTTACCATTTAACCTACTTCTCTTCTTCCTCCCCACTCCCACCCACTCACTCTTCCCAGTTTCTGTTATCTGTCTTTTCACTCTCTACCTCTGTATGATAAAATCGTTTAGCTCCCACATATAAGTGAGACCATATGATATTTGTCTTTTTGTGTCTGGCTTGTTTCACTTAAGATGCAGTTCAGGCCGGGCGCGGTGGCTCAAGCCTGTAATCCCAGCACTTTGGGAGGCCGAGACGGGCGGATCACGAGGTCAGGAGATCGAGACCATCCTGGCTAACACGGTGAAACCCCGTCTCTACTAAAAAATACAAAAATCTAGCCGGGCGAGGCGGCGGGCGCCTGTAGTCCCAGCTACTCGGGAGGCTGAGGCAGGAGAATGGCATAAACCTGGGAGGCGGAGTTTGCAGTGAGCTGAGATCTGGCCACTGCACTCCAGCCTGGGCGACAGAGCAAGACTCTGCCTCAAAACAAAAAAAAAAAAAAAAAAAAAAAAGATGCAGTTCAATTCACATTGCTGCCAATGACATGATTTCTTTCTTTTTATGAGTGAATAAATAGTATTCCATTGTGTATATGTACCACATTTTCTTTATCCATTCATCCATTATGGATGCTTAGGTTGATTCCTTATCTTTGCTATTGTGAATAGTGCTGCAATAAACATGAAAGGGGAGGTTTTCCTTTGACATATTGGTTTATTTTCCTTTGGGTAGATACCCAGTAGTGGGATGGCTGAATGAATGGAATGGTAATTCTATTTTTAGTTTTTTGAGAAATCTCCATACTGTTTTACATAGTGGCTGTAATAGTTTACATTCCCACCAACAGTGTGTAAGAGTTCCCTTTTCTCTGCATCCTCATCAACATTTGTTATTTTTTGTCTTTTTAGTAATAGCCATTCTGACCTGGGGTAAGATGATATCTCACTGAGGTTTCAATTTGCATTTCTCTGATGGTTAGTGATATTGGGCATTTTTTCATATATTTGTTGGCCATTTGTGTGTGTGTGTGTGTGTGTGTGTGTGTGTGTATATATATATATTTTTTTTTTTTTTTTTTTTTTTTTTTGGGGACAGAGTCTCACTCTGTCGCTCAGGCTGGAGTGTGGAGCGCAGTGGCGCGATCTTGGCTCACTGCAAGCTCCGCCTCCCAGGTTCATGCCATTCTCCTGCCTCAGCCTCCCGAGTAGCTGGGACTACAGGCATGTGCCACCACGCCCGGCTAATTTTTTTTGTATTTTTAGTAGAGACAGGGTTTCACCATGTTAGGCAGGATGGTCTCGATCTCCTGACCTCGTGATCTGCCTGCCTCGGCCTCCCAAAGTGCTGGGATTACAGGCGTGAGCCACCGCGCCCGGCCTGTATATCTTCTTTTGATAAATGTCTACTCATGTCCTTAGCCCACTTTTGGGGTTTTGTTTTTTTAGTGTTATTTGAGTTTTTTGTATAGTCTGGATATTACTCTGTTGTTGGATGAATAGTTTGCAAATATTTTCTCCCATTCAATGGATTGTCTCTTTACTCTGCTGATTGTTTCCTTTGCTGTGCAGAAGCTTTTTAGTTTAATATAGTCTCGTTTGTCTCTGATTTTTGCAACAGTCTCAGGAGGATTGATATTAGTTCTTCTTTGTATGTTTGGTAGAATTCAGCTGTTAATCCATCTGATCCTGGGCTTTTTTTGGTGGGAGACCTCTTATTAATGATTCAATCTTGCTACTCATTATCCATCGTTAAGGTTTTCTTTTTCTTCCTGAATCAATCTTGGTAGGTTGTATGTGTCCAGGAGTTATCCATTTCTTCTAGGTTTTCCAGTTTGTCAGCCTATAGTTGTTCATAACAGTCTCTGATGATTTTATGTGGTATCAGTTGTAACATTTCCTTCTTAATTTCTGATATTCTTTATTTGGGTTTCCTCTCTTCTTGTTTAGTCTAGCTAGTGGTTTTAAGATCAACTTTGTTAATCTTTTTGAAGAATTTTTTTTTTCATTTTCTTGACCCTTTGTATTTTTTTAGTCTCTATTCTGCTCTGATCTTTATTATTTCCTTTTTTCTTCTAATTTTAGGTTACTTTGTTCTTGCTTTTCCAGTTCCTTGAGGTGCATTGTTAGATTATTAATTTTAATCTTTCTACTTCTTCAATGTAAGCATTTATTGATATAAATGTCCCTCTTATTATTGTTTTTGATATATCCCATAGATTTTGCTATGTTGTGTTCGATTTCTATTTGTTTCCAGAAATTTTAAAATTTCCATGTTAGTTTCTTTGTTGACCCAATGGTCATTCAAGATTATGTTGTTTAATTTTCATGTACTTAAACTGGACTTTAGACCGGTTTACATTTTTCTGGGTATTGATTTCTAGTTTTATTCCATTGTGGTCTGAAAAGATACTTGATTGGATTTCGATTTTTAAAAATTTGTTGGCTGGGCACAGTGTCTCAGCCTGTAATCCCAGCACTTTGGCAAGCCAGAACGGGCAGATCATGAGGTCAGGAGAGCGAGACCATCCTGGCTAACATGGTGAAACCCCATCTCTACTTAAAAAAAAAAAAAAAAAAAGTAGCCAGGCAAGGTGGCACGTGGCTGTAATCCCAGCTACTCAGGAGGCTGAGACAGGATAATTGCTTGAACCCGGGAGGCGGAGGTTGCAGTGAGCTGAGATCATGCCACTGCACTCCAGCCTGGGTGACAAAAGCTAGATTCTGTTTCAAAAAAAAAAAACAAAAATTGTTGACACTTGTTTTGTGACCTAACATATGGTTTATTTTGGAGAATATTCCATGGGCTGATGAAAATAATATATATTCTGCAGTTGTTGGATATAATGTTCTGTAAATATCTTTTAGGTCCATTTGGTCTAAAGTCCAGTTTAACTACCATGTTTCTTTGTTGATTTTCTGTCCAGATGATCTGTCTAATGCTGAGAGTGGAATGTTAAAGTCCCCCGTCCCCAATCATTATACTGCAGTCTTTCTTTTTAGTGGTAGTAATATTTGCTTTAAGACTCTGGGTGCTCCAGTATGGGCTGCATATATATTTAGAATTGTTATATCTTCTTGCTGGATTGATCCATTTATCACTATATAGTAACCTTCTTTGTCTCTTTTTAATTGCTTTTGACTTGAAGTCTATCTTATTTGATATAAGTATAGCTACTCCTCCTTGCTTTTGGTTTTCATCTGTGTGGAATATATTTTTCCATCCCTTTTATTCCATATATGTCTTTACTGGTAAGGTGAATTTCATGTAGGCAGCATATAGCTGAAACTTTTTTTTTTCATTTATTCAGTCATTTTATATCTTTTAAATGGAGAATTTAATCCATTTATATTCAAAGTTATTAATGATATGTGAGGTTTTTTTCCTGTCCTATTGTTAAATATTTTTTCTGTTTGTTTTACGTATTATTTAGTTTTTTCTTTTTCTCCTATTGTTCATTGTGTTTTGGTGGATTTCTGTAATGGTACCATTTGAGCCCTTTCTCTTCCTCCTTTGTGTGACTGCTTTACCAGTGAGTTTTATACTTTCATGTGATTTCATAATGGTAAATGTTATTCTTTCACTTCCAGGTTTAGGACTCCCTTGAACATTTCTTGTAGGTCTGGTCTAGTGGTAACAAATTCCCTCAACATTTGTTTGTCTGGTAAAGACTATTTCACCTTGATTTATGAAGGATGATTTTGCCAGATATAATATTCTTGGCTAGCGGGTTTTTCTTTTTTTCCTTTCAGCACTTTGAATATATCATTCTATTCTCTTCTGGCATGTGCAATTTCTGCTGAGAAATCCACTGATGGGGTTTCCATCAGACTGGATGCTTTTTTTCTAGCTGTTTTTAGGATTTGCTCTTTATCTTTGACTTCAGACAGTCTAACTATAATGACCATTTTACATTGTATCTCTCTGGACATCATGAGCCTCCTGTAACTAGATGTCTAAATATCTTGCTAGACATAGGATGTTTTAATGTATTATTTGGTTAAATAGGCTTTTTAGTCCTTTTGTTCTTTCTTTCCCCTTAGGGATACTGACAATAAATAAATTCAATTGCTTTGTGTTATCTCAAATGTTACGAAGCTTTTGCTCATTCTTTTTAAAAACTTTTGACTGGATTATTTCAAAAGACCTGTCTTCAAGTTCTGGGATTCTTTCTCCTGCTTGATTTAGTCTATTGTTGAAGCTTTCAAATGTATTTTGTATTTCTTTCAATGAGTGTTCAGTTTCAGAATTTCTATTTGGTTCTTTTAAAAAATATCTCTCTTTGGAAATTTCTCATTTATATTCTGAATTGTTTTTCTGATTTCTTTTTATTGTTTTTCCAAATTCTCTTGTATCCCACTGAGCTTATTAAATATCAATATTTTTAATTCTTTCTCTGGGATTTCAAAAAGTTCTTTTTGATTAAGGTCTATTGCTGGAGAATTGTGTTCCTTTGGAGATGTCATATGTCCTTGCTTTTTCATGTTTCTTGTGTTCTTATGTTGATATCTGTACATCTGGTATAACAGTTTCTTCTTCCCAGTTTTGAATTTACTTCCATAGGGAGGACGTTTTCCTGAAGATGTACCTACAGTGTTCATTGGCTACAGCATTTGGCTTTTATTTATTTATATTTATTTATTTGAAATGGAGTCTTGCTTTCTTGCCAGGCTGAAGTGCAGTGGTACAATCTCGGCTCACTGCAACCTCCGCCTTCCGGGTTCAAGCAATTCTCCTGCCTCAGCCTCCCGAGTGGCTGGGACTACAGGCACACGCCACCATGCCCAGCTAATTTTTGTATTTTTAGTAGAGACGGGGTTTCACCACGTTAGCCAGGATGGTCTTGATCTCTTGACCTCGTGATCCGCCCACCTCTGCCTCCCAAAATGCTGGAATTACAGGTGTGAGCCGCTGTGCCTAGCACATTTTTGCTTTTATTCTGGGTACTTTGGCTGCAGTGTTAGTAGTATCTGTGATTTCATCAGTGGGTTAGGGTACAGTTATTAGAGTCTATGGTGAAGTTGTGCTGTGGGATGCCAGGTGGGCCAGTCTACAGGCTCCAATTTTGGCACTGGTGGTCTGAGTATGCCTATCCTTGTGTCCCAGGGTTGGGTATGCTGGCACTGGTGTTGGTGGTTACCAGCACGTTGATTCTTGGGCCTCCACATGACTTGCTTGGATGCTGGCAGTGGTAGTGGTGGACTGGGCAGGCAAGAGGGTTCTTGGGGCCCTGGACAGCTAGCATGGCACAAGTGATGGCAGTAGCAGTGGCAGGATAATTATCTGAGTTCTAAGAGTTGTCCTTTTATGATAGCAGTGGGTGTGATGGGCTGTGTAGGACAGTCTCCAGGACTGCAGGTGGTACTTGCCAGCTGACGTGGTGGCAGCTGAGAGTTTAGACCCAACCTCAGGACCCCAGAAGGAGTACTCAGGTGCCCAAGGTGCCCTTGTCACCCTCCAAGGCCGCGGGCTATGTGCTGTGTCTCAGAGAAGGGGGTGAAGCTGGGTTGGGTGGGCTTGTGCTCAGGCCCTTCAAAGTGGGAGCAGGCACCAGTCATGGTGGGTAGGGGTCAGGGCAATCCTCAGGTCTCAGGTGGAATGCATGGGTGAGGAGTGGTAGTAGTCATGCTGAGGTCCTCCCACTGGAGAGGGTGGGGCTGACCTCTGTGGCTACAGCCTGGGCCAGTAGGTGGGGAATACGTACCTGTCTCATGCTTTGGCCCTGGCGGGGCTTACCCCCCAGCCCTGGCAGCAGCTGGCCACACCTAGCTTGAGCCCTTACCTTGCTGCAGGAGCCCCCAACCAGCTTGTGACTAAGCCCCAGTGGCAACTTGTGCCTGTTTTCATCCCAGTCTCAGTCCTGGCAGCACTCACTTCCCAGCATTGAGAGCTGCAGCCCATGCCTCACTTGATTCTCAGTCTCGGCTGTGGGAGTTCATTCCCAGTTTGTGCCCTAGTCTCAGCAGCAATAGCTTGAGTTTCTCTAATGGTACTGCTGGCCACCAGGATAGCATGTGCACCTGCCAAAGACTAGGATTTAAAATGGTGCCTTGCTGTAATTGTTTGGGTCTCAGAAGAAGTATGGGACCCAGCATGAGTTCCCTTCTTGGGACAATTTTGTCCCCCATTCTCCTGGCAGCTCCCTATGTATGTTTTCAGGACTTAGGAGGGTTGAGGAACTCTCTCGCGGTCAGGATTGCATGATTCCATGGTGGGAATGAGGGCCACCGGAAGTCTCTCACTTACTCTTTCCCCACATTGAGAAGTCACTCTTGGCTGCCAGCTGATCCTAGCCAAGCAGTCTGCCTCTCCTCCTCCTTCCTTGCTTTTGGTGTTTCCTGTAACTTTTCTGTTGAGTTCCAGCGTTCTCTTTTGGATAATGTATTCAAAGTGTGACTGTATATACATGATTTCGGTTCTTCTAAGTGGAGGAGGTAAGCATGAAATGCTTCTGGTCAGCTATCTTGAAGCCCCTCCCCCTCCTTTTAGGTATTCTAGTTCCTTTGACTTTTCTTATAAAATTTAGGAAAATCTTATCTATGTTAACAAAAAACTTGCTGGACTATCGATAGGAATTGCATTAAACCTATATATCAATTTGGGGGAGAACTGGCATCTTAACTGTTGAATCTTCTAATGCATGAACACAGTATGTCTCTCCATTTATTTAAATCTTCTTTGACTTTATTTAGCATTGTGGAGTTTTCTCTATACAAACCCTGAATATATTTTGCTAGATTTACACCTATTTTTTTCAGTGATTATAATTTTTAATGTCTGTATATGTGTTTGTTGCTGGTATATAGAAATATAATTTTGTTGTTGAGATGGAGTCTTGCTTTGTTGCCCAGGCTGGAGTGCAGTGGTGCAATCTCAACTCTCTGCAACCTCCACCTCCTGGGTTCAAGCGATTCTTCTGCCCCAGCCTCATGAATAGCCGAGATTACAGGCACGCACCACCACGCCCAGCTAAATTTTGTATTTTTAGTAGAGATGGGGTTTTGCCATGTTGTTCAGGCTGGTCTCAAACTCCTGAGCTCAGGTGATCCGCTTGCCTTGGCCTCCCAGAGTGCTAGGATTACAGGCGTGAGCCACCGTGCCTGGCCTAGTTTTAGATTTTTTTAAAAGATTCTGTGGGATTTTTCTACATAGCATGTCATGTCATTTGCATATAGGGCAAGTTTTACTACTTCCTTTATAATCTGTATTTCTTTTACTTCTTTTGCTTGCCTTATTACAGTGGCTAGAACTTTCAGTAGTATGTTGAATAGGAGTGATAAGAGTGTACATTTTTGCCTGTGCCTGATCTTAGAGGGGAAGCATTCAGTCCTTCACCATTAAGTGAGATGTTAGCTGTAGGTTTTTTGTAGATGGTCTTTATCAAGTTGTGGTAACTCCCTGCTGCTCTTAACTTGAAGAGAGTTTTTGGTTCTGTCTTGGTTTTTCTTTTTTTTTTTTTTTTTAAGATGGAGTCTTGCTTTGTTGCCCAGGCTGGAGTGCAATGGTATGATCTCGGCTCACTGCAACCTCCATCTCCCAGGTTCAAGCAAGTCTCCTGACTCAGCCTCCCAAGTAGCTGGGATTACAGGCGTGTGTCACCACACCCAGCTAATTTTTCTATTTTTAGTAGAGACTGGGTTTCACCATGTTGGTCAGGCTGATCTCGAACTCCTGACCTCAGGTGATCCGCCTGCCTCGGCCTCCCAAAGTGCTGGGATTACAGGCGTGAGCCACCGCACTAGGCCTGTTTTGTCCTATTTTTCGTAATGAATGGATGTGGGTTTTGTAAATCCTTTTTCTGTGTCAATTGATATGATTTATGATTTTATTCTTTTCTTTATTGACATGGTAAATTACATTAACTGATTTTCAAATGTTGAACCAGCCTTGCATACCTAGAACAAATCCCACGTGGTCATAGTATACAGTTCTTTTTGTACATTATTGAATTTGGATTGCTAATATTTTGTTGAAGATTTTTGTCTAAGTTTATGAGATATATTTTTATGTAGTTTATGTATATATTTTCCTTGTCTGATTTTGGTATCACAGTAATACTGGCCTCATAAAGTAAGCTGGAAACTGTTCTTTCCTATTCTGTTTTAGAGGAAATTGCATTTTGTTGATGTTGTCTTCTTTAAATGTTTGGTAGCATTTTCCATTAAAACCATATGTGCCTGGAGATTTCATTTCTGAGAGCTTTAAGTTATATAATTAAATTATGTTAATTAATAAATGGATTTGTTGACATAATTTAATTATGTAATTACATTAACTAGTTTTATAAAACGTTGCTTTATATTTATATGGCTTTATATTCCCCAAATAGCTGGCTAGAGAATTTTTTTTTTTTATTTACCAGAGGAAGGTGTCAGAGGGGACCATTCCCTGTCCTCCTGTACCACTCCACCCCTTTTCCTTTCCATCCCTTGGGTGATTTCAAGCTTGAGGGTGCGTGGGGTCAGGAAGCCTGCCTTGTGGGTGCTCCCGGTGTTTCCCCACAGAACAGACCATGGATGCTGAGGGTGAGGTGGAGGTGCATCACTAGGGCCCTACATTAGCGAAGGAACAGGGAAACCAGGTGGGGTGTCCCCAGCAGCCTTCCATCCCTTTGTGGTCACAGGGCTTGATAACGAACAGCAGGTGCCAATCTGGAGATAGGCACAGAGATGAAAAGTCCTGAATGAGGACTCCAGCCCCACCCTTACTATGCTGTAGATGTTATCACTGTACTATAACAGCAAAGGGAGGCAGGTGTTGGGCATTTAAAGAGGAACACAGCAGAGAGTTCAGACTGTACCTTGGGGTGACATGTGAGGATGAAGTTTTTGGCTTTGTGACTGCCCAAAGTCCTTATGAGCAGGTCCACCTTCATAGAGCTCTTTCATTCTCTACAAATCATAGTCCCACTGTGTGCATACTCTGGGCACACTGTGTCTGGGCACACTCTGGGTATACTGGTGTCCCAGACTAACTCAGAGGCCTGCAGTCTTTCTGGGGTGGAGTTGCAGAGCTGGCTTTGTGTCCCATTTGAATGGACTCTCTCCACAGCAGATCTGAGCCTGTACTTCCCACCTGGCAGCTGATGCCCCATTTGGCCTTGCTGAGGGACATGAAAGGATGTGCTTTGGCATCTGAGGATGGCAGTGGCAGGAGAGGGAGGTGATGAGAATATTGTGGTAGTCTGCATGGGTTTTCCATGAATGATTAAGAAGCTCATGTTTATGCAACTTGCTTAAAGCCACATAGTAAGTGGCAGAGTCGCTGGATCCTGGTCAGTCTAACAGAAGAGTCATAAATAATGTGACTCAGTTTTCTCATTTGTACAATGGAAAAACTAATGGTCTTTACCTCCCAGTATGGTCATGAGAATTCAATGAGACAATCATGTAAAAATCCAGCACATGGCCTAGATAGAACATGGTAAGTATTAGATAAATATTAGTCATTATTAATATTGATATGTCATTTATCAACAAAGTCAGAATTACAATCATGGTACCAAAAATTTAGCATTAACGTAAGTATGATAAAATTAGAGTTGTTTCTGGTTTATAAACATGTGAGGCCTTTTTTTTTTTTTCTGGAGACAGAGTCTCATTCTGTCGTCCAGTCTGGAGTGCAGTGGCACAATCTTGGCTCACTGCAACCTCCACCGGTGAGGCCCTTCGTTAGACATTAATTTGAAGCTGCGGCATTCTCCCACTATGAGCCCACCTGTCAGCCTGGCTATCTGCCTTGATCCTAGATGAAGTGGCCATTCTGCCTGCCCCTCAGAACCTCTCTGTGCTCTCAACCAACATGAAGCATCTCTTGATGTGGAGCCCAGTGACCGTGCCTGGAGAAACAGTGTACTATTCTGTCGAATACCAGGGGTGAGTTTTTTTTTTTTTTTCTTACTTTTAATAGTTCTTCTCCCTTAGGCAGAAATTGGTTCCTGAAGGCATAGCCCTTCCTCCTGAGCCCAAGGTGGCTTTTTGAGTCCAGGGATAGATTATCCCCAATGATCTACCCCCTCTGTCTGCATAGGCATTGAAAGAGTTGAAGAAGCAAGGGAAATTGTTCTGTGGATTTGACAGTGAACTCTCTGGGAAGACGAATGTGCCTAACACCTTTTGGTGGAGTTCTTTTAAAAAGTGAATCAACTGTTCAACGGGTTTGACTCTGACTTGAGATGGATAAATCATTGGAGACTCAGGTCCTTTAAGGGTGGAGGAGTCCTCACTTTTCCTGACTGTAAGTTTATACCTAGAGCCAAAACAAACTATAACCCTAAAGGTCAGCTGGCCCTGGGGCCAAGCAGGCTCTAGTCTTCTCCAGGTGACCAGGTACTTGCAGCTATTGAAGATTGATAAGGACACAGAAATTGCTCCATGTATTTCATTAACAATGAGTACAGGCTAAGCACCTACATATGTAGATATTCTTCTAGGCTCAGGGATACAGTTGACAAGGTTTCTGGATTTTGAGAGCTTACATCTAGAGGAGGATACAGGTGGTAAATATATTAGGCCAGCATTCCCTAGTATGGTAGCCACCAGCCACAGCTGGTTATTTAAATTTAAATTAAATTAAATTAAAATGTCTGTTTCCTGCCACACTGGTCACATTTTAGGTGTTTAATAGCCACATGCGGCCAGTGGCTACCATATTGAACAACATCGATTTAGAATATTTGCATCATCACAGAAAGTTTATTTTTGGAAAGCACTGCTCTAGGGAATTTTGGACAGTAATCAGTGCTAGGAGGAAGCTAAAAGGCTGATGCCATAGAGAGTTGACATTGACTCTCCTTTATATTAGATGGCCTGGGATGGCCTCTCTGAGGAGGTGATATTTATGCCATGTCTGAAGGACAAGAGGAGCTGGCCATGCGAACAGCAGGGCAGAGCGTTTGAGATGGAGTGAACAGCTAGTCAACAGTCCTAAGGCAAAAAGTTCTCAACATTTCGGAGAAATGACCAGTGTGGCAAGAATATCATTCTTAGGAGCTGAGTGAGAGAGAAGGCCAAAGCATCTTGTAGGCCACTGGCAAGAGTTTGGATCCCATTCTAAGTCCTGTAGGAAGCCAGTAAGGAGAGAAATGCCATGATCTGCTGAGTGGTGAATGGTTTCGAGAATGGCAGGTGTGCAAGCTGGGAGACCACAGCAAGGCAAGGAATGACAGTGGCTGAGATTAGGGTGATGACCCTGGAGATGAAGAGGTAAGAGATACAGATACATTGATGTTTATGCCTAGCTTTCCCCATCTGGCGATAAAAGGAGTAAGGGAGAACAGATGGTTGGTAGGGAGGAGAGTGGAGGAGCTGGGATAATGAGCAAGTACTTACTTTACTTACCTGTACAAAGTAGGAGAATGAAGGCAGTTACTTGCAACCATAACAGAGCCTGTGTCAGAGGGGCTGGTGTAACTCTGTGCCCTCCTCTCTTTGACAGGGAGTATGAGAGCCTGTACACGAGCCACATCTGGATCCCCAGCAGCTGGTGCTCACTCACTGAAGGTCCTGAGTGTGATGTCACTGATGACATCACGGCCACTGTGCCATACAACCTTCGTGTCAGGGCCACAGTGGGCTCACAGACCTCAGCCTGGAGCATCCTGAAGCATCCCTTTAATAGAAACTCAAGTAAGGCCCTTCTCTCCTTACACTCCCACCCCCACCAGCCACTCCTTTGGGAACCATGTTCACCTAGACTTTCTAGACTTTTTTTAAACATCAAAATAGTCCTGCAAAGCCAGGGTATTGTGAACACAAACAACCCTTACTGGTACATTTGAAAAATTGCCAGCTGCTTTCTACATGCTGCTCTCTCTCATGCCCTTTAACTTTACAAGTCATTCCTGATTGTCTGTGTCAGGGAGTGCAGGTGTTGGGGATGCTGACACTGGGAACCTGGAAGGAAAGCTGCTCTGGAAGTGAAGAGATGGCACCAGGACTGCTGCTCCCTACCCTGATTGTGCCTCCATAAATCTTACACTGCCTCCCACTTGATGCCTCATTAACTACATATTTACTGCCCATGTAATCAGCTTTGTTGTGCAAGAGGATTTATACATTTAACAGAGCCACCGGAAAATTGCCCGTCTATAATGACTTCTGTGGGAAATAAATAGCTTTTCTTTTGGAGTGGTACCTGGAAAAGGATTGAGAAAGAAGTAATAGAGGAATCCAGATAGGTGGCCAAATATGGCTGAGTACAAGCACTGGCCATTGTGTAAAAGGACGTGGGTGTTTGGGGAACAGAGGAGGCAAGGGCTGATGGGCAGGGGGTAAGGAAGCAGCTGATCATGTGGTGAAGGGCTCTGACATGAAGCTTGACCAAGTCAGTAGAGAGGAGCCATGAAGGATGAGAGGATCTAGACCAGGTATACTTTTTTTTTTTTTTTTTTTTTTTTTTTTTTTTTTTTTTTTTGATATGGAGTCTCACTCTGTCGCCCAGGCTGGAGTGCAGTGGCGCAATCTCGGTTCACTGCAACCTCCACCTCCTGGGTTCAAGTGATTCTCCTGCCTCAGCCTCCCAAGCAGCTGGGACTACAGGCATGCAACACCATTTTGGCCAGGCTGTTCTTGAACTCCTGACCTCAAGTCTTCTGCCTGCTTCGGCCTCCCAAAGTGCTGGGATTACAGGTATGAGCCACCGCGCCTGGCCGACCAGGTCTATCTTACAAAACAACCACTCTGACTGCTGTATGGAAACTGAACCAGAGTAGGGCAATCCTGCAGGGCAGGGGAAGAGCAAGGAGGGGGTTGTAATACTCCTACTGATCCCAAGAGTTTGGAAGGGGATGGGAAGGAGATGATGAATCCAAGAAACATGACTGATTTAGAAAGGACAGAGCTTAGGGACCAAGTTTGTGGGGATGGAGAAGGGAGAGAGAATGATGGTGTCCAGCTGCCAGCTGGAGTTGGTGAGAATACCAACTAAGGCTGCTGGTCTTGAAGAATAGGAGACACCCCAGGTTTTGAGACTGAGATTTCTGCAAGATGTTATGTCATGGATGTCTGATTGGCAGCCGGAAATCAATCTCTGAGGCTCAGAAAGCTTAAAGCCAGATACATAACACAAAGTGGTTTTGTTCGTTTGTTTGTTTTATTTTGTTTTTGAGGTGGGGTCTTGCTCTGTTGCCCAGGCTGGAGTGCAGTGGCGCCAACACAGCTCACTGCAGCCTTGACCTCCTGGGCCCAAGTGATCATCCTGCCTCAGGCCCCCAAGAAGCTGGGACTACAGGCACACGCCACCACACCTAATTTTTTTCTTGTATTTTTGGTAGAGATGGGGTTTCACCATGCTGCCCAGGCTGGCCTCAGACTCCTGAGCTCAAGTGATCCTCTTGCCTCAGGCTCACGAAGTGCTGGGATTATAGGAATGAACCATCACAAGGGGCCGTCACAAAGTTAACACCTAAAGGTTTGGAAGTAGATGAGACTGTCTAGGGACAAGATATTGAAGACGGAGAGAGGACAAGGTCCTGGAAAACCTCAGACTTTAAAATGTGGGTGGAAGGAAGGGCACCAGGGTAGAGAATCATGGTAGGGAGAATAGAACAGCTCCTGAGAGGCTGAAGGAAGCCCCTGGATGGGCCCTTGAGAAAGTAACTTCATGGAGTGGAGAGGATGACCATCTGGCTGCTGGGGTGGAGGACTGCATGGAGGTAGGAAGGGGCAAGGAATGGGTGGGAATGTAACCAGTTTAGAGCTGCAGGAAAGGCAAAATAAGGGTCTTCCTCGGCCTCTGTTTTTGTGATGTGGCAGAAGAACTTCTGTTGTGAGTGATGGTGGAGGAAGGTTTGGGGCAGAATTTGCAGCATTTGGCTGAGTCAAAGGTTACTGAGGAGTGTATGATATTAGATGGAAATTAGGAAGGTTTAGAAGAAGGGGAGCCCAAGCTGAAGAGCAGAGGAGGGAAGGGATGGGGCAGGAATAGGACCATTGGAATGGGATAACAAAAGGAATTTTGGTGCAGATCATGGGCTCCTTTGCCCAGGCCTCCTTCCCAGGCACCAGGACTGAAATGGAATGGAATGGAGTGACTTCATAGAATGGAGAGGATGATCATCTGGCTGAATTTGTTCCAGGAGGAGTTGGTCGAAGTGGCAGGATCTGGGGGAGATTAATGGGCCCTGGAGGGCACTGCAAAACTGCCACTACCTGCAGTGCCCAGGCAGCACCCAGCACCATCTCCCTCTGGCTCCTAAGAGCATGGGGATCCAGCCAAGACCATTGCTGGGGGCTGGCAGCTGTTGTTGGAAAGCAGGCATGGGTCACATAAAGATAAGGGAGTGCCTGCAAAACTATGTGGGTGGGGATGTGCTGTAACACCTTGTACTTAAGGAGGCCAGTATAAACAGGAAAAGAGCTTGCTGCAGGGGGAGCTGAGGTACAGGAGTCTGTACTTGCATCAGAAGACGGAAGATAACGGTTCTATGAGATCCCTCTGTGATCCAAGCGAATGAACTGGGGTGGCATCATGATCTCTTAAAGGTATTAAGTTTGTCCTCTTCCATTTGAAAAAGGTCACTCAGACCTCTCCGCAGAAATATGAAAAATCTTGATTTAAGGCTCTCCTGAAAAGGATCGCTACTCTCTCTCTCTCTTTTTTTTTTTTTCGAAGCGGAGTTTTGCTCTTGTTGCCCAGGCTGGAGTGTAATGGCACGATCTTAGCTCACTGCAACCTCCGCCTCCTGGGTTCTAGCGTTTGTCCTGCCTCAGCCTCCCAAGTAGCTGGGATTACAGGAATGTGCCACCATGCTTGGCTAATTTTGTATTTTTAGTAGAGACAGAGTTTCACCATGTTGGCCAGGCTGGTCTCCAACTCCTGACCTCAGGTGATCCGCCCACCTCAGCCTCCCAAAGTGCTGGGATTACAGTGGGATTACAGGCATGAGCCGCTACGCCTAGCTGAGGGTCCACATTCTTAAAGGGAAGCTTTACTGAGAGCAAAGGTTTTTTTTTCTGTTTTTTTTTTTTTTTTTTTTTTGAGATGGAGTCTCACTCTGTCGCCCAGGCTGGAGTGCAGTGGTGTGATCTTGGCTCACTGCAAGCTCCGCCTCCTGGGTTCACGCCATTCTCCTGCCTCGGCCTCCCGAGTAGCTGGGACAACAGGTGCTCACCACCTGTCCCAGCTAATTTTTTGTATTTTTAGTAGAGACGGGGTTTCACCGTGTTAGCCAGGATGGTCTCCATCTCCTGACCTCATGACCCGCCCGCCTCAGCCTCCCAAAGTGCTGGGATTACAGGCGTGAGTCACTGCGCCCGGCCCGAGAGCAGAGGTTTTTAACTTTGCACATTCGAGTCACAGGGGAGCTTTGGAATCACTTATGCCTGGGGCCCTTCCACAGAGAGTCTGGTTTAAATGATCTGCATGCATCTTGTTCACTGGGAGTTTAAGATTCTTCCCAGATTATTTTCATGTACAGCCAGGGTTGAGATCCACTAGTAAAGAGACTAAACAACCCACACAAGGGAGGTAGAAATGTAGAAAGAAATGGGCTCACATTCTGTAGATTAACTCTGTGACTCTGGGCATGTCACTTCATCTCTCTGTAAAACAGGAACAATGTTAGGCTGGGCGCGGTGGTTCACTTCGGGCGCGGCACTTTGGGAGGCCGAAGTGGGTGGATCACGAGGTCAGGAGATCGAGACCATCCTGGCTAACACAGGGAAACCCCATCGCCTGTAGTCCCAGCTACTTGGGAGGCTGAGGCAGGAGAATGGCATGAACCTGGGAGGCGGAGCTTGCAGTGAGCCAAGATCACATCACTGCGCTCCAGCCTGGGTGACAGAGCGAGACTCTGTCTCAAAAAACCGCCCCCACCCGCCCCCTCCATAAAAAAACAGGAACAATGTTTGCCTTCTAAAGCTTCCTGGGCCGATTAAATGAGATAAGCATGCAGAAGGCATAGGACAGAGGTTCCTGCCCTAACGCTGTGGAACAACTCTCCTCTGAACTGAAACTTCAGATTATTTTCTCTAATTCTGGTCTCAATAGAGATGGAGATCAGAAGACCCAATTCTAATCATATCTGACAGAAAAGTCGAGGAGTGAAATATCTGTTTCCCTTCTGGAGGTGTTTCAGAGGTAGTGCTAGTGGTGCTGTGTGGTCATATGAATCTCAGCACTGAGTGTGTTTTGCACAGTCAGCCCTGACTTCCCAAGTCCTCTGGACCCCTATCCAGGTAGCTTTCCAACAGCCAAGCATATACACTTCTCTGATGAGGGAGGCGAGGGGGAAAGGCACTGCCTTTCTTCTGAGTGTCTGCTGACCCCAGGGAAGGCAGATTTAGCCCACAGCATGCCCCAGCCCACTTTCCAATCCAAGACCAGTGATTAGGGTGGCCCTTCTGGTCCTGCAGTCTCTGGGTCTGAGAGGCAGGTATAACTCCATCACCAGTAACCAGGGTGTAGAGACTATCTGTGTGGGCCCTTCTGCTCTTGGTCTGCTGATGGTAAGGAATTCACACAGGCTGTGGGCCTCTCTGCTGGGGACCTTGCAATATGAAAGATAATGTTTGTGCTTATGCTGTAATTTCTAGAGTTGATTATTGGAATCTGTAAAAAGCCTGTGGGCCAGGCGCATTGGCTCACTCCTGTAATCCCAGCACTTTGGGAGCTCGAGGTGGGCAAACTGCTTGAGCCCAGGAATTAGAGACCAGTCTGGGCAATGTGGTGAAACCCCATCTCTACAAAAAATACAAACAAAATTAGCTGAGTGTGGTGATGTGTGCCTGTAGTTCCAGCTACATGGGAGGCTAAGGTGGGAGGATTACCCGAGCCTGAGAGTTCGAGGCTACAGTGAACCATTCTAGTGCCACTGCACACTCCAGCCTGGGTGACAGTGAGACCCTGTCTGAAAAGAAAAAAAAAAAAGCTGGTAACTTGCCAGCATCCCTTACTCAGGATATGAGATGAAAAATAGAATTGGGCTGAGAATAGAATGGCCAGCTGTATTCATGGGCTGCTCATCTGCTGATATGGGGAAGTTATCAGTAGCCAGTACATGCCACAGATCTATGTGAGTTGTAGGAATGCACACGGCCCTGCCAGCTATGCTCATTCCTAGGGGGCAAAGACCGGGCCTGGCTGTTCAGTATAGACCTGAGCTCACATAGGCATTTGGCAAGCATTAAAATATAGCATCTGCTCACTTAGATGAGCCAAAATGAGGAGCAATTTCTGCTGAAAAAGTGGTGACAGGAGGGGCATGGATCATAAAATTTTTAAAGAGCAAGAGATAATGTTTACTGGAGTTTTTAATCACTTTTCTTGTGTATATGTGCCTCCTGGAGAAGGAACAGTGGATTTTGTTAAAGGATTAAAAAAGAAGAGAATTATAGTATTTGTCATTTGTTTTTTCATTCATTCATCACTCAAAAAGCACCTGAGCATACAGCACCTGAGCACCTGCTGCATACAGGAGCGTATTTGTGTACATGTTTCCATGAGCTTGAAGCTACAGCTGACTCCCTCCCTTCCCTACAGAGACTGGTATATTTCCATAGATGTCACGGTCATTGTGTTCCAGGGAAATCAGCCCTGTCTGGGGCTGGCTTTGACTCTCCTGTTGTCTTGCCAACAGCCATCCTTACCCCACCTGGGATGGAGATCACCAAAGATGGCTTCCACCTGGTTATTGAACTGGAGGACCTGGGGCCCCAGTTTGAGTTCCTTGTGGCCTACTGGAGGAGGGAGCCTGGTGCCGAGGTGAGACTCCAGCATGGCCTTTGAGTCAGGCTTCAGGAAAGAAGGCACAGATCTCTGAGGGTGAGCAAGGGCAGGCGGCCCCTGCAGTGCTCACTGGGTGACCTGGGGATGAGCAGTTCTGGGTGAAGTGTGCAAAAGATGGGTATGCTGACCACCCCATCAGTCTCTTCTCCAAAGAACTGCCTTGGTCCATTCAATCATTCCTTGGCTGGGAGCCTTTCCAGGTCAGATCTCCTGAAGTGTGGGGCTGCCCCCTTACCCTAAACTCTAACCTAGCTGGACCCACAATATCTTTTCAATGCCTTTTTTCCCTCATCAGCTCATCTCCTCAGGCACTTAGGGGCAGCAGTCAGGATTTCTAGATCAACAGGATGATTTCAAAAGCACACAAGGCTGGTACAAACCTCCTGAGGGTGTGTATCTTGGCAGGATGAAGAGGTAGAGGCAGGGATCCAGGAGCTGGCTGATGAGTAAACCCATTTAACTATGAGCAGGTGGGCCACACAGAATGCCCAGGTGGGGTACTACCTTCCCCATGGGAAGGGTCCTACAGCCTGGGATGGCTGGGAGGCCAGCCCTCACAGAGGGACTAGCCAGACAAGCAGCAGCAGTACAAGGAGTGGAGCATGAGCAGGAACTAGGGGACACTCAGACCTGTGGAGACTCTGTCCAAGCGTATGGTGACAAAGCTTAGAGGCCCACTCCAGGCAGCACAAGCAAAGACAGGCTTTATCACAAGGATTAATACGGTGCAATAAGGAGCTCTCACAGATCTATGAACAGAGCTGGCACAGGGCCAGGCTACAGCCTCGCTTCCCCAGAGCTCTTGCTCCCCTGTGGTGGGTCCTTGCTCTTGCACACTTTCTGTGGCCCTTTCCTAGCTTATTCCAGGCTGTGATCCCTCATCAATGCTTCCTACTCATGCCTATGATGTGCCCCCCAGCCCCTCCAGGCCTCTTAGGCCTGACTCCTCCTCACTGTGTCCTCTCTCCTTTGTCCCTGCTTCTAGCTCTCGGCATTCAGTTTCCCAAGACCAAATCCTCAGAAGAAGAATCCAATTGGTCTTGCTTGTCTTATCAGGCCAAGCTTCAGGGGTTGCTGGTAGCCAGCTCGCCCCTGATTGGACCTTTCTCAGGCCAAGGGTACCCTTGATCTTATAGCAGTATCTGGACTCAGAGCATGTGCCTCACCACCCATTCAAAGAGGGCTGTAGGTTAGGTTGCTTCCCATGAAAGGTGGTGTGGGCAGGTACAACACTGGGTTTCAGTATTTACCCCTGCTAGGCAAGAGCCCACTGTAGGATATGGCATTGCCAGCCAGGCAGATGGAGCAGTGTTGGGGACAGGGCAGAGCCTGTGCAGGAGGAAGCATGCAGCTCCCTCAGCTTCATTGGGATGGAGCCTACTACCCACCCTAGGTAACTGGCAGTGCCAGGGCTAAGAGGGGAGCATATACCCTGAGTCATCTAGGCTTGGTTCAGGCAAGCCTCCACAGGTTCAGATGAGGAGCACAGCCTTAGGGAGGGGCATGGAGGTGGAAGGGTGAACAGATGGATGGACAGATGGGTGGATGAGTGAGGAGGTGCTGCTCATGGCTCCACTGCACTGACTCCCTGGCAGCAGTGGCCATGCCAAGCCCCTGCTCAAGTCAGGGTCTCTGCACAAATGTTACCCTATCAGAGAAGCCTTCTCTAACCACTCTGTTTAAAATGGTGCCTCCTCGTTACCATCCCTTTGCTCTGCTTTTTCCTTCATGGTCCTTATCACCACCTGATGTGTACTTTTTCATCGTCTGTCTCACCCCATGTAAGCTCTATGAGAGCAATAACTTTGTCCATTTTGTTCAATGCTAGGTCCCTGTGCTTAGAGCAGCGCCTAGTACATAGTAGATACTTAATAAATATGGTTGAATGAATGTATGCATAAGTGAGAGGGAACATTCTGTGTGCATCCGGAAAGGAAGTATCTGCAACTTTCCTTCTTTGGCACTTTTTGCCCTTTCCAGTCCTGCTGCCTTCTGGGAATAACTTTTCTTTTTCCTTTTTTTGAGATAGAGTCTCACTCTGTCACCCAAGCTGGAATGCCGCGGCGTGATCTTGGCTCATGGCAACTTCTGCCTCCTGGGTTCAAGCAATTCTCCTGTCTCAGCCTCCTGAGTAGCTGGGATTACAGGCACCTGCCACCATGCCTGGCTAATTTTGTATTTGTAGTAGAGACGGGGTTTCACCATGTTGGACAGGCTGGTCTTGACCTCCTGACCTCAGGTGATCCGCCCACCTCAGCCTCCCAAAGTGCTGGAATTACAGGCGTGAGCCACCACACTTGACCAATAACTGTGTTTTCTGGTCTCTCAAAGGAACATGTCAAAATGGTGAGGAGCGGGGGTATTCCAGTGCACCTAGAAACCATGGAACCAGGGGCTGCATACTGTGTGAAGGCCCAGACATTCGTGAAGGCCATTGGGAGGTACAGCACCTTCAGCCAGACAGAATGTGTGGAGGTGCAAGGTAAGGCTGGCTTCTCTGTCCCTGGAGCCCTGCACAGGTGATAGCCCCTCCTGGTCATATCTCAGAGGCCTGCTGGGTTCCTTTGGTTCTGAGTTTTCCCTTGATTTCGCTGACCTCCCTCACGGACCGGGTGGTTTCCCATGGTGAAAGTATGTTTGTCACTCTGATTCCCTAGAGGTGGGAGTCCACCCTGAGGCTGGGTGGGGTTACGAGCAGCTGTCTGAAACACTTTCCCCCTTAAAGCTTCCTAGGCCTGGGCACCAGGTGTTGCAAGACTGGTTTACCAGAGAGTTACTGCCTGAGAATCAGAGCGGGCTGCAGGAGAGGCAGTCACAGGCGTCAGAGGGTCAGACCTTGGAAGGAGGCACTACATTGTACAACGCCACAGCCTTCTTCATCTGGAAGGGACCTTATGGAAAGTCTAGAGAATCCTCGTTTGAATTACTCTTTTCCCTTGAATATTTTAAGGTCAGAAAACCTACAATGTTTAAAAGCCCTTTGAAAAGAAGCAAAACCAAATAAAAGCCTACATCCCATGATCTGTCACTCAAACGTCACTAGTTACATTTTTGTGTATAGCCTTTTAGTCTTTTTTTAAAAAAAAAACTATTATCTTTTTTAAAAGACTAATTATTACCTTAATTTTGTAGTACATGTATTTATTTATTTTTCTTTCTAAAAAAATTTATTTTATTTCATATGTAGAGACAAGGTCTTGCTCTGTTGCCTGGGCCTTGGCCTCCCAAAGAGCTGAGATTCCAGGTGTGAGCCACCACACCCGGCTCATTTAGGGCATCATCCTTCAGTCATTGCCATGTGTAGGCACATGCTGTAGTCCTATAACATATACATTTTATGCCTGCTTTTTCATGAATATCATATGCATAACATTTTTCATGCAGATTTCCTGATTACTATTTTATACTACTTTATAAAATCATACAAGTCAAGCTTGCTTAACAATCCAAACAACACCAAAGCGTATAAAGTAAGGGGTAGGACCAGGCATGGTGGCTCACAGCTGTAATCCCAGCACTTTGGGAGGCTGAGGCAGAAGGATTGCTTGAGCCCAGGAGTTGAACACCAGCCTGGGCAATATAACGAGACCTCGTCTCATTTTAATAAAGAAATAAATGAAGAGATGAGTGTGCCCCATTCTTCGGCATATTACTCAGGAGGTTTCCGTCAGTGAGTTTGGCGTTTAATCTTCCAGGCGTTGTCTGTGTGGTACCAATGCTCACACACATAGATGGGATGATATTGTACCTACTACTCTGTACTTGGTTTGTCTTCACTCAGTAGTATATTGTGAACATCTTTTCATGTCAATACATATGGATCTACTTCATTTTTTAAAATTATACTTTAAGCCTAGGGTACATGTGCACAATGTGCAGGTTTGTTACATATGTATACATGTGCCATGTTGGTTTGCTGCACCCATTAACTCGTCATTTACATTAGGTATATCTCCTAATGCTATCCCTCCCCCATCCACCCACCCCACGGCAGACCCCGGTATGTGATGTTCCCCATCCTGTGTCCAAGTGTTCTCATTGTTCAGTTCCCACCTATGAGTGAGAACATGCGGTGTTTGGTTTTCTGTCCTTGCGATAGTTTGCTCAGAATGGTGGTTCTACCTCATTTTTAAAGGTCTGGGTGTGGTGGCTCATGCCTGTAATCCTAGCACTTTGGGAGGCTGAGGCAGGTGGATCAACTGAGGTCAGAAATTTGAGACCAGCCTGACCAGTGTGGTGAAACCCCATCTCTACTAAAACTACAAAAATTAGCCAGGCATGGTGGCGCATGCCTGTAATCCCAGCTACTGGGAAGGCTGAGGCATGAAAATCGCTTGAACCCAGGAGTCAAAGGTTGCAGTGAGCCAAGATTGCACACTACACTCTAGCCTGGGTGACAGAGCAAGACTGTCTTTAAAAAAAGCATATGTATATGTCAATATATGTAAATGAAAGGCTGTTGCTCTAGCTCAGATGTTGCTAAGAACCGACTTGTGTATATAGTTGTTTCCTCCTTGGGATTAGTTTTTGGAATTAAAATTTCAGGAGTTGGGGAGAAGTGAGGATATGGGCACAAAGAAAACAGAAAGAATGAATAAGACCTACTATTTGATAGCACAATAGGGTGACAATAGTCAACAATAATCGAATTGTATATTTTAACAGAAGTTAAAGAGTGTAATTGTATTGTTTGTAACACAAATGAGAAATATTTGAGAGGATGGCTACCTATTCTCCATGATGTGCTTATTTCACATTGCATGCCTGTATCAAAACATCTCATGTACCCCATATACACTCACTATATACTACAAAAATTAAAAATTAAAAATTGCAGGAGTGGATGAAAGGGTATGAACATTTGTGTATCTCTTGATGCGTACCACCAGAATATTTTCCAAAATCATTGAAACAATGTACAATGCCCCCAGCCACAAGTCCACCAGCTTCTCCAGTCTCATTGACTGGGCTACCCTTCACATTGCAGGTGAGTAGCCTGGCCCAAAGAGGCTAATTGTGTTGCTCAAGAGAGATGGGAAAATAACCTGTACCCTCTTCCGCATCTCCAGATGCTCAAATCTGGCCTTTTCTGCTATAATTATTTGGTAGAATGACTGTGAGCTTTGGAGCCAGTCCTATCTGGGTAACCTGGAGTAGGCCACTTAACTATTCTGAGCATAGATTCCTCTTCTATAAAATCAGGGGTACTCACACTCATTGCGAAGAACAAGCAACTACACATCCAGCCCCTAGCATAGTTCTGGAAAGCAACAGTAGCCCTAGCACACAAAATAGGGGCTTGATATATTGTAGTTATTTTCTGACTGTTTTCTGAACCATTTCCTCCATAACATGAATCAATGCCAAGAGTGAATTGTGAAACATACTTTGTTTTCAGTTACCGCCCAGCCCCATTCTGTGCTGTTTCTTTCAATACCTCCCCCTCATCCTGCCCAGGGCTTGGCACTCTGCCTTCCTCCTGGCAGTGGTGCCAAGGTACGTGCTAACACAGCAATTGGCTTAACACATGATACTCCTCCCTTTTGTGTCACAAGAAAAAGATTTTAATCTTCCCTGGGGCTTTCTGGAAACCATGCCTTAATCTGGATTCTAGAAAAATGCTTTTAATGGTGGTAATTTTTGTCACTAAGGCACACATCAAATCTCAGGATGATGGTATCTGCCGTCTTAGCCAATGTGCAGGGCCAACTCTAGGAAACTGGGGGAGGCTCAGGATTGAAGATTTAATCTTCACTGCTGTTTTCTAAGCCTGTTTTTATCTTTTGTTTTCAGGAGAGGCCATTCCGCTGGTACTGGCTCTGTTTGCCTTTGTTGGCTTCATGCTGATCCTTGTGGTCGTGCCACTGTTCGTCTGGAAAATGGGCCGGCTGCTCCAGTACTCCTGTTGCCCCGTGGTGGTCCTCCCAGACACCTTGGTAATAGAGTAGTCTTTATTCCTTTCAGCATAACACTGACCAGATGTAGCTTGGACCTTAGCTGGGCATGGACACATGTTTCCATGTTTCCATCATGAGATTATAGGCATCTGCACAGAGAGGGGAGAGGAATACTTACAAAAGACTTCATTTCTAACTAGAGATACTGGAAGAAATCTCCCTTCTCCAGGGCGTGGTAACCTTCCTGAGGCAGGCCACCTCTGCTCTCTCCCAGGGCCTGGGATGGCAAAGAGAGAAGATGTGTTGCCCAGCCCAGGATGCTCAGCATTGCAGGAGTCACTCATGGTCTTCCCCTCCCAGACTGGCCTGCTGAGCATTCTTGGCCTCTTCCCACAATTGTAACAGCAACTACACCCAATAACATGTTCCAACCCAACTTATTCACATGCCAAAAGCCTCATTGTTCTCAGAGTGAAGATGTACATGGGAGGCATGGACTGTGCTTTGATTTTGGTGGGATAGGGTGGGGTGAATCTGGACCTTCATAATGAGTGCCTGAGGTTAGGAGACCCTACCTGTATTCTCAGATCCTCAAGAGGCCAGAATTCTTATCTTACTCCTGAGGGCCCTGGACCACAGGTCTGGGTCTCTCCAGTGGGTATAGGACCCATGCACTCATACAATGGTGGGGGAAACCCAAAAGCAGGCCTCCAACAGCTCCCCCATGTTCTCTGGCTGCCTCTGCAGATGTTTCACCCCAACCCCCAGACCTTAACCACACAAAGTAGTGCAACAAAGCAAAACAAAACAAAAACAACAAAAACGAAATCAAAAAGCCCCATCCCTGTCACCCTAGGGAATTCTCACAGTTCTCTCCTGGGAGGAGGGAGCCAGTGTCAGCTTCTGGAAAGCAACTAGAGCCAGAACTGTCTGCAAGTTATACATGCCCATAGCTCCTTATCAGTCTGGAGTCACTGTTTCTGAAAGGAGTCATCCTCGTGACATCTCTGAGGCCCTGCTTTCTCGCCCTACACAGGAGGAATAATCCTCACTATAAATCAGTCTTCAGGACACCCCTCCACTCTGTTATCCTTATGCCAGATCTCCCTTCTCTGCCATACTTCTGGCTGGTCATAATGACAGAGCTAAGTGCCAGATACTGTTCGAAGGCTTTATATTTATTGAATCATTTCTTGTCATAAAGCTTGGCAGTGTCCTTTTTATCAGTTCCCCCTCCATCCTTCTCTGAATCACTGAATGACTTACTGCTATGCATAAAAGCAGTGGGATATATCAAATCCTGGGAAAGAGGGTGGGCCTTTATTATCCTTCAGCAAGAACGTGAGGGTCTCAAAGTACCTTGAAGCATGAAAGGATATGTATTCTGCAGTTATTGGGGAAGTGTTTTATAAATATCAATTAGGTCAGAATGTTTCATGGTATTGTTCAGATCATCTTTGTCTTTTTTTTTTTGTACAGTTGTTTTAATATTGAGAGTAGTATATCAAAATGCCACTATGAGTGCGGGTGTGTCTGTTTCTCTCTGTCTCTCTCTCTCTCTTTTTTTTTTTTCCCGAGATGGAGTTTCACTGTTGTCGCCCAGGCTGGAGTGCAGTGGCGCAGTCTTGGCTCACTGCAACCTCTGCCTCCTGAGTTCAAGCAATTCTCCTTGCCTCAGCCTCCTGAGTAACTGGGATTACAGACGCCTGCCACCACACCTGGCTAATTTTTGTATTTTCAATGGAGACAGGAGTTTCACCATGTTGGCCAGGCTGGTCTCGAACTCCTGACCTCGTGATCCATGCATCTTGGCTTCTCAAAGTGTTGGAATTACAGGCGTGATTCACCATACCTGGCCTGTTTCTCTCTTTATGTCAAATTTTCCTTAATGTATTTTGAGGCTCTAAGTGTATTCACATTTTGACATTTAAGTGTATTCAAATTTTGTTATGATTTCCCAAGTAATGGAGTCTTTTATCATTATGATATGCTCTTCTTTACCTCTGGTAATATTTCTTAGTGTGATATCAGTATATCCTTTTTTTTCCCTATATTTTTACTTTAAATCTATCTGTATATTTATATTTAAGGTATGTCTCTTATAGACAGCATATAGTCGTTCTTTTCTATTATTATTTTTTGGTATAAATCCATTCTGATAACCTCTGCCTTTAAACTGGTATTGTAGTCCACTAACTTTTTTTTTTTTTTTTTGAGATGGAGTCCCGCTCTGTCACCCAGGCTGGAGTACAGTGGCATGATCTTGGCTCACTGCAACCTCTGCCTCCTGGGTTTAAGGAATTCTCCTGTCTCAGCCTCCCGAGTAGCTGGCACTACAGGTGCCCGCCACCACACCTGGCTAATTTTTGTATTTTAGTAGAGATGGGGTTTCACCGTATTGGTCAGGTTGGTCTTGAGTTCCTGACCTCAGGTGATCCACCCACCTTGGCCTCCCAAAGTGTTGGGATTACAGGTGTGAGCCACTGTGCCCGGCCTCCATTAAATTTAATCTAATAATTGATATGGTTGAATTTAGGTCTATGATTTTATTTTCTGTTTCCCCCCCCCCCTTCTGTTCTTCTTTTTCTGCTTCTTTTTGGGTTAATTAAATTTTTTTTTTTGAATTTCACTTTAGTGGCTTTTCAGTTATTCTTCTTTACATTACTTTTTCATGGTTGTCCTAGGAGTTACAATATACATATTCTTAACTTTTCACAGTCTACTTAGAATTAATATTATATTATTTCACATGAAATGTAAGAATCTTGGAAGAATCTTGGAATAATTTTTGCTTTACATAGTCATATATATTTTTAAGGTATTTAAAATAATCTTTTATATTTACCCACATATTTACCATTTCTGGAACTCTTTCCTCTTTTCTGAGATCTGCATTTCCATCTGGTATGGGCTTCCTGTCATTTTATAAAACTTCTTGTCTTTTTTCTGTCATAGGTTTAGTAATGTAGATCTGCTAGTGACAAATTCTCTCAGATTTCTTTTATCTGAAAATGTCTTTATTTTGCTTTCATTCTTGAAGGATATTTTTGCTGGATTCTTGGTTGACAATTTTTTCTTACTATATTTTTATTTTAAATATTAATTGTAATATTTCAAAAGTAATAACATTTTATTTTAATAGAGATGGCATCTTGCTATGTTGCCCAGGCTAGTCTGGAACTCCTGGGCTTAAACAATCTGCTTTCTCGGCCTCCCAAAGTGCTGGGATGACATGTGCGAGAGCCACTGCACCCAGCTCTAACTACTTTAAAAGTGTTGTTTAATTGTCTTCTAGCTTACATTGTTTCTGATAAGTAAATAGCCATGATTTTTTTTAACATCATTCCCCTATGTGAATAGGTTCTCTTTCTCTTGCTGATTTTAAATTACCATTGGTTTTCACCGGTTAAATTATAACATGCCTAGATGGGGTTTGCATTATATTTATCTTGCTTATAGTATATTGAGCTTCTTGAATCTGTAAATGTGTATATTTTTAAGCTACAATTTGGAAAAATGTCAGCCATTTTTTTTTCTTTTTGTTTTTTTAGAGACAGGGCCTCATTCTGCCACTCAGGCTGGAGTGCAGTGGCGTGATCATGGCTCACTGCAGCCTTGACCTTCTGGGTTCAAGTGATCCTCCCACTTCAGCGTCTTGGGTAGTTTGGACTACAGGCATGTGACAGAGCAGCCAGCTAATTTTTAATTTTTTTCTAGAGACAGGGTCTTGCTATGTTGTCCAGGTTGGTCTGGAACTCCTGGGCTCAAGCAATCCTCCCGCTTTGGCCTCCCAAAGTGCTGGGATTATAGGCATGAGCCACTGCACCTGGCCACAGCTAATTATTTTATTTTTTGTAACAATGGGGTTCTCCGTATGTTGCCCAGGCTCGTCTGGATCTCCTGGGCTCAAGTGATATCCTACTGCCTTGGCCTCCCAAAGTGTTGAGCTTAATAGACATGAACCACTGCTCCCAGCCCATATTTCTTCAGGTTTTCTTTTTTTCTCATTCTCTTCTCTCCTTCTGTGAGTCCAATCTTATTTATATTAGACCTTCAGATATTGTCTCCATAGATCCCTGAGGCTCCATTTGTTTTTATAAAAAACTTCTTTTCCTCTTCTTTATTCTTCAGATTGAATAATTTTATTAACCTATCTTATTGTTCCCTGACTCTTCTGTTATCGCCAGTCTGATTTTAGGCACGTCTAGTGAATTTTGTATTTAAATTTCAGTTATTGTATTTTTCAATTCTAGAATTTCCATTTGTTTCCTTTTTATAGTATATATTCTCTGCTGAGATTTTCTATTTGGTCATTTATTATGAGACTATTTTCTTCTGTCTTTGAGCATCATTATAATACCTTTGTCTGCTTTACTTTAAAATCTTTGCTAATTTCACTAGGTGGGTCATGTCAAGGTTGGCCTTTATTGATTGTTTTGTATTTGGTATAGGTCACATTTTCCTATATTTTGTATGTCTAGTGATTTTGGATTATAGTCTGGATACTGCCAAAAATATGTTACAGAGATTTTGGATTCTGTCATGTTCCTCTGAAAACTATTGTTTTATTTTGTTTTGTTTTGTTTGTTTGTTTATTTGCTGTAGTAAGCAGTTAGTTTGGAAGACAGACTCAACTTTGGTCTCCTATGCAGTAGGCAGTTGATATCTATTAGACTGTTTAGCCTTAGACAGACTGGTAGGCGCTTTCCCCACACCTGCACGTCACACAGTTCGAAGGTCAATCAGATATTTGGGCAGAATTTATGTACAGAATTATAGCTCCCCTTTTCTGTCTCTCTCCTTTTTGGGATTTTTCCTCTTACTTTCTAACTTCTGTGTTTGCACCAATCTCTGTTTTTTGGCTTTTCAAAAACAGTAAGACTTTTTATGGCACCAAGTGGGACCTGCCTTCAGGCAAGGAGCTGTGAAAAATGGGAAACTCACCCAGTGACATTCCCTTCTTCCAAGCATGAACTTTCAGTTGCTCTACCACGATTTAAGAATCTGTTTTTAACATTTGGGTCAGTTTTAAAAGTTGTTATCTGAGGAGTGTTGGTCTGATTGGCGCTCCTCTGACATAAGTGGAAGTAGAAACCTGCAATAAAAGAGGAATTCCCTGACCTAATCCAAAGTGATGGTAATGGTAGGGAGCATTTCTGGATGAGGCATATCAATAGCTCTTCTTTCTCATACACGGTAAAAAGCTCAGCCTTCCTCAGCCTTCCTCAGCTGGGCTCCACCAGGTGGTTTTCTGTTGTGATTTCTCTCTGAACTCTGCTGTCCATGCTTATTCTTACAGGCAACTACACTCTTAACACTCTCTCTTATGTTTTCTCTTCTAGTTCTATCAGGGGGCCAGAAGAGTTTTTCTCTCTACCTCAAGATCAGGGGAATGAAGATCTTCCCAAGACCCAGTGCTTTGTTAGTGAGGAACAGGGTAAAGAGACAGGGAAAGAACCATGTAAAGGGTTAATAACTTATAGGATTTCAGGTACACAAGAAGAGTCTTCAACTGGTAAGATCTCCTAGGAATCCTGATGCATCACGAGCCACACCCTAAAATCAGCTTTTGGAGAAAACGAAATAGCTTAGATGAAACCAGAGACTGGAAGACTCTATGACAGTATGACCAATTTCATCCATGGCAGATAGACGTCCTTTTGCTTCCCTGTTCTCTGTTACCATTCTTCCTACATCATTCTGATGTCTGTTCCTACAGACATTCCCTTCCGTAAGGCTTTTAACTTTTATTCTTATTTCACGCCAAGATTTTTAAAGTGGGCAAATTATCTGAGTCTATGCATTTCCCCACAGTGCTGTGTGAGAAGCAGATCACTAATGTCCATTGAATCCCACACACATTCTTGAGCTGTGAATCAATACTGCCACCTCCCCTCTCTCCGCTATGACTTTAGCATAGCCTAGCTGCATTTCTACATTTCTGTTACTTACAGATAATACTCCAAACTATTAAAAAGTGATATCTAGCCATCCTTGCAAAGTCGACTCATCTTTCCAACTAAACCATGGAAAATTACCAATCAGAAATCCTTGACAATTCTTCAAAAGGGTCCACTGAGTTTGTGTTTAATTTATCTGTAAAGATGAAACATTTCATGTCTATGTCTAAAATTTGTAGTAGGTGATGGTTGCACTCTGAAATATGACATTAAGAATTTTTTCCATTAAAGTGTATATCACCAAGTAACAATCTTTTTAAAAATTATTATTATACTTTAAGTTCTAGGGTACATGTATACAATCTGCAGGTTTGATACATAGGTATACATGTGCCATGTTGGTTTGCTGCACCCATCAACTCATCATTTACATTAGGTATTTCTCCTAATGCTATCCCTTCCCCAAGCCCACCCCCCAACAGGCCCCAGTATGTGATGTTCCCCACACTGTGTCCAAGTGATCTCATTGTTCAGTTCCCACCTATGAGTGAGAACATGTGGTGTTTGGTTTTCTGTCCTTGTGATAGTTTGCTGAGAATGATGATTTCCAGCTTCATCCATGTCCCTGCAAAGGACATGAACTCATCCTTTTTTTATGGCTGCATAGTATTCCATGGTATATATGCTGATGGATATTTGGGTTGGTTCCAAGTCTTTGCTATTGTGAATAGTGGCACAATAAACATACCTGTGCATGTGTCTTTACACAGCATGATTAATAATCCTTTGGGTATATACCAGGTAATGGGATTGCTGGGTCAAATGGTAATTGTAATTCTAGATCCTTGAGGAATCGCCACACTGTCTTCCACAATAGTTGAACTAATTTACACTCCCACCAACAGTGTAAAAGCATTCCTATTTCTCCATATCCTCTCTAGCATCTGTTGTTTCCTGACTTTTTAATGATTGCCATTCTAACTGGCGTGAGATGGTATCTCATTGTGATTTTGATTTGCATTTCTCTGATGACCAGTGATGATGAGCATTTTTTTCATGTGTCTGTTGGCTGCATGAATGTTTTCTTTTGAGAAGTTTCTGTTCATATCCTTTGCTCACTTTTTGATGGGGTTGTTTGCTTTTTACTTGTAAATTTGTTTGAGTTCTTTGTAGATTCTGGATATTAGTCCTTTGTCAGATGGGTAGATTGCAAAATTTTTCTCCCATTCTGTAGGTTGCCTGTTCACTCTGATGGTAGTTTCTTTTGCTGTGCAGAAACTCTTTAGGTTAATTAGATCCCATTTATCTATTTGGACTTTTGTTGCCATTGCTTTTGGTGTTTTAGTCATGAAGTCCTTGCCCATGTCTATGTCCTGAATGGTATTGCCTAGGTTTTCTTCTAGGATTTTTATGGTTTTAGGTCTAACATTTAAGCCTTTAATCCATCTTGAATTAATTTTTGTATCAGGTGTAAGGAAGGGATCCAGTTTCAGCTTTCTACATATGGCTAGCCAGTTTTCCCAGCACCATTTATTAAATAGGGAATCCTTTCCCAATTCTTGTTTTTGTCAGTTTTGTCAAAGATCAGATGGTTGTAGATGTGTAGTGTTATTTCTGAGGGCTCTGTTCTGTTCCATTGGCCTAGATATCTGTTTTGGTACCAGTACCATGCTGTTTTGGCTACTGTAGACTTGTTTGAAGACTAGTTTGAAGTCAGGCAGTGTGATGCCTCCAGCTTTGTTCTTTTGGCTTAGGATTGTCTTGGCAATGCGGGGTCTTTTTTTGTTCCGTATGAATTTTAAAGTAGTTTTTCCAAATTCTATGAAGAAAGTCATTGGTAGCTTGATGGGGATGGCATTTAATCTATAAATTACTTTTGACAGTATGGCCATTTTCACAATATTGATTCTTCCTATCCATGAGCATGGAATATTCTTCCATTTGTTTGTGTCCTCTTTTATTTCATTGAGCAGTGGTTTGTAGTTCTCCTTGAAGAGGTCCTTCACATCCCTTGTAAGGTGGATTCCTAGGTATTTTATTCTCTTTGTAGCAATTGTGAATGGAAGTTCACTATGATTTGGCTCTCTGTTTGTCTGTTAATGGTGTATAGGAATGCTTGTGATTATTGCACATTGATTTTGTATCCTGAGACTTTGCTTAAGTTGCTTATCAGCTTCAGGAGATTTTGGACCAAGATGATGGGGTTTTCTAAATATACAATCATGTCATCTGCAAAGAGGGACAATTTGACTTCCTCATTTCCTAATCAAATACCCTTTATTTCCTTCTCTTGTCTGATTGCCCTGGCCAGAACTTCCAACACTGTGTTGAATAGGAGTGATGAGAGAGGGCATCCTTGTCTTGTGCCGGTTTTCAAACAGAATGCTTCCAGTTTTTGCCCACTCAGTATTATATCGGCTGTGGGTTTGTCATAAATAGCTCTTATTATTTTGAGATACGTTCCATCAATACCTAGTTTATTGAGAGTTTTTAGCATGAAGGACTGTTGAATTTTGTCGAGGGCCTTTTCTGCATCTATTGAGATAATCATGTGGTTTTTGTCTTTGGTTCTGTTTATATGCTGGATTACATTTATTGATTTGCGTATGTTGAACCAGCCCTGCATAGCCAGGGATGAAGCCGAGTTGATTGTGGTGGATAAGCTTTTTGATGTGCTGCTGGATTCGGTTTGCCAGTATTTTATTGAGGATTTTCGCATTGATGTTCATCAGGGATATTGGTTTAAAATTCTCTTTTTTTGTTGTGTCTCTGCCAGGCTTTGGTATCAGGATGATGCTGGCCTCATAAAATGAGTTAGGGAGGAATTTCCTCTTTTTCTATTGATTGGAATAGTTTCAGAAGGAAAGGTACCATCTCCTCTTTGTACCTCTGGTAGAATTCAGCTGTGAATCCATCTGGTCCTGGACTTTTTTTGGTTGGTAGGCTATTAATTATTGCCTCAACTTCAGAGCCTGTTATCGGTCTATTCAGAGATTGAACTTCTTCCTAGTTTAGTCTTGAGAGGGAGTATGTGTCCAGGAATTTATCCATTTCTTCTAGATTTTCTAGTTTATTTGCGTACAGGTGTTTATAGTTTTCTCTGATGGTAATTTGTATTTCAGTGGGATTGGTGGTGATATCCCCTTTATCATTTTTTATTGTGTCTATTTGATTCTTCTCTCTTTTCTTCTTTGTTAGTCTTGCTAGCAGTCTATCAATTTTGCTGATCTTTTCAAAAAACCAGCTCCTGGATTCATTTATTTTTTGAAGGGTTTTTTGTGTGTCCATCTCTTTCAGTTCTGCTCTGAACTTAGTTATTTCTTGCCTTCTGCTAGCTTTTGAATGTGTTTGTTCTTGCTTCTCTAGTTCTTTTAATTGTGATGTTAGGGTGTCAATTTTAGATCTTTCCTGTTTTTCTCTTGTGGGCATTTAGTGTTATAAATTTCCCTCTACACACTGCTTTAAATGTGTCCCAGAGATTCTGGTACGTGGGGTCTTTGTCCTCATTGGTTTCAAAGAACATCTTTATTTCTGCTTTCATTTCGTTATTTACCCAGTAGTCATTCAGGAGCAAGTTGTTCAGTTTCCATGTAGTTAAGCGGTTTTGAGTGAGTTTCTTAATCCTGAGTTCTAATTTGATTGCACTGTGGTCTGAGAGACAGTTTGTTGTGATTTCTGTTCTTTTACATTTGCTGAGGAGTGCTTTACTTCCAATTATGTGGTCAATTTTAGAATAAATGCAATGTGGTGTTGAGAAGAATGTGTATTCTACTGATTTGGGGTGGAGAGTTCTGTAGATGTCTATTAGGTCTGCTTGTTGCAGAGCTGAGTTCAGGTCCTGGATATCCTTGTTAACCTTCTGTCTCGTTGATCTGTCTAATATTGACAGTGGGGTGTTAAAGTCTCCCATTATTATTGTGTGAGAGTCTAAGTCTCTTTGTAAGTCTCTAAGGACTTGCTTTATGAATCTGGGTGCTCCTGTATTGGGTGCATACATATTTAGGATCATTAACTCTTCTTGTTGAATTGATTCCTTTACCATTATGTAATGCCTTTCTTTGTCTCTTTTGATCTTTGTTGGTTTAAAGTCTGTTTTATCAGAGACTAGGATTGTAACCACTGCTGCTTTTTTTTTGCTTTCCATTTGCTTGGTAGGTCTTCCTCCTTCCCTTTATTTTGAGCCTATGTGCGTCTTTGCACGTCAGATGGATCTCTTGGATACAGCACACTGATGGGTCTTGACTCTATCCAATTTGTCAATCTGTGTCTTTTAATTGGGGCATTTAGCCCATTTACCTTTAAGGTTAATATTGTTATGTATGAATTTGATCCTGTCATTATGACGTTAGCTGGTTATTTTGCCCATTAGTTGATGCAGTTTCTTCCTAGCATCGATGGTCTTTGCTATTTGGCATGTTTTTGCAGTGGCTGGTACCAGTTGTTTCTTTCCATGCTTCGTGCTTCCTTCAGGAGCTCTTGTAAGGCAGGCCTGGTGGTGACAAAATCTCTCAGCATTTTCTTGTCTGTAAAGGATTTTATTTCTCCTTCACTTATGAAGCTTAATTTGGCTGGATATGAAATTCCGGGTTGAAAATTGTTTTCTTCAAGAATGTTGAATATTGGTCTCCACTCTCTTCTGGCTTGTAGGGTTTCTGCCAAGAGATCTACTATTAATCTGATGAGTTTCCCTTTGTGGGTAACCTGACCTTTCTCTCTGGCTGCCCTTAACATTTTTTCCTGTATTTCTACCTTTGTGAATCTGACAATTATGTGTCTTGGGGTTGCTCTTCTTGAGGAGTATCTTTGTGGTGTTCTCTGTATTTCCTGAATTTGAATGTTGGCCTGCCTTGCTATATTGGGGAAGTTCTCTCAGATAATACCCTGAAGAGTGTTTTCCAACTTGGCTCCATTCTCCCCATCACTTTCAGGTACACCAATCAAATGTAAATTTGGTATTTTCACATAGTCCCATATTTCTTGGAAGCTTTGTTCTTTTACTTTTACTCTTTTTTCTCTAACCTTGTCTTCTTGCTTTATTTCATTAATTTGATCTTCAATCACTGATACCCTTTCTTCCACTTAATCTGATCGGCTATTGAAGCTTGTGCATGTGTCACAAAATTCTTGTGCCATGGTTTTCAGCTGTATCAGGTCATTTAAGGTCTTCTCTACACTGTTTATTCTAGTTAGCATTCGTCTAATCTTTTTTCAAGGATTTTAGCTTCCTTGAGATGGGTTTCAACATCCTCCTTTAGCTTGGAGAAGTTTGTTGTTACTGACCTTCTGAAGCCTACTTCTGTCAACTCGTCAAAGTCATTCTCCATGCAGCTTTATAACATTGCTGCCGAGGAGCTGTGATCCTTTGGAGGAGAAGAGGTGCTCTGATTTTTTAAATTTTCAGCTTTTCTGCTCTGGTTTCTCCCCATCTTTGTGGTTATATCTACCTTTGGTCTTTGATGTTGGTGACCTACAGATGGGGTTTTGCTGTAGATGATCTTTTTGTTGATGTTGATGCTATTCCTTTTTGTTTGTTAGTTTTCCTTCTAACAGTCAGGCCCCTCAGCTGCAGGTCTGTTGGAGTTTGCGGGAGGTCCACTCCAGACCATTTGCCTGGGTGTCACCAACGGAGGCTGTAGAACAGCAAATATTACTGAACAGCAAATATTGCTTCCTGATCCTTCCTCTGGAAGCTTTATCCCACAGAGGCAGCTGCCTATATGAGGTGTCTGTCGGCCCCTACTGGGAGGTGTCTCCCAGTTAGGCTACACAGAGGTCAGGGACCTACTTGAGGAGGCAGTCTGTCCGTTCTCAGAGCTCAAATGCCATGCTGGGAGAACAACTGCTCTCTTCACATCTGCAGAAGTTGTCTGCTGCCTTTTGTTCAGCTATGCCCTGCCCACAGAGGTGGAGTCTAGAAGCAGTAGGCATTGTTGAGCTGTGGTGGGCTCCGCCCAGTTCGAGCTTCCTGGCTCTGTTTACCTACTCAAGCCTCAGCAATGACGGACGCTCCTCCCCCAGCCAGGCTGCCACCTCACAGATTGATCTCAGACTGCTGTGCTAGCAGTGAGCAAGGCTCCGGGAGCATGAGACCTGCCGAGCCAGGCACAGGAGAGAATCATCTTGTCTGCTGGTTGCTAAGACCTTGGGAAAAGTGCGGTATTTGGGTGAGAGTGCCCCATTTTTCCAGGTAGTCTGTCATGCCTTTCCTTGGCTAGGAAAGGGAAATCCCACAACCCCTTGTGTTTCCCGGGTGAGGCAATGTCCTGCCCTGCTTCAGCTCGCTCTCTGTGGGCTGCTCCCACTGTCCAACCAGTCCCAATGAGATGAACCAGGTACCTCAGTTGGAAATGCAGAAATCACCCATCTTCTGCGTTGATCATGCTGGGGGCTGCTGACCATAGTGTTCCTATTCAGCCATCTTGGAATGCTACCCCACCAAGTAACAATCTAAAGAAAAACTATATATGCAAGGAAAATTATATTAATTCTGCCCAGTATATATTCTCTGTTTAAAAATATAATTTATTTTCTTTGTCTTTCATCCATAATTGCTTCATGGGAATGGGTGCTTTGGTGCTAAAGGGTCTCCGTTTCCTTTCTGTGACTCACTTTATTCTTTCTCTTCTTGCTGTCACATTCTGCTGTAATGTAGGTAGCAAGCATAAAGATGGCCCCAAATTAGTAATTCTTCAATGACCCATCCAAGTATGACCTTGCATGCTTCACAGAAAGTGGAGTTTGTGTGAACTCTCATGCCTCTGAGTCCACACAGGCACTGGAAAGAAGAAAAAAAAAAAAAAAGGAAAGAACTTGTAGTGTAATGAATGTAACTCAAGAGGGAGGGGGATGGGGATCATGGCAAATATATTTCATCTTCTCAGTGACAGCAGGTTGCTACCAAGAGGAAGTGTGAGCCAGTGCTGCCAGATCTCCAAGTTTTAAATGAGAAGCCCAGAAACCTAGATTTTTATGAGAAATCTCTCCATTTTCAAATGTTGAAAACTGATTCCAGTTTTACAAAATATGCCGAGCTTTGCTTGAAAATTAGTACTAAACTGTGAGACCACAGTTTTGCACCTTCCAAAATTCTGAGATTATGCTGTTTGTTTTACTTTAATGTGCTAGAACTGCACTGTCTAGTACAGTAGCCACTAGTCATATGTGACTGTTAGACACTAGAAATGTGGCTCGTCCAAACTGAGATGTATTGTAAATATAAATTACGGAATGGATTTTGAAGACAGAATGAAACAAGTTTATAAAATATTTCAGTCATTGTTTAAGTGACATGTTAAATTGATAATATTTTGGATACATTTGTTAAATAAATTATTAAAATTAGTTCCACCTGTTTCTTTTTACTTTTAAAATGTGCTAAAAATTGCATGTATGACTCACATTATATTTCTATTAGACAGCACTGTTCTGGAATTTAAAAAATAATCATGTATGACCACTGCAGATGTAGGGAGTTAGTGTCCTGAGAATCTGACTGCACTGGCAGCAGCGAGTCGAAGGCCTTCACACTAACACCCCTGCTTAGTGAGCGCTGCTTGTGCGTTGTCTCTTCCTGTTGGCATTTGCCCATGGACACCAGGAGTGAATCTCTATAGCTGCCATTTTGCCAACAAGGATGAAGGGAGACTGGCTCAATGAAGCTGATGTCTCCTGAGGAACTGAGGTGGAGGAAACCATTGTGCCTATTTGTGCCCAGGTGGTACCCTTGGGAGTGATGAGGGGAAGGGCCGAGAGAGAGAACTGTAGAAGAACTTAGAGATTTTGGCAGAGGTGAGCAGGCGACTAATAGGTGGGAGAGTCCACCTGAAAAGTTGATGTCTGCATGTTTATAACTAGTAATGATTGTCTCCCGGGGCCACTGGGAGAAGATGGCGGGAACCTGATATATGAGCAAGGAAGGGACTCCCATTTATGGAACATCCTCCCTGTACTGGGCACCATGCTAGGTGCTGTTCATAAAGCATCTCAGACCAGGTCATAATTCTCAGAGCTCTCTGGTGGAAGAAGGTTAGGGTTTTGTTGTTGTTGTTTTTGTTGTTGTTGAGACAGGGTCTTGCTCTGTTACCTAGGCTGGAGTGCAGTGGTGTGATCAGCGCTTACTGCAGCCTTGACCTCCCAGGCTCAACTGATCCTCCTGTCTCAGCCTCATGAGTAGCTGAGACCACAGACGTGTGCCACCATGCCTGGCCAGTTTATTTTTTGTGGAGAGGGAGCCTTGCTATGTTGCCCAGGCTGGTCTCTAAGCCCTGGGCTCAAGCGATCTGCCTGTTTCAGCCTCCCAAGGCAGGTGTGAGCCATCGCACCTCCCTTTAAATTTTTTTCTAAGAACGAGAATTACATTCTGGGTTTTTGTGGGGCAGGGTCTTAGAATGAGGAACTCTGACCAAGCAGGGCTTCAAGGGAACTGCGGGGTAGTGAACTGGGAGATAATCTTAGCAGCTGTTGGAAGCCCCTCATCTAGGGGTTGAAATTGTTTTTCGGTTTTTGTTTTTGCTTCTTGGAAATTAATTAATCAAATAGTTAAACTTTTAATAATATTCTTTACTATTACTACTACTATCCTCTAATGAATATCAATGAAAATTATTTTTTCAGAAAATAACCAATTCACCCCAGAAGTTAATCAGCTGCAGAAGGGAGGAGGTGGATGCCTGTGCCACAGCTGTGATGTCTCCTGAGGAACTCCTCAGGGCCTGGATCTCATAGGCTTGCGGAAGGGCCCAGGTGAAGCCGAGAAGCTGGTCTACATGATGTGGAAACCATGAGGGGACAAGTCGTGTTTCTGTTTTCCGACACAGACAAGGGGTGAGAGAAGTAGGAAGAGCCTGTTGTCTACAAGTCTAGAAGCAACCACCAGAGGCAGGGTGGTTTGTCTAACAGAACACTGACTGGGACTTAGGAGATGTGACCTCTAGACTGGGGGCTGCCATTTGCTGGCTGAGCAACCCTGGGAGAAGTGACTTTATCCCTTTGGTCTTAAATTTTCTCATCTGTAATGGGGGAATTACCTACACACCTGCTAAACACACAGACACAGAGTCTCTCTCTATACACACACGTACACATATAACACTCAGCACTTGCAAGGCTAGAGGGAAACTGGCGACACTCTAAAGTCTGACTGATTCAGTGTTTCTGGAGAGCAGGACATAAATGTATGATAAGAATGATCAAGGACTCTACACACTGGGTGGCTTGGAGAGCCCACTTTCCCAGAAGAATCCTTGAGAGAAAAGGAAGCATGGGAGCAATGGTGTTGAGTTCACTTCAAGCCCAATGCCGGTGCAGAGGGGAATGGCTCAGTGAGCTCTACAGTAGGTGACCTGGAGGAAGGTCACAGCCGCAATGAAAATGGGATGTGCATGAACACAGAGGATCCATGAACTACTGTAAAGTGTTGATAGTGTGTGCACACTGCAGACAGCAGGAGAAATGTACGTGTGCAATGCAACAAGAATGCAGAAGTCAGTAACATGTGCATGTTTGTTGTGCTCCTTTTTTCCTGTAGAGTTGCTAAAGTACAGAATTTAGCAAATAAAAAGGGGCCACCCTGGCCAAAAGTGGTCTTTAAAGTTCTAGTTACATTGTCAACCTCAAGTCCAGAGAGACTCCAATGGACACCTTTGATCAAGACGACTGGGGGTGGGGGTGGGGACAGGGGAGGAGCACCCCCGGGAATCCAGAGTCCAGGGCTGCCTGGTTGGGGGCAGCCTCTGGCTGCATGAAAACCCCAACCGAGGCAGCTGGCATAAGCCTCACCTGGTCAGGGTTCTCCTAGGCCTTTCCTGGAGGCCCCACCCCATGGGAAATCCCTGGGGAACCCTCTTTTCCTTGACACCTTCCTCAGGGTATCCCCAGCCCCTCTTAGTCCGCTCATTTAGGACCTACCTCTGGATGCCTCTCCCCACCCCTTTTCCCCACCAGGTGAAGAAAGAGCCAACCGCAGAGAAGGAATGAGGGGAGGAAACTTCTTGAGGGGTGAAGGGATTGATGGGCAGGGCCTGTGCTTTGCTTTCTAACCCCCTTGAAGCTCTGGAGCCTCTGAGTTGGTTTATCTTCACCCCTACTTCCTGGACCCTTTCCAGCCAGCCCAGTGATGGGACAGTCTAACTGCATCAACGGGGTGTTTCCCCAGAAGCCCACAGCCCTTCACCACCTGGAGGGGTCTCTCCAGGAGCATGAGATCGCTGAAGACCTGTTCCTTCTTTTCCTTTGTATTATTTTGTATGCTTCTCTGTGTTGTTTGTTAAGAGTGTATGTGCTAATTTTATATTTGACGCAAACTGGAAACACACTTTCAGTTTGCAAAAACAAAGACCTTATTACTATACCCGCCATCACCCTCCCTCCTCTTTCTTCCTGCCCCTTTATGGTGGGGTGGTGGTGGGGCACTATCCTTCTGTCCCAGCCCAGGCCCAGAACTGAGAAATGACCGTGACCTCCCTCTGCTTGAGTCTCTCACAACTAGTCCTAGTGCCCATCCATTTTTTGGCATCTATAGGTACACAGAAATTTATTTTGATTCTTCTGTTGTCTCCCCTTACCCTGAACGTACATTGATGGAGCCTCAGCTATGCACCAGACCTGCCAGCCCCCAATGGTGGAGGGGCTGCCTCCTCTGCAGCTGGCTGTTCCCTCTGCCCTGGAGCACTTCTGTCCCAAGTCCCCAGGCCTCCTCCCTGCCCCTCCAATGCATTTATTCCTACACCTGGACACTTACATGAGTGAAAAGGAATGTGATTAGTTATTACAGCAGGACCACAGCTGTAAACCAGGACTCCTCTGGGCAAACCAGGAGCCGGGTCACTCATCATAAGGCACAGCTTCCTGCCACATTCTTTTTTTCTAGAAGCTCCAACCCTCCAGATGCCCAGTCACCGAGTCCAGGGGCTCAGGCTCAGCACTATTGGTTTGCTTTGTTTTCACAGCCTCTCAATGAGTCCTGCAGGAACTGGGGAAATACTTGTGTGTGTGTGTGTGTGTGTGTGTGTGTGTGCGCGCGCGCGCGCGCTGGGGGGAATGAGTATCTGGGAGCGGCCTACAGCAGCTTCTGCTGTTTCAGTGAAGACTGTCTCTTGCAGCCCAATGCAGTAGAGTCCACTGAGCCCCCAGAATCAAGCCCAGCTTTCTTAGTCCTGCCTTTAGGGTGCAACTGCCAGGGTCCAGTGAATAAAATCCGTGCTCCATGAGGCTTACATTCCAATGGGGTAAGGGAGAAATAATAATAACACAATAACAAAGTATTATTATTAAGTGAATTATTTAGTATATTGGGAGTTTGTAAGTCACGATAAAATGAAAAGGTAGAGCAGGAAGCAGGGGCTGGGGGCAGGTTGCAGCCTCTTCAAAATGAAAGTGGATGGAAACAATGGACCCAGAACTATCTGTTAGGTAAGTCCCTGCATAGTCACATGGTGTGAGATATTATGAGAGATTCTAGAACAAAGTAATTTGGCAACAAATCCTTAGGTGTATGTAGTCTAAAACAAAAACTTTATTCAGTATCTATACTGTTTGTATTGATAGCGTATTTTTTGCAACTATTATCAGATAAAGCAAGTAAATAATATATAGTTTGCATATTTTGATAAGAATCTAGACTTCAGGATTAGTCACAAGGAAGGCTATTGTAGGTTTCAACTTTGACTAAGAACAGGGTACTGTTGGTACTGAATCAAACATATTAATATGAAGTCATATCTTTACAAAACATTACATTAAAAATATTTTGACTTTTTTCCACTGAAATGGCCCAGGAGAAATGTCACCTCTGCAATGCATCTTAATGCTAAGATTTTGGTTTCTAGTGTTAGTTTTCTCCCAAAGGAGTCAAAGTTTCTTGGAGCAGTAGTGGATGCCATCTCAGTTTGGAGTTGAAAGGTACAAGGTAATCCTAGAACGCCTATACCTTTTTGGGACAGAAAGCAAAGCGTTAAATAAGGGTCATTCAAAATTACAAAAGGAACAATCTATACAGGGCTCCTCCTGGCCAAAGTTGGGACAATATAAGCACCAGAAGGAGAATATTGGCTGACACAATCGATACCATATATTTGAAAAGTCATCAGTCCATGACACCCAAGAAGAGCAAAGCTACCATAATGCATTCTCAGAGAAGATGAATCTAATAGAATGCATTTCTACTTGTTATTCAATCGTGTTGGGCTTATCGACTTGTTTATCGTGTCAATGAAGAATACCAGTAAATGCAAATCCATCAGTCAGAGGGCATTTTTTCTCCTCTAAAGGCTCCTGTCTCCCCCTTAACGTCCAGTCTTTCCCAGCTTGGTTCTCCCTGTCCTGTCAAGGGGTTCGGTGGAAAAGTCTTTTAAGTTCCCTTCACAGAAGGATTGCAGACTCTGCCGGTCTAGTCTCTGGGCCAACCCTCCCCGTCTCTTTAATAAAGATGTTTTTTATTATTTTCCGTGTGCAGTATATTATCCTTAGGCTAGAATACCTTTCCGGGCGTGCAGACCTCTTGGTTTCCTTTGAATCTGGAGGACTTGATCCCATCGCCAGCTTCCGGGGCTCACCAGGAAGGGAAGACCCCACTACATCCACGGGCGTCTGGCGCCACCTTGTGGTCAGTGCTGAAATTTTTTTCTCTTCTCTCGCAATGAAGCTCGCTGGGCTTCCTGGATGAAGAAAGGAAAACTCAGGCTGGTTTCCCAGAATAATAACTCAGTTACACAGTTTCCACGGGCTTGGTCCTTCACAAACCTCCACTGTCACTGGTGGAGTTAGAATTTAGCAGCCACCCTCTCCTCGCTCTGTGTATCTGTCCCGAGCTCATGGTTTGGGGCTTCACGCTATACACAGCTCTCCCTCCTTGCTGGGACCTTGGCCTCTCTTCTCTGTCCGGTCTGTTGATCTTTCCTCCACGCTACCATTCCCTATCTCTCGGAAATAGACTTTTTTTGGATGTCTTTTTTGTTTTCCTTCTGTGTGTCCTATTTCTAGGATCCCTTTACTAGACGGACTTTCCAGGACTGTTCCTCAGCCCCCGCACAGAGCAGTAGGGAGGAGCCTGCTGCTGCTTGCTCATGTTAAACCAGCGTGCTGCCCAGCCTGCCAAGTTTGGAACTGGAACACTAGAGGTGGCCCCAAATTACAGCTTTCTCTTGTGGCTCCTGGGACTCCCAGTTTCTTCAGCAACAACAGCAAAACCTGGAAAAACGTATCCTTGCCAGAGGTGGGAGAATGAGGCTCACAAAAGGAAAACACGGACCTTTCTTGTCTCCCCCAGTGAGAGATTGCAAGACCAGGTTGTAAAACCCCATTAAGGACCTTAGAGGAAGAATTGAGCAAGGAGACTTCTCAGGTGCCTGCAAACATCTCCAAGAGCAAAAGTATAAATCGTCATATTGTGGAGGAGATACATGTTCCTGGTTCCTTCACTGGACCTCATTGAGAAAATTAAACAAACGAACACCACCACCACCACCACCACCACCACGTTAAAAAACAAAAAACAAAAACAAAAACAAACAAAAAACCCTGGCGGCAGGGTGCGGTGGCTCACGCCTGTAATCCTGGCACTTTGGGAGGCCGAGGAGGGCGGATCACCTTAGGTCAGGAGTTCGAGACCAGCCTAACATGGTGAAACCCCATCTCTACTAAAAATACAGAAATCAGCTGGACGTAGTGGCGGGCGCCTGTAATCCCAGCTACTCGGGAGGCTGCGGCAGGAGAATCTCTTGAACCCCGGAGGCGTAGGTTGCAGTGAGCTGAGATCCCAGCATTGCACTCCAGCCTGGGCAACAGAGCGAGACTCCCTCTCAAACAAACAAACAGAAAACCAACCCTGGCTTTTGGAGAAATGAGTGCCTGAACAAACCTCAGTAACTTCTAAATTTTGTGTCTGTACTTAAAACAGCTCCTCTAGGAAGTGGCCACATGCCTCCAAATTTCCTGGAGATGCCAGCCAGTCTTCTATGAAATTGCCTTAGTATAAGATTAGGTCTACAAAACATCATCTTGAGTTTCTGGCCCTAGAAGATTACAGCCCAGAAAGTAGGCTCCTCTGATGTCATCCCACCTGCATTAATCACAAGGCAAGCTTTCCCAGGTGAAATCATTTCATTGACATTAACTGCTCACTGTCTCACTTGAACTTTTTTTCTTTTTTTTGAGATGGAGTCTTGCTCTGTCGCCCAGGCTGGAGTGCAGTGGTGCGATCTTGGCTCACCGTAACCTCTGCTTCCCGGCTTCAAGCGATTCTCCTGTCTCAGACTCCTAAGTAGCTGGGATTACAGGCACCTGGCACTATTCCCAGCTAATTTTTGTATTTTTAGTAGAGACTGAGTTTTACCACGTTGGCCAGGCTGGTCTTGAATTCCAGACCTCAGGTGATCTGCCCGCTTCAGCCTCCCAAAGTGCTGGGAGTACAGGCATGAGCCACTGCGCCCTGTCTTACTTGAACTTTTGAGTCTTGTAGTTGGAAATAGATTAAAATGGAATGGATTTCCCCTTTTCTTGGCCTCACCCCAGATCAGGCCTAGATTATGGAGGGCCAGTGAGTTGGAACACTTCTGTGTGTTTTTGTTTTTGTTTTTAGACAGTGGTCTTGCTCTGTCACCCAGGCTGGAGTGCAGTGGCGAGATCTTGGCTCACCGCAACCTCTGGTTCCCGGCTTCAAGAGATTCTCCTGTCTCAGCCTCCTAAGTAGCTGGGATTACAGGCACCTGGCACTATTCCCAGCTAATTTTTGTATTTTTAGTAGAGACTGGGTTTTACCATGTTGGCCAGGCTGGTCTTGAATTCCAGACCTCAGGTGATCTGCCCGCTTCAGCCTCCCAAAGTGCTGGGAGTACAGGTATGAGCCACTGTGTCCTGTCTTACTTGAACTTTTGAGTCTTGCAGTTGGAAATAGATCAAAATGGAATCTATTTTCTTGGCCTCACCCCGGATCAGGCCTAGATTATGGAGGGCCAGTGAGTTGGAACACTTCTGTGTGTTTTTGTTTTTGTTTTTGTTTTTAGACAGTGGTCTTGCTCTGTCACCCAGGCTGGAGTGCAGTGGCGTGATCTTAGCTCACTGCAACCTCCACCTCCTGGGTTCAGGTGATTCTCCTGCCTTAGCCTCCCAAGTAGCTGGGATTGCAGGCACCTGCCACCGCACATGGCTAATTTTTGTATTTTTAGTAGAGACAGCGTTTCACTATGTTGCCCAGGCTGGTCTCGAACTCCTGGCTTCAAGTGATCTGCCCACCTCGGCCTCCCAAAGTGCTGGGATTGCAGGCGTGAACCACCGCCTGTGTTTTAAATGAAGAGTTTCAGTTTAGCTGATGGCAGCAAATAGATGCTGAAATTTAAATACAAGTAACATTAAGTAACGTCTTGCTCTGTTGCAACTTTGGGTTGACAAAGGCAAGCCTCAGGTTAAAGAACAGATAAAAAGCTTGGGCATGAGGTGTGGGTCTCAGCATGTTGCTTAAAAACAAAAAGCCCAGCTTCCAGAGATGTGCATGGTGTTGATTGTGGCAGAGTGTATAAGAAAGTGGGGCCCACTCTTTTCTTTGGCTAATGACTCATTTAAAAACTCATTTGTCACCTACATTTATTCCAAAATTGGAATTTTTGTATTAAATGCTATTTAAAACTTCAGAAAGGCATTAAAAACTTGATAATTGAAACAGGTGATATGTCAATTCACCTTTTAAATTCAAAGAATAGAATTCAGAATAAATCATAAAATTTGGGAAGAATTTGAATTTCTTCACCAACACTAAATAGCTTTGCATAAATGTGTGCTATAATTGTAAACACTGGTGTGTTTTACAAACTGGTTTTATTGGAATCCACATAGTCTGAAAATTGTATGATTCTGTAAAAAGTTTCCGCTTGAACTTTCTGAGAATGGTTTAAAGGTGAAATAATCTGATACACTTCTCTGTCAATAAAAAATAAATCATGATATGATTGGACATATCTGCTTATGTGTTTTTTTTTTTTGAGACGGAATCTTGCTCTGTTTCACAGGCTGGAGTACGGTGGCACCGTCTTGGCTCACTGCAACCTCCGTCTCCCAGGTTCAAGCGATTCTCCTGCCTCGGCATCCAGCGTAGCTGGGATTACAGGTGCTTATGTATTTTAAATTTAAACTTTATTGAAGTATATCTGATTGTATTGTTATGGCATTCTCATTTGGCTTTGGGAAGTTTGAATTTTCTATAGAGTTAATGTAGTTGGTAATTGTGTTTTCCAAAGACTTCTGAGAATTTGGAAATCTCCAGTCTATTGGTCTGTAATTAAAATAAGGACAACAATAATATATATGAAGCAAAGTCTGAATTTTTATTCATAAGTCAAAAGAGAGTTCCGGCCAAAATCTTAAGATACTGCATTTATAGCTACTATTCTTGGCTAATCATAAAGATTCTGATCCTCCTGTGAGAAAATAAAACATTTTGACTGGTTCTGGGTCAAGAAACTACTAATTGGGAGAACCATTTTGGTTTTTCACTGAAAATGTTGATGTAACAACACATACCTGATATATTAGGTTGGTAAGGGGGTGTTGAATATTATAAAGGGAGGGAGAGCCTATAGCTCATAAAAAGGAGCAAGACAAATTAAAAGCTTGGAAGATAAGAGCAGAATTAAAAGGAAAACAAACAAACAAACAAACTCCTAAACCTGTGAAAGTAACATGGGTTTGATAGATTAAATGTCAGGGGCAGAACTGGCTAATTCAGCCAGAAATCATGTGTGCCAATCTGGATTATATCCATGTATTAAGGCATTGTAGATGGAGAAACGCAACCATCATGCAGAATGTTGGCCACTGTGCTGCTGGAGGCTCCTCTATCACCTCACGGTAGGGAGGATCCCCTGTGTTCCTGGTGGCTGCCAGTCACCCCCCTCTAGAGCTTTGGTCTGTCAGCTGTTCTGATGCCAGGGCTCTCAAATTGCAAACAAAGGAGAACAGATGAGCCAACGCTCTATACAGAGCCAACAAGTCAGAGATTATGGATGAGTTTGGAGCAAAGAGATTTTTAGCAAATCCTTAGTGGAATGCCATCTAAAAATAAACAAAAAAGAAGTATTAGAAAAGTCAAGCTTTATTTAATAATTGAAAAATTTGCATTAATGTTGTAATACTATTTTAGAACTATTTTTTCCAGACAAATAAGTGATCGTTTATTTTGTCAGAAATCTAGACTTCTTAGCATAAGAGAAGAGGAACTACAATTGTAGAATCAAGAATTTGAGTAGGTGATGAATATTTCAATTACACTGATTTAATCTTTACCAGTTAGGTGAATGTATTAAATTATCACATGTACCCTGAAAATGTGTGCATCTATGACTTATCAATAATAATAATAAAAAAAACCCCAGAATGGCACTGATGTTTCAAATTAGGCAAAAGATACCTTAATGGAATTCATAAAACTAAAATTTCTAAAGAAAAACACTCTGTATCCCATAAATATGTACAATTATTATGTGTCTGCTAAAAATAAGAAGGAAAAAAAGCAAAAAAAAAAGACTTTGATTAGGAACACTTTATTGTTAGAACTGGACTGAAAAAAAATCAAGATAAATTCAAGCTTTTAAAAGAACAAAAATGGCCGGGTGCGGTGGCTCAAGCCTATAATCCCAGCACTTTGGGAGGCCGAGACGGGCCTGAGACGAGGTCAGAAGATCGAGACCGTCCTGGCTAACACGGTGAAACCCCGTCTCTACTAAAAAATACAAAAAACTAGCCGGGCGAGGTGGCAGCGCCTGTAGTCCCAGCCACTCGGGAGGCTGAGGCAGGAGAATGATGTAAACCTGGGAGGCGGAGCTTGCAGTGAGCCGAGATCCGGCCACTGCACTCCAGCCTGGGCGACAGAGCGAGACTCCGTCTCAAAAAAAAAAAAAAAAAAAAAAAAAAAAAAAAATTAAATAAATAAATAAAATAACAAAAATAGTAAATTAAAAATATGTATCCTTTGCCTCTCTGTCTATTGAAATGCCCAGGAGCCATGTCACCTCATGCACTTTAGCACCCACATTCTGGTCTCTAACGCTCTTCCTACCAAAAGCATCTTGGGAGGAATGACATATTCCACACTTTGAGCTGGAAGTTCAAGGAAAACCTACACACTGAACAACAAGGCCAGAAATCAGGAAAGTTTGAATAAATCAATAGAATCAAAAGGACAGAGGAGCCCATCTAAAAGGGGTTCTGCTGGCCAAAGTTGAGGGAACTTGAATGTCAAAAGGACAGTATTGGCTGAAGCCAATGGGCATATGGTGGATTGGAAAAGCCATGAGTCCAAGAAGATACATAAAAGGAGCAAAAGACTACAAGTGGTGTAAGAGAAAATGGAGAAAAAAAGAGAGGATTTGCCAGCCGGGCACGGTGGCTCACGCCTGTAATCCCAGCACTTTGGGAGGCTGATGTGGGCGGATCACAAGGTCATGAGATCAAGACCATCCTGGCTAACATGGTGAAAACCTCGTCTTTAATAAAAGCATAAAAAAATTAGCCGGCGGGAGAATGGCGTGAACCCGGGAGGTGGAGCTTGCAGTGAGCCGAGATCATGCCATTGCACTCCAGCCTGGGCTCCATCTCACCAAAAAAAAAAAAAAAAAAAAAAAACAAGAGAGGATCTGCTGAGTCATTGACATGTTGGTATTATGTTGGAGTTACTGATTTGTCTGTTGTGTAGATAAAGAAAACAAAAACTAGGAAACACAAATATATCAGTCAGAAGAAGTTGTACAGCTCAAGGGGAATATGAGTGGAATGACCCTGTAAGTTGTGACTTTGAGTCACACAATGCCACATAAAATATCACAATTAAATTGGGATACTTTGATTATACTCTTGCACTAGAAGGACCCATAACACTGATACTTAGGAATTGAAGTTGGATGGATTCTGGCTGCTGCCTGGTAGTCAGTCCCCCTCATTTCTTGCCGCATGGAGGTCGTAAGTTAATAGTAAAATTCCTACTGAAAAAAAAATTTTTTTAATCTGTGTTTAATTTCCACAACATTGATCAAAAAGAAAATTGTCTTTCAAGAAATAAATTAAATCAAACTTCATAATAAGCCCGTACAAAGATGACAAACTGGGCAATGCGTGTCATTAATTCAAAGAGTATTTAAGTATTTAACTTCAGTCAGAGCACGAACACACTCACACATATTTATACACACATATGTATACACACATATGTATACACACATACACATACACACATACATATACACACATACACATATACACACATTCACACTCATACATACACACATATATAAATGTATACTTGTATAAACACACTTATATGTCAGTACACACATATACACACATGCAAGTATACACACACAAACACACACGTGCACACTTTGAAATGCTCTGAAAACTTACAGTTCATATTGTTAACTTATTTTAAAAATGCCAACATTTATAAATTTAGAAAAGGAGAGATCTTTTGGATCAACATGTGGAAATGAGATTTGGATTCAGAAAAAAGCTTTTCAATAGAACTTTTCTAAATTTCTTATAAAGGGTTACAGCTTGCAAGGTGGCCATCCCACAGGCTGGAAAGCCTGCCTCTGGCCAAGACCAGAGACAGGACTCGGCAAATTCTCTCTCTCTCTCTCTCTTTTTTTTTTTTTGTGAGATGGACTCTTGCTGTGTCGCCCAGGCTGGAGTGCAGTGGCACAATCTCGCCACTTTGAAGGAGGAGGGGTTGGGGTAGGAGCTTTATGCTGAAAGGGTTGGCTAAACACACATGTTCAACAGGTTACAGGAGGAGCCTCCTGGGTTCAAGCAATTGTCCTGCGTCAGCCTCCTTAGTAGCTGGGATTATGGGTGTCCACCACCACACCTGGCTAATTTATTTTGTATTTTTAGTAGAGACTGGGTTTCACCATGTTGGCCAGGCTGGTCTCGAACTCCTGGCTTTAAGTGATCCGCCTGCCTCAGCCTGTCACAGTGCTGGGATTACAGGCTGCCCTGCATTCTTACTGCTGTGCTGTTCCCTGTTCTTTCTCAGGGAAGAAGGTCCTCACTGACCCCCTCCCAGCCCAGCCCCTGAGCTTCATGACCTTCCCAGCTCCAGGTTTCCACTGGTAACCAGTTTCTGGATCTAGGCCCCTTGGTTCAAATTCTTTTGAAAGAGAATCTGCTTGAGCCAGCTCATGAGTTGATGTCTGTCCTGGGTCTAGATAATTTTGGCTTAGGGGCAGGGCCAAAAGCAAAGGAGTGATCTGAGGAAGGGAGAAAAGCCTGGTGGCTGCCACTATTCAGGTGAGGGCTCCCAGAGGGAGCATGGACAGACCCATAGTCAGGGCCAGCTTCATGGCATATGGCCAGTGCAGTTGCACTCTGAGCTCAAAAGGCTCCCGCCTCCTTGGAGTTTAGTGCTCTGTGGTTGCTGTTTCGAAATTCTTAATTTTACCTTTGAATGTGTGTTTTGTAAGTGAAGTCCAATGGGACAATGCAGTGTGCCAGGGGCTTGGAGGCTCAGCTTACATGTGGACCCACCTTGCACTGCCTCCTTGGCACGGGTTCTCAGCCACCCGCTCCCCTGCCCCTGGCTCCATGTCTGATGGACCTCCTCTTCCCTGCCTCCACCCCGGGACCATTGCTGCTCTCCACCTCTGCAGGGCCCTAGGTGGGGGCTCAGGGACTGTTGGGTGCTCACACTTTGTGATGTCTTGGGGCATGGCATGGTGGTGGCTATCTTCAGGCTGCCATTGCCATGATGTGTCTGAGCCTCTCACTACCCTCTATCCATGTACCAAGTGCATCCCAGCATGGAGGTTTAGAGATCCTTGGGGATCACCCCTATGCTGTGGGTTGGGGCTGTGAGTCTGTGGGAAGTGGAGGCACCCGCTTGAGTTTCCCAGGCCCTACCCTCAGGTGAGGCGGGGGGCACTGGATGGCTGGTGGGAGGTGGAACCCACAGGTAGTCAGTGTGCATATGCATGTGTGCTGTGTCACAGGGTGCCTGGGGAATCCTCCCTTCCTCCTTCTTTTATTTCTTTTTATTTATTTATTTTTGAGACGGAGTCTCAGTGTGTCACCCAGGCTGGAGTGTAGTGGAATGATCTTGGCTCACTGCAACCTCTGCCTCCTGGGTTCATGCAATTCTCTTGCCTCAGCCTCCTAAGTAGCTGGGACTACAGGCACCTGCCACCACGTTCGGCTAAATTTTGTATTTGTAGTAGAGACAGTGTTTCATCATGTTGGCCAAGCTGGTCTCAAACTCCTGACCTCAGGTGATCCACTGGCCTTCGCTTCCCAAAGTGCTGGGATTACAGGAGTGAGCCACTGCGCCCAGCCCTCCCTTCCTCTTTCTATACTTCCCTGAGTCTGCCTTAGCTTTGCCTCTTCTGGCCAGCTCATGGCACCCTCTGGGGACAAGCCATGAAGGAAGAATTCTGTCATTTCAGTGATTCTGCACCAAGTAAATGCTCTGGTATTTGCATTTAAAATTGTCACTGCACACTATAAAGATGAGCAGTGAAGAGATTGTACTCATAATTTTAAATTTTTGACTTTTTTTTTCACTTAGAATACCATTAAACAGCAAATAATAATAATTAAAAAAACCCACCATGACAATCCTAGAAAGAGATCACAAAAGAAAGGAAAAAGCTTTCCATGCACCTTTAATGACACTTTTTCTACTTCATGCACGAGGGCCCTCACAATGTACGTACGTAGTGGATACTGCTTGTGTTCAATGTGTGCAGCTAGTGAAGGAAACAGAGGAGTCCAGGGCCACAGGGCAAGAATGGTGAGTTTGTGTTGGGATGTGTTGGGTTTGGGGTGCTGGATGTCTGGAAGGTGTAAGAGTGGCAATCCCAGCACAGGTGATAGGCAGCAGTTTATGCTGCTCCGAGAGGAGGCCCCTGGGTTTGGTAGGAGAGCTGTGTCAATAGTGGGCAGCTGCGTGTCCCATGGAGGAGTGGAGGGGTGGCAGTCCACGCCTTCCAAAAGCATGAATGCAGGAGGAAAGTACCAAGGGGAGCAAGTCAAGGGTGGCTGGACTAGGGGGTCTCAGCATGCTAGAGTCACCCGGGGAACATTACAAAGGGCAGATGCCTGTGCCTCACTCCAGATCATTTGAAGAAAAATCTCCTGGGGTGGGTGTGGTCATCTGCCATTCAAAAAAATCACAAACACATACACAAACAAAAAGGCAATAAGAAATGGAAAACAGCTCTGGGTTATGCAGAAGGATGGCTGGTTCCAAAGCATCAGGACGAGGCTGCTCTTATTTAGAGATGCATTTTGGTCCTGGTGTAGCTGGTTTCTAGCTATGTGACCTTGGACAGGTCACTGTCACTTTTCTCACTCTCATTTTCTGTCCCAGTGAACAAGGAGCTTGGACCAGATGGTCGTGGAGGGGCACTGGGCTCTGACTGTCTGTGGGGACAAGGGTCTCTTTCCCCGTCCACGCTGCAGACCTTCCTTACTCCCCACAGCCCTGGTCTGCCGTGGGCCCAGCACCAGCCCTTCTCATCCTGCCCAGAAGAAAGGAAACTTCTCCGTAAGAGCTAATGTAGTGGGGACCAGCTCAACATTCTGGAGAGTCATAGTGCCAGAGGAAGCGGAGCAGAGGGACAGGGAATGTGGCTTCCAGACTCAAACTACCCATGTTCTGACTCGATCACTTAATAGTTATGTGACCTTGGACAAATTCCTTGGCCTCTCTGAGCTTTGACTCCTCACCTGGAAAATGGAGCGAATAACAACATTTCCCACAGTAGGACGGGAAGAGGATGAAATGAGATGAGCGTGCAAGTTCTTAGTGCGGTGGCAGGGGTACGGTCAGCACTCAGTGATTCCAGCCCACTGGAACTGACTGTAATCCAGCCTTGCTGCTTGGCCACTTGCTCTGCCTTCAGACAAGGTGATCTGCGGGTTCTGAGGCTTGTGGGGTACGCTAGATGGGCTGCTTCCATGCCAGGCTAATACAGTTCCTGAAACATCCCGGTTACCTCCCTGGGTGTAGACTCCCTGCCTGCCCCAGTGAGCTGTGCCCAGGCCCCTCTTCTTGCCCCTCTTACCTGAATTGGTTGTTGGAGTTTCCAGGCTTGGGAAGCTCAAGCCAGGCTGGGCCGATGGTGTAGCCATAGGAGAGAACAGGAGCTTGTGAGCAGCACCGCTGAGGCCCAGAGCCTTCTGAGCCCTTTGGGGCAGAAGGGAGAGTCTGGTCTATGTGATACCAGCATTTGCAGCTGAGATTCTTATACAAAAGTCCTGTGTCCCCACTCAACCCTCTGGGGTGAGAAAGGGCTTGGGGAGGCCTCTAGCACTGTGGCTTCTTAGAATATTGAGCCAGTCTCTCCTACATCAGCTCTCTTGGAGAAGCGTCCACGCTTGTGGGCAGGACGGGCGAGAGAGGGAGGGATTCCTGCCAAAGCCACTGATAAACAAATTCCTCCCATCACTGAGTGAAGATGTTGCCACTTTGGAAATGGGCTTGTCCACTCTGTTGGAAGGCTGAAATGTCCTGTGGCTGGGTCCCACATCTTGCTCGATAGTGTCTGCGACGTGACTGGAAGACATCTGCTCAAGACGGTGGAGTGAGCACACATAAAACCCTCTCTGTGACCACCCCCAAACCTGGAGGAATGATGGGGACACACACTCTCTCTCTCTCTCTGTGTACTAAGAATGAAGAGTGAAACTACAGGAGAAGCTGGTGAAGAGTAGCCCAGGGGTAGAAGGAGTTGGGTACACATAGGCTGGCTTTAAAGCTCTTGTGAGAATGGGGATGAACATGCCTGTGCTTGACAGGAGACCCGACCCATGCTCCCTGCATGTAGCTGGGGCTGAAAACACTCCAGAAATGTGCTGCTTGCTCACGGTGCAGGAAGAAAAGGGCACTCATGGAAACACGAGAACCAGGCTGGTGCTGCACAGGGGTGCTGCATCAGGAATGTTTTTGGCTGACGGCCAACACCCCAAACTCCGTAACATAAGACCTGCTCCTGGGTGTGCAGATCAGGAAGAATGGGCTCAGGCAACTGCACAAGCACCTAACATGGAAGCGCCTGTCCATCGAAAAAGAATTCCCATGCAGAATGAGCTATAAAACAAAAATTGCAAAGGGCATGTCAACATTTATCATGAGGCATACTTCTCAGGCTTAAGCAAAATTAATAACAGTAGAGGTGGAAATTATGAACCATTTGAAAGGATGATAATTAGTCTCACAGAAAGTCTCTCATCCTCCCTTAAAATTTGTCTAGTTGGGGGCAGTATTTCCCCTACCAATGGATGACTTTCTGATTATTCCTGGGTAACAAAATGCTTGGTAGTCACATGAAACCATGGCTTTAATTCACAGTTAAAATAGTCTATTCCCAGATAGGAAAACAGTCTGAACTGTTTTTTTGTGTTTTTTTTTGAGACAGGGTCTTACTCTGTTGCCCAGACTGGAGTGCTGTGGCAGGATCACGACTCACTGCAGCCTTGACCTCCTGGGCTCAAGTGATTTATCCCGCCTCAACCCTCCCGTAGTTGGGACTATAGGCACGTGCCACTGTGCCAGCTAAATTTTGTATTTCTTATAGAGACAGGGTTTGCCATGTTGCCCAGGCTGGTCTTGAACTCCTGAACTCAGGTGATCCACCTGCCTCAGCCTCCCAACGTGCTAGGATTACAGACGTGAGCCACCGTGCCCCACCCACTTTAAACTCTTACAAAAGATAAAGCCTCTTTTGTCTCTAGCAAGGGGCTTTCTTTCTTCAGGGAGGGGTGTGGTCAGCTTCTCTTTTTTTCCTCCTCCTTTACCTGCTGCCGTTGTTCACCCACCTGGGATTGGAGTTCCAGAAGGGGAGAGAGATTGTAGCACTGTTCACAATAGTCAAGATTCGGAAGCAACCTGAGTGTCCATCAACAGACAAATGGATAAAGAAAATGTGGCACGTATACACAACGGAGTACTATTCAACCATAAAAACGAGTGAGAGCCTGTCATTTGCAACAACATGGATGGAGTTAGAGGTCATTATGTTAAGTGAAAGAAGCCAGGCACAGAAAGACAAACTTCGAATGTTCTCACTTGTCTGTGGGGACTAAAAATTAAAACAATCGAAGTCATGGAAATAGAGAGTAGAAGGATGGTTACCAGGGGCTGAGGAGGGCAGTGAGGATAAGTGGGGATGCTTAATGGGTACAAAAATAGAGTCAGACAGAATTAATAAGATCTAGTATGTGATAGCACATTGAGGTGACTACAAGTCAACAATAGTTTATTGAATGTTTTAAAATAACCAAAAGAGTATAATTGGAATGTTCATAACACAAAGAAATGATACATGCTTGAGGTGATGGAAACCCCGTTGACCCTGATGTGGTTATTATACATTGTATGCTTGTGTCAAAACATCTCATGTACCCCACAAACATACACACCTATGTGTCCATAAAAATTAAAAGAAAAAAGAAAGGAAGAAGGGAACTGGGCTCAGGAAGGTCTTACTTGATTGGAAGAGTTGAAGGCTGGTTGTGGCTCTCTGGGCCCTGTTGAGGTTTCAAGCTGATTCTTTCTCCTATGGGCACTTTTATGAGTTTTTTGTAGGCCTGCCTGCTGAAACGCAGATTGTCACTCCTATGATGTAGGCAACACATCTTTTTTTGAAGCTTTATTCCTTAGCCTCTGGTTTTCCCAGATGCCGCCTTCTACTCTGCAGCTGCAGGCTGTTTGGCTTCCTCAAGGTGAGCCAGGCTCCCACCTTCTTTCTTCCCCAGTGGCAGGGACACAAACCAAGCTCTCTGCCTGGGACCCTAAGCTTGGGGATAAGTGGTCATCTGCTCCATTCCCTTTCCTTGGGGCGATGAGATTTAGAGCGCGTCAACAGCTCTCTTCTAAGACATCCTCTTCACATGCTCTTGGAAATGTCCAACAACTCAATCCTTTTCATATGTTTTCAAAAGGTGGAAGGCATGACTTTTAAATATTACTTTTTTTTTTTTTTTGAGAGAGAGTCTCACTCTGTCGCCCATGCTGGAGTGCAGTGGCGCGATCTCGGCTCACTGCAAGATCTGCCTCCTGGGTTCATGCCATTCTCCTGCTTCAGCCTCCCAAATAGCTGGGACTACAGGTGCCCACCACCAGGCTGGCTAATTTTTTGTAGTTTTAGTAGAGACGGGATTTCCCCATGTTAGCCAGGATGGTCTCGATCTCCTGACCTCGTGATCTACCCTCCTTGGCCTCCCAAAGTGCTGGGATTACAGGTGTGAGCCACCGTGCCCAGCCTAAATATTACTTTTAGTCTGGGTGTGGTGGCCCACACCTGTAATCCCAGCACTTTTGGAAGCTGAGGCAGATGGATTGCTTGAGCCCACGAGTTTGAGACCAGGCTGGGCAACATGGCAGAACCTCATCTCTACAAAAATTCAAAAATTAGCCAGGTGTGGTGACATTCGCCTATAATCCTAGCTACTTGGGTGGCTGAGTGGGCAGGATCACCTGAGCCTGGGAGGTCGAGGCTACAATAAGCTGTAATCACACCACTGCACTCCAGCCTGGGAGGCAGAGTGACACCCTGTCTTAAAAAAATTAGTTTTAAGATTAACATTATGTTACATACTGAAGTGGTAAGGACGGAATAGTGTCCTTGCAATGAGAGCAGGATATTATTAAACAAAAATAGGCAGTCATGAAATATATTGCTATTGGAAATAAAAAAAAAAGACTGCAACAGGCAGGATAGACAACAGGTGAAAATAGCTGGTGAAAGATAAGTGAATTAAAAGATAGAAATGCTGGTTGCATTGGCGCCCGTCTGTAATTGATTCACAGTGCGTTGGAAGGCCAGAAGTTTGAGACCAACCTGAGCAACATAGTGACACCTCATCTCTTTAAAAAAAAAAAAAAAATTAGCTGAATGATGACATGTACCTGTAGTCCCAGCTACTTGGGAGGCTGAAGTAAGAGGATTTACTTGGGTCCAGGAGTTCAAAGTTGCAATGAGCTATGATCATACCACAGCACTCCAGCCTAGGTGACAGCCTGCCTGCCTTCCTTCCTCTCTCTCTTTCTCTCTCTCTTCTCTCTCTCTCTCTCTCTCTCTCTCTCTCTCTCTCTCTCTCTTTCTTTCAGATGGAGTTTCGCTCTTGTCGCCCAGGCTGGAGTGCAACGGTGCGATCTTGGCTCTCCACAACCTCCGCCTCCCAGGTTCAAGTGATTTTCCTGCCTCAGCCTCCTCAGTAGCTGGGATTACAGGCATGCGCCACCATGCACAGCTAATTTTGTATTTTTAGTAGAGATGGAGTTTCTCCATGTTGGTCAGGCTAGTCTCGAACTCCTGACCTCAGGTGATCTGCCTGCCTCAGCCTCCCAAAGTGCTGGGACCACAGACATGAGCCATCGTGCCCAGCCCTGTTTCAGAGAGAGACAGAGAAAATGTACATATAACATAGCATCAAAAGATGAAGAAATGGAAAATATGAATAACAAGTTGAGAGCCATGGGAGATGGACTGAGGAATCCTGACACACATCCGGGAAGAGTTTCTGAATAAGAAAAATAGTGAGAACAGGGGAATGAAAATGAAATGTTTGCAGAGGTAATGGCTGAAAATTTCCATAATCAAAATAAAATTCCAGTTCAGGAAAGTGCACTGATTGTGATGGGGTAAAGTAAGTAAAGTAATAAAATATCCAAATAATCCCTTCTGATCGCTACCATGACTCAGAGGGAGCAGAAAAAAAAGATCCAGCCTCAGTGCGGCTGTGAGCCCATATCATACCTGATCACATTCCCACCAAGGGAGACACCTGGCTCTGAGTGTCTCCTGACTTACGTTGGGCCCAGGGTAGGAGAGTAGAGGACATATGATTGGAGTCTCCACAAATTTCTACTATTTCCTTCTTTCTCCATTAAGGTTATTTAGCTGATCTTTTCTTCCATTAAATTAAAAACAAAAGAAAGAAAAGACTTTCTGCTGCTTCTGGTCCTCAGGCAGCTTCAGATGATCACAAGACACTTGTTATTTAGGGCTCAGACACATGGCACAGCACACGGCAGGCACTTATTTCAGGATTTGCCAAGCACTGGAACCTGGCTCCGTGACTGAGGCCCTGCTGACTCCAGTCTTCTAGAAGAGGCAATGATGGGGACAGGGTGATGAGTGTGGAGACAGCAGTGCCTTGTCTCCTGGGACACACTCTACTTGCTGTTCTGTGGCACAGCTTTCACGGGCTATGATTGCAAGAAGAGGAGGGAAAATAAGGTGTGGTTAATCTCCCAACCTCTAATATATCTATATATATTTTTTTTTCCTGAGACAGGGTCTTGATCTGTCAGGCTGAAGGCTGAAGTATAGTGGCACAATCACGGCCCACTTCAGCCTTGACCTCCCAGCTCAGCCTCCAGGTAGCTGGGACTACAGGTGCACACCACCATGCCTGTCTAATTTTTAAATTTATTGTAGAGGTGGGATCTCACTATATTGCCCAGGCTGGTCTCAAACGCCGGGGCTCAAGCAATCCTCCTGCCTTAGCCTTCCAAAGTACTGGGATTACAGATGTTAGCCACTGCATTCAGCCTTAACCTCAAATCTTTAGACTAATTAAATTCATTTCCAAAAAAATACGTGTTTATTGTAAAAACAATTTAAGTAATATGGAAAGATGTAAAATCAAAAGCTTCTCCCTTCTTTCTCTTGGTCTTATGCCCTGGATGTGAACTCTGTTAATATTTGGTTTGTGTCCTTCACATCCTCTGTCTCTTATAGCTGGGATAATATGTGAGGTTCCACCAGTCATGGTTCCCCCATTCCACACTCCCTTTTCTCTGGATTCCTCCTCCAACCACCATTTGGGGAAGTAGATGCAAGATATCCATTGGTTATGGAAGCTGTCACAGTGGAATCAGTGAAGAATATGCCAAATTCTTGAGTTTTAAGATAAAAGTTCTCAACCCAGATGTAAGATAGAAAAAACCTGAGCAAATTGTATATTGGCTCAATCAGTTTTTTTCCCCCTCTTCCCAATCCCAGATTAGATAAAGCTGAGTTGAGGGAAGAGGTGAAAAGGAGAGGAAGTAATGAGAAAAGCAGTCATGGTTTCCAAGAAGGGATATCCCTGTGTCTTCCTCTGGGGATTAGATGTAAAAAAGTATGGGAGAATATTATTGAATTCTCCAGATAAAGTTTGGGGACTCAGGTGCAGGAGTGTCAGTGACAAACTTCCACTTGGAGGTCTGGGGAGCAGACACCTCTCCCTGACACTGAGATATGAGGTAGATCTCTAAGCTTAGGAGCCAGTGTAAGAAAAAGAACACTTGTTAATTAACTAAAATTAAATATAAAATGCCTGAATTTACCCGGAAATGACCATGACTAGTTTTCTGCCATTATGAGGATTGCAGATTCCAAATAAAGGTAAAATCGTATAATGGAACAATAAAAAAGTTATATTATGTACACCCTACACTGCTTGAAAAATTTGTGTATCTATATATTTTGTATATCTACGCTATTCTAGCTCTTTTCCTTTTCTTCACGACCTGGCTTTATCCTGAGATGGATGAAAGAGCTATGATTTCAATTTCTGCTTCTCTTTGCTAAGTTAAGATATTTGAACACGAATTGTTGGTTTGTTTATCACCAAAGATCTGGTGAAAGCAAAAATTTGTTTCCCGCTCCGTCCTCTTCCTGGATACTTGCAGACAGCAGCGTCAGTGGTATTGTTTGGCTTCTCTGAACGTGGCTTCCGCAGAGCCCTCTGGAGCCAGCTGTAGTTCCCGGAGACGCCACTAGGTGTCAATGTAGGTCTTGGTTGGCCAACTGCTGGCTACGGTTGATTTGGTCGGGTCCCCGCGGAGCCTTAGCGTCCTCTCCGGCAAAATAACAAATGTCCGTCGTGCAGGGCACTTTCTTCGGGAAGGACTCATGGGAGCTCAGAAGTTTGCATACGAAACCGAGGGAGCGAGGGGCTTCTGATAATGATATTCAGCGTCGAACGGAGTCGCTGATAGGCAGAGCCGGAGTCTCTCCCAGCTTTGATATATGAGATTATTATGGAGAGTAATGCAGGCCGAGTGATGCTTGCTTTCCAGGCTGTGGATATGGATTCCTATGTGGATTGCGAGACCGGGCGCAACAGGGATGTCGCTTCCTAGGGACAAAGAGGGATGAGGGGAGAGATGGGGACGGCCAGGAACCTAGGAGGCCCTCATGGGAGGGCCAGGCATCTCTATCTATTCTCAGCAACAATGGATTGGTCCTTTCCCGGAGGTGCAAGGGAGGCCAGTGGATGGGCGGATTAGCATTTGTCCTCAGTCCTATGGTGGAAGGCAGTGCGCTCCCAGGCCGAGCCACCCTTTGGTGAGATGGCCATAGGGCTGCTCTTCTGGACTCTTTATGTGGAGGAGCTTGTCACTCCAGGGCTTTACAAAGATGACCAAAGAGGAAAGGAAGACTGGGCGGGCATTGGAATGAGATCTCTTTGGAGAGTCCTCTGTGGGCAGTTGGGGGCGGTGCTGGTAGACACCCTAGAGAGGTTTGTTAACAGAACAGCCTTTCCTGTCTTCCTGGAGGTTCTGCCAAACTCTCCCATTGCTCATTCTAGTTTAGACTGGAATGTTGTTTTCTTTTTTGTTTCAAGATTTTTTTTAAAACCACACCTTCAGTTTGGAATAAAAATTCTATCCTCTTGGTTTAGTGTTTTTACTCACTTGCTTGAGTCCTGACGAGCTCCTACTGCCAGGGTCATGAGAATCGCCCCTCAATACACTGTTCTGCCATGACAGAGGGTTTACCTCTGGTTACCTCTGGACACCAAGCTGTGATCACTGCCACAGTGCATCCTGTCAAAGTCTGGTCCTGGACAGATAGATGCTTGCCCTCTGCAGTGTGAATTCTCACGCTTGCATTAAAGTTATTGACTCAGTTTATTCTCATCTGCTCAGCTGTTACCCTCAGAACCAGGCACAGGCTCTAGCCAAGGGCCCTGCTAGGTCCAATTCTTCCCTCACAAACCCTCAGGCCCCAGACCTCAGATATTTGGTTACAGCTCGAGTCCACACCCTCAATTAGGCTTCCCTGCCCACAGACCTGTCTTCCCTGACAACTTTCTTGGCCCCAAGTCTGGATGTTAGACCCTTTGCTCCCAGAGACCCCAGCTCGTACCGCAAACTGTCCAACTCTTTTCCAGGTTCTGCAGATGTAGGGGCCTCAGGAAGGATCATGCCTTCATGACACCACAAAATCCTGTTACGCTCCTCCAGGGCATCAGCAATAAGGTTTTAAACACCTTATACCCCTGGGGACTTTAACACCCTCTGCCACTATGTGTATATGTAAAAATAATATAGGCCAGGTGTGGTGGCTCATGCCTGTAATCCCAGCACTTTGGGAGGCTGAGGCGGGAGGATTGCCTGAGGTCAGGAGTTTGAGACCAGCCTGGCCAATATGGCGAAACCTCATCTCTATTAAAAATACAGAAATTAGCCAGGTGTGATGGCACACGCCTGTAGTCCCAGCTACTTGAGAGGCTGAAGCAGGAGAATCCCTTGAACCGGTGAGGCAGAGATTGCAGTGAGCCAAGATCGTGCTACTGCACTCCAGCCTGGGTGACATAGTGAGACTCTGTCCCCCACTCCCAAAAAAAATATATATATAGCCTTAATTTGCATAATTAATAAGATTTCTTCTAGGACTCCAAGGTGACTTGCTATCCTTAGCCAATGGACTAAGAGGCAGCCAGTGTAATTTGTTTGATTTTGGACTCCTTTTATATCTAGTTATTTTGATTTTTGATAATTAGCTCATTATCTTTGTATTTGCGGATGTTCAAAGTAAAATCTCTAAATATTGACTTTTATTCATTGACTTTATGGGGAGGCACACAGTAGGCAGTCATGTCTGTTTTTTGTTTTGAGACAGAGTGTCACTCTGTTGCCCAGGCTGGAGTGCAGTGGCATGATCTCAGCTCACTGCAACCTCCACCTCCCAAGTTCAAGTGATTCTCTTGCCTCAGGTTCCCGAGTAGCTAGGATTACAGGCATGTGCCACCATGCCTGGCTAATATTTGTATTTTTAGTAGAGATGGGGTTTCACCATGTTGGCCAGGCTGGCCTAGAACTCCTGACTTCAGGTGATCCGCCCACCTCGGTCTCCCACAGTGCTGGGATTACAGACACGAGCCACCGCGCCCGACCCATCATGTCGGTGTTTGAATGAAGGAGCGCGGGGTTGCTGGCGTTTGTGCTCTGTGGAAGACTGATTGCCAGCATGGAGGGATGGGAAGGTGGAGGGGCTGTGTGGCCTGTGCTCATTTTCCCTCTGGCTCTCCGGCTCTATCTCCTCTCATTTTCTTACCCGCTCTCATTCCCTGGCCTCTCCTCCCTGAGCCTGAGCCTTCAGCCTGTTTCTGGGGTCTTGATGTTGGGTCCCTTGCCCTGCTCCGTGTTCTTTGCCGCTACGATCTATAATGACTGGTGCACTTAAAACAATGTTGGGTAGGAGAGTCTTCTTTCTGGGTCTGGGGCAAAACACAGGCCTGATGGCACTGTCTGTGTGATACCACTGAATGTGCCTCCAGGCTCTAGCAGTTGAGGGCAAGGTGTGAGGGGGGCATTGGGTTCCTGATTTAACTATTTTGTGCCCATTATCACGTAGACGGCAACATACACATGGTTCACTGATCGGCAGACAGGCAGTTGGGGGATGGGATAAGAAGAAAGGAGGGGGCCAGAGAGATGATGGGCCAGAGAGAATTCTGGAGGTTTAGCTCAAGCTCTGGGAAATGGCCAAGACTCTTTTCTAGTGTTCAGTCCTGTCCAGGACCCATTAATTGACCCCCCTGTGAAGGGTCTGAAGTCCAGAAGTGAAAAACATGCCAGTCATTAGGGTGAAAGCACAGTGAAGCCAGGAGAGGGGCGCATAGCTAGGTGACAGAGCCAGGGGCATCTGAGCGCAGCACCCACCCGAGTCCTCCCTCAGCCTTAGTGCGTGTGGTTTGAAACTGGAGCTGTCAAAGTGCACCCTCTTGAGGCACATGATGGGACAAAACCCAGCCAGCCCTGACTGAGGACTCACTCCTTTGGAGGCTTACTCTCCCTGTGCTGAGACCTGCCTGTTGTGGCCTCCTGACAGGTGCCTTTCTACACCTTGTGAGGTCCCCTCCTCTCAGTACCAATTCTAGTCCGGGCTGTTCTCAGGCATGGGGGCTCAGGCAGAGCTCAAGTGAGGTCCCCGGCCTGCACCTCAGCTGCTGTCAGGAGGAAGAAGCCCTGAAACGTGTGGAGCGGGCTGACTAGAGTGCGTTGTGCACAGACCATCAGAGTGCGAAGGGTGTCACTCCGGTTAGTCACCCCGGGTCTCTCACAGATGAGGACACTGAGGCCCAGAGAGATGGGGGCTCTCAACTTGCCTGGGGTTCTTCAGCCCCATGGGCTCCTGGGGCTGACCCTGGCTGCCCTGACTGATTTCATCACTGTCCATCATCTAAGTTTCTGCCTTCCTGGATCCAGAAAAATGGGAAACAATGTATTGTTCCACTGCTTTCTGAACACCTCCAAAACAGTTTCCCATGACTCTGAACTCCCCGGGGAAGGGAGGGTCTTCACAGGAGGACAGGAACTCTTTCCCACCAATGTAGCTGGGGCTCACTCTGTGGCACAGTAGGCTTCTGTTGAAGCAAACACAAGGTGGGACTGCCTGGGTTTCCCTAGACTGATCAGTTCCTGGATGTTAAAGAAGAAACAGCCCAGGGATGATGATGGCACTTTCTGTCCCTACTTCCCCCCTCCCTACCCTCTGCTAAGAGGGCTCATAAATCATTCTTTCTTTTTGGGGGACAAAAATGCCCGCCCACTTCCATACATTTAAAAACAGCAACGATGAGGCAGAATCATAACAGGCAGTATTTAACTAGTTCATTTGGCTCAGGCGTGATGGCCTGGAAGTGCTGCTGAATCATCCGGAACTATTGAAAACCCCATTCTGAAAAGCCCACACATTTGACTAACGCATAGTTGATGTTCCGGTTTTATACATCAAGGATAATATGTAGTATGGGTTGAATCTGTGAATATTCCCCCCCTTTTTTTAAATAACAGATGACATCCTGTGGTCTCTTTTCCTTTTTTATTTATTTTTTACTACAAGTACAATGCACACCGATAAAAAAGATGTACGTCGCATGTATCCGTGATAATAGCCATGGCAAAGGCAGTCTGAGGCATATTAACAACAGACTTATCTGTGGAGCAGCACCTTATGTAAGATGCATTTTCCTCTAGAGCCAAGCAGCAAAGAATTTACCTACACAGTAGATAAAGTGGCCCCTGGGCCCACATGTAGTCCCGTGCCAGGCCCTGTGGCCAGGGGAGTTTTCTCACCTACATAATTGACATAACAAGGGTAAGGTTTCCACTTAGCACAACAGAAGCTAACATGTAAATTGGCACCTGATGCTCGGCAGTCTGACTGTACTAATGTCACCTGTGGAACCCAAGATAATTTCAGTGACATCTTTCTTTTCTCTTGGGGAGAAGCGTGCTGTCTGCCAGTGTCCATCTGACAAGCCTGGATAAACATTTTCTTGGCAAGTGGAGACACATGTTTAGGGTTTACTTGAATTTAGCCATTCAAGATGTTTTTATAAAATCTCTCTCATCCCCTTAAAAAACCCTATAGGGCTAAATAGTGACAGAAAACTAGGTTGAAGCTGATAGGATGACCTTGAGTCCTCTCCCTCCTTGTGGCTAGGCGCTCGCCAGGCTACGGCAAGCAAACAGAACATCTAAGAAAAGCCTGTAACTTTCATCTGTGCAACCGTGTGCCAAGGGGTGTGACGTGGTAAGGGACGCAATGCTATTTACCTCCTGCCTCCCTCATCTGGTCACAGCTTCCTCTTCTGCAGCCCCACACCCTTCCTCTCACGCAGTGGACCAGCAGTGCTGTGACCATAGATTGGCTCTCTATTCTTCCACGCAGGCAATCATTGAGCTAGTGTTCGTGGGGACCCTTACCTAGCTCCTTATCGAGGCTGCTATCTGCCATCCCATCTTCAGTTCTTGCTGCCCAGCCTTCCCTGGCTTCTCTGCCAGCTCAGCTTTTCTACTGTCACTCTCTCTAACAGCTCAGCATTGCTCCCCTCCCAGAGCCTCCATTCAGCCATCCTGTCAAGCCTCTGATCCAACCATCTCCACCGCTTGCCATCTCTGCTCCTTATCCAGGCCTCTGAGCCTGCTCAGGGAAGTCATGCAGGTTGAGTCAACACCTAACCTCAACTGGACACACTGAGCCGTGTTGAACTCCTCTTCCTCTTGGGGCCCCTTCATGGCATATCTACCAAGGTGCCTTCAAGCCCGAGCCCCTCAAGGCCTGGCCTCTTTCTGCCTCCCTATGCTCAGGGTGTTTGTCACCTCCAACTTTCATATTTCAATGACTCTGTCATTCCTCATTCTCCTGTGGCCTGATCCCCCCTTGGATAGCAGGCCTTTCCTCGTCTTCCATGGCTGGACTTTTCCAAGGAGTGGTCAACATTTCTGCCTCCTTTTCTTTAACATCTGTACATTCCTAATCTCTTGACATTTAACTTCCAGCCCTTCTACTTTATGAAAATAAGTTTTTGAAGAACACAGATGAGACTATAATGCCTAGACCTCAGGGGCTTTTCCTCAAGACTAGTGGCAGCGTCTGACCTGTATGAACATACTATTGCTCTTGTGGTAAGACAGAATAATGATCCACCAAAGATGACCATGTCCCAACCTGCTGGAACCTGTGAATATATGACCTTATGTGACAAAAGAGACTTTGCAGATGTGATAAAGTTAAGGACCTTGAGATGGTGATCCTAATGCAACCACAAGATTCCTCATAAGGGAGAGACAGGAGAGTGAGTTTTAGAGAAGGAGATGGAATGATGGAAGCAGAGGTGGTGGTAATGTGAGGCTGTGAGCCAAAGAATGCTGGCAGCCTCTGAATACTGGAAAAGGCAAAAATTGATTTTCCCCTGGAGCGTCTAAGAAGAACACAGCTCTGTTGATATCTTACTTTTAGTCCCATAAGACCCATTTCAGACTCCTGACCTTTAGGACTGTAAGGAAATTAGTTTGCATTGTTTTAAACCACTCAGTTTGTGGTAATTTGCAGCAATGGAAGCAGCAATAGGAAGCTAATACACTTTTCACAACTCTCTTCTTCCAAAATTGTCATATCTAAAACGATGGGAACTCCTGCTTCTTCTGCTGGTCCTTTTCATTCTTTTCCCTCCAAGTTAGGGTGTTTAAGCCTCAACCCATTTCACTTGCCTTGTATTATCATTTTCACAATGAATGTTTGTAGGATATGTTTGTATGTCTGTTTAAGAATTCTGCCACAGGCCGGGTGCGGTGGCTCATGCCTGTAATCCCAGCACTTTGGGAGGCCGAGGCGGGTGGATCACGAGGTCAGGAGATCGAGACCATCCTGGCTAACACGGTGAAACCCTGTCTCTACTAAAAATACAAAAAAATTAGCTGTGCGTGGTGGCGGGCGCCTGTAGTCCCAGCTACTCAGGAGGCTGAGGCAGGAGAATGGCGTGAACCTGGGAGGCAGAGCTTGCAGTGAGCCGAGATCGCGCCACTGCACTCCAGCCTGGGCGACAGAGCGAGACTCTGCCTCACAAAAAAAAAAAAAAAAAAAAAAAAAAATTCTGCTGTATTTGGCACATTTGGAGATACCCACCTCACTCACATTCCCTTCTTAGAGAATCTTCCTCCACTCACAGCCCCTGCTGAGTAGACACCAGTCCACATGACCTTACTCTTAGTCATATCTGGTAAGTGCCGGTGTATGTACCTCTTCTAAGGAGAGATCATGGGTGAGCTGACCTGGCTCAGAAAAGATCCGCTGGGCTGATCAGATCTCCACTCTGAGGAATCTGTCCTAAGTGACCAAGACAATTTTCAGTTCGTGGTAGGCGCTGGAGTAGAAAGGCTGTGGTAGAGTTTTGTCTGGGGTGGCAATAAGGGCCAGATGAAGTTACAGAAGAGGGAACACTCAGCGGTGGCTTACTGGGAGGGTGAGAAGAGAGCAGAGGTAATCAGAGAAGCTGAGGAGCCACTCAAGGGTGAGGAGCTGAGAGTCTGTTTCTTAGAGCAGCCTTTGTTTTGTCTTTTTCTAGGCCGAGTGATTTCTGCATTTCTCTGAGATGGCTTTGTGTGCTCCCAAAACCCCTTTTTCACTTAAGCTAGCTTGCATGCATTTTTGTTCCTTGCATCCAAAGATGGCAACTAGAATGATCTTTATTTGCCTAGTTGCTCAGTCCAGGAAGTTGGGAGTAAGTCAGCTTTGATACTCCTTGCCTGCTCTGTTGTTCTAGAACCTGAGTCTGTGAGAAGAACTCAGGACAGACACTGATAAGTACCAACAGTTAAAGACAAGACGAAGAATCTTCAAAAGAGGATGATAAGGATCAGGTGGGGCGCAGTGTCTCATGCCTGTAATCCCAGCACTTTGGGAGGCTGAGGTGGGCAGATCACCTGAGGTCAGGAGTTCTAGACCAGCCTGGTCAACATGGTGAAACCCTGTCTCTACTAAAAATCAAAAATTAGCTGGGTATGGTGGCACGTGCCTATAATCCCAGCTACTTGGGAGGGTGAGGCAGGAGAATCACTTGAACCTGGGAAGTCGAGGTTGCAGCGAGCAGAGATCACACCACTGCACTCTCGACTGGGTGACAGAGCAAGACTCTGTCTCAAAAAAAAAAAGAAAAGAAAAAAAGAAGAAAAAAAAAGAGGATGAGAAGGATCAGCCCAGGAAGTTGGAGGGAAACTAGAAATGCATACTGAAGCATCCTCGGAACAAAGGGAGGCCGTGGTCAGAAGTGTTACACACCATCAGACCCTAAACCACGTAGCTTTTGTTTCGATGTCAAGAATAGTTTGGGGTGATGAGAAAATAAATATCTTTTCGGAAATTCAGTAACTCAAAATCAAGAGCTTGAAGAGCATTTGAGTGGTGGGACATGTAAATCATCCTCCAGGGGAAGCTAAGGAGACTTGTTGAGTAATACCAACTACAAAATACATACTGGGACAAGAAATTAGAGGTGAGGGATTTCAGCTAGATCTGACCCAGAGCTTCTCAAGGTCCGGGTATTGTCTTATTCAGCAACCTATTTGCAGCTTAGGGTCTAGCATTCATTCATTCTATTCACCTATCTTTGTTGCACATGTAGGTACCAGGCACATAGTAGGTAGTCAGTAAATACGTTGGGTGAATTAAGCTATTTATATATACACACCATGCTCTGAAAAGTGTGCATCTAAAAAACTCCAGATTTGCCTGCCTTACAATTTTAGCTCTTAGAATGCATGGGAAGAAGAGACTTTACAAGTAAAAATATTTTTCAGTTGCCAGTGAAGGAATCTAGATTTTCAGCAAGTCTTGAGTTATCTGATAATGAAAATACTTAATGAAAAAAATTGTTATTGGATGAATCTATACAACTCCAATTTTTTATCTGTGAGCAATTAAAAAATAAAGTATAGGAATATCCCTTACAAAAATATTAAGGACAAAGGCCACCTGGGCATTGGGTTGAGTGTGACCCTGAATGAAGGTGATGTCCTGAATCTTCCAGGGAACTGCTCTGAAGTCACAGTGATCCATATGGATTTTTTTGTCCTAGCACAGGAGATTTAACATGGACCCTGGATCTTTGACAGGGGAAAATAAACTCCCTCCCTTTGTGATTCATTTTGGAAAAAAAGAGAAGAGGAACTATATAATAAAATTTGCTCTTGGAGATTCTGGGAGCAACAGGACAGAGATCTTGCAGATAGCAGGCTTTGGTTGGGTTGAAAACATGCTGTTTCTATGTCCATAGGAAGCCCTTCAGTTGGCCACAGCCTGTCTTTATCAAAGCTGATTAGGATGCAAAGCAGTAATGCAGGCTTGTTCATGGAGCTTGTCTCACCTTTGTCCCCTCAACTCTGCCTAGGCCCATTCCTAAGTGTGAAAGTTCTGATTGTTATCTTGGTTACAGAATCTCATTCCTTGTCTGTTTTCTTTTGCCCTTATCCTCACATTTCTTTAAATGTCCTTTCATGGGACGCCTTGATCTGCTCCCAAAGAAATGCAATTATCAGAAATCAACCTCTCTCACCCATTTCTGCCCTAAGCAGCTTTTGCCCACTGGTGAATTTCACATTGTACTGAGAAAGTCAGCAACTAATACTAATAACAATAAAATATGTTTGTATTTTTAGATGACTTTTTCCACTGGGGACTCCCTGGTGAGAGCTAGGCGCTGAGCAGAGTGAGGGTGTATATGAGCCGGAAATAGAGAGCGAGAAAGAGACCTGGCCGGTTGAAGCCTTTTCTTGACAGCTAATTTCCATTTTTTGGTATCAAGGGGTCTGTGCCAGTAATTGGCATGCAGATTGTGTCTGATGGGCCTGTTATACAGAATAAAGGAATCTGCTAGTTAGAATAAGCCAACCCCAGGCTGATGGATGGGGCATAAGGAGGTCATTGCAAAAGAGAAATTGTGTGTGTGTGTGTGTGTGTCCCTGTGCGTGTGTGTGTGTTTCACAAGAATTCCTACCCCCTCCCTTCTCCCTCTTTATCCAGCAAACTCTAATCTTTCATATTGCATTGAGACAAATGTTGCTCCATTTCTCTCCCACTCTCTGTTTTTTCCTTGAAGGGATATTTGATGGAACCCACTCTAGGTTTTAATAAAGTGTGGGGGCAAAGGAGAAATTAAAGCAGTGTCATGGTTTGTTAGCAGCCCAGGATCGTCCAGGATGGGTCCAGGCTACAAATTATGCTCTGGAATTAATTGGCAGAAGGTAGTTCTCCTGTCCATCATTCTTAATCCAGCAGCTATGGGATATCAACAGGAAAACGTGTGCTGTTATCCATTTCCCCTTTACTTTGTTTAAGTCATTGGTCTGATTAGTCATTTTCTTGATCCCCATCCCATGCATTGATTAGGTAGGAGTTGTGCTATTTGCTGCTACCTCTTAGGTGAGCTACGCAGTTCTAGGCATCCTCTTAAAGAGGCTGCTTTCAGTTCAGGTACCCGCCACAGGAGCTGACAGCTAGGCTTCCCATAGCTGTGGGAAGCTGAAAGAGAATTGAGCTTCCGTTTTCAAAGCTCTACTAAAACCAAAACCATTACAGGTTTAACTGTTATAAATGTATTTGTTTTATAAAGACTATGTTTGGATTTAAAGAAATATGAAAACATAGAACTAAGCATCTTCTGCTCACCTATCCTTGGTACCACTCTCAGACTGCAGTGGCAGTCTCTTAACTCTTCCTTGGCTTGATATTAACTCTTTTATCCAATATTCTGGGGTGAACTAGAAAGGTGATCCCAACAGCACTTAGACAGCATGGGAAATTTGATACCATTGGGCCACACATAACTTTCCCTAAGAGCCCAAATCCTTACCTGGTATGAGGGAGAACGTGACTTTATATGCTCAGAAGACCTGACTTTTTCTTTCCTGGCTACAAAACGGAAACATTTTTGTGTGCCCGACTCCAGGAATTCTTAGGATAGACTTTTCCCAATTACAAAGAAGTAATCTCCTGTCTAGCTTTTTCTCTTTGTATATAAAACTGAAATTTATCTCATTTGCGGAGATGAATTTTTAAGCTCCTGTTTACAGTATTTGTGGTCCTCTTTATAGTTTCAGGTCTTGTATCTGACAGGACTTTTGTCAATAAAGTATGTGAAGCTTTTAAAAAGGCTTTTCTATAAAAACATAATCAAATAGAACATTATAATATTTAAAAAAGAAATAGATGAGTCCCTCATAGAAAATTCTTTGCTTTCTTATTTTTTATTAGATAACTTCAGTTGTGTCACTGAGGTTGCAAAACCCTTCTTGCGTCTTCCATACTGATCCAGAATACCCCATAGAGTGATTTCCTCAAGGAATATCTTTCCCCAACGGTGCCTTAATGCCTTAGTAGGTGACTGCAGAAGAAATATTTGGGAGGGGTCAAAGCCATTTTTAACTCAGTCCTATTCCTTTGCTTGGCTCAGGCACTGCTTCTTCTCTCACTGACTCCCTAGGGGTGGGGCCACTGTCTGACCTTTCTGCTTTCACCTTCAGCAGCATGTGGAAAAGTGCTAGAGAGAAAGGGGGTACTAGAAGGGAAGGAGAGGAAGAACTGGAACCTGGAGGCTGGGAGTGGGAGGGAGAGGCAGGTGAAGATGAAGAGAAAGGGATATAGAAAGGATAAGGAGAGGAAGGAGGAGAGCAGAGAGGGGAGGGAGCTGGATGGCCATCTGCGCACCCCGTCCTCCAGACAGAGGCCCCATCAGACCTGCCAGGAAGTCCTCAAGGTTCCAGGGCAAGGCTGCTGTGCCACCTATGGGACTGGAGATCTTGCAGGAGGCAGTCATCATCTCTGCCAGGATTTCTTTTAACTATGCTCAGTCCTTCCTTTTATGCCCTCTCCTGCCAAGGTGAGACCCACCTTCCTTCTGCCAAGTATACCAGAGGGTCCTTTGTTGGCTGCCGACGTAGATAAGTTCTCTCTGCTTCTCTCTGTCAGACATATCAGAATCTGGGAGTGTTCACTTTGGAATTGGAAGAGCAGAGGGGATTGTTTTTCTTTTCTTTTCTTTTTCTTTCTTTTTTTTTTTTATGGTAGGAGAGGGTAGAAAAGGAAAAGAGGAGAATAGGTGAATGGAGTCCACGGTATTGCTCAAGGTTCAGCTGAGTGGACTGGGTGTGAGGCCCTATGAGCAGGGGCCGGGGGATGCTTTGGGAGACACAGAGGTCCCTGCTGGCGCTCAGGTTTCTCCAGGTTGCCCAGGCCCAAAGGGTGAGGGCAGGGTGTTCTAGGAGTTGGTGGAGCTGCTTGGTGAGACTCTGGGGACAGTCAAAGCTGTTTTGGGGTCGGGTGAGGCAAGGTCCAGAGCTGGAGGTCATTTCCCCCTTCTGCACGGGGCACAGCACGAGGCAGCATCTGACGATGGTGGCTTTGGGAGCACCCATCAATGTCTGGGGCATGGATAGAGGCATTCCCTGGAGGGGCTGGAATTGGTGAGGTTCCTGCAGATGGCTTTTTGGGTAGGGGATATGGACAAATGAGATGTGGAATAAAGATGAAGGAGAGGCTGATGCTTGATGGCAGTTGCATAGACCAGCTTGTGAGTGCACAGCGGGCTCCCTGCTGAGGTCTTTCAGAAATAACTTTGTATACTTTATGTTTATCTGGGAATCTGGAGTCTTGCTGTTTTTTTTGTGTGGGGGGGGTTATTGAGCTCATTAGAGGTCACATTTGACTTTCTAAGTCCCATGACCACCCTCCCCAATGATAGAAAAAATGAAAGGATAGAAAAGAAAAGAAGGCTGCAGCTATGATGTCTTAGTCTGTTCAGGCTGCTGTAACAAAAACCATAAACTGGATGGCTTATAAACAACAGAACTGTATTTCTCACGGCTTGGGAGGCTGGGAAGTCCAAGATGAAGGTGCTGGCAGATGCAGCGTCTTGTGCTGCATTTCCTTCATCAGGAAATGATCAGGTCCATTTCCTGATTCACAGATGGAGGCTTCTCCCTGTATCCTCACATGGGGAAGGGGTGAAGGAGTTCCCTTGGACCTTTTTTATAGGGGCACTAATTCCATGCGTGAGGGCTTCTTCTTCATGACCTAATCACCTTCCATGAGGTCCACCTCCTAATACCATCCCCGTGGGGTTAGAATTTCAACATAGGAATTTTGGGGGACATACACAGACAGACCAGAGCACATGAGGAACATGTCACTTGTCAAAAGTGTGGGAATTGCCTTCTAATTAGGCATCTTCCAGCAGGACTGATGCGGGCACTGCCTCTCTCTGCTTCTCCAGAGGATGGGCTCGCTACATTTTATGCTCCTTGTCAGGGAGCCTCCTTCTTAAAAGTCCCTTCCTCTGTGTTCTTGGGACATTAAAAATGTTGAACAGGCCAGGCGTGATGGCTCACGCCTTTAATCCCAGCACTTTGGGAGGCCGAGGTGGGTGGATCACTTGAGTACGGAGTTTGAGACCATCCTGGGCAACATGGTGAAACCCCGTCTCTACAAAAATTAGCAGGGCATGGCGGTGCACGCTTGTAGTCCCAGCTGCGTGGGAGGGTAAGGAGGGAGGATTGCCTCAGCCAGAAAGGTGAATGTTGCGGCGGGCCAAGATTGCACCACTGCACGCCAGCCTCAGTGACAGACCAAGACCCTGTCTCCAAAACAAACAAACAAACCCCCCAAAATCCCCAAACAAACAAACGAACCAAAAAACCTTTAACAAAGTTCTTAAGCCTCCGGGTTGGCTTCATATTATGCTCTATTGCTCTTTCTTCATGTTCCCCTTTATTTTCCTACTGCCTGGGGTGAATTTTGGTGACTGTATACAGAGCCAATGCCAGTCTACTGGAATTGGAGAAAACTTTGGGTAACTTTTGTGCGAGTTCTATACAGGCACACCGTCCTTGCGGGAATAGACTCATGCAGCGTGCATAGAGTGAAGCATAGGCTGCTCTGGTCCCCCCGTGGCCCCCTTGGCTGATGTCCTTGAACAGAACAAACTTAAAGGGGTGCTTGTCTTCCACCTTCTCACCTGTCAAAGGTACTAGCATTTTCATAGGACCATTATGTCTCATTTTCATTATCTTTTTCTCATTACATACTTTGAGTTTTAAAAATTTCTACCAAGAATTATCTTCATATCCCCCTTAGGTCTGTGCTTTTAAAGCATTGCTCCCTAAGGATATGAGCTTGTTCTTGCTTGAGCCATGTGGCCCGTTAGGTATTAACTGAGAAAACAAAACCACTTCAGTTATTGCAGCAGAAGGAATTTAATGTAAGAAATTGATTAAGCAGGTGATAGAAGAGCTGAGAAGACAAATGGTGCATGAGGCAACCCAGAAGTTAGCACTTGAAGGAAGCTGCTCCCACCCCAGGATGAAGAGACAAAGGGAGGAGGTGGTGCTATCAGGGACAGCTGTCTTGCAACCGTGAGGTTGCAGGCATAAGGACCAAAAGCCAACAAGCAGAGGACAGGAGCATAGAAAGATAGGAAATAAAGCATCATTAGGCTGTGAAGTCAACTCTGAGATCGCCTTTCTCCTGTTTTCTTTTTTTTCTTTTTCTTTTTTTTTTTTTTGAGACAGAGTCTGGCTCTGTCGCCCAGGCTGGAGTGCAGTGGCCGGATCTCAGCTCACTGCAAGCTCCGCCTCCCGGGCTCCCGCCATTCTCCTGCCTCAGCCTCGTGAGTAGCTGGGACTACAGGTGCCCGCCACCTCGCCTGGCTAGTTTTTTGTATTTTTTAGTAGAGACGGGGTTTCACCATGTTAGCCAGGATGGTCTCGATCTCCTGACCTCGTGATTCGCCCGTCTTGGCCTCCCAAAGTGCTGGGATTACAGGCTTGAGCCACCGCGCCCGGCCTTCTCCTGTTTTCTTGCTACCAAATAATAAATGCCAGCATTTGTTAGAATCTGTTAGTTAAATTTTCTGTTACTTATAGCTGAACACATCTGATGCAATATTTTTCCAAGTCCTAACCTATTTCCAAGTAACAGTAGTAACTGCATTACATTAAATAACTGCATTTATATTCAACAAACCCTTTGAAAGCTGAGGCCACAGTGACCTTTTGGCCCAGCCTATGGGTACACATGCTGCCTCAGGTCTGCAGGCAAATTGGAGGTGCTGGTCAGTGATCAGGAGCTGAGCTGGGGATGAAGCACACTGGAATTCAGTTCCAGGGTCTCCCGCTGGATGCCACAATTGTGAGGTTCATTCAGCAAACCTAGCCTTTGCATTCCTGCCAGGGGTCCCAGAGGAAGTCATTTCCATTTTCTTTTGGCCATCAGCGGACACAGGACTTCCTGATTGGCTCATGCAATATAAACACACAATTTAGTATTTATCCTGGAAGCTCCCCTGAGCCTTAAATTCAACAATGCATTGAAAGATCTCCTCTCCTTTCTCTCAGGTTCTGTGATCTTAGAGCCCTGAGTTAATGAAAAAAAGAGATTCCTTGAGGCAAAGCCCCATTTTCTCTCTTTGCTGATGATTTTCAGATGGGTTGGTTTCACTTGTTTGTCACGAACTGCAGTGTGGTATATCTGTGGGAAACTGTACCTTGCAGATGTGACAGTAGCAACATTTGTTAAAATAATTGTTCAATTTGTTAAAACAATTGAACTATGTTTAGTTTTGCTTTGTTAGCTCAAATACTTCATAAATTGGTGGACATTGGTCTTGCAAGAATCAGAGAGTAAATGCTTTTAGATGGGTTTTGTCTTTTCTTTTCTTTTTTTTTTTTTGAGACGGAGTCTTGCACTGTTGCCCAGGCTGGAGTGGAGTGGTGTGATCTTGGCTTACTGCAACCTCTGCTCCTGGGTTCAAGCGATTCTCCTGCCTCAGCCTCCCAAGCAGCTGGGATTACAGGTGCCCACCACCACACCCAGCTAATTGGATTTTGCCTTTTCTTTCACCTTTTGTGTATTGTAAGGCTTTTTATATTTTGTCTTACAAGCGCTTTGCAGCCATTTTTAATTCTTAGTACAAGACACAAAAGTTTTGAAGTTGATATGATTAATCATCATCGTTACCATCACAGCAGAATATTTATAGGGCTTACTATGTGTCAGGTATATGATATAAGCAGTTTACAAAAACTAACTCATTTTAGTAACCATAAAACCCTATAAATAAGTGTTAAGAATTGGATTGTGTCCCTGTCCCTGTCCTAGCCCCCAGTACTTCAGAATGTGACCTTATTTGGAGACAAGGTCTTTACTGAAGTAATCAAGTTCAAGTGAGGCCATTAGGGTGGGCCATGATCCAATATCACTGGTGTCTTTATAAAAAAGGAAAATTCGGACACATATCCATACAAAGAAGACAATGTGAAGAGACGGGGAGAGAAGATGACCATTTGCAAGCCAACGAGAGGCCTGAAACAGATCCTTCCCTCATGGCCCTCAGAAGAAACCAACGCTGCCAATGCCTTGGTGTCAGACTTCTAGCCTCCAGCACTGTGAGACAATAAGAATCTGCCATTTAAGTCACCCAGTGTGTGGTATTTTGTTATAGCAGCCCTAGCAAATAAATGCAGTATGTATATACTTATTACCTAATAATACTATTATTATCTCCATTTTCAAATGAGAAAGTAGAGGCACAGAGAGGAGAAGCAACTTGCCTAAGTTTATAAAACTAAGTAGAAGATTATATCCCTAGTCCTCTGTGTAGGAGCCGGGGTGTTACTTCCCAGGCACCCAGGTGTGCCAAAAGTAGTCAAATGGAGAGGGTGCCTTCAGTCCAGGTGGCCAGGTTTCATTTACCCCAGGCTTGCCTTCTTAAATCTTCCATTTAGGTGTCAGTATGGAACTGGATCTGATGTTTGCTTAACTGAGAAATGGGGCCATGTTTATAATGAAACGTCATTTCATGTGACCCAGGATCCAGCTGTTCCCTGGACTATCAGAGGGTTGTGCGTTCTGCTGACTGCAGAGATGTTATGATGCTTCAAGTTACCTCTACCCTTCATCCCCAAGTAGTGGAGCTAGACACAAGCATGTGTGCATGTGCACACACACCCACCACCTCCTCCGTGCACACATAGTAGTACACAGCCCTCACCTACATCCACATTTACAAACAGAAATGCCTAAACACATCTGGACACATGTACACATGCAGACAAACACACTAGGCCCCCAGAATATGCATGTACTCATTCTGAAGCAACACACCTATACACTTATAAACGTACACACCAATACACCTGCTCTCACACTCCCTTTCACACAAATGTGCATGCGCTTACACACAACTGAGATCACACACATGGTAAGTGTGCTCCACCAGTGGACCTCTGTTTCATCAGAGTGTGTGGCAAGCTAGTGTCATGTCTCAGGTCAGGTTGCCCAGAAGCAGATCCTGAGATGAGACAGAGTGTGCAAGAGATTTGCTAAGGAAGTCCCCTAGGGGAGGCCAGTGAGGGAGAAAGACAAGCAGGACAAGAAAGAGGAGGAAGAATGCGATTGTAGGTGAAGTTGCAGCCTTGGTCTGTGGAGCCACTGGAGCACTCTGGTGCATTCTTTTGTCTTTCATCAAGGCAAAGGAGCTGGCTTTCATACCCTTGCACCAGTGATACATTAACTTTGGACAGCCCCAGGGACATAAACTCCTAGGGACTTCTGTCTATCACTGTTTCTGGTTAAAGAAGACTGCAAGGTAAGATCCCTTAGAAGCAAAGCACACTTTGGGAGAGGAATCTGGGGAGTGGCACACAGAACTGGTGAAGGGGATGTGGGCAAGATACAGTGTATGTATGTATGTGTGTTAGGGGAGTGCAGGCGCCTCTGGGAGCAGGGAGATTTCTTTTGAGGAGCAGAGGGATGATCTAGGGATGTAGGGGAAGAGCAGAGCCCATGGGTGTTGGTCTTGGCGCAAGAAGGCTAACTAAGCAAGGGCTTGAACAGAAAACTCAGTGATGGTGGCCCATGGGGCAAAGGCTATTTGCCCTCCAGCCATTTTCATGCTTCCTTGGCCAGGATATGAGGAAGACTAAGGTCAGCCTTGGCACCAGCTGCAACTCTGTGCCCTTGAGGGGAGGGGTGGATCAGAAGGAAGATTTCCCATATAATTTGGGGGATCCAGGTACACAGCAATATCCCCAGCCCACATCTTTATACCCAGGGTGTGGGGCCAGGCCCTTCCCACACTTGTTAGCCTCTAGAAGGCTGCTGGAGAGAACTGCTTCTGCAGGCATATCCATTGGAGGGGTGGTTGGGGTTTTCTCTACCACTCATTAGCCACTTTGACTGACTAGAGGTCAGTTTGCATGTATAGGATGGCAAAGTCCCAGGGTGGGGGCAGGGGAGGAAACTCACGTATTCCTAGCATCCTTCTGGTAGGTATTATCATCCCTATTTTGCAGATGAGAAACTGAGACAGGAGACGTAAAGTGAGTTGCCCAAGGTCATACAGGGGTATGGTGGTGAGATTGGGGTTGAAACTCACACTTGTTCTCTTAATGGTTGGACTGTTTCAGGGTCCTGGGACTGCCAAGATGGAGGTGGCAATGGTAGCAGAAGTAGAGCCTTGAGTGTGGGGTCCTGACTGGCCAGGCCAGGAAGCACCTGCCAAGCCCAGCCCAGGTTCTTTTACCTCCCCGTGAGCAGATAATCAGGCCTCATGTTTCACCTGGCATGGGCTGGTCTGGCAATCTACTGGGAATAAGCAAATATCTCTCATGAACAAGCAATAATTTTCAGGGACTGGATAATTTAAATTTGTATTTTAAAATAATTTAATTGCAAGGACACAATCCTGATGAAACAGAAACCAAATTTTCATTACTGAACAGAATACTTAACATCTCAGTCAGAAGTATAGACTGATTCATGGTTGTTCTCAGAAAAAGGAGTAAGAATTGCTTTATCTCTGTCTGCATGGCTAAAAAGGTCCTCATAGTGGGCCCTCCCTGAAGAAAGAGAAGACCTGACTAAGAACAAATTCCTGCTTAGACTCTAGGAAGTAAAATCCACTTGGTTGCCAAAGTGACAGTTTTCCAGCTTCAAAAATTAAATTTCACCTAAGCAATGGGAAGGAGCTTTTAGCTTAAAAATATTAATTTTCTCTGTTATAAGTTGTTTCCTTGACAGCTGGTGCGCTACCTTCAAGCAAGATTCCTTGTGGTCCTTAAAAATATTTAGTAATATGGCTAAAAACCAGCACCTAGGAACCTGCCTTGGGCCTTAACATTGCAGTGTTTGAAGACTGATTCCTCAAATAATGGGAGGCTGAGGATAAAGACTTCACAACTTGGTGGCCCTTGCATTAAGTAGCAGGGAACTGATGATAACGCATAGCCATCCTCCAAGCTTCTACACTTTTATTGGGAGTCTAGACTTTTGTTGGAAGTCTTATATTAAAAAGAAAATATCGGCCGGGCACAGTGGCTCATGCCTGTAATCCCAGCACTTTGGGAGGCCGAGGTGGGCGGATCACGAGGTCAGGAGATCGAGACCATCCTGGCTAACATGGTGAAACCCCGTCTCTACTAAAAATACAAAAAATTAGCCAGGTGTGTGGCGGGCACCTGTAGTCCTAGCTACTCAGGAGGCTGAGGCAGCAGAATAGCATGAACCCGGGAGGCAGAGCTTGTGGTGAGCTGAGATCATGCCACTGTACTCCAGCCTGGGTGACAGTGTGAGACCCTGTCTCAAAAAAAAAAAAAAAAAAAGTTTTTCTGTTAAATTTATTTTGAATTAATTTAGATTCATACACAGTTGTAAGAAATAATACAGAAATACATGCATTAAAAGTGTGTGTGTGCACTGGGGCCTATTGGAGAGTGGAGGGTAGGAGGAGGGAGAGAATCAGGGAAAATAAGTAATGGGTCTAGGCTTAATACCTGGGTGATGAAATAATTATACAACAACCCCATGACGCAAGTTTACCTGTATAACAAACTTGCGCTTATACCCCTGAGCTTATTAAAGTTTAAAAAAGTGTGTGTGTATGTGCGCATTTTCTTCATTTCATGATGCTTATGAAATGTTTCTACTTGGTCTTTCTGATTAGTAGGAAGTCATGCATATGGCACTGTGGCACCCTGACCTCCGAGCTGCTCTGCATTAACAGCCCAATCACAGAACTAAACGGCTGCATGTTTTTGTCTTCAGTTAATGTTATAAGGGAAGAATTGAGCCACATATTTCAGACATCCAGGCAGTATGGTTTGAATACTGCCTGCAAACTCAGGTTTGCACCTCATAAATGGCCATAAAACAAACCACAATAAAATCAAAAGAGAATGACATAGCATATTTATAACTACAATGGAGGAGAAATGTATTTGTGATATTTAAAGTAAAAGAGGATATCAGCTGGGCGTGGTGGCTCATGCCTGTAATCCCAGCATTTTGGAAGGCTGAGATGGGTGGATCACTTGAGGCCAGGAGTTTGAGTTCAGGCTGGCCAACATGGTGAAACCCCATCTCTACTAAAAATACAAAATTAGTTGGGTATGGTGGCACACGCACGTAATCTCAGCTACTCAGGAGACTGAGGCAGGAGAACTGTTTGAGCCTGGGAGGTGGAGGTTGCAGTGAGCCGAGATGGTGCCATTGCACTCCAACCTGGGTGACAGAGCAAGACTCTGTCTCAAAAAAAAAAAAAAAAAAAAAGTAATGGAAGATATCATTAGAAACAAGGTGAATCAAATCAATTATAAAAGAGTTATGACTTTTGGTCATGAGAAAAGAGACTAAATGACATAAAAATTAGCAAATTATTTTAATTATTATGAATAAAGCTTATAGTCCAAAATAGATAAGGAATCAACCATAAAGAGACCTGAATTCTACTTGATAATTTATCAAATGAAATGAAGATATTGTTTATCTATAAAGAAAGGAAGATATCTTCATTAGTATCACCTTTACAGTTAGTGTCACCATATTATCATAATGGATAGATTTGCCCTATTAAAATGTCTTTTTAAATTTTAATTAACTGGTTAATTAATTAATTGACCAATGGGGTCTTGGTCTGTTGCCCAGGCTGAAGTGCAGTGGCATGATCATAGCTCACTGTAACCTTGACCTCTTGGACTCAGTAATCCTTCTGCTTCAGCCTCCAGAGTAGCTGGAACCACAGGTGTCCACATTAGCATTCTTGGCTAATATTCAAAATTTCTTGTAGAGATGGAGTCTCACTATGTTGACCAGGCTGGTCTTGAATGCCTGGGCTCAAGCAATCCTCCTGCCTCAGCCTCCCAAAGTGCTGAGATTACAGGCATGAGCCACCATGCCCAGACTTTATTTTTTTTACAAATAGTAATTAACATGAAAAAATGTTCAGTCTGGATAACAAAGAAATACAAAGTTGAACAGCTATGGGGTGTCAACTTTAAATTGATAAAAATAAATAAGATCAATAAAACCCATTGTCTTAGATCTGCACATAAAATCCACATGCAGGGCTGGCTGTTCTGCAAGTTGTTACTATTTTCCGGAAGTGCAAGCTGGCAGTTTGTAATAAGGAATATGAAAACATTCATCCCCTTGGACTGTATAATCCCACTTTTGGGAACATACCCTAAGGTAATAATCTAAATTTAAAAAAAGCCATTATAGAGAGCTATGTAAGGTAGCATGTTCAGAATAGGGGAAGATGGAAAGTGACCAAAATGCCCAGTGAGTGGGAATGGTTAAGTGAACCATAGTGTATCAGAATTCTCTGTGACCACTAAAATGAAAAAATATGTGAATTGTGCTCATATGTAAAAATGTGTATACCTCACAATGCTAAATGCAAAGCAAAGCAGAATGCAGAATAAAATACCACTCTTAAAACTTTATATAAATGGTGTCTGTGCTTTGATGAGTCTGGAAAAAGTATAGATGGATACAAATAGATGAGAATTTTAAATTCATGGGCTATTCTTCCTACAAAATTATTTATTTATTCATTTATCAAATATCTATTTGATGAAAATGAAACAGTGGGTAAAGCCTCATTACTTGAGTAATCCACGTAGTAAGTTGTTTTCTTTTTAGCACATGGGGTGTCTCTAGCTTCCCTTAGTGAGCTGACCTCGCAGCTTCAGTGCCTGGGTCAGCCCCGGTGGTAGGGCCTGTTGCCTGCCCAGGAGGACATTATAAGGATGCTGCAAATATCTGTGGTTGGTCATGGAAGAGAGGGTCCCCCTTCATTCCTTGTTCCAGATACTGTCTTTGTTCTTTCCCCTGAAGTGAATGCATCCTCTGAACCTTGAGAAAGACTTCCCACACTCCCGGGCTCAGAGGCGGAACCTAAAACAATATCAAGTGAGATCAGGTTTGGGTTGGGCAGGTGAGGATCTGACCTTGTGTTCCTGCTCTAGCAACCTTTTTACCTCACATGTACCTTAGCAGGTGTTATTCTTAGGTAACTTCTGATTGCAAGTTCTAGAAAATCCTGCCTCAATTGGCTCAAAAAAAAAAAAAAAAAAAAAAAAAACCAAAAAAAACCAGAACAAATATTTTGTCTCTCATAACAAAAAGGTCACAATTGGGCAGCTCCAGGCTGGTTAACTCTGTGGCTCCAGGTTCTGTTTGATTTTTCCATTCTGCCAGTTTCAGAGGGTCAACTTGGTCCTTTCCTAGTTCTGATCGTGGTCCCAGCATGGCTGCTGTGGCTCCAGTCCACAGACACGACGCATACTATCAGGACTGTCTTTTTCCCTCTCCTTTCCAAAGCAAAAAAAATATTTACCTAAATCTGCCTTATGCCCCACTCTTCCACACCCCGGCAGCCTTTCTTTCATTTCTCATTGGCCAGAACTGCATTCCCTGTTCATACCTAAAGAAATTGCTGTTAGGCCCAGTGAGACTTCAATGAATTGCTATAGTTAGACTTATCAGGACTTGTTCCTGTAGCTGAGGATTGGGTCTTCTGTCCCTGACATTTATCGGTTCCCAAGGTCTTCCCCTCCTGGTCTTGCTAGGAAGTTGGGGCTTTAGTTTCCCTCTCTGCCATGTGTTTCCTGCGACTGTGCCTGTATCCAGAGCCATAAGGCGAGCGACCACATAGAGAAAAAAAGCAATGGGAATTCTCTCCATGCTATGCAGACCCCAGTTTCTGTGGTCAGAGAGAAGGCTTCCCTACTCTTGGAGTTTAGGTTCCTGCCTGGTGACTGCTCCCATTGCTTGTGTTGTAAGGGAAGAATATTGCCTGGGGGCTAGAAACTGAATGAAAAGCAACCCACCCAGGGTATTTCTCCCACTCTCTCTGACCGATAGGGACTTTCTTTCTTAGGCCTCAGCTTGGAGTATAGACATTTCTCTTGGAGTTCTTTCTATCCTTATCTAGTGTACAGCTCAGGTTTCAGATTGCCTTTGAATCTAGGCTCAGAGGTATTGAGGGATAAAACCAGGAAACTCACCATTCTTTTGTTTGTTTGTTTTTTTGTTTGTTTTTGCTAGTTCTTCAAGTTCTGGTTTCCTTCCCCAATCTATTTGCTAGCATTTTACTTTTAGAATCCTTAGGTGCTTCGTGCATTCTGTCCAGGTAGAAGTCAGCCACAGTCCTGGGGAACGATAAGATTGACTCCCAAGCTAGATTTCCAAAGGAATAATTAATATTTGTTTGCCATGGCTCATGTGGCTGGGAAGTGGCAGAAACAGGAGTCATCTTTGGTCTGTGGGACCAACCTGCATTTTTCACCACTACATCGTTCTACCTCTGGACAGGGAGCACAAGTGAACCAGAGTTCAAGTTAGGCTTGGTTCCTCCTCATGGCTGTCTTGGAGGCTCCAGCCTTCCTTTCTTTAGTGTTGTGTTGCCATGTGGTATGATTCTACAAAGACAAGGCGCTCCTCTTGTGCCTCTCATAATCTCTTTGGGATTTGCTATTGGTTAGAAAATATGTTCTTACAGAACTGTGGGAGGGAGAGAGTCTTACAGGCTATTAATTCATCTGCATTTTACCACGGCTGTCTCAAATAAAATATCTATAAAACTGTGTTAGGGTTACACAAAGCCTCAGGATGAAAACACAGCATCTTCTCCCAGAGAATTAAAGATACTCTAAGGCAAGTTATTTGAAGTTTTATTTGAGCATTAAAACAAATAAGCATATATTATGAGATAGAATGCAAAAATCACATGAATTTTGAAACATCAAGAAAGGTCAAACTTGAGGTAAGGTAGGCTGCTACTCAGACCAAGTTTCCTGACCCCAAACCAGGGCTCCTAACATCAACAATAATCACTGTAAATGGACTGACTTATTTGTCTGACAAATATGTAGTGAATTACAGCCCTTCCCTGTTCTGGGAGTCAGTGTCTTCATATCAGATATGAGGAACCCAGACAGAGGCCCTCTGAGGCCATCGATGTTAGTGCTGCTCCCCACTTGCTTGCCATCCATTCCATACAATGCTGCAATTTTCAGATACATCGACTTCCTAGAGAGACCAACATTTACTTCAGTGGCTAAGGTTTTCACAGCAGACACATGTAAGCAGGTGGCACTTCTGTACTGGGAGTCATTTTGAATGTGAGGAAAGAAAGGTAAGTTGGTTCCTTTATGGGTTGAATTGTGTTCTTCAATAAAGATACATTGAAGTCCCAATCCCCAATACTTCATAATGTGACCTCATTTGAAAATAGGTTCATTATAGGATAATCAAGTTAAAATGAGGTCATTATCAGGGCCCTAATCCAATACGACTAGTGTCCTGATAAAAAGGAGAAATGTGAACATAGAGACAGACAAGGACAGAGGGAAGACGATGTGAAGAGAGAGGTGCAGGGAGAATACCATATGAAGATGAAGGCAGAGATTGTAGTGATGCATCTATAAGCCAAAGGTTCCCAGCAAACCACCAGAAACTAGGAGAGAGGCATGGAATAGACGTCCCCGCACAGCCTTCAGAAGGAAGTGAACCTGCTGACACTGGGTTTTGGACTTCTAATCCCTCAGACTGTGAGACAATACATTTATGTTATTTTAAGCCACCCAGTTTTTGGTACTTTGTTATGATAGCCCTGGGAAGCTAATCCAGCTTCTGAAGGCTCAAGAGAAGGAAGGCTTAGTCAGATACAGTCTAGTTTGAAGGATTAAAATGCCTCGGAGGACTTCCAGATAGAGTTGGTAGATTGAATGAAAACACACCTATTTCACCTTGCTTTTTCCTTGTGAGCTCATGAATAAAAGGGTTTTTGAAATTTATAAATTCACAAAGACAAAGAAAGGGAATCAACCAAGTCAACCAAATATCAGGGGTGGAAAGCAGGTAGGCAAGTGGCAATGGCCTTGACTGACTTGAAAGAGCTACATCCTAACCTAGCAATGGGTAAATCCAAGAAGCAACTCAACCGATACCAGAACCCTCATGTCCACGTAGGAGACAGGAAGAAATGTCTCCTAGGAGTCTCATCAGGCTGAAAGGAAAGACTTAAAGACGCTTACACCCAGAGTGGGATGACAAATAGCCTAGCTAGATTACCTGACTGTGAAGATGAGAGTTGAACTCCCACCACATGTTTTGCACTTCCAATGACACTTTTAGAGTCACACTCTTGGAAGCAGATAGTCTAGGATCTCCATGTTATGAAGAAATCTTCTTACATGTAAGAGAGGGTGCTATGGTTTGACTGTTTGTTCCCTCCAAAACTCATGTGACAGTACTCACAGGTGGGGCCTTTAAGAGATGGTTGGGTCACAAGGGCTCTGCCTTCATGAATGGGTTAATCCATTCATGATTAGTGGAGTAGTGGAAATGGGTTAATGGATTTATGGGTGATCATGAGAATAGGTTTAGTGGCTTTACAAGAAAGGAAAGAGAGATCTGAGCTAGCACACTCAGCTCCCCTGCTATGCGAAGCTCTGCACTGCCTCAGGACTCTGTGGAGTGTCCTCACCAACAAGAAGGTCCTCACCAGATGTAGAAGAAAAGACCTTGGACTTAGCCTCCAGAACTGTAAGAAATAAATGCCTTTTTTTTTTTTTTTTTTTTTTTTTGAGATGGAGTCTCACTCTGTCCCCCGGGCTGGAGTGCAGTGACGGGATCTTGGCTCACTCCCACCTCTGTCTTTTGGGTTCAAGTGATTCTTCTGCTTCAGCCTCTCGAGTAGTTGGGATTACAGGTGCCCACCACCATACCCAGCTAATTTTTGTATTTTTAGTGAGGATGGGGTTTCACCATGTTGACCAGGCTAGTCTTGAACTCCTGGCCTCATGTGGTGCGCCTGCCTCGGCCTCCCAAAGTGCTGGGATTACAGGTGTGAGCCACTGTGCCTGGCCTAAATGCGTTTTCTTTATAAATTACTCAGTCTCAAGTATTCTGTTATAAGCAACAGAAAATTGGCCAAGACAGAGAGACTAAAACAGATACAAATGTTTTGAAATAAATAATTCTGTAGTAGGAAAAAGTATGAAAAACAACTATCAATAATATTCTCAGAGAGAGAAAAGAAGATATTGCAGGCCAGGCATGGTGGCTCATGCCTGTAATCCCAACACTTTGGGAGGTTGAGGCACGAAGTTAGCTTAAGGCCAGGAGTTTGAGACCAACTGGGGCAATATAGTGAGATCTCTACAAAAAATACAAAAATTAGTGGTGTGCCCTTGTAGTCTCAGCTATTTGGGAGGCTGAGGTAGGAGGATCACCAGAGCCCAGGTGTTGGAGGCTGCAGTGAGCTGTGATCATGCCACTGCACTCCAGCCTGAGTGACAGAGTAAGACCTTGCCTAAAAAAAAAAAAAAAATCAGTCATGAAGCAAACAAACAACAACAGAAAAAAGGATTGCTATTAAACAAAGAACTGTTGAAATTTAAAAACATGTGAGATAAAAGTAAACATTCAATAGAGGGGTTAGAAGAAAAATTTGATGAAATCTTTCAAATGGTAGAAGAAAAATTCTAGTGATAGAAAATTGAAGTGACAATATAAGAAAGTTATAGGACCAGTATAGGAGGTCCAACATCCAAACAATAAAAGTCAAAGGAAGAGAGGATAGAGATAGCAAAGAAGGATACATTGTTAAATAAATAACTCAAGAGAATTTTTCAGAATTAAAAACGTGATTATCCAGATTGAAAGGTCCCACTGAGTGTCAAACACAATGAGAGAAAATCAGCCAACTCTAAGACACATTATAAAATTTTAGAACACTGGGGATGAGGAAAGATGGCAAAAGCCTTTAGAGAGAAAAAGCAGGTTATGTTGTGAGGGTCAGGAATCAAATAGTGTTGGAAATCTCAACAGTGACACTGGAAGTTAGTGTAGGATATAAAATAAACCATCAAAATATTGAGATGAGATGACTTTGATGCCCAGCTCTATCAGTCACGGGTCTCCAGAGAAACCAATAAGATATGTCCAACGGGACATACAGTCAGGCCTCCGTATCTGTGGTTCTACAGCTGCAGATTCAACCAACCTTGGATCAAAAATGTTTAAAAAATTCCCCAAAACCAAAATAACCCCTCACAACCATGAAAAGATACAAATTAAAAATAATACAGTGTAACAGTTATTTATATTGCATTAGGCATTATATGTAGTCTAGAGATGATTTAAAGTACAGTCATGCATTGCTTAAAGCTTGGGATACGTTCTGAGAAGTGTGTAACTAGGCCATTTTGTTGTTGTGTGAACATCACAGAATGTACTTCCACAAACCTAGATGGTATAGTTTACTACTAGGCTCTATGGTATAGCCTATTGCTCCTAAGCTACAAACCTGTACAGTATGTTACTGCACTGAATACCATAAATAATCATAACACAATGGTATTTGTGTATCTTTTTTTTTTTTTTTTTTTTTTTTGAGATGGACTTCTGCCCTTGTTGCCCAGGCTGGAGTGCAGTGGTGCGATCTTGGCTCACTGCAACCTTCACCTCCCAGGTTCAAGGGATTCTCCTGTCTCAGCCTCCTGAGTAGCTGGGATTACAGGTGCCTGGCACCATACCCAGCTAATTTTTTGTATGGTATTTGTGTATATAAACATAGAAAAGGTATAGTAAGGACGGATGTGGTATTATAATATTTTGTATAAGCGGTCCATTGTTGACCAAAATGTCATTATGTGGTGATGTGCTTAGGTTATAAGCAGATACTATGCCATTTTATATAAGGGACTTAAGCATTCTCAGATTTTGGTATCCCAGGAGGTCCTGGAACCAATCTCACATGGATACTGAGGATGACTGTATATGTAACATTATGTGTGTAGAATATATACAAATAGATTTATTTCAAGGAATTGGCACATGATTGTGGGGGCAGGCAAGTCTGAAATCTGTAGGGCGGACTGGAGATGCAGGCAGGAATTATTGTTGTAGTCTTGAGGAAGAATTTCTTCTTTTTCAGGAAATCTCAGTTTTTGCTTTCGAAGCCTTTCAATGGATTTGATGAAGTCCACTCACATTACGGAAGGTAATCTTAATCTCTTTTGCTTAAAGTCAATTGATTGTAGATGTTAAGCACATTTACAAAATACCTTCAAAGCAACATCTAGATTTGTGTTTGATTAAGTAAGTGGGTAGTATAGCTCAGCCAAGCCGATACATGAAACTAGCTGTCACAAAACCTGAACTATCAGTTAAGTGTGCCAGTAGAATAAGATGTTTTCAAGGATAGAAAGTCTAAACAATTTTATATGCCATACACCCTTTCTCAGGAAGCTACTGGAGAACATGTTCCAACAAACCAAGAAATTAAACTGAGCGAAAGGAAGACACGTGTCTCAGATGGTCTCCCTCGAAGACTTTGAGACATTGATTCTTGTGCAAGTGATTTATTAAAGAGACCTATAAAGGAGTGGAGGAAGCAGGACAAAAGAGAGAGGAAGCCAAGCAACGTGATTCCAGGCAGCGTTTCATGGAGAGTGACTTCTATCTGATCCTGGAGAATTCTGTGGTATAAATGACTTCAGAGTTGTTCCAACCTGAGGCAAGGGAGCTGGTTTGCATATTTCCAAGCTAGTGTAAGAATCAATTGTACTAGTCAATGTTCTGGAGGGTGGGGGCTGGGAGATAAAAATTCCTGGGCACTTGGTTCTCTGGCTTTAGACAAAGCACCTCCAGTAGCTGAGAGCAGTCTTCCGAAGGGCTGTAGGTGCTGGCTCTTGGAAGGAAAAGCACTCTGAAGCCAGGACGTGCGTGTGTGTGTGTGTGTGTGTGTGTGTGTGCGCGCTCGCGCGCACAAAAAATGGTGAAAGGGGGTGTAATACTACAAACTGGGATACAGGAAACAGAAGATCTAAAACAGGAAACAAAGATATCCCTAGGATGATGGTGAAGGGAAACCCAAAAACAACAGCTGTGCAAACAGTTCAGATTGCCATAGTGGATCAGAAGACCAGCAGATAATTATTCAAGAAGGTAAAAATGATTAGATGCTGAATGAGTTTGAACACAGTAAGAAGACGTTAACATATATGGGGAAGACTTTGAGGTTGAATTAATGATAAGGATATAGAAAACTGAACAAATGAAAAACCAAGACAAGCGTAAACTCAAGGGAAAGCAAAATGTATTATAAAGTAAAGTAATCATCGCTCACAAGCCTCACGAGTAAGTTGTGAATAGCATTTACATAATCATAATAATGTAAACACTGAATGTTTTGAATTTAACTAAAATTATGAATCAACTCCATTGGGAGGATCAGGATAGGAAGCAGGTGTGTGTGGTGTGGTTGCAAAGAATGGTGAAAAAGTTGCATCTTTCATATTGGGAAGCCAGTGGACGGTGCAATTAAAAAAATCAAGAAGTAGCAGTATCAGCACATTGCTTATAGATAGGGGCAAAAAAGTCCAAAGCATTTTCTAGAAGTTGAAAGTTGTTTCCTCTGGGTGGTGAAACTGGGGGTGGGATGGGGCAGTGTATGAAACTGCTATTTTTCATGGAAGTCGTACGAAATGATCTGACTCTTGAAACTGTGTGCATGCAGAACATTTATTAAAAATAAAAAAAAATTAAAAAAGAAAGCAAGCCCTGAAGGCAGAGATGACAGAGATGTCAGAAATTAGGAAGAATAGGAGGCTGATTCAGATATATTTTAGCTGTATTAGTTTGTGTTCTCCCACTTCCAAGCAGGGCCCCAGTAGATAACAATGTCAGCAAGGAGGCTTTGATCTTCAGACTCTAGGAACAAAGAATCTTAGAATTTGAAAAGTTAAACTCATAGGGTCATAAAAGTTTGCAGATTTATATGGACTGAATCTCATTATAACTAATTTTCTAAAACTCTGCTCTGGCTGTAGTGTGCCATGATTGTACCTGTGAATAGTCACTGCACTGCAGTCTGGGCAACATAGTGAGACCTTGTCTCTAAAAAAAACACAAAAATAACCCTCCACTCAGGTTTTACTTCCTCTAAGAAAACTTTACTGATCCCTCCCTACATTCCCAAGATGCCTGGGTTTCTTGCTGTCCAGCACTCATCAGCCTATAGTAGCAGGTTGTTTACTTGCCTTCTCCCTCCACTGATGGCAGAACATGTGTTTGCAATCACTTCCAGGTAAATGCAGTCATTTCCAGATTGAACACCATTGTTCAGGATCCTGCCCTGAACTCCCACTCTTTCCCTGGAGCAGCATCAATTTACCTCAGCTTCGTGGAGAGCTCCTGGAGTCCGGTAACAGCAAAGTCCCTGTTGGGATCTGAGATGTGTAACTGTCTTCCTCTGGTTTGGTTCCTGGCATCCATCCTACTGACACCTGCTGAGATGTCTGTGCCATTGGTCTGTGCCTTTCTTGTCTTGACCACAGGGACCCTCCTTATCTTCTGTCCTCCTAAGCCACATCCTTGAGCCCCCTGGCTGTACTCCTGAGCCTCTGGAGGGCTGAGGAAGACTCAGAGTTGGCTATGCCCAGCTCTGTTTGCTCAAACATGTCCTGCTACCATTTTGCTCCACTACATCTGTACCATATTTGGGGCTATGAAACTCTTAGGAACCTCACTTACCCTGCTGGATCTTTCCTGGGAATGACAAACATCCCTTCTCCCACAGATCCCTTAACGAATCTGTCTTAGTTTCTATTGCTCTACAACTGTGTTATCACAAACTAGAACAACATATATTTATATCTCATGATTTCTGTGAAGTCTGACCACTGCTTAGCTGGGTCCTTTGCAAGGCTGCAATCAAGGTGTTGGCCAGGACTGAGTTCTCATCTGAGGCTCAACTGGGGAAAAATCTGCTTCCAAGCTCACATAGTTGTTAGCAGCATTCAGTTCCTTGCAGGCTGCCAGACTGGGAGGGGAGTCTCAGTTTCTTGCTGGCTGTTCATTGGAGGCTGCTCTCAGTTCCTTGCCACATGGTCCTCTCCATAGGTAGTGCACACAGCAGCTGGCTATTTACAGCCAGCAAGGAAGAGTGTCTCTTTGCAAGATGGGCGCTATAATTGTATGTAGCATAATCACATGCACATAATCACATACCTCTGTTACCTTGCTGTATTCTATTGGTTAGAAGCAAGTCATAGGGTCCACCTACACTCAGGAGAGGGAATCAGGCAAGGATGTGAATTCCAGGAGGTGGCCAATTTTGAGATTTTTAAGCTGTGTTCTCTGCCAGAAATTTCAAAACTTAAAAGCTAGAAACTCATTTTTGTTCTTTATTTTTTATGCCCTTCCTTTCCAATTCAGTAAGCCCAGACTGCCCTAGCTATTGCCTGAGAGGTGGGGAAAGGTCATGGGCAAAAGTGAATGACTGGGAATAATATTGCTATGCCCCGAATAATACACAGGGTCTGCTGGAATGAACACAGACACAACACCAGAGACCTGGGTACAAATCTTAACTCTACTACTTACTAGCTTTGTGATCATGGGCAAGTCATTAATTTTCTATGAGTCTCAGTTTCCTCACCTGTGAAACAGTGATAATGACACCTACTCTTATAATGTTGAAAGAATTATAGTAAAGTTGGTAAGACTCCTTTGTAAATTATAAAGTGTCATATATGTATGTATTACTATTATAGTTATTGATTCTCTGACACAAGTATGCAAGAGACCCTCTAACAGTGATTGCAGATCAAACTCAATTATGAAAAGGCTGCTTTGTAGTTCTGGAGTTGGCAGAGAGGCTAATGCCTTTGACAGAGGTGAAATGTGTGATAGCAGATGCTAACTACACACTTGTCACGATGTCTTGGGCAAGCTCTGGTTTGACATGAGATTTTACCAAATCAGCATCATTATACCAGATGGTAATATTATGTGTGTGGATGCCTCAGGTAAGTTATAGAGATGGAGTGAATGAACAGTCAGATTCCTAAACCCAGGCGTATCCACTCCTGGGAATGTTATTCCAAATTCCATTTGGAACAGTTTATTGATTCTCTGCACAATGTTCTTTCCATCACATCCATCATATTCCTCATTCCAGGCTCTGTGCAGGAGAGAGTTATATTATGCATAGATTTGCAGAAGTATTTTCTTCTCCTTTGACTTGCTCAAACAATATTAATTTTAATAAGCATTTATGGAGGCCTTGCTGTCAATGGGTGGTATGGAAGGCACAAACAGGCTATAAAATTCTTTTAACTTTTTCCCAAAAATCTCATCTTCTGTTGCCTAGTAGCTCATCTTTTTCTTGAAGGAGGAAATTGATACCTCACATTGCAGACTCAGCTGAAGTCCTATAAAATGAGGGAATCAGCCTGTTACATGGCTACGAAATTAGAGCCCCACTGATGGTAGAAGAAACTTCTTGAGAAGTCTGTCGCAATCTGGCCATAGAGGTTTTGAATTTGTCTTTCTGGACTCAATCTAAAGATCTTTGTCTCCTTGTTGGGGCCTTTCTGCATTATCTTTCTTTAGGCGAGCTGAATTGAACATGCAATGTCTGAGTAATGACATTATTTATTTAATATCTATAGCAGAGTGAATGTAATTTCACTTCGACATGGGATAAAGAAAGAGAGAGGGTGATTTAGTGATCTTAAATGCTGGTGTTTTGGGCCAAGTGAGACAAAAGGTGTGATTAACAAAGGGACTCCCTGTGGGTGTCAGAGTGAGAGGCCAGGCTTGCCTGATTGTACAGAGAGGAGATACAAGAGTGGGGTGTCCATGTCTGGGAGGCTTCACCAGCCTTAGGGCTACCAGGGGATTAAGCACTGCTCCAAGATTGAGAGTGAGTGTTTGTTTCCTGCATTCTTTCACTTTCCTTGCTCTAGCCCACAGGTATTAACTCTGGAAGGAGTAGACAAAGGTAGGTGGGGATTATTAACATTTGTGAGTTCTTACTATGCTCCAAGTCCAGGGTGAAGGACCTTACAGAAGGAGCCTCATTTAATCACAATAAGAATTGTGAAGCAAGTACAATGACTACAGTACAATAAGACTCAGATGAGGAGAAATGAAACTAAAAATTTCTCAGACATTGAATTCAGTTTGCAAATTCTTATTTTTGATTCTAGAGGAACGTGTAATCTAGCAATGTTTCAAGATTTTTAGCCCAACATATCAATTTTTTTTGGTATTTCTAGTTCAAAATGTAACCATTTTAAGGTCTTTGGCCCTCATGCACATGCATTTTATTCAAGGGAATCTTCAGAATCCAGTGGTCTTGGGGTAGTGGGTGTCTGGCATGTGGTTGTCTCATCAATGTAGCATCTGCTGCAGATGCTTCTCTTTGTCTCTTGTCCCATCTCAGACTGGGCACACTGCTTATTCTGGGAGCAGGGAAATCTTCCTTTGTTGACTTGGGCCCACTTTTGCTCTTGTGTTGCTGCTGACACCCTGAGTTCAGTTGCAGAGACTTTCGTCTGATCTGGTTGGGCAAGCATTGCCAGCCTCAGCTCTCAGGTTCATTTGCTTTGTGCTATGGTTACCTCCAGGCTGGCTCATGGGTGCTCATTCTCAATGACCTTCTTCTGCTCTCCATTTAGGCTCACACAGAATCCTAGGGCTCCTCCATCCAGGCCCATTACCTTTCACTGTCATCTCTCCAAGGCTGCTGGCTCATCTCAGAACTCTAGAATGAGCAACCAGTCCCCTCCACTCTCAGATCCTCTCTGCCCAGCCTGGGCTTGGCCCAGAGGGGACAGGCAGGGAGTTGGGATCCTCCAGAGTATATTCTTATTTCTTCTCTCAAAACTCTCTTCCTTCTCCTCCAGCTTTGAAGTCTTCCATTTTCTGTGGAGTACAAGGATATACCTGCTCTCTCTATGGGCATCCCCATTTCAAATTTTTCCTGTCTCACACCTAGAAAGTGTCATTTGACCTTAAAAGATTAAGAATGTAGCACATTTGTTCTCAAAGTTAACTGTTTGTTACCACATCAGGATGTCTTTCCCTTTAGTTGCAGAGCCTGGGTAGGACAGCACCTATATAGCATCACATCGACTAATGCTATGGAATATAATTTTGCTGTACTAGTGTTATCCCCATTTCACACATGAAGAAAATCCAGAATTGCTTTACAGCAGATGATTTCCCACTGAAATCATGCTACTCCCCAGAGAAGTCAGTGCTAGGTTCTCTATGGGTAAAAGAAATGCTTTATAAGGCACTATAGACCCCAATGTCACACTGGAATTGTTGGTCTTGAAGTGAAAGACACAAGAGTCATCATTAGAAGACTGGCTCTGCTAGATGGGGCTCTGAGAACTATGTCAGGTATACAGGTAACAGGCAGGTTCTGGCAAACGGGCCCCTCATGCTTTGGCCAAAGCAGGAAGAAGGAAGTGGTTGAGTGCATTCGCAATATGCTGACTTTGCTATGCATTCAAGGAATCAGAGAAACCAATAAGAACCCCCAAGTAGGTTCTATCCAGTAAAGATGACTTCGGAGATAAAGGAGTTAAAAAATCAGGGGACATTCTTGACTTCTGAGGGCTGACTCACCAGTAGGCATAAACGCAGTGTTGGGGAGACATAGAAGACACATGAATCCCCAACTTCCCAGAAAGAAATATTAATTGTCAGAAATGCAATAGAGGACCTCTAACTGAAGATGGTAGACTGAACTACGCACTTATTTCTACTTCTTACCAGATCTCACTGAAATGACAGAAGAAATAATAAAAATACAAACCCTCCAGACAAGGAATACAAGACAGACTATACCTTCAGACACGCACTTTTGAAAGTTCCTCACAAAGTGCCTGGGTCACCACATGATCCCATGCTGTAAAGCCCACCAGCCAATAAGGCCCACCGAGGCACCGACAGCTTTTAAGACTTCATTTTTAGATAGAAAACCAAGCCAACCAACAAACCAACAAACCAACCAACCAACCAACAAACAACCAAAAACAACAACCCTACCCAAACCCAAACAGAGAAATCCCACAGATCATCAGGCGTTTGAAAAACATCTCCTACAGGAAAGACAGTGAGCAAAACAAGCAAATCAGACAAAATATCTCTGAGGAAACACAAGAAGGGGAGAAGAAACAAAACAAAACAAAATATGATCTATAAAATAGGATCTATAGAGATCCTCACAGAGAGATAAGAGGTAATATCATATGGGTATTTTCAGAGATAAAAGGTGATTTCACATGGAAGTGCTCCTGATAACTTAAAATATGATAAAATAATACATTCAATAAATGAGTTAGAAGTTAACACTGAGGAAGATAATGTGGAAGATAATCTCTCAAAAATAGAACAAAAAGCCAAAGAGATGGAAAACAGGAAAAACAAAACTGGAGAATCAGTTCAGGATGGCAACATTGAGAAATAGGAGCCTCAAGGAGAACACCGAGGAGAGAAAACAATCACAGAAATAATACAGGAGGAATTTCCAATGCTACAGGACAGGAACCTCTGAATTTAAAAGCCCAGCACAGTGAATTAACACAATTTGACTATGAAGCTTATCTTCATGTAATTTCAAAATACCAGGAATATAGAGAGGAATCTACAATCTTCTAAGGAGAATAAGCAGATTACATGCAACTTACCAGAAATCAGAACAACATGGAATTTGTTAATAGAAACCCTGGAATCTGGCAGACAAGGAGTAATGCTTTCAAAATTCTAGGAAAATACATTTCAATCTAGAATTCCATACCATCAATCATGTGTGAAAGTAGAATGAATTTGCAGATGTGTAAGCTCCTAAACATGTATCTTCTTTGCATAATGTTCAGAAGGCTGCTGGGTGTGTGCTCCACAAAATAAGATTGTGAACCAAGAAAGAGAACATCAAGTCAGTGCAGGGAAAGGCAGCACAGAAGAGAGGCAAAGGGAATTTCCAGAATAATGGGAAGAGAAGTTTCGGGATTGCAACTACTTACTAGGTCTAGAGAGTACCAGTTAAGATTGAACAGAAGGATGGAAGGCTCCACTAGGAATGTCTCCAAGAAAACCACCGGAATTGATAGATTAGCCAATATGTTTGATGGTATTTAAATGGTTCATATCTTCCACAGGAGGAAGTTGATATATAAAGTATAAAACAGAAAACTTAAGATTTCTATTAATATGGCTTAAAAATATGCAACCAGAAGCAGAATTTAAAAAATAACCCTGAAAATGGTTGGCTTTGAGGAAGGAGATTCAGGGGTAAAGAAGGAGTGATCCTAAGGACTGATGTTTTCATTTTAAGTCTGTAGTTCTTTTTAAAAGTATATATATGGGCCAGGAGCAGTGGCTCACATCCGTAATCCCAGCACTTCGGTAGGCCAAGGTGGGTGAATTGCTTGAGTTCAGGAGTTTGAGACCAGCCTGGGCAACATGGTGAAACCCTGTCTCTACAAAAAAATAGGAAAATTAGCTGGGCATGATGGCATGTGCACGTAGCCCAGCTACTTGGGAGACTGAGGTGGGAGAATTGCTTGAGCCTGGGAGGTTGAGGCTGCACTGTGCCAAGATTGTGCCACTGCACTCCACGCTGGGCAACACAGCAAGACCCTGTCTCAAAAAAAGGTATATATATGTATTATTTTGAAAAATATTATTTGGAAATTTGCTGATATTTGGCAGTTTTGGCCCATGAAAATTGTAATTTCACATGGTTCAACCTAAAATTAAATTAAATAGATAAATGGAAGAATCTTTAAGAGTAATGCTATATACAGAAGGACATATACTACACGGTCTCACTTAGATGTGGAATCTAAAAAAGTTAAACTCATAGAAGCAGTGGGTAGAATGGTGGTTAGCAGGGCCTAGGGGTTGAGGAGGGTGGTTGGGAAGATGTTGATTAAAGGATACAAAATTTCAGTTAGATATAAGAGAAATAAGTTTGAGAGAACTATTATACAGCATGGTGATTATGGTTAATAACAACATATTGTGTTCTTGAAAATTGCTAAGAGAGTGAATTTTAAGTATTATCACCACAAAATGATAAATATGTGAGGAAATGCCTATGTTAATTAACTCATTTAGCCATTCCACAATGTATATATGTTTTATTTGCCAATTATATAAAAAATAAAGTTGAGAAAGAAAAAGGGCAATGATATACATATCAGTATTGATTAATTCTATGGCATTATTATTATTATTATTATTTTTGAGACGGAGTCTCGCTCTGTCGCCCAGGCTGGAGTGCAGTGGCCAGATCTCAGCTCACTGCAAGCTCCGCCTCCCGGGTTTACACCATTCTCCTGCCTCAGCCTCCCGAGTAGCTGGGACTACAGGCGCCCGCCACCTCGCCCGGCTAGTGTTTTTTTTGGTATTTTTTTAGTAGAGACTGGGTTTCACCGTGTTAGCCAGGATGGTCTCGATCTCCTGACCTCGTGATCCGCCCGTCTCGGCCTCCCAAAGTGCTGGGATTACAGGCTTGAGCCACCGCGCCCGGCCAATTCTACGGCATTATAAAAACCAAGAATTTTTAATCAGCATAGAAAAAGGAAAACAAAGAAAATTATACGCACTTTAGTGTAACTTAGTGGATGAGAATATTTTAGCTGTGTCATCTCTGCCCTTCTGGTGTCCTATATGTTTGCATGTGAATTTTTTCTTTTTACTGCAAGTGTTGCATCCCCCTTCTTTAGCTGTCTACAATTTCAGCCACGGTTGTAGTTTCTTTCTTGATAAATGCTTATTTGAAAACAATTCATTGGCAATCCCTTGATGCTTATGCTTCCTATATATCTAACAATTTATCTCTATCCTTTGCACCTCTTTCTCCCAACACCTTCTCCTTCCTCACTTCGTTCAGATTTCCTGGGAGACGTTGCACAGTACTCAACACTGTACTAGGGTGCACGCAGTGTTGGTTTAGGACCTCGGACAGCAGTCGAATACACTCTGACCTGGGAACTGCTTGCAAACTCTGCACTGCAGGATGTATCTATCCCCTTAGCAATGGCTGATTGTGACAGAGATAATACTTTACCCAAGCTGGGACAGTCAGATTCCCTCCTCTAGGATTTTCTATTGAACTTGAGGGACAACCAGTTATTTAGCTTCCTTGTGTAGCTGCAAAGTCATGCCTCAGGAACTGTGGGGTGTGCAGTCTGTTCCATGGGCTGAGGACCAGTTGACAGAGACAGACAGTAAAGCAGATGCATCGAGAGGATCAGAAATGAGAGCTGGAATTGAAATCATGATGACTTTTCAGTTTTTTCTTGAGAAAGGCTGCATTATTCCCATTGGGTTCTGTTAGACACTGTAGCGGACTTAAATAAACTTCTCTCTTTCTCTGCTTGGCCTAGACTGAGTGGGTTTCAGATGCTTGCAACCGTGAAAATACTAATGTGTACATGTTAATCTCCAGAATTCTATAATTCAATGACCTCTAGGACTGCTTATGTTTTCAGGGGATGGGGTAAATGGGAACCAGAAGTTCTGGGCAACTAGGAAGCTTTGATGGGTATTTGGAGGAGTTCTGTGTGGGTGAATTATACCGAACTTAGTGAGTATGTTAAGAAATTTCCCTACTTCATAAGTACACCTAGGAGAGAGCCTGGCTAGACTAGCTAAACATTGTTTTCCTTCAAGTTTTGATGTTAGTATTTGAAGTGTAGCAGGTAGGTTAAAAGCCTAAATGAGTCCTGCTTGTATTTAACTGTGGTAAGGGGGCATGTCTTTTTTTGATGAAGATTTTCCTTTCTGATCTTCAGTGGGTGCAGTGTGGAATCCATTTTAGATAGCTCCTGTCTGTATTAATTTCTTCTCATGCTCAGTATTTTTCTTCCTTCCTCTTCTCTGTCTGACCTGATATGATGTCATTTGGGCTGTATTAAACATTTTTTTGAAAAAGAGCGAACATTATACATTTCATCCAAAAAATGCTATTTCTGGGTCTACAATTCATCTCTGCCACGGCATTTTCCTGGTTCCTAAAGGACTTTGGTACAGACGTACCCTCTCCCCCTCCTCCCTTTCACCTTGGATTCAGCACTAAAAAATGTAAAAGACGTTAATAAGGCAGGAGGTGCTTTATGCCACAGGGTATAGATGATACTATTGGAAATGAGGAATCTTCTTCCTGAATGTTGTCAATTTGTTACTTTTCTGAGTCCGCTGGTGGCAGCTCAGCGTGGGGCCCCGTTATCTCCCAGCCCAAGCAGCTGGCTTTGGGCGCAAGTCTGGACTAGGAGAGATTGCTTTGTGGCCCCAGTGGGTTATTTCACAATTTTCTTTTCCTTGAGAAACTTTAAAAAGCCATCTAGGCTTCACTACCTGTGTACTTCATTTAGAGCTTCTACCATGTGACTCAGTTCAGAAAATGTAGCAGCCTGATCTGATCCCCTGCTGCGAAGAGGGTGAAATACATCGCCCTGCTATGGGCAGGTGCCTCGGACCCAGGGTGCAGTGGGTCTGCGAATCAGGCCAGTTTGGCTCAACAAACACTTATTTGATACCTACTGTGTGTGAGCAATTATGCTAGGCCTCAGGGTACAAAGGTCAATCAAAGGTGGTCTGTGCTTTCAAAGAGCTCAGAGTTTAGTGATGAAGATGGAAAAATAAACAAATATTATATAATGGGTGAAGTACAGGGAGAGAAGAAATATATGAGCAAGAGGATGGGGTATGTTGTGCCAGAAGTTGTGGAAGGGTGAGGAATGGATTATGGAGGGAGGTGGCCATCTCATTTGAGTCTCAGAGAATAAGTTGGTTGGGAGTAAAAGCTGGGGAAAAGCACTTGAGGAAGATGGAACAGCATGAACAAAACATGGAGGTATAAAATTGCTTGGCCTATCTGGGGGACAAGTAGATTTCTAGAGTGTTCAGGAGAGAAAGGGGGATGTAAAAGACAAGTCTGGAGAGGTAAGCAGGGCCAGGCAATTGTGTGCCATGTTGTGAGGAGGGCGATTGGACTTTCTCCTGTAGGTGCTAGGGAACCATCACAGCTAGGGTGTGCCTTGCACAGGCTTAGGGATTGCATTTCAGGAGTAACCTGATGGGGAAGGCACAGGGCCAGGAACCCTGGGAGGGATCTGGTGGTAGAGGCAGAAGGGAAGGGCTGGCAGCAGCAGAGTTGGACACCTTCAGATGCTGAGGGTCTGAGCAGGACTAGGGCAGTAGGGGACAGCCAGGTGGGCAGACAGGCAAGGCAGAGCCACCCTGAGTACACAGTCCTTGAGGGCTGGATCTGAAGTTGGCACAGTGAGAGACTGAGGAAGGTATGGAGCATCAGAATAAGCCTAAATAGAGCTGAGTAGGCCAGAAGTTAGAGGCCAATACAGCAGCTGACACAGGAAGGACCTGTCAGGAGTTGTGACCCCTGCCTCTTCACTGCCTGCCCCTAACCATCGCCCCCCACCCGATATGCTGGAGGGGACTACTAAGAACCATGCCTGTCTGTTAGATGGGGCTGATAGGGTTCCAGTTGATAGATATGGTGGCTTGGGCCAGGCAGTGGCAATGGAAGGAGAGGAAGTGGTCAGACTGAGATGTATTTTGTAGTTTGAAGCAAGAAGATAACTTAGGACTGACTTTAGATTTCTGACTTTTAGCTACCAGAGGTTGGGAGAGTGGTACCAATTGTTTATATGGTGTATTAGTTTGCTAGGGCTGCTGTAACAGTTTTTGTGGCTTAAGCAACAAAAATTAATTCCTTACAGTTCTGAGAAATCTGAGATTAAGATATCAAGGTTGATTCCTGTTGAAGGCCCGAATGGAATAATCTGTTCCATGCCTCTCTCTTGCTTTGTAAATGGCCAGCTTGTCCCCATGTCTTCACAGGTTTCCCCTTTCTTGTAAGGGCATCAGTCATATTGGATTAGGGCCCTCCCTAGTGACCCCACTTTAATTATTTCTTTAAAATTCTGTCTCCAAATAAGGTCACACTCTGATGTACTAGAGGTTAGGACTTCAGCATATACATTTTTGGAGGAACACAATTCAGCCCGTAACATTGACGGTGGTCAAGAGTGGAATAATTTTGTGAAGAAACTCAGGAGTTTACTACTGAACATTAATTTTGAGATGTCTTTGATGTACACAAGTGAAAGTGTCAGGCAAACAATTGTATATACAGAATCTCGGGCTTTGACATGAGATGTGGGTTGGAGATAAATTTTAGGAATTGTTGGCAGCTTTAAATTCTATTTAAAGCCATGGGAATTGGCCCTGTGTGTGTGTGAGCTGAGGTGGAGTGGGGTTTGGGGGGCAGAACACTTATATACAAAGAACAAAGGTCCAAGTTCTATCCTATGAAAGTTCATAGGAGGTCCTCCAATCTATAAGGCTGGGGTCCATCTCTTCAGTCCTGCAGGTCAGTTACAGTGTAGGAATTAGCTTAACAAGAATTGTGGAGTGAGGCTGGGTGTGGTGACTCACACCTATAATCCAGGCATTTTGAGAGGCCAAAGCAGGAGGATCACTTGAGGTTAGAAGTTTGAGGTCAGCCTGGGCAACATAGCAAGACCCCATCTGTAAAAAAAAAAAGAATTTTGTAATTCCTAGCAAAGGATTCCCCCACTGTGAATAGACATTTATTAAAAAAAAATATTGGATATAATATGTTTATATGTGTAATACATGACTACTACCCAAAATTCAGCAAATTATAGTACGATAAAAGAAAGTAAAAAAAACCCACTCCATATTGGACATTTCATATTCTCTTTGTTTTGCCCTTACTTCAGCCTCTACTATGGCAAACTGCTTTGTGCAGGCATTTGAACTCCTTCCATTGGCAGTGCCTTGGCTCAAGCTACTTATCCTGAGGGTTCTGTGATATCATGGCATGGGATGCCAGTGAGAGTCTGCTTGACATTCACACATGCGCAAACTTGAAGTGAAGGTTGAGTGCACAAACTCAATCATTGGGTTGGAAATCAGTGGATAAGTACTTCTCAATGTTGATCTTTGGGGTAGGGGAATAATTATGAGATATCTTCTGTTTATTTCCTAAGGAGAACCTGGACAGATGGCTCACCAGTTGCCCATGGTAATGCCCAACTTGATAGTATCCTTATGTTGGCTTTTCTTCCTTTTCTGTTTTACTCCCCTTAGTCTGTACACTTCCTGAATAAATCATCTGTGCATTATCCTTGTCTCAGGGAACCTAAGCCAGGATAGACCTCAAATACCCAACCCCCGAATAACCATCCTTAGTATAAGCAACATTCCAGAATCTCTCTATGCACATACACAGGGCTGGTAGCGGGTTGAAATAAGTTTATAGACATGAGATAATTTTGGCTCGGTGCAGCCCAGTACAGCCATGCCTGTAATCCTAGCACTTTGGGAGGCCGAGACAGGTGGATCACCTGAGGTCAGGAGTTCGAGACGTGCCTGGCCAACATGGTGAAACCCTGTCTTTACTAAAAATACAAAAAATTAGCTGGGCATGATGGTGGGCACCTGTAATCCCAGCTACTCGAGAGGCTGAAGCAGGGGCATCTCTTGAACCTGGGAGGCAGAAGTTGCAGTGAGCTGAGATTGTGCCATTGCACTCTAGCCGGGGCAACAAGAGGGAAACTCTGTCTGAAAAAGAAAAAAAAAAAAAAAAAAAGATAATTTTATACATCTGTGAATAGTATTTTTAAAGGATATCAAAAGGAGATCCTTAAGAGAAGCCAGGGCTGGGACTGATTGAGACTTGTATGGCACAAAATTTAAAGAAGCACTCATTCTCAGGGTCATACATGTGTAGAGTCAGACAAGACCTCTCTTGTCTCACCCTAGTCCCAGCCCTAAGAAGTTCAGTGAAGTCTCTTCATGACTACAGTCCCAAAAGCTTGTTCAGGGATGGGGCACAATGCCTGCTGAGTAGGAGAGACATTTGGGGGCACAGCATTCTCCTCCTTGTGCCACTCACGTGAGTGAGTAAAGACAGCACGGTGTTTAAGTCTCAAAGAGCACAGGCTTTGGGGCCAGATGGGGAGGTCTCAAATCCCATCTCTGCCATTTACTAGCTGGTTGGTCTTGGGCACCTGCATGAGAATTAATCTGCTGGAGAGTGGTGGGAAAAGCATGCCACATCGTTTGGAGTAGTGTCTGCCCCACTGGAGGTCTGATTAGGACCCTTATTCATGAGATGGTTGCTCTGGAAATCCCAGGACGATGAAAACAACTTCTGTCCTGGGAAACTGGAGAAAAATATAGTAAAGGAGAGGACCACTAAGTACATTTCAGTTCAATAAATAATTATCAAGGATCCATTATGTACAAGGCATTGTGCTGAGCTTTAGAGGAATAGGAGGGAGGTGTAATTAAGGCAATATGTACCCTTAAGTTCTCTTGATGGGGGCCATAGCTCATCTTGCTGGTGTATTCTGCAGAGGTGGCAGGCCAGGAAGTTTGTCCTTAATCTGGAATTAGTTTGAATGCTGAGCTTATGGATGCTTTTCAGAACTGGTGATGCAGCAGAGGTAGCAGTGAGGAGGTGAGTTAAAAAACGGAGTCTGAATGGGAGAAAAAAAATGAGGAGGGTAAGATACAGATACTGGATCCAGGGAAAAGATTGCTGGTGGATGAGAGTAGGGTATGGGCTAACAGAATAAATGTAAAGAGGATCATGAGTGAATCCTGGAGACAGAAGCTGCTTTCCAGCTTTATGGCATGGTTTGTGGCAAAAGAATGGGGCAGGTGCCAGTCACCTAATGTGAGAGTCATCTTCCTGCTTCCTTTCCTAGGCTTGAGTGCCCTTAAGGAGGAATGGCTATATTTTCTGGGGATACAGAGACTCTGAGTTTGGAGTTAATACTCTGAAAATTAACAATGTTTTCATTTTCCTACAAATCAACTTTCTTTGGGCATCAAGTCAAGTTTCAGTCCTTTGTCACACCAAGTCATCTCCTTATTCTTCTTGACTTTGCTGTGGCTGATGTTTGTCAGTCACAGAGTTTCAGCCACACCTGAGTACGTGAGCTTGCTTAGCGGAAGTGCTGGCCATGGCTGCTGGTTGCTGCCCCACAGGAAATCATGCTCATATTTCTCTGATATTAAACAAATACCCTTCCTTGACACATTCTAACCACCTTGACCCATTTCTTTACATTCCCTCCAAGCTCTTTGAAGATAGTCTACTTTTATAATATGCTCCTTCTCTTTTATCCATTTTTCCTTACATGACTGTGACCATCTTGTCTTCACCATCACCGCACAGACAATTTTTCACCCTGGTACCCTCTGGATCACTACATCCAATGGGTCTCTTTCAGTATTTACCTGAAGTTTTCACTCTCTGGCACTGGATACTGTTGACCATGCCTTTCTTTTCGGTTTCCTCCTTTGGCTTCTGTATTATTCCTGTCTCTTGTTCTCTTTCCATCTTTTCGACTGTCCTTGGTAGATTCCTTTTTGTTTCATCTGCCCCTCACATGTTGCTATTTTTTAAAGTTTTGCCCTGGTCCTCTTCTTTCCTCTTTCACTCTGAGTGGTGAAATTTTGACTGTAATCTATCCTATAATTCCTATAATTTTGACTGTAATCCTATACTTTTGTCTGTAATTTGTCTATTGATCATTGATTCCTACACCTATGACTACCATTCAGAACTTGTCCGTGAGGTTTCAGACCTATGTATTCAACTGCCGACAGGGTGTCCTGAAGTATTTCAAACTTAAGGTGCCCAAATTCGACTCATTTTTTCCTAGAAAGCCTGACCCACTTAAAGTATTACCCTTCTCAGTAAAAGTAAACCCCATTTATTCAGCTGCCAGGGCCTTGGACATTATCCCAGACACCTCCTTCTCCTTTGTCACTCACATGCAATTCATTATCAAATCCTGTTCTTTCTGCCTCCTTGACATCTCACCTATTTATTTCTTCTTCTCTGGTCTTCTAATTGGTCTCTGTGGCTCCAGTCTCACCATACCCAATGTATTCTTCAAAGTCTTGTCAGTGTGATCTTTACAAAATACAAATTTGAGCATTTTACTCTCTGGCTTAAAACTAGCCAAAGACTTCCCATCACCTGGACCTCTAGAATAAAGGCTAGACCTCTTAGTCCGGCCTATCTGAGCTGACATAATCCAGCTTCTGTTCGTTTTGCCAGCCTCATCTTCAGCAGAGTTCTCCTCACATGCTGTGTTTAGTGAATGAATCCATCATTCAGGCCACTAATAAGCACAACAGGTGTACTGAGCAGCTCAAGATCTGTTTTCCTGGAAGCCTACTCACCATATTGAGAAGCCTATGGGATGTCTTGAATAAAAAGTTTTAAAATAAGAAGTAAGATTTATTCTCTGTGACTCTGGAGGGCAGTAGCATAGAACTTCAGGGAGATACGTTTCAACTCAGCATAACATTCTGTAAATGAGAGCTGGCCACTAAGGGATGGAGTTCCCTGAAGTAGTGAGCTCCCCACATCTGAAGGTGACCAAACAGGCACTGAATGACTATGACAGGCAGGTTAGAGGAGGGACCTCTGTTCTGTGTGGGGTATTGGACTACAGGACCTCTCATTTCCCTTCCTCTTATAAGAAGGAGAAGAGGAAGGGGAAAAACTACTATTTATTGAGCGCCTATGATGTGCCTGGTACTTAATATATATTGGTTCATTTTTTCCTCATGATTACCCCAGGGAAAAGTCCATTTTATTGATGAAGAATCTAAAGCTCAGAAAGATGGAGCAACATTCCCGAGGCCACTCAGAAGGTAAATGATAGAGCTGGGCTTGGAATCCACTCTGAGAGCGAATTCCCCAACCAGCATCATCATCAGCATCGCCTGGGATCTTGCTGGAGCTGCAAATTCCCAGACCTCATCCCAGATCTACTGAATGAGAAACTTGGAGTGGGGACCAGTCATTTGTGTTTTTACACAAGCCCTCCGGGTGGTTCTGATGCCCACCGAAGTTTAGGAATCCATTATATTTGATTATGTATATGGGAAATATTAGAAAGAAAATTCACTTCAAGTTTTTTGAGAATTAAAAAAAAAACTGCTCTCAGTCTATAAGGCATCAACATTTAATCTGCTGCCTTCCAGTGTGGGGCAGGCCAAGGAACTTCATGGTAGGCCTAAACATCCTGCAGCTCCCCACAGATTACAGTTCCGCAGATTCAGTTTGGTAATTCAGAAACAAATTTTCCCTGAGAATAGCTTCTTGTGGCTTCATATATTGTTTTGCATAAGGAACAATATGAATCTTGGTAAAAGAAAAACAAAGCAAAACATTAACAACATAGAACACTCTCCTATTTAAAATATGAAGAAGATGCCACAAATCTCCCAATCTTCCTTTTACAGAATTTAATAAAAGCAAGACAAATTTGGTGTTTTTTTTTTTTTTTTTTTAAAGCCAGATAGAACTGCTGGTAGTATGCTATTATTTATTTTGTTAATTCAGCAATATTGCGAGTGAGACCCAGATACTACAGCATTTAAAAATAATGCAACCTTGTTCCCAATGCAAGTGGCAAGAGCGAGAGGTCTCCATGGAGCTTTGCTAAAGGGGGAAAAAAAAAAGAAATTAAAAACCATCCACTAATGTACTGGCAAGTAATGAAATAAGAATCTGACACTTGGTGCATTGAAATGCAAACAAGATGTCCCTGTGTTACCCTGGCAATTCATCATAAAGGCCGGTGCATTTCTGCTTATTATACATGAGGTGCAGTGAATTATTACCAGGCTGGTTCTTCTAACAAACTTTTCAAACTATGAACACGATAGGGTCAAAAAGAGATTTATCTATGTGTTTGTGTGTGCATGCATTCATGCTAGGATATGCACACAGAAGTGTATGTTTCTCTGCTTGTGAGTACACGGGGAGCCAAATATTACAAATGAGAAATTTAGGTGATGACCCAGGTATTCAGAACCATTCTGTCTCTGTATATATGTATGTACACATACACACACACTTACATACATTTTTTATGTGTAAGCACTATGCAGATGTGTTATCTCTAGATAAAATGAAACATGTTGTCAGGTAACACCAACCCAAACAGGTTTTTGAGAAATGTGTCACAAGCAGAGTTTTGATGGGTTAAGATGATCTTGGAAACCTATTGTTGGAGGTATTGCATCTTTATACCTAAAGAAAGAGTTGGAAAAGAAATGGATAAAAAGAGATTTAAAAACAAAAACAAGACAAAAACTCTAGATGTGATCACTAGGTGCTTGGGATTGTAGGGAAAATGTTTGGATCACAGGTATATCTGCATGAACATGCATCAATCCATTCCCACCCACGAGGGGAAGACAGATTTTTGTTGGGAGAAGACTGCAGAAAATAAATGCTTTGACTCTTTTTATTATCTTAGGTTTTAGTTAAACAAAACCCTGAAACTTTAATATATTTGTGGGGTGGTGTGTATGTGTATGTGTAAGATTAGAGTCGCGATTTGGGCATGTGTCTGGCAACTACTTGCAGTGAGGTGAGAATATATGTCAATGAGAGGATTCCAGGAGGGAAAGCAGAAATTAAATTAAATTTTACAGCTGTTACTCATCACAGCCCTGTAGAGTTGGTACTATTGTTAACATCATGGCACAGATGGGAAAATTGAGGCACAGGAATATTAAGTGAAGTACCCCATTAGAAAGTGTAGAGCTGGGATTTGGGTTCAGCGTCTGACTGCTTTCAAAGCCTTTGCAGCTCTCAAGGAAGGAAGAATTAGAAGACAAACAACACAGTGTGCCATGAAGAAAATTCAGTAATGCCTCCCAGGTCAGGTGGACTGGGATTTAAGGTGCTCCCTTCTGCTTTCAGTGGGAGTGAAACGGGATGGTGAGTGCTATGGTTTCAATGTCAATTTCAACTCATGTTGAAACTTAGTTACCATTGTAATAGTATTAAAAGGTGGTACCTTTAAGAGTGCTTAGGTCACGAGGCCTTTGCCTTTATGAATGGATTAAGGCCGCTATCTTGGGAGTGGGTTAGTCACAACAAAAGTGGGGAATTTGGCCTCCGTTTCCTCTGTCTCGTGTGCTCACTTGCCCTTCAGCATCTTGTGATGCAGCAGGAAGGCCCTCTCCAGATGCCGAAGCTATGCTCTCGAACTTCCCAGACTCCAGAACTGTGAGAAATAAATATATTTTCTTTATACATTATCTGATCTGTAGTATTCTGTTATAGCAACTAGCAAATGGCCTAAGACAGTGTGAATGAGAGAAATGGGAAGAAGCTGGGGGGAAGGGGTTACAGTGATTTCCCTAGGAAAAATTTTGGTCACATCTCCTAAACCAATTTCATTACAGGATCTGGCACAAGGTTGGCATGTAAGTGAAATAAATAAATGGAGATTCAAATGGAATACACAGAAAAATATCTGGAAGGATATGCAACCAAGTTCCAATAATAGTTATTACTGGGAAATGAGAATGTGGGGAGAGAGAAACAGGAGGTTTTTTATTTACATTATTTACGCGCCTCAGTTTTATTTGTAATCTATGATAGTTCAAATAGGGTTGGAGTTTCCATTATTTAGTTAATATTTTTCTAAAGCATTGATTCTCATACTTGGCTGATCACTGGAATTTCCTGGGAAGCTTTTTAAACAAGCACATTCCAGAGCTGAACAGGACCCAGGGAATCAGAATCTTCATGGTGGGTCCAGGGATCTCTGATTAAAAAGTTCCACATATGATTCTGAGGATGAGCCACATTTGGGAACAGTTGGTCTACTTATGATAAACCGTTTAAAGCACCTTCCAGCACTTTGGAAAGACTTAATTCCATATAAGCAGTTGATACACTAATTACAAATTTGCCTTATCTAGTCATTAATTTAGGTTCCCTAAGGACTACTCTGAATCCTTTGGATTAAAGGAGCAGTTGAATCTAGTTAACCTAGTTCTGATTAGTGTATAGCTATAAAATAGAAAAACATATTTTCTGAAAATATCCTACAATTAATTTTTATTACCAACGTAAGACTAGTCTTTTCTATAATTAGTGAAAAATGCTTTATTTTTGCTGGTAGATGCCCCGATTATAACATGAGAAAATGGAATCTCAAAGAAATGAAAAAACTTGCTTAAGAATATGTAGCTGGTTAATGGCTGATCCAGGACAAATGCAAAACCTGCACTGTGATAGGCACTGGTGGGTCAATGACAAATAATATGGGATTCCAATGTTCCAGGAACTTAGGGTACAGTGAGGGAGCCTGACAGGTGTTGTGACCGTGACTTTCAGTCAACATATCCAAGACACCTGCAGCTTAGAGTGGGTAACAATAGAAGTAGTGGGTTGATATCATTATACAACCTGGTGCCCAGAAATGAACCTGTCTTAGTTTTTCCAGAACAGAACTTAATTTCTATTTTGAGCCTTATTCTGATAGTAATTGAATAATTTTAATCAATACAAGTAATCTTGCTCAGTTCAGGATTCTCTGCTCCCCTGCTTCAATGGGGTTGCAGCTGAGTTCTAGGGGTCTGAAGAATGCCAAGGCATTGGGGGATGGAGAGATCCTAGTGTCATTTTCCACCTTACATCTGCTGAGCATCTTACTTCCATCTGGTCCCTAAGGGCTGGTTTATGTAGATTGCAGCTGTGCCTTTTTATCCTAACCACAAGGCTTCTTCAAGTCTGGGTCATCCTTTGCTATTCCCACTGCTCTTCTGATTGTCCCCAGACAGTTGGTGGTTCCATGCACTGTGCTAGAAAGCTTAAGGACTCCAGGAGATGGTTTCAGACCTATCTGCTGGGAACCCCACTTGGCCATTTTCTACTTTTTTTTTACATGATGCTGGGCTTAGGGAAATTCCATGAGTTTTGCCAAATACTGCTCCCAGCCTGGGAATAGAGCATAGATCTTCCTTACTCTTGTATTCCCAAGTCGGAATGAGAAATCTCTTAAACATACGGCTTCCAAAAGACGTGGCTTGATGTGTGTGTGGGTGAGTGGAGGTGGGAAAGTAAATGGCTTGGGAACTCCTCTCAGGGACCCACCAGGGTTTGAATTTCTTCCTTCCCACTTAGTGACTATGATACTGGCTTTTGATATCCTAATATTCTTATAGGGGAACTTATTTTTGAGCAGTATGATGTCAATGTCAAAGTGTTTCCCTTTGATCTCCACTCCTCTTTGCCTCAGTTTCCCAGATTGTAGATTATACAGAATAGTGTGCAGCTTACTGTGGGTGGGGATTAGAATAAAATGTCTTTGCATGACTACATGCATTCTTTTAAGTCTTTTAACGGCATAATCTATGCCTTGACTCCTTCGGAGTTTTGAATGTCAATGCCCTCCAACCAAGACTATCCGGAACACACGAATAGTTGAATAAATTGGGTTTATTACTTGGTGCAGTGAGCACATACCATAGGGAATTGGGACGTTGTTATTAAGAAGGTGTTAGAAAGGACTTATAGGATTTGGGTTTGTGTTAAGAGATTTTGGAACGGATTTAAGGAAATAGAGTTTTGCTCTGGATTGGATGCTGCCAGGAAGTAGGGTAATTCTATGATTGGGCATCTTAATACATTTTATCTAGAAGGAGGGAAGAATAGACGGAGGCTAAAGCTATAATTGGTAAAGAAGCAGCAGATACTCATATTCGCTAGGAGAGGAAGATGGGTATTTTTGTGGCTTCGACATGTTCACGTTTTGTTTGTGTTCAGACATGCTTATGGAATGGTCTTGTTTTTGTCTGGATGCAATGTGGTCATCAGAGTAGCCTTATATGGTGTTGATGTGCTATGAAATTATTTCTGTTTAGTAGGAGGACACCCAGACCTACATGTGGGTTCCAGGCCAGCTCCTAGCAAAACCAAGGCCAGGTTTCATAATACACCAATATTATCAACCTAGTTGATAGCTCCCAAAAGTCAGGGCTGCTTTCTTTTTTCTCAGTACATGAAAGCTTGAAATTCCAAGTTTATGTTTCCCAAATGGTTTTTTGGAATGCAAAAGCCAAGAATGAGTCACTTATGTTTTCCTGTGTTCCTAAAGTCTAGCTCCTCAAAGAGAGAAGAACTTTGAGGTATCAGGGAATACTAAAGAAAATCTCACCAATTAAAATATTATAACATTATCCTATCTGCACAATGACATTACCAGATGGTTGGTGCGATGATGGAGGTAGCACCATAAAGGAGGACTCTGGCACAGCCTCCTCCTGGGAGAGATGACCTTTGAGATGGCTTTTTCTGTCAGAGAAAGGGAGACAGAAGAAAAATGTTCTGTGAGGAAAGAAAAGTGTGCATTGGCCGTGCTGGGGAAGAGACAAACCAATCATAGTGCTTGCTTTGCTCCCAGTCTGTCCTAAGTAAAAGTAAGAGATCTCATCCCTATTCACAGCTGGTTGGCTCTGACTCACAGGCAGACACTTGGTAGGTGGGTCAGTAACCTGTGAGTTTGCCCTGCACATGAAGAGGAGCTGGGCCAATCAGACTGCCTTTTTCTCAGGAATGTGGGCTAGGAAATGCCAGCAGAAAAAGGCTGTGAGGAGCGAAGTTTAAAGCTGAAGTGCTGTATGCACAGGAGACTTGAGGAAGAGTGGGAGCCAAGAGGTGTTATGGAGAGTCAAAGTGATGAGGAAGCAGGGACTGGAGGCAGAGAGATGGCAGGTTGAAAGAGTATGTGGTGGGGTGGCTGTAACAGACAAGTCATAGGGAAAAAAGACACCTAACGTAGCAGAGTCTTGTTAGCCTGGAGTGGCAGATTGGCGATTACGCACTCCTGTGCCTCCCCTTTTTCTGCTGCTGGGGGCTGACTTGCCTAGAATCTCTGTTTCTGAACTTCAGGTCCTTTCCTCTTCCTCACCTCCACATACATCTTTACAGTTATCTTCACCTCCTAACTCAGACTTATTTGAGTTACTTGAAAGAGCCCAACTAAAGAAAGAGTAGAGAGAAGCAGGGACCAGACCTAGGTTAGTGCCATCTGCTAAGACCTGGGATTTATAAATACGCTGTCAGAGCTTGTTCAATTTTAAGTAACAGAAGACCCAATTCAATTTGGTTTAAGATCAAACAGAATGTATTGCCTCACATAGGTGAAAAAGCCAGGGCCAATTAGCTTTAGCTATGCTGGGTTCAGGGCCTCAGACAATGTCAGCAAGACTGTCTCTCTTTGTGTCTCCATTCTCTTTTTCTGTTTTATCTTCTGGCTCTTCTCTAGGTTTATATCCGGTGGACAGTGTCTTCTTCCTAGTTTCTCCGGCAAAAGTCTGGGGAAAGAGGATTGGACCAACTTGAATTCCAGACCTGTCCCTGAACAGATTTCCATGGCTGGCAGGACCTGGTGGATTGGTGGGACCAGTCTTTTCTATGTAATGGATAAGACCAACGGCAGATGCTGGGTGGGCAAATTTAGCAGATGTCCACCACACTGACCATAAATGTGCACATGTGCATTTGAAAGCATTCATTATTGCCAGCCACCAGGAAATGAGGAGTCTAGAGAAGAAGGAAAAATATATAGTCATTATCTGGACATGAATACATCTTTAAACTTGAATAAAAGTTAGTTTGGAAGTCAATATATATTTAATCTGTTTTCACTATTTTTTTCATCTTTCAAAATAACTTTGGAACGTCGTATAATTGTTGGTATGCAATGATTTGGGGGAAGGACGTGATAGGATCATAATGTAGGTCCTGTATGCACCTACATTATGGTATAGCAGAATTGGTCCTAAAGTGGAAAGGGTTAAATCTGGTCATGCCACCTTCTACCAGCTTGAGTCATTTAATCCCTCTGGCCTCAGAATCTAATTGGGGATAGTCATCTTGCAGTGTTGTGGTGAGAGTTAAATACAAGATAAAATATTTTCCAAACCAGTCTGTGCATGTGATTATAACCTCCTGTTATAAATGGCATTCTAAAACCTTATACTTAGGCTTTTGTAAAGCAGCCCGAGAAAGAGCGTTTGTGCATGTATGCGTGTGCATTTGTGTGCACCCATGTTTTGTGTGAACAAGAGGAACAGTGGCATTGCTGAAGGGGCTGTGCATCTGGGAACAGAGGCATATGAAGGCTCTGAAAGGTGATAAGATCCTTACCAAACCCATGACTGGTACCTGGGAATGACTGAGGGGCTTGGGTACCACTTGAGGCTGCCCTTGCTGTGGCTGTCCACCGTAGAAACAAAGCCCAGAGAAAATGTCTAAATGGGGGAATTCACAAGGTAATTTCGAGTAGAACCTTGTAACCACCAGTGCAGTAAGAGACAGTGAGCGGGAACCTGGCTTTGTAGCTCATGAGCTAAGCGCAGGGCTGGAACTCTGCTGCTGTGTCATCTACGCAACAATACATCTCCTGCCTCATTCTTCCAAGCCAGGTGAGGGATCCACTAGATAAATGGGCTCCAAATCAAAGCAGTTTTTTTCTTCCCTCCTGATTTGTATGCATTTTACTACCTTTTCTTCCCTTATAGCTCTAAATAGAAGTTACAGAATTATGTTTACTAAGAGTGGTAAGAGCAGATGTTCTTGCCTTATTACTGATCTCATGGGGAAGGTGTTCAGTCTCTCACCATTAAATATGTTGTGAGCTGTAGAGGTTTTCTGTATATGTTCTTCATACGGTTAGGCTTTATGTCCCCACCCAAAACTCATCTTGAATTGTAATCTCCATAGTCCCCATGTGTCAAGGGAGAGACCAGGCAGAGGTAATTCAGTCTTGGGGGCAGTTTCCCCCATGCTGTTCTCATGATAGTGAGTTCTCATGAGATCTGATGGTTTTATAAGAGGCTTTTCCCCTTTTGCTTAGCCCCTTTCCTCCCTGCCACCTTGTGAAGATGGTGTCTTGCTTCCCCTTTGCCTTCACCATGATTGTAAGTTTCCTGAGGCTTCTGTAGCCGTGCAGAAAGAGTCAATTAAACCTCTTTCCTTTACAAAGAGGAAAGTTCTTTATAGCAGTATAAAAACAGACTAATACAGTTTTTTATCAAGTTCAAGAAGTTACCCTCTATTCTTGTTTGTTGAGTGTTTTTTTAAAATCATAAATTGGTATTGGATTTTTGTCCAGTGCTTTTTCTGGATTGATTAATATGATCATGTAATTTTTCTTCTTTAACTTGTTAATGTGGTGTGGTTTTATACATATGGTGGAAATTACATTGCTTAATTTTGAATATTGAAACAGCCTTGCATACCTGAAAAAAACCTCTCTCGGTTATGTATATAATTCATTTTATATAATACTGAATTCTATTTACCAATGTTATATCAAGGATTCTTGCATCTATACTAATAAGGAAGATAAACTGGTCATTTTTGTGTATTGTCTTGTCTGGATTTGGCATCAAGGTAATACTAGCTACATAAAACAAATTGGGACGTGTTCTCGCCTCTTCTATTTTCTAGAAAAGATTGTGTACAACTGGTATTAATTCTTCCTTAAACATTTAGTATAATTCTCCAGTGAAATCATCTGGGCCTGGGAATTTCTTTTTTTGGTAGATTTAGAAATTATGGATTTAATTTTCTTAAGAGTTATAAGGCTATTTAAATGATTTATTTCATATTGAATGAGTTATGATACTTTGTGTTTCTTGAGAAAGTGGGACATTTGGTTTATTGCCATATGCATGTTGTAGAGTTGTTCATAGTATTTCCTTATTGTTCTCTTGATGTCTGCAGGGTCTGCAGTAATATTGCCTCTTTAATTCCTGATGTTGGTAATTTGTATATTCCTTTTTTCCTTCTTAGTCTTGGTATAGAATTGTCATTTAATTGATCTTTTCAAAGAACCAGCTGTGTGTTTCATTAATTTTTTTTCTACTTCCAATTTCATTGATTTCTGCTTTTATCTTTATTATGTTTTTCTTTCTCCTGTTTTGGGTTTAATTTTCTCTTCTTTTTCTAAGTTCTTGAGTTGGGAGCTTAGATTATGGATTTGAGACTTTTCTTTTTTTCTAATATATGCAATTAATGCCATAAAATTTCATTTATGTACTGCTTTGGCTGTGTCTCACACATTTTGATATGTTATGCTTTCTTTTTCATTTAATTCAACTTATTTTTCAGTTTCCTTTCAGACTTTATCTTTGATTCATGCATGTGTGTTGCTTGGAGATTTTCTTGTTATCTGTTATTAAACTTTAGTTGATTCCATTGTAGTTGTAGAACATATTCTTTATGATTTCAATTCTTTTAAGTTTGCTGAGGTTCATTTTATGGTCCAGGACATGGTCTATTTTGGTATATGTTCCATGAACATGTGAAAAACGTGTGTATTCTGTTGCTGTTGGGTGGAATGTTCTATAAGTATTGAATAGATTCTATTGGATAAATGTGTTTTTGAGTATTTTATATCTTATTTTCTGTCTAGTTGTTCTATTATTTGCTGAAGAGGGGTGTTGAACTCTCCACTATAATTGTGGGTTTGTCTATTTATCGTTCAGTTTTGCTTCACATATTTTCAGCTCTATTGTTTGCTTCATATACATTTAGAATTGCTATATCTTCTTGGTGGGCTGACCCTTTTATCATTATTTAATATCCTTTCCTGTTGCTGGTAATTTTCTTTACCCAGAAGTCTACTTTATTTGATATTAATATCACTTCTGATTTCCTTGATTAATGTTTGTATGATACAAGGATAAAAGGATAGTTTCCTACCTTTTACTTTCAACTTGTCTGCATTATTACATTTGAACTGAGTTTTTTGTAGATAGCATACAGTTGGGTCAGGATTTTAGGCCCCCTCTGCCTAAGAAGCATACTGTGGCAGAAAGTGAAGGGGAACCAGCATGTCACATGATGAGAGCAGAAACAAGAGAGAGCGGGGTGGGGGGAGTTGCCACAAACTTTTAGACAGCCAGATCTTGTATGAACTCAGAGTGACAACTCAGTCATTAGCATGAAGACAGCACCAAACTCTTCATGAGGGATCTGTCCCCATGATTTAAATGCCTCCCACCCAACACTAGGAATCACACCTCAACAGGAGATTTGGAGGGGTCAAACATCCAACCCATATCATTAACTTTGGGAGTTTGATTATTAAATATCTTGAGGTAGTCTTATTTGTATTAAATCTACTTTGCATTCTATAACCGTCTTGTGGTTATTTTAAAAATTTTTTTATTTTTAATTTTTTTGGGTACATAGTAGGTATATAAATTTATGGGGTACATGAGATGTTTTGATACAAGCATATGGTGTGAAATAAACACATCATGGAGAATGGAATATTCACTCCCACAAGCATTTATCTTTTGGGTTACAAATAATCCAATTACTTTCTTTTAGTTATTTTTAAAATGCACAAGTAAGTTATTGTTGACTATAGTTATCCTGTTGTGCTATCAAATAGGTAAGTCTTATTCATTCTTTTGAACTGTGTTTTGGTACCTATTAATCATCCCCCCCCCCCCCGAGCCCCCCATTACCCTTCCCAGTCTCTGGTAACCATCCTTCTACTCTCTACATCCATGAGTTCAATTGTTTTGATTTTTAGATCCCACAAATAAGGAGAACATGTGATGTTTGTCTTTCTGTGCCTGGCTTGTTTCATTTAATGTAATAATCTCCAGTTCCATCCAAGTTGTTGCAAGTGATTGGATCTCATTCTTTTTATGGCTGAATAGTACTTTATTGTGTATATATACCACATTTTCTTTATCCATTCCTCTGTCGATGGACACATAGATTGTTTCCAAATCTTAGCTATTGTAGACAATGCTGAAACAAACATAGGGGTACAGATACCTCTTTAACACACTGATTTCCTTTCTTTGGGGTAGATACTCAGCATTGGGATTGCAGGGTCATATGATAGCTCAATTTTTAGTTTTTTGAGGAACATCCAAATTGTTTTCCCTTGTGGTTGTACTAATTTACATTCCCACCAAATTTTCAAGGGTTCACTTTTCTGCACATCCTCACCAGCATTTGTTATTGCCTATATTTTGGATATAAGCCATTTTGAATGGGGTGAGATGAAAACTCATGGTAGTTTGATTTGCATTTCTCTGATGATCAATGATGTTGAGTACCTTTTCATATTCCTGTATGTCAACTGTATGTCTTCTTTTGAGAAAAGTCTATTCAAATCTTTTTTCCATTTTTTGGTTTGAATTATTAGATTTTCTCCTATAGGGTTGTTTGAACTCCTTATATATTCTCGTTATGAATCCCTTGTCGGATGAGTAGTTTGCATATTTTTTCTTCCATTCTGTGGGTTGTCTCTTCACTTTGTGGTTTGTATCCTTTGTTCTGCAGAAACTTTTTAACTTGATGTGATTTCATTTGTCCATTTCTGCTTTGGTTGCCTGGGTGTGTTTAGAACCATAGCACACAGTGTTATAATTTTCACTTCAACCACCAATTACAATTTAGATAATGCAAGAAGAGAAGAGAAGTCTGCTGTTACTTCCCATGTCCTTTCTTCTTTCCTGCTGTTCCATGTTTCCTTAAAAAACTCATTTCCTTTCTCTTCAGAAAATTTTCTTTAGCCCTTTTTTAGTATAGGTTCTGCTGATGACAAATTCTTTTACTCTCTTTCATCTGGGTGTCTTGATTTTTCCTTCATTCCAGAAGGATATTTTTACTGAGTATAGAATTCTATAACACAGTACATAGGTTGACGGTTTAAAAGAACCTAGTACCCTTTGTTTTTCTTGATCCTCTCCCTCCTCCCAGCCTCCATCCTCTGCGAGGCCCCACTGTGTGTTGTTTCCCCCTATGTGTCTATGTGTCTTCGTCATTTAGCTCCCACTTACAAGTGAGAACATGTGGTATTTGGTTTTCTATTCCTGAGTTAGTTTGATAAGGATAATGGCCTCAAGATCTATCCATGTTTTTAAAATTTTAATAGCTTTTGGGATACAAGTGACCTTTGGTTACATGGATGAATTCTATAGTGGTGAATTCTGAGATTTTAGTGCAGCTGTCACCTAGTGGTCACTGATTTCAAATAGGCACTGGACTTTGTCTGAAATCTTGTTCTCCTACCTAGTGGGTTCAGTTTCCACTCTCCCAGATGACTTTTCTTTCCTTCTCAAACTTTCTGAAATGTTTCTCTTCCTTTTCTTTTGGTTAGTGACCTCACTGCCTCCTTCAGGAACGCTGTTGTTTCTCTAGAACCAAACCTCAAGCCCTGTAATGACATTTTCTGTTTTCTATTACAGTGGAAGAAGCATCTCTCAATGTGTGCTAGAATACTTCTCCCCTCAACTTTGTTCATGTGACCACTCTTTTTCTCCTCCCTGCATCTTAGTGTCTCTCTTGCTACTAGATAATTCCTTAAAGCCCATGTACACATGCTCAAATACTTTCCATTTCAAAAATGTAAAAAGCAAAATAAAACCCATTCCTTCCTTGATAACAATTCCTTCTCTCGTCACAATTCTATCTGTGCTCCTTTACTGAGCAAAACTTGTTGACTTGCCTACTCTTGTTGTTCTTCATTTTCTTATCTCCCATCTAAGAGTTAATACTAAAATAAAATCAAAATTAAATTATATTATGAAATGTTTAAAATAAATGGAGAGGCTTTTTCATTTTTCAATCTGCTGACTTTTGCCTCCCTCCAGCTGTTGAATCTACTCTTGTCAAGATCACTGATGACTGTGTTGCCAGCTCTAATTTACTTTTATCTTCATTTTACTTGTTTCTTTGTTAGTTTCTGTGACACCATTCTTTCCTGGTTTTACTGCTACCCTTCCTGCTTTTCCTTCACTGCACCCCCCAGATCTATCAGTCCTGCCTTTTTTTCTTTACACACTTTCTCTCCTCACGATTTCGTTCAGTCTTATGGCTTAGATACCTTCATATACTGGCAACTTCCTAGTTTATATTTCCATTCCTGACCTCTCTTCTGTGCATTAGGGTCAAATATCTCATTGCCTGATTGACATCTCCACTTAGATATTTAATTGGCCTCCCAGACTTAACAGCCACAATTTAGTTAAACTCTGGATCCTTGACATCCTTCTCTACCACCTCTACCTCCATAACCTTCCTTAATCAATGTTCTGAATTTCTGTAAATGTTGTCCTCTGAGCTGCTTAAGCTTCAAACCTAGGAGTTACTTTAATTCTTATCTTTTTCTCACCCCCATTCAAACGCATTAGTGAATCCTTTAAAATACGTCTTGAGTGTGTTGACCTCTCTCTGTCTTCAGTGACTTCACCCTAATCCAAGGCATCACTTCTCTCTCCTGGATCACTGTCAACAGCCTCTGTGGTTTCTCTTTCTACTCTTGCTCCTCTGTGAACCAGAGTCTTTGGCTTAATATGAACAAAGATTAAAACTATAGAAATCTACGGTAATAACAAACTGATATACATCTCCTCAAATGAACAAATGTTAACATTCAAGCATTTTTTATCAAATTTATTTTTCTTGAATAAATAAAATGATATTAATTAAGTTAAACTCCTTTTTGTAACCCTTTACCTAATGGCATTCCTTTTCCTTCTCCTTTTCCTTCTTTCCTGCAGCCACTGTGATGAACTTTGTATATGCCTTTCTTGCCCAAACTTTTATGCTTTTATTTCCCATATTTGTATCCAGGGTCTAGTATTGTTATGTTTAATATTGTTTTGCCTATTTAAACATTTATATATCAGTAGAGATCAGATTCATTTCATTACTGAATAGAATTGCATTAGACAGACATAGCTGATTTTATTTATTCATCCATCAATACTTCACTGCCTTTAATCTTTTATTGTTACCCACAGTGCTGCTATGTACAGACTTAGACATGTCTTCTTGTGCAATATTCCAGAATTTCTGTGGCAGAAATGCAGGAATGAACGGAAATACTGGATCATATGGTATATACATTTTCACTTTTACCTGAAAGTGTCAAACTGCTCTTCAAATGATAGATCATTTTCGCCAGCAGTCTGAATGTTCTCATTTCCCTATAGTCTCCGACACTTGATATTATCTGACTTAAAAAGTATTTGATAATCTAAAAGATGTGAAACAAATGATCTTGGAAATTAAAAATCATTAAAAGGATTATATAGCATCCCACCACTCATACCCCTGACTCCTCAGTGGGGTTGTTATATTCAAAACAAAATCCCCACATTAAAAAAAGAACTATAGCCTATTAAGGTCATGCATGTCTGAATCTCCACCATTCCTTCGTTCCTTCCTCTATTTTACTCCAGATGCCCAGGGCATACTTGAAGCCTTCACATGGCTGTTCTTTCTGCCTGGGCAGTTCTGCTTCCAGCTGTTAGCTTGGCTGTCAGCTTATCCTTGAGGCATCAGGATGAGGGGTTAAATGCTGCTTCCTCAGAGAGGACTTCCTAGGTGGTCCTGTCTAAGAAAGCCAGCTAGCTATTCAGTGCTTCCTTTTCCCCATTTGATTTCTATTAGATCACATCCTTTCAAACCACAGTCTGTTTATTTACATTTACTTGTTTATTGTGCACAGACAACATAGTGCTGCTGTCCTTCCAAAGGCAGTTTGATGGAATTTCTCTCCAGCAAACTGTCTTTGGTGTTCCGTGCTAACTCAGAATTACGCAGGAAGAGGCATTTTGGGAACTGTAGTTCCAATTCAACCACGTTGATACAATACAAATATAACATAAATCCAGCATTCTTCTTATTGGTTAGGCAGGGAACATGTATTTATTGGATGTCTTTTACAGGCCAGGGTACCAAGCTAGGTGACTTACACATATTCTTCCTTAATCCTCAGAACAGCTTTGAAGTAGATGATATTATTCTCATTTTATAGAAGACTGAGGCTCTAAGAGGTTAAACAGCATGCTGCATGTCATATAGTTACTAAGTGATGTCATTGGTATTTAAATTCAAGTCTTTCCATTTCCTAAACCGATTCATTTCAATTACATAGTCCCAGTTTAAAAATTATAGGTAATTTTATTGCTACTTATGCCATTTTGGCAGATTAATTTTACCTTTAAAAACTAAACTGCCAGCGATCACTGCTTTTTATCTGTAAAGGGGGAGATAATTGATTGGATTGTCCACTGTAGCCAAGATGATTGTATGGGGCAGCGGGTCTCAGCGATTAATGGGCATAGGAATAAACTTGGCCTCAGAAAAGGTGTTCCTCACAAGTTGCTTGAGGGTTAGAATCACCTGGCGTGTTTGTCAAAGCTACATATTTTCAGCCTGGTGTAGTGGCTTGCACTATAATCTCAGCTAGTTGTGGGGGCTGACGTGGGTGGATCAGTTGAGGCCAGGAATTCAAGACTAGCTTGGGCAGCATAGTGAGACACCACACCCCCGGCCCTTGCTAAAAAAAAAATACGTATTTCCAAGCTACTCCCCAAGTGATTCAATACATCAGATTTTAAATATATATGCACCCAATACCGAAGCACCCAGATTCATAAAGCAAGTTCTTAGATACCTACAAATAGACTTAGACTTCCACACAATAATAGTGGGTGACTTTAACACCCACTATTGGGAAACTGTGTTTTTAAACAAGTGCCCCAAACAATTTGTTTCATAAGGCAAACTGGGAAATGCTACCTTACAAACATTTTGAGGAAGTAGCAGCTAACTTGAATTTGAAAAACAAGGTCCCTGGAGTTTAAGTAAGAATGACAGGGGTTCAAGATATGCTTTGCAGATGCAACCAGCTTTTATGATCAGATGTTATTTATACAACTGAATATAGGCAGAAATGTGGGAGTATTCCAACAGTCAGGTTTGAAACAGGAAAAGAAAACCCCTCTATGCATTTCAAGAGAGAAAACGTATCCAGGAGTTGGTAGTAAGAGTGAAGGAAGGGCTGGAAAAACAATCAGGGGAAGACAAGGTTATGGAAACAGTTGTAACTGCAGGAAACCACTAGAGTCCCAGGGCTAAGGAGTAAAAGGAGAAACTGAGTGATTGAGAGGCAGGAGGCCTGCCCTGGAGTGGATTCCAGGCTTAGCTACTCAGAACCTTTGATGAAGGGCTGCTAAAACTAGAGGAGGGGTAGGGAGAGAGAGAGAGAAAGAGATAGAATGAACAATGGCTTCCGCCTTCTTCCTGTTCTTCAGTTTTCCCCAGCGCCTCCCATTGGCTGAACCTGGCTGGAATTCAGCAGGGAAGGGAGTGTGGGATTGTAGTTTCCAGGTGTCCAGTGCGCTGTGATACAAAGTAGAACGCAGATGGCGCACACAGGCCTGAGAGCCAACAGGCGAATAACTAGCCAGAGCACCCAGTCAAAACAGGGTCATTACATGAGGCAGCCTGTATGTGGGAGGAAAAAAAAAAAATCACTGTTCAAAGTAGGGACTAGATAGCGTTTAGATTTGTAACAGTTGTGTCCATTTTAATTAGAATTATTGGTTAACACTTACTCTGTATGATATAGTTTATGACTTAGCAAATGGAAAGGAGTCTATTATCATTGTCTAGGTCAGGAGTTGAAACTAGCAGCCCTTGGGATGGGTCAAGAGCACAGCCCTATTTTGAAAAGCCTGCACATTTTCAAAAAGTTTGAATTGTTTGTCAAATGTAAAAATTATATTTCACATAAAAAAATTTCAACTTCTCTTGAAATATTAGAATATTTGAAAATGTTAAAATCTCGTTCTAACATGGCAACAACCAGCTGGAAGAAGTAGAATGGCAGCTCTATTTAGACAGCATGTGTCCTTCATACATGTCTTCTTCACATTGTGTGGTCTTAGTGGGCATTTTCATTTGCCATCGCTGGTCTTAACATATTACATTTTTATTTTGTAAATTTATAAAGTTTTAGTTTATAAGTTTATAAAAAATGTGAGAAAAGAGGGTCATCTGTGCCTGAGGTAATTTATTACTTTTTGTGTACCATATTGAGAAGGAATATTGATGATAAGGTTGATAATGATGATGATGAAGAAACTGCTAATCACCAGGTGGCAATATCCAGATGTAAATACTGATTGTTCGGGAAGATATTAAAAATCTTCTCAAGCCCTGCAAACTTAGCCTTTTAACGTGACCCAGACATCACATTAGTGTGGCGCTTGTTTGTTTTTAAAAAATTGGGGTCTAATATTAAACTCCCTCTGGATACTTACTGCCTAAGTCCCTTAACATCACATCCTTATAGGGAAGAGAGGGATCACGGATACACACAGTCCTCTTTTCTATTTCCTCAGTAAACAAGTAACTATAGAAACACACTTAGCAAACAGCTTGGTGACCATCCTGAACTCTAAGAAACTTCAAAAATTAACTTGCTGCTGGACAGGATCTTTGATTAGGAACTCTTCAAAGATGTTTTCCTTCACATCAGCATAAAATTATGACCTGGTTTTGCTACTAAGGTTTTGAGAACTGTTTAAGCACAGTTCTACAAAGAACAAGAATTTTTATCCAGTTGACACTAGGTCAGTATCTTGTCTTTATACTTGCATGTGAGCCTTATAAAGGAACTGAAAAATGTATTTGTTGTATCATTTATGTAGAAATGAGGACCAAAGCTTGACATTTCAAAGCTGTGAGATTTACTAAGACTAGTAAGGGAGATGGACAATTAAAGGAAGGCTTTGACTTAGGTAGTGGACTCCAGGGACTGTTTCCTTCCCTCTTCCCACTTGCCAGCATTCCTGCTGCAGTGATGAAAGTCTTGGAAGTTTCAGTCCCTGTTGGGAATTCCAAGTGGACTAAGGGAAAGGGGCTCCCAGATAATCAGCCTTCCTAAATGTCTTCCCTCCCTTATCTGGAAAAGAAATAGTGGAAGAGATGCAGGAGCATTTTATTAGAATCTATTTTATGAGGTAAAATATAAAACATTTATTTATTATAAGTCGATGAGAACAGTAAGTCTGTTTTTACAAACACAGACATTTGAAATCAATTTCCGGATGACCGCTGTGGCTTTATAACCTCAGAATCCAGTTCATGTCTGAATTTTGTTTTGGCTGCAAATATTGAGAAAGTTCCAGTCCACATGAATTAGTTGCAAATGGATAAAATATTTTAAACAGCTGTTTTTGCAACTTAGGATATGTTTTAATAAAAAACGGGAGGAGATTATTCAGAATTTTGCACACAAATAAGTAAACATGGTAGTATGAGTCTGTGTTGGTGCCCACCCAAATGTGTTAAAATTAGAAGTATTTAAAAGCTAAATTTGGCCAAAAAGCATATGAAAAAATGTTTAACATTAAATTAAATAAAAATGCTAATTAATCATTATGGAAATTAAGTCAAAACCATAGTGAGACACCATCTCATACCAGTCAGCAGGACTATTATTAAAAAGTCAGAAAATAGCAGATGCTAGTGAGGCTGTGGACAAAAGGGAAGACATATACACTGTTGGTGGGAATGTAAATTAGTTTGGTCCCTGTGGAAAGTGGTTTGGAGATTTCTCAAAAAACTAAAAACAGAACTGTCATTTGACCCAACAATCCCATTATTGGGTATATACCCGAAGGAATGTAAGTTGTTCTACCACAAAGACACATATGCATGTATGCTCATTGCAGCAATTTTCACAATAGCAGAGACACAGAATTAACCTAGATGCCCATCAACAGTGGACTGAATAAAGAAAATGTGGTACATATATGCCATGGAATACTATGCAGCCATGAAAAATAACAAAATCATGTCCTTTGCAGCAACATGGATGTAGGAGGAGGCTATTATCCTAAGTGAATCAACACAGGAACAGAAAACCAAATACTGCCTGTTCTCAATTATAAGTAGGAGCTAATCACTGAGTACACATTGACACAAAGAGGGGAACAAGAGACGCTACAGCTTACTTGAGAGGGTGGGGGTCAGAGAGGGTGAGGATCCAGAAACCACCTATCATGTACTATACTCACTACTTGGGTGATGAGAAACCATCTATTGAATACTACACTCACTACCTGGGTGCACACTAGCCCTAGTGACATGCAACTTACCCATGTAAAAAATGTGCATGTGTACCCACCGAACCCAAAATAAAAGTTGGAAGAAAAATGTTAAACTTTCGGGTGGGCGCAGTGGCTCACGCCTGTAATCCCAGCACTTTGGGAGGCTGAGGTGGGCAGGTCACATGAGGCCAGGAGTTCCAGACCAGCCTGGCCAACATGGTGAAACCCTGTCTCTACTAAAAATACAAAAATTAGCCAGGCTTGGTGGCGGGCACCTGTAATCCCAGCTACTTGGGAGGCTGAGGCAGGAGAATCACTTGAACCCTGGAGGCGGAGGTTGCAGTAAGCTGAGATCGTGCCACTACACTTTAGCCTGGGTGAGAGAGCGAGACTTTGTTTCAAAAAAAAAAAAAAAAAAAAAAAAATTAAAAATTAAGCATTTAAAAATTAATTTTTAACTTAATTAAAGTTAACTATGTGTAATATCTACTAGTATGTTAACTATGTGTAAATACAACTACTTTCAACCACCGTAGCTGTTTATTTTCTTTCTTTTCTTTTTTAAAAGTGAAAACAAGTTTATTAGGAAGGTAAAGGAATAAAAGAAAGTCTACTCCATAGGCAGAGCAACCTGTAGCTGTTTCTTTGGGTGTTTACCTCCGTGTCTCTAATCTTATTCTGTATTTTCTTGACTTACCTGTTGTGAACATTATCTATTAAATTTTCTTCGTGGTATTCGAGGATTGTGCTTTCTCACTCCCCACTCTCTCTTCTCTCCTACATCATCCTCAGCCCCCATTTTCCCATTAGTGAAGCTTTGGTTAAACCATAGTCAGTGTTTACATGAAAATGGTGATGTAAATATCATATCTTGCTGCCAGCCAGATAGTCTATCATGATCATTTCTGTTACAACTTCCATTTTTCCTTGAGTTGATAATTGCTTTAGTTTTTTTCATTTGTTTGGTTTACTACATGACTATTATGGGCTAAACTGTGTCCCTGCAAATTTCAGATGTTGAAGCTCTAATCCCTAGTACCCCAGAATGTGACTATATTTGAAGACAAGAACTTTAAAGAGGTGATAAAGTTAAAATGAGGCTGTTGGGGTGGGCCCTAATCCAATGTGACTAGCGTCCTTATAAGAAGAGGAAAAGGCAGCAGGGATGTGTATGCACAGAGAAAGACCATATGAGGACATAGCAAGAAAGCAACCAACTGCAAACCGAGGAGCGAGGCCTCTGAAAAAACCAAACCTGCCAATTCCTTCATCTTGGACTTCTAGCCTCTAGAATTGTCAGAAAATAAATTTCTGTTGTTTCCGCCTGCAGTCTGTGGTGTTATGGAAGCTCAAGCAGATGAAGAGCTGACTGTTGTTTTCCAAATGGTCCGACGAGCTTATTCATAATTTTTCCAAACTCTCTGAAGCAATTCCAAACATTCTGCCAGTTCCACCCCTCCTTCCCTCATCTCCCACAAGCATTCTTTCAGGGATGCCACAAGCTAACCTTGGCTCATACGGGGTATAATGGAGGGCTTGGGCACTCAGCCCTCCATGAGAACACCTGGCTTTGTGAGTCACGCATGGGCTGGGTGTCAGTTTCTGCTGATGTGGGTGGAGTGTCTGTAGGCAGCACATAACCCAGACTTAGTGCCCTGCCCACTGTCCTCCTGCTGTGCTCTCTCTACTTCTTCTCTAATCCCTTTCCGTCATCCCCAAACTTCCCTTTACCACGTTTGGTTCACCTGTCTCTTGAATCTTATGTTATACTCTTTTTTTTTGTTTTATTCCCTCCTTTTGCTGAAGCAAAACTTCCAGTGATTTTCTAAAACCAATACACAGGAAGTCAATTTTTTGAGTCCTTAAATGTCTGAAAATGTTTTTATTGCATCCTCACACTTGATGATCAGTGTGGTCAAGTATAAATAATTGGGATTGAAAACAATTTTTGCCTCAGAACTTTGAAGTCATTGGTCTACCATATTCTGGCACCCAGTGTTGAAAGCTCCAGAATCTTTCTGATGATCTGAGTAATGATATTGATATAAATGAGGAGTAGCTTGGGAACCAAAAGGGAACCCATTTAAAAACAGTAATTTGCAATTGTATATGCAAGATTATACAAGAATACATGGAATTTTACTTTATGAAATAATATGTGTAAAAGAACTTAAGAAACTCTGAAGTGTTAGACACACACACACACAAAATTTAGCCACAATTTTGACCTCAGTTGTAGGTACGTTTGATAATATGGAAGATAGCACAGTCTTCCCCCTACCCCAGCTGATGTATAATTCAGTTGAGTTTTATTTTAGGTTTGATCCAAGTTTAGTTCTGAACAATCATTTAAGAAAACAATCATTTAAAGAAATATAGAGAAAAGGCCTTCTTTGTGTGATATGGAAGGAGGTCTCAAACTGAGATAGGCCATACAAATATTGTTGGGGAAGAAGTGCACTTCTGTTGTTACAAGCCCATTGCACAATCTAAAATTCATTCAACAAATGTTTACTGGGCAGTGCACTGTGCCAGGCCCTGTGCTGGATAGGGGGCAAAGAGGAGTGAGCCACTTGGACCTGGCCTCCACCCTCCTGGTGCCCATTTTTAGGGGAGGAGACAGACAGGAACAAATTAGAATGTGTTAAGCAGTTAATTACACTACAGTAAGATGAGTTTTGTAACAGAGGGAATGCAAAGGGCAATGGGAGCCCCTGGAGTGTGGGATCCTAATCTGGGGAGTCATGTGAGCCAGGCCTCTGGGGGAGGTGAGGTTTAGGCTGAAAGTAAAGAATGGGTGAGGTACTCAGCACTTTGGGAGGTGGGAGGATCTCTTTAGTCCAGGAGTTCCAGACCAGCCGGGACAACATAGTGAGACCTCATCTCTCTCTCTCTCTTTCTCTCTCTCTCTCTCTCACACACACATGCACACACACACGAAAGGTTGGAATGAGCCATGAGCCACATGAAATGGCCAGAAGGGAGGAGAGCTCCAGATAGAGAGAATAGTGTCTCCTAGGTATAGGGGAAAAGTACCGTTTTAAGAACTTAAATAATTTCTGTGTGGTTGTCCCACGTAGGGAGACAGGTGGTGAGGCAAAGCTGGAGAGTTTGACAGGGCCTCAACAGTGAAGAGGTTTGGTCTTGATCCAAATAGCAACCAGAAGCCATTGCAAGGTTTTGGAAAGGGGAGTGACATGATCAGATTTGCTTTTTAAAAAGAATGCTTTGCATGGGTGGGAGAAAGGGTGGAGGCTGTAGTCACCCAGGAGAGAGACAAGGTGGTCTGAGTATGTGTTGTAGGCTGAAAAAAAGGCAGGAAGATTCTGGGAGACAGAACTCAGGTGCCATTTTGTTCTCCTGGAAGAGAGAGCAAGTTCTATCACAGGGGCTGAGTGCTATGGCTGGTAGGCGAAGGTAGAACAAGGATGGTGCAACAGTTACCAGGCACAGAGAGTCTCCAGAATCACACAGTTCCTGCAGGTCAAAGCCTATAGGCACATCCACCCAGGAAAAAAAAAATCAGGAAACCCTGTGGCAAAGGTCCAGGGTTGAGCAAGTTTCTGATGTCTGGGTAGGCAAGCGAGAGTATGGAAGTAGAGCATTGGGAAGCCAGGCAGTTGGCAAAAAGTCAGCTACTGGCCACCTAGACATGAGATGGCCTTGAAGCTGATGAAAGATTCTGGTTAGCAGGGTTTTGTGAGCTTTCTGTGAGGGTAGGAGTATCCTGCAGAGTGGTGGCCTCCCAGAGAAGCCAGGTGCCTGCAGGTAAGTGAAGACTCCCATCAGTTCTGCCAACCCTGTCTTCAGGATGCAGAAGTAGATCAGACATGGCTCCTCAGAGGTGACTCAGGCATGCCAACAGGACAAAAAAAGCAATACTCTCCAAGAAGGGGATATAGTATGTTCCATTGTCCCAAAGTATTTGTTCACAGAACGCCTTTTTTAATGGAGCATCTCACGAAATGCGAAGTGAATTCTGTCGAACTCACTTTGGCAAGTGTGGACTTGGTTAATTGCCATTATGGAAGTGTGTATGAATTATGGAGGACCATGAGATAAGGTGCAGCCAAGCGTACCCTGGGAGGTCAGGGAAGGCGTCCAGAAGTGATGGCACTTCAGCTGCTACTCGAAAGGCCTGGCAAGGCAGCAACTGGGGGGAAGTTCAGAAAGAGGAGAAGACTCTTTGAGGGATAGAGCTGGTACTATAGTAAACTCAAGTGGGACTAGCACACTGGTACATTACATAGGACTTCCATGTTTCACCATGATGAGAATCACCACAGTGGATAAAAAGGTTTTGGGCCCTTGCAGGTGTGGTTCTGAAAGATAATTTCTGAGTAAGGACTGAAGGAGACATATGGAAGGATGCAGCTAGGATGAGTCCATGGGAACTGGATGACAGCTGGCAGCAGGCAATTCTCAAGTCCTTGCCATAGTAGCGGAAGAAAGAACATCACCTAAGTTGGGCCTGTTTGGGTTTGAGGTATGGTCCTTGATTGGTTGAATGACTGGCTTATTGGTATTCTGTAGAAACAGATTAAAGTGAATTTGTTCATGGCTTTTCAGACTTGGAATAGCTAAGTTCCTCATTAGGGGATTTACTCTTCACTAAAATGTGGCCAGATGCTGTGCTATAATAATAAAGTGACCATAAGAGGGCGCCAAAGACAAAAGTATGTTGCTATTTTCGGCAGAATGACTTCAATAGAACACTGAAATAGGACATAAAAGGAAAGGCAGAGATCTGACGGGGGCAAGGAAGAAAAAGAAGACAGGATGAACTCACCAGCAGAGAGTTACAGATTTGTTTATCGTCTTGGTGGCAAAGTATTAAAATGAAGGAACAAAACAAAATCTACCCAATTTTCAACTAGTCTGCTTTAGAAAGGGACTTAAGAAAATAGTTTCTGAAGTACAGTTTGTGTTTTGCCTCCAGAACCTGAAAGCGTTTGTGGGTTCCCCTTTCTCTTTCTCCAGGCTCTAAGTGAAGTGAAGATAATCCCTTCGGTTTTCCCTCCTCCGAGTGCAGGTCAGAAAGGGCTAAAATAGAGAGAGAGGACATTTCTTTTGGCATTTCTCATCCTTGGTTGCTTCTGGGAGAAAGATGAAATTCTATTTCATTGTACTTAAAATGTCCAAGTCAACTTAAACAGAAATACTTGTTTTTTGTTTTCCAAAGGAAAGAAACCAGTTTGGAGCTCCTCTGCTTTTCTTTCTGCAATGCTAACGTATCCACGTGTATACCCAGTACCCATGATTTGAAAGAGCTTTAATAGAGTCATGTGATTTTGAGACTTCTTCAAATTGTTTAGAAATGCTCATTTGGATGGTGGAAAATTAAATCTTTTTGCCCCTTCCTTCCCTATACTTTATATTTACAAACAGCTAAAATGCTAACCTTCTTTAAAATAAATGAATTTCAAAGAATTCTGTGATCTGTAATAGACTATTTGGAATCATTATTAAATAACAGAAATTTATCTTGAATTTTGTTTAAACACAGGAGCATAAGGAAACAGAGCTCTTTCTAGGTAATGCAAAATCTCCCGATGAAAGCTGAAGAATTCAGCTTATAAGTCATCCATGGGAAAGTGCATAGGGCCCCCAAAACCGCGGGTTGGCCAGTCTTCCCATGACACTTAAAAACTCAAAATAGATTCACCAGAAAGTATAAAATCGTCTCTTAGAATAGAAGCTTGTGTGCCTCACTAATCATACATACTGTATATATTATATATTTTTCTTTTTTTTCTTTTTGGTGAGAGTATTTTTAAAAAAGTTGTGTGGCTGTGATACAGGTAATTGCTTAAGCTTAAAAAAACAACTACACTGAACAACAAATCTCTGATAGTGTTTAACATTGAAAGCTGTTACCATGGAATTGAGGAAGCAGTTTTTATCCTAGAGAAGAGCTGGGCACAGAGACAATGAACAAGGTTAGAAATAAATGGGTATCTCGTGAATAGAGAAGTGCTAAAAGTGGGGACCTCGTGGGATCAGTGTTTTGTGCATCTGTAATAAATGACCAGAAAGAGATGAAGGACAATAAACTCTTCAGGTTTGTGGAGGATACCAAATGCACAGAATCCTAGCTAGGCTGAGAGTCCAACGTACTCAGAAGGGAGGAGAGAAGGCAGAATCAAGTAGAGAGAGAGAGAGAGAGAGAGAGAGAGAGAGAGAGATAGAAAGAGAATGAGAGGGTGGGATATTTTGAACCAGGAGTTTATGCCAAGTTCAAAGTTATAGAACAAGAGGTGCAGTGGGGCATGATGATAAAGCCAGGGCTTGGCTGTGTGGACTGTGTGAAAATGTAACTCATCAGTTATCCATTATTGCCAAATAGGGGATCTACTTAGCTTGGGTTCCAAAGGACTGAAGATTAACCCCTTACATGCTAAAAGTTTTGCATAAGCCTTTTAAAATGGATACTTTTAAATGAAAGGAAATGTTCTTCTGCCTTGATGTAAGAAACACAAGAGAACATTTTCTTTTTCACTACGTTCACAGTTATAGGGACGTGTGTGTTACTCATCTCTGAATGCCCTGCAGTGTTTGCATTTGGAAGGGGTGCAACAAATACCGGTGTCATTAGTGAATGTCAAATGGGTACCACTGTCTGTAGGAGGCAGGTAGAACGTGTCTAGAATCCTGTGCTAGGTTGTTCAAACTATTTCATCTCTCTCTCTCTCTCTTTCTCCCCTCCATTGTGTCTTCTCCTTTTTCCTCCGTTCCTCTCTTTCGTGAAGTATATCAAACATGCAGAAAAGAATTGAGAACAATTTAATGATTATTTCTGTGCCAGTATTAGTAACAAAACAATTTTGTAACAATATTAACATTTTATATGCTTGTGTCAGATTATTTTTTAAATATATAAAACATTAGATATCCAATTGAAGACTGTGAATTTCTCCAAACCCTTTTCTCTCCCTTCCTTCCTCCCGCCTTCCTTTCTCCTTTCCCGGAACTAATCACTTTCTCAAAGTTAGTGCGTATTTTTTCTGTCTGATATACCCTTGCTACATTACATAGGTTTGTTTCAATAAGCAATGTATAGCTTTTTTGAGGTATTTAAAAAACTTTACCTAAATGGTAAACTGTATTCATATAATTCTGCAGATTGCTTTTGTCATTCGACATTATGATTTTGAGGGATATATCAGTGATACATTTAGATCCAATTTGTTTATTTCAATTGCTGCTTTGTATTCTGTTATTTAATTTAGTAAAATTAAATTATCTATTCACCTTTTGATGGACATTTAGATTGTTTACAATTTTTCACTGCTAACAAGCAATGCTGTAATGGATGTTCTTGTATCACCTTTGTGACTCCCTTGAGCATATGGCTGAGAATTTTCTACCTATACAGTAGCCACTGGACATGTGGCCAGCCCAAACTGAGCTGTGCTGTAAGCATAAAATACGAATTGGATTTTGAAGACTTAGCATAAAACAAGAATACTAAAAAATCTCAATGCTGTTATCATATTGACTATATGTTGAAACGCTAATAATACCTTGGGTATATTGGGTTAAACAAAATAAATTATTAAAATTAATGGTTACCTGTTTAAAAAATTTTTAGTGTGGTTACAAGAAAGTTTAAAATTATACATGTGGCTTTCATTCGTGACTTACATATTGGACTGTGCTGCTATTAATATGTTTCTCTAGGATTTGGGTTTTAAGTATGCTTCTTGTTTTCTTTTCTATTCCTTCTTTTTGCTCTTAATGGCATTTGATTTTTAGAGCCACTGCTTACCTATGAAGGAGTTCCTTCCATTGCAGCCCCACCAATCATGTCCCTCCTCTTAGATTCTTGTAACCTTCCCTCTTAGATTCTCCCTGGCTTTTTAATTTCTGCCTGTACAGGATGGCTGCTAGGGACACTTGTGTGTTTTCAGATGCTCTGGATGGCTGAGGGTGTTTGATGCTTGACTAGCGGATAAGAGAGGTGTGACTTCATTATTTATGGAGTTTTGGGGTTATCGCAGCATTCCATTATGCCTTCTCAAAATTACTGGTTTGAGATTCTGCTTAAGGACACAGATTTAGCTCTAAGCTATCACGCCCAAACTTATAGTATCTGTGAGTCAGCTTCTCTACCCAAGGAACTGAATAAATCTCTGAAATGCTAATCCATCTTTAAGGAGCCCAATAGTCAAGGTTTCAAGGGAAAGGTTCCCCTCCCTTTCTCCCCCACGAACCCCTGCCATTATTCTCTCTAAGAAGGCAGGGATTTGAGACACTCTCAATCCTGCTTGAGACAGGGATTGGGTATGCACCATTCTCGCTGCTATCACAGCAGCCTAAAAGATGGCAGCTAAGCCAAGCTGGAAGGAGCTTCTGTTCCCTATAGTGGTGGCTCCCCCATGTGTGACACGGCTCTGCTCTCTCGGCATCACCATTTCCAATGAGAAAATAAATTGCTTCTGTGGAGTCGCATGCAAAGCAGAGAGCCCTTTTAGCTGGCTGGAGCTGGGAGGTTGATAGAGAGCAGGAATTCTATGCACCAATTGTTAGTGGGTAGAGCTAGGGATGATTTTTCATTGTCTGCTGAACTCCAAGCACACCCTCTTGGAGTGGGTCTCAAATTTGAAAACAAATCTTCACAGTGACTTTTCCAACCTGCTTGGCTTTAGAAGGATGGAGCTGTTGCCCAAATTTTTCAAAATCCCACCAAGTTGAGTGACACCACTTATATTTTAGCAGAAATATTTCTGCTTGTCATGTAACACTCCTATCTTCAACCAAAGCTTTGTTTACACAAGCAGAGGGACTGTGCTGCTGTTAAAACGTGGGCTTTGTGGTTAGGCAGAACTGGATTTGAATTGGAACTCTACCACTTTTATCAGCCCTGTCGGCTTGGACAAGGTATGACTACCACAAGGCTCATTTTATGCACCTGTAAAGTGGGGACAATGACAGTACTTATTTTATAGGTTACTGGAATTACTATTACCCTGATTACAACTATTATTATAATGTGAGCTAATTTGAAAAGATTCACCTGACTCAAGCAACTGGATGCTTTGGGCTGGTTAGTACAGTTTAACCAGTTGTTTTCAAGCTAACTTTGAGATGTTTGGTTCATAAACTTGTTAACTCAATTTTTCTGGAAGAGTGATTTTCAAATGGGTATCCTGTCTCCACCTTTAAGATGTTGTTTCAGGATTTTGACACAACACGGCCCCCCCAAAATATCCCATTTAATTTTACATTATGGTTTGAATTTAGAAAATTCTATAGAAATAAAACATTTTTATTCCACCATTCTAACTGTGGGCTAGAAATTGTGACAAATACTTCTTGGCTGGTAGGAGTATATGGAATACAGATTCTAAAAGTGATCTTGGCTGGGCATGGTGGCTCATGCCCATAATCACAGCACTTTGGGAGGCCAAGGCGGAAGGAACCCAGGAGTTTTGAGACCAGCCTGGGCAACATAGGGAGACTCCATCTCTGTAAAAAATAAGAAATTAGCCAGGCTTGGTGGTGTACACCTGTAGTCCTAGCTATTCAGGAGGCTGCGGTGGGAGGATAGTTTGAGCCTGGGAATTTGAGGCTGCAGTGAGCCATGATCATGCCACTGCACTTCGGCCTGGGTGACACAGCGAGACCCAGTCACAAAAAATAATAAAAAAAAAAAGATAAAACAAGTCATCTTCAAGGTGGAGAGAGATGTGTATGTGCGAGATTTTTGTGACGAAGAAAAAAATCACTAAAACCACCTTAGAGCTGATTTCTCCTTTTCACTTGAACTCCTGCAATTCTGTTACCTGACACTAGATATGTGTGAGCTCCATTAAGCACCGCAGCTGTTAGGACTCAGAGACATCAGCATAATACATCTATTCCCAGCTAATCTGGTTGTTCCACTTGTTCTATAAAATATAATTTATCTATTGATTATGTTGATAAGAAATATCATCTGAGGCAAGATGGAGGAAAAGAGAGTTAGTGGGGTTAGGCCATGCATCCTCAAAGGTCATGAATTTACTCCAGAGGGGGTGAAAATTGGTTCTTGGGAGGCAAAATCTAACTCTTCTTATGGATAGAGTGGAGACACTCACACATAACCTAAATGGATATATGGCATATCTGTGGTTTTAAAATCAAATGGGGTAGCAGTTAGGGAAAAATGCCTAAAACTGCTCCTTAGGCAGGTGATAAATAGAAAAAGGCTGAGAAATCCAGCTTAGGCTTCTGTGGTGGTTCATCTGGTTTTTGAAGATGTGATGGACTGCTGAGGCCCAGATGGTCACTGGGCCTTTCTCAGGGCTCAGAGCCTCCAGATGTGCTCAGCTCCCCGACCACGCTTTCTGCATGGAGGGGCTTGGAGTGAAAATCCTCCAGCAGCTTATATACTCCTATAAACTCATTACCTCAATGAGCTTGCTTGCAATAGCTGGCTTACCTCGTTTTCTTTCTGATCTTCAACTTGGCCTTCAAAACCTATCCCTTTTGTATTTTCCCTGGTATTGCTGTTTGCTTCTAAAATAAGAGAGGGAGAGACTTCCACTGATGAGTGAATCTCAGTTTTGCTCCCAACTCTATAACCCTTCACTTTCAGGCAATAGGTAATTAGCTGGGTGAGTGAATTGCTGTGTTAATCCACGTTATAGGCTGTTCTTTCCATTCATATAACCAACTCCATGCAGGACTTGGCTCCACAGGTAAAGGAGCCCGCTGCTGTCTCAGGGTGGGGGCAGGTGTCCTTCCCTCTCCACAGCCAGGCAGAAACAATCCTGCTCTACTTCCTTCCATCACAGCAGGAGCTTATTTAGGCTTCTAATTTTTTTTTTTTTTTTAGCTCCCTACAGTCACGTGCCCCACAACGACATTTTGGTAAACAATGGACAGCATATATCATGTGGCCCCATAAGATTATAATAGAGCTGAAAAATTCCTGCTGCCTAGTGACATTGTCACTGTTGTGACATTGTAGCTATTGTAGTAGCACAATGCATTACTCATGTATTTGTGGTGTTCCTGTTGTAAACAAGTCTACTATGTTGCCAGTTGTATAAACGTCTAGCACATATGATTCTGTATAGTACACAATACTTGGTAATGATAATAAACGACTATGTTACTGGTTTATATATTTATTATACTATTTAACATTAGAGTGTATTATTTTTACTTATTAAAAAAGGTTAACTGTAAAACAGTCTCAGGCAGGTTCTTCAGGAGGTATTCCAGGAGAAGGCGCTGTTATCATAGGAGACGACAGCTCCATGTATGTCATTGCCCCAGCAGACTGTCCAGTTGGGCAAGATGTGGAGGTGGAAGACAGTGATATTGACGATCCTGACCCTGTATGGGCCTAGGCTAATGTGTGTGTTTGTGTCTTAGGTTTTAATAAACAAGTTAAAAAAGTTATAAAAGATTTAAAAATAGAAAAAAGCTTATAGAATAAGATATAAAGAAAGAAAATATTTTTGTACAGCTGTGCAATGTGTTTGTGTTTTAAGCTAAGTGTTTTTACGAAAGAGTAAAAGGGTTAAAAAAGTAACAAGTTTATAAAACAAAAAAGTTACAGTAAGCTAAGGTTAATTTATTATTAAAGGCAGAAAAATGTTTTAAAGATAAACTTAGTGTAGCCTAAGTGTACATTGTTAATGAAGTCTGTGGAAGTGTACAGTAATGTTGTAGGCCTCACGTTCACTCACCATTCACTCACTGACTCACCTAGAGCAACTTCTAGTCCTGCAAGCTCCATTCATGGTAAATGCCCCATGCAGGTGTGACGTTAAAACTATTTTTGTACCGACCCTATAATCCCAGTACTTTGGGAGGCTGAGGTGGGCAGATTACCTGAGGTTAGGAGTTCGAGATCTGTCTGGCAACATGGTGAAACCCCGTCTCTACTAAAAATACAAAAAAATTAGCCAGGCGTGGTGGCGGGCACCTGTGATCCCAACTACCAGGAGGTGGAGGGTGGATGTTGCAGTGAGCCGAAACCAGACCACTGCACTCTAGCCTAGACAACAAGAACAAAACTCTGTCTCAAAAAAAACAAAAAACAAATTCTTTGTACTATATTTTTGCTGTACCTTTTCTATGTTTAGATATGTTTAGAGATACAAATACTCACCATTGTGTTACAATTGCCCACAGTATTCAGTTCAGTAACATGCTGTTCAGATTTGTAGCCTAGGAGCAATAGGCTGTACCTTAGTCCATTTCTCAGAATGTATCCATGTCTGATGGTGCATGACTGTATATGGAAGTGATGCCAGAAATCACACATGGCCCCAAATCTCCATTTCTTGGAGCAAAACATTTTCATTTCCATGATTCCTCAATTTCTTTATTTTAAACTTTAAGTTATGACCCATTGTCTCCAAATTTCAATGAAGTTTAGAAGACCCTCAATTATCAAATAAATAGAGATATTAATGATAAGAAAGTAGATAATGGAAGTTTTTTTTAGTTTTATATTGGGGCTATATAATGACTTTACATTCCCCTTGACGCCTTCTACTTTTTTTTACAAGTTTTTTTTTTTTTTTTTCCTGTGCTTTGAACTTCCAAGGTAACACAGCCTCAGCTACAACATGCTGTTATGCCCGAGGTTGGCACACAAGACATGCAAAAGGGTCCTCCTAAAGTCAGATGTTTCTGGAACTAGGCCAGGAAAGGAGACCTTTGCAAGAGAAAGGCAGGATATAATTCCAGTTGCTAGTTTTGTCTGATTCAGTTACAACCAATGGAGTTATTTAATACCACAATATAAAGGGATGGCTGGCTTGGAACTCATTTATTAATGTAGGGAAAGGTAACAACACTCCACCAGAAAGACAGACCCTCAGAATCCCAGGAATGTCTGGGATTGGGGAGCCTCCATTTGCTGAACCACTGGATTTTCATGTGTTCTCATGCTAGGGATGCAGAGAAAAATACATTTTTTAAGTGTCCATATTTGATGTTTACTTGGGTAGGGGAGAAAAAGTAATGCTTTTTGTCATCCGTCACCAGCTTCATGTCTAGTATCCCTGAAACAAAAGACAGGTTAACAAGAGACAAGGATAACAAATTTACTTAACATGAGTTTTACATGATGTGAGAGCCTTCAGAAATGAAGACCCAAACAAATGGGAAAACCATCTTTTTATGTTTGTTTGCTAAAGAGTAGATCGTAGTGTAGAAGTATGATTGGACAAAAGGGGATATGATCTAATGGCAATAAACCAGGGTGGGGGGCAAGGGACTAGCAAGTCCTGTTTTTTCAGATTCTTCTTGGCCTCTCTGTGGAACAGGTATAAGGCCAGACATTTGTCACATAAACGTCTTTAAGAGAGAGGTGACAGAAGGAAGTCAGAGGGTCCTTTCTGCTTCTGCGGTTTTCTCATTTTCTTTCAGTTTAAAATACTTAGAATGCTAAGGTGCCATATTTTAGGGTAGTGTTTCCCAGAACCCATCATTTGCATTTAAAATTGTTGCTGCTCCCCTCAGAAAGAAATACGAATGGAGGTATAAATATAATCTCATAGTGTTAGACATTTTGCACATGCTGTGCTTTCCTCATAAAACAGCCTTACCCCCATGTGTCCTACTGACAGTTTGATGATTTGGTGGTTGGTTGTTTCAATTTACATTTTCCTACTATGCTAATGATATTAGTTATATAATTGTGACATGGGACATAATTCCAGCCAATGAAATATGGGTGTTTAATTTTATAAGAAAGTGCCAAAGAGCCTTCCAAAGTGGTTTACTATTTTTCACTTTCATTAGAAATGTATGAGAATTCCAGTTGCTCCACATCCTTGCCAACACTTGGTATTGTTAGTCTTTAATTTTAGCCTTTCTGGTGAATTTAAAGTGGTATCTCATTATGGTGATGACTAATGATGTTAAGCATTTTTTAAATATACTTTTTTGGCCATTCAGATATCTAATTTTGTGAAATAATCAATTTTGAACTATTAGAACATCCTTGCATACTGTAAGAAATTCTACTTAGTCATGCCAATTTTTAAAATAATTTTCTTTGTTCATTTTGCTAATATATTATTTGGTATTTTTAACCTTTTTTGTGAATGAGATTAATCTATAATTTTTCCTCCTTGTACTCCCTGTTCAGTTTTGATATCAGGGTTATACAAACTTGATAAAATGAGTTGGGAAACCTTTCTTCTTTTTCTGTTCTTGGGGACTTTTTGAAAATATAGGGGCTATCTGCTTCTTGAAGGTTTGATAAAACTTAACTGTAGAACTGTCAGGGCCTGATGGTTTTATTGATTATGATTCTAATATAGTGTTCTATTTATATTTTAGGCAATTTGATGATTTATAATTTTAATTTTAATCTCAATTTTTAACTTGACTGGCATAAGATTTGCCATACCATTTCCTTTTGATTTTTAAACACCTAGGGAATCTATAGTTAGGCACTTAAAAAAGTTTAATATTATTTTTTGTGCTTTTTCTTTTTTTTCTTTTGATCAGTCTTGCCAGAGGTCTGTCTATTTTATTGCTCTTTATCTTGTTCCATTTGTTGTCAATTTTATTAATTTCTTCTCTTATTTATTACTATTACTTTTTAATTTATTATTTCTGACATTCTACTCTTTGATTTTTTTACTTGTTTCTTCTCCTAACTTCTTGTGGTAGAACCTCAATTTACCTTACACTTTTCTTCCTTTATAAAATATGCTTTTGCTATGGTTTGAATATTTCTATCTCCTCCAAAATTCATGTTGAAACTTAATCCCCAGTGTGACAATATTGGCCTTTAGGAGATGACTGAGTCATAAAGGCTCTGCCCTCATGAATGGGATTAGGTGCCTTTGTAAAAGAGCTTGATGGAGTGAGTTTGCCCTTTTTTTCAAGCTTTCCATCTCTTCCACCATGTGAAGACACAGTGTTCATCTCCTGCAGAGGACATAGAAACAAGGGGTCATGTTGGAAGTGGAGATGGAGCTCTCATCAGACATCAAACCTGCCTGGGCCTTGTCTTCATTATAAATTACCCAGACTCAGGTATTTTGTTGTAGCAGCACAAGTGGACCAAGACAGCTTTCAAGTCTAGAAAATTTCAAATATAAGTATCTTATTAGGTATATTTCCATCTGAATGTTATCATTGACCGGAAGATCATAGTAGGTTGTTTAGTATCCATGTTTCTGTATAATGTCGAGAGTTCCTCTTGGAATTGATTTCTAATTTTGTTCAAAAGAAGTTACTTGATAAGATTCAACTTTTAAAAATTTTCTGAGACTTGTTTGTGGCCTAACATGGTCTGTCTTGGAGAATGTTTCATGCACTGATAAGAATGTATTTTCTGTGGTTGTTGGCGAGAACGTTCTGCAAATATCTGTTAGGTCCATGTGGTCTACAGTTCAATCTATGTTCAGTGTTTCTTTGTTGATTTTGTGTCTTAACTATTTGTCTGTTGCTGTCAGTGGGATATGGAAGTCCACAACTATTATTGTGTTGCTATCTACCTCTTTTTTTTTTAAGTCTGTTATATTTGTTTTATGAATCTGGGTGCTGCACTGTTGGATGGATATGTATTTAGGATAGCTATATCTTGTTGAATTTACCCATTTATCATTATATAATAACCGTCTTTTTATTTTATTTTTTTACTCTTGTTGATTTAAAATCTGTTTTGTTTGATATGTTTAGCTACTCCTACTTGCTTTTGGTTTCTGTTTGCCTGGAATGTCTTTCTCTTTACCTTCAGTCTATCAATGTCTTTCCCAGTTAAGTGGGTTTCTTATAAGCAGCATATGATTATATAAAAATCCATTCAGCCAATCTGTATCTTTTTTTTTTTTTTTTTGATGGAGTTTCACTCTTATAGCCCAGGCTGGAGTACAGTGGCAGTGATCTTGGCTCACTGCAACCGCTGCCTCCCTTGTTGAAGTGATTCTCCTGCCTCAACCTCCCAAGTGGCTGTGATTACAGGTGCCTGCCACCACACCCAGCTAATTTTTTTTTTTTTTGTATTTTTAGTAGAGATGGGGTTTCACCATGTTGGCCAGCCTGGTCTTGAACTCCCGACCTCAGGTGATCTGTCCACCTTGGCCTCCCAAAGTGCTGGGATTACAGGCATGAACCACCGCGCCCAGCCCAATCTGTATCTTTTAGCGGAGCATTTAATGCATTCATGTTCAAGGTTAATATTGATACGTGAGGTTTTGTTTCTGTCATGGTGCTGTTATCTAGTTGCTTTGCAGTCTCATTTGTGTAATTGTTTTATAAGACCTCTGAGTTTTATATCTGCATGTCTAGATCTGCTGCAGATTAAAGTTTTCCTCAATTGTTTCTTCAAATAGATTTCCCAAACTTCTTGTGTTTTCTTCTCCCTCGGGAATACCTACTGTTCATAGATTCAGACATTCAATGTAGTCTCACACTTCTTGAAGAATTTAATTTAAAAATATTCTTAAAATTATTGTCTGACTGGATTAAAAATTAAAAGCAGAAGATTCTGCTTGATCTAGTCTATTGTTGAAGCTTTCAACTGTATTTTGTAATTATTTCAACGTACATTTCATTTCCAGAAATTCTGTTAGGTTTTTTCTTTTTCTATTTTTTTTGAGACGGAGTCTCACTCTGTCACCCAGGCTGGAGTGCAGTGGCACAGTCTCAGCTCCCTGCCAGCTCCGCCACCAGGGTTCACGCCATTCTCCTGCCTCAGCCTCCCGAATAGCTGGGACTACACATGCCCGCCACAATGCCAGGCTAATTTTTTGTATTTTTAGTAAAGACAGGGTTTCACCATGTTAGTTAGGATGGTCTCGATCTCCTGACCTCGTGATCCGCCTGCCTCCACCTCCCAAAATGCTGGGATTACAGGCGTGAGCCACCGTGCCCCGCCAGGTTTTTTTCTTAAACATATCTATCTTGTTGGTAAATTCCTGATTCATATCCTGAATCGATTTTCTGATATTGGCTTTCAGATTTCTCTTGTATGGCACTGAGCTTCTTTAACATCAATATTTTGAATTCTTTATCTGGTATTTCAAAGATTTCATTTTGGTTAGGATTCATTGCTGGAGAGTTAATATGATTGTTTTTGGGGAGTAATAACACCCTGCTTTTTCATACTTCCAAAATTGTTGTGCTGGTTTCTTTTCATCTGGGGGAATTGTCACTTCTTAATTTTGAATTTACTTTCATTTGGGTGGAACTTATTTTTTCCCCTTAAGAATGCAACTATAATATATGTTGAGTAGGGTTGTTAGGCTTTGCTTCTGAGTGCTTTCAGTGGCAGAGACTCTCTATGAATTCCTTGGTTATAGATATCCTTAGTGTGGTGGTTTTCTCAAATGATGGTTGTAGTAGTAGTGTTGTATTGGGTATGTGTGCAGGCTCATAGCTGGGGTGGCAAAGATCTCAGTGCCTCAGGCAATAGGCTGGTCTGTAGAAAGCACAGTGGCCTGGCCTCCACATTCAGCCCCTACAAGAGGGGCAAAGCTGGGCAGAGCCCAAACAGGCAAGCTGCCCTCAGGACCCCCAAAGGCAGTCACAAGCACCAGCTCTGACAGGGGTCTGAGGGCAGTGGGGCATCTTAATAAAAATATTTCTATGTTCTCCTGGGGTCACATGGAGAGCCAGGTTCACTAGACCATGGCTATTTTTTTTCTTTTTCTTTTTCAGACTCTCACTTTGTCATCCAGGCTGGAATGCAGTGGCATGATCACGACTCACTGCAACCTCAATCTCCTGGACACAAGTGATCCTCTCACCTCAGCTTCCTGAGTAGCTGGGACTACAGGTGTGTGCCATCACACCCAGCTACTTTTTTTTTTTTTTTTAAGAGATGGATTCTCATTATGTAGCCCAGGCTGGTCTTGAACTCCTGTCCCCAAGTGATCCTCCCACCTTGGACTCCCAAAGTGCTGGGATTATAGGCAATAGTCACCATACCCAGCCTCATGGTTGGTTCTTGATGTTGCCTAAAGCCCCTAAATCTTTGCCTCTTAGTAGAGTCAGGGTACTGCCCCTGGGTTCTGCATCAGGACTGAAGATTAGGATGATGTGGTTACACTGAAAAACTCTTATCATGCCAATCACTGCATGGACCCTCTGCCTTGTGTGCTTGTGTATATATGTCTATCACCGCACTCACTATGTCACGGTATAGTTGTCTGCTTATGCACCTTGTTAGTCTATTTGGGCTGCCACAACAGAATACCACAGACTGGGTAGCTTAAACAACAGAAATCTATTTTCTCACAGTTCTGGAGGCTAGCAGTCCAAGATCAAGGGCACAGCAAGATCAAGGGGCCTCTAATGAGGACTCTCTTTTGCTTAAAAGATGGCTGCTTTCTTGCTGTGTCCTTGCACGGCCTTTCCTTTGTGTGCACACATGGTGGGAGAGAGAACTCTGGTGTCTCTCCTTCTCATTTGGAGATCAGCCCAGTTGGATTAGGGCTCACACTTATGACTTATTTAATCTTAATTACTTCCTTAAATCCCTACTCCAAGTACAGCCATATTGAGGGTTAGGACTTCAACATATGAATTTGAGGGACCAATACAATACATAACATGCACTGTTCACTACCATCAGACTGTGAGCTCCTTGAAGACAGAGCTACATTTTTGTATTGCCAGTGCTTAACACATAGTTGGTACTTAATGTTTTTATGTTTGCTGGCCTAATGTCTAGACTTTCTTTTGTGCTCTGTGCGACTGTCCTTTTCTCATATCCTTGGACCTGTCATGGATAAGTGTCTACATCAAGTGTAGTAGAAATCACTTCTGCTCACCAAATATCTCTGGCTCTTTATTTTCTGTGAACTTGTTAGTATTGCATTTCTTGGGCCCTTGTGATTCTAAGGGGCCTTGGATTAATACTGAACAATGAGTTGTCAGTGGACATGATAGGAGTCACTTCCAAACTGGAGCATTTATTGATGGTGAGCAACCTTCTGAGTTTTCTCACCTGTCATAGTGGCCAGCAATGTTCCTGATAGAGGCTGCTTCATCATCCTGCATCCTAAAGTGAAAGAGACATGAAGCAAAGTTCACAGCCCACTGTGGTGAGCATGTAGTCAAGTCAGACACGTGTTATTGTCTTGAGCTGAGATTTTTGGGGTTCTTTTCTACTATAGCATAAACTAGCCCATTCTAATCAATGCATTGTCTTACCCCTTTTAGTTCCCTGTACCATCCAAATGGTATAAGAGTACAGTTAACCAACTTTATGTAATGTTTTATTCAAAGGAGAAGGCCTCTCTATCTCAGACTTTCTATCTGTTGAAATCTCACTCTGAAGCTTAGGTTAACTCCTTCTCCATAAAGCATTCCTTTGCCACACCCAGTTGGAATCTGTTTCTCCCGCTTTAGGGTCCCATGTGACTTTCCACTGTAACATGACTCATTCGTACTTGAAGTGCAATAGTTTGTGTAACAGTCTGTTTCCCCTACAATACTGCAGGCTCTAGTCAATTAGAATTCTAACCCACAGCAGCAATTTGCTTAGGAATGACCCTGTGATTCAGATCAGACCAATTATATTCTTATATAGAATGTTACACATTTGAAATAGATTATTACATGTCTTATACATGTGTCTTTCCTCACAGCAACTTGCATACTTGATAAATGATGGTTTAACTGAATTGAAGTTTTCCCCCTACACCCTTTACCATGTTTATTGTCTCCTTCAAGAAATAGTAGTGGTGGTGGGTATTCCAGCTTCCTGATCTGAAAAGAACATGAGATTTGGATTCATACAGATATAGATTTTAATTTTTAGCTCTGGCATGTACTAGCTATGTAGCCTTGGGCAAGTCGCTTATCCTATATGAGTCTTAGTGTCCTCATCTGCAAAATGGGGATAATTCTTATCTTATAGGTTTGTCAGAAAAATCAGATAACATGTGCCAAACACCAGCAGTGTCTGGCATAGTGTGGGTGTCAGTGCTAACTCCTTTCCTTCTTTAATCAGTGCATTTTGGAAGGCAGGATTGGAAGCAGAGAGAATGTGATACCAGAAGATTGTAGAGGAGACATTCTGGAACATCTTGTCTTTGCAATTTCCTTCCAGAGGACATCTGATGATCCTGTAGAATCCCTTTTCATTTTTTCTCTATTTTTAGGCAGCACCAAAGCTCACTCCTGAACCCATTAGTGAAGGTTAACACATGACAATAAGATATTTAGGCGAATTGCATGGAACATCTTCAAAAGGTGGTTTACTGCTATTTCAGTAGAACATTTCAGTCAGAAAATTCCTGGATGTGGGATCTTTCTTGTCCTCATAAGTTTATCTTTGCAAGTAGCAGAAAAGGCCCTTGTATTAGTCAGTAGTCTTTCAGTTATGGTGGGGGTGGTGGGGGGACCACAGTCAAATTGGCTTAGACAGGGGAATTTATTGGCCCATTTAACTGAGAAGTCCAGGGATAGCTCTGGATTTGAGCTCAGTTGGATCTAGGTAACCAATAACTGTCAACAGAACTTCTCTGATGCAGTTTTTTAGCTTTGCTTCTTTTCTCTCTTGATTTCATTCTTTTCTGTCCCAGAATAGACTAGCTTTTCCCTTCTCAGGTAAGGAAGATGGGTGCTGGAGATCACAATCTTACTCCCTCCCAGTATTATGACCCCAAAGGCAAGAATTATTTCTTACAAGTTCTACCAGAAAAGTCCTAGCAAAGAATCTAACTGGTCTGATCCAAGTCACATGATCATCTCTGAAGAAATCACTGCAGTGGTTTGGGGGGTGGGTGGGAATTCTGATTGATCAGACTGGGTTTCAAGCCCATGCTTGTGGTGGTTGGGGAGAAGGAGGAAGAAGTACCCTGTGATAGCTCCTCAGGTCCACATAGACTAGGGAAGAGGTGTCTCCAGAGAAAGAAGCTGGCCAGGCAAATGAAACAGGATGCTTCATTGCACAGAACTTTTCAATGTTCACAGTCCTTGACCTATTTTATTAGTATTTTTTTTTTCTAGAGGACTCTTTCATTAAGTGCATTCCTTACAGGTAATGCATTTTCTACCAACTGAGTTCCACTGTTGTCTTCTGCGTGGAATTTACTGATCTTTTAATTAGAATTAAAGGGCCTCCTAACCTTTCCCCAATATTTAAGTTCTAGTGTTGGTCACCCAGTGGATTCCTTGGGAATGTCTCTGTAAGGAAAAAATGAAGATCATAACATCATCTGAACTGTGTGGATCATTAGTTGCTCATTTTTAAAAACATTTTCTCCAGGGTTGAAAAAGCATATTAAGTAGAGCCTTAGGCTTCAGACAGGTAGTGAAGAGACAAACAGTGGTGCTTCTGGGGAGCCCATGGCAGAGGCTGTGACTTTTAAAACATGATCTTGTGCCTTGGTAACCTAGCAGGAGGACCAAGAAGAATATATCCCACTCTATAATGTAAACTTGGTGAGACTCGAATCTTAAATTTGTTGTCATGAATCGGATTTGGTGTTGTATATTGCATAGTATGACCAGAAACTCAGGTGTGCCCAAATTCTGCCCTGACAACCACCCCTATTCCTCAGGACAGCACAAGTTGCTGATGTGCCCAGGTAGGGTTCTCCGGAAATGGTTGGGTTGAAGCATATTGCATGGACCTGAGATCTAAGTAGTTTTTCTAAACTCTTCCAAAAACCAAAAGTTTGAAAATTTTCCTACTGTCTGGCCACATGTAACAATAAAATTGAAGAGGTGCTAAGAGATTGATATGGTCAGATCTGCAGAGCAGGCTAGGATGTAACTTCCTCCTCTAGCTGCCTATGCGAGGAAGAAAGAGAGAAGAGAAGCTGTAGGACTCCTTTTGGACCCTGACAAAGTTTCTGATTCTTCTGCATTAAGAGGAGGAGGACTCCCAGCTAAGTGAGCTCAGTTCTTTAAGGCTTAATGGACCTACTCATGGGAATTACAGCTTAATCAATGTTCTGGACTCTAAACTAATCAGATAACTACCCTTTCCTTTGAGGGGAATGGGTAATGAGACCCCACAAAGGCAGAATTAGGTCTGGCATGGGAAAAGGATTTGAAGTGATCCTTCCCCAGTATTTTATTTTGTTCCATCTTCTGGCCTAATTAAAAAATCTGAAAACATTGGCCAGCTAGTCATCTCAAACCAGTAAAAATTTGCCCATGAAATCTACCCGCTGCTATTGTTGATGAGAATATGACATATATACAAAAGAAGACGGTGAGCAAATTCAAACACTTTATCTCATACAGTCATTTCTGCAATGATGGCGATATGGACATTCTTGAAAAACCCCACATTCTACAAAATCACACACTGGAAATAATGGGGATTGTAGGAAGATAGGGTGAGAAGCCTGTTCACTCAAAATGTATGCAACCTCCTCATCAATTAAAAACCAACTGTAATCCTAGTAAAAATACTAGCACAGTAAAAAAAAAAAAAATCCATGTTAAATCCCTAATAGATGAAAAAATTTGAACTTTACCTCAAAAATATATAATAAGCTTAATGAAAGCATGGGGAAGGAAGTGTTGAGGCTGATGAGTTGCACAGACAAGGGCAAAATAAAGACTTTTGCCTTTATTTTGGAACCACACAATAAGCACATCTGAGACAGAGCATGTGGTCTAACTAGACTAGGAGGAAGAACATTGGATGACGGGCATCATGTACAATACCATATTCTTTCACGGCTTGCTGCATTTTCTGTAAAACATTAAAATGTTGGCAAAAATTGTACATGAACTAACATGACTTCTGTGTTAAATTAACATTGTTTCTTTATTTCCCAGTCATGTATGAACTAATTTGCATTACAGAAACATGAGTTGCAGAAGAAGAGATTGTATATTTCTGAGACATATGCTAACAAATATTTCATAGTTATTTGGAGTTTCAGCTATAAAATCGAAGTAAGTCATTTGCCTCAGATTTATTAAATGAAATCATGCATGTGGAAGCTTAAGTAACTGATAAATGGTCATGCAGGTATTTGCTAATGAACTTATAATTGTATATTCTTTTTCCACTTACTTGCTTACCAGCTTCGGGTAAGTTACTTAAACATTTTGTACCCCAGTTTCCTCATCTGTAAAATGAGGATAATATTAATGTGTACCTCATATCATCTTTTCTGGGGGGTTTAATCCCACTTTCTTTATCCTCCATGCATTTTGTAATCTGCAGCTCCCAGTCTCTTTTTTCCTTGTGCAAAAATAGTAACTGTTTTTTTTAAATCATGCACAGTTGAGTTTCCTCAATTTTTATGTATTTCATCCATCAAATACTTATATACACTGCCTACTAGGTGCTGGGCACATTCTAAGCGCAAATATTAACTCATTTAATTCTATGAGGTAGGTGTATCATTATCTCCATGTTATAAATGAGGAGGAGACTAAAGGACAGAGGGGTCAGGGCACTAACCCAAGGCACCCAGCTTGTGAGTGACATGAATGGAATTGAGTCCAGGTCTATCTTTTGCCCAGGATGGTGATCCTAACCCTAGCCCATGCTGTGGGGTGGGTTCTGTCAACACTGTTGATTGCTTTGATCACCTCCTCTGTCCCTGGCATCTTTATTGAGTTTCTTGGGTATATGCACAGATGGACTCAGTGCCATCTAGCTGGCTTCAGTCTGCCAGGCCCATCTTTGGGGAACTATGGGAAATGGAGTCTGACCTTACAGGAAGTAAGCACAAAGACAGCCTCTGAAATGTTTCCCCTCACAAAACAACACTTACCTGGGCCAATGAAATCATTTTGAGAAAACATGTTATCTATCAAAAAGTTATAGGTATAATCATTTAATTCATTCAAACTATATTCTGTGAAAGGATGATTTTCTGATCCTAGTTTTCTTTTTTTCTCCTATCCTCAAAAGTTGGTTTCTTTACTTCCAAAGGAAAAATTTATTATGCATTTTCCTTCATTTAAAAAAACATTTAACAACTGATTTGTGTGTTGCATGAAAGTTACACATTTCCTAAGATGCATTTGCTATTTTATTTTCTTTCATTCAAAAATGTGTCAGTAATCTTTTTGTTAACATGAAGATAAAGGATTAGTAATGCAAGATGCAGTTTTCTTGTAACCTTCTTGAAAGCAGACTATAGTTTCTTATCTGGCTCCAACATTCATTTTCCCGAGTAGAAAGAAGGTGACTTAAAATGAAATAAACCACATTTGATTCCTAAGAGCTTCGCTAGCAGGGAAATGTACTGAGAAAGGCAGACTTTCTTGGATTCCTGAAAGCCCCTCTGCTCCCAAGTGAGGGAGTTGACTAATTTTGCATTTTAAAATAGAATAGCAATGCAAAAAGAATTGTGAATTGTCTCTCATTTGATCACCAATCAGAAGATATCAATGATTTTATTCCTTGAAAATTCAGGCTGCTAGAAAAAAATCACTGAGGTGTAAATCTTTATGATATCATTTAAAATTTTTTTAAATTTATTTTTAGATATACGATCTCACTCTGTCACCAAGGCTGGAGTGCAGTGGTGTGATCACAGCTCACTGCAGCCTTGAACTCCTGGGTTCAAGAGATTCTTCTTCCTTAGCCTTCCAAGTAGCTAGGACTACAGGCACACACTATCATGCGTAGTTAATTTTAAAACAAAAATTTTTGTTTTTGTTTTTTTGTAGAGCTGGAGTCTCACTGTATTGCCCAGGCTAGTCTGGAGCTCCTGGCCTCAAGCAATCCTCCTGCCTTAGCTTCCCGAAGTGTTGGGATTATAGGTGTGAGCCACTACGCCTGGCCTAAAATCTTGTTTTATTTATCGAGTGCCTATTCTGAGCAAGGAATTAAGCAAAGTGCTAAGAGCATTCAGAGAGAAAGAAGAAAAGCCCCTACTCTTGATGAGTCATATCCACTCTCCTTGGCCCTTGGTGGAAGAGGCGTATGTGGGGGAGAAAAATACAACACATGGTTTTCACTCCCAACTGCAATGTTCAGGTATGAGTAGAGGGAATTTATAGGTCTTTTATGTTCTTTTATAGATGGTTGAGTGAGCTTGCCTCAACCTCCTGTTTTGGTGCGTGTGTATGTGGAAGTGAGGACTTTAGCTTTTGAAGTGTCACCTGGGTGCAGATAGGGACTCATTTCCCCCAGAGTCTCAGAGGTCAACTGATCAGACTGATGGGGCTCCTGAAGCCTGTGGTGACCCCTCACACGTGCTAATTCCACAACGCTAACATCCAGTTTGATGGACGCTCATGACTATGGCACCACACAGTTTCCAGAGCAAGCCCAGGGCATTTTAAAGTATGAACCTTCAGTTCAGCCTGGCATGCAGCTAGCCTCCCCTGTGCTAGGCTCTGGCCTGGGCACTGGAGGAACACAGGTGAATGAGGCCTGTTCCCTGACCTCCAGGAAATACTTTCACCATATAATAAATGTTAGTGTGGAGGTGAGTACTGACCCTCCCGTGAGGGCCAGAGGAGGGGTACATAGACAACCTGGGGGCTCAGGGAGTGCTTCTTAGAGGAAGTGTTAGTTGAAGTGTTGAAGGTTGAGTCAGAGCTTTCCAGGTAAGGGAGTGTAAGGGGCACTGCAGGAAAGCAAAATAAAATGCAGCAGAAATTCCACTTTGTTAGGCCTGGAAAGTGCTGGTGGTATTTGGTATAGAGGCTGTCAGTGTGCTTTAGGAACAGTTCTGTGGTGTGATGTGTGTCTCTCATCCAGAGGGTCTGCAGGTGCAGGAGCTGGATGATGAGCTGATTCACTGATTGGCTCCAGTTTTTCCACTAGGGAGGTGAGGCTTTTTGGCTAAGAGGAATGGGTGGGAGAAGGTGCTGATGGAATGGGTGAAGACCAGTCTAAGGAGTGCAGATCAGGAAAAGGGGGACTTTGATTTGGAAGGGAGGTCAGGCTTCAGGCAACTGACAAGACTGATTAAGTCTCATTAGTCTCATCAGTTTTGCTGTGCAGGAGAAATGGAAGGGCAGGAAGCACAGGAGTAAGGAGCTTAATAAAAGTGGTTCTGATAATCAGCCTGTATTCTTCCCAGGGTAAGGCAGGAAGTGGGACCTGTAGAGGGTTAATAAGCTGGAGAAGCTGGAGGGATCAAGGCCCTCTCCTTTAAAATGCAAATATCCATGAAAGGGGCAATGGAAGAAGCCCCTAATATTTTAAAACCTGAGTCCACTAGGACTTGTTTTCTGCAGACTTGGAGAGTCTGGAACCATTGTGAAGCCTCTGGCAAGGAAGGGGAAGGGAGAGAGTGTGATGGCCTTGGCCCTTCCTCCCTGCTGAGTCCATTGAGCTGCTTGTTTGTTTGTTTATTTGTTTCTGGATTTAATGGAAGTGTTCTTTGTTACCTTGAAATGAACCAGAAATTGTCTGGAAGGCAGCTATGTTAGGCTAGAAACATCTCCAGTGCTGATCTATTTGGGGCAGGAAATGCTCAGACATGAACAACAAAACAGAGTGGACCAAAGAGATGAGACCAGGGAAGGAAGTTAAAATAGGTGGGTCTTGAGAAGAATATTTCAGAAAAGAGTACAGGGTAGGTGTTAAGTAAACATTCATTAAATTCAATTCAATTCAACTGTAGGCTCCCAGAGGCGGTTGGAGAGCTTCTCAGAGAGGGCAAAGCTCACAGCAGGGGCTGTTCAGCAGAAGCCTCAGAACCTGAGACAGGATCCCTGCCTTTGCTGTCATAGTCATGGGCTGCTCCTCTGCACACACCTCATCCTTTTTAGACTGGGCTTTCTGAGGCCAAACGCCATCTATTTTGTTCTCTGTCCCCTGAGCACCCAGCCTGACACCCATTCATAAACAAATGCCTCACCCAGAGTAGGTTCCATTTTTGAGAAACCAGACTAAAAACAAGCGGAGAGAGGAAGAGAACGAGACCCTCTGCTTGTGGTTAGAGGAGGGCTGGCTGGAGAGGAGGGCAGAGGCCGACACTGCGACTTGTCCATCATGCTGTAGCTGGAAGTATTTCACATACCAGAGAAGGAACTAATGTAACCAGGAGAGTTATTCTGAAATGCAGAGAGGCAGTATAGTGGGACAATGGACATTTACTAAGGTATTTTCTCCCTTGCCCAGTGGTTCCCAAACCTCCCTGTTCCCACTATTTCCACCCTTCTCCCCCATGACCTTTCTCCTACACGGTCTGCTACATTCATTAAAGGAAATAAACAAAGGAACACAGAAAGAGTCAAGTCTTGGATGTTGAGTTTCAAATACATTAAAAAAAAAAACCTACTAGCAAAGACAACATTCTTGAGAGCCAATGCTTTCAAATATATGTATGACATATATTTTATAAAATATATATGACTTCAAAAGAGCCAGCCCTAAAGGAAGCTGGAAATACAATTCATCACAAATCAGTGGTTCTCAAACCCATCAAACCCAGCAGACTCACTTTTTCTTTTAATTCAACTTTTCTATTACCGAAAATTTCAAAAATTCACACCGTTGACTAAATAGTAAAATGAACCAGACATAGCCACCATCCAGCTTCAACAATTACTGATACATGCTACATTTTGTTTTATCGCTACCTGACCCACTCTACAACCCTGATGATTTCAAAGCAAATCATAGCATTTTATCTGAAAATACTTCTGGATGTAATCTCTTAAAATAAAGTACTCGTTTAGAAAACAACCTCAATATGATTATTACAGTAGAGATAATTAATAATAATTCCTTAATTACCATGTTCATATTTCCCTGAGTAACTTATACATTTTTAACAATTTATTTGAAACCCCTTTTTATAATGGGCACTTTGCAAAGTCCCCTTTATTATCCTCAAATAAAACCAATAGGTTAAATCTGATCTACTATGTAATTAAATGTATCAATATAACACCCTAACTGAGATATAAAGAAAAAACGAAATGAAAGCTACTTAAAATAAAACATATGTTTCGTCCGGGCGCGGTGGCTCATGCCTGTAATCCCAGCACTTTGGGAGGCCAAGGCAGTCGGATCACGAGGTCAGGAGACAGAGATCATCCTGGCTGACACGGTGAAACCCCGTCTCTACTAAAAATACAAAAAATACAAAAAAAAAAAAAAAAAAAAATTAGCCAGGCATGGTGGCGGGCGCCTGTAATCCCAGCTACTCAGGAGGCTGAGGCAGAAAAATGGTGCAAACCCAGGAGGCGGAGCTTGCAGTGAGCTGAGATCGCGCCACTGCACTCCAGTCTGGCAGCCTGGGCAACAGAGCGAGACTCCATCTCAAAAACAAACAAACAAACAAACAAAAACACAAGCTTCAATCTTTGAGTGCTTAGACACCAACCATTACAGTAGAGGATATTGTAATGTAGTTCTATGCATGAACTTGAATGTTGAGCCACACACAGTGAATATCACAGCCTTGAGCACAGACTGACATAAAGGTGTTATGTGGTGATTTAAACATCATAAATGGTATTGCCATTAGTACATACTTTTTCTGAAATGATGAATAACTCCTGAGAAAGTCTCTAAAAAAAGAGGGTTCAACCTTTCCCTGATTTATATTATTGTTGCTGTCCTAGAAAATTCAGTGTATATTTTATATTTAAAGTGTGCAAAAATTTCTGTGTGTTTATATGTAAAGTGGAATTAGGCCCTAGGTGCAAATAATTATAAGTGATTTTTAAACCTGTATGACTGTCTGGGAAAAATACTCAAGTCATGCAGGATGCAGAACAATTCTTTATTGGTGGGACCATCCCAAGCATTGTGAGATGTCTTTTATTCTTGGCTCCTGCTCACTAAGTGCCAGAACTATTTTAGAGTAATAGAGATTGAAGAGACTTGAGAACTATATGATCCTTAATTGAATCCTGGATGGAACTATAAACCAGCTACAAGGAATATTATTGGAATAACTGGGGACACTTGAATAATAATAAATTATATAATAGATAATAGTATTAACGCTAAACTTCTTTACTATTTGGGTAATTATAGTTGGATCTATTCTTGCAACTCTTCCATAAATTTGAAAGCTTTTGAAATAAAATGTTTTGGGGGAAATACCCTCACAAATTTTCAAAATTGCCATGAGGGCCATACCACTTCCATTGAGAAGTGGTGGCATAAGTAACAGATCCAGAGGGCAGGAGGTTGATTTGGGAAAGGGGCAAGAAGATTAGAAATGGAGTGAGGTTTCTTCCTCATGCCCCACCTCAGGCTGGGTACCAGGATGGATACCTAGGAACCCCTTTAAATTTGGGCTTCTGAGAGTAGTAATGACTTGTAACCTGCTTACCCTCTGGAACGTAAGAAGTAGCAGTCTTGCTAATATTCCCTAGGGCCACAAAAGCATAGGAGAAGTAGATTCTCACAGGCTGCAGAATGTTGATGGAGAGCATCAGAAAGCCCCCACGTCCCCAGGAGACATGCACAAATGGCTGATAAAGGGTGAGGAGCTCAGGTCAGCAGATACTACCAGAGAGCTGAGGGTGACTATGGCTCAGAGGCTCCCTTAGTGCCCGCTCTCATGTCCTGGACTTGGGTGCTATTTTTGGAACTTAGCTGTTCCCCTTGCTGAAAAGGGAAGTATGGACAGGGTTGGAGTGCAGGATAAAAGACACACAAAATTTGACTGAATTAAACTTAAAATGTCTGAGTGATCGCTAATGCGATTGAATTTACCTGAAAGTGTTTTCTGCTGTCAAATGAAAATGAGAATTCAAGATAGAAATTGAGTAGAGTTACAGAAAATTAAGCTCCATTTCTTTTGGTAAATGTGATTTTGTGGCTTGTGAAAATTTGAGTCTGCTAAAGTAGTTAGATCAGATGTGTTCATGGAATACAGTATTCAGTAGAGCTGAATATATAGAATGTATCAGAAAGATGACAAGAAACCGGGCAGAGGATTGTGCAAACAGAAATACCATTTTGATAGTGTATGGGAGCTGCTAGGGGAGAAGTTGTATCTGAAATTATGAGTATAGAAAAGCTCCAGAAGTCCTGGGGGGAACTTTTCCCCAGTTCTCTAATCCAGAAGAGATGAGGAAGACAATGTATTCATTTAGTTAAAAAATATCAATTTAAAAAGTGTTTGTATTCCTAAATGAGGCCTGTAGAGAATGCATGGGTCCCCTGTGAAATAAAACCCTTGTGCCTTCAGCCCGGCTCCCTTTGTTTAATCAGAGGATGCCATAGGAACAGGCAGGGGCAGATGGCTGAGATCCTATCGCAGCAGCCTCAGGACTTAGGAACATTAATTTTAAAGGGGGATTAAAGCACAGAAGAACGTTTTGAAAACATCATGCATTTTCATAAGCACCTAGGCATGCTTGTTCCCTGCTAGATGTTTATGTGACAGGTCTTTGGAACAGAAACTGTGATGGAAGCAAGGGAGCTCTTATATTGACTCTGTGTAAGGGGAAAATCAGGATTTGTCTTGCTAAAGTGCTAGGAGGGGTTCCTCCCTTGTCTCCTTTTTGGTTTCTTGGCTCATGGAATGGAGGAAAAGTCTGATATCATTCCAACTTGGTGGGAATTGAAGCTTGTCCTAAGACACTGCAGGATCCATGAGGGAACCCTCAGCATGTAGGAGCAGTGAGGCAGTGCATGCCTTCTCAACTAGAACTCTAAAGTTTTATTTCAGTGCATCTTAGACGTCAGGCCATTCTGGTGTTATGGTCTTCAGACTGGTGAATGCATCCCCACTAGTGAACCCAGTGACTTTCCAGGAGGCATGAGGGCACACGGATGGTTTAGATCCCCAGATTCCACATGTCTTCTTTCCTAATATTTATCTACCTGGGAACATGCCCAAAGTCTGCAGATTCTTCTTTTTCATCTGCCTTCATATTCTCCCATTAGAAAACAGAGGCATAGGCCGGGAGTGGCAGCTCATGCCTGTAATCCCAGCACTTTGGGAGATTGAGGTGGGCAGATCTCCTGAGGTCAGGAGTTTGAGGCCAGCCTGGCCAACATGGTGAAATCCCGTCTCTACTGAAAATACAAAAAATAGCCGGGATGATGGTGGGCGCCTGTAATCCCAGCTACTTGGGAGGCTGAGGCAGGAGAATCACTTGAACCTGGGAGGTGGAGGTTGCAGTGAGCTGCGATCATGCCACTGCACTCCAGGCTTCGGTGACCGGAGCAACACTCCATCCACCCCCTACACCAAAAAAACAAAAAACAACAAACAAACAAACAAAAACAACAAAAAACCAAACCCCAAAAAACAGATGTATGCTTCTCTCCTGAGCATGGTGCTTTGCCTTGGGATCGATAAATCCCTAGGGGCAACAAACAAAAGGTGCCATATTGTAAAATGACTGGGTCACAATTGTTCTCTCTACTCAGTAGGTTTTTGACCCTGCTTTCATCAAAATGGACATATGTCCCTTGTCCCTGCTCCGCATCCCCTCTTTTTACCCAGGGTAGCATTACAGGCATAATTATTATTTCTATCAGACTTTTCTTTATGCACAGTTTCAAGATGTGTCTTCTAGTCAATGGCATCTTACAATTCCTTCGGTTGACAACGTCTCAGTCACAAAGTAGTTTCACTGCGTGACAATTTTAAGAAAGCTTCAACATTAAAAACATTAAACTTGTAGAATGGTGTCTGAGGCTTGGAAGAAAATCCTAGAGGCAATAGTGGAGCACTCCTAGGAAATGTCTCTTCATCAATGTTCTTGATGATATATTGGGTAGAAAACTACGATCATTAATGCCTTGATGATGATATTGCGTAGAAAACCATGATCATTAATACCTCAGTTGAAAAGCAATTCAGAAGAGCTGAACTTAGAATATGCAGATGTTTTAGATATACCATACCAACTTTTTTCACTTGTATTCCTATTTTTATGAATGCACAAGAAGGACATATAAATAGAATCTGTGTCGGAGCTTCCTTGCTGGGCTTCTGGTGGTCACAGCTCTGCTGTTTGCTCCTAGATTCCGTATTTCAAGGTGGGGAAGAGGTGACTGCAGGTACTAGTGATGAAAAAGGAAGGCCGTGAACAAATTCTGGAACATAAAACAACAAGACTCCTTTAAAAGGGAAAGGAAAGGCTGTGGTGAAGTAAAAATGATGAAGAGGTGTTTTTAGCAACAACTGGTGACCCTGCTGATTATTTCAGTCAGTTATTTTGAACCATTTAAGGTATTAACCTTGGTCCAGACCTGGTGCCCTCACCCTACAGCGGCTGAAAGTGTCCAAAGTGAATTACGCAGCAGGCCATTTAGGCTGAGCCTCTTGGCATTCTGAATTGGATGCCATTTTTATTTTTATTTTCTCATGGTTGCTGTGTGTGTGTTTACGTTTGCAAAAGCAGTTTAGGCCCTAGAATTGCAAGCTGTTCTGTTAAGGCCCAGGCTGCTTTGCTATCTCCTATCTTTGTTCCTCACCTCATTTTGAAGGATTGTTACACATTTGTAAGTACAATGGGATTATGTATTCATTGTGTCCGTCCACTCTTTTCTGTGCCACAAAAGGAGAAATAGCCTGCACTGCGACTTAAGAGCTTTCTGACCGCTCCAAAGTCATGACATTTCCTTTGCTTTTTGATGGCTGGCTTTGAAAAGCAGGGGAAGCTGGGTGACAAACTCTGTTGGCTCCAAGAGGGAGATGACTTGTCGTTGTTGTGAAAAAGCGTATTTAGTCACTTTTAAAAAGCAAATTGCGGACTTAATAGAGCCACACAGTCTTCTTTGGAGATTGCTACAAGGTGGATTGTCTTGATAAAACATTTGAAGCCAGAAATCCATCAAGCGTTAGTGAATATAAGCACTGACCTGAACCCAAGCACACAACATTCTCTCCAAGCTTTAGAGTTTTTTTTTTTAATAGAGAAAGGATAACTGTCCAGTACTTTTCACTGTGCCTTCTTTGCAATTCTTCTTCCAGTTCCAAATCAAATGAAAGAGTTTGATGATGAACTATTTTGAGTCTGAGACCATATGCATTGGTATCTGTAGGCTCAGCTTTTTGGGTTTCTGCAGAAACTGTGATTGTGCACTTGAAGCCAAGCATTTAGCAGGCCCTTTCATGACCAAGGGCAAATCTCTACATTAAACAGAACCAATGCCTTCTCAGCATCACCCATTCCCAAGCCCCTTGATCATTATTATGTTTACTATCACTTTTTAGGTAATATTGACAGAGCAACCCAAGTCATGTTGATTTCCTCCTGGACACTTAACTGTCTTTGAGGTAGCTGCCACCAGGTGAGAGTAGAGTCTTCAGTCATGGCTGCACTTTGCCAGATATAGTGCAGATATTGTTGCTTACATTTTTTTCTATTAAAGTAATAGCTATATTAAGTATTACTATGAGTAGTTAACTATGTTTTAATTACTAAGCCCTTTCTCAAACCTTCATTTTACAACCTCGGTTTTCTGCTGTAAAAAGAAGGTAACACACCCTTCCTACTCTAGACTTTTGATGAAGCACAAATTCAATAGACTATGTTGAGAAGGCAAAAAATGTAAGATTTAAAAAGGGATTTTATTAGAAAAATAAAACATACACTTTGAGAATGGTTGTGTACTGTTGTGAGCAGTGGATTGAACAAGATGAAGATAAGACTTAGGTTAGGAGGAAGGGCCAACTGGAGTGGGCAAGGACAAGATGGCCTTTGGCCCAGGTCCTTGGAAAGGCGGTGGTTGCAGCATTTGTCTTTTTTTTTTTTTTTTTTTAATCCCTTCCTTCATTCCTTTCCGGAAAAGAAAAAAACAGAAAAATGGAAAGGGCAATGTAAGATCAATGCTTGGGTGCTCACATCCTAGAATTAACTAATACAGTCATTTTTGCTTTAGGTTTTAAAAAATATTTAAAAGAAATAGAGGCGGGCATGGTGGCTCATGCCTGTAATCCTAGCACTTTGGGAGGCTGAGGCAGGTGGATTGCTTGAGCTCAGGACTTTGTGACCAGCCTGGGCAACATGATGAAACCCCATCTCTACAAAATTAGGCAGACGTGGTGGCACATGCCTTAGTCCTAGCTACTCCGGAAGCTGAGGTGAGAAGATCGTCTAAGCCCTGGAGGTTGAGGCTGCAGCAATGAGGTTGCACTACTGCATTCCAGCCTGGGGGACACAGTGACACCCTGTCTCAAAAAAAAAAAAAAAGTAACTAAAATTAAAATCTCCTTTATTTTCTCCTCCCCAGTACCATTCATGTTCCTCTTTCCCCAGGAAAGGAAACTTTAGGACCTTGGTTTATTTTCCTCCCCTCAAGAGGAGCCTACATTACTGCTAATGCCATTATTATTGTTACTTAAATGCAAATGGCATCATTGTAGTGTTTATGGTATTCTCATTACTCTTTCACTCAACATTTTCTCTTCCAAATCTTTCTGTGTTGAGATGTGTATGTTGATTCATTTTAATTTCTGGATAGTATTTAATTGTATGAGTGTATAAAAATCTCCTCTTGATATGTTGAAACTCATCAGGTATTCTGTCAATGTGATTTCCTTAAAGTGTCCCCGGAGGACCTCTAAACTCCAGTCAGAACTGCTTGCCTTCTACACTGGCAACACATCTGTTATCCTAAGAATTTTCCTTTAGTCTTTCCAGTATTGGTTTTCCTCTTTCCCTGTATTTTCCTGGTATTCCCTGTCTTTTTTGGTTTATGCCTTTGTTTTGGCAAAGACTATATTACAGCACCTTCCTGAGAAGGGATGTGTGGGAGATAAACTTTTCAAGTACTTGAATGCCTAAAAATGTCTTTATTTTGCTCTCACACAATACTTATGCTGGATGTATAATGTTAAGTTGAAAGTAATTTTCCTTCAGAATTTTAAAGGCAGTGTTCCACTGTCTTCTACATTCAGAATGTCATTATTTAGGGCTGTGAAGCTATTCTGATAACTGTCCTTTTTTACCTCTTGCTATTGTCTTTCCTCTTAGGAAGTTTGAAAGGTCTTCTATTGTTTTGAAATTTCATAATGATATGTCCTGATGTTGGTTACTTTTCATCCATTCCCTGAGCAGTTTCTGAACACATGGGGCAGCCACCAGCCCACCCTTCCAGTGTTGGGAAATTTCTTGAATTATTTCTCTAAAAATTTCCTCCCCTCAGTTTTCTGTACTTTCTTTTTCTGAAAATCCTGTTATTTAGACATGAGATCTCCTAAACTGTTCCTCCTGAATTTTAATCATTTCTCTTCTAGTTTCCATCTCATCTTTCTGTTCTACTTCAAGACATAGCCTCTCAACTTAAATAAAAAAAACCTTTTAACCTTGAAAATGAGGTTTTCTTTTTTTTTGTCATCATCTTTTTAATTTCCAAGGGTCCTTTTCCTTATTTTAAAAACGGGGTCTTTTTATCAGGTCACGCATATACAGCATCTTCTCTTATGTCTATAATGATACTACTAATAATATTAGCAGTTTTATTCTTCCATATGGAATATGTTTTATTCAAATAACTTTTGTAGCTCCTGTTTTTCAATTACAGGACTTCTTCAAATGCTTGGGGATCTTTGGTTGTCCTCTCATAGTTGAGTAGGTTCCTAAACTTGGTTGCTTCTTGCTAACTATAGGCCTCACTGTAGGGATATCTGACTGGGTCTTTTGTTCAGAAACTCCCACCATCATTTTCTTTAGGTCTTTTTCTTGAACTGAACATAGTCCCCAGAAAAGGTTTTTCGTGTTTTTGATTGGAACATAAAAATAAGCCTGGCTGTCAGAATTCTGGCAACGCAGAAGAGAAAAAATGCTGTGAGCCTCAACCTTTAGAATTGAGACTTTTACTTTAACCCCTCTATTTTTATAAAGATACCACTGACCTCAACTAGGCTGGTGTCCCCCAATCCATGCCTTCTATTTTGCCCTGAACCACAGAGTCAGAAAGGGGCAGTTTCCCTCATGGGCAAAGTGAAGACAGAGATTTGGGGGTCTAAATGCTTTTAAAACAGGCTTTAATCTGTTTTACTCCATCTTTACTCCCACGTACTGTCCAATGGTACTGGTAAAGGCAATTGATGCATCTTTTGAATATTTTGTCCATAAATCAGAGGTGCTTCTTGATTACTTCACTGCCAGTTTAGAATCTGGCTTTCTTGGGTCTGCTCGGTAAGTTACTGCTCACTCATCTGCTTTTCAGATTGCAAATTTTGCTGCTGCTGTTTATTTTTTATTTGTTTTTGTGGTTTTATTTCTAGGAAAGCCATTCATTGTTATTTTCCTGAGATTTAAGGAGGAAGTGAAGACTAAAATATGCATTTGTCTTTCCATCTTTAATAGGAGACCAATTTTGCTTCATTTTCCTCTGTAGTAAGTTCTGATTTTCACATTCTTAACTTTGATTCATCTGGGGAATTCATTTTTATGTTTAGTGCAACATTATTGTTTATTTTTGTTTTCTAGCTAGAAAGCCAAAATTTCCAACATTATTAACTGAGTATTTTATCCTTTCCCTTCTGCTGTGTAAGCCTATCTCTATCATATACCACGTTTCCAGGCTTTCTATTCTGTTTCATTAATCTGTTCATTTATCTTTTCACCAATACCATACTGTTTTAATTACTATAAAGTTTATGATATCTTGATATCTGCCAGAATCGCTACCCTCGTTCTTTTTTAGAATTGTATTGACTAGGGATTTTACTTTTCCATGTAAACTTAAGAATCAGTTTGCTAAGTTTTATTCTGTTACAAAGATTATAATCAAATCAATCATATTGGGAAAACATTACATCTTTATTCAGTTTCCCATCCATGAACAAGGTATAGCCTGTTTATTCAAGATTTTTTTCTTTTATGTCTTTTCATAATATTTTATAATTTTCTCTTAAAACCTTTTGTTAGATGTATTCCTTTTTTTTAAACTTTTTTTGCTACTATAGTGAATTATATGTTCACAGGCACGCTATTGCCTTTTAAAATTGCTATTGCTGGTTTATGGGAATGTTGTCGATCTTAGTATAATGATTTTGTAGCCAGCAAATCTTTCTTGTTTCCCCCCATTCTTTTTGAGATAGGGTCTCACTCTGTCACCCAGACTGCAGTGCAGTGGTGCTATCATAGCTCACTGTAGCCTCAACCTTCCAGGTTTAAGTGATCCTGCCACCTTGGCCTCCCAAGTGCCTGGGACTACAGGTATGTGCCAGCACACCTGGCTAATTTATTTTTATTTTTTTGTAGATATGAGATCTCCCTATGTTGCCCAGGCTGGTCTTGAACTCCCACCTTGGCTTTCCAAAGTGCTGGGATTATAAGCAGGAGCCACCATGCCCAGCCTAATTGCTTCTAATAGTTGGTCTGTAGCTTATCTTGCATTTACAAGTGGAAAAAAATATTAATTGCAAATAGTAACAATGTAGTGCCTTTCTTTCTAAATGTTTTGTTTTTCTACCCCTTGTCTCATGGCATTGCCTAGGACTCCACAACAATGTTGAACAGTAACAGGGAGAGCAGGCACCTTTATTTTATCTCTGACTTTAATGGCAATGTTTCTAAATTTTTATCATGATGAGTGATGTTTGTTCTGTTTTTGGTGAAAACATTTTTATCATGTTAAAAAATTCTTTTCTATTCAGAGTTCACTAAGAGCATTTAAAAATCATAAGTGGGTGTTTAATTTTAACAAATGATTTGTCAGCACCAATTGAGGTTCTTTTTGCTTTACTTCATTAATATGAGTTACATTTTAATAGATCTTCTGAGGTTGAACTTTCTTTGCCTCTTAAACTGATCTTCAAATGATTATGACATAATTTAAAAAATATACTATTAGATTTGATTTGTTAATGTTATAGGACTCTGCCATCTATGTTAATAATTAAGATTGGTCTATAATTGTCCTTTATTTCCCTGTACTTCTCTTGTTATTAAGTTTGTTATTAGTTTAGTAAACTTAGTTGATGGCTTTCTGTTTTCCCCTCTTTGAAATATTTTCTGTGAGATAGGGACCATCCCTTCCTTGAAGTTTCGGTGAAAATAATCTACAAAAGAAAATGGTCCCAGTGGCTCTGGTCAGAATTTGACCACTGATTCAATTTCTTGTTTCTAGTTTCTGGAAAAACTCTGAAAGGACTGCTTCATGATCTGTCAAGGCTGGTTTACCATCTGCATTAATAAAAGTAACTAGAAACAGGTCTGTAACCAGATACCACAAGAAGATGCTCTTTGCGTGGCACTTCTGGTGGATATGGTGTACACTCTTCATTTTTAAGTATGTTGGCTCTACTGTATTGAAAAGCAAGTCTTACCATAAAACCAGGGAAGGAGAGAGATGCTAATAAATATCAGTGACTTAACAATGGGCCCAAGCTGATGTTGGATGTGTTCTCAAGCTTAAATGTGCATTATTTTAAAAAGTAACACTGTGTATCATCTGGAAAACAATAGTTCCACCACCTTTAAGGTAAAAAAATGAAACATTCTCCAATGCCCTTTGCAGTTTTGGAGAAGATTACTCTGTAGTCTTGCAAACAGAACTGATTCCAGAGCTGCAACATGCAAGGGCATTGTCAGCATTGGGTCAGAGGGTTGTTTTTGGAAACAGCTTCAGGAGAAGTCAGATTTTTTCTAGAACCACTTTTTTTTTTAATTTGCAAAGTAAATTTTAGAGCATTTAAAAGTACCTTTGTTTTTAATCATGTGGCTGCCTCTGTTTAAGTAAAATTTTCACTTGAAATGAATACAGACCTACCTCGGGAATTACTTTACAAATCTAAAAGAACTTAGATAAGCGTCCCTCTTAAATTTAATTCTCTTTTGAAGAGAAAAAGTAATGACTTTCAAAGTACTTAATATATTACAAAGCAGTGGCAAGGGGAAATAAATTTCCTTTAATATAACCTTTTATTTTAATAACATAGGTACAGATCTGGCTGAAAGAAAGTCTTTTTTTAGTATATCAATTGTATTATCTCAAAACAAGGTTATGCACTGAAAATTGAGTCATAAAAACACAAAATTTATCTCCTGTTGCTAATTCACTATGCCAAAAACACCTGCTGGAGGAAGGACACCCGTTCGTATACATTCAAGTCTCATTAGTTAATTGCCAAGTAAAGCCAGATTTTGTCTTTGCTTGTCACTTTAACCCACAGGGAATTAATTCTTACAAGCAAATAAGTTAATTCTTGTAGTCTTTTTTTCTTTTACTGCTTATAGTAGCGAGTGACGTGATTGGGTTTCTTGGATCTTGTTTTAGGAGAAATGGAAAAATGTGACCTACAGTGAGATATGCATCACAGCAGCAAAGCAAGGAAAATGACCCTCTGCTATCGAGTTTTATCCCCAAACCCCAATATGGGTTCCTAAGAAATGAAGCTAATCTAGTGGGGGAACTACGTTAGTGGATACTAGGTAGACCTAAGTGGCCTCAGACCAAGGCATCTTTTTTTTTTTTTTTTTTTTTCCAGAATGATAATCACTCTTCTGTTTATATAAATGAACGTTTCCATCTTGATGGACTCATTAAGAGGTAACCACACTTTTCATGCAGAGTGAAGTGGCCACAAGGAGATATTTGTACAGTTTATTGCAAGAGGTTCCAGTGGCTTCCCTTGCACAGAGTTAGGCTTACAGCTTATGCTAGTATAATCTGGGTACATGCTGGTTCATGCTTTGTTGGAGGTATGTGCCTCTGCTTCCTTTCCATTTGGAATGACTGCTTAGTACTCAATTGCATTGATAGCCTGCCAGTTATTTAACCTCTCTCTAATATCTGGCTTTTTGTTTTCGCTTTCTACTTTTCAACTGTGTGTGTGTGTGTGTGTGTGTGTGTATGTGTGTGTGTGACAGAAAGAGGGAGGGGGGGAAGAGAGAGTCATAGCATCATTTCACTGTAGGGTTTAGGGGTATGATGTGATGAAGGGCCTTACATTTGGAGCTTTGGTGTTGGGTGGCAGGGACACGTTTGTGAGACAGTAATTGCTGAAAACCGTTCAATGTCTTGTCTATCATGAGAGATGTGAACCAGAGCAGTTATGAAAAATTCAGTTTGGTGCTATGCCTAATCCTTTTCAGTAATATGATTGTAATACTTGTGCCTAGTAGGTGATCGATACATATTCAGTTATTAGTTGATTCGCTCTATGTTAAAGATGCCTCAATATCAATGTAAACACTCTAGGTTTCTGTATTTTAGTGTAGATCATGGGGAAGAGGCTCTGCCTCGTGTTTTTGTGATGTGGAATGGCTGCGCTGCACCAAAGGGTGTTTATTATTCTGATGCTATAAGATGTGTCTACGTATTTAACAAGCTGCTATTGCCTCTTTTTTTCTGATATTCTGAGATAGTCCACAATGGTTCCAAAACAGCCATCCATAAAGGAACAAATTCTGTCAATCTTGCAGTTTTTTTGGTTTACGTTATTTCAACATTATTTTTGTGAGTTCTCCCTTTCCCCTCCCAGTGGGTTGCATGATATTTAAAAAATAAAATCTTGTTGTAGCCACAGTCCTAGAAACAGGGGAAGGGGAATGAGTCTACCTAGAAGAGAGGAGTTGTTTTAAATTTAATTTTCTAGTGTCTAGTTGCTACGGCTAGTCTGGGTAAATGGATGAACAGTGAATAAAGAGAATGAACAGATAAATCAATATTAATGTTTTCCTTTCTGCACCTTAGAATCAATCATAAGACCATGACTGGGTCCCGATTTTTGGCACCAATCAAAATGACAAACTTGGTTGCTGGGACCATTCTTTGATGCATCTGTTTTTGGAGGGCAGAGATGAACTATGGAAAGATGGAATGCTGTATTTTTCCACCAGAGACATTGTTTGTGTTGTTCTTGTCCTTTTTCCTTTAAAGAGGCCAATGAGTTCTTTTGGTCCAGGGCCGTGTGCTAATGTTCCCAGAGTCACCACTGTGCTGCTCAGAGTACAGGCAGACATGGCATTTCCTTCCCTGGGAGATCCAAGGGCTGTTCCAACAGTATCATCTCCGCATTTCGCACAAATGTCCCACGTGGAGAATTCCATTATAAATGTGGCAGCAAGTAGTGGAGAAGTTGTGCAGGACTCAGTGCAAAATGAAAATGCAGGGCCACTTAAAATTGTTGAGAATTTCAAGACAGTGACAGCAAAGTGTTAAACTAAGCACAGGATCCCTTTTATGCAGGGGCCCTGTGTGACTCCACAGGTGTCATGCCCATGAAAGCTGGCCTTGCCTGTAAGGGTGTTTGTCTTCTCAAGAGGTTGTGTTGGAGATTCTCTGAGGCAGATTCTCTGAGGCAGGGGCAGCTGGAGAGACTCTCTCCATGCCTCCTATCCCTTTTTTCTCTTGTATGGTCTCGTCGTGTCTCCCCATGGCCTCTCAGGGCCTTGACCACAATCCCGGTTTCATTTTCCTCTCTTTACCTGCTCTTCTACCCCACCTACAGCTCTAGCCTTCCCTGATCCCATGCTGTGCCATCATTAGCAAAAAGGTTCGAGGTATCTCTGCCAGTTGCTTATGTCTCTTCTTTTTCTCTGTTGGCTCTAACTTCAGAATCTGACTTCAGATACTCAGAATTCCACCACTTCTTTCCATGTCCACCTTGATCACTGGGCACTCTCACCTGTATTATTGCAATGCAGTAGCCTCTGAACTACTCTCTCTGCCTCAGCTCTCTTCCCCTGCACCTTTATTCTATGCTTCAAGAGCAGAACAGGTTTCTCTTCTCTTCAAAACCTTCCAATGGCTTCTGTTTCACTCGTCTTATCTTTCTTTTATGTCCTAATCCTCTACTACTCTCCCTTTCACCCTGTCCTAGACACTCTGACCTTGCAACTTTTCCTAGAAAACTCCAGGCATATTTGTACCAAGGTTTTTGTGCTTCCTGCTCCCTTTACATAGAGTGCTCTTCCTCAGTTCTGCCATGCACTGCTTCTTCAGTTCTTTAAATGCCTACTTTATTTATTTATTTATTTGAGACAGAGTTTCACTCTTATTGTCCAGAGTGCAACGGCATGATCTCAGCTCACTGTAACCTCCACCTCCCAGGTTCAAGCAATTCTCCTGCTTCAGCCTCCCAAGTAGCTGGGACTATGGGCATGCACCACCACATCTGGCTAATTTTTGTATTTTTAGTAGAAACAGGGTTTTGCCATGTTGGTCAGGCTGGTCTCAAAGTGATCAACCCGCCTCGGCCTCCCAAAGTGCTGGGATTACAGGTGTGAGCCACTGTGCCTGGACCCTACCCTATTTAATATTGCATACTTCCCCCACCCCCTACACTTCCTAACTCTGCTCTGTTTTTTTTTTTTTCCTTAGCACTTTTCACTATCTGCTATGTAATATATTTTATTCATGTATTTATTTATTTCTTGGATCCCCTTATTGGAAAAAGTCCATGAAGGTGGGGGTTTTTGTCTGCTTGTTCCCCTGTGAATCCCCAGTACCTAGGATAGTGCCTTGTTGCTCACTTGATGTTGGCCAGTGGATAAATCTCTGTGAGAATCAGGCTTCCTTGGGTCTTTCTTGCTGTATTTTAGAGTTGTCTGGCCTTGGCCTGCTTTAACTAGTTGGATAACACTTCCTGAGTATCTACACTTGCTCCTTATTCATTTGTCCTGAAATGTGCTAGAAACTATGGATTCAGCAGAGAGCCTTGTCCCTAGCCTCATTAAATATGCATGAGAGTGGGAAAGAAGTAAAAAAAAAAAAAAAAAAGAAAAGAAGGTAGTATTTCAGATGATTGTGACAAGGATGTGGTGACTGAGAGAATAGTAGCCTTAGGTCTGGCGGTCTGGGAAGGCGTCTCTGAGGAGGTGACATTTCAGATGTAACATTAATGATGAGAAACCAGAATGTGAGAATCTTCTGGAAGAGCTTTCCAAGCTGCAGAAACCAAGGGTGGCCAAGGAGCAGAAAGAAGCCGTTGCAGCTGGAGTGTGGAGAGGGAGGTAGCAGCAGGGCCGGGGAGACAGGATGATGGGCTGAACTTGCAAGGCAGGTAAGCAGTCGGGATTTTCATCTAGGTTCTTGAGCCCGTAGTAAACAGTAAGCTCTGCTTTGGCTCTCAGACTTCAACTGCCTCAGACGCTGATGCTTGTGAGGGCTCTGCCTCCTGGGGCACAGATCATGGGCTTTGGACTCAGATCTGGGTCCAAATTCCATATGTACCATTTAGCAAGGACATGATTTGGGGTTTGTTTCTTGAGCTGTATTCACTCAACACATGCTTACTGTTATTTCCTCTGCAGGATGATATTCCAAACATTTATATCCCAGGAGGCTCAGGTGCCCACCTACCAGGTGGAAGATTTACTGGAGTTGTAGGAGCAGGGCTGGAGTCCCCCGCTATGTCAGGAATTAGCTCTTAATTGCTGGATTTGGGGAGATCAGGGAAATCTTGTAGGAGAGGCTTAAGGCAGTGGTTTGTTACCAACCACTCGATATTGAGATATCTCTCAATATTATAGTACTTTAACTGTGTATTGACAGAGACTAAACCCAGCAAGGAGGATACAAGATTGGTAAAAACATAGTCTCCTCCTACCAGGCACTTACAGTCTTGTAATTGGTAGGGAAATGCAAAGCCCTTGATAAACACGGTTTGAATGTTTGTCCCCTCCAAAACTCACTTTGAAACTTAATCCCCAAAGTGGCAGTATTGAGAGGTGGGGTCCTTAAGAGATGATCTAGTCATGAAGGCCCTGTCCTCATGGATGGATTGATGCATTCATGGATTAATGGGTTAATGGGTTATCATGGGCATGGAGCTGGTGACTTTATAAGAAGAGAGATACCTGAGCTATTATGCCAAGCCCCCTCATCATGTGATGTCCTCTGCTGCTTTGGGATTCTTCAGAGTCTGCTGCTTTAGGACTCACCAGGTCCAGCCCCTCAACCGTGAACTTCTCAGCCTCCAAAACTGAGAAGTAACTGTTTTTCTTTATAAATTACCCAGTTTCAGGTATTCTTTTTTTTTTTTTTTTTTGAGACGGAGTCTCACTCTGTCGCCCAGGCTGGAGTGCAGTGGCCGGATCTCAGCTCACTGCAAGCTCCGCCTCCCGGGTTCACGCCATTCTCCTGCCTCAGCCTCCAGAGTAGCTGGGAATACAGGCGCCCGCCACCTCGCCCGGCTAGTTTTTTTGTATTTTTAGTAGAGACGGGGTTTCACCGTGTTAGCCAGGATGGTCTCGATCTCCTGACCTCGTGATCCACCCGTCTCGGCCTCCCAAAGTGCTGGGATTACAGGCTTGAGCTACCGCGCCCGGCCTCAGGTATTCTTTTATAAGCAACAGAAAACAGACTAAGACGCATGGTCTTATTTAATTTGCATAGTATTTTGGTTAGGAAGAAGTAAAACATAGTGGTCAAGAGTGTAGGCTCAGAACAGCTCTCTATGTTCCAATCCAGGCTGGGTTACTTGCTTAGATTAGTGATCTTGGCAAAGTTACTTACCCTGTCTGTGTCTGTCTCTCTTCTGTAAAAAGAAATAATTAACTGAAGAGGATACTAAATTCCTAGGGTTGACGTGAGGATTGAATGTGTTTATGCAGATAACATAATTATAACAGTGCCTTAGGCACATAACACTATGCTTTTCTACAGATGGGAAAACTAGGGTTCAAGAGTTAATGAAGCTCTACAAGTTCACACTGTCGGAAGTCAGGACTGGAACCCAGATCCTTGGATTTAATCCTGTGTGCTATCTCAAATCAGTAATTCCTGAGGGGGCTGCTACTGAAATTTTATGTAGAGGTTTATTTGGACAGACAGTTCTTAATATCAAAATAAGATTAAGTTTAAAAATACTTTAAAATTTTATTATAAAAATAATATAATCCTACGAAAGAAAAGTTAAAAAGAGAAAATGAAAAGCTAACTCTCTAGTTGTACTCTGTCATCAGTTGCTCCAGGCAGATAAAATGAGGCCTGAAGAACAGTGGGATGGGCAGAAAATGCTGCTGGGATGAACAGACTCTGTGGCCTGGCACTGGTTAAGCTCTCGACTCTAAATATGTTCCTGTGCTTCTGATGTGGGGAATATCCAAGAGGAAACTGTTCCCTAGAGAAAGAAGATCCACTTTTGATGGCCATCATCATCTGGAGAAGGGAGGGCAATTTGGGTCACTGGTGGAAGGGTGTGTGTTCGAAGTTCAGGTACTGGGTCCCATTCTAGAAGATCCCAATGCCCATTTGTCATATTAAAGCTTCTAGGGTCTAGTAATACAGCATTAAAACATCACACTTAAGTGAACTGTTCCCAGGCTTATTTAGTAATGGATTTAAGAGAATGTAAAATACCCAGTAGCATCCCAAGCACTTGGATTCTATGGAACATACTTTGGGAAATGCTTCAATAAAGCAATAAGAAGAAAATTCATTCTTTTGAGAAAAAATGTTTGGGGATATTGAGTCAGAGACTTGGGTTTTTTCTTTTTTAAAAAAGATGCTTTCTCGGATGCTGATTTAGGGACCAAGAGTAGGACTAAGGAATGGCCCTGTTAGCAAAGCACGATGATGAGGCGAGGCCACGACAGCCCCCTCCCTGGGTGTTTTTTCATAGAATATTTTCCTTTGTCTCTGCCTGGAGCCAGGGAGCATTAGTGACCTGGAGACACTTTAGCCCTGTTTGAGAGTGCCAGAATAATGCTGGGATCTCAGGTTCAGCACTTTAGCGAAGATCAAGGCTCGGTTTCTCAGTAGCAGATCTGATGTTAGCAATGTTAATATTTTTAACCAGGGCAGCACTTTCGTATTTACTTACTGTGCAATTTCCTAACACTGGGTTCAATTTGCTATCTTTCAAAAAAATTATCTTTCAGATTTCTCCAACTTTCTGGAGAGTCCAGCAACTAATTAAAATGTTTACTTATTGTAGTTTATCCAGGATCTACTTGTATTTAGAATGACAGCCTTTCAGAATATCTGCTCTGCCATATTTCTGGAAGTTGGAATGTGTCTCTTGTGTATTGGAGTTTACAATATACTTTCACATACAATATCTATTTTGATCTTCACAATTTTTAAAATAAAAATACTCAGTTTCACTCATGCTAAAACTGTGTGTGGAATAACTCTGGTATAAAAACAGTTCTTTTATGTTCAGAATTATTTTAGCAAAATATTCAAAAGGAAATATATATATTCCTTTACGACAGATTTTACGGAGCATAGTTAGTTAAAAATGGTTTAATCTGTCGGTATGAATCATTTTGTTCTCATATAGGAATCTTCAAAAGAGGTGAAACAGTCAAATGAGTTACAGGAGATAGTAGTGTAAAAATGTGATTGCCAAGTGTTACCTTTTACTTGACTGGAAGAGAGACAAACATGAGTTTTAAGAAGTCAGGGAGAATGACAGAGTTTATCTTCCATTGTGCTTTTATCTTCTAATCTCCAAAGGCAAAGGAAGGAAAAACTAGTTGCCCTTAGCCAAAAGGGTCTTGAGCAAGACTGGAAGACAGGGGCCTGGATTTACAACTCACAGAGGGAGTTAGAATGAAGGGTTATTAGGTCTGAGAGTGACAGTTGAAATTTACTGAGAGTACCTGTAGAGAAACTGCATGCTTTTGAAGTCTTAAAAGTCATTTCCCTTTATGATTTTCTTAATAGTGTCCTTTGATGAATAAATTAAACATTTTGAAGAGACATAATTTATTGATTTTTTTTTCTTTTTTGATTAATGCTTTTTGTGTCTTGTCTGTTTATGAAGATTTTATTTTATATATTTTTATATATTAAAATTTTTTTATTGTATATATTTAAAAAAATCTTTATAGTTAATTTTTTACTTTTAGAACTGTAATTCATCTCTAATTTTTATGTATAATGTGGTCTAATTTTTAAGAATTGGGGTTCATTTTCACCCATATGTTCAATTGCTTTAGCATCATTTGCTGAAAATATTTTCTTTCCCTGTTGAATTTTCTTGGCACCTTTGTAAAAAACCAAACCCTATTTTGGGGCCTTTAATTCTGTTACATCAACATATTTGTCAGTACTCATGGAACTGTAAACTTAGTATCTGTCTATTTTATTACATGAAAATTATACCTCAATAACAAATGATGTAATGATAAAAAATTACCTATTTGAGTTGTTTGACAAAGTAATAATTAGTGAATTAGAAAACATATTTGATCATATTTTTCTATTTTTATATAAAAGTCCATCTACTACCCATGCATTTAATACAGATTTATTAAGAACTAAAACCTGCTTGGCACCATGGTGAGCTCTGGGCCTACAGAGCACATAATCCATGGTCCCTGTTCTTGAGGAGCTCATAGTTGCGTAAAAAGAGTTGGATGTGAAAAGTACAACGACAATCCAATATGATGAGGTTGTGAGATAAGTAAATATAGGGCCCTGTGGAAGCCAGTCACCCTAACTATCCAACCTTGCTAGAGTGTTTAGATCAGGGAAATATTTGTCAAAGAGCTTAAGAACTGGCTGAGTGTTCAAAGTAAGTGGGAGTGGGCCTGGCATAGGCAAAGTGCTTGCCTGTGGTGCCAGTAATGGTGGGGAGTGGGCAGGAGAGGGGAGTTGGGAAATGCAAGGTCCTAAGACCAGTGATTTTTTTTTTTTTTTTTTTTTTTTTGAGACAGAGTCTCGCTCCGTCGCCCAGGCTGGAGTGCAGTGGCCATATCTCAGCTCACTGCAAGCTCCGCCTCCAGGGTTTACGCCATTCTCCTGCCTCAGCCTCCCGAGTAGCTGGGACTACAGGCGCCTGCCACCACGCCTGGCTAGTCTTTTTGCATTTTTTTTATTAGAGACGGGGTTTCACCATGTTAGCCAGGATGGTCTTGATCTCCTGACCTCGTGATCCACCCGTCTCGGCCTCCCAAAGTGCTGGGATTACAGGCTTGAGCCACCGTGCCCGGCTAAGACCAGTGATTTTTAAGTGTTTCAAATAGGAGGGCACACATGCCCACTTAACTAAAGAAGTGGCACTGTAATAAAAATAAAAAATTATATTCCTTATTAGAGAAGCAGGAAGCAGGACTGTTGGAGAGAATGGCATGTAAATATATACTGCTATGGAGAACAGTGTGAGGGGCAGTTCTTGACATCGAGATTGGCCGAAACGAGTGACCAGGGCTAGGGTCTGGGTGAGGGAGTAGACACTGAAAGACAGGATGACAGCACAGATGGGGATGTGGTGACAACTAAAACACTAGGTTTGTTTCACAAGGTAATTTATCCTGCTGATGGCATTGGTTCTTATTTTGGATGAAAAAAATAATGAACTAAAAAATAGCTACTATTGATTGAATGTTACTCTGTGCCAGGTGTTGTGTCCTATTTTCTATGTACATTAAATATCATGCTCTCCATTTATCTGTTATCATCACCATTGTATGGGTGATGACACTGAGCCAGAAGCTTAAGTCATCAACTTGAGTCCACTCAAGCTTGCTTAACTGGTAAGTGAAGCATCAGGATTTGAACCCAAGTCATTCAAAAAACTGTGTTCCCATCACTATTACATGTAGCTTATCCCTATAATATTTACCTGTGTTTGGGATAGAAATGAAATTTTTCCCCCATAAAATTATGCTACTTGTTCATCGTTAGCAAAAAAAAGCTTCATTTTAAAGTGAACACACATCCCACTCGTGGAAGTAGTTAATGCATGATGGCATCTGGCTAAACTAGGGTAAGGACTATCTGTGCAGTCACTGTTTTATGAGTGCTCATCAGAGTAGGATGCCTCTATGGATAGAAACGCAGAGAGGGAGTGGGAAGGACTTCTGGTAGGAGCCTGGCCAATAAGCAACAAACTTTCTTTTCGCCAGCTCAGTTAAGCATTTTCTGAGACCCTTAACCCCATTTACGAAAATGGAAATGTCAATAAAAATCACATTTTCAACATTGTGTTTCAAAACAGGAGGTGCACTTTGATCGTTCTGAGCAAAGTGGTCAATGAATATTATAGAAAAATATTTACAAAAAGATCATTCTATAGATGTGTATATATGCATATATATGTATTTATAATCTCAGTGATGTTACTTTCTGATAGCTACTTTCAAGGAAGACATTTTTTGTAATATGATTGCCATCTTGCAAAATATATACTTAATGCCATTACTTGTTAGAGAGATTTTCTCATTTATCTTTAGACTTTATGCCTACTATTCTCACTTTAAATATTATATTTGTAAGACTGGATTTGAAAAAATTGTCATCTTTTGTAGCTCTGTATATTCTAAAAGTATTTGCCTAGGTCCTCACACTGAGTTGGAATTCCCAGCAGTTGTAATATGTACTTTTACATGAGTTCTCCTCAAACTGTTGTATAGCGGGCTCAAGTGACTGGGAAGGGTTGAAACTTAGAATGAGACTTGCTTCCTGAGGTATCGAACAGCAGGTATTGAACATACACCCACATGTTAAGAAAGGTCAATTCTGCAGAGAATATAGGTGCAGTGGGATATTGGCCTGATTAAAAGACCAGTGTTGAGCACTGCAAAAGTGAGGGATGTGTTTCACCTAAAGAAATCTGAGTTCTGAGAAGCATGTGGAAAACAGTCCATCAGCCAGGATGCTTTCAGCCATAATAGTAGAAAAGCCCAACACAACATATTTAAACCAAAAGGGAATTCATTCAGTCTTATAACAAGAACTCAGAAGCAGGGCTGACTTCAGGGATGACTTTATCCAGTGGTTTTGGCTCCATTTCTGTGTGATTTTCTTCATTCTGTCTTCTATTACATGCCAGCATTATCTCGAGACTGGTGATGAGGTGATTAACCAGCCCCGGGCATAACATATGGATATGATAATTTCCAGAGGACAAGTGAGAATGTCCCTTCTGGATGGTCTCCCAGCAGAGCAAGGAAACACTTTCCCAGAAGCCCCTAGCAAGTCAATCCTCAATCTTCAACGACTCATCCTTAAACCAATCCCTAGCAAGGAGGAAGAGATTTCCTTTGGATTAGTTAGGCCAATCCCTGGAGTTGGAGTAGCTCTCTGCTTCCCCTGAGGCATATGGGCTATCTGGCAGAGGATGCTTTGTTGGCATGGGTGAGGAGTGGATGCTGGGTAGCATATCTGGTATCTACAACTATAGTGGGATTCAGAAACAAGTGGCCTTCAGAAATTTAGGTATGTTGTGAGCACCAGGAACATTTGAGAGCAGCTAGCAAAGTCCTAGGCACCAGGAGAGGGCTGTCATTATTGAGAAAAAAGTAATACGCAAAACCCACGAACAGGGTCCATGGGCAAGATGATCATCCAGAGGCTCCCATAGGAAAAGCAGAATTCAAGTCTGGATCCGGATCAGCACAGGTGTGAGCTGACGGCTGAACTCAGGATAGGCCCTAGATATGTGCCATGGTTTAGATATGGTTTGTCCCCACTGAAACTCATGTTGAAGCTTGGTCCTCAATGTGGCAGTGTTGCAAGGTGGGGCACAGTGGGAGGTGTTTTGGTCATGGGGTTGCATTCCTCATGAATAGATTAATCCTGGGAGTGAGTTCTCGCAGGACTGGATTGGTTACTCTGAGAGCAGGTTGTTGTAAAGTGAGGCTTCTCCTTGTGTTTGCTCTCTCTTGCACATGCTTGCTTGCCTTTTCACTTCTCTGCCATGTTATGATGCAGCATGAGGCCCTCACCAGAAGTCAGTCAGATGCAGGTGCCCAATCCTGGACTTGCCAGCCTCCAGAACTGTGAGCTAAATAAATCTCTTTCATTTATAAATTACCCAGTCTCAGGTATCCTGTTACAGCAACACAAAATAGACTAGGACAGTATGTATCTCATAAGTGCTAGGTGCCTGGAGTAGCACTGAGGTAGCAGAGTTTGAGAACATCAGTGCATGAATTAGACAAGAGTAAATAAAAGGAAATTATGCATAGGTAAGGGGAACTTTAGACCAAATGGCAGAACAACGGGCAGGACCATCCCGTTTACTGAGGCAGAGACACTCAATAAAACCAGGCCGGATGGGGAGTGGGTGGGTTGAGATGAGGAAAAGGATACATAAGTGCTGAAGAGCTGGGAGCCAAGAGAGGGTTGTTGGGGTGGGAGAGGAAGGCCGTCTTTATGGCTTATTGCAGCCTCTTTTGTAGCTGTGCTGGCCATGCTTATGTTTAAAGTAACAGCATTCATTTATTGCTGCCTACTACTGGTAGCCAAGTGGCCTCGGTGGAGGGGTGAGGAAGAAAGCAGAAGCTGGGGAACTAGTTCTGTGTGTGAAAACTGAAAAATTTCACGGTGTTGTTGCATTCTTGGGTTTAGTTGCCACTCAGGTTTCTTAATGAAGTGAAAAAATCTTCATGCTGAAAAGTTGTTCTCAGGTCAATGAGAAAGGTGACAGATAATATGTTACTAGCTTTTCTGTCGATTATCCATTACATTATGAGGATTGTATGTTGAAACACTGCAGATAAAGTGTCTCAATTAAGACTTTAATTTAGATTTAATAAGTTATTATATGTTAATAAAAGATCAATTAGCAGTTAAATAGCCATTGATCCAGGTACAATAAGTATGTCAGAAAGACATCAAGTTGTCATTGAAAAACTGGAGATTACATGAGCAACATGTGAGCAATTAGATTCTCAGTATATTCAGGCTATAATGAATGTCAATGCATTTAATTGCCATTTAACAAGAAAGCGAATGTTAAGTCTCAGCCTATTAACTCACATACCTATTCACAGTTCTTCAATAGATTCATTTTTACATTGGTTCCTTCAAGAAATATTTAATTAACCACACACCAGGTAAAGTGAGAAAAATATGAGTATGAGGCATAATCTCTGCCTTCAAAGAACTTAAAATCTAATGTTGAAATAAGATTCATCTACAAGGAAAAATAAAGGAATGAGGCAGATAGTAGAATATTTTCCACGTTTTCTGATTAAGTTCTAAATATTACCACCACAACTGAAATTTCTCACATGTTGAAAGAAATCTTTGTTATTACAAGCCACCAAATTTAGGGGCTGTTTGTTACTGCATTATACTATAGTAAAGCTGACTAATATGGTGAATAGAAGAGAGATTGACAGGCCAGAGATACATTCTCTGGTGTGATATTGTCATAAGAGAAGCTAAAGTTTTATCATCCTAAATGTTGGAGAGGGGCAATTGAGAAATACATTAGCTCTCACTAGGGCAAGGGGGCATTGAGAAGTAAAAGTTACTCTTGGTGTTTGCATGCCCAGCCTCCAAAAATCTCAGTTTCTCCAGTACCATAGACGGACATGGGAGAGAAGCAGACGATGTCTGAGAAAAATGGTTAAAATGGTGAATTTTATCTCAATTAAAAAAAGAATAGACATATAATCTTTGTAACTGGAGTGGGAACATTTTGGAGTGAGTGTGTAACTAAACTCTCTGTTCACTGAGAATCATACTTCTCCCTCTCAGGGGACCCCGGAGGCCATGCTCCTGCCTTCTCACGTGGCTCTCCGGTCACAACAAGGGCCTTTTTTTTTTTTTTTTTTTTTTTTTGAGACAGAGTCTCACTCTGTCGTCCAGGCTGGAGTGTAGTGGCGCTATCTTGGCTTACTACAATCTCTGCCTTCTGGGTTCCAGCAATTCTCCTTTCTCAGTCTCCCAGATAGCTGGGACTACAGGTGCCAGCCACCATGCCTGGCTAATTTTTGTATTTTTAGTAGAGATAGGGTTTCGCCATATTGGCCAGGGTGGTCTCAAACTCCTGACCTCAAGTGATCTGCCTGCCTCGGCCTCCCAAAGTGCTGGGATTACAGGCGTGAGCCACTGCACCCAGCCACACCATGGCCTTTTGGATGTGGAGCCTCTCCGTGAGGCTGGTGCTCCTTCCCTAGTCTCTCTCTGAAAAGTGAGGCAGTGGTCACCTTCTGAGCTCTTTCTTTCTCCAATTATGTTCAAGTCCTCTAGGCTCTGGATCTTGAAAATCACAATTTACTTTCTCTTTTAGAAGGCTAAGCTTTTCCTAGGAGCTTTAAGATCACATTTAGTTGTTCAAAAGATAATCTGTCTCTTTCTCAGCCCTTCTTTGAGTGAAACTGAGGGCAGGAGCTGCCTCGGGGCTTGTGGTGGGACAGGTCCTGTGTTATATGCTATGACCTAATGAACCATCTTGCCCAAAACTTAGTAAGTCTCCTATGTACACCAGTCTTGGCTAATGTATGACTTGGGGAATTAAAGATAAAAGGCCCATGTTCCCCCCTGAAATCACCTAGAAGCTTAAATAAGAGATGCAGCACAGAAGGTGTGTGTGTGTATGTGACAGATATTGAGAATTTGGCAGGGGGAGGAAACCGAAGCTCGTAGTGGCCCTGAGAATGTAAGTCCTCAGATATTAGCAGAAATCTGACATCTACCAGATATGGGAAAGAAAGGTTCAGAAGGCTGGAAACCTGGGACACACATGGAGATGACACCTGAATTACAATTGTAAAATTAAAAAAAAAGAACAAACAAAAACAAAGGAAAAATCTGCTGGAAAAGTGAAAAATTTAGCCAAATAAGATATTTTGAAGATGGACAAAAGTGTATCTAAATTCAATATCCTTTTTGCATTTCAATTTAGATTTAGTTAGGTGAATTTGGGTTGACAGCTAAACTTTAGCTTTGAAAACTACCTTTAAATTATGTAGATTGTCTTACGGGGTTGCTTTCTAGGGTCTGGTTTTACTTTGCAGCAGGAAGAGCTCTCTGTTGAGCACTCAGTATGTGAAGGGCCATGGTAAACATGAGAGTGGAAACAACAGAAAAGACAAATGTTAGACCCAAGGGAAGCACCATAGAGGGTGGTGTGTGGAGGGAGAGTGCACAGACACATACACAAGCGACTGTTGCACAAGACAGGCTCAGTGCTGAGGCAGGCCAGTGTTGAGGGCACCGTGGTTCTTGCTTATGTCCTAAACTTATTTTGTCAGATGATCAAATGGATGAAGGGACTGCACAGAGTAATTATTTTGCAGATAAGCTGCGCCCCCCTCCCACTTTTGGCAAGGGGAGGGAAGATAAAATACAGGAATTGAAATGATAGATACTTTGTGTGCTTCTTGTTCTCAGACCTTTCCTTCCCCTGGAGGAGTCTGGGCTGGAACAAGCATGACATCACTTGAGTAAATTAATCCTGACCATAGGAGGCAGGGAAGCTTCCACCAGTGCCCTACCACATACAAATGATGGGTTTAAAGGGAGTAAAAAGGCGATTTGAATAGGAAGCACTTAAGAAGCCTCCCTTGTTCTCCACCTCCAGGTCTAATAGCCTCCCAGAGCCTTCTAAGAGAAATGAAAATATCCCTCCTAAACACACGCAAGCACATAACAAAAGCCAAGTTAAGAAGGTTAGCGATTTAGTTGTCTCAGCAACATATCATCAAGTTGAGATGAGCAGGAAACACAGATAACACGAGGAAGAAGGAAAACATCATAAGCCACAAAGAGGGAAAAGCCGGGATGCTGAGAAAAGCAAAGCAAAGCCCTTTTCCTTTCTGTTTCATTAAGGGGAACTTAACTTTTAAACAGCCTCTCAAAAAAGCTAAAATAGAATCTGCTTTTGTGTAACCTGTGTACTCGATGTGTGTTAAGAAATTGTGTTATCAGCATTTCCTGTGTGGTACCGCCTTCAAAAGCACCATTTTTAGAGATGTCCATATAATTCCTCAGAGAAACAAAATGGTGTCATGTTAAAATGGGATTTGGTTTTTTAGAAGTATTTTATTGGATATTAACAGTATGGGATAAACATACAGAAATGATCAAAGGTAGATCACTCTGCTCACCTGAGTTAAAACTCATAATATTACAGCACAAAATGAGAGAAATGGACATTTTAGAGACTGATTCTTTCTCCGCTCTTAAAAAGTTGTATTCAGAAAATTACTGACATTTGGTTCCTAGGAGAAATAAGTTTGTGATTGTGGAAATGTGAGATCTACGCCCTCAGCCGGGGCTATAACTTGTTGTTGGAACAGCAGAGCAGGGGTAGGAGGAAAATGAAAGGAAGGCAGGAAAAGAGGCTTGAGAGGGTGGAAAGGGTTAGCCTGTTCCATTGGTACACATCTCCAGTTATTCGAAAATGTGTTCTTATGTTGAGTCAAAAATCCACCTCCAGGTAACCTTCCAAATAATTCACTCAGGAGCCATGCTGAACAAACCAGCTTTCTCTGGGCCACAACACTTCTTAAGATATTTGCATGATAGCACACCTTCCCTTGATCTCTTCTCTGAGCAGGGATTCTAACAGGGTGGTCTCCAATCAGCAATATCAGCATCAACTAGAAACTTGCTAGAAAAGCCCCTCTTTCCCCACCTAGGGGTGGGTCCTAGCAATCGGTGGTTCAGTAAGTCCTCTAAATGATTCTGATGAGTGCTCAAATTTGAGAACCCTGCTCTAGGCTAAGAATCTGTGTTTCTTCAACTCTCCCACCTTAATTCATTCACTTACGTGCACATTCATATATTTAATCATTAATAATCAAGTATTTCTTCCTTCCTCCATAAATATCAGTTTGATATTTGATTCTGTGTTCAGATACTGCTGAGAAAGGGTTTTCTGGAATACGTTTTTCATAATATTGTTTGGTAGAAGTGAGTGACCCTCATTTTTTCCTTTCTGAAAAACCTCTAGTATTTTGGATACTTAGCATCTGCTAGGCCTTATACTCAGGGAAGGCGATCTCCTCCCAGAGCTAGAGGATGAGTCATGATGTATGAGCCAGTTATTGTGGTCTCATTCCTCTCGCCAGGATTGGTTTAGACATGAGCATGTGACTCAGTCTTGGTCATTGGAATTTGTTCTTATGACTTCATTCCTTTTGTATTTCTTTAATGTATGTTCAATGGACTTTGGGAGAAAAGGCAGACAGATGTATGTGCTTAGTCTTTCATCTTGAACTGGGCTTAGCTGGGCAGTTTTACTTCCAGCTTCATCTGGGGTCACTCAGTGGCTGCAGTTACCTAGCAGCTTTACTGGGGCCAGATGACCAAGACGTGTGCTGGTTAGTGCTAGTTGTCAGGTGGTTGTCTGGTCTGTGGGGCTTGGACAGCTCATCTCTGCTCCACGTGGCCTCCCTTCCTTCAATAAATTAGCCTAGGCTTCTTCATACGGCAATCTCAGGGGAGTATTCCAAGAATGAGAGAGAAGAAGCCACAAAGCCTTTTAAAACTTAAGTTCAGAAATCGTGTATTATTTCTGCCACATTCTATTGGATAGAGCAAGTAATAAGACCAGTTCAGGCTCAAGGGATAGGAAAATAGATTCCACCTGTTGATGGTAGAGCTGCACAGTCATATTGCAAGGGGCATGCACACAGAGATAATTTTATGACAAATTTTTGCGATTTGGTATTTCAGTACTTAAAACTCTATGAATTTGTTTTTATATAAATAGTATATGTGGGATTGAAAGTATGGAAGCAAAATAAAAAAGAGAATAAAAATACTGTCTCAAATTCTACTGTCAAGAAGTAGCCTAATAACTTCAAGTGAAAATAATTCCAGGTATCTCCTTAAGTGTATAAATGAAATGAAAAATGCTGAATAAATTAGTAAAAATTGGGTCTTACTTTACGTTTTTAGAAAAATAAAAAGCATTAAATTGAATTTTTCTTGAATTTAACAGAAGAAAAAGAAACCAAAGAGAAATCAAATAAATTATGGAACTTCAGATAATTTTTTTTTCCCACCAGAGATATTAGATCCTAAAAGTTTTCCCTAAGGTTACAAAATGATTATAAAAAAATTACAAAAGCTGGAGTTTTTTTTTTTTAAAGATCCATGTTTAATTTTAGACATATTGATTGACTCTCTGCTATGAAAGATAAGGAAATTAAAACTTTTAATCTTCCTCTCACCTCATTTTCCACTCCCCTCATCTTCTGAGTTTTTTAGTAACATTTTTATAAAGTCAGTATAAAGGATTTATATTCTACAATTATAGTTCTATGATTCTATCATTACCATGGTTTAGTTTTATGTCTGTAATTAAGTGAATTTGCTGCTCCTTACCTGTCCTTGTACCACAGCTTCTGCTTTCCCGAATTCTTTATTTTCTAAAATTCTTGTTCAGTTTTGGTTTGCTGGATTTCCTTGTGAAGTTCTTTTCCAGGTGTACTTATAGAGTTTACTCTCTGGGTTCTTGTGTACTTCCAAATTTCTGTTGGTTGTCTTCGCATTGAGTTGGCTGGGTATAAAAATTTGATGTCCCACTTTCTTTCCCATAAGACTCTATGAGCATTGCTCCAATGATTTTGAGTATTGAATTTTGCACTGTTTCTTCTATCATAGCTCCTCTATTCATTTTTGATTGACTGAAGTTATTATTAGTTAGAACTCTTAGATGTTTTATTCTCCCTGCTTGTTCATGTTGAGAATGTTTGTCTGCTATCTTTATATGTCTGGTATTCACTTTCTTATAGGTGATTCTATACTTTTTCAGAGGGTACTGGACGCCCAAATACTTTTTTATTTTTATTTTTTAATAGTGTTGGATCTCAATAGTGCAAGAAGGTGATATCTTGTCGATAATTCCATACTGGAATTTTCAGGCAGATGGTATTAGTCATTATTTTATTTATTTATTTTTTTGAGACAGAGTCTTGCTCTGTCACCCGGGCTGGAGTGCAGCGGCTTCATCTTGGCTCACTGCAACGTCCGCCTCCCGGGCTCAAGCAATTCTCCTGCCTCAGCCACCCGAGTAACTGGGATTACAGGCAGATGGTATTAGCTATTTTTTTTATAGCAAGGATTATTTTTATGTGTTATATGTCCAAATATATTTTTATTCTGATTGGGGTTCTTTTTCAGGAATAATTTCTGTGTTGGATGACCTTTGTCCATTATATTTATCATCATTTAAGTGCTTTAAAAAGTCATCTTTTTTGCCAAGATTTATTTTTAATCATCTCAATGTCTATTTGATCAATCAGCTGTTTATTCTTCAGTCAAGCCTAGATTATTCACTGATGTTTAAAATTGCATTATTAGTTCATTAATAATGTGACTTTTGTCTTTAGGTTATTTCATAGCTATGTAATTTCTCTTTTGATAGCTATATAATTTCTCTTTTCATAGCTATATAATTCCTCTTTTGGTCTCTTGGTCTCATTCTGTTGTTTTAAAATTTCATTTTCATGTTCTTGATGATTGATTTCATGTTTCTGTTGTTTCTCTGTAGCCCAAATCAGTTGTAGGAATTTCTTCTAAGATGGGTACTTTGTCAGCAGCATGTTATATTCCTTTTGCTGTGGTAAACGTATAATTGCCTCCCTCTTCCTTCCCTTCCTTTCCTTCCTTCCTTCCTTCCTTCCTTCCTTCCTTCCTTCCTTCCTTCCTTCCTTCCTTCTCTCTCTCTCTTTCTTTTCCTTCTCTCCTTCCTTCCTTCCTTCTTTCCTTCCCTCCTTCTTCCCTCCCTCTCTCTCTTTCTTTTCCTTCTCTCCTTCCTTCCTTCCTTCTTTCCTTCCCTCCTTCTTCCCTCCTTCCCTCCCTCCTTCTTTCCTTCCTTCCTTCCTTCCTTCCTTCCTTCCTTCCTTCCTTCTTCCTTCCCTCCCTCCCTCCTTCCCTCCCTCCTTCTTTCCTTCCTTCCTTCCTTCCTTCCTTCCTTCCTTCCTTCCTTCCTTCCTTCTTCCTTCCCTCCCTCCCTCCTTCTTTCCTTCCTTCCTTCCCTCCTTCTTCCCTCCTTCCCTCCCTCCTTCTTTCCTTCCTTCCTTCCTTCCTTCCTTCCTTCCTTCCTTCCTTCCTTCCTTCCTTCCTTCCTTCCTTCCTTCCTTCCTTCCTCTCTCTCTGTCTTTCTCTCTTTCTTTCTTTCCTTCTTCTTTTCACTCTTTTTAGTTGACACGGAGTCTTGCTCTGTCTCCCAGGCTGGAGTGCAGTGGTACGATCTCAGCTCACTGCAACTCTGCCTCCCGGGTTCAAGCAATTCTCCTGCCTCAGCCTCCTGAGTAGCTGGGACTGCAGGCGCCCACCATCACACCTAATTTTTGTATTTTTAGTACAGACAGGGTTTCACCATATTGGCCAGGCTGGTCTCGAACTCCTGACCTTGTGATCTGCCTGCCTCGGTGCTCCCAAAGTGCTGGGATTACAGGTGTGAGCCACTGCTCCTGGCCCCTTTTTCTTTTATTATTCCTGTTGATGTGGGCAGCTCTGTTCATTTCTCTCTTTTCTATGATCCAGTGTGTCTGAATTCTCCTTGGCGCCGTTCCTTCTATAACTGAGATCTGTTTTTCGCCTCAGCTACAGATTGAAGCTTGGGCAATTGCAGTTTTATTCACTTTTCGATTTTCCCAAGAGCACAGAGCAGGATCTAGGGTGGTGGGTGGGAAGAATTCTCCTGGGGCGGCATGACCTGGGCTCTAGGCTATCTTCTGGAATTTTATTAAGTACCCTGTTCTGTGTTTACACATTCTAGTCAGAGTGTGTCTGTTTCCTAGGGAATATTCGGGCTTCAGATTGTCCTCAGAATTCAGCACGGCACCTTGAAAGGCCATTTTCCTTTTTCTTTGGAGACCTCAAGATTCTCCTCTGCGTGCTATGGGGATTTTATTGATATCTTGAGAGTTTTACCATGATATTTACTTGGCTCAGACCCTATTCTTCTCTTTACACTGGAGGCTGTTGGAGGAAGTCTCAGGATTTTTTTTGATTCACCTTTTCCCCAGTTTGGTTTGAGGAGTTGAGGGCAATGTTACTTTGTAGTGTGGAACTTACAGAGTCACACTAAAAACTTGACTAACTTCTTGGTCACCACTTTTTGAAGTTGTAGGTATTGGGGTTGTTGTTGATGATTTTTTTTTTTGCTGGTATTATTATTGTTTACTAATTTTGGATTATTTCATCAGATATGAGAGAGGGAGACCATGTCTGGCAACTTTTTGCCATGTTTACCCTAAAGCTCTGACATAACTTTATTTTTACATAGTCATATATGTTGATTGCTTCCTTTGAGATTTTGAAGTGGTGATATAAGGCATTTTCCCTCCCAATTTTTGTTCTCTTCTAGAAAGTGTAGGAAGGCCTCTTTTTACTTCTTTAATTCTGATAATTCCCCAGACACAGTAAAGGTTGGTGATAGCTATGAATAGAAAACAAAACCACAGATTAATGACAGTTATAAAACAATATTAAACAAAGCAAAAAACACCATACAACTTTTATTGAATACCAAAATTGAGCCCAGAGCCAAGATTTTTACATAAATAATATTGTTTAATTTGAGATGAGTAATAGCCTCATTTTTTCAGATCAGTAAAATGAGATTCAGAGACTTTAAATTACTTCGAAGCTCAGGGTCACACAGCTAGTAAACACCAGAGTCATACTTTGAATGCAGGCGTGTGTTGCTCTAGACCTAAAGTTCCTTCCCAGGACTTCTCCAGGAAAGAGCCCAGAAGAATTCCTGTGCCACTTGATTGGAGGGAGTGCAGAAGGTAGCTGAGACAGCAGCTTTACCAGACAAAGAGAGAACAGAGGGACAGCTCAATCTGTTAGTAAAAAAACCAGATTTGTGCTCCCCTCAAAAAACTTAAAGTGCAGTCATCTTTTTGTTTGGGCTTCCAGAGGGAGGCTAATGGAGTTTTAGAGAGGAGAGACTTAGGGATGTGTATACAAATTGTAGGAGACTGTATGAATCACTTATTGTGTAATAAAACCTCAAGTTCAGTGCCTTCAATCACAAATTATTTATTCTCACTCACACATCTGACAATAGACTGGGGTGGGCTAATCTAGGTCCAACAGGCCTGACTCCAGGTTGGATCCAGGTTTACTCCACTAACCTTTCACCCTCCTTACATCAGTGGACTGCCTGGGACATGTTCTTATCATGGTTGCAGTAGAAGTGTAAGAAAGCATGCCCATGCAAGGAAGCACATTGCTTTTGCCCAAGTCATGTTTTTAAACATCTCACTGGACAAAGCAAGTCACATGGCTAAGCCCAGGGTCAAGACCTTCCAGTAGACGAAGTTAGCAAACTCACTTGGCAAAGGGCAGAAGTATGAGGGATGGAGGGTAAAGAATTGGGGTCTATACTTTAATTGACCATAGGACCAGAAAGATTTTTAAAAAGCAGATAAGAAGAATAGCACAAAAACCCTGAGAACTAAAGACATTAAATTGAGAAGTTCTATCTTGTTTGAGGATGTTATCTCTGGAAAAACAAAGTACAGGCTCTATAGCTAACTCAAGAAGCTTTCTAGATGAAACTTGACATTGAATGATGAGGATAGAAATGTGGCCTTTATGAAAGTCAGAAATAACTCGTTGTCCTAGAGCCCTATTTACCTCACACACTATTTTGCTAGGCTGCAATCCTAAGGAGAACGAGGATATTTCTGTCATTTTTTTTTGGTATTTTCCTCTCACTTAATTCAATGCTTGGCATATAATAAGTGTCTGACAGTTCTTTATTGGATGAATGAATAAAATACGGAAGCTGTATTTGGGGAAAATTTTGAGCTTTTTTTTTTTTTTACTTTGGCTTGCATAAAAAAATATGGATAATCTGGCAGTAGTAAGTTGGGACTGAACTAGCATCCAGTGTAAAAATGGGTTCAAAGTGTCACTCTCTTCTTGGATCAGAAATCTCACAATTTGCTGAGCATTAATAAAGAATTAACCTTGGAAAAAATGTGTGAGGAGGATGTGACCTCAAATTGATCCAGAGAAGAGTTAAAAAAACGAAATGGAGAGCAAGCCCTTTTCCAAATTGAAGAAAGAACTATCCAGGGACCTCTTCTCATAAACCAGATGGCAGTCTCCAGTTGGCTGCCCTGGAGATACTGAAATTGGAAATACTCTGTAGCCAAGCAGACCCACCCACTTGCAGGTCTGTGGGAGGCCCTGTTTGCTAAGGTTTGTAATTACTTCCCAACTGAGTCTTTGTGTGGCAATATAGCTGGCAGAGCTGAAGCTACTACAGCATTTTCTGTATTAATTTGAAATCGCCTCAAATCATATTATTTTATAGATGTAAAGACATAATGCTGGATAAATCAACATTTAGGACCTGAGTTTTGATTTTTTTTTTGGATAGTATGGTAATGGTGGTGGTGGCAGGGAGGTGAGGAAGTTATACAAACACATCTTACTTGCACTTTCCAGTATCATTGGTAGTGATATGACTTTGTCTACCTTTTTGGAGAGCAAGTTGATTATGATGATCAAAATTTTAAATGTGTATTACCTTTGGCACCAGCAGGAGCCTTTCCAGGAGGGCTTTGTGGACCATGTTAAACCATCTTGTCTATATGTTAAGAGTACAGGGAAGCTATTATAATGTGTTTAAAGCAAGAATGGCTGGATTTTGGGGATTGGTGATCTGTGATCTGATTAGATTTCTACTTTGAAAAGATACCAATTGAGAGACAACTGTAGACGTGCAGATGAGAGAAGATGGTAACTTGGACTGAAGTGGTGAAATAATGGAAAGGAGGGGTACATTTGAGTGAATTCTGGAAGAAAATTTACCAGGATTTGGTAATTACTGGATCTGGGGAGATGTCAAGGAAGGCAGCTAAGTTTTTATCTAGATGGGTGATGATTCTCTTCACTCAGATGGGTTTGCTTTTGGGCTACAAAATACTATGCTCTTACAAGCAGGAGCTAAATGATGAGCACATTTGGACACATAGAGAGGAGCCACACACACTGAGGCCTATTAGAGGGTGGCGAGTGAGAGGAGGGAGAGGATCAGAAAATAACCAGTGGGTACTAGGCTTAATACCTGGGTGATGAAATAATCTGCACAACCACCCCCCACGACACACATTTACCTATGTAACAAAACTGCCCTGTACCCTGAACTTAAAGTAAAAGTTTTAAAAAGAAATACTATGCAGCTATTAATAAGGACAAGTAGATCAATCTTTCAAATTAGTCATACACGAACGAATGTCCATATGATGTAATTGAGTAAGAAAATTAGATTGTAAAGTAGTAGAAATATTTTAGAGTATGCTAACATCTACCTTCCTATCAATTTTTATATGCTTTGAAGGAGTTTGTGAATATCAGCACCAAATTAATAATGGCACTCACCTCTAGAATGTGGGTAGAATTATGGAGAAGTTTTACTTCCTCCTTAATATATTTTTGTATTATTTGGTATTTTTATAGCAGGCATGCTATAATTTGACAGTATCCCAGTAGCCAACCAGAAGAAAAGTCAGAAAGACTGAGAGCTGGATATTTAAGGGTCAGTCCTTCTAAGCACCTAATGGAGCCTGAGGGAATGCAGAACCACCAGCCCCAGCTCAGAAGCCAGTGTATGTAGAGGAGCCAGTGAAAGGAAAAGCAGCTTTGGAAGAAATGGCCAGGGCTTTTACCTGTGCCAAACAAACCTGTGGGTATGAATCGACAGTGTCCCTGGAGTGTATATAATCCAGTATAGTACGGTAAGAGCTGTGTGGATGTGGGGCTGCAGCCAGTCTGCAGGGTGGCAGAAGAAGGAAGAAGGATGACCAAGTGTCTCTGGTGCATGAAATGTTCAAAATGGGGAATAAAACCTGAGCAGGCAGAAATGAAAACTTGAAAGGTGTCTGCAGTTTATGTTTCTGTTCTGTTTTTCTGAAGTTCTATCCATCTCTGCATGGAGCCACAAACCACAGAGACATTGTACCCATCAATTAGACTGCTTGTCAAGGATGCCCGCAGTCAGCCCAAATGTGAGATGTTTAATCCTCTAATTATAGATGACTCCAGAAGCAACAGGCACTCTGAGCCCCCAGCCAGGATCACAAGAGACAAAATCCTGACTCCTTCAGGTAAATCCTGTGATTACCCAGCACAGGAAAAAAGTGGGATCTGAAGGGTTCTTTATTGCAAGTCTGCATGAGCACTGGCTTTCTGAAGCCTGGCTTCACAGGCCCCATGTGGTGCCCATCAGCTCAGCCTTTCTTCACCACACAACCCAGACCATGCCGTTCAACCTGCCAACCAATTTGAGGTATGAGCTGCAATTAATCATCATTTAATTTTCAACCCTGAGTATTTAATGCAGCATAGTGCAGTGTAGTCTCTTGGGTTTGAATCCAGCCCCACCACTTTACCTAGCTGTCTGAGATTTGAAAAATTATTCTTGGTGCCTCAGTTTCCTCATCTGCACAATAATGATAATTACTAGTACCAATGTGAATATTGAAGGAGTTACATGTGAGACTCTTAGGGTTGTGTCTGCAAAGAGTAAGCACTCAGTAAATGCTAATCATTTATGTTTGTTGTATTCTGATTAGTGTTAGAAGTCTTCAGAGTAAATCAATTCCACATCAACCACTGCCTATCTTTTTAGTATTTAGGTATATAGGGAGGGTCCTCCAATATTTTGGAAATGAGGAAAATGAGGTTTTTTTTTGAGAAGGAAACAAAAAGATAAATACATGGTAGATCACAGCAAAGTCACCTCAAAGTGGTGGAATGGCTCCCAGGCAAGCAGGGCTCAACTGTAACCACTCATCATTCATTCATTCATTCATTCAATGACTTCTGAGTGCCTACCATGTCTCAGGCATGAAGCTGAGTGCTAGATGTAATTTGGGACTTGATGCTTGACTTCATGGACCTTACCAGCCAGTGGGGGAAACCAGCAATAAATGAGACTGAACAAATTGCATTAGATATTATAAAGAAAAGAAAGAGAATACAATTAGAAGGTGGGTGGGAGGTTGGCTGTATAGTATTCCATCGTATGGCTATAATATGCACTATTTGACCTTTCTATTGTTGGTGGACATTATGGTATTTTTTTCAATTTCTTTTGTGATTGTGAAAAATGCTGCTGTGAGCATTCTTATATATGTGTTCTGGTACACAGAGGCAGTTTTAATAAGTCATAATTTTCTACAAATTTGTCCATTCAGGGTGGTGGGAGCTGTGCACTCATGGATGTATGCAATAAGGGAGTTCATTGTGGAAAATTTTTAAGCAAAAGTACAACCAAAGAAAATGTCAGCAATTCCAAATAATACCCCAACATCTTTTGGGTTAAGTTCTAAAATAATGGCTGAGATTTCTGTTGCATCTTCATGATGTGTGTGTAAGCTTCAAATTGGCATTTTAAAAAACTTATTCTTTAAAACACACTACATTCTATGTAAAAATTAATTTGGAGAATTCGTAATTATAGAGTTAGCTCTTGAAACACTTAGACTCAGCTATACACCTTTGTTTCTGGGGTAAGTTTATACAGTTGGGAATTATTGGAGCTTACCTGCTTTGGGTGCAGGTAATATATCTAAGTCTTGTGTTACTACATGTTTCTGGGCTTAAAGTGTACGTTAGAAATTAACAGTGATAGCACAGTGATTAGAAAAACAAAGAAATATAACTTGAATTACATAAATTCTATCATTCTGTGACCACTTGGTGTTTTCAAATATCTGTATTAATATTTGAAAGTGGCTAGAATGGATCCTAAAGAAACAAAGGCATGGACAGCATTGTAATTTCTGAAATTTGTTGTGAGATTTTTATGAATAGCAGCCGAGTTCAGTATTGTATTTAATACTTTTTCTAATGACTTATATATCTGTTCCTTCATATAGAAGATACTTTTCAAAATTAAAATAAATAAAATAGATGTTTTGGTCAACTGAGTGAAATAGATTGACAAATTTGGCCAGATTATCTATGGACATGAATATATGGAGAAGATAAATTTCGATAAAGTCATTGAGAAAATTACAGAAATTTAGGCTCAAAAATGGAAATTATGATATGTGTATCCATTACTATGACAGATAAATAAGTAAGCATAGGTATTTTCCTTTTAAAAATACATTAAGGCAACTGAGCACAGTGGCTCACACCTATAATCCTAGCACCTTGGGAGGGCAAGGCTGGAGGATCACTTGAGTCCAGGAGTTTGAGACCAGCCTGGGCAACATACAGATATCTCATCTCTACAGAAAAACTTTAAAATTAGTCAGGCATGGTAGTGCATGCCTGTGGTTCCAGCTACTCAAGAGGCTGAGTTGGGAGGCTGGTGTAAGCCTGGGAGGTCGAGGCTGCAGTGAGCCATGATTGCATCACTGCATTCCAGCCTGGGCAACAGAATAAGACCCTGTCACAAACAAACAAACCCAAAACCAACACAACATTAAGGCAATTGAAAAGCATTAATCCATTACTTTTTCATCCTTTTTCTTTTTCTTTTTGGTTTTCCTTCCCTAGACTCAAAATAAACTTCGAAATTACTAAATTCGTGTCTTCAGGATAGTCCAGGAACAGGAATTTAAAAATAATTAAGACAACATAAGATAACATCTACTGTGAAACATACATCCATTTAAAAAGTATTTGATTCAGTTTTCATCCTTTTTCTATAACAGGTATTTTATTACATTTTTCAAACTTATGTCTATATTTACTAGCATACAAAATTTAATAAAAAAATTTCACTTTGCTTTTTCCCCATTATTATTACTTGTTTGATTATGTGATTATTCCTGAAAATAATTTTGTTGAATAGAAGATGAGAATGTTAAAAGTTATCTGCTCTGGGTGTCAAAGATGCCAGATATATTATGGTGTCCATTTCATTTATGTTTTCAAATTTATAGGTATTAAGTTGTTCAAATTTTTCTCTTATCTGTTAGATGTCTTCAACATTTATCTACATGGATTTCCTTTTCATTCCCACTATGAGTTACTTGTCCCATCTCTTATTCCAAATAATCAACTTTGGCTTTGCTTCCTCTTTCATATGTCTGGCCCATATCATTGATTTCTGTTATTCCCTCTTCCAATTTTTTCTTCCCTTTTTATCCTAACTTTTTGAGATGGATGCTTAAATCAATTTTTTTCTTTACTAATAGATACATTTTAAAGCTTATATTTACTACAAGTTGGTCAGAGTATAGTATTTTCACTGTCGTTTAGCTCTAAATGTTTTAAATTTCCATTATTTCTTCTGTGACCTATGATCGATACATCTTACTTTCCAAATGTTTGAGAACTTAAAAATTGTTTTCACAGTATTTCTGATTTAATTGCATTGTGCTGAGTCCTCGGAAATTTGTTGAGACTTGCTTCATGGTCCATTATATGGTCTATTTTTGTAAATATATGTGTATGTTTGCAAAAAATGGTATATTCTGCAGCTGTTGGGCACACCATTCTCTAGATGTCTATTTGATCAGGTTTATTGATCCTTTTCCTAGTGTTGTTATAATAAAACACCTTAGACTGGGTAATTTATAGAGAACAAAAATTAATTTTCTCCCAGTTCTGGAGGCTGGGAATGCTAAGATCAAGGTGCTGGTAGATTGGGGCTGTCTGGTGAGGGCTTACTTTCTGTTTTCAAGATGGTGCATCTTGCTACATCCTCATATAGTCAAAGAGGTGAAAAAGAGATGAATGCTGTGTCCTCACATGGCCAAAGGAGTAGAAGGGCAAAAAGGGAAGAACTTGCTCCCTCAACCCTTTTTATAAAGGACTAACCCCATCCATGAGGGCAGAACCCTCATGGCCTAATCACCTTCCAGATGCCCCACCTCTTAACACCGTAACCTTAGGGTTTCAGTTCCAACATGTTAATTTTGGAGGGATATATACATTCAAACAATAGCAATACTGTCTTTTGAATCTTCTATATCCTCACTAGTTTTTATCAGCATAGTCTATAAATTACTGAAATAGAGGTGTCAAATCTTACAAATTGTGCGTGTTTATTTTTCCATCTCTCTCTCCTTTTTTTTTTTTTGAGACGGAGTCTCACTCTGTTGCCCAGGCTGGAGTGCAGTGGCTTGATCTTGGCTCACTGCAAGCTCTGCCTCCTGGGTTCTTGCCATTCTCCTGCCTCAGTCTCCCAAGTAACTGGGACGACAGGTGCCCGCCACCACACCCAGTTAATTTTTTTTTGGTATTTTTAGTAGAGATGGGGTTTCACTGTGTTAACTAGGGTGGTCTCGATCTCCTAACCTCATAATACGCCCACCTCGGTCTCCCAAAGTGCTGGGATTACAGTTGTGAGCCACCATGCCCGGCCTTTCCATATCTTCTGTTAATTTTGCACTATTTTAGGCCATGTTATTAAATGCACATAAATTTAAAAATTATTTTGTTTTTTTCATAAATTGAACCTTTTTATTGTTAGGAAGTGATAGTCCTCACCTCTAGAAATGATCTTTGCCTCAAATTCTATTTTATCTGATATTAATATAGCAATATCATCTTTCTTTTTATTTGTATTTTCATGCTACCTTTTACTTTCAACTTTTCTATATCTTTATATTTTATGTGTCTTTTGAAAACTGTATGTAGTTGGATTTTATGTTTTTTTAACTTCATTTTTTCCTTAATTGAAGCATTGTTGATTTATATTAATTGTAATTTCAGATATATTTGGAATTTTTATGCTATACATTTTCTATATCAATTTTATTCTTGTTCTTCCCTGTTTAGTTTTACTATATTTGTTCCACCTCTTAATTGTTTTGTGTATTATGTGCTCTATTTATGTTATTTTAGAAGCTACTCTGGAAATTACAAAAATGTATCTTTAAATTATAAAAGAACAAATTTAAGAAATAACTGTTATCCATCTTCCAAATAACCTTAGAACATTATAACTCCATTTATCATACTTTTTATTTATATATATTTGCTATCTGGTAATAATGCCCTTTGAATTTTTAACACTATTAGGCATTGTTATTTAGCTGATTTACACAATCAATGTTTATTTTCAATTCCCATATATTTTTACTCAGTTTTCACTTTATACACACTTATACCTCAGATCTTCAATCTGGGATCAGTTGTTTACAGCATGTCCTTCAGAATTTTTTTTTTGGTGAGGGTATGCTGCTGATGAGCTTTTCAAAAGCATTTTTCTGAAATATTTTTATCTTCTCTCTTCAAATATATTTTTACTGAATGTAGAATTCTACCTTTTTCTTCCCATCACAACTTTAAAAAGATATTCAATTGTCTTTTAGCTTCCATTGTTGATGTTCAGAAGTCAGTTATCCATCTAAATGCTACTTCTTTGCAGGTAATCTCTCCATTTTCATAGACTGCAATTATGATTTTCCCTTTATCTTTTTTAAAAAATAGTTTCTATGATTTGGGCTGGGTATAGTGGCTCATGCCTGCAATCTCAGCACTTTGGGAGACTGAGGTGGGAGGATTGCTTGAGGCCAAGAGCTTGAGACCAGCCTAAGCAACATAGAAAGACTCCATCTCTACAGAATAATTTTAAAAAGAGTTTCTATGATTTGTATAAAAGGTGAATTTCTTTTTATTTATCTTTTTTGGAATTCTTTAGGATCTTTGAATCTGTGGATCTTTGCCTTCAATCAGTTTTAAAAATTCTCAGGCATTCTCTCTTTGCAAATTCCCTCTGTCCCTTTTTCTTCCACTTTTCTGAGCTTTAAATTTGGATTATATTTTATTTTTAGAAGTTCTATTTAGTTTGTTTGTAAATCTGTTATAATGCTTTTTATAGTGTTTTGTTCCCAGCAGATATTTTCAAGTTTGTCATTTGTGGGCAATTTATCAATTTATTGTTGTAAACATGATAAATAGCTATGGTAAACATCATCATTTAAAAATTGTGTCTGACAGCTGCAACGTTTGAATTGTGTGGATCTGTGTCTGCTGTTTCTGGTTTCTCTTAGTTATTGAATATATTCATATTATCTTGTATTCTTATAGGCCTGGTAATTTTTGATTGCAAACTGGTCATTGATTTACAAACATAATTTGTGGAAGTTCACTGAGGGCTAGAATAGATGTGTTCACCTTTAGAGAGACTTTGTGCTTGTTTCTGCCAGTGGCCTAAGTACCCTACCCTTTACAACCACCACAAAATAAGTTCATAGATAAATGTGCAAGAGGGCCTATAGTGCCCCACTTAAATTCCCTCCAGTCCCTCCTACTGGCTCTGTGTGTTTATGCCCCAGATTTGCTGGTTCGCAGCTAATAGCTGGGACCTATAATATTCTTCAGCGGATTGTGTTTGGACTATTGGGTCTAATTTGCCCATTGAGATAGCTGAAAGTTTCTGGGAGCACAACCCCTCAGAGCTGTCTATAACCAATGACTGCTTGGTACTAGACTACCTAGTAGTTGATATCCTCCCAGGAAAGCCTGTAGTCAATGATTGCTTGGTGAAGGAGTACAGAAGCCCAGCTCCCTTGTCTGGAAGTGGGAAAACCTTGACATGCAATTTACACATCAGAGCTTCCTGCAGGATCAGGCTGAAGCTGGGATTCACCTGAATTTTCTCCCTAGCTTGGCTTCTTCCTTTTTCCCATTATGCTTCCCCTAGTCACCAGTTTCTCCTGAGAGTGCTTTCCTAACAAATCACTTGAATCGAATCCTTGCTCAGGGTCTGCTTTTTGAAGAACCTGATTGAAGATAAGAACTGCCTACAGCTAAAACCTACCAGAGATAGCTTCTTTGATTTTTTTTCATTTTTGATCTGCTTAGCAAGGCAGCTGTTTCCACCATTCCCAGTGGGCAGGTCTAGCTAGATCTGATTTTTCTCTTTTCTTGAAGGTGTATCTTTCTGGCATCTCAAGTTAATATAAGGAAAATCTCTAATAACACTCTATACCTGGATGAATTCTGGACTTTGGCCTTTCTCTCTTGCTCCCCCTGTCTCTGCCCAAACGGTGACCCAGAGAACAAGCATTTATGTTATCTGCTGTCCCTTTTTGATGCTCTGGCATGTTGCTAGTGTTGTTGGCTACAACTAGAGTACATTTCCCGGTGCCTCTAGCAGTTAGTTGGGACTTCTGACTGAGTCCTGGCCAATGGAATGTGGGTAGAAGTGATAGATTCCTAATCTAAACCTGGCCCCTAAAATACCTCCATGTGATTGCTATAATTTGGATGCTTATACTCCCCACCCCCAAATCTCATGTTGAAATTCGATCTCCCACGTTGGAGGTGAGGCCTAATGGGAGGTGTTTAGGTCATATGGGCAGATCCCTCATCAATGGTTTGGTGCTATCCTCATGCTAATGAGTGCATTCTTACTCTGTCAGTTCCTATGAAAGCTGGTTGTTAAAAAGATGCTGGCACCTCCTCCACCCTCTCTCTTGCTCCCTCTCTTGCTGTGTGATCTATGGACATGCCAGCTCCCTTTCACCTTCTGCCATGAGTGAAAGTAGCCTGTGGCCATAGCTGGATACAGATGCCCAAACTTAAACTTTTCCAGACATCAGAATCATGAGCCAAATAAACAGTTTTCTTTATAAATTACTTCTTTATAGCAACACAAACTAAAGCAGTGATCCTCCAGGTATTTGCTTTTCTGTTGTACCAGGTGGATACAGATGATTTAATGAAGGACTCTGGAGCTCTAGGAGTGAGTGACAGAACTTACAGACAAAAGAATCTTGGTTTCCTGAATGACTGTGTGGAAGCAGAGTTGTCTCCACCAATCCCGACCATCAGATTATGATGGGAATAAGAAATAAATCTTCATTGTTCAACCTGCTAAAAATTGGGGACATTTATTATAGTCGTTAGCAAACCCTGAGTAATCACCTACTATTTTTTGGTCACTGGTGATTTTCTTTGTACCACCAGTGTCTATCCCTCAACTCTAGCATTCTGAGTTATGAAATCATTTATTTATTTAACATTTATTGGGTGCCATCCACTATTCTAGGCACTGGGGACACAATAGTAAATAAAAAGCAATCCCTCCTCTCATGAAACTTACATTGTGTATGGCCATTTATTTGCTGTGATAGAACTTTTCTTATTGTTTAATGAACAGTGAACAGATTTATCTATTTATCTGAGGTAAGAGCTTTCCTTTTCTTTACCACTACAGTTATTTTCTTCTATCTAGTATCCTTTACCCTTAGTTACTTTTATTTTATACAGAAAGGTTAATTTCAGAATAGTTAGACTGTTTCCACCGTTTTATTACACTGAGGTTGAATCCACTTCAAATGTACCTCCAGTTACTTCTTTTCTATTCTTGTAATCATGCGATCTCTGAATTTTACCTTGTTTTTTTTTTCCTTTAAATTTTTGTTTTTGTTTTGGTCTTTGCTGTGGTCTTGACGCAATTCCATTGGCTTTGACTGTCTTGTATGCTAATTTTATTTATTTATTTATTTCCTATTTAAATAGACTATTTTTTTAGAGCAGTTTTGAGTTCACAGAAAAACTGAAAAAAAGGTACAGAGCTATCCCATATACCTGCTGACCACATACATGCATAGCCCCCCCATTATCAACATCCTGGGCCAGTGGTACATTTGTTAACAACTGATGAGCCTACATTGACACATCATTATCACAAGGTCCATAGTTTACATTTGGTTCACTCTTGGTTTTGTACATTCCATGAGTTTGACCAACGTATAATGGCATGTATCTATCACTATAGCATCATATAGAATAGTTTCACTGCCCTAAAAATTCTCTGTGTTTTGCTTATTCATCCCTCCTTCCCCCTACTGCTTGGCAACTAAGATCTTTTTACTACCTCCACAGTCTTGCCTTTTCCAGAGTGTCATATAGTTGGAATCATACAGTATGTAGCCTTTTCTGATTGGCTTCTTTTACTTTGTAATATGCATCTAAGATTCTTCCATGTCTTTTCATGGCTTGGAAGCTGATTTCTTTTTAGTGCTGAATGATATTTCATTGTACGGATATACCACAATTGATCCACTCACATACTGAAAGATGGCTTGATTGCATATATGTTTTGAAAATTATGAAGAAAGCTGCTATAAATATCCAGGTGCAGATTTTTGCATGGGTATCTACTTTTAATTCCTTTGACTAAATACTAAGGAGTGGAATTACTGGATAATATGGTAAGAGTATGTTTAGTTTTGTATGTATATACAGCATGAAATCTCCTGTTTCTCTGCATCCTCACTAGCACTTGGTATTTTCAGTGTTTTTGGATTTTGGCCATGCTTATAGATGTGTAGCAGTATCTTTTTGTTTTAATTTGCATTTATTAAATGACATGTGATGTAAAGCATCTTTTCATATGCTAATTTGCCATTTATAAATTTTCTTTGGTGAAATGTCTGTTCAGGTCTTTTGCCCATTTTAAAATCAGGGTATGCTGAGGGATAGACACAGGTAGTGTGAGAATAATGTCTCTGGAAGTGTTGTTTGGGGAGACATATATGAGTGATAAGCCCACTACTTTTCCTTTAATTGACATGCTGTCCACACTTAAGCCAAGCTTACCTTTCTCTCTCCTTGAGCAAAGGGGAGTCAGTCAGTCCCTATGACATCCACTTAGCCCTAAATCAAGCCAAACTGAAGACTTTTCAGTAATGTGACCCGTTAAGTTCTCTTGTCAAAGTCAGTCTGGAAAGATAATGAGAGTGCCCATCTCTTTCTAACTATACCCTGCTATGTTGCTTCTCTTTGGTTAGGAAGACACAGAACATGTTTAGGAGAAATAACCCTTGGGGGAAACTGCATGGTTGTAAAGCCCTCAGTCAGTCACCCAGATGCATTATCTATATAATATCAAGCAGTAACATAACTGGCAATATAAGAACCAATAACCAGTTCTAACCAGGTCCTTGTTCTGTCACTTACTAGTTACGCAGCTGGGGTCAGGCTGTTTCCCTCTAATGCTCTCAGTCTCTTCCTGCAAAATACTCTTAACACTGTAGGGCCAAGATCATGGCCTCTCTTAAATTATGAAACTTTTCTGAGTATCTACACTGGAATTTTTTCCTGAGAGCTAATTCACAACTTTTGAGTCAAATTTGGGGCTTGTGATTTCGGACTTAAACTCTAGCATATAAACTCTTTATTGTCTGTTTCTGTGCTGCCCACCAGCTTTCTGTATCTCAACAAATGTTTTAGCAATTTATAGACAATATCAGAGTTCCACTCTCTCCTGTCTAATGTTGAATATGTTCTTAAAAAAATTATTGACTGGGCTTGGTGGCTCATGCCTATAATCCCAGCACTTTGGGTGGCCTAGGTGGGTGGATCACTTGAGGTCAGGAGTTTGAGACCATCCTGGCCAATGTAGTGAAACCCCGTTTCTACTAAAAATGCAAAAATTATCCAAGCGTGGTGGTGCATGCTTGTAATCCCACCTACTCAGGAGGCTGAGGCGGGAGAATCACTTGAGCCCGGGAGGTGGAGGTTGCAGTAAGTTGAGATCATGCCACTGCACTCTATACTGGGTGACAAAGTGAGATATTGTCTGAAAATAAAATCTTTAATTTTTTAAAAAACTTTTATTAGGGTAAGTTTTCTGGGGGAGTGGGTCCTAGGAAAAGCCAGAGTGCTTGGGCAGCAGGCAAAGACCAGTTCTGTCCTGTGTGGAAGAGGCCTCTGATTGACCTCTTTATAGCACACAGAAAAAAATGTGAAGTTGAAATCTCAGATAGGAAAGCTCCACATTTCCAGAATATTTGGGAAAGAGTGGGTTTTCTTCAAAGTCCAAAAATCTTGACAAGAGCTCTGATGAATGCTGTGTCGATCTTCACCCCTCTCATAATGAGCAGCCCATGGTGAACACTTCTGAGAAAATGAAACCTAATGTCTTAGGAGAATATGCACAATATGATGCAAATGCAGTTCTCATCAGAGTCACTGCTTGCTGAGCTGACAGTGTATCTCATGCATTGGGTTAGGGTTTTGCTGCTGAATTCTTCACCCAGATACGGTTGATCCAGTCAAGTACAGAAAAGTGGATATTTTATTTGGAATTCTATAACCTTCCAAAAGGGAATAGATCTATGAAGAATCATTCTAAATTTTTCTTTTTTCTGGAAGCTCCTACTTATTACTGACTATAAACCTTATGGGGGGACATGTAGGGGAGAAAAAGGAGAAAGAGAGGGAGGTAGGAAAGGAGAGAGAGAGAGGGAGGATGAACATGAAACAGCACACTCACTTATCAAGAGGTTTGGACCATGGCTGATTTGAAATATTACTAACCTTGCATTTTCAAATTTGATGCACAACAACCAAGATGCTAATACTTTCCTTAGTTTAGAAAAAAAATCCTTTTACCCATCTCTTCTAGCTGAAGATTAGGAGAGAGGCTTTAAGAAGATTTAAAAAAAAAAAAACCCAACTTCTGAGCAGCGGAAAAAATGGTTTGTGATTCAGGGGCTTCGGGCAATTCATCATGGAAATTGGGTTTCTTAGCAGACATCGTGTGAATCCTTTCGTCCCTGTCAACTTTTTAATACATTACATTGAGAATGTAAATCGTGTTGGTGAGGGGGAGCAAAGAAAAAAAAGGAGCGAGAGAAAAGAGAAAGCTTCTTCATTTTGGATTTAGAAGGGAGGAAGCAAGGCCTGTAATTCATATTAACTAAATAATGAAAAAACTGTATAAATACATAGATATGCAGGTATATCTGGGAAGGAAGTGGGGAGAAGTGAGTGAGACAGTAAAATTGAAATCGTTTTATCCTTTCGAAAGGTCTTTAATGGGTACTCCTTATAATTTATTTTTATTTCCTTCAGTTTTTATGCTTTCACTTTTATTTCTTTAGCTATATGAATCAACTTACCTCTCCCTCCGCCAAAAAAGCAGAGAACAAAGACTTGAGGTCAGAGTTTCCATGACTGAGCAAATGAGAAAAAGAGAACAAATCTAATGCCTCCTTAATAGGGACTGTTGGTAGGAAGGCTGGAGTTCTAGCCCATTTCTGTCAACATCAGGGTTGGGCAGAGCCCTTGGCTGGCCTCCTCACTACCCAAATGCTGCCCAACTTCATTCATTGTTTATTCTGAAAGTGTTTCATTTGCTCTAACTTCGTGGCTCACTTCCACTCAGGACTGTTTGGGGATACTGCTTACTGGTTCTGTAGAATATTCTTCTGCCTATCTTTCCCTTAGCATATGTTTGGCCCCCGTATGGGTTTCTTACCCAGATTCGTTAGAGAATTCCTTTTGTATTCGCCTTTTTAGACCATGTCTCTCTGGTCTTCTGGAGACTGGAGAGTTTCAGTCCAATGAATTTCATTAATGAATGCAAGGGTTCAGCTGCACTGGGCATCACCAGGGCCAGGAAGGATAGTTCTTCTAGGGCCATTTTCCTGTTGGTGTTTCTGACAAAGGGGAAAGATACGAGGGAGGAGGTGAAATCTAATTCTGTAACTTCTTTCTTCCCATGCCCCCAGCACCCAATTCAGTCTCATGCACACAGGCAATCATGCATTGTCTATCCAGCAATCTAGTCTGCTTTTGAAATGCAGTTGGAGACCGGCTTCGTTTTGTTTTGTTCTGTACAATTAGGTAGCCAAGTGGGGCAGGGGCCTGAAATCTCGCTTTGGCTTTAGACCTCACTTATTTTCAACCAATATTCCTTTTCCTCTTGTTATTGAAGAAAAAGCCAAAAAATCAAAATAAAAAAAGCTTTTTCCTAGAAATTGATGGAGAATCCTATGGAAAAATATATCAGAAAGTTGTGAAAAAGAGGGAGAGGTGCCACCTCCTTTGTGATGTTCAGAGGTCATAATGGAATAAAATGAAGACTGAATCCATTCTTACTCAAGTGGAAAATGAACTGATTGAATTTACTTAAAAATTAATAAAAATGTATTTTTATCAATGTAATATAGTTAAATATTACTAACTATTGAAAAAATATCCCCCAGCTCCTTTACCCTTGAAGATGTTTCTTCTGTTATTTTCGTCTATACATGTAAACACCGCGATTATTCTCTTCTTTTTTCATTGATCCATTTCACATAGTATCCACTCACTTCTGTTGTGGTAGTTAGACTTAGCTTTCTTCACTTGCTCCCTATGTCACTACCCCTCACCCTTCCAAAATAGTTATATCATAATAGTCAGTGTTGACATTTTGATGAATCTGCAGATATTGTTCACAGCTGAGCACAGTAGGGTATGGGTACCATTACTACATTTGTTTTCTCCTGCAACATTTTGTTTTTCTTAATAACTGTATCTAACCTTTTCAAACACAGTAGGTATCTAGCAATTCCTCAGTCCTCTATTGTGCTGTCTCAGGATTAATTGCTCCAAGCCTGCTGAAGGAGCTTATTCTGGAATTTTCTTTTCCTTTACTTCTGAGCTGAGTCCCCTCTTCCCTAGATTCCCACATCTTTCTTTTTTGTTTTTATGTTTTGGTTGACTCCCGCATGTAGCCAAAACATGTCCTCTATTAGTTTCTTAAGTTGCAGGAGGGAGGTGTAAATAGAAACAATTTTGGACTCTGTCTGATATATTTATTTTACCCTTACAATTAGTTCACGCACAACCATGCACGATTGATGGTTTGGTTATTTATTGAATTCTAGGTTGAAAACCTTTTCCCTCAGACGTTTGAAAGCATTGCCCACTTTTCTCTAGCATTCAGGTTTGCTGTTGGAAACTAGAATGTTGTTTGGATTTTTATTTCTTTCAGTGTGATATGGTTTTTAAATTTCCCTGGAATATTTTAGGATGTTCTATTTAACTCCAAATTCTAAAACATGATGATACATGCTTTTCATTCTTGAATTGTGCTGATTAGTGGACCTTTGTAATCTGGAAACTCAAATTTTTATATAGTTTTTCTGAGAATATCTTCTATTTTCATTTTGCTCTGTCTGGATATCCTAGATTAATTCTCTACTTTTCTTATTCATTTTCTCATACTGTTCTTTATTTTTTGCTCTGTTTTCTGGGAGAGTTTCTTGACTTTACATATATTAATTTTGCTATCGTATATTTTTGTTATTATATATTTTCTGTGCTTTTTTCCCCCAAAATCTTTCTAGTTCTTTGTTCCTTTTCCATTGGATAACTTTATTATAGATAATAACTTCCATCTCTCTCTTTTTTTGGTGTAAATTTAGGAGGTGCAAGTGCAGTTTTGTTACATGGATATATTGTGTAGTGGTGAAATCTGGGCTTTTAGTGTAACCACCACCCAAATAGGGTACATTGAACCCATTTGGTAATTTCTCTTTCCTCACCCCCACTTCCACCCTCCTACCCTCTCACCCAACTTCTATATCCCTGAGACTGTTTTCTTCAAGTTTTCTTCTGTACCAGTGCTTTTGTTTTGTTTTTTCTTGAGTTTTCCCCCACTTTTCTTTCTTGTTTTCTTGGTGTTTCTGTTTTGGGTTGGAACAAAGAAGTAAGGTCAATTAGAAGCCCTGCGGGGGTAGGGGTAAGGCTTCCCCATTGGTTGTCCTCACTGTGGTTGAATCAGAAGAGCAAGCAACCACCTTGTGGGAGAGTCTCCAAACATTAATTAGTGGAGCTCTTTTTCTGGGGTTAATTTCCCCTAGAGAATGATCTTCCTATTCTTTGCCAGGACATGTGTATTTTTGGCTGCCTTTTCCTCAGAATGAGGTAAGGGAAGTGTGGGGGTGCCCCATAGTTCAGTATATAGGCCTCCATTAATCCCCTATTTTCAGCTTCACACCCATTCCCTGCCCTCTGAACTGAAGACTCTCTGCTTATCTTCTCCAGAGAATCAATCTTCTGTTTTCTGCAGAGTAAGGGGATCGGGACAGTTGTTTGGCTGCTTGGGGTGGGCACGGGGACCTGGAACGTTCAACTGCTCCTTATATTGATCTTTGACAACTCCCACAATTTTCAGCCCCACATCTCAGCCCTGCTTCCAAAGTATTGGGTGCTTCCAAGGTCTACGTACCTTCATTTGACTGCAGGACAAATGGTTTGCTTCTCATTGGTGTAGCTCCCCTGCAGGCAGAAAGCTTTTACTTTTTCTTCTCTCCTAGGGCAATTACTACTCATTCATCTGCTTTCTATCCTCTGAAACCTGTTGACACTGTTTTCTGCCTTCTTCTACCTTCCTATTCTTCTGGTCTTTGTTGGTGGAATTTTTTTTTTTTTCCCTTTACTGTCATTTAGATGAGGTTGGGGGAGGGAGGAGATCAATGTGGGTGATTAATCCACCATGTTTGACCAGAGTCAAATATGTGTAATATTCTGACTCATTTTCTCCTAGGTTGCTGCAGTTTGTTTCTGTCCAGGCTGTGGGGGTGAGGACCCTAGTGGCTGGCATCGAGGTAGGCCTCAGTTTCACAGACTGTCCCAGTGCTCTGAGCCCAGAGAGCATCCAGGAGAGAAGATTTGGAGCAAGCCAGGGTCCTCTGGTGACCCAGCCTCTTCTGCTGTTTATGAAGCCTCGGTGTCAAGATCTAAGGCCAAGACCACCTGGAAGAATATTTGGGGGTTCAGGTGAAGAACTTTGCAGAGATGGGCTATTTCAGGACTTGTTTTCTTTCTCATTGATACCATTGCTGCACAACCCAGGCCCAGCCTAGAGCTGAAATTAAAAACAACCACCACCACCACCAAGCCTCTGTCCCCCACACCCCGACATTAGAGACCTTTGTATTCTGTACATATTGTTCAAGGCTTCACATGAAAAACTTTAAAACTATCTCAGGAAGTTTTCAGGCAAAGAACATTTTAAACCTTACCCTGCTTTCCTGCCGTCTTAACTTGGGAAGTGAATAGAGGAGAGAAGGAGTTCATGAAGGAGAAAAATAAGGGAAGAAGGGATTGTGGCAGCTCCCAGTAGCAGCCATCCAGAGTAGCATCTTGATTTCATAAGCCCCATTTCAGCATAAATTATCTCATTTTTAGCTTGTCAATTTGGATAATCTTGGCCCCGGAATGGATTCAGGGCGTCTTAAATGATCTAGTTTGGCTCTTCACGGAGTCTGAATTTGCAGATAATTGCCAGAGCTCTTTTGGCTGTGTAAACTTGTTATCAATTGCCTTTTTAAAAGTCAGCACTAAAATAATCATTCCCGTGAGCAAAACCCATTACAAACCTTAAATTCAGGAGCATAAACACATTTCAGTGCTAGGGAACAAATGTGTTAAGATTTCATCATCGCTACATCTGTGAGGGCTTATGAGAAGTCGGAGATGCATTAGGAGAGTCCCTGTGTGGCTAAGCCTCAGGCCTCAGCTGGAAGTTGACATAGTGGCTTCAGGTGGGGATCAGATACCTTAAGTAAGCCCTGAACAAGGGGTCACTGGGTATCTCTCATGTGCCTCACCCTGTGCAGCCAGTGGGCAGCAATCCCAACCTCACACGTCACCGTTCCTATCTCACCTCCTGCCTCACTATTGCCCCATGTCAGGTCCTTCCTTATGCCAGTCTGTCTCATCCTCTTTGGGAGGAACTCTTCATTTACAAAAGAAGAAGAAGAAGAAGAAGAAAAATAAAGAACCTCAAGATCAGGCTGAGAAAGCAATCAGTGTGTGACTAGAAAGTGGTGGCCAAATAGGCTGAAGCCTGTGTTCTGGCCTCCTCCCATTGAGCTTGAGCAACTCAACTGCTTTAGGCCTGAGTTTCCCAATCCCCCAAAAGAAGGGTATTAATACCTGTTTGCTGCCTTTCAGGGTTGTTGTAAAAATTAAACTTTAAAATTGTAAAATTATTGTATAAATATAAAACATATGCATAATACTTGTTATATTAATATAAATGCAAGTTATTATTTCAAGACAGGCATGGGCTTAATCCCAGATCAAAATTTGGTTTCTTGGGTCTTAAGGCTGCCTAGAATATGTATATCACAAGCTTTTGAAGTCAACTTGTCTCATGCTAAAGTTTATGTCCTTTTTTTTTTTTTTTTTTTTTGCATTGCTTTCACTACTTGTGGGCAGTGGTTAATTTTTCATCTTTTAAGATAATGTGATTTATAGAGCATAAAGGCAGCCCGTGTTATTTGCGCTGATGATTTTCTCTGAAAGGAGACAATATATTTACCGTGTTCTATACATTTGCCACTTAGTAGAAGCTCAGGTGGATCCTGCCAGCTGCCTCTTCCGTTCTCAGTAGCAGTTTTCTAGACCTCCAACTTTACTGCCTTTCTCATGAGCATTCTCCTGCCATCTCCCAAGATACACTCAGAGATGACCTCACCTCCTACCTTTCAGGGAAATAGAGGCCTCCAGAACAGATTCCATGAACTCCCTGCTTGTCTGCAAAAGCCCAAAGAAGGAACAGTGAGGAGGCCACCGTGGCTGGGTTGGAGAAGAGGAGGGAGATCATAAAGGTTGGGGGCCCACAGCCATAACTCAGTGGGATGGGAGCCCTCAGAAGGTTTTGTGCAGACAAGTGTCATATTCTGATTTGTGCTTACTGCTCACACTGGCTGATCCACTGAGAATTCGGGTAGCAGGGGGCAGTCAGAGGTAGAAGCACTAGACCCATTAGGAGGCTAGTACAATAATCCAGGTAAGAAATAGTAGTAGGTATCTCTAGCACAGTCCCATATCTCCAACTGCTTACTGCACATGCTCACTTGGATGTCTCATATGATATCCCAAAATCATCATATCCCAAACAGGACTATCCCTAGAACTGCCCCGTTTTTCTGGGAGAGGGGGACACCGTCTTCTGGGTTCCCTAAGCCAGGGACCTGTATACATCCTTGATTCCTTCCTCTCTGTTAACTCTTGTATCTGGCTAGCAATAAGCTTCCGTTGATGCTGCTTCCTGGGTATCATTCAGTTCTGTTCCTTCTCTCTATTGTCTGGGTCACTGCCTTAGGCCTGTTCACAGGACAATTGCAGGAGTCTCCATTCTGGTTTTCTTCTGTCCAGTCTCAGACCCTCTTCTACTCTAAATCCATTCTCCAGGATTCTCCTCGCTTGAGTGATCTTTATATAATCTGAAAGTAGCTGATCTTCTTTGAATCATCCTTGATCAAGCCCTACCCACATAATAGACTCATCTTTGTACATGGTCACATCTGCTTCTCAAACATGATCCTACTCTGAAAGCCTTGATGAACAATATAGCATTTACAGAAGATTTCGTGGGGAGAGGAGGAGATGGTTACATCCCACCAAGCTGGGCAAATCTTCTGAAAAATCTCCTGTAAACACCAAACTCGTCCCCACATTCCTCTTTTCACCTGTGGCAGGCTGGCACAACTTCCCTTTAACATGTGTAGCGAAAATAAAAGGTAACTTAACAGAAACCAGAGTTCCCATCTCCTCACTCCTCCCACTTAACCCTAGAGAAAATGTGTCTCTGTTCACTGAATCTGATCAGGACCTTTCTCTGATTAAAAACCAACCAACCAACCAACCAACCAACCACTGTATTGTATTTTTCCTGTTCTTGGTATAAAGAGCAAATTTGGCTTGGCCCAGGATATCCTGTCTGCCCCCAACTGCCTTTTCCTCTGGCTCCCTATGTAGCAGAAACACTGAGGGAAGCATTTACATCTCCAGGAATGAGCTAAGTTCTCTTAGTCTGTACCTTACATTCTGCTGATTTATTTTCCCCCAGAACACCCTTCCCCACTGCGTGTTCTACAAAACTCCACTCAGATGGCCCTTCATCCAGGAAGTCTCCTACCTACAACCTGGGTTAGAGACTTGTGCTGTCGTCCTGAACCTGTGTACTCATGGGTTGTTCTACGTAGGTCGTGAGCTATGTGAGAACATAAGCAGTGTTGTTGCCATCTCTGTGTCCTCTGTCTTTAGCATAGGAATGGCTACAGGTTGAGTGAATGAGCCATACAGAGACCCAGGCAGCGAATGATAGCTCATCCAGGAGTCTAATGCCAGACACGTTCGAACAAAGGGATTGTTCTAAAGGGGCTTAAGTGTCCCATATTTTAAAAAGCCATCTATGTCATTGTAAGAAGTGAAGTGTGGTTCACTCTAATGGTACCTTATAAGATCATGTGACGTGCAGAACTGTGAAGCCAGAAGTGACTGGTGTGTGATGGTGTGAGGGTCTGAAACTGGAAGTAAGAAAACCAGAATTGAGACTCCTACAATTGTCCTGTGAACAGGCCTAAGACAGTGACCTGGACAATAGAGAGAAGGAACAGAACTGAATGATATCCAGCAAGAAATGGGCCATGTGGGCTGGGACAGCTTGGTCTCAGCAATGCCATAGAACTCTGCTTGGTAATGTGTGAACTGCGAAGGTTTGGGGTCACATGTTTTGACAGGAAAAATAATTCTAAAGCATTGATTCATATTGTGAGATCGTATGTATTATGCTTGCCACTTCTCAGTCTAAATAATAGAAAGTAAAACTAAGCGTCACCTCCCAGAAAATGCTGGGACTGTATTGATTTTTCTTCTCTATTATTTTGTTCTCTTAGAGTTAAGACAGGTAAACTTTGGAAATATTATATAAGAACAAATCAGGTCCCACGTATTTTTGGGTAAATGATCATGTCCCTCCAACATATTGCCAAATGTGTGGACTATTAAAAACTCAGGATGTGAACAAATGCTAGTTCCACTGAGGACCTCTCTATTCTGGAGAGGAAATACTTGGTTCACCATAATTCTTAATAGCCTTTCTGTAGATTGCTCATCTCCTCAAATTATTCATGCTTTAGTTTCCTCCTTACATCTTCCTTATATCCTTATCCTCACCCAGGACCAGCTACATAATTTGTGGGGCCCTGTGCAAAAATTATTAAGAATTTCAAGACAGCTACAGAAGAGCATTAAACCAAGCATAGGCCCTCCTAAGAACGGGGCGCTGTGCAACTCCACAGGTTATGTGCCCATGAAGCTGGCTCTGCCCTCAATCATTTCACACATTTACTGAAATAATTCTATATGCCAGGCTCTATGCTTAGCACTGGGGATCAAATAAGAATGAGACGTGATTGTGCTCTCTAATAATAACAACAAATACGTGATGATAATGGCAATTAGGACAAAATTAGCAAGCATTATTGAGCACTTATATGCCAGGTACTGCACTAAGTGCTTTGTATGGAGCATCTCCATTATTTTTTTTACAGTGTTTTACAGGTGTGGGAACTGGCTCAGAGAAGCTAAGGGACCTGTTCAATGTTAACAGGGGGGTTAAGCAACCTGTTCGATGTTAACTAGGCAGTGGAGCTGGGTCTTAAACCCAGGTTTGTCTCTCTTCTGGGGTCTTGGCCTAAGTTTGTATCCGTTCTTACCCTTACCCAAACTATTGCCCTTACTCTGGCTATCTGGGCTTTCCTGGAGAGTTGTGGGTATTTCCATTCAAGGAAAAAAATCCTACTCTCTTTTATAGCCTCTGAAAGCCCCCTCCCAGCCTTCTCCGGGAGCTGACCCCATCTGAGTCTGCAGCTCCCTTTGCTCCCCTCCTGGATGGTGAGTTTTGCTGCAGAGGACATCTGGCTTGGGTGACATTCATGTGCTACAGCTACCATTCGTGGTCCCATGCTTGACTTTTTTCCCAATCCTGGATTCCTAGTAAGTGGTGGCTTTATCATGTTGGGTTTGAGAACATCTACTGCCTCATTCACACCATTCACTCCATCCCAGGGTTCCCTTCTCAAGCCATGCCCAAGCATCTTGAACACCTCTCCATCCATCTTCAGGGAGAAGTGGGGTCCAGCTGATGCAGGCTCCCAGAGCTCTGCCTCCTGGTACTTGGAACATCCCCTTGCTCTTTTTTGCACACAGTCTTTGACAGTAAAGAAATTTGCATACTTTAAGTTGTTTGTGACATATGTGTCCTTGAGAAGACACATTTACATTTATACTGCAAAATCCGTGTTTAAATATTGGGATAAAGTATTCCATAGTGAGAGATATAGATACTTTATAAAAGACTTTCTGGAACACTTTATGTTAGAAACAACTTAAAATGTGCAGGTTGCTTGGTTGGCAAAGGATGTAAGTTTCAAATAATACGTAGCCAGCAGCCACTGCTGGAAATACCTCACTAGTGGAAAGAAGTCTCTAGGAGTTGAGAAGATAACTACTTTCATTGAAGAATAGTATGAGTTGTGGAATTTTCCCACATTAGTGGCAGATAATGTTTCCTCTTTCTCTTCTGCCAAATGAAAGAAAAAGGAGAAGAGCGAGAGGAAACTAAAGAGGAGGTACTTCTCCATCCTTCTGATGGTTCCTTCTTACAGTTAAGAAAGAAGACTGGGATGCAGAGAAGTCCTCAGCAACAGTGGGGCCTGGCTCAGAGGGGCTTTTGATGCACACGGTTCTGAATCCTCAGGAAGGTTATCCAGGCCTTGATGAAAGTTGATTCCATGGTAAAATATAGGGTGCATCAGAAAGGGTTTGTGACAATACATCCTCTGCAGACATGACCACACTACTTACTCCTCAGGTGCAGCCACTTACCTGGTTTTACCTGACTACCCCATGCTACTCATACCCTGGGTTTGGTCCACCCCCAGTAGGAAGTATGTGAGCATCCTCAGGTTGGGCCACAAATTCTCTTTATGATCCTGTTGGCCTGTGCTTGATATTACTTCTGTCTGGCTACCTTGATTCTGACTTGGTTCTGATATCTGGGTTCTGCTTGCTACTCAATCTCTGTTGGGCACATCTGGATCTCTGACTCAATCCTATCCTGCCCTCCAATCCTTCTCTAATCCTTCCCATCAAAGTGCCAAGGGTCACACTCAGCTGTAGATAATGGCAAAGATGACCCAGAAATGCCCTGAAAGACATTGGAATTGATTTCTTAAACATCTTCATCAGTGATCATTTACACCATTAGTATGTGCTGCATTTAGCTGTTTAATTTAATATGTGTGATTAAATAAAAGGGAAGAATGGAAAATTTGTAGCCAACTTCTGAAAGAGTTAGGAATACCTAAGATGTCAGCTTTCTTCATCAGATCTATTGAACGCTTTTGAGCCACTGCAGCCACTGCTGTGGTCTGGCCAGTTGTCTTAACATGGTATAACCTATAAATTCATCTTTCCTGCCTTCTTGCCTTGCATATGCAATTCTCCTTTGTGGTCCAAGTGTCTGTTCCCACCTCTGCAAATTCAGATCTGACAGGTCTGGCTCAGGCTTTGTCTATGGGTATCTTCCTGACCATATTATGATACACTGCTTCCTCCTGGTTCCAAATTCCTACAGCAGATCAGTCTGTTGTATAAGCTTAATGTGCTAGGGTAGGGCTCTGTGGGAAAAGAAAAGGGCTTGGGTTGAATTTAGAATGACCTGGATTCAGATTCTGCCTCTGACGCTTACTAGTAGTGTGACTACAGACATGTTGCTTAAACTCTGTCTTCTCAACTCTGACCAGTGGATTATCACAGCACGTTTAACAAAAAGGTAATTGTTGCAAGGATCAAATGGGATAATCTATGCAAAGCAACCAGCAAGTGAATGGGCTCAGTAACTGTTTAAAGGCTCAGAACAGCCTGAATCACATGTTACACTCTGTTGATCCCAAGGTGCTTTGCGCATGCAAAGCTTGTCTCTTCTCTGCCTTGAAAGTGCTAAGAAAATGCTTTTTAAATAAAATGAGGCTAAATGCTCCCCTCACTGCCACTTTCTGTGCCTTGCCACATAGGCACTTAACAAAACGTAAGTATTAACACACATTTACTGTTGAAAAATGTTTTCTTAATTACACACTAATGATTCTTCATGCAAGACCCTGTGGGAGATGGGAAAAAGAATATATTTTTCTAATTTTTCTGATGAAGAAACAGAGGCATCATTTAAGACTATGCCCTTCAAATTATCACACAAAGGTGTGGTAAGTGTGGAAGAAGCACCAATGTTCTGGTCCCCAGGTCATGTCTGATCCTCTTAGCTGTGCTGCCACTCCAATTAACTTCTCTGTGTGCTCATCAGCTCTGGTCACCATGATTCAGGAGACCTGAGCACTCACACTGTGGGGTTTTCAGATCTTATAGACCTTCTCTGCCCTGCCCTGGGGCAGGAACCCCACCATCTTGGTGGCCAACTCTATTACATTGGACAAGCTGTGGCCATCCTTGGGCAGGTTACAGAGAGCAGAGAAGTACAAGAAATGAAGACACCACAGGACTGAGCCATAACCATGCCCTGACGAAGCTGCCGAAGCCACACAGTCCCTTTTCTTGGAGGCTTTTATTCCCTAAAGCCACAGGCCCGTCCTTCTCCACTGTCTCCTATTCTTCTTCCTCCTTCACCCATTTAAGGTGACATTTCATTATTTCCCAACTATTTCTTTCTTGATAATTACAAACAACATTGTGATGATTATTCTTATAATTAGATACCTGCACATATTTAAACTATTTTTTAGATAGCAAAGTTTTCCACCTTCATTGTATTCCATTCCCATAGAGAATGGGGCATAGTTCTGGGACAGGAATGTTCAGCATGTGTGGTCCTGTGGATAAAAACATGCTGAGGACAAGAAGTGGGCATGGCAGGACTGAGACCAATACTCAGGTCTGGTCAAAGGATCTACATTCCCCACAGGGTGCAGTGAAGACCAAGATCCATGTTCAGAAAAAAGTACCACTCCTTCACTCTCCGCTCCCACATCAAGGCTGTAGGAACTCAGGGCATTGTGGAAGAAGATAAGAGAGAGGATGGAGGATGTATTAGTTTTTTATTGTTGTTGTAACAAATTTTGCCATAACTTTTGGCTTAAAACCACTAACTTAGTGGCGACACAAATTTATTCTCTTATAGTTATAGTGGTCAGAAGTCTAAAATAAAGTATTGATATGGTAGTGTTCTTTTTGAAAGCTTCAGGAGAAAATCAGTTTCTTTGTCTTTTCCAGTTTCTAGGGGTCACATGCATTCTTTGGCTCATAGAACCTCACTCCAGATTCTGCTTCTATCCTTAAGTTTTCTTTAACTTTAAGCTTCCTGCTTACCTTCAATAAAGACTTATATAATTACATTAGGCCCACCTATGTACTGCAGAATAACCCTCCCCCACCACAAGATCTTTAATTTAATCATATATGGAAAATTCCTTTTGTCATATAAGGTAATATATTCATGCGGTCTGGGGATTAGGACATGGACATCTTTGAGGGGGGCTATTATTTAACCTACCACAGCCCACCCTCTGGTCACCCAAAATTAATGTCCATTCCACACTCAAAAGACATTCACCTCATCCCGGCGTCCCCCAAAGTTTCAACCCATTACAGCATCCACTCAAAGTTCAAAATCTTACCTAAGTATTGTTAGCTAAAGAGCCTCAAATCTCATCATCTAAACCATTTAAATCAGGTATGCGTGAGACACTAAGTATGATCCACCGCTGGATCAAAATTGTTCTCTACTTGTGGGCTTATGCAACTAGAAAAGAAGTTGTCTGCTCCCTAAATACAATGGTGGAACAGTCCTAGGATACCAGTTGCAGACATTCTCAATCTAAAAGGAAAAAAAAAAAAAAAAAAAGAAAAGATGGAATGAGTCACTGGTCCCAAGAAATTTTGAAATCCAACCAGAAAAACTCTAGTCCATTTTAAAACCTGGGAATAATCCTCTTTGATTTCATGTTCTGCACTGCAGGCCCTCAGCTCTGCCCTCTGAGTTATTCTTCCTTTTTCTGAGGGTAGTGTATGTTTGTAATTGAGCAGTGTTATTGGCCCGTTTCCTACCTGTAGAATTTTGGGCATGTAAAAACTTTCATTTATTTCATCCTCTCTCAGTCCTTTCAGTCCAAACTGAGTGTTTTTGCTGCTATAACATTCTCAAAAGCCTTGTGGCTCTCTTGTGTGAATTGTCATGTTATGGTAGTTCTTTCCAGTAGACCAAGTGCTTTTCCACAGATCATTCCTGGTTCATCCTAACTCTTTTTCTGGCTTCTAATGAAATGGCTGAGGGGGTCCATGATTCACATTCCTAATTTCATCAAGGATTCCTCCATATAGTTACTTTTTGTTTGTTCAGGGGTGTGAGAAAAGGATTGTCTAGCCACACCATTGGCTTTTCCTCCAGAGCACACTTTCCTGATAGTGAATCTCCTAATTGTCTTGCAACCTGGACAGGCTAGGAATTTCCCCAATAATCAAGTCCTAGTTTCTTTTTCTAAACAGTTCTTCCCTCAATTTTTCTCTTTTCTCTCATACTTCACTATAGGAAACAAGAAGAAACTAGGTCATACTTTCAATACATTTTTGGAAATCCCCTCAACTAAATATCCAAATTCATTACTTAACAAGTTCTGCTTCTCACATAACGATAGGGTACAATTCAGCTAAGCTTTGTCACTGTGTAATGAGAATCTCCTTCTTTCCAATTTCCAATAAGATGTTCTTCATTTCCTTCTGAGCCCTCCAGCAGCACCTTTAACATCCATATTTCTACCAGCATTCCATTTATGATGATTTAGGTATTCTCTAAGATGATACAAGGTTTTCTCTACCACGTTCTTCATTTCCTTCTGAACCCTTGCTGGCAGAGTCCTTAGTACCCAAATGTCTACCTACAGTTTCTTCAAGGAAATCTAACTGTTTTCTATCATGGTCCTCAAAATTCTTTCATCTTATGCCCATTGCTCAATTCCAAAGCCTCTTCTACATTTCAATGCATTTGTTACAGCAGCACCCCACTTCCAGGTATGTATGAGTTTCCTAATGCTGTTGTAACAAATTATCACAAACTTAGTGGCTTAAAACAATATAAATGTATTTTCTTAAAGTTCTGGAGGCCAGAAGTCTAAAATCAAGATATTGGCAGGACTGTGCAACTTCTGGAGGCTTCAGGGAAGAATCTGTTTCCAGTTTTTAGAGTCTACCTGCAGAAGGGAACCCTAAATTTGATGAATTTCTGCCTAAAAGAGTTGAGTTTTAAATTGGAAGTCACTGGTACCTTGAATTGGCAGGTGTAATTTTCTCTTTACTGAATGTAAGTGAGGGCTAGAACCTAGGTTAAAATATAGATAAATGAAGAAGGTTACATTATTATACACCTTATTTCCCTTATTCTTGTGACTTAAAAAAAAGTCTGCTACATACATACTGTCAAACTGTCCTCCAGAAAGAATGTACTAATTGGTGTATTTTGCAATTGTGAGTACCCCTTTCTTTTGAACCTTGCAAAAATTAACTGCTATTTTTATTCTTTCTTTATTTTTGGCAATTCGATAAGGAAAAAATGATACCTCATTGTTGCTATAATTAGCATTTATTGAATTACAAGTGAAATTAAGTATTTCATAGGTATTTGAAATATTTTTGAGTATGATAGATATTTCCTAGTTACTGTCCCTTCTCTGCTTCTATAAAGCTTTGTACATATCTTTGTTATTGTTAGAGATGGCAGTTTTTCTCCAAATTCTGTTCTCTCCCTCTTCTTTGGCAGCAGAACTGTGGCAGAGCATGTGGGTGGCCAGGGGCACTATATTTCCCAGATTCCTTGTGGGAAGGTATGGCCATGTGGCTAAATTCCTTCCAGTGGATGTGAGTAGAAGTGATACACACCACTTCCAGGCCTGGCCTACGAAATCTCCTATGAAATAGCAACCACAGTGACATGGTGGCTATATGTAGAAGATGGCAGACTCTTGTTAGTATAGTGGAGGGCAACCTGTCCTGGTCTATTGGATAAACAAGATTTTGCTTCTGTTTTGCTTGAGCCAACTGTGGTTTACTTTAACATAACATACAGTTATAACACATTTAACTCTTTATTTACTTAATCAAGTTTTCCACCTTCATTGAGCTATGAGCAGAATTCTTGTTTTAGTCATCTTTGTAGCTCCATGGCACAGAGTAACTTTTCAATAAACGGAATGAATGAATGAATGAATGAATGAGTTGCACATTTACTTGAAAAGATGCTTACTGCTTTTAGTTCAATTCTCAGAGACATTGTTTGTTCCATTACCTGGGGGGAAAAGGGAAACTATACATGTGAAATACATGTTAATACTCAAGTCAAATCCAAGACATGTTTCCACTTGTAAAATGTGATCTATTTTCTAACTTGATAAGTCGGAGATCAGAAGGTGCTGATTTCACAGTCTTCTGACCTCTCAGGTGATGAGGAAGAAAATGGCTCAGGATGATTGTTTATCATGGTGTGATCATTACCACTTCAAACTGAGTTCATGTGAAACTTCAGGCCTCCTACCTGAAGGAGAGTAATTTTTTATCCCATACTAGAAGTTAAATGGGCCCAGTGAGATCCAAAGGGCTTAACAAATCCTCTGCTTTGTCACAGTGAAGACCTTTGCCTAATGCAAGGTCTTATCCTGCAGATTGCTTGGGGCCCGAAGATAGCCTGGTTAATCTAAGCCTCTCTTACTTCCCTACGGTGTTCACTGAACTGGGTTTTTTTTTTTTTTTTTTTTTTGTCTGTGAATAAAATGGACCAGATCTGGGTTGGTTGCCATGGTGACTGTATCAGGAGCCTTTGGGCCCTCTATCTTCCACTGCTGACAGCTCCTGTGCAATGAACCCCCTGTGGGGTGTGGGTGCCTCAATCCACAATCTTACGGAATCACCTTCCCAAGAAGGTAAAGTTCATTATGAAAAGACGGGTCCGTTTGTAATGGAAATGGGTTCCTGGTTACCTCTTCTGGGACATGGCTCTATGGTCACATGCGGCTTTCCTAGATTATGATTTTAGGAACCCTCATAAATTAACTCTCCAACCAAAACCCCTCTTCACTAGGGATAGCAGCCTTTGGCTTCCCTATCTTCTTCAGCCAGAAGCAGTCAAGGCTTTCTGGGACTGGAATTTATTATTCCTTAAGGAAGCTTAAAATATAAGTCTAGTCACATGGATGGAAATTCCTTCCTATTGGGCTCAAGGGCAGTATCTTTTCAGCTGTCCTTTGGTTAGAAATGTGGCTTGGTTCCTTGGCTCCTTCTCAGAGTTCAACCTTTTGCTCACCAAGGGCACTCTGGATGGGTGTCCAGGGCTATTGGCTCAGCCTTCTTGCACTGACAGATGGCCTTTCTCAAAATGGTGGTCTGAGGAAGGTGGAATTCGTACTGTCGATCTAGGTTAAAATATCATAAGAGTTCTGTTCAATCTTCCCTTCCCAAATAGTAGCCATGTTTCTGTATGTCTGAATGTCTATACAATATTAATTAAGTGGTAACCATTTATGTGCCATATGCTGTCTCAAATTCAATTGTTTTTTCTACCTGGCACATCAGATTTCATATATTCAAAACTAAACTTGCTCACATCTGTCTGGCTACTTTAGAATAACCTAACTGGTTCATCCATATCCACTCTTGCTCCTCTAATTTATTCTCCACACAGAAGCTGGAGAAGATTCTGAAATGCACATGTGATTATGTCACGGTTTGAATGCCTCCCAGGGGCCTCCCCTTCTCTTGGGACAAGGATGTGGCTGGCAGAGTCCCAACGCCCTTTTTACTTTGTGTTGCACACGCTGCCTTTTGACTCTGCTCCAGCCACACTGGCCTGCTTTTGGTTAACTATCTGCTCTGGGCTCATTTCTGCAACAGGGCGTTTTCCCAGGCTTCCTCCACCCCACTGCCTTTGCAACTGGTTTCTCTTGCTTCTCTCTTTATCTAGTTTTCTCTTAGACAGTAGACATGTCTCAGATCTTTAAGTGTTACTTTTTTAGGGATGCCTTTCCTGACCCCTAGACTAGGCCAGGTTTCCCTATTACATGCTTTCATGGCATTTAGGGGTACATGTTTCACAGGATTCATATCTGTAGGTAATTACATACTAATTGTGTGATTATTTCCTCAGTGTCTGTCTCCCATACTAGATTATGAGGTCCACAGAACACAGTCTGGGTCTGTGATCATTCGTCATTCTTTCTCTGTATCTAACACTGTGCCTGGAATACAGTAGGTGCACAATAAATGTCTATTGAATAAGTACATGACTCTTCATAATCACTGGCAAGGTAGAGATTGTTATACTAATTTTACAGATTGAACAGATTTAGGGCAAAATCTCTCAATCTCCATTGACTGCTGATTAAAAGTCTCAAAAATTTGTTATACTGATCTTAAAGCCTGAGGACCAATATTTGAGAATTTTTATTTCAATTCTGTTTATGAGTTTGGGTGATTTTGGGGCCATCAGGAGCTGGGGGCATTTGGGAGTGTGCAGAGGGAGGTCATCAGAGGTTACAGAGGACTAACTTTTTGTCCTAGGAAGGCAAAAGGTTTCAATTTTCCTCCACAGCCTGACATAGTACCTCATTATTTAAAAAACAATTCTCTCATTCATCTGTATCCTCCACACCTGCCTCCCAGTGATTTTCAGTGAGGGTAGGCACCTCTTTTCTGAGTTCCCATAGTGCTTTATGTTTACCACTGTCTGAGCATTTCACAGTGGACTTCTTATAATTAACTTTTCATGTTGTATTTATCAAATTGTGTGGTGATTTTCCTACTATTCTGCAAACTTCCCTTTTTACACTCACACCTCTATGGCATGGGTACTGGTACATAGTGCTTGGCATCCATTTTTATAATTCTTAACTCCAACTGCACGTAAGATTCAGATTGGTGGCTGTTAATGGATCTCAAAGTCTGGGTTCTGGGTCAGTTGGCTTGGTGTGAGGCCCAGACCTTAGCAATTTTTCAAATCTCACAGATGATTTGAAATGTACAGCCAAGTCTGTGAATCTTTAGACTAGACACTCAATAAGCATTTATTGAAGAGAACTAACTGGAATCATCTTTTTGTGTGTGGGTGCATATGAGCAGTATTGGGGTAGAATTAGCCTTGGAACTGGGAAACTCTTGTGCTGTTCCCCTCTCCCCCAGTGAACCTTGTAGATTCTGAAGATCAGGATAGACTTAAGGGTTGGGGGGCTGCCAGAGACAAAGCTGAGCAATGTAATGGTTGTTAACGGAGACCTATTTCCCACTTTTAAATGTGGGCTGAACATGAGAGCAGCAAGTCAGTAATTTATCCACCTTCCATTGCCAAATGTAGCAACAGGAACATTTTATCCTGATTCCACATGCTATTTGGAGGTCCAAGTCAATTAATTTATCTTGGGTTTTGCAGATGGTGCATTGACTTTTATTCACTTATTAATTCATTTACTCCCTCAATAAGTACTGGCATTATGGGGACAGCACAATGCCACCTCTGGGGTCACATGAAGGAAATGTTATACAGGTGCCCTGAATAACTTAGAATCCAGCTGGGTAGACCATATATGCATATAAGACATGAATGGCTGTACATTTTGCTATTAAGAGGGCAAGATTTGAGCCAGACAACCTGGTGGATTGCCTGGCCCATTATTTATTAGATGTGGAAACTGGGACAGTTACTTTAGCTCTCTCAACCTCAGTTTCCTCACATGAACATTTCTCTTCTGTGAATGATAATAAAAACTACATCATAGGGTTGCTGTGAGGACTAAATGAGGTCATTCCTGTAAAGCATTTAGTATAGTGCCTGGCACATAGTAAAAATTCAAGTGAGTGTTAGCTATTATTATAGGGAAGATAGCAACATGGGTCAGCAAGAGAGCAGGATTGAGAATAAAGGATATAGAGGAATTTAGAGAAGGTAGATATTGATGTGGTTATGGGGGTTGGGGAAGAAAGTCTCGGGAAGGTAGAAATTGAGCTGGTTCTTGGAATGGGTATAATTTTGAGAAGCAAGAAGGATGTGCTCGGTGTGTGAGGTGGGGTTGAGGGTGGGAGTTCTGGGTAGAGGTGAGTGCATTTGCTATTTGAAATGTGGCAAAGCAATTCATTATTGGCCTGCACCCTTGCCTCTGCTCCACAGGCTGCTAGGGAGGCTGATATATTAATTGGTTATGTCTGAGAGTGCCCCTCTAACCCTGTATTCTGCAAGTGTGGTAGTTTATCGTTATGGACCAAATGTTCCAAAATGCCAGTCACAGTGCTAGGAAGTCTAAATTTAGCATACGAGTCCTGGGTATTTAGAACTTCCAGTGAAAATTCTAGATTCCGAGATGAGGTTAAGACCACTTTGGCCCTTTAACTGTAGTTAACATTTTCCTTGAAAAATTCCAAACTTTAAAAGCCTCTATTTGATAACTTGCTTGCCAATATTTATGTTCCACTCCATTAGCATCACCAGGGTTGACTCTCCACTTTAAAAGATATGCATTTGACTGGAAGAAATCACTGCTGTTTGCTTATTTCACATGCTTATACAAACGTGTGCATACACACACACACACACACACACGAAGAGACACTCGGCATGCTCCTAACAGAAATGCACATGTGCTCGGTTCCCTGGAAAGTTGTCCTGAGTGATGTCTTCTCTATGCTTGTCTTCATCTGTCTTTATTTTCTTCAAGTATTTATTTTTCCTTATTCAGCTACATGTCTTCTGGAGAACTAAAAGGCAATATATTATGAATCTCTAATATTTGTTTTCAGGGCCAATTATTTTAACTGCATTTTGCTATGATAAGATCCCCAAATATGTATTCGATGGATTTTAGAGTTAGAACCATTAGTATTTGCCTTGTACCTCAAAAATAGAGACATAGACTCTGAGGACTATGAGGGAAAAAAATGAAAACTTCATTTTAACATAGGTCTATAGGTTGTTGATTAAAAAAAAAAAAGAAGTCTGCTTTATTATGACAAGCCACAAAATGTGAATTTGGGCTGTTCCTTTTGCTGGTTGAGAGCTTATCAGAAAATACAGATTTAACTAGGTTAGTGATTTTTAATTCTTTTTAGAGTTGTGTGTGAATTAATAGGTAGTCTTTAAGAATCTGATAAAAAGCTATGGATGCCTCATCAAGAAAAATACATATAACCATATTACACACATTTTCTGCATACAATATATTTTGCTGCATCGCAAACATATCTTTCCCAGAGTTAGAAGGTGAAAACAATACTTAAAAATACTCATGATCCTCTTAATTTGATTTTTGCATGCAAAAGTTAAGTCACATTCTGAAAAACCTCACTAAATCAAAATGTGCAAATAAAAATAAAATATAATTTAGTAGATTATAAGAAGATTGCTATTGTTTATTTAGAACAAGAGGTTGACATTATAGAGTGGTTTTTGACACATAGCACAAATATCTTTCCTTCACATTCAATTAATTTTTGGTGGTAATAAGGGTGGCAAATTCTAACTTTCAATGGTATTTGCTAGTAAGAGTTTTTACAGGTTACTCTGACAGATGAGGAACACTAAAATTCTCGAAAACACTTTTAGTTGAATTCATATAATTCATATAATATTATTTTCTTTGTTTTCATTCAATGAGGTCAACTTTGCTGATGTCTGAATCATAAAAGTTATGTTTGTTATGAAGGAAAAAATCATTAGTACCATACATTTAAAGATCTTAAGATCATCCAACAAAAGTAATTTTCAAGAGTTTCTTTGCCTACTTGTCCTACAAAACAGCCAGCAAAGCCTTTTTACTCTTGGCTTTGGCCTTCAGATAGCCTTTCTCCAACAATGCAAGGAGCACATAGCTTTTTCCAAACACCATTTCCACAGTGGTAACTTGGTCAGAAGACTTTTCTTGGTAGCAGCATCAAAAATGGGGTCCGGATCCTGAGTGAAGAGAATGGCTCATTCAGATCCCCCAAAATGTGAACAAGTAACCTGTCATGAATGAACTCTTTTTTGTCAAAGTATTCTGAGTACGGGCTTTGTGAATCACTTGAGAGAGGTACGGGATTCTGCCTGAAGTCAACAAATTGCTTCAAAACTTGTAGTTTAGAAAACCAGTGAACTTCAGCACTATTTCTTGACAAATCCAGTTGATAAACTATAATTCAAGGCCCTGACTCTAAGCTGAAGTGGACATGACTTATTTTAGAATTATTGCCCATATCACATGAATGTACAAAACAATGTCTGTGTGAAGTGTGGAGTTTCTTTCTAACAAACATGATAAAGCAGGACGCTTTGTGGAACAGCAATGTGCTCCATCTGTACCCATGGCACCAACATTTTTTGTTCAAGGTTTTCCTTGGCAGAGATATTTTTATGATTCCAAAGGCGTCCCATTAAGTATATGATACTTCCAAAGAGGGCTCACCAAATGGGCATCAGTATGTATGTGACAGGAAAAATGAAGAACTGGCTACACTGAAAACTGCCAATACGTTCATTCAGTTGCATGCTGAAGGGAACTTATTTGGCTTAAGTATCCATGAGAGCTTCTTTAAAAAGAGAAAAAACTGGCAACTCTGGATAAGGTAACACTTTTCTCAAAATTTATTTTATTTTATTTTATTTTTTATTTTATGGAGTCTCACTCTGTCGCCAGGCTGGAATGCAGTGATGTGATCTTGGCTCACTGCAACCTCCGCCTCCCAGGTTCAAGTGATTCTCCTGCCTCAGCGTCCTGAGTAGCTGGGACTACAGATGCGCGCCACCACTCCCAGCTACTTTTTGTATTTTTAATAGAGACAGGGTTTCACCATGTTGGTCAGAATTGTCTCGTTCTCTTGACCTTGTGATCAACCTGCCTCGGCCTCCCGAAGTGCGGGGATTATAGGCGTGAGCCACCGCGCAGGGCCCAGGTAATACTTCTTGACAGAGGCACTGATTCAGCATCATTTCTCCTCCCAGACTAAAAACACACTTGACTGCTTTAGGGCAAATGACTCCAAGGTCTGCCCAGTCCCAAGGCTTCTTTTGTTTGACTATAAGATGAGCATTGTTGCAGGATGCTCTACGTTTAGGCTATTGAGTTAGTGCAATTTTCTGTGGTTTTGATAAACTCTTGCTTTGTTTCAGTTCAGTCATCTTCTCATGAAAATTATCTATTCTTAACCAGGCATTTGGCAATGGACTTGCTGCACAAGAGAGACCATGTTTCTGATGTTCATAACATTTGGGATGAAACCAAAAGAAACAAACTTTCTTCTACTTGATTTTCTTCAATGTTTTCCTACTTAAGCTAGCCCATGTACTAAAAGATTCATGCCTATAATCATAATGGCAGCTTACATCTAAAAAAAATGTCAGAGGAAAACACTTTCATGGTGATGACTTTGCTACCTGGCAATGTATAGTAACATCCCATGGCACTCTGCACTTGTGCAGTAGGAAAGAATTCCTTAAAATCAAAATTCGACAAAAATTTATGTTTTCCACAGAGACACTTTTCAAGTTATTAACAAAGATCTCAAATATGACAAATTTTCCCCCCACTTTGCTGACTCCTTAAAATCCATTCAAAGACTCATGATCTCTTTCTTTCCTTCCTTCCATCCTTCCTTCCTTCCTTCTTTCTTTCTTTCTTTCTTTCTTTCTTTCTTTCTTTCTTTCTTTCTTTCTTTCTTTCTTTCTTTCTTCTTTCTTTCTTTCTTTCTTTCTTTGATGGAGTCTTGCTGTGTCACCAGGCTGGAGTACAGTGGCACAATCTTGGCTCACTGCAACCTCCACCTCCTGGGTTCAAGCGATTCTCCTGCCTTAGCCTCCCAAGTAGCTGGGACTACAGGTGCGCACCACCACACTCAGCTAATTTTTGTATTTTTAGTAGAGATGGGCTTTCAACATGTTGGCCAGGATTGTCTCGATCTCTTGACCTCATGATCTGCCTGCCTCGTCCTCCCAAAGTGCTGGGATTATAGGTGTGAGCCACTGTGCCTGGTCTCATGAACTCTTAATCCAGAGAAAGACCTGGTTTGCTGAGAAAATTCTTTTTTTTTTAATTTTTATTTTTTTTTGAGGAAGAGTTTCACTCTTGTTGCCCAGGTTGGAGTGCAGTGGAGTGCAGTCGGCTCAAACTGCAACCTCTGCTTCCCAGACTTAAGCAATTCTCCTCCCTCAGCCTCTTGTGTCTCTTGCTGAGAAAATTCTGTAAACGTTGAAAGTAAAACAAGTGGGAATACTGTACTGCTTCCATCATTGTTTAAACAAAACCTAGGAACTCGCTAATAGCCCCCCAAAGTAAATAAGTTGGTCCATCTGTTCATTTAGCCATTCTGCTCCTAAAAAGGCTCCCATGGAAATATGTGCATGCCTCTATGATGCATTTTCTAGGTTGTGTTGAATTTTAACCTGACTTCTCAACTAGATTGGGAGTTCCCTGAAGGCAGGGCAATATTTTTATACTTTCAGGATAAATATATTGTGTGGTACTTGGCACATAGTGAGCCCTTGCAAATGCTTGAGGAGTGAATAACCATCAGTTATTTTCAAATTAATCATTTAATAATATAGTTTAGATCCTCCTGGGGATACATAATTCATCACCAATACTTGATACGTCTGAAAGTTATAAGCTGCACTTGCCATTGGCCTTGTGTCTAGGGTTAATTAGTCTCACCACTTTTGATAGACTCTCTAATAAGGGCCCCAATCCCTCTTATGAAGGATAACCAGGGTAGTTATGTATGTCTCCTCCTAATGAGGAGACAGTTGTTAAATATGTAGGCATTTTTGCCACTCTGCTAGGGTTCAAAGGGGATGGGGTCTTGCCAAGGCCAGAATATCAGGGGAGATTTGATCTTCAGTGCCCTAGTTACTACTGAGATGCTCATAGCCCAAACCCTTGTGGTTTGTTGAATATGGATGTCAAAGTTGCTCTTGTGCCGTATTTGGTGAAGAGTCTTCTACACAGAGACACTTCAATCCTAACCAACTTATTTCTGCTCTGCCTGGAGGCAGGGCCAGGTTCTAACACCAGGGGCAGGCACCTGGGCTAAGGTGGTCAGCAACACCCAGCACCAATGGGGGCCTCTGACCTCAGGCCCGTGGGAGCAATCACACAAACATGAAAGGCTTCTCTTTGAGTCTGCTTTCTCTTTTGGTCTAACCATTAATGTTTTCATCAATTTTTCCATGTGCCTAGTATAGTATCTTTTCATCATTTTATCAATGACTATCATGCTAACATACTATTCTAAGAAACACTTACAACGTGAAAAGATGTGACTTTTGGAAAATGTGCTGAGGGGAGCATCCTGTCCCTAGCCCCACCTCGAGTGAGTGCTCTGGCTGCTCTTTCTTTCCACCCCCAGGGGCAGCAGCTTATTTCCCCCTTGTCCCTTCCTTGAAGCTCTCTTGAAAGAGCTTCAGTTTTTAAGACAGAATCTAGAAGGAGGACCTTTTCAGTCAACTTCAGCTTTCTGCCCTGTAACACAAACACCCCTGAGAGAAGGGAACACAAAAACTTGGCTTTCTCTGTGGAATGAGGAGGGGAAGATACAATGAGAACAAGTCACAGCCACACACTCTTATTGAATTTCCTTAATTGGATGTCAGATATTCCCAGAAGTCCAGGATCTCAGGAATAATACGATGTAAGACCCATACTGTACATCTCTACAATCAGGAATATTTATAAGTATTTTCTTTTTTCCTACAACTTAAATATGTTTGGATTAAATAGTATTAGAAACTATTCGCATTCTCTTTGAAATGCTGCTAAAGAAAAATATGGGGGCGGGGTGGGGGGTAGGCAGTGTGTGTTCCAAGATGGCTGAATAGGAACAGCTGTGGTCTGCAGCTCCCAGGGTGATTGACACAGAAGACGGGTGATTTCTGCATTTCCAACTGAGGTACCTGGTTCATTTCATGGGGACCAGTTGGACAGTGGGTGCAGCCCACGGAGGGCAAGCTGAGGGCATTGCCTCACCTGGGAAGCGCAGGGGGTCAGGTCCCTTTCCTAGCCAAGGGAAGTCGTGACAGACTACCTGGAAAAATGGGTCACTCCCACCCAAATACTACGCTTTTCTCAAAGTCTTAGCAACCGGCAGACAAGGTGATTCTCTCCTGTGCCTGGCTCAGTGGGTGCCACACCCATGGAGCCTTGTTCACTGCTGGCACAGCAATCTGAGATTGATCTGCGAGGTGGCAACCTGGCTGAAGGAGGGGCATCGGCCATTGCTGAGGTTTGACTAGGTAAACAAAGTCGCCGAGAAGCTCGAACTGGGCAGAGCTCATCACAGTTCAACAAGTCCTACTGCCTCTAGACTCCACCTCAGTGGGCAGGGCATAGCTGAACAAAAGGCAACAGACAACTTCTGCAGACTTAAATGTCCCAATTTGACAGCTCTGAAGAGAGCAGTGGTTCTCCCAGCACGGCGTTTTAGCTTTGAGAACGGACAGACTGCCTCCTCAAGTGGGTCCCTGACCCCTGTGTAGCCTAAGTGGGAGACACCTCCTAGTAGGGGCTGACAGACACCTCATATAGGTAGCTGCCCCTCTGGGACACAGCTTCCAGAGGAAGGATCAGGCAGAAATATTTTCTGTTCTGCAATATTTGCTGCTCTGCAGCCTCTGCTGGTAATACCCAGGCAAACAGGGTCTGGAATGGAACTCCAGCAAACTCCAACAGACCTGTAGCTGAGGGACCTGACTGTTAGAAGGAAAACTAACTAACAGAAAGGAATAGCATCAACATCAACAAAAAGGTCATCTACACCAAAACCTCATCTCTAGGTCATCAACATCAAATACCAAAGGTAGATAAAACCACAAATATGGGGAGAATCAGAGCGGAAAAGCTGAAAATTCTAAAAATCAGAGTGTCTCTTCTCTTCTAAAGGATTGCAGCTCCTCACCAGCAATGGAACAAAGCTGGATGGAGAATTACTTTGATGAGCTGACAGAAGTAGGCTTCAGAAGCTCAGTAATAATAAACTTCTCTGAGCTAAAGGAGGATGTTCAAACCCATTGCAAGGAAGTTAAAAACCTTGAAAACACATTAGACGAATGGCTAACTAGAATAAACAATATAGAGAATATCTTAAATGACCTGATACAGCTGAAAACCATGGCACGAGAACTATGTGATGCATGCACAAGCTTCAGTAGCCAGTTCGATCAAGTGGAAGAAAGAGTATCAGTGATTGAAGATCAAATTAATGAAATAAAGCAAGAAGATAAGGTTAGAGAAAAAAGAGTAAAAGTAAAAGAACAAAGCCTCCAAGAAATATGGGACTATGTGAAAATACCAAATTTACATTTGATTGGTGTACCTGAAAGTGATGGGGAGAATGGAGCCAAGTTGGAAAACACTCTTCAGGATATTATCTGAGAGAACTTCCCCAATATAGCAAAGCAGGTCAACATTCAAATTCAGGAAATACAGAGAACACCACAAAGATACTCCTCGAGAAGAGCAACCCCAAGACACATAATTGTCAGATTCACAAAGGTAGAAATACAGAAAAAATGTTAAGAGCAGCCAGAGAGAAAGGTCGGGTTACCCACAAAGGGAAACTCATCAGATTAATAGCAGATCTCTTGGCAGAAACGCTACAAGCCAGAAGAGAGTGGAGGCCAATATTCAACATTCTTAAAGAAAAGAATTTTCAACCCGGAATTTCATATCCAGCCAAACTAAGCTTCATAAGTGAAGGAGAAAAAAATCCTTTACGGACAAGAAAATGCTGAGAGATTTTGTCACCACCAGGCCTGCCTTACAAGAGCTCCTGAAGGAAGCACTAAGCATGGAAAGAAACAACTGGTATCAGCTATTGCAAAAACATGCCAAATTGTAAAGACTATCGATGCTATGAAGAAACTGTATCAATTAATGGGCAAAATAACCAGTGAACATCATAATGACAGGATCAAATTCACACATAACAATATTAACCTTAAATGTAAATGGGCTAAATGCCCCAATTAAAAGACACAGAGTGGCAAATTGGATAAAGAGTCAAGACCCATCAGTGTACTGTATTCAGGAGACGCATCTCACATGCAGAGACATACATAGGTTCAAAATAAAGTGATGGAGGAAGATATACCAAGCAAATAGAAAGAAAAAAAGAAAGAAAGAAAAAGCAAGGGTTGCAATCCTAGTCTTTGATAAAACAGACTTTAAATAAACAAAGATCAAAAGAGACAAACAAGGCCATTACATAATGGTTAAGGGATCAATTCAACAAGAAGAGCTAACTATCCTAAATATGTATGCATCCAATACAGGAGCACCCAGATTCATAAAGCAAGTCCTTAGAGACCTACAAAGAGACTTAGACTCCCACACAATAATAATGGGAGACTTTAACATCCCACTGTCAATATTAGACAGGTCAAGGAGACAGAAGGTTAACAAGGATATCCAGGACCTGAACTCAGCTCTGCAACAAGCAGACCTAATAGACATCTACAGAACTCTCCACCCCAAATCAACAGAATATACATTCTTCTCAGCACCACATTGAACTTATTCTAAAAAATTGACCACATAATTGGAAATAAAGCACTCCTCAGCAAATGTAAAAGAAAAGAAATCACAACAAACTGTCTCTCAGACCACAGTGCAGTTAAATTAGAACTCAGTATTAAAAAACTCACTCAAAACCACACAACTACATGGAAACTGAACACCCTGCTCCTGAATGACTCCTGGGTACATAATGAAATGAAGGCAGAAATAAAGATGTTCTTTGAAACCAATGAGAACAAAGATACAACGTACCAGAATCTCCGGGACACATTTAAAACACTGTGTAGAGGGAAATTTATAGCACTAAATGCCCACAAGAAAAAGCAGGAAAGATCTAAAATTGACATCCTAACAACACAATTAAAAGAACTAGAGAAGCAAGAGCAAACACATTCAAGAGCTAGCAGAAGGTAAGAAATAACCAAGATCAGAGCAGAACTGAAAGAGATAGAGACACAAAAAACCCTTCAAAAAAATCAATGAATCCAGGAGCTGGTTTTTTGAAAAGATCAACAAAATTAATAGACTACTAGCAAGACTAATAAAGAAGAAGAAAAGAGAGAAGAAGAAAAGAGAGAAGAATCAAATAGACACAACAAAAAATGATAAAGAGGATATCACCACTGATCCCACAGAAATACACACTACCATCAGAGAATACTATAAACACCTCTACGCAAATAAACTAGAAAATCTAGAAGAAATAGATAAATTCCTGGACACATACAAACTCCCAAGACTAAACCAGGAAGAAGTTGAATCTCTGAATAGACTAATAACGGAGTCTGAAATTGAGGCAATAATTAATAGCCTACCAACCAAAAAAAAGTCCAGGACCAGACAGATTCACAGTCGAATTCTACCAGAGGTACAAAGAGGGGCGGGTACCATTCCTTCTGAAACTATTCCAATCAATAGAAAAAGAGGGAATCCTGCCTAACTCCTTTTATGAGGCCAATATCATCCTGATACCAAAGCCTGGTAGAGACACAACTAAAAAAGAGAATTTTAGACCAATATCCCTGATGAACATTGATGTGAAAATTCTCAATAACATACTGGCAAACCAAATCCAGCAGCACATCAAAAAGCTTATCCACCACGATCAAGTTGGCTTCATCCCTGGGATGCAAGGTGGTTCAGCATATGCAAATCAATAAGCCTAATCCATCACATAAACAGAACCAATGGCAAAAACCACATGATTATCTCAATAGATGCAGAAAATGCCTTTGACAAAATTCAACAGCCCTTCATGCTAAAAACTCTCAATAAACTAGGTATTGATGGAACATATCTCAAAATAATAAGAGCTATTTATGACAGCCAATATCATACTGAATGGGCATAAACTGGAAGCATTTCCTTTGAAAACCAGCATAACACAAGGATGCCCTCTCTCAACCCTCACTCCTATTCAACATAGTGTTGGAAGTTCTGACCAGGGCAATCAGGCAAGAGAAAGAAATAAAGGGTATTCAATTAGGAAAAGAGGAAGTCAAATTGTCCCTGTTTGCAGATGACATGATTGTATATTTAGAAAACCCCATCGTCTCAGTCCAGAATCTCTTTAAGCTGATAGCAACTTCAGCAAAGTCTCAGGATACAAAATCAATGTGCAAAAATCACAAGCATTCCTAAACACCATTAATAGACAAACAGAAGCCAAATCATGAGTGAACTCCCATTCACAATTGCTACAAAGGGAATAAAATACCTAGGAATCCAACTTACAAGGGTTGTGAAGTACCTCTTCAAGGAGAACTACAAGCCACTGCTCAACGAAATAAAAGAAGACACAAACAAATGGAAGAATATTCTATGCTCATGGAGAGGAAGACTCAATATCGTGAAAATGGCCATACTGCCCAAAGTAATTTACAGATTCAATGCCATCCCCATCAAGCTACCAATGACTTTCTTCACAGAATTGGAAAAACTACTTTAAAGTTCACATGGATCCAAAAAAGAGCCCGCACTGTCAAGACAATGCTCAGCCAAAAGAGCAAAGCTGGAAGCATCGCGCTTCCTGACTTCAAACTATACTACAAGGCTACAGTAACCAAAACAGCATGGTACAGGTACCAAAACACATATATAGACCAATGGAACAGAACAGAGGCCTCAGAAATAACACCACACATCTACAACCATCTGATCTTTGACAAACCTGAGAGAAACAAGAAATGGGGAAAGGATTCCCTATTTAATAAATGGTGCTGGGAAAACTGGCTGGCCATATGTAGAAAGCTGAAACTGGATCCCTTCCTTACACTTTATACAAAAATTAATTCAAGATGGATTAAAGACTTAAATGCTAGACCTAAAGCCATGAAAACCCTAGAAGAAAACCTAGGCAATTCAGGACTTAGGCATGGGCAAGGACTTCATGACTAAAACACCAGAAGCAATGGCAACAAAAGCCAAAATAGACAAATGGGATCTCATTAAACAAGAGCTTCTGCGTGGCAAAAGAAACTACCATCATTTTATACAGGCAACCTACAGAATGGGAGAAAATTTTTGCAATCTACTCATCTGACAAAGGGCTAATGTCCCAGAATCTAAAAAGAACTTAAACAAATTTACAAGAAAAAACCAAACAACCCCATCAAAAAGTGGGCAAAGGATATAAACAGACACTTCTCAAAAGAAGACATCTACACAGCCAACAGACACATGAAAAAATGCTCATCATCACTGGTCATCAGAGAAATGCAAATCAAAACCACAGAGAGATACCATCTCATGCCAGTTAGAATGGCGATCATTAAAAAGTCAGGAAACAACATGCTTGAGAGGATGTGGAGAAATAGGAACGCTTGTACACTGTTGGTGGGAGTGTAAATTCGTTCAACCATTGTGAAAGACAGTGTGGCAATTCCTCAAGGATCTAGAACTAGAATTACCATTTGACCCAGCCATCCCATTACTGGGTGTATAACCAAAGGATTATAAATCTTGCTCCTATAAAGACACATGCACATGCGTGTTTATTGTGGCAGATTCACAATAACAAAGACTTGGAACCAACCCAAATGTCCATCAATGATAGACCGGATTAACAAAATGTGGCACATATACACCATGGAATACTATGAAGCCATAAAAAAGGATGAGTTCATGTCCTTTGTAGGGACGTGGATGAAGCTGGAAACCATCATTCTCAGCAAACTATCACAAGGACAGAAAACTAAACACTGCATGTTTTCACTCACAAGTGGGAACTGAACAATGAAATCACTTGGACGCAAGGCAGGGAACATCACACACTGGGGCCTGTTGGGGGATGGGGAGCTGGAGGACCGATAGCATTAGGAGAAATACCTAATGTAAATGATGAGTTGATGGACGCAGCAAACCAACATGGCACATGTATACCTGTTTATCAAACCTGCATGTTATGCACATGTACCCTAGAACTTAAAGTATAATAATAATAAAAAGAAAAATATAAAGCATCGATGGAAAGGCAGCTGCCAACTCCTCTAAAATGTAACTTCTGGAGTCCTGTCTGATTTGTTCTAATTTTAGTTACTAAATAATTGACAATATTCCGGGTCATAATCCAAAACCTTCATCCAAAACATACACAAGTATTTCATTCTTTTAAAAGCAAGTCATGCTGGCTATATTTTAACCAGAAAAGGGGTAGCCACTTTAAATATTTTTTTTTTTTTGCTGTTCCTTCAAGTGTTTGAAAGGATGCATGTTTTTCTTTAATTTCCATGAATTTCTGTGGGATGGACTGTCTCAGCCATCAGGAGCTAGGTCTTGGCTGCAGATGGCAGTCCATGACAAGATGTACCTCCTGGGACGATTGCTTTTGTTAGGGCAGGAAGGATTCCTGCATTATGAGAGTAACAGAGGCAGCAAACATGAGCCCACCCATAAGGGAGCAGCCGCAGGAAGAGAAGATGGAATTGCCCATGCTGGGAGCAGATCCTGCCAGGGTTGGTCTTTCCTCAACTCAAGGTCTCCAACCGTGTCTCTATCAGACCACTGTGATTACAGGGCACAGACATTTCATGGGAATCTGATTGATGGATTTGAAACAGAGCAACATAAAAACACAAATTTTCATTTTAAGCACAAAATGTGAAGTAGTGTAGCTCCTCCAAAATGAAAAGTGGAACAACCAAAACCAAAATAGCCATCACAGACTGGAGGACCCAGCACATTGCAAATATTTTTGCTGCTGCCACATGGCGGCGCCACTTTAGCTGTCAAACTGGATCTCTGTTGGGGTCAGCATTTTTTGTGACCCTTCTGTTGTTTTCAAAGGTGCTTGAACTTCTGTGAGTGAAATTTGGTAGTTGTTGTCCTGTTATGTTAACATTCATTTCTTATAATTTAACAAAGTCATCTAAGTATTTATTAAATGATAACGTTTGCACAAGTGATGAAAAACACTCCAGAAAAATCAGTAACTTTGGAATGGAAGTTAGAGGTGATAAAATACTGCAAGGGAGACCTAGCAACTGCCATGATATGCTATTAATGTAATAACAAGCCTTCTGCAAAATATTACAGCTAATGCTAAGAAAATAAAAAGCAGCATTAGAACACATTTTTCTACAATGTTTGTGGATTTATGTGCCCCTAGATTGCAGCCTCCATTTTACATTTATTTCTAAGAGCAATTAGTCTTGAATTATGAGAGGGCTTCGAGAACTCATCTCTGGCATAAACCTGACAACTTGTGTTTGTTTACTGCCCCTCCTCTCTCCTATTATGTGGTTTCCTAATAATAAGGGGCCTCAACTTCTTCATCCCTCATCCCAATGCCTAGCAAGGTCCCTGAAATACTGCAGGGGTTTGGTTACGATTTGTGGAATGAGTAAGTAATAACTAATGTGGAGTATCTTTTTGTATGCCCAGAAACAGGTTAGTACTTTATATGCTCCATTAATGCTCATACAGTCTTAAGGAGTAAGCATTATCAGCTGCAGTTTTACAGATGAGGAAACTAGTCTCAAAGAAGTTAAATACTGTGGTTCACAGATACTCAACTAGTGATTGGTAGAACCAGCTTTGGATCAGTCAGACTAACTAACCAGAGGGGGGACCTCATTGTAATTAAAACTATAACTGACTTTGAGAGCAGAAATGATTTCTGAATGCTATCAAGCATCCTTTAGGCCACTAACTGAGTGGATGCACTTTTCTGATCAGCTGATGAGCAAAGGTAGACCTGGGACAAGTGAAACTAAAGGCTAGAGAGAAGTGGAATCTACACCAGTGGTTCTTAAAGTGTGGTCTTCAGACCAGTAGTATCAGCATCATCCAATAACTTGTTAGAAACACAACTTCTCAGGTCCGTCCCATCCTAGACCCTAAATAAAAAAAAAATACTGAGGTGGGTCCCAGTGATCTGTGTTCAATAAACTTATCAAGTGATTCTGATACATGGTAAAAGTTGAGAGCTACTGACCTATACGATAGAAGGAAAAGTGCTATGTTGGACATGGAACTCTTAGGGGCAACTGGGAAGGAGAGAGTGAGGAGGGGAAAATGTTGAAGGTGAGAGGGGAAAGACAAAAATCTGGAGATATTCAGGCCTTATTATGGGATGGGGTGGCCCTGATGGGTGGCTGAAAGGAATAGGGATGTCTGAAATCTAATATCTAGTTCTGTAGTATAAATCACTTTAGATTGCTCAAACATCCAGTAATGTCTGATTCTCAGGCTAAGACTTGTGTGAATTGTCTTTTGCAAATACCAGAGAAAGAGGTTGACTTCTATTCTCTACCAGCGCATGCTAGTCATAGAAATTACCCACAGATAGAACTAATTCAGCAAAAACAGGAGCATGGAGCCAGAAAGGACTCTAAGAAGGTAGTTTGTATAAAACAGAGGGCATGGGGGCCACTTTTATCTGGTTTTTAAGGGTTGGGTTAATCCCAGCTAGCATGGTTCAGATAATGAATTCATGAACTGAGGTTCTGGCCCTTGGATTTCAGGGGCTGGAATGTGTTTTGGTGCCCGAGAACTGACTCCTAACTTTCAGGACTGGTTAGTGGCTAACCAAATAATATAGAAGTGTAGGGTGTCAACATTTATATAATCTCTAGCACCTGATGGGTAAACTTTGTCTGGTTATTTAATGTTGCAAAATAAACCACTTGAAAACTGAGTGGCTTAAAACAAGGACATTTATTTTGCTCATGAATTTGTAGTTGGAGCTGGGCTTGGCAGGGATTGCTCTTTTCTTCTCCACTTGGCATCTGTTGGGGCAACTTGAAGAAAGGACTGGAATCATATCTTGCTTACTCACAAGTCTGGCTGTTGATGCTGGCAGTTGACATGGATCTTAGCTGGGCCTGTCAGCTGGAACACCTACACATGGCCTCTCCATGTAGCCTGGGCTTCCTTACAACGCGGTGGCTGGATGCCAAGGTTGAGAATCCTGGAGAGGGACAGCTAGTAGGCAGCTATATAGCCTTTTATGATCTAGTCTTAGAAATCATGCAACGTCACTTCTCTCAGGTTTTTTTGGTCAAGGCAATCACAAAGGCTTGCCTAATTTCAAAGAGAGGAAACGACTGTATTTCTTGATAAGTGTGTGGTAAAGTTCAGGAAGAGCTTGTGCAACCAACGATATTGATGAAGCCATTTCTTCTTTTTTTGGGAAATAGAACCCCTCCATTTTAAGAGAGATTGGATTTCAAGGAAGCTTCTTGCAGATTGGAGGTGGGTGGGAGTGGGACTTGGGGAAAATAGTGGCCTGAGCTTCAAATTTCTCAGTCTACATCTGAGAAATGTAAAAGAAATTGAAAAAGTTCAGGCTGGTTGAACTGCACGTTGGGATCAGCCTTCACTCCCATGGATAGTCAGGGTTAAAAAGGTGTGAGTGTCACACTGGGGCCTGTGGTGAGGGCGAGGGGGAGGGAGAGCATCAGGACTAATAGCTAATGCATGTGGGGCTTAATACCTAGCTGATGGGTTGATTGGTGCAGCAAACCACCATGGCACACGTTTACCTACGTAACAAACCTGCATGTTGTGCACATGTATCCTGGAACCTAAAAAAACAAAAAGGTGTGAGTGTCCACTGTAAACCAGATAAGGGTGGCACATGAGAAACAGCTGGCAGGAGGTTGCTTAAGTGCTCTAGGATAGGCAGAATATCAGCAGAGGCTGGGGATGGATAACCACATTATTGGGGGCTGCAGCCAGGTAAGTGATAACCTGGAAGACTGAAGGGTTCCACTGTTCCCAGAAACTTTTTGTGGAGCATATACATACACACAGTCTCTCTCACACACACACACCCCCACCCACACACACATGCTTCTGTGGTAGATGAGGAAGGATCTAAGCTTTGTATCTGGGTCAAAGAGATACTGAGCAGATTCTACATGTGAGGGCATAAGAGCCTGGAAGGGAGGGGAGATCCTGAGATCATGAGCCCCTATAATCCACTGAGACCATAGGAGGTGCTTAGGACTTCTAAAGGCTGTGGCTTTGCAGGTGGGGCTCAGGTTAATTTTACATAAATCTCGGAGAACAGGGAGGTCCCAGAGGACTCTCTGTTCCGAGAGAGTGTTAAACAGCTGTAATATGGTAGATCACGGTGCTTCTTCAATTCTTTGGTAAAGAATTTGTCTTAAAATATCTAGACTTTCTGTTTCCTCAGATTAATCTAACATTTGTTGGATATCCATTGCATTCCATGTAATGTACAAGGTCTTTTATGTTATATCACTTGATATTGATAATCACCATATGAAGAAGTTGCTGCAACTACCCTCTTTTTGTAGATGAGAGAATGGACTCTAAGAGGTAATTTAATTCACCTAAAGTCAAACAGCTGAGATGTGGTAGATTTAAAGTGAGGTCTTCAGACTCCCAGGCTAAAATCAATTTCTTATAAATGTGTCTTTAGCTGTCATATACCCATGAGAGAGAGAGTGGGTGGGTGGATGCCCAGTGATAAAAATGAACACAGATTTAGAACACCCCGAAAAGGATAGGCTTGTGTAGAAACTCTGAAAAGGGAAAATTAGAAGGTTAGAAACAAGCTGAGGGAAGGGGCAGAGAGGTAGGTTGGGTACTTGTTTTGCCATCCTGTTTGTTCTTCATAATGTGGCAGTGTATATCAATATATGAAGACAAGAGATTTCACGTGCTTCCCTAATGAGTTGTATTGAGAAGGCTTCTGAGGCTCAGCTCTGGCTCAGTGCTAAAGAGTGCCGTGATCAGTGAGTGGTGTCTGCCACAGGCAAGAGAAACAAAAGTGCGGGCTTCAGTGCTGCCATGTGTCACTTTTGAATATATTTGAATGTTATATTATTCAAATATATTTTATATATATTCAAATATATAATAACAAATTCGGCCAAGTGTGGTGGCTCACGCCTGTAATCCCAGCACTTTGGGAGGCCACGGCAGGTGGATCATCTGAGGTCAGGAGTTTGAGATCAGCCTGGCCAGCATGGCGAAACCCTGTCTCTACTAAAAATACAAAAATTAGCCAGGCATCGTGGTGTGTGCCTGTAATCCCAACTACTTGGGAGGCTGAGACAGGAGAATTGCTTAAACCTGGGAGGTGGAGGTTTCAGTGAGCCAAGATCGTGCCACTGCACTCCAGCCTGGGCGACAGAGTAAGACTCTGTCTCAAAAAAAAAAAAAAAAAAAAAAAAAAATTAATAATAATAGTAATAATAGTAATAATGACTTGCTTTCCAGTTTTCCTTTCTCCAAACAAAATTAGTTCCATGTCCTTTTACCTTTCACCCACAAATCTTCATAGGCTTTTTTTTCCCCCCTAAACATTCTATATGAACATCAAGATCTTCATCCTTACCTATAAGCAATAATGACATTTTCTTCTGTTTCTTTAGGGAAAAGGGCTGCCCAAGTGAAGAAACAGGACACAGACTTGCCTTCCTCCTTGTACTCATTTTAACAGCCTCTCACCATTGCTGGGCTTCACAGTATAGCCCTTCTCCCTGCCTTCTGAAAAGCCGAGTGCAGAGCCTCTTTATTACTTAAAGTACATTGACACTAATTTGGTTTTGAGAATTTTTGAGAATCTTTCAAAATCCCTTACAGTGACTGAAAATACCCTGGGGTGTTGCAAATTCAGAGTTGAGGATTATTGTGGAGAAGCTAAAGCCATGACTGTGTCCATAACAACCAGTGGAAAGTGCCTCTTTGGTTGTTTTGTCTGTTGAATAGCTGATGGTGGTTGTTTTTACATCAGGTAGAGTAAGTGGATCAGACAGATAGCACGTACACAGACAGATGGTGCTTGTGTTTGCATGACACCAAAATATTTGTCTTAAAGACAACATTCTGGAATGACAGAATTGGGCTTGACTGCTTTTATTTTCCTAATTTAACTGTTTTGCTCAGCCTCAGGCTGGTAGCCTAGAGTGGTAGGGAGAGCGTGGGTTCTGGAGGCAGATAGTACTGGATTAGGCTCTTGGTTCTGCTCCTTGAGAGCTCTGTAACTTTGTGTACTAATTTGGAAGATGGGATCAGTGATGTAATGATACTGATTCTCACTTTGAATATGTAATTGTGTATATGAGAGTTCAGAGGGAAAATGTATATGAAACTACGCACTGGATGCTCGGTAAATGCTAGTTATCCTTCTGCTTTCTTTTCTCTCTGTGCAGAAAATGAGAAGCGTGATGGCAGCTGTAGCCACCTTGATGACAGATGTAGGGAACAGAGTTCCTAGAAGCTCAGACACCAGTGAGGACAGGGAATGTCCTGGCAGGAGGGGCAATCCCTAAAAATGCAACAAATTGCCTAAGTCTTGGCTCCCAATACGGAGAATCCGGCATCCAGGTAAGACATGGGAAGCAGTATAGCAAGAAAAATAAATAGGTCAAGGTTGTAAGTCTGCTCATCAAAAGAGAGAAGGCTGCCTTTCTCCTCACAGCAGCAGCAGAAGAAGAATAAATAAGAGGAATCAGATTGTGTGGACCAAGATGAAGAAAGAAAGAATGGCAAAGGGGAACCTAGGGGAGGAAGAAAAGCCATATTTCAGTTTCTCCACCTTCTATGGCAAGAAGAAAGCAGCTCCGAAAAAGGTTCCTTCCTTGGGTCCAGAAGTCCAGAAAGAATGTGTCTCTTGCTAGAAGCTGAAGGGGATAGACAACCTGAAGATCCCAGAGAAAGAGCTTTGACTAGGAAAGAAGCCATTTTTCGGGTTCAAGAGAGGAAGAAGAGCGGAGGCATAGCGGTTTCATGTTGGCAGTGACAGCTGCGAACCTTGGTCTCCAAATCATCAATGACTTCTTATATTATTATTATTATTCTTGAAGACAGAGTCTCACTCTGTCGCCTAGGCTGGAGTGCAATGGCACGATCTTGGCTCTCTGCAGCCTCTGCCTCCTGGGTTCAAGTGATTCTCCTGCCTCGGCCCCCTGAGTAGCTGGGATTACAGGCATGTGCCACCACACCCGGCTAATTTTGTGTATTTTTAGTAGAGGTGGAGTTTCACCATGTTGGCCAGGCTGGTCTCGAACTCCTGACCTCAGGTGATCCACCTGCCTTGGCCTCCCAAAGTGCTGGGATTACAGGCATGAGCCACCACACCCTTATATTGTTATAAGACTCCTTATATTTTTATGGTAATTCTTAAAAGTGTGTGTGTGTCTCTGTGTGTGTGTGCGTGTTTTAGTTTCTGTTTTAACAGTTTCACAGGGTGCCTGTAACAACGTACTACAGATTTTGTGGCTTTAAAGAATAGAAATTTATTGTCTCGCAGTTTTGGAGGCCAGAAGTCTGAGGTCACAGTGCTGCAGGGCCTTGCTCCCTCTGAAACCTGTAAGGGAGAATTCTTCCCTCTTCATATCTTCTGGCAATTTTCTGGCAGTCACCAGAATTGGTGTTCCTTGGCTTGCAGCTGTATCAAACTCAGCCACCCTTGTCGCATGCCATTCTCTATGTGTCTGTGTCGAAAATTTCCCCCTTTATTATGACAAGAGTCATACTGGACTAGTGCTCACCTCAATGACCTCATTTTAACTTAATTTGGATCTTTGTATCTGCAAAGATCCAATTAAGGATCTGTTTTCAAATAAGGTCACATTCACAGACACTGGGGGTTAGGACTTCAACACATCTTTTTGAGGGGATGCAATTTAACCCATAACTGACTCCTTATGTGAATCTAATGAAAACTATGGTCCCTCGCTACAGAAAAATGGATATGTGTATAGAATACAACATTTTGTGCATGATTTTAGTGGGGTCACACAGCTTTAAAGCCTGTCATGGACTCTCTACAGACTTGCTCCTCCAACTGTGATCCAGCAGCAACAGCATCACCTGGGAGCTTTTGAGAAATGTGAAATCTCAGGCCCTAACCTAAACCTGTTGCATCAGAATCTACATTCTGATAAGATTCCTAATAAACCCTGCTCTAGGGATCTGCAGCCCCTCGATGAAGAAGATCCACTTCTCTCTCTCTCGTTCCATCACTGGTTTCTAGCTGGTAGAATCAGGCTTACCTGTCCAAGTCTTGTTCCCCACTGTTCAACACACCTGCTTCTACTGTAGCCAGGCCAGTGTTCTCTCTGTGCCATAGGCAGAGCACACCCATTGCCTCCTTTCCTTCCGCTGCGCAGAACACCTCTGTTACTATTGACTTATTCAGTAAACTTATATTGAGCAATTCCTTTGTGCTGGGCCTTGTATAAGAAAGCATAAGCTGGAGTTCTGTTTCTCAAAGAGCTCCTTATCTGGCTTCCCCTTCTCTATGCTCATGCGAACCTGCTTTTTTTTCGGGGTCCACGCTAAGGACCACCCCAACTCTCCCTGAGCACCTCGTTAGTGACTTGGAATGCTCACTGGCATTTCATGGGTGCAGTTGGGTGCTGGTGTAGCACAGTTCACCATTTTTTTCCCTTGGTAAGAGAAATGCCTTTAGAAGTTACAGGCAATTTTGTTCTAGAGATAGAGTCATCGGCTCCTTCTTTGAGTTCATTTAGAAAAAAATCTCCAGAATGGGTCTTTTTATTGTACAAATGCAAAAAGGGCCAGTTTGTTGAATCTACCAAATATATTGATTTGTCTTTTATACTTATTTTGGGAATTATTTTTCTTCAATTTTTTTAATGAATGTGATTTTTTCCTGAATATTGTCAATGAACAATTTCAATGTTTTTGTTGAATACGTTCAGTCAATATAGTCTTCCTGAATTATCCATCTAATTGCCATTTCCCCTCCTGCATTTCCAATTCCCTCATCCTGCTATACGTTTCTGTTTTCCTGTTGCACTCTTTGTCTTTTGACGTGCAATAGCACTGATATGCTTATTATCCTATGGAGGCAAAAATCTGTATTTTGTTCACTGATGTTTCCCAAGTGCCTAGAACAGGACTTGGCTCATAAGAGATATACAGTGATATTGTTGAATAAATGCATAGATTTTGAACATAACTAAATTTTCTGAGTTTTCTATAAATTTTTCTTAGGTTTCACTTATATGTTATTCTATTATATAAGTCATTTTCCCTATTGACAACATTTTAACATTTATCAGTTGTTTTGCAAATTTCATCAAATGCCCAATTCACTAAATTTACCAAGTGATAAATATACTGATTTACAAGGACTTTTCACTATAAAGTTTACAACAATTTGAGATGGTTTTAATAGCTTTGGAAAAATTCTGTAGTTTTAAATTGTAGGTTTTTATTTTTTATTTTGGAGTGATAGGGTCTTGCTTTGTTGCCCAGGCTGGAGTGCAGTGATGTGATCATAGCTCACTGCAGCCTCTAACTCCTTGACTCAAGTGATTCTCTTGCCTTAGCCTCCTGAGTAGCTGGGACTCCAGCTGTGTGCCACCATGCTCAGCTAATTTTTAGTTTCTTTGTAGAGACAGAGTCTTGCTATGTTGCCCAGGCTGGTCTGGAACTCCTGGCTCCAAGTAATCCTTCTACTTTGGCCTCCCAAAGTGCTGAGATTGCAGGTATGAGCCACTGCACTTAGCCCCATTTTGTCCTCTTAACAGTGTTTTAAGCAATGTTTTTTCCATTTGTGTCCATCCCAGTTCTGTGCTGCTACAGCTGGAGGCAGTTGGGGCAGAAAGAGGGGCTCTTATTTTGGAGAGAGTTAGCAGGGGGGAATTAGTGCCCAGCCCAGCACAGGCTGCTGATCCTGAGAAGGCAGAGGCTACAGGACAGGATGGGGTGAGTGAGGGTGGTAAGAAACAAGGCAGAGAGCTAGAAAGCTGAGGGCAGTTTGTACAGTCTGAAGACATTGGGTCATGGCTCCCAATAGCCTCCTAGGTCCTGCTAATCCCTTCAGCACAAATTTTCAAATTTACTTTCAGTAGATTAACCTAGAGCATGCATTGCGTTAGAGGAAAACTGGCTCTTCTGGGTTGTGTGTGAGCTTTCTCCTTAAGGGATTAGCTGGTCCTCCATTGGGAGTTTGTCAAGAGCTTGGATTGGGAAAGGGAGATAATGGTCTGTCTTGGGGATAGGGAGAGTGGGGTGCTCAACTCAGAGGTTGAGTAGAGGTCAAGTAGAGTAGAGGTCAAGAGATCCCTCCGGGTGACTGTTGTGGTGCCTGATGTGTGAGATGTGGTCAGGACCTCTGAGGCAGATTTGTCCTAGTGAGCTCTTCTAATAGTAGTGGAGAAGCTTCTGTCACTTCTTCAATGGAACTGGGGCAAGGGGAGTTCAGGCGGCTGGAGAAGCCACCAAATAGACATTGTGATGAACTAGCAACTCTTCCTGGTTGAAGAAAACCAGTGGTTTAGAGTAATGTCATCTGCCAGAGGCAACAGACAAGCACAGAGACAGATCTAGCAAATGTGTGAGTCCTTTTTGGGGATCTCTGAAAGTACTTGGGGCTTGGGGCAGCCTAGTTAAAATTTGAATGCCCAACACTCTGCAGAATGGGCACTCAGAGTCATTGTAACATGAAGACCTTATTTTCATGTCCCAGGCTGGTGATGTTTGAGGACTTATCAGTGATCCCTACATCTTCCCTAAGCTTCCAGCTCTACCCTGGGTTCCTGAGGCACATGTGGCAGCCCAGAGCATTCATGATTTTCTTTTGTAGAACTTGCTTTTTGCCAGTTCTGTCAAGCAACTAGGATGGTGTCTGGAAAAAGATGGGAATTATCTGCCTTGATTGTATCTTTCATGCTTATTTCCTAGGGTCTTGTAAGATAATGTATAGGAACCTCATGCACATCAGACCACATCAGGTCAAGCTACCAGAAGGTCCAGCCTTTCACAAGGCAGTGAGGGGGCTCTAGGAGTGGCTAGAACAGACTGCCCAGGGCTCTTCTGAGAGAGTGAAAATTCTGCTTCTCAGGCTAGGTCTGTTTCCTGACAAGGAGAAAGAACTTGGGAATATGCTCGCTCTTTCTCCTCTAGGGGGACAATTAAAGTGCTGTGCATCTCAAAAGAGTTGGCTCCCAAAGGTATCACATTGGGTGAATTTAAAGCAGGTCTGTGGAAAGTGGGTAAAACCTCTAAGCAGACAGGGCCTCTCCTTTAGTAAGTGGCTGCTGACCCTGGCAAAGTGGGTAGCCAAGTGAGAAGGGCAAAGACAGGATTATATGCTCTCATGAACTTGAAATAAAATCTTCCAGGTGCATACCATGTTAAAGAGGAGCTGGGTCACTGGAGGAATATACCTGAAACAACTTAATTATTTTTCCTGCAATGTAGCATACAGAGTGTGGAATGACCATATAGATTGCTTGAACAAAGGATTGTTTCTTCTTTCTGAAGCACACTTGATAACATGAGCCTCATTAAAGAGGGTTTTCATGATAACAGATAGTAGAGAGGTTCTTTAATACTAGAATGAGGAATTCCTTTATTGTAATTTCCTCCTTCATCTTTTCTTTATTATAGGTAGTCACGAGAATTATCCTAGAAGGATGTTATAATACCATTTTACAAATTAAAGTACTGAGAATAAGTGAGATTTATTAACTTCACACATTCAGTAAGTCAACTAACACATACTAACAGAGTCTTACTCTGGGCTAAATTATGTGTTCAGCTGTGGGTATACACCTGTGGGCAAATGCGCAACCCCAGTCTTTAAAAGTGTATAATCCAGGGTACTTTATAGTCAGGTAAGTACTGAATTGGGTGCACATCAGAATCTCCTGGGAGCTTTTTAAAAATCCAATGTTCTGGGACCACTATTCTGGTCTTCTGAATTAGAGTCGCTAGGGGGGTTTGAGAAACACTATTGAAGACTGCCTAGGTGGTTCTGAGGTTCTCCTAATTAGTAAGTGCAGGACCGTGGGGTGAGATTCACAGGCAGTTACACCTAACATGTGAAAAATGATAAATGCTAACCTGGGCATGAGGGCAGGGTCCTCCAGGCACCCAAGCAAGGAGCCTACTCAGTGTTGAGGGGTGAGGGAGGGCTTCCTGGAGGGAAGAGATATCCAAGAGTGAGCAGCTATGATTGGGTGGGGCAGGGTGGTGATGGCTGTGGGGAAGGGATTCTGTTTGGGAGAAGAAACAACCTGCATAGGTTTGGATATCAAGCAGGGCCTGATGATTAGGGAAACTGTGAGTCGCTCAGTGGGGCTTGGATTTCGTGACCTGAGATGGGCAGTGGTGGCAGCTGAGACTGTAGAGAAAACTTGTCTAGAGGTCACAGCTTAGTCAGTGATGTGGCGGGGAGGAGGACTCATAACTGACTCCAAGGCTCATGTTATTTATCTATGTGCCCTTCCTCTTTAGCTGCACTGGACGGTCTCCTTAAAGAAAATAAATATACAGAGATGAGGCAATGATAAGTAGGATGAGACTGGGGATGGCATACTTGCACTTAGCTGTGCAGTCCCAGAAAGGCAATGTATGATGGGGCATACCAGACCCTTGGATTCAAATCCAGACTCTGTCCCTTGTGAAAGTCACTTTGCTCACCTAGTCGTCCTAGTGTTGCCATGAGGATTACATGTGTCAGGACATGTAAGGCTCTTGAAACCATGCCTGGCATCTGGAAAACCTCAGTGCATATTTTTGCTATTACTATTCTTTCTTGGTTTTCCTTGTGGCAAACAGCAGGAGTTTTGCAAACAGACTACTTCAACAATGTATATTTCATTAACTCTTCGTGGAAGCCTCTGGATTAGGATGAACAAAATGAGAGATCCACTCAAGTACACTTCAGTAACTCCATCCCCATTCCCTGGCGGTGTTAACAATACCTCCCTGGACCCATGAGGAACCTGTGAATCCTAGGTCACATTTAGGGACATCTTCCTCATAAACATTCACTTCCCTGCCAGGCTGGAGCTATCTAGGGACTTTAGAGGGCCTGGGACAGGTCTTGTTAATTTTATATTATCCCCAGCATCTACCCCAAGTTTCATCATATTTATTTTGTGAATACGTGAATAAGCAGACTTTTAAACTCTTATCCCTGATTAAGATCATATCATAGCAGAGAGAGGAGAAAAATTAATGAAGCTTTTTCAATCTCATCCCAAGTCTTATCTGTTCTCTCTGAATTGTAGCTGTATCTTCTTTACAAAGGTACATCCTGTACCATTCCTCTAGTTTTAAAGGAGTGCTCTCTCAGAGGCTGACTTGGAAGGCCCGAGCTGATTCCCCAACCTGTAATAAAGTGTATGTATAAAGATAGCAGTGTTGTTATACAATTTAATTAGTACATCATTCAGACATTTGGACCAATGCCTGACTCTTTTTTGCATGTTCATTTAGCTTTTAGTCTAACTCCCATGAGAAACAAACACAAAGGCTAATTGCTTTTGGATTTTAGCACTGGGTGAAATACCTGGATTCATTATGTGAATCATATTTTATAGGTGGATTAAAGGTTCTACTGGTAAATGAAAAATTCTAGGATGACAGCTGTAATACTTAAAGCAAGGCAATTGAAAGGTTTGGGTTCCCAAAGGCAGCATATGAATCCATCTGACATGTTCCTAGTTTTCAAAGCAGTATAAAATGTTTGCACACTGATGAGAGCATTGTCTCAGAATGGTAAGAGTTTATATCTTCAAAACAGTGGCATGCTGGTAAATGTATAAGAATCACCTCTCCAGGGGAAAAGGAAAAGCCCTGATTTGTAGTGTTCACCAATTCCCTTGGTGTAAATATTCCCATATGGCTAGTTTTGAGCCACTCATTAGGAGTTGAAAAGAGAGGCACACAATCAACTCTCATCAGCCCATTTGAGCTGGCTCTTGCACACCAAGGCTTTCTTGCCCATGGTGCAAAATGGAGTTAGGCCTGACCTCAGAGCCTAGAGTGGATTTTCTAGTAGTTTCTGCAGGATGTTAGGGTGGGGCTGGATGTGGGGGTTTGTGGTTCCCTTATCCTGAGCACTTTAGGGGCTAGAAAAAGGAGGTGCATACCTTCCAAATTTCTTGAGAATGAAGGAGGCAGATGAGGGGACTTGCTTGCATCTTACATTTTCAAGTATGCTTGAGGCAGCATGGGGTGGAATGTACGTGTGGCCTCTGCTGTCAGATAGACTTTATCTGCTGCCACCTACTTTCCAGATCCATTTAATGGAGGATCATCTGGGGAATTGAAAGAGTGCAACTGGCTTAAAAATTTTCTGTAACTTGTTTTGAAAGCATTTGGCACAGTGCCGCACAGTAAAAGACACTTGTTTTCTGTGGCCGGAGGCAGCGTCCAAAGTATGGGAGAAGTCCAAAGTGGGACTTACCCCTGTCCAATGCCTATTGCATATTTGTATGCTGAGTGCTTTGCTTGGTGTTGGATTATAGAGAAAATTCAGACCTGGGCCCTGCATGTGGGGGCTGGCAACCTACAGGAGATCTTTTGGAGTGTGATTTGGATTAGTCACAAGACTTGCCTCTCCCTCTCATTTTTCATGACAGTAGCTGTGTGATTGTTATATACCAATTAGAGTTTTGGGTCTAGCTTCCTGGCAGCAGGTGTGGAGACTACCTGGGGCAAGCAAGAGTTTCTCTAGTGGTCTTCCAGGCATGACAGGTCCTCCAAAAAGCTGGAAATTTAATCTCTCAGCCAAGGAACCAGCACTGTCATCTGGCAGCTCCCCTAACTAATTACTGCAATATATTAACAGTGCTAAGTTGGTGCCTCACCAAAGCCTAAAAGAGAATTTGTGACAATGACAATTACTAATGTGACATAATACTCCCAAGTCAGCACTGGGATGCAAATCCAGATGATTTGACTCCGAAATCCAAACTGTTTACTCTTATGTCATCTCATCTCTTCCTAAGCCTGGAAAATGAACAAGGAACATTGCACAGGGGCAAACCCCTCATGTCCTCAAGCCCTTCATCCAGCTTTCCTATGTACTGCTCCCAGAAGGCTTGGTACTGCTCAAGGAAGGAATTTAGATAATTCCTCCTCCACCAGTCCATCTGACTATGTCCTGCCAAGACAGTTAAGTCCCATAATCCTACTCCCATTTATTATATGCTAGTGGGATATGCCTTCCACTAGTTTCCCAAAGGGATCTATGAATTTAGAGTCCAAAAGCTTACAGAAACTAACACTGCCCACAGTTGAACTGGCTTAAGGTTAAAGTAGATGATTTTCTTGCCAAATACCCAACTGACTTAGTGAACTGTTACAAAGATCACTGTGATTGAGAAAAAGCCTAAAGCTGCTATTGGAGAGAACAATAAATTTAAATAACTGCTAAGCTTCTATTCTGGACATGGGTTGGCCTTGGCAGAGAGCAGGGAACAGGCTGGAGGATCAAGAGGTGGCTGCTGTGGAGATGAATCCAGCATCAAGCAGAGAACTAGATATGTGGTTTCTGAGAGCTCTATCAAGTCTCAAGTTCCAAGTCATCTGTGCTTCCCTTAAGGCCAGCAAACTTCGACAAGGAGATCCCAGGCTCATGAAACTATCGATCACTCAGTCAAAAAAATAAATATATCCATCACCTCCAAAAGTGTCCTGGAATCCTATTGTAACCCTTTCCTGCCATCATTCCCCTTCCTTTTCCCACTGTCGCCAAGCAACTGTTCATTGGCTTTATGTCACTATAAATTTGCTTGCATTTTCTAGTATTATATGTAAGTGGAATAATATAATGTGTATTCTTTTTTTGCCTTGCTTTCTTCATTAAGCCTAATTATTTTAAGATTCTTGCCTATTGTGCTTTTCTTATTGTTTAGTAATATTCCACTGTGTGGATATACCACCAATTGTTTATCCATTCACCTGTTGATGGGTATTTAGGTTGTTCACACATTTTTGTTATTAAAATAATGTTTCTGTAAACATTTGTGTAGAAGTCTTTGTGTGGATATATGCTTCCATTTCTCTTGGGTAAATATCTAGGAGTTTTGCAATGGCTGAATCTGATGATAGGTGTATGTTTAACTATTTGAGAAACTGCCAGACTTTTACTTTTTCCAAAGTGATTGAACCATTTCTCACCATCATTTTTACGGGAATTCTAGCTGCTCCACATTCTCACCAACACTTGTTATGGTCAGTCACTTTAATTTTAGACATTTTAATATGTGGATAGTAGCATCCCAGTGTTTTAATTTGTACTTACCTAATAACTAATAATGGTTAGCTTTTTCCATGTGTTAATTTGTCATCTGTATATCTTCTTTGGTGAAATATCTGTTCACATTTTTTTGTCCATTTTTAAATTGGTTTGTTATTAATGAGAGTTGAGTTTTCTTTATATATTCTGGATGCAAGTCCTTTATCAGATGTATGATTTCAAATATTTCCTCTCTGCTTGTGGCTTATATTCCTTCTCTGAACTGTATCATTCAAAGAGCAGGGTTCTTGATTTTGATGAAGTCCAGTGAAATTCATGGAGGTTAACAAAGTTTTTGAGTGAACTAATTGGCATAACACTGCCAGCTTATAATGAAAAGGGTAGATTGGTACGAAAGGAAAAGAGGTTGTGGGACCCTCAAAATTCTACTGGAAGGAGCCAAGCTGAGAAAACTACAAATCTGCAAAGGCGTGCTGCCATTCATGAAAAAGGAAGGGTAACTCAGAGAGCAGAATCAAGAGCCCAAAGGACAGAGCCAAGAACCATGGGCAATTATTTAAGGAACTTCTAGCATTTGGTTGGTTAGATTTTATAACTGCTACAGACTAGTCACTTTTTTGGGCTTTCCATATTCCTCCTTTTTGAGCAGAAATGTCCATAAAAGTGAGGCTATGCCAGTCCTATCTGCCAGAGGGCAGACAGTGGTAGATGGCCTGTAAAATGGCCTCCAATGACTTCTGCATCCTGATATTTTTTGCCTTGTATAATCCTCTCTCCTTGTGTGTTATTTGAACTTAGTGACTTATTCCAGCCAATATAATCCAGCAGAAGTGATGGGATATCACTTCTGAAATTAGGTTACAAAAAGATTTCTGGCTTTCTGGTTCTCTTGCTTTCTTTCAGAGCTCCCACTTTGGTGGAAGCAAGTTGCCATGTTTCAAGTAGTCCTATGGAGAGGCCTATGTGTCAAGGCCTGTGAATAGCCACAGGAGTGAATTTTGAACCACCATCCTCCCCAGTTGAGCCTTAATATGACTGTAGCCCCAGCCAACATTTTAATTATAGGCAGAATATGCACAGCATGGAGCAGCCTCAGGCTCTGACTCTCTAGGATTGAGCAAACAGGAGACTGGATCTGGCTTAGGTTTCCATAGACTGAGTAAAAAGAGAAAAAAGCCAAAGAAAGAACAGCTGATTAGAAGGTAGTCTCAGGATGAACTCTCATGGCCTTCAGAGAGAACGGAATCTGACATTTTATTTTAGAATAATTGACTGTTTCTGTCTCTTATACACACAAGTGCCCGAGGGAGCCTTTTCCAGAAGGCCATGCTCAGCACATTTGAGAACCTTCTGCAAGGACTGGGCTGCCTGACTGACCACCAAAAAAAATCTTCTCCCTCATTCAAACTGGGCTTATAATGATAGTAACACAGATATGTGGCACTTGCTGGACAAATCCCACAGAATTTCTGTCCCTGAAAATTGCAAGCCTTTGCTCAAAAGTTAAGGAGTTTTTTCTGTAAATAAAACATTCAAAGTACCTTTAACTGTAGTAAGCAGTTGGGGTGGGTATAACTTATAACGGGTATCTCCTTATAGCTAAGCTTTTAGTGGGCACTGAAACTCAGGAAGCACTACAATGAAACTTCTTTAAGCACATTCTAGAATCCAGATTTGCCACAGAGTCTGCCTGACTTTATGACTAATTAATCAAATTATCAAAGTTTCACTGAGTAGAGTTCAGTTTTGTAACAACAATGCTTTCCAAATTATTTTTGTTGCTCTTCATGAAGGCTATTTCTAAACATTTATATTATAAACGCTATTTCTAAACATTTCACACCCACTGCCTCATGGACCACCTGATATTTGCTCTGTGTTGTTGGCGAGAGTAGGTCTGGAAGTGGTATATGTGTGTGGCAGGTGAGCTGGGATAGGAAGAACATTAGTGTACAGGTCTTTATGTGGATATACACTTACATTTCTCTTGGATAGATACTTGGGAGTACAGTGGTTGGATCCAATGACAGATGTTTGTTTAATTTTTTGAGAAATTACCAAACTTTTTTCAAAATGGTTAAACCATTTTACATTTCTACCATTATTGTATGGGAATGCCAGTTGCTCCACATCCTCACCAACATATGCTAGGGTATTAATAAGACAACTGAGAAATTTAGTCTTGGAGTAAAAGAGAAGTAATACTAAAAGTTTCCTGCAGAAAGACAGAATCTCAGTTGAACTCGTGTAACCCTCTCCTGGCCATTGAAATATTATTTCCTGTTTCTTGTGGAAAAAGGATTTCATGAATCATTTGTTTATACAGTATGGAAGTTGCCTTCCCTGATGCTGCAGTGGAGCTCCAATGGCTGTCACCAGGGAGTTTTTGTGGATGTGTGTTTCAGAGAAGGAGATGGCCAACATAGGATTAACATGTGGGATTAAAGGAACCCCTGCATGAAAGAATATGGGGAAGGAGTTGGGAAAGTCAAGGAGTGCCACGAGACCACAATGTAAGTTCATCCTGGGTGCAAGAGAGAGGGAAGGAAAGGTGGAAGTATCGTAGACTGCTATGCAGTGTAAGTTTGGCTAGTCCAGCAATAAGTCTTGGAGCTAAAGTAAGCTATAAGATCTCCAGCGTATGGGCCTGCCTTAGTAGCTCTACCACGCTCAGTCATTGGTTGGAAGCTCATGATAAGTGTGGCCTCAGCCCTGTACTTAGAAGTCTTAGAGGCATCCTCATAGCTTTGGCAATGGACTTAATGAGGCCGGGTCACCCAGTGCTGAGTGAGACAATGCACCTGATCCCAGGTACTTGTTATGTACAGAGCATTTTCCCAGGGTACTTAATTGACGCTGTCAATATCCAGCCCATGACCACGGGAACATGCCTAATCTGCTGCAGGGCAGGACAGAGGTGCTGGGGAGTTAACACCCCTGGAAACAGTCTTCAGCCAATGATGAATGATAATTGGTGATAAATAGTTTAGTTCCTTGATCATTGGATACAACATCTTTGAGGTGTGCCATACATTGTTTACACAGATGACCCTGTGGAATTCAACTCCATTTACCTACCTTCACATAAATAAACCCTATATTGACTGCTTTCCCCTCCTGGTCTCACTTTTCCACATCTCTACACTGGGATCACTTCCCAAATAAACTATCAGAACTCAAATCCTTTTGTTTCTACCTCTGGGACCCAAACCTAAGGCAATATTTAATGTTGTCCATGGTCCTGACTCTCAGCAGTAATGTTTGGGAGCTTACTATGTATTACTGCCTTAGAATGAGGGTTGCCTGGAGCGTCCACCCCAGCTTCCAGCCACAGGGCTGACCCTGATCTTTCCTATGGAGAATGAACAGCTCCAGAAGCCTACGGTGCACCTGCGAGGATGCAGTGTAAAGGCAAGTGCTTGACACTTGGAAACGAGAGATGTGTCTTGTGGTCCTGGCCCCAGTTTTGACCAGCTATGGGTTGACCAGGTCATTAAAACTGTGTGAGAATTGGTTTATTCATTTATAAAAGGAACTAGGTTAGGTCAGCTTTTCTCATAGTATATTCTGTAGAAATAATGGCTTTTCTAGATGTTTTCTCAAATAGAATCCTTTGCTTAAACAAATGTGGGAAATTTCCTGTTTTTTTTCCTTAAGGCTGAATAGAATTCCATTTTGTGTATATACTACATTTAAAAAACTTATTCTTCCATTGATGGAGAGTTAGGCTGTTTACATATCTTGGCTATTATGAATAATGCTGCAATGAACATAGGAGTGCAGACATCCCTTCAGCTGATTTCCTTTTCTTTAAATATATATCCAGTAGTGGGATTGCTGGATCTTGTGATAATTTCACTTTTAGTTTTTTCAGAAACCTCCATAATGTGTCCCAAAATGGTCATACTAATATACAATACCACCAAAAGTGCATAAGGATTCCTTTTGCTCCACGTCTTTGCCAACGTTTATTATCATTCCTCGTTTTGAATATAGCCAATCTAACAGATGTGAGGTGATAGTTCATTGTGGTTTTAATTTGCATTTCTTTGATAATTAGAGATGTTGAACATTGTTTTCATGTCTGTTGGTCATTTGTATGTCTTCTTTTGAGAAATGTCCATTCAGGTTCTTTGCCCATAGAACATTATATTAAGTGAAATAAGACAGGCACAGAGAGTTTGCCTCTCTGTGGAAAGACCATATGATCTCAGTTATATATGGAATCTAAAAAAGCTGAATTCAAAGAAACAGAGAGTAGAATGGTGGTTACCAGAGGCAGATGAGGGAAGTGGGGGTGGTTGGGAAAAGGAGAGACATTGGTCAACAGGTATGGAACTTCAGTTAGACAATTGGAGTAAGTTCTGGTGTTCTCTTGCACTGCTATTAATAATATATTATGTATTTCAAAATGGCTAAAGGGGGATTTTCAATGTTTTCATGACAAAGAAGTGATAAATATTTGAGGTAAGGAATATGTAATTATTCTGATTTGATCATGCCACAATGTGTGCATTATTGAAATATCACTTTGAACCCCATAAATATATACAATTGTTATCTGTCAATCAAAAATAAAATGAAACAAACAAAAAAATGTGGAAAATGCTCCTTACCAAAGCCTCTTCTTACAGATTTACAACACACGCATGCATACTAAAGACTAGGAGAGAGGTCTTGTGCTAAAGAACGCTTAACATTCTTTAACCCTGTGTTGCCCAAATATTTTTTTAACCACAGAATTCCTTTTAGTCAAAATACCTATTAATGTCCTGCAGAATTTCTGTTCAAAAGAAGGGAATTACTGTACTGATTACCAAAGAACTTTCTAGAGTTGGTATTTGAGTGAATAGATTGCTTGCAAATAGAGGTCTGAGCAGAATTCATGGGAAGTCACAAAGGAGGAATTGATTTGAACTGGGGATTCAGGGAAGAGGTGGCATTTGAGCCATGTCTTGAGGGATAGGAAGGCTTTCAACAAATTAAGAAAAGGAAGTAGAAAATTCCAGGAAGAGGTAACATGTATGCCAGGTTAAGGAAAGTTTAGTGTGCTAGAATATTAATTTGTAGGAGAATAGTCATGAAACAAGACTGAGAACAAAGCTTGAGGCCAGACATCATGGGTGTACTTTGTCATTCTGTCTTTCTCAGCACTGTTCTTCTCCTGATACCAGCAAGGAGGCCTTAGTTACTTTGTATAAATGATGGGGCAGGGAGATAAAATGCCAGGAAGAAGCATTGCAAGAGCAGAGATTCTCAGTGGAGACCGGAGGATCTATGCTCTCCTTCTCTACTTTAACCAGAACAGATACAGGTGTGGTGTCTGCCTGTTTCTTGGGTTCTGCTTTTACTAGTGTTTCAAGTTGCTATGGCTTGAATGTTTGTATCTTTCAAAAATTCATACATAGAAACCCCAGTCTCCAATGTGATGGTGTTTGGAGATGAGGCATTTAGGAGAGAGGGTGGAGACCTCATAATGGGATTAGTGCCATTTTAACAAGAGAGTCCAGAGAACTAGCTTCCCCTCTCTTTCTGCTCCTTACCATGTGAGGATATAAGAGAAGATGGCCATCTGCAAACTAGGAAGAGGGCCTTCACCAGAACTCAACTATGCTGGCACTCTGACCTTGGACTTTTCAGCTTCCAAACTATAAGAAATACATTCTAGTGTGTAAGTCATGCAGTCTATGGTATTTTGTTATAGCATCCCTGGCTGACTGAGACACAAACCTTGAGTTTTCAGAAACCTAGTGCACATCTCTTGTCTTTGCCTGCTTCCAATCCACTCCCTCCTATCCTAACAATAACCTTTCCATTTTCCTTGGGGACACCTGTTACTTAACCCTCAAACCATGTGATTTTCTCATTCTTCAACTGCAGGGTGGTCATATGATCCAGTCCTGGCCTATCAGCATATTTTATTTAGGGATGAGAATATAAGCCAAGTTAGCCTAAAGGGGCTCAGTTATGGGACCTTAACTGATTTTTAAATGATTGAGGACCAAAAGCTACTTGTCAGTCCCCAGAATGTGAAGGTGAGGCTAGAGATGCTGTACAACAGATCTGGAGACAACAGCCAAAAAGAGAAGTCAGCACACAGTTGAGAAGCAAGGGGAGCAGAGGAGAGGTTGAGTCCTGTACCTGGACCAATCAAATATACTTAAGCCAATTAAACACTTATTTTTTACCTGAAAACTCCATGGCTAATAAAAGAGGTGTGTGAATATTAAAATTTTTGCTTCTTTTTGGTTTGTTTGTTTTGTTTTGTTTTGTTTAGAGACAGGGTGTTGCACTGTTACCCAAGCTGGACTTCAGTGGCATAATTACAGCTCCCTGTAACTTCAAATGCCTGGGCTCAAGGGATCCTCCCACCTCAGCCTCCCAAGTAGCTAAGACTACAGGTGCATGCCACCACGCCCAGAAAAATTTTAAAAGTTTTTGTAGAGAGGATCTCACTATGTTTCCCAGGCTGGTCTTGAACTCCTGGGTTCGAGCAGTTCTCCTGTCTTGGCCTCCCAAAGCATTGGCATAACAGGCCTGAGCCATCACTCTGAGCTTGAATTTTGCTCTTGATGAAGACTGGTCTCTGTTTTAATGAGGTGTAAACATGAAGCAACTTTTCAGAGTTCTTCAAGTACCTAGGGAGTTGTTGTTATTCCAGTCAGAGTTCAGCGAGGATCTCAAAGGTAAAAGAGAGACAGATAAAAAGATGAAAAGTGGGGGTGGCATGGAGAAAGAGAGGAAGGTGGGTGGGGGAAGAGAGGGAAGGAACAGAGAGGAACACTTCTGATAGGACAGCTTTTCACTGTGTAAGATATTAAGTCCTAAAAATCAGCACTTTCACCTTTTTTGGTCATTCTCTGCTTGGCTGGTAAAGCAAGATCATTTCATCTGATTTACAAAACTGTAGCTCTGTTAAAAGGCCAGGAGAAAACGAAAGACCTGGTATCTTCTCCTGAGATTATTTCTTCACTTTGTTCGTCATTAAGCCTCTCCCTTTCTTTATTCACTCTTCTGCCCTTGTTTTTCTGCTGATACTGTTTACTGTGTGACTCACACTTCCAACCTTTATCACAAATCAAATCCATTAGGAATTTGGAAGGCATCCCCACCAATGGAGAGGCCCTGGCTTTTTTTTTTTTTTTTTTTTTTTTAACTTAGCAGTATTCTACTGGATTTTACAGCTATTGATTTCATAGTCCACTCTGGATTTTACTACAGCAGCACACTAATTTTCCATCCTGTTGAAAAAGAATTTGACGCTTTACCCTGGATCATTTCACATTTCTTACCTGGGAGACATTGGAACACAAGAAGGTTCAGCCTTGATTGTAGAAAGTGTGTGTGCACATGCCTGTGAGTTTGCATGCTTGTACTCACAGGTGCCTACACAGACCTTGTGTTCGTGTGATCATTTAATTTCCTCTCAGTATAAACAAAGGTGACTGAACTGTTTCAACCATAAGATTTATCTCTTGATAGAGTCTGGCAAGACACTTCACAACACTTTTTAAAGGAGTTGTTCCATAACATTATTAGGTGATTGTAATGCAACTGACTACATTAAAAAATACAGTTCTCCACCACATAACAATGTTTTGGTCAACGGCGAACTGCATATATGATATTAGCCTCATAAGACTATGATACTGTAATTTTACTGTACCTTTTCTATGTTTAGCTATGTTTAGGTACACAAATACTTACCATTGTGTTACAATTGCCTGCAGTATTCAGTACAGTAACGTGCTGTACAGGTTTGTAGCCTACGAGCAATAGGCTGTACCATAGAGCCTAAGTGTGTATTAGGCTAAACCATCTAGGTTTGTGTAAGTGCACTCTATGATGTTCACACAATGACAAAATTGCTTAGTGCTGCATTGCTCAGAATGCATCACTGTTGGTAAGTGATACATGACTGTATCATGTTAGAATCTAGTGTTTCCCAGCTCAGACTTCTCCAGTTCTCTTAAGTCCACAATGCTCTCTGGTAATGTGAGTTGAGGAGCAGCTGGAGGTCGGACTTCAGAGCTCCTTTCCTATTTCTGACAATGCATGGAAGACATGTTCTGGCTGGCAGCCAGCTAATCATCCATGACCTTCAGGATCTAGCTGCCTGGATTATGGACTAAAATTTTTATAATTTGACATCTGATCCCAAAACGTTTGTCTTTCCTTCTCCAGAGCCTCCATCATGGTACCTCTCCGTATCTCTCTCAAGGTCCAAATGGAGTAGATTTTATCAGAGCACCTTGGCTCACATGTCTGGCAAGTCCCTCTTCAGCTTCCTATCACTTTCTGGATTGTAACTTAACCCCTTAGCAGGACATTTGAGACCTTCTAGTACCTGGCCCTTACTGTGTCTGCAAACTCTTCTCATTACCCTCGTCCTGGAACTCGGCCATGCCAGACCCTGTGCAAGGTCATACATTTCAGGCTGCTTCATACTCTAGTCTCCAGCCACCTGGGGACTTCCTTCTCATCTTTCAGAATACCTGGCATGAAGCCCTTTTTGACCCCACTTCAGGTGCATTGGCTAACCTCTCCTCTGTGTGAACAGATTTTCACAGCAACTGTGACTATCTAGTTTAATTAATTAAACAACTAATTAAAATACAGGGATCTCTTCCTCTAAACAGTCAGCTCCCATGAAGGGCTATATCTCATTTACCTCGCTATCTCCAACACTTAGCACAATACCTGAACCATAGAGGAGCTCAGAAAATATTTGTTGAATAAATGAATGGAGCAGAGAAATAATACTCTTGATAGTTCATGTTAGAAAGAAATCACCATGATAATGTTCTATGTCTCAGCAGGGGTTTTCCTTTTACAGGCATGTACATTTGTTGAAACTCATTGAATAGTACAGTTAAAATTCATGCGATCCACTCTACGTGAATTTTGCCTAGGGAAAAAAATACTGTAATTGAACCCTGAACTCTAATTAATGACAAGCATGATGATATGTTTAAGAGTAAAGTATACTGATGTGTGCAACTCACCTTAAAATGTACTAAAAAATAAGATGGATTGATGAATGGATAGAAGGATAGATAAATGGATAGCAAATATAGCAAACTGTTAATTGTAGAATCTGCATGGTGGATGTATGGGAGTATACTCCACAATTCTTTCAGCTTGTCTATATGTTTGAAAAAGTTCATAATAAAATGTTAGAAATGAGAAAGAAGTCACCAAAGGATGTATTTATTGCCTATAGAACTGAGAAACCCAGGGTTCAGTTCTGGAGCAACTCAAACCCTTACAGATTGGTCCATGGCAATTCCTCTAAAATTCTCCGAGATTCCCAGCAGCCATTCAGTCTCCTATCCTCAAACCTTGCTCTCTGCCATTCTCAGCTTCTGGTCCTGCCTTCTCCGTCCCTCCCTTATTCCTGCTTTGCATGTAGGGAGCAGCCCCACAGAAAGGGCTATGGATACACCTTGGTCCTCTGCTGAGACAGCTTTTTAGTTCTTCGCTTTTTTTAAATTGAAAATCTATTCAGGAAGCTCTTGTCCTTTGTCTTCTCAGAGAGTCGAGTAAGGGGAAGGAGCTCAGTACAAAACATTCAAAGCTCTGGACTGAAATTACAAAGGGGAAAACTGGGATACTCCCACATGAAAATGTTTACCAGAGGGAATGAATTACTTCTTTCCCTTCAAATACAGAAGTGAAGAAACTGAAGACGACAAATGTTTTATTTGGAAAAGGAATATGGTTTCTTTTATTGTGATTTTCTCTTCCTCATATTTTATTATTGGCAGAAAATGCTATTATAAAAAAAAAATACCCACATCCCCTCCCCTAAAACACATGAAATACATGAATTCAGCTGTCTTTGGGCAAGAATATTTAGAAAACAAAATTAGGTGGCAACAGAATGCATCCTTTCCATCCCTATAAACCTCAAGTAAGCACTCTTTTAGCTTCCAGTCAGTATTTAATCAGCATACCATAACTTTTATGGGGCTGAAATGAAATGCTTCTGAGACACTAAATTTCAAGTGTTGCTGTAAACTTTGGTCATCTGAGTTTGATTTACATATGATGGCCCCATCCGCTGTGATGATGGGGATAATGACTATTGTTGGTGTTGATCATCTGGGAAAATACACACACATAGACATACACGCCACTGTAGTCTTCATCTGCTTGGTATCTGTAGCATATTAGACAGAGGAAGTAGCAAAGATGAATCACAACTTCAATCTATCAAAAATAAGCATAATTTACATGAATTTTAAGGTGACAACCGTGTATCAGTTAGGAAGCTTCTATTGGAAAGTAACACATGAGCTTAAATAATAAAGAAAATGTACTAATTCGTGTAACTAAAAAGTCTAGGCTTAGGTAAAGTCGAATCCAACAGTTCATGAATCATCAAGATCCTGGCTTAATTTCTTTGTAATTCTCTAGGTTTTGGCTTCATTCTCAAGCTGATTTTCCTCATTGTAGTAAAATGTCTGGAGGAGTATTAGACTTCCTATTTCCAGAGCAGGAGAGAGAGCGCCCTTGACCCAGCAATTCCAACAAAAGTCCTGAGATTTATTTTGATCAGACTTTGTGAGTTTGTATAATGCACCAGGTAATGAATCACTGTGGCCCTGTAGCCAGGTGGATGGAATGTGCTGATTTGTGTAGTTTAAGTCATGAACCCTGGGACCAGAGAGTGAAGTTAGCTTCTTTGGAACCACGTAGATCCCCATATGGACTCCCATATGCAAATGGGGCTTATAGAGAAGACAGAGGTGCTGGGGAAGTTTTCACTACATAAATAGTTATATATAAATGCCTACTAAAAATCATCAACTTCCTTCCTGTGACTTCATTGAAGTCAAGTTTCTGCAATGAAAATCAAATAATAAAGAACAAACATTATTTTACCTTCTACGCAAAGACAAAAATCAAATATGTTGAAGACATGAAAAGACTTATTAGAAACAGGCAGTGTTTTTTGTTCCAATTGAACAGACTGGTACCTTCTTTATTTCTATTTCTCTTATTAAAATGACATTATGTGTATCTATTCAATCTCCATTGATTCATTTGTCATTAACAACTTCCCAGGTCAGTGTGTACAGAAAGGAGTAGTACAGGAATGATGGGGGGTAGCATATACGGTAAGGGAGGAGCTTTTAATATGTTCCAAACTGTAGGGGAAGGGAACTAACATTTATTGAGTACACACAGCAGCAGGTCAGCTAGGCAGTTATAAGTATTGTTGTCTTTTTTTTTTTTTTTTTAACAGAGAAAATACTAAAAGTGAAGAATTGAAGCTGGAAGAGAAAGAAATGTGCTGCAAAAGGTAAAAATGTTCAGGAAAAAGATAAGGGAAGAGAAAATCCTCTACCCAGAAGAAGATAGAGATAGGATTAGAACAGGATTCAAAAAGTATGTGGTTAGTTTGGACTCTGCCTTTATTTGTGGGGTTTCCATACTGTAAACTCCATAAAAAACAGAGCAATGTTGTGAAAGCATCATTGAGTTGGAAACTAGGACATCTGAGCCAACTATGCCTGGGCCACTGCTACATGTGTGACCTTGAACAGGATGCTTAACTTCTTCTCTTTGCAAGACAATATTTCTTCTCTGTGATTTTGAGTTCCTGAAGGCGAAAACATAACCCAGAGAATGAGGACAAGAACTGGAGAAATTAAGAGTTAGTACTCAGAAGGGGTGGACACTCAGTAACAAAATTTGGCTGAATAAATGACCAATGAGTTGGACATTTCTTTTGATCTGTTAATATTTACCAATCAATCATCTATTTATTGATTTATTTGTATATCTATGTATCATCTATATTCTTTACTGAATTTTGCAACAGTTGAGGATGCATATAGAAAACTGTATAATAAAATAATGAAATATACATGTAAAAATTTGGAGCTATCAGAAACTTGACATAGGTATGTGAGCCAAAAGACCCAACTCAGTTCCCATAATTGAGCTGTAAGTTTGGCTCTGAGCTTTCCAGAAGGTGAAGGAAAAAAGGAAAAAATAACTTGGTTAAAATTTTTTAATAACCATAAGCATTACAAATACTAGTTCCGTAGGAGGGGAAACCAAACTTTTCATGGAAATTAGTTCTAAAAGGAAATTTCTCACATGGGGTGAGGGAAGCATGTTAAATGAAAGGACTTTGCTGTCCAACACAATGAAATAGCTGGAGAACAGTGTAAATGCTGTATTTTTTTTTTTTTTTTTTTTTTTTACAAAATTTAGCTCAGGTTAGTACAGAAAGTAGGAGCACATTAAAGATACAGTAATATGAAGTGACAATGGGCTGACATTGACAGAGAATAAGTCTTTCTAGAGAGAACTCCCAAGTTGGAGAAATGGTTACGGTTTTGGAGGCACTTGTGGCGAAGTAACTTGTGAAATGAGAAGTGCTGCTGGCTGCTGCTAAGCACAACTGGGTATCCATCCTGTCTCAAAGGCCAAGGCTAGGAAGACACACCTTCAACCCACCTCTCTCCTCTCTACTTACAACCACGTTTTCCACAAGCAGTCCTGTGTACAAGGCCTGGGTGAGCCTCAGATTGGCCTCTTGGCAGCCTAATCACAGCTAGACTGGATCCAGACAGTAGTGTAGAGGTAGGTACCTGGCCTAGAGTTGACCTTGGTATTGGCATGTTTTCTAGAGAGGGGCAAGATAAATTGGTTCCTTGAAGAGCTTGTTGCCTTGAGGGGACCTGAGAAGTAGCTGTGGTAACATGAGTAGAAAATCATCCTCACAGACTTCTCTCTAAATGGGCCCACACTGTCGCCACTGAGAGTGAATGAGAAGAAGGCTTCCTCAAGGGGTGCTTTGGTGACCCAAGTGAAGGACCCTGAGTCATGTTTTGGGCCATGGCATTGAAGAAGCAGTATTTCTAGGGTAAGTGCAGCGACTGCAGAGGTGGTTAGTGCCATCTCTAATGGGAAGGCCAATCACAGCAGACATATGGGAAGGGCTGTGAGGTGCAGCCACATTACCCCTGAGATCCTTCCTGCATTATCAATCTTGGACAAATGAAAGTTGGGCTTGTTAAGGGAGCTGGCAAAATAGTTTTATGTCTCAACATAAGTGAAGCTGACTCTCAAGTTGGTGGTACATGTGGAAGAGAGATTACAACATATATTGCATTCAAGGAATGGAAACCTGTACAAATGTTAGAATGTATAAGGAATGTCCTGGGCTCTGACTGATAAATTAGCAACTTCCCTCTCTTGGGAGAGTCCTAAGAAGGAGGTAAAAAGAGGTAATCTAACATTGAAAGAGGAAAATGAACGTTTTCCTCTTCCTAAAGAAGTGTCTACAACTCAATCAGAATTTTATTCAGATGCATTAAGTTTTGAAGAAATAACCACACTCTGACACATCCACAAGTGTGTTCTTTGTGTGTGTGGAGTATTGGAGTGAGCAAAAAGAGTGGACTTTTTATAAAAATTAGGAAGTAGCCCAACAGTTACATAATATTATGCAATGTCATGTAGCAGTATAACTACAAGTGGAATGATTCTGCTGTATGATCATATGTGATTTCCATTGTCATCAGATTTTTCATATGTATTTAATTTTCTCAGATTGAAAGTGTGTGGAGGACAGGAACTTTGTATTTGGTAGAGTAAGCATTCAAAGGAGGTCAGATTTCAATATTTCGTTATGTTTTCCCTAGACTGGTGTTACGTAAAATTGAACCTCAATGATTATATTTTTAAAATGGATTTTCAATAATATTACCATCTTTTGGTTAACTTCGTGTTAGTGTTAATTTTCCTTTGTTTTTGTTCATCTGGTAACTTTACATTTTTTCTTTTCTTTTAAATTGGTACATTATAATTGTATGTATTTATGGGGTGCAATTTGATGTCTTGATACATATATGTGCTGTATAATAATCAAATCAGGGTAGGGTATCCATCACTTAATGTGTGTATTATTTCTTTGTGGTGAGAACATTAAAAAACTGCTCTTTTGCTGTCTTGTAATATACAATGCCTTACTGTTAACCATAGTTACTCTATTGTGAAATAGAACACTAGAATTTATTTCTCCTATGTAATTGTAACTTTGTACCCACTGACCAATCTGTCTCTGTCATCCTCTTACCCCTCTCTTCATAGTCTCTGGTAACTGCTGTTTTACTCTCTGCTTCTATGATACCAACATTTTCTTTCTCTAGATTCTACATTTGAGTGAGCTCATGTGGTATTTGTCTTTCTGTATCTGGCTTATTTCATTCAACATGATTTCCTCCAGTTTCATCCATGAGATTGCAAATGACAAGATTTTATTCTTTTTATGGCTGAATAATATTCCTTTGTGTACATAGATATGTGTGTGTATATATATATATATATATAGAGAGAGAAAGATAGTATGTGTATAGACACACACACACACACAAACACACACACACACTACTTTTTTTCTGTCCATTTATCTATTGTTGGATGTGTACGAGGATTCAATATCATATATATCCAGTAGTGGGATTGCTGGATAATATGGTAGGTCTACTTTTATTTTTTTGAGGAACCTCCATATTGTTTTCCATAGTTGCTGTACTAATTTACATTCCCATCAACAGTGTACGACTGGCCTCCCCAGGGAGGTGGGGCGGCTGCTGGGACTACCTGTTTGGCCAGGTGTGGATGTGTATAGGCTTGGCAGGCTGACTGGCTTACTTCCGGTAGCTTCCTCACTGTGCTGATCCACCTATTCTTTGGTTGGGGTTGGGGGATGCCACACGAGTCATATGGGTTTGGACTCTGAGATCTTGGTTGTTCATCAGGCCTAAGCTCCTGGCAGATGGGGTAGTGGTACTGCAAACATTCGCATTAAAGGGGTGGAATGATGGCAGAGCCTCAGGGATGTAAAGAGTCAGTGGTTACTGGCCCTAAGAGCTGTTTCCATTCTAGGAGTGGGTCTGGTTTCAAGATGTCACTGTGCAATAGAAGCTTAAGTCATGGGAAAGAGGGTGAAAGGGTAGGAGTTCTACTCTGAGGCCGTGAACATAAATGAACCCTTGGCAACTCTCCAAACTAAATCTGGGGCTAGGAAACTCTCCTATAGTAAGGACTGCTGTTGTCTGTGGAGGTAATAGGAACTGCTGGTGGTCTCCAGCTTGCCTTTTCCCCCAAAAGAGGAAGAATGACAGACCCCACAGTAAGAGAGACAATGTGGCAGAGGCAGGATACCTTGCTCTCCTTTCTATGGTGCTATCCCGGGCTTCCATGTTCCACAGGACTTTCACTACCCCCCTCTGCTCTCCAGCATACTTTCTTAGTCACTATAGTTGAAATATAGTTGTTTATTTGTTATTTTGATCCCTCTTCATTGGGCAGGGGATAAGCACTGGGCAACCCTAGTGGCCATCTTGCTGATGTCACTTTTAATATTAATTTGTGGTGTTTAGCTTTTTCAATCATTATAACCATTGGCTTTTCATGTAGAAATATATCAATATATTAATATTATATAGTGTATATTTGTTACTGTTTGGTACAGGGAAAACTAAAGTTATTATAATCTTTTGGTCATTGGTAGAAAGAACTGTAAAGACTGTAAAGACTGGAATATTATTATTCCAGAATAATACTAATCCAGACTGTAAAGACTGGAATAAATACTGAATCCTTCAATACAGAGACATTCCCATACACCCACAAGCACTGAGAGCATTTAGGGAAATATCATCTCACCAAATGGACCAAACGAGTCACCAGAGACCAACCATAAAGTAATGGAGATGTGTGACCTCTCAGGCAAAAAGCTCAGAATGGCTGTTTTAAGGGAGTTTAACAAACTTCAAGAAAATGCTGTGAAATAATTCAGAAATGTATTAGAGAAATTTAACAGAGAGATTGAGATAATAAAAATTCAAACAGAAATCCTGCAACTAAAAAATTCAATGACTAAAATAAAAAATGCAACAAAGCATCAACAGCAGAATTGCTCAAACCAAAAAAGAATCAATGCACTCAAAGACAAACTATAGTCTTGTAGAAAAAACACAGTCAGAGGAGAAAAAAGAATAAAAAGGTTGGAAGAAAGTTTATGGGATCTATAGGACAACATCAAAAGAGAGAATACTTGGGTCATTGTAGTTAAAAAGGGAAGTGGGAAAGACAAAGGGGTAGAGAGCCAATTCAAAGAAATAATAGCAGAAAACTTTCCAAACCTGGAGAAAGATATACATTTTTAGGTGTAGGAAGGTCAAACATCACCAATAAGATTCAAGTTAAAAACCTTGACATGTTATAATCAAACTCTCAATAGCAAAGACTTGGAATCAACCCAAATGTCCATCAGTGACAGATTGGATTAAGAAAATGTGGCACATATACACCATGGAATACTATGCAGCCATCAAAAAGGATGAGTTTGTGTCCTTTGTAGGGACATGAATGCAGCTGGAAACCATCATTCTCAGCAAACTATCACAAGAACAGAAAACCAAACACCGCATGTTCTCACTCATAGGTGGGAACTGAACAATGAGATCACTTGGACTCGGGAAGGGGAACATCGCACACCGGGGCCTATCATGGGGAGGGGGGAGGGGGAGGGATTGCATTGGGAGTTATACCTGATGTAAATGACGAGTTGATGGGTGCTGACGAGTTGATGGGTGCAGCACAGCAACATGGCACAAGTATACATATGTAACAAACCTGCACGTTATGCACATGTACCCTAGAACTTAAAGTATAATAATAATAATAATAAAAAAGAAAACTAATCTAAAAAACAAACAAACAAAAAAAAACCTTGACATGTTATAATCAAACTCTCAAAAGTCAAAGACAGAGAGGGCCCTGAAAGCAGTGAGAAAGAAGAAGCAAATGGCATACAAGGGAGATCCAATACACCTTGCAACAGACTTCTCAGCAGAAACTTTGCAGCCAGGAGGAAGTGGGACAATATATTTACAGTGCTAAGGAAAAAAAGCCCTGCTAACAAAGAATACTGTACACCACATACATATGCTTCAGAAATGAAGGAGAGGCAAGAATTTTCCAGACAAACAAAAGCAGAGGAAACTCATTGCTATCAGACATGTACTAGGAATTCTAGCTAGAACTATTAGGTAAGGGAAAGAAATAAAAGGCATTCAGATTAGAAAGGAGAAAGTAAAATTGTTTGTGTTTGCAGATGACATGATTTTATATATGGAAAACCCTACGTACTCCACCAGAAACCTCTTAGGACTAACAAACAAATTCAGTGAAGTTGCAGGACACAAAATCAATACACAAGAGTTAGTAGCGGCCGGGCGCGGTGGCTCAAGCCTGTAATCCCAGCACTTTGGGAGGCCGAGACGGGCGGATCACGAGGTCAAGAGATCGAGACCATCCTGGTTAACACGGTGAAACCCTGTCTCTACTAAAAAAAAAAATACAAAAAAGTAGCCGGGCGAGGTGGCGGGCGCCTGGAGTCCCAGCTACTCGGGAGGCTGAGGCCGGAGAATGGCGTGAACCCGGGAGGCGGAGCTTGCAGTGAGCTGAGATCCGGCCACTGCACTCCAGCCTGGGCGACAGAGCTACACTCCGCCTCAAAAAAAAAAAAAAAAAAGAGTTAGTAGCATTTCTATGCATCAGTGATGAACTATTTGAAAACACAACCAAGAAAGCAATTCTATTTACAATAGCTATGAAAACAAAACACCTAAAAATAAATTTTGCCAAGGACTTGAAAGATTTCTACAATGAAAACTCAAAATTAAAAAAAAAAAACTGTTTAAAAAACTGAAGGAGACACTAATAAATGGAAAGATATCCATGTTTCTAGATTGGAAGAATTATTATTGTTAAAATGTTCTTACTACCCAAAGCCATATACAGGTTCAGAGCAATCCATATCAAAATGCCAGTCACATTTTAAAGAAATATAAAATAAAACAATTCTAAAATTCATATGAAACCACGAAAGACCCCAAATAGCCAAAGCAATCTTAAGGAAAAGGTGCAAAGCCTGAGGTATCACACTACTTGGCTTTAAAATATACTACAGAGCAATAGAAACCAAAACAGCATGATAGTGGCATAAAAACAGACATACAGACCAATGGAATGGAATAGATAACCCCAAAATAAATATGCATATTCCAACCAACTTCTTTTTGACCCAGGTGCTAAAAGCACACATTGGGTAAAGGATAGTCTTTTTAATAAGTTGTGCAGGGAAAACTGGATATTCACATGCAAAAGAATGAAACTAGACCCTTATCTCTCACCATTTACAAAAATCAACTAGAGTTGATTAAAAACTTAAATGTAAGACCCCAAACTGTGAGATTACCAGAAGAAAACACAGAGGAAACCCTTCTAGTGTCAGTCCGGGCAAGGATTTTTTGAGTAAGGACTAAAAAGCAAAGGCAACAAAACTAAAAATAGACAAATAGAATTATATCAAACTAAAAAGCTTTTGCACCACAAAGGAAGCCATCAACAGAGTGCAAAAATAGCTTACAGAATGGGAGAAAATATTTGTGAACTATGCATCTGAGAAAGGGCTAATATCCGAAATATATAAGGACTCAAACAACTCAATAGCAACAAACAAACTCCCCCAAATAATCTGATTTTAAAATGGGCAAAAAATCTGAATAGATACTTCTCAAAAGAAGACCAACAGGCATATGTAAAAATGCTCAACATCACTAATCATCATGGAAGTGCAAATCAAAACCACAATGAGATGTTATCTTACTCCAATTGGAATGGTTGTTATCAAAAAGACAAAAAAATAATAAATGCTGGCAAGGATGAAGAACTCTTATACACTGTTTGTGGGAATGTAAATTAGTCCAGCCATTATGGACAATAGGATGGAAGATCCTAAAAAAATAAAAAATATGACTACCATATTATCCAGCAATCCCACTACTTGATATATATCTAAAGGAAATGAAATCAGTATGTCAAAAAGCTATCTGTACCTCATGTTTATTACAGTATTATTCACAGTAGCCAAGGTATGGAACCATTCTAAGTGTCCAAAAATAGATGAATGCATAAAAATGTGGTATATTCCCAGTGGAATACTATTCAGTCATAAACAAGAATGAAATCCTATCATTTGCAATATAGTTGGACCAACAGAACATTATGTTAAGTTTAATAAGCCAAACAGAAGAACGAACACCACATGATCTCACTCAAAGTAGAGAGTAAAGTAGTGGTTGCCAGATGCTGAAGACAGTAGTAGGGCGGGGAGAATTTGGTCAATGGGTACAAAGTTAGTTAGGAGGAATAATTTCTGGTATTCTATTTGTACAGCAGGGAGACTATAGTTAACAATAATATATTGTATATTACAAAATTGTTAGGAGAGAGGCTTTTGGATGTTTTCACCACAAACAGATGACAAGTATTTGAGGTGCTAGATATGCTAATTACCCTGATTTGATCATTACACAAGGTACACATGTATTAAAATATCACACCATACCCCATAAGTATGTACAATTGTTATGTATCAATTAAAAACAACATAAAACTTTACAAATATGAAAGTAAGTTTAACTAGGATGATGACTTGCATTGAAATGCAGGTCTGGTTCTAAAACTCTACCTCTTCTGCAGTATCACATCACCTCCAACTCAAACTGTAAGAAATCATGTTGGAGTGTTCATGTCAGCTAGCCTCAATATTCAATCGGCCTGAATGATTTGGAATAGGCCAGGTTTCACTGTGGTATGTGGTGATACCAATCATCCTCCAACTCTTAGTGGCTTAAAACAACTCAGCACCACGTTTGCTCACAGCTACATATAAATTCTGCTTCATGTTGTCCTCACTCCACGATCTACGCTGACAGGGAAGCCTTTCTCTGGAGGACTGCCAATCTGTAGACAGAAGGGAAGGGAGAACGTGGAGAGTGGGCATTGGTTCTTAAAGTTTCTACTTGGAAGTGACATATCACCTCAGCTCAAATTTATTGGCCCAAGCAAGTCATTTGACCATGTCAGACTCTACGGTGCTAGGGTAGTGCAATTCTACCTTGTGCCTGGAAGCACAGAGGCCCAAAATATCTCTCCACCCTTCCCAAGTTGCCTTCTGGATGAAATAGACATGCAAAATCAAATTCTCTACAGGTATTGTGACCTTGGGCAGCACATACAGTTGTATGGCTTTGGGCAAATTATCTAGTAATTCTGCATAATAACACCGCAGGGTTGTTGTGAAGATTAAATGAGAAAACTGTCTTTCTTTTTTCTAAGTACACTTTAAAAAAAAACAGAATTGAGGACACACTGTATATATAATTTGACATTCTACTTTTAAAGTCAATGTTATTTCATAAACATTCCCCAAGTTATTATGAACTCCTTGTAGGTATTCTTATTATATTAGAATAATATTACAGGATACATTCTAAAATAAGATATACATTTCTATATAAAAGGGCATTTTGCATTTGTAAGATGTTCCCAATTTTCAGTGGCTCCTTATCATCCAAATAGGTGCTACTTCATTAAAGGAAGAAGTGGAATCTCAGGCTGGAATTGCCCCCAACCATTCCCTGGTGAGATGAATCAAACTTCCCACTGAGGACGACAGGCTCCAGCACACACGCTTCTCCAAATAAAGGTTTGGGAGGACTTCTCCCCAAGGAACAGAGTGCTCAGCGCTGTTTTGTAGGTCAAGGAGAAAGCCCTAAGGTGGATTAAAAAAATTGCGTTTACTGAAGGAAATGAATAAAGTGAAACTGCTGCATAGAAAACACTGGTCATTGCAGCTTGAATATTAGTGACCTAGTAAGGAAAGGAGAGAAGATAACAATCCTTAAACAAATTCAGAGCATCATGGATATGTGAGAGGACATTAGCCATTAGCACACCTCACTTCCCTGGGTGTGGCCTGTGCCCTGAGCCATCTATTTGGAAGCCTATAAGAGCTGGGCCTTTAAATAATATAACTTTTTAATCAATACTGTTTTAAAAGTATTACTTTTCTGAACTTAACTGCCACATTTCACCCCCATCTCTGACTTAGAGAAGAATTTAAGAGCTAGAGGGAATATAAATAAGCTTCCATTTGTTTACTCATTATTTTATTTACTCATTCACTCATTTACTCACTTATTCACCACTCACATGCTTCAGAAGCATTTATTGACTGTTCTTATGCGGAGGGAGACAGTCTCTGGTCTTAGAGATTCACTTTCTGTAGGTGATATCATGCAAGCAACTGACATTTAACACAGATTGAACTCATTACAGGGCATTTTGGGAACACAGAAAAGGGACATCTTTGCCAGGTTGGTAGTCAGAGAAGGCTTCCAGAGATGTCATGGTCAGGTTAAGACTTGAAGAGCAAGAAGAGGTTGTGAGCAGTCCCTATAACAGGCACCCAGCTACCTGTTAACCTAAAGGGTACCCCTCATTTCCTGGCCCACATATGAGGAGAAGATCTCATATCTGGGCTTAAATGAGGTAAACTGAGCATAGTAGAGTATCTTTAGCTGGTACAGGGATGGGGGAGCAGGTGGTTTTAACCTTTAGGCTCTATTGACACTGTTTAGGGTTGATGGGGTTTTCAAGAGGCTTCCAGAATGTTTGAGATGTTCCCAATTTGAAATTAAGACAAAACTGCCAAATTGAACTAATTTATGTTTAATTTATATACATAACTATGTATTTATACACAATTTATACAAAGCAACACATTTATGCATGATTTATACAGTTTCTCGTTATGCTCTCCAGTCTAGTCCATGTGATGAGCAGAGCGAGGAAACTGTGCTGTGGACCACAGACCTGCCCTTCCAGAACTAGAAGCAGCAATTACCCACCAAGGCAAGACCAGGGTTTGAGCCCAGCTCTCTAATGGTAACTATGAGACTTTGGACAACTTGTCTCTCTGAAGACTCAGCTTTCTTTTTTGATCAGCAGGGATAATGCTGTCCACTCTGCCTGCCTCGTGGAGTGGTGTGAAGCAAACCGGGTAATAGATGTCAATGTGCTTTGTAAACTGCAAAGCCCTATATAAACACGAGCCATCTTGCCTGGCTCTGACTCCAGCCCTGACAGGGCAGGCAGGTGGTTCTGCTCACAGCAGACCTCTGATGGATGCCCCACTTCCCTGTCGACAGCTTCATCTCCCCTAATGTGGAGGAGGCAACATGGGGGACAGTTATTCTGGACTCAATCCTGACCGACTAGGGAGAATGGGTTGGTGTTGTGGAATAGATACATAGGGCTCTTCAGTTCACAAAGCATTTCACATGCATCATTTCACTTGGTTCTCCCAATAGCCCAAGGAGGAAATTGAGGTTTGCTTGTAATCATGTGTCTATGAGCTAAGGAGCCATGACTTGAACCCAGGCTTCTTGATCCCACATCTTGTGCTTATTCCCAAGCGCTCCCTGGGAGTTCACAAAAGAGAGGGAAATACCTAGACAAGGTCATGAATTGAATAAAACTGTCTGTCAACTACAGGTCCCAGAAACCGACAGATTGGTTTCTTTTTCTTTTTGAAGGGAAGACGGAAGCAGGGCGCTGCGTGCTGATGACAAGTCTAAGGAAGGAAAATCTCAGGCTTTCTTCCTTTCTGGGAAAGGGGGCTCCTCTGGGGAATGAGAGGACGGGCTCAAACGCTAGAACAGGGGATGTTCCCTTCAGCCAGGAGCAGACAGAGAGCCGCCAGCCTTTGTGGCCAGACTTTCCTGAGTTCAAGTCTTTATGTGTTCTTGGGCAAGTCACTTAAATTCTTGCAGCCTCAGTTTTATCATCTATAAAATAGAAGTAAAAATAGTTTCACTGTGAGAAATGAATTAGATAATACATGCCAAGTTGCTAGCTTCATGCCTGGCACATAAGAGATACTCAATAAGAAGAAATTTTTACTCTTTAAATATTACCTGAACTGAGTCCAGCAGAGACTGTCTGCCATAGATGGCATGCTTATGTCCCCCCAACGACCCCACCCCCCAATTCTTACGCTAAAATCCTAACCTCCAATGCGATGGTCTTTAGAATTGGGGTCTTTGGTAGGTGATTAGGTCATGAGGACAGAATGCTCATGAATGGGATTAGTGCCCTTACAAACGAGCCAGAGAGGTCCCTCACTCCCTTTTGCCACGTGAGGACGCAGTGAGAAGACCACTATCCACAAATCAGGAGGCAGGTCCTCACTGGACACTGAGTCTGCCATCACCTTGATCTTAGCCTTCCCAGCCTCCAGAACTGTTAGAAGTAAATTTGTGTTGTTTAAGCCATACAGTCTATGGTATTATGTCTTAGCAGCCTGAAAAGACTAAGAGACCTTGCCTAGGTCTCTGCCTAGACTAATAAATGACTCTTTTGAGTCACAGAAGAGCAGCTGTGCTGCTGGAATGTATGATGATTGTAGTTTGCAACACTACACATTTCTTAGCTCCAGGTTCCTGGCTTTGCCATCTCTGAAAATTTTCTGAGAAGCTGTCGGCATTCTTTTCCTCTCCCCTCTATGCCCTGCTGTCCTTGTGCCCCAGAACACAAACTGTGTGCACAGTGACCAATGCATGCTCTTTATTTCACGACCGTAATTGCCTCCACAGTCAAGGCCCTCACCTTTATGGCAGATGAGCAGTGTAGGGCTAAGCACCCAGGTTTGAATCCTTGTCCTACTACTTACTAGCTGTGTGGCTTTAGGTAAGTAATCTAACTTTTCTGGTTCTCAGTTCCTCACCTATAAAATGGGATAATGATACAACATGGATCTGGGCTAGTTTTTAAATGAGTTAATACATGTGAGACACTTAACACAGTGTCTGACACGCAATAAATGCCTAGTAAATATTAGCTATGAGGGTTGCCACATTTGTGGCTGATTTGCCTGCTCCTCATCCTCTCCTCCACAATTTATCAAGCCACAGTTACTGAAACAATCTTCAAACACTGGCTTCCACACAGTATCCTCTTTAGGCCTGTTGCCAGACTGCTCATCTGGCAGGCAAAGGCTCCCTCTGCCTCCCATCCCACCATCTCACTCTGGTCATTCCACACCATCTGGACTTCCTGCCCACTCCCCTTCAGGCTCCCTCCTGAGGTCTCAGGTCACTGAGTATTCCCAAGACTCCATACTTGGCTCACTTTTTTTCCCTCCTCCCAATCCTTGTAGGTAAGTCCAGCTAAGTCAATGGCTTCAATACCTTTTCTTTGCCATTGACTTCATGTGAATTTCTCTCTCTCTCTGATTTGATTTTTTGGTTGTTTGTTTTTGTGATTTTCACCATTGGGGAGTCTTTTTTTTTTTTTTTGCATTAAGTATTTTTTTTTCTTTAGGATCCTCCTTTAAAATGCAAGTAATCATGGAAGTCATACTAATTAAGTCATTAAGGCTCTGGGAGGAAAGACTTAAGAAGTTAACATCTTATATTCTTGGGCACTGGAGGTCTCTGGAAAAAAGGCATTAAAGAGGAACTGGGAAGAGAACACATGAAGAAAGGGGAGATAAGCACATATTACCCCATTTTGCTCAGGAACGGTCTGAACTGGCACAGGTAGGGAATAGACAAGGAGGGAAACTCAAAAAGCTGTTGTCTGTAGAGGATGAAGGTGAAGTGGTTGTCAAGCCTGTTAGATTGAAAATGATGCTTCAGGGATTCACAACATCTCAGGTTTAAGGGAGAGGCACTCTAAAAAATACTGGGCCTAAGCGAAAATCTTATACAAATCTACAGGTATCATTCCTATGCGTTTGTCCTAAAGAAATAACCAGAGATATGGCCAAAGATACAGCATGTCCTTTGAATAATGTTATGTTTTTCCATGTTATTTCATTATAACATTGATGAGAAAAAAATGGATTCCCAGATGGGACCACTGTCTGTATGGAGTTTGCACATTCTCCTTATGTCTGTGTGGGTTTTCTCCAGGTACTTTGGTTTCCTCCCATTTCTCAAAGATGTTCATGTTAGGCTAATTGCTGTTTTTAAGTTGTCCCAGTCTGAGTGAATGCATGCGTGTGTGCGTGTGTGAGTGTGTGTGTGTGTGTGCGCGCGCCCTCCGATGAAAAGGCATTCTGGCCGTGATTGGTTTCTGTCTCATGTTCTGTGCTGCTAGAATCGACTCCAGCCACTTGAGACCCTGACTTAGAATAAGTGGATTGAAAAGGAATGAATGAAAGATACAAATTATCATGAAATAAAAATTCATAAAATATATGAGAATCATATAGTTGCATGACAATAAAAAGTATGGAACAAAATCTTTCAGAGGGCTCACCATATTGGTTAGTATTTAGTTTTGAACTGTGTGGTTGTAGGAGGTACTCCTTACAATTTTTGCTTGCAAACATTTATCCCTTGATTTAATCCACTACCATTACAACCATTCATGGATTCACCAAAAATTGGGTAAATAATTATCATACTTGTTTTTATTAACATTTCTTAAATGTATGCATAACTCACATTTATTTCAATGTTTAACATTAGAAGTGTTTTAGGCCTTTATTTAGAAATTTGGTGATATGTTTGTGACCAGAAATATACCATGGGAACCTAACTCTTGTTTATATCAATTAGCCTATGATAAAATTGGTTTCATTATATGTCATTTCTCTTCAAGTCGCAGTTTCCAACAATTTTAGTGAGGACTTACTGTACAAGAGTATTCGTCATCATAAATATATATTACTTTAAAAATCTGAAAATATCCTAAATGTTGAAGAGTGAGAAACTATTTCAGTGAGAAATTAAACAGATTATCCTTACACTGAAATATGTTGCATTAATTAAAATCATATTTTAAATAATATTTAATGACATAGAGAAATGCTAATGGCATAATGTGAACTGAAAACCTAGGATATAATATTTCATACAAGTGTAACATTAGGTGACAGTATGTGCCTGTTACTTCCTCCCAACTTTCCAGTGAAAACTATTTTAACTCTAAGAAATATGATAGAACTCTCAAAAGTACATACAGTTAGCTTTGCAAACTGTATAATATACAGTAAGTTACAGTTTTACTTATTCTGTAAATGCAAAAGCAGAAAATATTTTATTAAGATATAATATAAAAATCAACTATTATCAAGTCCAAATTGTCACAACCTTCTGTATTAATGTGATGGAAAAAAAGACTAGAAGGAAATACATTAGACTGCTAACTGTTCATCTCTGAAAGGTGAAGCTATAGGTGATTTCAATTTTCACCTTGATGTTTTAAAATATTTTTAGCATTTTCCACAATGAACAAGAACTGCTTTTTCTAACAGGGTTATTATTTTATTAATCTGCAGAGTCAAAGCTGGTATAACGTGGGGTTGCCTCCATTTTTGTTGCTGGCATGGGCTCAGTTTAATAATCTCTAATAAAACCAAGAGTCATTTTGTTCTCTGCTGTCTCATTCAAAGTAGTGACTTTCCTTCTGATATTCCTGGCAGGTTTGTAGAGGTGATGGGTGATTAGCAAGTCCTCTTGCTTTCCCAGACAGTGAAACTTCATCTGTGTCTGGGTGACGCTGGGCAACTGTTGTGTCTTCCAGAATATTCTATAGGCATATGTATTCTACGTTTAATATTGGATTTAGGATGAAAAATCCTATCTGCTCTCTCCAGCTCACACAACCCTAGAGCCATGTATCTGTCATATGATCATATTAGAAGGCTTAAAATGTTTTGCAATTCTGATCAGGAGTAAATACACAGGTCACTCTTCAAATCAGTAAGACCCTGCCAAGATATGTCTCCTCTCATAAGGGCAAATAAAAGTTCTTAAATCTAGAGAGGGAATAGTAACTCTTTGAGGACTCTTTGGCTCAAGTTTTTGCCTATCTAATGAACATTCCAGCAAAAATTCTCTAGAGTGTGTGTTTTTAAAGAAAATCTGGATATCAATGTCCTGAACTATAATCAAGTTAATTTGTGGAAAATGCATCTTTCACAATCCCCACCGCCACCCTGTCACATTCTCCAGAAGCTCCTGTGGCCATGGGCACAAGTTTCAGTCTCCTTATCTCAGCCTATGAGCTCTCCTCCATGGTCAGTCTGGTTCCCACCAACCTTTTTAGCTTCCTCACCTGCCAATCCCAGAAAAACAACAATTTCTTGTAGTCCTTCAAATGTGCCAGGCCGTTTTGCACCTTGGGGCTTTTACACTTGATGTTTCCTTTGCATCACAT